>NW_028288747.1:2815000-4222500 GCF_059628265.1 Tinamus guttatus
CTGTTGAAAAAAGCCTTGAAATTCAGCAATAATGCTGGAGTAGGCTACAAGCATCAGGAAATGCCACTGCTTGGAGATTGACAGATGCTTCAGGTTGTGACAGAACCAATTCTGCAGACTTTCTACTGCCATATGTGTATGGCATGCATACACAGTATGTTATTTTTTATTTCTCTAGCTCCCCTACTACTAACTGTGATACACTACTGTTCTGTCAAGATGTCTCCCTAGCCTGCATGAACATACCCACACACAACGGAAAAGGTGGTTAGGGTGACTACACCCCTGTCTGCTTTTAAAAGCAGTCACCTTTTCAGTGCTTTGCAAAAGCTGCCACAACTGAAGACAGACCCTTTCCTTTATTCTCATTGCGGTTTGAAACTGACAGAAGAGGCTTTTGGTGACATCTTGTCCTTCAGTGAATAAATAAAGCTGGTGCTCATATTGCTCTGTCAATAGTACTCATTGAAAGGATTAAGTGCCTGTGTCCTGTCTCTTAATACTTCAGGCACCACGCCACATTATCCGTGGGATAAGTCTGCTAGTCCAACTACTGTGGAAGTAATACTTTTTTTTTTTTTTTTCCATAGTGGTCTTTAAGTATGGAAAACTTCTTCTCATATCCTGAATTTATTCAGATGCAGTTTATATCTGTTTCTTCTTTCTCCAGCAGTGTCCCAATGCATTATTGTGGCATGGTTCACTATTAAAAAATATTGCGTACTTTTTTGAAGGCGTGATTGATCAAACAATAGAAGTTACATCACTATTTGCAATTACTACCTGTAAAAACTATTTAATGAAATATTTCCCTATTGTCTCAACCACATTCAAATACTAACGTGCATCATAGGAGATGTAGTCTAGCCAAAGCTGTCAACCCAGAGGGGAGACTAGAAGCATGGAGGACTCAGAACTAACCATTTAAGGCATGGTAGCAGCTCTGGTAGTCATAGGGATTAATATTTTAAAGAAAAAATATCTAAATGCTTATCAGTCAATTTTTACTGAACCTTTGTTCAGTAAAACATTGCAGTATTTGATTTTTCTTCCACAGGGTGGGAAGAGAGAGGGGAAGGGAGACATTAGGTCAGAAAGCTGGAATTCCCCACTGGAGGGAAATCCAGAGTTTTGTTGAGCATTAATTGCAGTGTGGCTTCATTTGGGGCCAGATGTGTGTGACCTGTGCTTTGATTTATTTTTCTTCTAGCTGGGAAAACCATGTGGGAAAATGTAAGGCCATGAAAGTAAATGAATATGTGGCAAGTTGAGACTGCTGCTGACTGTATTAGCAATGGCTCCAGCTCTGAGCTAACCGAGAACATTGCAGATGAGCGGCTTTCCAGCCAGGTCTCTCTCAGGATGAGGATTAAGCATTCAAGTAATACACACACAAGAACAGAGTAACTGGGCCAGGACAAAGCCTTGCTCCCCAGCAAGCGCCTTGTTCTAATTGTACTCAGTAGTGGATGCTTAGGAGCCAAGGAGCAGAACTACAGCCCTCAGCTTGCAGCAATCTACAGCTTAGAGAAATTCCTGGGCCACAAGTTGCATTTTTGAATTAATTAGCCTTTGGCTATTTCTTCTTCCATGAATCTGTCCCATGTTGTGTCCTTTGCATTTGTCCCTGCTGTGGCATGCAGGTTTGGAGTGTAGCAATGGAAGTTCCTTTTGGTCTTACTGTTTTTGCTGGCTTCATTTTAATATTTATGTTGTAATTATAGTTCCTGTTTTAATGCACATTTATAAACTACTCCATTTTTTAAATTATTTATTTTGAAGTAAAAGAGGACCAAAAAAGAACTGTTAGCATCTGGCAACCACACCTTGATTCATTCTAGCCTCCAGAGTCTTGGTATGGTGCATTAATTTTTCAGTTTGTAATTTGCCAGCTGCATTTAATGGAATCAATTTTCATTACATCTGTTCTATGGTTCAAAGAGTTCTTCTAGTTGCCAAAGGGGGCCAGCTTCACACAGATTCAGAGAAGGTGCTAATACACTGTATCTTGAAGTATTAGATAACTAGGGATGGTTCCAGTTTTACAGCAAACAGATTATTTTTACAGTGGCAAATTCTATATTCATGACTTGCCACTATTAGGATTCAAATTTAAACTGTGTAAGACTCTTCCTCAGGAACTATAAATTGATTTTCATTTAATTTTCCTCATAATAAGCACTGATTGCTTATCTTTTCAATGAGGGATCTTTTTTTTTCCGTTTATTGGTGAAAGAAGACATTATACCCAAGGATAGCTTGTTTATAAATGAAGAATGGTTGAGAAAACTTTTCCTGTGCAATACTGAAAACTATGAAGTATATATAGCTGTGTGTAATTTTCAGTTCTGAGGCGGGCATTTTCTATACCGAAACAAACTTGCATTACCAGGACATCTCTGCACACGTTGTGCATAATTTTAATCTTCATAAAATGTGTAGTTGTTGTATGGTATTAAATTCAAGTTTCCAATTGACAGCGACTTTCAATGAAAAGGTTTTTCCTCATGGGCTGAAGAAAATTTGAAATGTTCTACTACACTTTGAAGTTCTAAAGCAGCAGCCATATGAGAATTATAAAGCATTAATCCTGAGAATTTCCACCTGACAGTCATGAAATAGCAGAGCAGTGTGAAAAGTGACTCAGTTTTACTTCCTCAGGCAATGCCTTCCTTTTGCTCTGCCACTTCAGAAATGTCATGCATCATGTCATATTGAGAAGATGGCCTTGCAATGACTAGATCCTTTTGAAAGCACTCAAGTCTACAGTATCACTATATTTATCTAAGGCATTTCAATGACACTTAAAAAAGCTGTTTATACTCAGAGTTTTCTACTAGTTGATAACTCATGTGAAACTTGCTCCAAAAATGGAATCAGGAACTTTTTTTCACAGTGTTTTCCTAAAAAGCTTTTGTTTTTAAGGCTAGAAATGTAAGAGAAGGGGCAAACATTGCATTAGCCAGTTCATATGCAGTGTAAGGATATTATATATGCTTATATGTGCACAAGATATTGCACGTACAATACTTCCATATGTTTGACTTGCCTCTGGTTGATATCAGTGGAGACATGAACAGGCCCTGAGATAACAGATTTCCATCTCAGGAAACGTTTGTTTTATTTTCCTTGAAGTACTTCTTTCTGCTTTTCTGGAGGATAGAAACACATTTGCAGTGTCTCTTAGACCTTAGCAATGTACCTCCTACCTTTCAAAGGACGGAATTTGAAGGCCTTCAACTAGTTTTTCTCTTCATTACAATGTATTGCAAGTATTCCTCTTTCAAGAGAACTTTATAAGAAAATAACCCTTGAAGTAACCCTTGATTTATATCAGGTTTGTTCGAATCCCCGTGGAAAGTAAGGCAGGAGCCGTGGATTCAGGCTGTTGCAGGCAGGCGATGCTCGTGCATTCTCAGCAACATGCGGAAGGCAGCAAGGGACCTCTCTCCCAGGATAAGCAAGACTAATCATGAGCTTACTACCTAGCCTCCCTCTGCACTTTAGACCAGACATTTTATAAGGTCCTTTTTTTTTTTTTTCCTTAGGATTTAGATGCTAAAAATGTAGCATCCTTTCCAAAACAAACAATAACAAAAAAAAAAAAAAAAAAAAAAAACAGCCCTCCAAGAATCCTGCTCTCTTGTCTTTTCTCATTACCTGGAAGCAGGAGAAGAAAAGGAATCCTGGCTGTGAGCGCGCAGCTTGGAAAACACAGGGCAGTGCTGTTTCTGCCTTCCCCTGTTCCCCCCAGTTTATTTTATGTGCAAAGCTAATGATCACATTTACATTTGCCCAGAGTAAAAACAAGTCCTTGCAGTGGTTGGGGGTATATTTGACACTGAGAGTGACTGAATGGGAATTTGAATATGAATTACGGATTACGAGGTACGTACGTGACAAAAATCCCTGAAAGAAGGATGAGACGGGTGGAGAGTAAGGTGAGAGAGGACACTCACTCCGGCTCCAAATTTCCATTGAGAGACCCCGTCTCACAGAATATGCCAAATGCCAGGAAGGGAAGGGAAGGCTTCTTGAGTCTCTCCATATTGCATTAAGCAGGATGGAGGGGTGCTCCTTACTCCCTTTAAATGAAAATTCACTACAAAACAAAGAGTTGGAAGTGTTTGGTACCCTGTGCATTGCCACAGCTAGAGATTAACAAAACAAGAAAAGATTTTAAGTGTGGTTAAGTAAAACAAAGTTCACCAGGTTCTATATACAGGTTTTCTGTGTACAACGTAATCTGATTCCTCCTATATACATCCTATTTTATTTCTTAATCACAGGTTTATTATATTCAGATATTTCTGACATTACTTTTTTATATATGAAAAAATGAAAATATTTCCATTGCAAAGACACAGAAGTGTGATTGATGCATGGAAATAGAAATTACTTTTCAAAGTAAGTACTCCATCTGTGGTCAGTAAGCTCTGGTCATTTGTAAATGTCTTTTGACTTTTCTATTACTAGACAAAGCCTGAATCCATGGTAGCATCAAAAGTTTGGCATGCCATCCTTTTTTGAGATTTGACTTTGTTAGCAGAAACGTCACCATATGAAGCTCTTGCCAATCTTCCACTAGTTTTCTTTATTTGCTGCCTCAGAATTGCTTTAGTTATCATTCTAGCTATAAAAATAGTGAAAAGGGAAGCAAATGTAGCAGAATTAAGTACTTTAAAGTGTGACAGATTCCATAGCTTCAGCTTCATCTAGTGTCACATCCTGGAAACAGAATTTTAAATAAAAATCCTTCTAAGAATATCTCAATAGTCAAAATTCAGCCTCTCTCTCCCTTTTTTTTTCCCAAGTAGATTCAGCTAACGATAGTAAAATAATATTCTGATGTTTTTCTCCACTTTATGTAAGCAAGAATAAAGTTTGTTTCCCTACTGTCTATATATAGAGAATCACAGAATGGTTGAGGTTGGAAGGGACCTCTAGAAATCACCTAGTCCAACTGCCTGCTCACCTAGAGCATGTGGCACAGGGTTGCATTCTGTGCTAGTATTTAGTTTACTGAAATATAAATATTTTTAGGATTCTTACTGACCATGGAAGTAATAGAAAGGTATGGGTATTTGTTCTGCATAGGCTCGCGTATTTCTAGGAAGAGTTACGTGTTTCAGCATAGTAAAACAAGTTGAGAGCCTGGGGCCTGGGAACACTCCCAAGAGAACGATGTTCACAGCACACCCACTCTCCTTGGCTTTATTTGCTCTTCTGTGTTCCCTGTTCCCCAGAGCTGAGCTGTGCTGTCCCGTTCCACTGGAGGTGCCCAGCCTGCCTGCAGAACTCTTCCTTGACGGAAGGAAGGAGAAAAAGGAAAGAGCAGGTTAAGCTCAGTGTGTACCTGTGCTGTCACCCCTCCTTGGGGGCTTCGTCTCCTCTCCACTACACACACCTTCTGAATAGACAAGCAATTCCAAAATGTGCTGCTGCTGTCTTTTGTAGCAGAGATCTGCCTCCGTGCTGAGTGCACAAACTGACTTTCCATGGTGTATCTTCTGATTATAGTCAACCACTTGTGATCTAAATATAAAACAAGGACATTGTTCTGTCAAAATCAAGAGGCTGAAAGCTGAAGGAAATAAGTAAAAATAGCTTACATTGTTATCTAGTGCTACTAATCGATCAAATACTTGCACCGGTTTCTTAGAATAGATGGATGCAGTAAATATAGATCTATTTATCATTACCTGGACCCAGTGACATAATAAAAGGTACCTACAACAAAGGACTTAGGAACCTACAATGCAAAGCCTGAATTTTAGGTTCTCCCTCCCTCCTTCTGCAAAAGTCAGGGCTAACTCTCAGCCTCCAGTGTAATGTTTCCTCCCATGTCTGTGTTCAGTTTTTGGCCCTGTGTATCATTCCCTCCCCAGCTTACAGATTGCTTAGAGGGCTAGGAGGAAGCAATTTGAGATTCAAATTTTGAATTCTAAATTGAACACTGAGATCACCCCATCTTATTATCCTTAGGCTATCCTGTAGATCCTATCTGGAAGAAGCAGGGGGAGGATGCAGTATTTATCCATTTTCTAGCATATTTTAAAAGTAAACATATTTTCTTACAATTATTGTGTAGAGCCAAGTCCCTAAGCTGTGCATTTGCAGGCGACTAGAACTGGTTTCAGACCTTTAGAGAAAGACCTAAATTCTAGAAAGTCCTAGATGAAGTACTGAGGCCTTCCAAAGAGGCCTGTCCTAAGTATGTGCCAAAGAATGCGCACTGCAAAGGTTGGGGCACTACTGAGAATGCGTGGCAACTCCGCAGCCACTTCTGCTAGTCTAGTTTTGAACTAAAATGAATACATTTCAAACCTTAACCCACTTGAAGCAGCTAAGCTTCCTGAATGCTCCAAAATTACTGTGTTTTCATTGTGGAGATTAAAAAATGCTCAAAACACTATGTTACATAGTAAAAAGATAGCACATGTGTTGTAAGTTTTATAAAAATGGACAGATCTGGTGGTTAGCAGTGCTGGCTAACAGTGGAGTCCAATCAGCATTTTGACTCAGATTCGTTTGAATATGTGTTAGTGTTATAAAATGTACCTGTTGAATGGCCTGTCAACTACGATTCTGAAAGGAGTACACTTACTTGTAGAAGCTTCTTTGTTTCATTTCAGTCCCTTTCTCAACATTGATCTTTATTTGAATTCTGTTCTTCAAGGCAGCTGTGATGATCCTCTTGGAATCAGACAGGAATTTAGCTACAATAGGGCAAAGCTTTGCCCGAGAAGAACCAGTTTGGTAGCGTAGAGTCATCTCTGTTAGTGGAGGCAGATCTGTGTGACTAGAGCCCCATGAAATTTCTCTTTTTAGCTTGAAGCCAAGTAGATAGTCCCTAATCTGTGTCTATTCCACCCTAATATGTCTTGGAGCATCATTTTTTACATTCATATTTCCGTAACAGACCTCTGGCATGATATCAGTGATTCTGAGTTTGATCCTAGGCAGTTCAGTAGGGAGTTGACTTCAGCAAGACTGGGTGTTACACAGCTTAATGGTTAAAATGGCTTCATTATTCCAGCAAGTCACAAGGTATTGGAAGCAAATCCAAATCCACTCTTCCTAAATTGTGTGTTTGTGTTTCTCCTAGTAGCACATGCTTTCATTTGCCATTCACTCTACTGGAATTTCCTATTAGCTGCTAATAATGAACTGTTAGCTGCTAATAGTTCATATGTGAGTAATGCTTATCCTTGCACAACAGGCTAAATTTCATTGGGCCTGCTAATTTTGATACATTTAAATTGTCTAAATAATCTTTAATCTGCTGTCCTTCCGAAGACTTTCTCATGACTGCTTTCTTCATTAATTACCGTTATACAAATCTATTTTTCATTATGATTTGCAGTGAAGTTTAAGAAGAAAGTTCTCTTTAGCCCATCTTTCCTGCTTGCAGTGAGGTACTCCTGTTATTCGGAGCTCTCCTTTTGTTCCCCTTGCTCTTTGTGCACCTGTAATGCAGGTTGCTCCCCTTTCACACCCTCTGGAATATCTCCGTTTGTACCTTTACTGGTACAAGTGTTAGCTTTCATTAATGGATGTGTACTTCTCTAACAACCTTCTTTTTAACTTTATTTTTTTTGACATTTCAAGTTGGTTTGCAAGCACAGATTAGGCTGCAAGAGTGAGACCACAGAATGATCTTTTCAAAACAGAGATTTTTGCCTCATTTATAACTGGAAAATGCATTTCAGTGCTAACATCACTAATTGCTATTGTTTCTTTGTATATGCATATATACATATATATATATGTGCAAAGAAATAAATTTTCCAGTAATGCTCAAGATACTTGATGTAATTGTTGTTATGATTTTTTGTTCTGATATGTTATTTTTTTCATAAACCATTTTACATTTTTTGCAAACACATCTGAATGTCACTGAAAGCAGTAATTTGCCTATATCCGTATTTGTCATTAGTCCAGTTACATGTAAACAACCATAATAGTATGAACAAATATGCAGCAAATTAATTTCTGCATAGTAACACTGAGGATCCCATTGACTTCAACTCTCAGAATCTGACCAATTAAAAGTGAGTCAGTGTACTATTAATATAGTTGAAAAATATTGCATATAAAGAATGCTGAAATAAAAGGCTGATTTGAATTATTGCATTATGTTAAAAAATATTTCTGAGTTTGATGGTGCAGTATGTAATGCTGTTGCTCTGCAATATTTTAGTTCAGTTAAATGTCTCATTAAGAAAAATCAACTTGCTGATTTATGGCTGTTTTGGAGAGTAAATTCTAATGAGTGAAATTTCAGTAATGAGTAAAATCCATTTCCCAGAGAATAATTTTTCTTTTGCTGTGGCTGATTGAATTTATAATAGGCGTGTTTAATTTTAAAATTATTATTGCTTCTAAATTGGGTAGTATCTAGTGTATACAAGAGGAAGATTTTCATTAAAATTACAATAGTTATTCCTTATTTTATTTTTAAAGTCTGAATTATGTTGTGTGTGTTCAAAACTGAGTTGGAATGCTACCTTGCAAAAGTAAGTAGCTGTGCCATATTGTAAATTTTAGTTAGACATTCCAAGTATTTCCTATGGAAATTATTGAGATATTTGGACTTACTGTCATGGTATAAAAGATTATGTGGAACTTAAAGAATTTTGTCTGCTGACCCTAAGCATTTGGATGTATAGTTTCGGAGTGATTCTTAACATTTTCACAAGCAGAAGTATTATTTATTTAAGTAATGTCTCAGAACTACAGCTTTGTCTTTGGAGAAAGACAAACATTTTGGTATCAGAGACTAAGAGAATGAACAAAGAAAAAGTTTTCTTCAAAGCTTAAGGAGGAGGAAAATTCTCATTTGCTTGTTCAGCCTAAACCAGCCTAAACTTCCCACATTTATCTGTTTGGTTGTAGGGGACACCACTTGGTAGACTTGTATCCAAGAGAAATGTCTGGAGAGAACCTGTGATTCACATCTCTGTGACTCTTCGGATGGGTTTTTAATCATGGGTAGACCATATATAGCATTACATATAATTGCCTGTATTTGCGTGTGAGATTTTAGTTTCATCTCCTTGTAACTTATTATTTTATAATTTAAATTGTTCAGTTAGAAGTTGTCAATTCCAACCAGTTTGAATCAGGAGACATGCTACCTGAGCAAAATGAAATGTTTTACTGAATAGCAAATAGCAAGTGATGATGTATTTGAGAAGTTTTTGTTGTTGTTTGTTTGTTTGTTTGTTTAAATGTATGAATTAGCATTAATCTTAATTTTTGGCATTCCCGGTTGTGAGTATTTTGACGTTACCATTTAAATCTTGTGTTTGCCTTTTATTTTTATGATGTAATGCTATTATAATAACATAGTAATAAAGTAAGGAATTGGACAATATATGAGATATGGAAAGAAATGAAGCAGGGTAGTCTTATGAAGAAACTCAAAAGCAGATAAATTGAGATCTAAAACATATATTTCTAATTTACTGCATTTTTCACTAACTTATATTTGCTTGTGAATTTACTTGTATTAGGAAGAGTGAAGTGAAATGGAAACATAGCAGGGTACGTTAATAGGAGCAAGACGAAAAACAAAAAGAGAGAGCAGAGGACCATCACACACGTTATGTGGAGAGCTAAAGCAGGAAGGGGAACATGACGTGACGTGTCACGACATCACCAAAAATGTGGGAAAGCAGCGTCATGGGAAAGGGATTAAGGAGAAGCCTCTGATCCTCTGTAACACTCACATATTCCCTACCTACCAGCCTCTGTTTTCTGAGATTGATGATGCAGAAGGATCTGCTCTTTTGTGCTAAAACACAGGTTCCTCTTATTGCAGCACGGTAGCAAGAATCAGGGAGTATTGCAAGAAGCAATTGGGAAAGAAGCTGTTCAGTCTTGAAAATGTCCAAAGAGAGCCTGTAAATGGAAACTTCTGGGTCATTAACGTTTAGGAGTTCTAAAAATGTTTTGAGTAGCTGTATTTTCTGGCAGCCGAAGGCTGCCCTTAGCTGCTGTTGAAGTCTGCTGCTGTTGAGGGCTGTTTTCCTTGCTCGTCCGCTTTGAATCTTGCAGCTCATCTGCCTACAAGGAGTCTCTGGGTCTGTTTGTGTAAATCTGCTCATCTACCATGGTAGGTGATAGTATTGGTAAGAAATTGATGTTTAAGTGTCTGGTTCTTAAAGCACAGCGTACACATGCAGCCCTTTCTCAGTTCTACAAACTCAAAGAGTTTTTTTCAATATTTTACCCCAAAAGTTGCCCTTTTTATGTTTCCTTCAACATTATAATGGATATGACTTCTCAGTTAAAATATACATTTCTCAATTAAAATCTGGAGGAGAACAAATGTTTAAAATGAATCCCTTCCAAGCATTTTGGAATGAAAACAAACATTTGCATTTTTATTTTGTCTGCTCAGAAAAATAAATTCCTGTTTCAACAGACTGTATATAGCAGATACTTAAGGAGAACAGGTTTAGGCAGAATACAGTATGAAAACTGTGACGAAATGCTGGGCTTTTGTAAAAATCATAAGGACCTGAAACAAAGAGTCTTATTTTGAAGGACACAATTACAATACCTGTATTGAATTTACTAGTCATTAAGAGAATAATGGCTACTCACATTTCCCAAATGCCAGTATGCCCATGTTTAGAGAAATCTTTATTAAGAAAATGACCAGGCATAAAAAGTCCTTCTCTTATAAGTGTAGGCACTTAATTGACTGCTCTGATCATTAAAATAAATTAGACTGCATTCTCCACAACTCCCCGTGGAACTTTTATCTCAAGAGGGAATTGTAAAACAATTCACTGCTGGAATGCAGAGCAGAAAGCCATGTCTTCCATCAAGTGGCTCTGTCAGGGTATATGCATTTCTTTTTTCCCATTGCTCTTGATCTGTCCTCTGTTCCATTCTCTGTGTTCATGTGTTAGCCCTCACCCTTTGCTCCACAAGTTGACTTTTTGTTCTTGTTCTTTCTGGTTTTCTAAATTCATGTATTCTAGGCCTGAGTTGTAGCAATGGGTCCATATTCTGAAAGCTCTATTTCTAAAATTTGTCCCGTATTCAGCTGGGGAGTTACCAGTGCCAGGTAGGATGGAAGGGCTGGCAAGCTCTCTTTCACTTTTTGTTCCCCATCAGATTACCCTTCTCAGAGCAGCGCAGTATTTGTTGACTCATGTTGAGCATGAGTTTCTCTCTAACCCTGGAATCCCTTTTACAGAACTAACAGCAAAATCATCTTGTTGTACAGCTGGTCATTCTTACCCGCGCTGCAAGATATCACTGATCAAAGTATTTGATCAGTGTCCTGATCTGCTCTGAGGCACAGGCATAGCTTTCATAATGGAGGGACAAATGTTCAGTTTGACCTTTCATCTAGGACTTCGACAATAGCACAGCGGCATCCCGTCGTATTTTGATAGATAGACTGTTTCAGACTGGACGTTGTGTCTGCTCTAACACTCACAAAGCATTTTCACTAGCTGTCAGATATCGAGGAAGTATTCGTGGGTGTGGGTGTGCATTTATATATGTGCATGTTTATGTATGTGCAGTACTATTGTTTATAAAATCCTTATCTTACGGAAGTTATTTTCAAAAGAGACATCAAAAATGACAGTATCTCTGTGTGGTCAAATTTCTTAAAGGACCCCAAATATCAAGCATAATGTGGTTTCTTTTCATTACAGCTCCAGTTTTTTCTTTGATGGTTTGTTAATTTACCCTTTGAATTGCAGCTTGCAACCTTTGTGCAGTTTTCATGATAAGATAATACTTGATTTTATTGCTACAAATTAATTACAAGAGAAACTACATATGCATTACACAGAGACCAAAAACCCAGACATATATGATTACATAGAACAGATAATCACAGGAACAGAGATAGTGTTTTATTTTCTTTAGATCAAAATATCTTTTAACATAATCCTGCTGGGCAGGTGAATGAGTAATTTTAAGGTAGTCGTTCACTTTCTCTCTTTCCATGAATTTTAGCTTCTTACAGAGATCTCAGTTAGGAGGTTGTTTTGTGTTCATCAGGAGAGAGAAAGAATGGCATATCCCAGACATGTTAGGGTTATAATATTGCATTTTGATCAAACTTGACCTTTTGAATTACGGTGTTGTGTTTTTTTAGTGAAAAAAAAAGAGAGATGCAACACTTTAAGACAAACTGTTATACTCCTGGCTGTCATCTATTTCCTGTTTAATCTAGAAGATTAAAAAAATTCCCTGCTTCTCCAGAATAAAAGCTTTTTCCAACCGACATAAATAAATGAGGCAATGAAGGTGAAGTTATTTTTAGAGAAATAAGCGAGAGCATGTGTGTCCACATGAACAGCTGTTCAGATTGTACTGGCTGGATTCTGTCAGAAATCCCACTGATATGTGACAGATTTTTGACCATTTAAATTGTCCCCATCAACCTGAAGTCTTAGATTTAGAATATGACATTTTGGGAATGAAAGTGGATAAGGATCTTATATGTATCTCCTCAAAATCAAGCTTTTCTTCCCTGGAAACTTGTTTAGTAACCTGTAGCTGTTATTCTAGAGCTAGGTTTGTTGGGAAACGTAGTATAATCGAGTTTAATTACACTGCACGTTCGCTAGCCACCGGCCAGAAGCAGGAGGGCTGCATGTGACATGGTGACACAGGCGCCCGTGTCTGACCCAGGGACAGCTTCTCCCCATGCCCTAAGGAGGGGAGGGCTCGTGCGGCCCTTCCCTGCCTGCTCTGGTGCTTCCTTCCCCAGCTTCCTGCTAAGCAATCCTGGCCCGTGCTGTTCGGTAGCCATGGTATTTGTTCAACCCCTTTCTGAGCTACATTACTCTTTAACAAAAATAGCAGCTTTCTCTTGGGGTTTCCTGCATTCTCTTTTTTGTTTGTTCGTTTGTTTTTTGCGGGGAGAGTTCAGCTTGCTTTCAGAGGGGTCTGACGCTAATGTGGAGATGAGGAGCATGGAATAGAGGAAAGGGGATTCCCACTTTTAATGGCTGTTAAAACCACTGAGTTGGCTCAGTGGGACTTTTGAAGCCATAATCCCCCTGGATTGAATAAAACTGCTGCTATTCCCTGCAAACTTTATTTTACTTATCTCCATAAATGATCATGTCTTCAAATTGATGGCTGTCAATAAGGCAACTTTCATGATTTGTGAATCATTCATACCTGATATATACTAATCAAGATGTACTTTGCTATTGTCACAAACAAGATGATAATTAAATGATTGAATAGAAAAAGTAATGGCCTGCCAAGACTGACTAAGCAATAGGAAAGGCATATTATTCCTGTTTGCACAATGCCATCTCTTCCTGTAAGGTAAAGGCGATGCAGCCCTTTGGTGTCTTTGCACTGCCATGCAATATGCAATGCCAAGGGCTCACAGCACAGATTTGCATTTAGCTCCCAAGGTATGACTAAAAAGTAATGTAAAGATGAAAACAGTTATTTTGCTGTCAAGCAGGAATGCAGCTCCAGGAGCGCAGCAGAGAGACACTTCAGCAGTTATAGGGATAAATATTTGTTTTGACAAACATGCAAAAAAAACTTTTTGAATATTTTGGCAGAGAAGTTTCTTCTTGTGGGGGTGAGGGGAGATTGGCAATTGTGGCATTTTTTTGCATTTTCTGGCTGCTGGTAAGAGCTTTATGCTTTCTAGTTTTAGACTGTTGGCTTGTTGTTTTTTTCCTTTTTCCTTTATTTCCTTCACTATTCAGGGGATTTTTTCTGATCTTTTGTTTATTTGACATTTTAGTGGGTTTATTTAGCAATTATTTGTGGGGCTGCCTTTGTTATTGTTCATGTTCTGGTTTGATTTCTTTCGTTTTCATTTCTGTCTTATATTAATCCGAATTGCTGCTTCCGCTCCCTTCTTCCAGGAGCATCTGCAGCCCCCAGCTTCTGTTGGCTGTTTCCCGACTAATTGGTTCTTGCGCCTTTCATCACAAACTTGTGGCTAAAATTCACCAACTGAGAATTTGAGTTAGTTTAAATCTTAAGACAAACTGGTTCCTTTGTTTAAGCCCTGATGCAGAGTCTCAGCCTTCCTTCTCACTACTTGGGCGTCTCTTTTCAGTTTAGTGGCAAGTGGCTGTTGGTTTCTGTTCAGTGCTCTTGCTCTGGAGGAGCTGCTGCGTAGCAAGCCGAGTGCATCTGACCCAGCCTGTGGTACTTCGAGGTGTGGTAATTTGTTTGTCACTGTAATCAGTCCACACAGCCAAAAAATTGATGTATATAAACGGCATTCGGAATTGATGTATAGGAACATAGAATATGCTTCTGGTATAGAGTACATTACCATTGTGACAAATGGTCATTTTGGTCTGCCACCACAGAACATATACTGTATTTGCTTTCCAAAATACTAACTCTAAATAGACCTTTAAAGCTGATTTAACTGTAAAATAAGCTATTACAAAACAGTTTTTATTAATCTACAGAAACCTTTTTTTAGGAAGATAAGAGAATATGTAGCACAAATCTGTAAGTTTTAGTATATAGGACTAATTTAAGAGGTTATTCATCAAAAAGTATTTGCTTTAAATGGCCGTTCTCTAACATGCAATAACAATTACTGTTCTTCAACAAACATCAAAGCAATAAAGCACAGAATATAAGCACTGTAGATCAAAGAGGGGAAAAAAGCACCTTTCAAAATGAGGACTTGACAGAAATAATGAATATTTGAACTTGAGGACTGAATTAGTGAATTGAGCCAAAGTGATGGCTTCGGCCTCCTGTTGTTATCTGAGATACAGATTTTGTTGTTGTTTTGAACTTCTGCTTTTCTGAGCAGGCTTTGACACAGTTACCACAAAGTGGCATTCTCCAGCTCTAAGAATTAGCTGAAATTGCTCATAGAGTTTCTTCTTTCAGCTTTATAACATAGCAGGGAGAAATGACATTTGCTCTATGAAAAATTGCAGTTTAAAAGCTGGTGGAAAAAAGGAAGACTTTGCTTAAAATAAATCAGTGGCCTGAGTTTATGGCTCAGAGCAGTGAAGACTTACCATGATACATTTCATAGCTTAGCAATATATTTATTTTGCTTTTCCAACAGATTTTTCAGATCTGTCTAGAAAATGGTAACAAGGGGACTTGTACATTTGCTCAGTTGTATGAAGTTGTATGAATCCAAGAGTCTACATTTCTACAGATTTTTTCCCCATTGATTGTGGCCACAATTAAAAAACAAATCTGTAATTTGGAGTGGATAGGCACACCTAAAGTATATAAACTTATCGAACCTGAAACATCACAGCTATTGTTCCTGCTGCTGCTACATATGTTAAGAAGGAAAAAAAGGGTGTAAACATTTGTAGTCTTGAAAAATCTGTTAGTCTTAAAAGGCTTAATTTTAAACTCTGAATGTGATCCTGGAAAGCTGACAGAAAGACTGCATTTAGATGGCTTGAGCTCTCCACCGGTCAAAATAAGAGAATTTAAAATAAAGAATTTAGCATAGAGAAATGATCCATGAGGTTTTCTGTCTAGAAGGAGGAAGATGGCTAAGTTTAAGTAAGTGCCTAATAAAACTATTCTTTCTATTAATTTAATCGTGAGATGGTTGATCTTCATTTCGTTTGGGCAGTCCCAGCTTGTACAGAATTCACTCTCTCATTCACTGGATACCATAAAGCTATGAACAATATAGTTTATTGTCTTTCCATGCAGTAAACAACCTGAGATTGGAAAGCAGATATATGTGACAAACCATTTCCAGACAAGCAGGAGGAGAGAAAATCTTGACTGCTGTCTGAAATATCAGAGCTTATTTTTAGGTTTTCAAGATTCATTTTTATTTTGAGAGGTACACGGCTTTTTTTTTCTTTTTTCTTTCTTTTTTTTTCTTTTTTTTGGTAAGTATTTCGTACTTGTACAGTGTCTGGGTTTGAGCTCATAATGAAGCACTTTTGATCAACACTGAAAAGGTCTAATGGTTGAGTCCTTGAATGCAAAACTTCTGATGAAAATAAACTTCAAGGTCTCAGAGTGCGCTTATCAGATCTACTGTATGAATAAGTTTCAGGTCCCAGAGTAGATTGCATAAATCTTTTTTTGGCTGAGCTTGGTGAGTGTAAAGCTTAATACCCACAGGCCTGCAATCTTTTTGAAGACGATTATAATTCAGCTCCAGCTTTGCATCCTGGATAAAGGTTCCCCTTGAACACAAAGTATGTTCCATACTTGTGTGCTAGTGATCAAAATACCCAAAGGATTATTGCTTCTGCAATTCTTAAACCTTCAAAATGATGTTAAATGCTATATCCAATCAACTAAGCTGTAAATTAAATTAATGAAGGTTGAAGGCATAGTTAATATAATGACCAGGGAGTCATAACATTTCTGTTATATGTATATATATATACACATAACTCATGAGATTTACTGAATGTGTATAAACAATATGTTTAAGAATCCCTGATAAGTTTTTCTTTTTAATAACACATTGTGGTACAGACTACTGGCACAGGAAAAGAAAAATAATTTTCCAAACTAGTGTAGGGGGATAGCTGATAGCTGTTCATCCACACTTATTTAAGAAAATTCTGCTATTCTATCATTCAGGCTTTGGAGATGTAGTTGTTGTTAATAAGGAGTACCTTGTTGCTTTATGTTATATTATGCTGATTGTTTCGAATCTTCATTTACATAACAGTCCCAAGCGTGTCAGTTTGACAATTTCATTTAAAAACTACTTACTGTGAGTTTAGTGTTATTTATTGTGAACTGTATGTTTTATTAATACTAATTGTCTTCAATCTCTCACTAACAAAATACTACAGATAATAGTGCCAATTATTATAACAGTGATTCAAAAAACAGTTTATCTTTGAAACTATATAATGCATTCTTAATACCCCCCCCCAAAAGAAAAAAAAAATTACTTTGTTAAACAGGCTGGGCATGAAACAAGGTCTCAGAGTCTCATAGCATAAACTAATATATAATAGATTGAATCTATTTATATAATAGATTGAAACATAGAAATAAATTCACGTTAGTGTTAGTTCTTTTCTAGCCTTGATTTTTCCTTGATTATTTAGTAACACACTGATTTGCAAAATTCAGTCATTCCTGTCATGGTAAAAAAATGTAAATTAGTGGACCTTTAGACTTTATTTATCTTCCTTTAAATTCAAAGGCTTCCATAAAGAAAAGCTTTACCTCATCTATATGGTTGGGAAGACCAAGTCACAAAGTTAATTTATTCATCTGAACTTCTTTGACTGGACTATGAGTTATTACTATGTCTTCAAATGAGTGTATAAAACAAAGCCAGAAACTTTTTCTTTGTCAGTGGTGTCAGCTCTTGTAAGTAGATACCAACTTTGGATTTCATATACTTTGTCTTAGAGCCTCAGAGATCTTTATCATGTTATTCTGTAAACAATTCAGTCATAATATTTCAGGTAAAATAACAAAATCCCATGTAAAATCTCTTTCTGATCACCTGGTGGCCAGCTGTTGAGACGGAGCCGTAGGCAAAGCTTGCATTTCCAGGATATTCAGTCTGTTGTCACAAGCTTGCAACTCAGCTCCCAACGCTTGATCAAATCTAGTTTAAACATACCCCCCATAAAAAGGGGCAGAATCAGAGCAGTGTATTGGCCAGTGTGATTTATCAGCCAGTGACAGAAACCTGGAGCAAAGCGCAGTCTCCTTAGCCCGGTACCGTGCTGGCGCTACAGGAGGTGTAGAGGAGTCGCTATGAGGAAAACACCACAGTCCTTATGTAGGACACCACTTCTTTCTTTTGCCCTTCGCTCTGTGCAAAAAGCATACACAGTTTTTGGAGGAAACTATGGCAGTCAGGGAAGTAAGACCATTGCTGGGGCAAAGGGAGGCGCTTCCCTCTGCGAAGGGAAGCAGGCCTTGCCCTTGCGGCCAGCCCGAGGCGTCCATGAGGCAGCGCTGCCTCTGCACACCCGGGCTCTGCCTCAGCAGCACCCAACTTTCCTAAGCACTTGTCTACACCTCCTGTCTAATCAGGTAACCAGGCCAGAATCTGACATATTTCCCAAAGAGCTCGACTCCACCGTGTTATTACTTCTTGTGCTCTGATTTTGGATGCTATTGTTTGCAATGAAGCTTCGTGTGAGTTTTTCACCGACCTCTGACGAGACTGTCAAAATGTTGGGAAAAGAAACAGGAGCAGCGTGATCTGAAACTGCATTCCCTCCTGAAATCCTTGGCACTTTGCAACAGAGAGCTTTGGTATTATTGACTTTTTTTTATTGTTTTATAAATATTTTTTAACATCTCATCCTTTGAGAATGGCCATCAGTATATTTTTTCCCTGGTTGGAGATGGTGTCAGTAAAGCGCATGCTGCATTTACAGCTAGTGACAAGTTCTTGACTGACTGTAGCCAGCAAGGGGTGCTTATGAATGCAACAGTCAAACTCTTTCCCTGGGAGACTTTGCTTCTTCCTTAAGAGGTCCAGCTTCCAGTGCCTTAGTGATCAATTTGATATCTTGTTTCAAACTCACTGTTTTGAGCAGGTACATTAGACAACATCAAACTAGTCTCCAAGAAAGCTTGTTACGTATGAATATCCTCGACCTTCCGTGAGTTGTTATGGACGTGATTCAGGTAGCATTTTTGTCATGTTTTGAGAGACAAAAATGTAGTTGAACTTAGCCCTCCTGCCGTTTTTTGGGAGCACAGGTAATGTAGCGCTACTGAGAAAGAGGCAGAGGGGAAGGCAAATGGGAATAAATCCCCCTGTTCGTAGCAGCTGGGGCCTTAAAGCACTCAGATTGTTTTTCAAATAAACAAAATATTCCTCAAGTTTTACAGAATTATCTTCATTTAGGAAAATTTACCGGTTTATTTTTTTTTAACTGATACTAATTTGGACTAGTTTTGCCCTTTACGATAATTGAAACTGTCAGTTCAAAGAAAAAAATCCACAAAGTGCATGGCAAGAAAATCTGTGCTGAATGACCCGTATGGTATCACATTAACCCTAATCACCCTAATCCTTCACCACAATTACTTCATCTGACCACCTACTTCTTCCCATTGCTATCTCTGTGAGCTTGCCATCCTTTTGCACACTCCCAAACAGCACAGACCTACTGAAATCATTGATTTCAGCTGGAGTGCTTATCTCCAAAGACACTTAGCCCTTTGTATTGGGCATTTAGAATAGGCCGTTTGGTGATCCTGACAGTTTGAGTTTGCTATACATAATTTTTAAATCAGGAGTCAGATGTATTGCCTCGTTTGCTATAAATGTATTTCTCTACAACAGTGAAAATATAACATTCTCAAGATTTATAATTAACCAAGTGAAGCTGTAGAGTTGTACTCCAAAGTGTGCTTTACTGATATGTTTATGTGTATCTGTTACAGTCTTGTGCTGGTTTTGGTACATTTAGGATGGCAATATAGGTATGTCTTATCAGTAGCAAAAAATCAGGACAAGGTCAGGGTCTTGAATATCTTAGTTTATGTGGAAACTTTAGCAACTGTTGTCAATATTTTTTTTCAATTAATTAGAGTCAAGTATTTTTGTGCTGCTCTAAGTTAAAACCAAAGAGGAATGATACTGTAAAACACATAACACTTCTTATAGCACTGTGTTTTGATGGTGAGACAAAGCGTCTGTTACTGAATTTTGCATATTCAGTCCACACTGAAATAAGGCAGCTTGTAAAATAATCATTGTGACTTTTAACTATTGACTGATGTCCATATTCTTAACATGCTGCACTGTAATTACCCTGGTAAAAATGAAAATCAGTTTCTTATTTTTCAAAGATTAGTTGCTTTAAAATAAATTTTAAAATTATAAAACTTTTGGTACTGCAGACAATAATAAGTACTATTAATATACCTAGAAGGTGGATTTGCCAACACTAATATGAAAGATGGGGGCTAGAGGCGCTGCTCAGTGTTGTTCTAAGAATAAGCGCTGATAAATCTGAGCAAGAGAGAAGCATGTGGTGCCCCTTCTACTTGATGGCTTGGAAATGATGGGTACTAGTGAGGAGGTATTAAAAATGGATTGGAATCAGACAGCCAGCCGTTCTAATAAACATGTGAGCCTGAGATTTCCTACAAGTTGATTTCTTTTGACAATTTAAAAACACAACTGAACATGACAGCCCTTGTCAGTCTCAAGAACAAAGTGTGTGAAGTGCGATTGTTGTGAGCAGTAGCACATGGCTCTGCAGCGCTCCTGAAGCACCAGGCGCCGAGGAGTGCTCGGTGTAATTAATGTACCAACCTGAAGGATCCTTCATACAGAGCTGGATTCTTATTATCCAGAAGAGAGCATCCTCACTGCATTCCCGGTGAGTGCTGACATTCATTTCCTACAGGTTTCCAGTGCATTCCACTTCTGAATTAATTAGAGTATCCATATATATATATATATATCCATATATACACACACACACATATATATGCATGCATGTATGTAGTCTCTAAAAAAATAATGCCTTCAGCCAAAAATTTCAGTATTCCAAAAGTATTTCTTCAATAAGAAATGAATATCTAATATGGATTTTATTCATCCAGGAACCTTGATTGGCTGAAAAGGAAATGTCTGGCACAATCTGAAGTTCTGTATATTGGGGGATTCAGTGAAAGAATGGGCAGCACAAAATGAAGCGAGAAGGGTTTACAGATGAGAAAATTTTATTACCAACCTCAGAATTCACAGTTGAAGCTGTTATCATTGACTATGAGACAGTCTCATATGAAACATATGATCTCACTACATCCTGTGCTGTGCTCTCTTGTCCTGTGTCTCTTCCTGGGATATGTAAACGTTAATGGCTGTGAAGCATACTTTCCTTTGAATACAGGAGTGAATAATGGGCATGAGTTTTTTATTTCTATCTTCATATTGGGAAAATGTAGGAAAAGCCAGAGGAGAGCATCCTGTAACTGCGTTCAGGAGCAGTGGCCACCAGCTGTGTGTTGTCCGGCAGGTTGGACGTGGCACCGAGCTCTTTCAGGGCGTCAGGTCTTTAACCAGGTGGCATCCAGGCCTCTGTCCACACGACCCCAGATAGTCCCAACGACTATTGTGGTTTATAGCTTTGGGACCCTAAGCCTAAACTGTCTTTCTCTCTTTCGGAAATGTTTGAGTATACTCCTGGGAAAAGTGTAGGTACATCTAAAACAGTGTAATTTTCAAAAGGGAATTTGGTTTTATGCTGTTTGGAACATGAAGCAAAAGATGAAATAGTTGTCAAAGCTGTGAGATGCATCTGAAAGTTTCCTATAGATATTTAATTAGTGATGAACTCTCGATGAGGTAACTTGAATACCCTGTGATGGGTTGTGGCCAAAATGAATACATCCAGCAGAGGTTTTGAACAAGAATAATTCATTTAGCAGAGGGCACTAAAGGAAAGTCTCCATCAGGGGAGGACAGTGTTTGCGTGGAATACTTCAAAAGGGTAATAATAAGTTTTTTTCATAAAAGAAAAAAGCTATGGTTAGGAGACATTAATTATATCTGTATCCACTTCAATTTCCTATCATAGCTAGGAGGTATGCTGATATTTAAAAGGAGCAATATCCTCTAACTCTCAAACCTGCAGGCAAGACTCTAGTGAAAAGGTTTATTCATCCAAATCTCTTTGCTGGTCCAGGGCTAAGTTTTGTCTGATATATTTTTAAATAATTTACAAAACTTTACAAAGCAACATTTTAAAATGCTCCTCACAGGATTTCTTAGCTTCTTCTCCTATCTGTGCACTGCAATATGATTATGAATAGAAGTAGATTTTAGAGGTTGCAAGGACATGATCTTATTATTTCTTCTCCCTTTGCTCTGAAGAGTGCATATTGATTGTTTCTGTGTTAGTAGCTGTGACTTCAAGACCATTAAAGGATTAACTCATATTCTTAAAATTTCATATTCCTTTATATCCAGGCAACAGCCACAAGCCCTCTAGACAGAATCACTAAAGATGATGCAGCACATTTCAGTCACCAAGTTGCTAAATTAGAAACCATCAGAGGATTTTACCCTTTGAGAATCAGCCAGACGTTCTCAGCATCATTGACTTAGGCGTAAGCATGTTTCGTAGGTTCCTAGTATAACATGCACTCCAGGCAAAATTTTCATGGGAGAAGGAATTTTCCTTGGAAGTGGGCAATTACCAAACAAACAAATAAAAATCCCTTCATTATCACTTGGTCAGAGTCATAGAAATCACTACAGTCTCTCGTATCTAGTTTTCATTTAAGGCTCCAAGTTATTTACTAAGCACAAAGGGAAGAAGCAGAAGTGTAAGGAACTTCAATCCACTGAGTATCATATGCCGAAGAAAAAGTTTATTCTTGCTGAAAAAGCAGCAGTAGTACCTCTAAAGGAAAAAAGCACTTGCACCAAAAGGCGAGAATGTTAGAGGCGAGAATATTAGAGGACCACGGCTATCAAATATATGTATATTTATAATCATCTGAACTGATCACACTGTAAATTGGGTTTATGTAAGTAGATGATGGACCTGTGTTAAGTATCTTGGGAAAGATAAATTTTACTGTGGTGTTATGTATGTGTTTGTGTTTGGGAATGAACAGTGCATAGATACATATGTATCAATAGAATACACTGCTAGAAATAACTAGAACCATCAGAAGCTTTGCTGGCTAACGGGATTTTGATAAAATTGGCTTATATAGTTGTGGTTAAAAAAAAAGAATGAGTCTTCACTTACCCATTTTAACCAATGTGGCTTCAGCTCTGATTCTGCAAGTTGCAATAATGTGGAGAGTCTCTTTCCCATACAAAAACCTGCACCAAGCTGTTTACCATACTGCAGGTATGGTACCATATCAGGTACCTTCCATGAAAAATGTCATTTGTCTGCAGGTGTTTTATAAGTACTGTTTCACAGAACCCTGACACACCAAGCATAAGAGCCCTTTTCATGTGTGGTTTTGCCTTTCCTTTCATTTCGATTTATTCAAATCCACAAGTAGAACAATCCTGGGATGTGTCAGAGTATCTTCACAGCAACACTATGATAATGCATTGAGGCACTTTTGTTTTGTGAAAAAATTAAGGAAAAGAAGGGTCAAGTACAGTAATTCACATTATGTGTGAACTTGAAGTGTTATACTTAGCCAGCTTTGTAATTATTCCCTTTAAAAGTAGTAACTAACCTAAATGGGTTCTATAGCAAAGACTTATTCTCTATTAAGTTAAAACATTCTCTATTTCAAATATATATATTTTTAGAGAGATAAATTTTAGATATATATTTTTTGTTGTGTTAAACTTACTTAAAATACTGGATTTCACTTTAAACAAAAAAAAATAAGCATAACAAATGGAGTCCAGAATTTGCTGGAGTCATTAAAAATGGTATCAATAGATGTTATGTGAGAAAAACATGAAATACTCTGTAAATGAAGCTAAATAGTTCTGTTCAATTCACTATATATTTTCCTGCAGAAGTGAATTTGGAGAGGCACTTTGCTAATTTATTATTGGAAAGGCCCTTGCTGGCTTAGTCAAGCAAGAAAATTGCCCCCAAAGCCCACAAGATTTATAATGCTTAGAAAACAAAAAGAAAAAAAAAAAAAACAGCAGAAGAGAAGGGCAATTCAAAACCTAATGAGACATTTTAGGCCTCATTTACATCTCTAACCTGATGCATTTCTTCAAAACGTTTTTCTTGCTAATTTGCATACTAAAAGCTCTTCTTCTCTTACCAAAATGATGATGGGATTGCTAGTGCTATGCCGAGGCTGGCATTACTTTAGAAGCTGGAGGTAGTCCCCTTTAGGAGATGGCTTTGCAGCATTTTTAAACTCAGACCTATTTTAAAAGTTGATTATGCAGCCAAATACCTTCTGTTTAGAATACCACACCTGTAATTTTAAAACAGGTCATTCCCAGGGCAACATGATAGTTTTATCGGTGACTCTGGATGTGTCTGTCTTGGTTTGTGTGGTTAAGCAAGAATTGTAAAAATCTACAGAATATATAAACGATGTAAATTATAAAATTTATAAAAAGTATGGATAAATGTACTCTGACCAGATAGGCTTGATCTGGTTGATACCGCATATCTGGATTTCTGAAAGGCTTTTAACAAAACCCCTCGTCAAAGGCATTTAGGGAAATTAAGCAGCCATGACACAAAGAAGACCCTTGCAGATGGGTGGAAAGAAACAGGCAAGGCGGGTACAAAGCAGCCTCTAGGACCCTGGAGGATGTGCTGAATAGGACACATCCAGCAAGGGCATCACTCTTCCAGCTCTGCAGATGAGTTTTGCTGCTGCCTCTGAAAACTCTCAGCTGGTGGTTTCAGAGCTGGAATAGATGGATGGGTGGAAGAACTGTTGTTGAAGTAGCAAGATATAAACTAATATCAGTGTATTCTTAACTGCATATGCATTTTTAAATTGGCCAAAGGTTATAATATTGCATATTATAAATATTGTTTTGAAGGGAGTAAAGGAAAAAGCACAAAAGAAATGATTTAGACAGAAAATTTTATAATGTGTTGAAAGTAAGCAGAAAGCAGAGGAGTAGCAGCAAGGAATTTTTAAAGCAATTTACATGATCTTCTATAAGAAGCTGTACATTAATTGGCAAAAAAGTCTCGCTAAGAAAAGTAACATTTACCCCCTTTTCTATAACAACAGCAGCAAATAGGTTCCTTACTTCTGTTGGCTGAATAACAGAAGTAATTTTTTTTATGACCTAAATACCAAAAAGGTCGTACTTTAACAAAGTTTAGGTGCAAACGGGCATGACGAATGCTATAGTATAGAAAGCTAAGTATGCCAGGGACCTAAAATTCCTGCTCAGGCGTAACTTAAAGCAGAGGAAAGTGCTATTTAGAATAAATGCTTACCTAAGAATTGTTAAATTTTTCATGCACAGCCCTGAAGCGAGAAATCTGTCACCTGAAATTATCTTATGCTTTGTGTGTTTTCACACTTTTGTTAACAGTGAACTGTTAATTGATATGCATGGGAGCCACTGAATAAAGGAAGATTTTGGACAACATGCTGCCACTGTCTGGATTAAAACCCCACAAGGCTTCCTTTGCTAACTGATATTAAGTAACCTTTACTTTTATCTTAGATTTTTGCATCATGCTTTGAAGGCATCAAAACTTAAGCCTGTTGACCAACTTTAATCAAATAAAACAAAAGGATGGAAATCTGAAAGGATGATTCTACAAGTTCCCTGAATACAGGTGGCTCAGCAGAGGGGAGAGTTGTACTCAGCCCTTCGACTTAGGCAGTTGTTACTCTAGGAGTACGAGGTACTCGTGTTGTTGCTGGCCTTACAGTTAAATTTGTCTAACAGTGCTGCCTAGGGCATATTTCCTTACCTAGAGCGTGTTGATGTATTACAGGAAAGTCTGAAAAGGGGCCCCCAAGAGTTGCTTACTGAAAATATAAGCCCATGTGTCCACTATTCACCTCTCAAGATCTGACCTTAGTTACTGCCTAATTCTAGGGCCGCTTTAACTTAAAATACACTGTTTTTTGACCTAAAGTTTGTAGAACCTAAAGCTGTTGTTTCTTTGCGTGACTGAAGTGTCTTGGCCTAGGAGAACAGAATGACTCTCTGCTCTCTCATGCCTGCACATTTTTAGGTAACCAGTGCTTTTGTCTGAGTCCAAGAAGGCAATGAATCCACCAGAGCCTCTGAGGCTGCGTTCTGCATGTCAGCGAAAGCAGATTGTCACATCTTCCTAGCTAACAAATGCCCTAAATAGTAGGTACTATAGGCCTTTTCTGGGTTGAGGAGATATCTCCTCCTCTTAAAAGTATGCACTATACAGAAAAGGATTCTAGGTTCTCTGGGCCAGCAAATAGCAAAAACACACGTGTAAATTTTTAGCCTGATGACAAGAACAGTAGGACTGGAATAATGAGCCTTGGCCTTCAGGTGTTTGTTTTCTATGCTGAGACTGCATAAGTACTGTGTGTCAGCACCTTGATCTTCTCTGCTTCTTTCCTCTCCCCAAGGCAAATCCCCTGAATAAACAGGTACACCTTCTTCTTCCAGAACATACATTAAACAGCACAGGAGTGCATCCTTCTGAAATAGCACTGAGGAAATAAGAAGTGACGTCTTCCTCACTTGTTGAAAGAAAGACTTTTGAAGAAGCCCTCAGAGTTAAGATCCCAAACTGAAGCAGGAACCCCGCTATAGTCTTGTGCTGTGAGGTTTCAGGCATCAAAGAGGAGCTGCGAACAGGCTGTCTTAGCATTTTCCCAATAGCCAGCTGTGGATACCTGCATGAAGAGTGAGTTTCCCCCAGGCAGCTCCCAGCTCACTGTTTGAGTTGTCCTGTGCCCTGGTCTGAAGCACCAGGCTCCTCGTGCCCTACAGCAGCAGCCTCCACACCTCATATAGAGATCTGGATTCTCCCCAGCAGGCCAGTTGTCTAAAACATTAGTTATCACAGTGCTTAACTTTTAGCCATCCAGGTCCCTTCTAGCTACTTGGTTGATCAGTGAGCATTGAGAAAAATTGAGAAAACATTCTTTATCACTTACAGTAAGAACCCTCTCCACTCAGGGAATCTGTAAGATCTTGAAGAGTGCGGTGCACCTTCTTCAGGGATTCAAAATCTTGCTGGATTGACTTCCATGACAGTGACTGTTCACTGTTCTGCTGCTTTATAAACCTCTCTGTCAGAGCTATTTTTGGTAGTTCTTACCCCTTCTGTTTCTTCCCTTAGCCTACCACATTTATGTTGGCGTACAGAGCGCGTGTTAATTCTTCCCATATGGTCTCAGTGAGCTAATCCATTTCTAGATTGTTGTACGTCAATGCTGAGCTCTCTCAAATATTTTCTTGTGCAGTTCCATCTGGAAGTCAACATCTCACCTCCTGTCTTTCTAATAGCTTTTCACTAGCAATTTCATAGATTCTTCAAAGCGCAGGGAAAATTGAATTGCCCCCTTTTAAAATCTGTTTCTTTTGCTTTGCCTTTTCCTGTAGCACTGAGAACTGCTACATAATCCTCCCAGACATTTAATTTTATTTGAAATTACATGTCTTTATCAATGACAGTAATATTTCAAATGAAAAAAAAAAGCCTGCAGCTCTATTTTCCTCTTCAAATATGTTTTTGTAATTACTGAAGTCTGATGGTTGAGGGAAGACATTGTTTAGTATCACTATTAATACTGGAATCTATGTTTTTCTCACAAATGTCAACATTTTTCAATTATGAATAATATATGATTCTGACAGTTCAATCTCCAGTTCTTTTGGAAGTAATAATTTCTGAATTTTCTTACTCAGACTAAATGATTATTTACAAAGTGCATCATCTTAGCTGGATTTCACTTGAGGACCCCGTAGAACCAAACTGTTCCGCTTTGCCCCTGGAAAGGGACCTGATAGAACTGATCATCTCAAGAGGGCAGATGTGCTCTTCTCAAGGAATCTGAAATATGTAAAGCTTCTGTCTTTTTTATTCTTTTTTGCTTCTTGTGATCTTTTAACAGAACGTATTTATCGTCTCCAAATTTCCACAATAAATTGAATGTCAGCTTCAACTTACAGAATTTCAATTTATTTCACTATGGACTGAAACTTTTGTGAAAATGAGTTGCATTAAACCCATCCCCTTAAACATTTTATTGTCTATTCTCTTTTTAATTACATTTTTCTTTCTACTTCTTTTATAAAAGATTAACTTCTAAGCACTGGAATTGATTATATTCCTATGTGGCCAATATTCATGTGGTTGTCCAAATCAAGATATGATAGGAAGACTATCTGGGAATGGGTATAATAAAAGATAGATTCAGTTCTGATTTTTGCAATTCTGTTTATTTGCTTTTTAATCATTTCAAATTTAATGAAATGCGTTAAAGCGCTTATTTTGTGTGTCCTTCTGACTGCTGAAGTTGTTAGAAGGGCAGCAGGCAAAGGCAGCGCCCGGCCGCGTTCTCAGGAGCGGGCGGAGGCCTCGCGCCTCACGGCCCCGCGCGGGCGGCTGCCGCGGAGCAGCGACCCCTCTGCGGCTCCTCGCGCTGGAGAGCAGCGCTCGCCCTGTCCCCCCAATACATCAATGCCTCGTTGAGAGCCCCGAGCCCTCTTTAAGGCCTCCCTTGAGGCTGGGGTTAAATGGAAGATTCCTTACGTCCCTCTGATCTCTAGCTGATGCACTGACCTTTTAAATCTGTTAGCAGCCAACGTAAATTGAATAATCCACAAACTGCTATAAATTATACTAGAAGATCCACAATGGGATCAGTCCTGGGGAAATGGAAAGATCACATTCACTCATATTCACATTTCTTAGCTGCAGCTGAAAGGCTTGGTCATATTCATAACGTTTATTAAACCCTGTGATTTTGGGAGAGCCTGTGTAAATTTACATTATCTTGATAACATGAAACAATTGCGGTTAATCAATAGATATATATTGTTTATGTAATATAAAATGTAAGGACATGATTCCTCAAAAGTGCATTTCAAAGGATTTTACATGCTGTTGATATTGATTTTTTCTTGCACAAGTGAAAGCATGTGCTCTGTATAATATTGCAAAAATAAATTAAATTGAAACATACCAAACAATTGTATATTGCTTATCAAGCTATAGCATGTCTAGCTATTGTTCAGGGTTAGTAAAGAAGCTCTTTAGAAATTTATTACTTGTTTATGACAAGGAAACTGCTCTAGGTATTTTTACCACTTTGCATCAGTGTCTTCAAATTAAGGTGAGTTGAATAGTCATCTGTAACCAACCCAAACGATAAGCAAACCAAAACACAAAACAGAGTTTGTCTCCTCACGACCTGAAATCAATATTATATGAAAAAAGATTTCTGACACTTTTAATTCCTCCAGATCCTAGCAAGTACCTCACCTCTGGTTAAACGTAAGGCTCTTAAAGTGCTACATGATTTCCAGTAACCAGGAGCAAAATGAAGACATACCAGACACTGGTATAACCGCATGGTCTTTCTAGTAGTGCCACCAAAAAGACTGTGCCAGTTTTGACAAGATTAGTGAATGTGACGTTCCCAACAGGGAGCTCTACCGCATAGAGCTACCAATTAGGAAAAGAACAGAGTGTCCGGGGAGTTACTGAAAATAACACGTAGAAGGCTCAGTAAATAGTCTTTTTCTAAGAACATACATTTCTGTATCTTTTGTCCTAATTATCTTTTTAAAATACCTTCTTCCTTTCTCCTTGCTTCTCTTCCCTTTGCTTCCCTTCTTTCCCCTCCCTTCCATTTCCCTCCTCTCCCTCCCTCTCCTTCTCCTACTGCCTTTAACTCTCCCCTTTCTTCTCCCTTTCTTTTTTCCTTTTCCTTTCCCCCTTCCCTTCCCTTCCCTTCCCTTCCCTTCCCTTCCCTTCCCTTCCCTTCCCCTCCCTTCCCTTCCCTTCCCTCTCTGTTCCTTTTCCATTCCCTTCTTTTCCTTTCCTGAGCATGCTGATGGACCACTTGTATGTGGTATGGGAGACACATCTGTAGAACTGCTGTACTAATGCACGTCCGTGGTGAATGGGAGTGTGATTACTACTGTAAAATCATGGAAATTCTGTCAGGAAAGAAGAAAGAAAAGGACAATGATTGTTAATGCCACAGGGCAACATTTTCAACAATATTTCCCTTGAATTAAAACTAAATGGATGAATCAGTGCTAGATGGAAAAGATAGCAAATATATATATATTTGTGAATTTGCTTAATTGGGGCTCTGATGTAGAACAGCCGAGATTAATACACCCACGCAAACCAAACTCTTCAGTACCTAATGTCAGATGATTTCTGACGGATGGCAAGGGGAAAGCTTTTGGTCAGAAGTGTGTGTGTTGTTTTCCTTAGTGCCGGATATCTCCTCCAAAGGCCACCGGAGAAGCAGGCTCCGTGCAGCTGAGTATCAAATAGCACCGGAGCGTGGACAGCAAACCCGTCTGCTGTGTCTGGCTGCTGCTCCTGCAAAAGGGTTTCTGTGGCTTCCCCCTTACCCTCAGATGCAGGCTCAGTTACTTCTGGTTCTCCTATTTAAATGTACACATGCTACATGTTATAAATATCATAAAATACAACTTCTATGGACAGTTGCAAGCCATATGTTCTCAAAGAAAAATCTTTTCCAGATGAACTTCTGAAGTTAGTTTGGCCTTTTTTCAAAATTGGTATGTAGCTGCCAAAGTTTACATGGTATTCATCATTCATTTTCGTCACATCACTAATTCTATCGCGTATGAATTCTAATCCAATCCCAATACTAATTTCAAGCAGTAGAAAAAACATTAATTCTCAATGTATTTTATTACCATATATTTATTAAAGTAAAATGGTACTAAAAATATACCTTTACCTTTATTTGTCTCAATTAACAGAACATGTAAATTGACTTAGCACAGAGTAACAGATGTGAATGCCTGGCTTGCTGCAATAGGCAGAGTAGGTTTTTGGAATCAAGCATCTCTAGTTTAATGAACTTTGCTTTAAAGGGTTTGGTATAATTTAATGACATTTGGTTTATAAGGTACCAATTCATCACTCTTCTTTTCCTCATCCCATGACTCACAGCATGTCTTTTGTTTGTTAACTGGTGCTTATAAGCATGGATTTTTATGATGTTTTCAGCATTTCACTTGGAGTTAACCTGAGAAACCACCAATTTGTTTACCATAATCTACTAGCCAGCTGTCAGAGGCAATGCCTTTTGGTTAGCGAATTTGAGTATTTAATTGCTTACTTTACGTATAGTGTCTAAAAACTAGTCACGAGCACCAAGTTCCAGCACCAAACCGGCTCTTTGCACAATTGAGGCCTTAGCAATGGAAACTTCCATATTCTATTACTCCAGCAGACACTGTGCTGTGTAGTAAAATTGTATTATGGTGGGCAGCATCACATGGAACCTAATGGAATTGTTGTTACAAAGAAACAGTATCCAACAGTGTGATTTGCATCATGCTGTGTGAGCCGCCTACACTTTTCAGCAGTTGGTTCTGTGTCTGTAATTTATTGCTCTAGAAACCATTATAATAATACAAGAAATGCAGCAGCAAGTGTAGAGGAAAGAACACATCACAGTCAGACTGTAATGACTATTTAGACTATTTAAACTCACTCAGCTTGTTTTACATTAGAAAAACAAGTCCTATTCAATTACTTATTTTATTGGCTTTCTAGTTTCACTTTGGTTGAGATTAAATATATAGTATTATGCATTTTAAGATAGTTTATGATAATAACCTCTCCAAAATGCAAAGCAAAGCCTAAATATAAAATGGTAAAAGTGAAATTTTCCACCCTGAAAAAAGATGATGACAGATATGTTAGTTGCTGTATAAGACAAGGTCTAATTCTCATTAAGCATTCCACAATATATGGTACAAGTAGGCTGAACTATCTCTGCACATTAGCTATATAGTCCATTATGGTATTCTTTTAAAACCTAATGGCAGTTAATACATGACCTTTATGAACTCCTTCCTCATTAAGTAGGAGGGATATAGCCAGGAAATTTTTGTACCCCAATTCTTTTCAGTGGTGAAGTGATCAGCAGGAGGCCAATATGAGAAAGAAATGCCGTGAGACTACTAAGAATCCCACAATGGACCAAACTGGGACTTCCAACTGGTGGCTCTATATCGTCTTTTCAGGTTTAAATTGCATAGGACATGGCCCATAATTTTTATCCACTGGAATTTTTATCCTACTTCTTTCGGCACACAGCTTGTTTCTGCGTTTGTGCTGTCCAGAGGAATTCAGAGTAAGTTTTCTCAAGATTATTGTCATTTTATCTTCTGTGTGATAAAACTGATCTGTGCACTGCAAAACTGAATGCTACTTCCTTTAGGTTTCTAAATGCTTTCTTCACCATGAAGAAATTACTCAAGAGTAAACGTTCGTATAATACCGTGGGCGGGTTATATTTTCGTTCTTTTTCCTTTATAATTCTTCCAACTCTGTCAGTTCTCTCTCCTTTTTGCTTTGCGTCTCTATTCTCAATTCTATGAAAATTGTAATCTAAATATTGACACAATCTTTTGGTCCTAGAATGATTTAAACTATTTCTATTGTACATTTTTGCATTGCCCCTTCCCCTAAGGTTTTTTTCTTTTTTTTTTTTTTTTGGTCTTTATTACTAGCTGGTTCTAATCCAATGGAAATTCGTGCTCTCTTTTGGCAGAGCTCATTTACAACTCTCAAATGTTTCTCAGTTTACGTATTTGCTGCTTCTATTGATCTTCATTCCCAGAGCTCTTTTCTGTTGCATCTTTTGTTTCTAGCCTGTTACTACCTTTCTTTCTGTAATCTATTTCTGCGTTACACTCATGTTTACTGTTTCCACATTTCTAACATATAGTCACTTCCTTAACCTCCTACCACAAGTAATTTCTTTTGCTTGAAATCCTCTCCTTTCAAAACCATTCACAGCTTTGCTACATTTACCTCTTCCTTATGGATATTCAGCGGCCAGTGTACATTTTCCACTGTATCCTTAGCTGTATCCTTTAGCACATGTATTTGTGTTCTCATTTTCTTCATTTTCTTCCTTTTATCTTCATGTTTTCTGAATTTGGTACAAAAGGTAGATATACAAAAACATGAAGTCCCACATGAAATATTATAACAAAGCTCCAGTATGGAAGTTAACTGCATGTTACTTAAGACATTGGTTTTAATACTTTTTTTCTGTCCTGTTTTCAAAGTAATAGCTCACAGCAGTGGGGCAGCTTGTAAGAAGTAATTGCTGGCACCAATCCTAATTTGATTTTCACTGATAGAAGCTGAAGGGAGCAACATACTTAAATGTCACAGCACTTTCACCAAGTCTGTAAAGATCTCCTTAGAAAAATAACTAGGAGAGTGACCAACTGGAAACTGCAAGGGCCAAAGTGTATTTCCATCTCTTCATCAATTTATGTATTTGTTTCTATGAAACCTTTCATAGAAGGCACATTTGGCTTTAGCTAGAAATATAGGAGTAGTGATTACTTTTGCTGTGAGAGAATATAGGGAATTTGAATCATTACAATCTAACTTAAAGAGAGACTTCAGGAAGTTACTTATATGTTTTTTTGTATTTCTTACCACGGTCAGATTCCATGTGAAGTATTTTCCTTTGAACAAAGGACCAAAAAGTAGCAGTTCCATCCGATTTTTCAGAACTACTGGAAAAGCTTGAGAGGTCACAAACTATAGAGAGAAGCATTAAAACATCAATAAAATTGTTAACATAATTGATATTTAAACAGATTACCAGCCTGCATTTTTATATCTGTTTTGCTTTTCTCACTGCAGCATTTACTTTTTATTTAGAAAATTACAGCTAAAGGCGTACAGCAGGATAGTGACTAGATATTCCATAAGCTTCATATTTTCATAGTTTCCTCCACACGTGATTTTTTTAAAAGCTAACATAATTTGTTTAAAATGCAATACTGGCATTTTTCTCTTCTTTAAATCTCCTAGATATGTTTCATAAACAGGTGTTCTAGACAAGCCTGTAATTTTTCCAAATCATTATTTATTCAAATGCATCACTTAAATAGAGCTGGGCTGTCGCATTTCACTCAAATTAATAAATTTTATTTTTGCAGATAGGTAAAATTAAAAGACTTGATATTCAGTAGTAGCATCTAGTTTAGGACTGATCTTTGCTATTTTGCTTTTCTCTCCCACCCCCAGAAGAAAAGCTATTTGCTTCTGCAATACAATCAAGTCAGATGCCAGATACTTCATATGAGAATTAGCAAGAAGCTCACATTTTGTTAGGACTGCTTTGAGTGTAAAAATGCTTGCACAGATCTAGCCTTCACTAGTCATTTTCCTAAATAGTTCTGAGTCAACCCATGAACTTTTCTCACACATCAAAGCTTATTTCCAACTGGGCATTAAAATCAGCTTAAGCCATAACAGATCCTGCCTGATGTGGGGCACCATCTGTACCACTTTAAATACTTTATTAAACTTCTTTTCTATTTCTTTATTTGCAATTTATGAATATATATGATATGAAACATAAGCATTTGAATATTCTTCCCAACTTTTACAGTCAGCAGATAGACAACTGTGACTTTACCTAACTGGCTAATTCTCTATTACTGCTATGGCTGTCATGAGTCTTTCTTTATTTTTTTTTTAATCATGTAGTCTACAGCTTTATAGAAATCTGTGAATTTATTCTCCCCTTTCAGGATGTTTCCTACACTTTGGTGTCTAGTTTTATTCTCCTTTTCTGTTTTCTGACTTACTTTCATTAGCTCGGCTTCTCTTCTCTCTTAGTCGATGCTTTGATCTGCTCAGACATGTACCGAAACCTGTTAAATTATCTCCAGCAAGCTGAAGGTTGCCAACACCTCCCATCCATTTGAACAGTCCTGCTTCTTTGCCTTGGTGAAGAGGTTATGAACGAGATGGAATTACATGATCCGCTATCACTGGGCCTGAGATCAACAGGCAGTTTTAGAGCTACGGTCCAAAGGCAGAAGGGAGAGACCTGCTGGGCCTCCCTGCAGTGCTTGGAGGAGCAGTCTCTCCTGGGGGAAGCTGGCATGCAGCAGCCTGCATTCACAGTTGGGACTGAGGTACTAAGCCGTGTAGTGGAGCTCTGTTATGAAATGGTTAAATCAGCAAGAAAAAAATCATTTACTTCTGTCCAGTAGTTGTTGTGAGGATAAAGACAGTTTACAAAGGAGTTAATGTAAATACTAAATGTGTTCATCAATTAAGGTAAGGAATGCATCATTTTCACAGATGGATAATCACCTTAATGGCAAAATGATATAATGCTAGAAGGTTATAGGCCGTAGTTTTCATCCTTATCAGAGTATTTTCATCTCAACCCCAAACTTTAATTGCAAACATTTATCGTCATCTACTCACCGATTCCTTTTTTTCTATTTTACCACAATCAGTAAACACTTAAAAATTAATGGTGATCGCAGAGCAGGTCAGCTGACTTTTGGCTGACCCCAATATGCCCGACAAGTGGCAGCATATATTATGTTTCCAGATCTAGAAGGAAGAGAAAGATATCATTTCAGTTCCATCCTCATATGTGAGGGGTGGGCTGACTTTTTGCAGACATTATGTTGAGAGAAAGCATCAGATAGATGGTTTTAAAGCAGTACATTTCAATTTATTAAGTGATCTAATGTGGTTTTTAGGATACATGCCCTTGGTGGGGTAAGTTTTCCAATATCTAAAAATATATTAATTTCACCATGCCACTATCTTTTCTATTTCCTTTTGTTCTTTTGGTAGGAATATTTTTATTGACTTATTTTTAATGAACATATTCAAATACACTACATAAAATATTGTTAGTTATTAGTATCTACAAACATCATTGTTGTCTTCAAGCACTAATAGTCACTATGTAATTACTCCACAGCTTATGTTTATCTTAACGTGCTCTTCTCAGCCTGCTAAGCCAGCTAATGCTTTCATAGCTAGTTTTTGTAATGCAGCAGTGGTTATTGATCACTGTGAGTCCATTGGTGCTGTGGCTCCTCCAAAATCAGAGATGGTCCAAACACCAGAAAGCTTCAACTTGCTGAAAATAGATACAACAGGAACAGCCAAAAATTAGAAGACGCAGCAGAGGGAATCCTTAGTGAAAATGACAGATTATTTATATTATTCAAGTAGGATATGAGTAGTTACTTGCTTGCCATTATCTTCCCATAGTTTTTCATGAGCATTAGAGTAAGTGGGTTCTAAGCAGGGTTTTTATTTACTGCACAGCAGTGAGTGCAGGGGCTGTTCCTGGGAGGATGTAGGAGTTCATTGGAGATAAAGATACAAGTAGTGAAAGCAAAATAGACAATCAGTTGGTAAAATTTGTGTATGCATAAATAAAAAATTAAAACCAGAAAGATAATTTATGGTGGTTGCCAGAAGTCAGTGTTTACTGAACAGAATAAGGAGCCAAGTCTTAGTAATGTGGCTTTGATTGACTGAAGTCACTCACTGAAGAGGAGTTCACAACTATAAGAGAGCTGAGGGTTTGGATTACACATGCAAGAAAGGTCAAATGTTAAAAAAAAAGGCAGTAATAAAAAATAAGGAAGGAGAGTAGAAGAGAAAAAATAGCAACATTTTTGCTTTGGGGACAGTAGGCAGGCATACATTGTGTAGAGTGAAATGAAATACTCTGTGGCTCCAAGAAATTGCAAACAGGTTAACAGCAGGAAAAAGGAGTGCTTGTCTGCCCTGCTTTCTGTCTAGCTCAGTAAGAAAAAATCAGAAAGAAAAAATCTAAATGAAAAAAAGGAAGATTTTGCTAAGATTGTCAGATAATGCAGATTGTTATGGACCCCAGGAAGCCAGTGATTTGGGGTTATTATTTTAATAATTTAAATAGTAATTGTTTTTATAGTAATTTTTAATAACCTCAGGTCAGAAGATGAGAGCTAATACTGCTTATATAGGGAAAAAGTGAGTTTCCAGTATCACAATCAAGAGAACCTTTACCATGGTATATGTACTGCTCTTTTCTCATAGCACTTAGCAGATACTACACAGATCTTTTCATTAATAAATTGTCTTGTATGAGTAATAGAGTACACCCCAGCCAGCTTGGTTCGGTCAAGCTGAATTGCAAGGTACGCAAGATTCCTGAGTCCCAAAAGCAACTCAGCGAGGCAGCAGAGTCTGACATTATTTTGGCTGTGAAGGTCATCAGCTGTAAAGGAAATATTAGGAAAGGGACATGGCATCCCATATGCTGTTGTCTGACATGCTTCCGTATTAACTTAATGTCTAAATTCCTTAAATTGTGCTAGGTGTAATACCAAGCAAGACATGATAGAGAGAGAAAGAGCTGGATCCATGGGGAAGGTTAAGGATGGAGGGAGGCATCCTGGTCAAAGGCAGCAGTCAGGGCAGTGAGACGATACTGGCTGACCTAAAAGAAATCGGGCTCATACAGTTTAACCTAAGTATCATAAAGTTTTGAGAGAGAGTGTGTGTGGGTGTATCAGTGTGTGGAAAAGGAGTACTTTTAAGAGGACTTTTAAAGGACAGAATGGTATCTTCATAGTACAGAGGAGACAACACGGTGGGAAGACACTATGTCAAAGTTTAACAGATCTTAGAAAAAGGTCTCTGAAAAGGACTTACTCATCTACATAACTAAAACTCAAGTCTCTCATAACTTATTCAGCCTCTTCATACTGAACTCCTTCACTGAACCCGATCACATCAAATGTAGGTGACCTTTGGTGACTCTCTTGGCCACCCTTTCTAGCATATCTGCCATATTATCAAGGTATCACTCCCCAGCCCCAGCAAAGATGCAAATTGTTTATATCGTAACATCTGCTTTGATCTAGAGAGAATCTGTCCATTGGACAACTCCCTGCATGCTGTTCTTATTTGTTTGTTTCACACATCTTTAAAGATATTTCCACAGTTCATTATTGTAAGAACCATACCATATTTTTATATTATTCATTTTCACAAAGGTTTGGTAGTATCATTCTTTATATGTTTAGTGAAAAGTGTATCCTCTGAATAGATAAGCACTGTTGCACAACCTCTCAGTCTATCTTGTAGAAACAGATCTTTATAATTTCCATTATTGCTGGATCTACAGCAGTCAGCTCCACATTCTTACAGGTTCCCTGAGGTTCTTGACATAGCTTTTAGTGATTTTAAATGCCCCAGCTCATCAGCAGGTATATTCGCTGAGTGAATGAGTAGAAGATTTTGGCTAGGAAGAGAGTGAGAGGCGTGCTCATAACATTTTAGAAACCTGTCCATCCACAAATAACCAAAGAAGAAGGCTGCTCTTTGATTAACCTATCCTGAGAATCAGAGATATAAAGCACCATTTGCATAGCTACATTTAAGCAGTAATCGCATAACTTTAAAATGCTGCAGCACTAAAAAGATCGTGTTTCTATCCATTTTAGCTTAAGCAGTAGGTTCTTCAGGAAGGATTATGCAAAGGTTTGTGTTCTGATGCTGAGCTCAGCCACAAAATGCCTCGTGCAGCTTCCCCATATTTAAGGCAGATCAGTAATTCATCCCTTACCCTGAGGCACTGTAAGGTTCAATTCATCAATGTTTGCTGGATGATTTTGATGACAATCAGTGTAATAAAGCACATTCAAAAATCATATGAAAATTTAAAAGCTTTGGGTTGAAAGAGAACATATGACAGAATGGAAAATCTCCCAGCTGCATGTCACTTTGATACTATTACTAAAATACATATTTAAGTCAAAAAAGACAGAATGCAAGTATCTAAATGATTGATTAACACTTCTAAAAAGAAAATGAAGTTTTCATATAATTGATGACTAAAAATTTCTTAAACCATAAAACGATCCACTTTAAATGTCATAATCTGAAAATTCAGAGAATAAATTCAAATATAAATTAAACTTTCAGCTGAAATCCACATACTTTTCCACTGATAATGAGAAGAAACTACTGAGGTGAATGCCAGAGAGTAACTGCAGTTTTCTTTCACATGTTTCATTTCTAGGCAAATTTGTTTTCTGGGAGTGCAAGGAGTATTTGGCAATCTGCATAAAATAAAGTGCGACACCAAATTCCATCCTATGACTAGATCAGATGTGTGTTCTCCATGTCATAGTGCAGCGTGGGATGAGAGAGGACTTGGGGACTCTACTGAGAAAATGCTATCCATTGACTGAAAACATAAAATCCAAAGAATTCTAAAAGAGTGCTTTTCCTTGATCTCAGAAGATGGCTATAGGATATTTTTTTGCTACCGAGGCGCATTTGAGATGTGAGATGTGAGAAACATTAACAATGAGGAGGGCTTTAGGTCAGGTTCACTCTGCATCATAGATGGCATTATCTGCTGATTTAGCTGGGCTGAAAACTGCTGAAAAATAATCCTTTTTGTGCCCTTGTCAGTGGCTTTGGCCTAGAGTAATAGAAAATCAGCTTTACCTGAGTCAGATAATCATTACAAAATGAATTTTGCTCTTGACTCGCAGAAATAATTGGGAGAAAAATATATTCAATAGGTGCGATGAATATTATTTTAACTTAAAGTTTACTGAGATGTATAAAATACTAAGTGCTGCTGATAATTGAGCAACTCTATGCAACTGTAAATTAGCTGCTTGAACTGAAAATAGATGATTACTGAAAGCACTTTTTCCCCCTAGAAAACTTGCTGTTCTCCTCTGCCTTAGCATTCACAAGGGGCATTCAGTTAATCACACCGAGGTCTCTGCCTTCGTGCTGCAGTCGCTGATTACCCAGCAGGAGGTGCAGTTCCAGCAGGGTAAGTCAGAATGGTGTTGGTCGTTCCCCGGGGAGGGACATCCTGTAAAAACACCAAGGTTGAGAACTGTCATATTCACAGCAGTAGGTGCATTTTCCTCAGAAATTAATGGAGCAAGCTGGGCAAAAATGTTTTTAAACTACATCTTCCCTAGAGTAAGATGCAAATTCAAAGCTCTTTTGAAGCATTGGAATGAAAGTTGAAGATAAGACTTTTTAGTTTTTGACATTGATGATATAGGCAACACTAGCACTACGAATATTAAATTGAAATGGAAGATAAGTGGGGCAGATGTTATTCAGGCAGATCCCAAATGCGGTCCTAACTATTTCAGATGAGGTTTAAATAAGGTGCTGTTAATTATGATTATTGCAAAACATTTGTCATAGATTCCTTCCTTCGCTGTCTTTATGAATTGATCAAAAACGATAGCTTTTCTTTTTTTCTCTGAAACAAGAGGATTTCAAGGAATCTCGCCACCGATGCTGCCATGTAACAAAAGGGGCTTTGAAAGGAGTGCGGTGCGAGGCGTTTCTGTGCAGCGGCTGTGCCGCTCCGCAGCACGCAGGCAACCCGCGCCGCCTTCCCCATTGCCGGCCACTGCCAGCTGCTTGCAGAAAGGTCTGGAAGCAGCTTGGAGCACCGCGTTGCCTCTGTCCTCTTGAACGCAGGTATAACAAGGGTCTGTTTGTAATACATAGCTTCTGCAGAATTCTTACTAATAGAGCAAGCAAATCCTCTAGGAGTTGCTCTCACGGATTATATGAGGCCTGTGTAACCCTTTGTGAGTGCCCTCTGCTTCTTCTCGTCAGCTCTCATGGGCTTATCCCCTTCTCGTTGCTCCAGCACAGGGCTGCTTCTTTGTCCTCTTCTTCGAGTTCTGTATAGCTGTATAGGCCCCGATACTGTGCCTAACACCACCGTGTTAGAACAACCTGAAATCTCCCTAGTCTGACAGACTGTCTGTGAGCAGCCAGCACCAGGTGTCCAGAAGAACTGAGAGGGAGGTAGCCCTGTGTCACAGCATCCCCTCAGCGCACACAGTCAGGCTTCGTTTCTTCCAGAACAGTTTAGGTCCTGCTAACCTGGACAGTCCACTCTCTAAAACAAAAGTAAAAATGTGACTGAAAATGTGTAGAGGTATAAAACTAGTAAGACTTCATTTGGTCTTCACTGATGCAGACTTTTGTTGTTTCCATCCAGTAATTACTATAAGGCTAGTATTATTACAAAACCAAATCAGTGGTCAACTGACAAACTTTAAAAATTATGCTAATATGACTGACTTTCTTTAGATACCACCCTAGTTTCATTTGTCACCATGTGAGTAAGTACGTGTTCATCTTTTTTTTAATACATACAGTTATTAGATAAACCATAAATGAAAGTTGTCAGTGTTAGATATGAGGCACTATGTCTTTTGTAATTACTTCTTTCTTATTTCTGTTTGATACACCGAATGTGTTTTTGGTAAAATACAGGCTGGTATTTCTAGAAAACAGGGACAGGACATCAGATGGCAAGTGTGAAAAGTGATATTGTTTGGAAGGAATTCTGTGTTGCCAAATATTATATAAAAACTGGAGTCATATTTCCAAAAGTCCAGTGGCCTTTATTAGGACCCAGTTGTTCATGATCTTGTAGGAAACTAGCTTATGGAAAGGGATTTTCTTCCCTGGTCTTAAGATTTTTCTTCTCTAGTCATCTTAATTCTGCCAAGTTGTAAATTATACAGTGAATTAGAGTTAAATTGCTGTTTGCAGCCACTCTGTGAGATTGTTTGTTCTGTAAAGAAATTAACATACGAGGTTTCTAGCCTCTCTGGACATTTTCCTAGATAAATTCATTGTGTACTTCCAGCAATGCGCTTAGGGATAAATATACTTTAAAACCCAGTGTGAATTAATAGGAGATTGATATGCTGAAACAAAGAGGATATTAGTAGGGAAAACATCTCAAGGATCTAATCAGTCCACTCACACAGGGGATATAGGTTCAAATCAAAACCCTAGACTGAAAATTCCCTAAGCTCTGGCCTGCCATATTTTGCAATGCAGACCTGTTCCAGCCTTTGTAGTCTGTGCTCACCTTCCAATTATTTCTGATTTCAACTGTACAATAAATTTTGTGTTAATATCTGCACACACATTAAATATGCACATTTACACTAGTTCTTCTGGTTAAAGAATATACCCTCACTTATGTAACACCCTTTAATATATTGCAGTGTTTAAATTTAGATATTTGAGGCTCCCATTAGACAACAAGTTATTAAAACATCTGCCTTTCCATAAGCCATTCTGTTCTCTGCCATTCCACATGTCCTTTTCTACTTCACCAGGCAAAATTGCCCAATCTAAATTTCAGCTCAAGTGTTTGATGGCTTTCACGCTGAGCTCAAACTGTTAGTGCTTCCCTGAGAGAATAGAATTGAAACAAGATTTAATCTAAAATAACAAAATAGAATAAAGGTTTTACATATAAATAAGTAATGCCCTGTATATTTTTATGCACATTTTTCTTTACCAGATTTTGCATGCAGTGAAGTTAAATGTTCAAATGCATAGATAACCTGGAGTTGACAGAAAAGAACATTGGTACGTTTGTTGCTTGAGTGCTCAATTAATGCCTTCTTAAAGTATATTTTGATTCAAATTTATAGTAACTGTTACTTCAAAATATATTGGAAAAATAGCATTGCCATTGTTACCTTTGTCTCAGACTGTTGGGTACTTGCTGACTCTTTTTATAGGGTGGTTTTATCAAATTGCATGTCCAAGCACTTTGTCTAGTGTTTTGAGTTATAACAGTATTTTTTGTATATACTTGCTTTCATGGGAGATACAGATTGTGAGCTAGATCTTTTCATAAAATGTGAATATTTCACTTCATAATAATAGTAACACAAAATAATGAATTACCTGTTATTAACAGATATTTCAGTGTTTAATGACTAGACACTAAAAAGGCTTCCAGGCTTCTGCAGTAAAAGGTTTTGGACCTGATTCCCATTGCTAACTAAAATCATGTGCTGGATAAATGAAACAGAGCAGGGTCAAGTTGCTGTCGCTTCGCAGCTTTCCATTTCTTCCATCTAGATAAATGTTGGCTAACCAGGCCTTTTCGGAGAGCCAAGGTTTGAGCTCTGTTAGCACGCGGGCAGCGCTGGAGGCTCAGCGCACACGAGCTGCAGCTGCGGCCCGAGGGGGCCGTCGCTCCCCGCTGTTCCGCTCTTGCAAGGCTGCAGCCGGAGTAGTGTCCAGTCCTGTCCCCCAGCTGCAAGAAAGAGCTTAACAAACTGGCATGTGCTGTGCAAAGGGGAGCTGAGGGTGCTGAGCTTCCTGAGATTGCAGAAGAGAAAGCTAAGGGAGGATCAAATTGTTGTCTTCAGGTATCTAATAGCCGAGGAGATAGAGCGAGGCTCTTCTGAAAGTTGCACAGTGAAAGGACAAGAGGTAATGGATGCATTACCTTGCACAAGTTGGAGCAAGGGAAGTTCCAACTGAATCTGATTTTTTTTTCTTTTTTTTGGCAAAGCAAGAGAGGGAAGAAGCCCTGGAACAGCTGGCCCAAATGGGCTGTGAAATGTCCATCCCCAGAGGTATTCGAAATTGGACTGGACAAGGCAACTTGTAATAACTTTGGAGCTGGCCCTTGATTCCCTTTTTTAATTCCATGCTTCTGCTGTTCTACCCACTATAAACAATTCTCTTTTCTCGTATAGTTCTAACTGTACCATTGCATACCCAGATATCACAGGTACTAATGCAGTATCATGAAGACAAACTTTAACCATTTCATAAAGAAGTCAGGTGTTAGAACATGCATAATTTTAGGAGAGCAGATGTTTGCCTATGAACTGTGTGATTAGTGACTGCATATAGGCCTAAACCATTGCCTGCTGAACTCACTATATGTCTTCATTATCACTCAGATGTGAGCTGAAACTTGGGAAGGGAATAACCAGCCTTCCATTTAACTGGGTGAAATACAGATCTGAACACTTGGATTACTAGCAGCTATAAACTTAGCAGGAATAGCAAAAAATAACTTTACAGAAGACATTCAAATAAACTTCCTCAATCAGGAAAACAAGTAAGCCCCCCAAATTTCTGTAACTTTCTAACTTCACATAAGTTTCCAAACTGGAAGCTATGCTATCCTACCATCTCCCACATTTAGCAATACTCTGTACGTGCTATAAACTGTATAGTCTATTAGATATAAGCATATGGAATGGTGTAAGAATACATTTTTTTTCTAATCTGGAAAATGTTCTAATTTCCTCTTACCCACTTTGGCTTTTTGCAACTTGGCCCCATGTGTTCCACTTGTGCAAGACTCCAAACTTCAGAAAAATTACATTTCCTAAACCTTCAGTCATTTAACATTACCATGGGCTGCTAAGATGAGTACTCTTAGAGAATGGCTTGGCTTTCCTAGTAGGAAATACATGCATAGGGCAAATATAATAAATTATTTCCTACCTTTTGCTACCATGCTCAGCAGATGAAGCTTAACTGGAAAGTATCACCTTTCTTGATGGCATAAAGTCATTAAAACACTTTTTTGTTTGTTTGTTTCAAGTGTAATTTTAACATCCACAGAGAATAAGAGTGTTTGGAAGTGTGGTGCTGGTGTTGTGTATTATTGGACACACAGCATATGCTTGCAGACTACATTCGCACTATTTAACTTGGTAGAGCATGAACAAATTGAAGACCCCATAAAATATCTTTCTAAAAAAAGAAACAAAACCATAAGTGTAGTAAAGAATCAAGTGGTATGATTATATTTCTTTCAAAAATGTGAATAATGGATATTATTTTTGAAGGAGGTTTGTTATTTATTTTCCCCCTTCACTTCTGATCTCATTTGTCAAGCACAAAGTAACTAAAACTATCATTCATTTCTTTAGTTTATGCCTTTATGAGCATTCAGCATAATCGTAGATTTTTTTTTTATATTCTTAAAGTCAACTGATATTACTCACACATATTTTGTCTTCCTGGGGTAACAATGAGTGAAGAATAAAGCATTAAGAATTAGAAGTTCTTATCATGAACTTTTTAAGGTCATCTTAAAACTACTAATATAATTTTTGCTGTTGTATATTGAAATAATGTAAGCAGGGGAGTAGAAAGTTCATAATAATAGTATGCATGACCCTCGGTATAGGCATTTTCTTGTTCTTCTGCTCTACATAACTGAGCATATTGCCCAGTTCCCTAATTTTATTAATATCCTGTGGATACAGTGCTTATTTGAAGCTGAATGAAAGTCCACAAACTTCCAATTATTTTCAATTTTGTACTTGTTTGATTAGAGTGCCATTGTCTGTAATTTTTACAAGGTTTTTTTGAATCTTCAAAGTGTGTGATTCATGCCTTGAAAACGTGTTGTTTTGTGTTTCCCAGCACTGCTTTTTTTTATCCCTGCCAGTTATAACCTGATAACCTGATTTCATACTGTGCTTTAGCACAACAATACAGTCATCAAACTAAAGCAACACAGTAAGTGGGCACATTAGCCATCATTTTACTTGATCACTTGGGAGAGATTAAATTTATTCATTTTCAGAACAGATAATGAAATATTTAAAACATGCTAGAGTAAACGGTGGCAGCATTTTGAAGTTCTGACACGCTCTTTGCCAAACCCGTGTACTGTATGCTGCACGTATAAGGCTCTTGTGCAGATGTTTGGGAAATTTCTGCGGGTATTTTTTTTTTTTTTTGGTCTCATTTGCATTTGGTTTCTCTAAAGTGAAATCCATTCAGTTTTATTGAACTGTAATTCTGGTAATTTACAATATTTACATGCTGTGGTTAGATTGAAATCAGTCCTTAATTCAAATTCAATCTAAATTTACAGCATAGTAATTAGGGCTTTGTAACTGACACTAGGGGCCTATTGATTTAATGAAAAACTTAACCTTACAGTAAGTGTTTAATTAGTTGCTGCAGTAGATTCTGCGCTGTCCTAAATTGTGGACTTTAGAGAATTAGGTACTAATTTAAATTACACTACTATATAAAGATCAGAACTATTTTTTTTTTCACACGTAGCCCTACAGATGAATTAATTTCTCAGTCTTTGAAAAGGATAACAGAAAAAGGCAGTAATGAAAGCAATTTCCTATCCTGCCTGAATTCATGTATAGCCATGGAAGCAATCCTGGAAATGATTACCCATCTCAGTAAAATATTGATTTAAAGAGTCAGAAAAATTATAAGTCAGTGAGATTTTCTTCATAGCATTTTTCCCCAGGAGATAAAATTTGAAATAATGTATATGACTACATCTTGAAGATGTCTTGAAGCTGAAATAAAGAAAAATTGTATAAAAAACAGTAAGTTTGTCTTCATAACTGTACAGATATGTGACAGAAAGCAAAGTGTAAACATCAATTTTATGCAAAGAAGGCCTTAGTTAAAATTAGTATTTTACTTTACAATATATACATGTGTAGCAAAAATATATTTTATTTCCCTAATCCATAAACTATCTCAATGCAGCTAAATCCCATAAAGTTGCAGATTTAGGAAGAAGGAATTACCAGTAAGAGTGGGCGCGTCTCTTGTCTTTCTTCCTCCTCCTCCCCTCCTTTGTCAGTATTGCCGGCACGAGCCGCAACCTGGGAGGACTCTATATGTTTCTCCAGCTCTCCCATTAACATTTTGACTTGATGTATAGCCATTGCAACAAATTACCGTGCATCAGCAGCTCCATGGCAACACTCTGCCTGTACACACTTATCTCAGAGCCTTTGCAAGTAAATTTGCACCTCTTTTCTTGAGTAATGAACTATCCTGGAGCCAGTTCTGCCTGAGCAGAATAGCCTTTTATCTTGATGGCCATGTATTCTCCTGTTCCCTGGCAAGCACGAGGTATTTCCAAGCAGAAGGTACTCCTAATATGTCAGGTTTTTAACTCTAGAGGATGGTCTAAAAGTCATCTTAGATTTTGGTAATTATGATTCCACTTTATAGTTGGCTAATCTACCTCACTTCGTCTTCCATTTGCAGCCTGCACTTGGTTTTGTGGGGAAAACATAAGTGTTCATTTAAGCAGTTGAATACCATATTGCATGTATGCAGAGACCAAACTAAACAAGGGACACTGAATTTGGCATTCCCTGGTCTTTTGGGCGATTACTTTAATGGTCTATTCTTGGGGAACTGGCAAATTTTCAGAGCTAGCAAATGGCTCTAATAGCCCTACTTGCTCTCTCACTTCCCTTCTCCTTCTCCTGCCCTGTAACAGTAGAAGGGATGTGGCTGGCGACACTATGGGTGCTGCTCAAGAGTTAGGCATTCAGGAGACCAGGGGAGGGGTGACTAAAGAGAATATGTGGTGAGGAGAGGGTAGCTGGAGGTCAGGAGCTGGCCTAAACTCCCTGCATTTCCTTCCTCCTCTCTGTGCATGTGGTGACACACCATTAGGGCCTCAAGCAGTCAGTGATCATGCTAGAGGAGCTGTTGTTGATGGTAGGAGGGACAAACTCTGACAGTCTGGAAGATGTTATGTTTCCACAAACAAGGAAGAAGGATCAAAAAGGTAGTGGGAGATACATCCCTAAGGAGAATTACACTTGTTCACAGACGCTTGGGAACAAAACAGTGACCAAATACAGCAATGACATTTATCGCAATAATAGTCTTGAGTGTGCTTTGTAAAATCAAAGTGAAGTAAGATAAATACAGTAATAACTTAATCCCCCTAACACAACAAGTAGTACAGGGGTGTAATACAGAGGTGCAAAGGGGCAGTATAATTTTCTGTTTTCAGAGGAAATTTGTAGCAGTCTTAAGCACATAGCTTGTCTGCTTGGTTTCATAGGATGTAACTTATGGTTGTCAGAGGCAGTGAGGCCTGCAATCAGAGATGTACAATTCCCATTCTGTTCTGTTTCAGGAGCTGCACCTCTCCATGATAAGGCCTTTCCAAAATTCTGTTTGGACTGCATCTCTACAGAGCTGCCACTGTGCTGAACAGAGCTTGGTAGGAAATCTAATTTCAATATATTTCTGAACAGCATTTTTTAAATAAACTACAACTAGAGTCTCAGTTATCCTTATATTTTATTAAAATTATGAAATATTTTACTCAAAGGTACTGTTTTTTCAAAAGTAATAGATTTTTTCTTTAGCGTCCTAGCTGTAATGGTTTTAATAGAAACTTGGAGAGTATTAACCTCTCTGTTATTGTGGTCATACCTTTTCCTTTATTTCATATTTCTGAATTTGGATATAGTGATATTCTGGTCTGAGATATTTACACAAAAGCCATGAACGTGAGGAATCTGATACGCTTTTCTGGTATTTTGTGCTAGTAAGAGAGGACGAAGTGGGGGAAAGGTTAACACTGGCTTGTTAACCTCTTTGATAAGAAAAGCATAAATAAAACAGAGGCACAAGGGAAGAGCTAGTTAACCTATCTGTGAAAATATATATGTCGCCTTAATTTAATCTTTTAATCAGCAAGCCACTCTCAAAATACATTAAAAAGTTGTTTTTCTTGCAGTCACTGAGTAAAGCTGGAGTAGAATGTAGGTGTCTTGGCCCCAGTGTTGGTTCACGTAAGCTGTGCTGCTTCCCCAGCCCTTTATCCTTTTGTGAATAAGACTGCGCAGTGTCACGCCGAACACTTCCTACATTCAGAAATGAGAACTGAGTTCTGCCGGAATTAGCATTACAACAGACTGGCATGCATCACCATCAAAAACAGTTCTCAAGGCTGGAAGTCAATGTGCAGCTTACTGGGCAGGTCAAAAACACAACTGTAGCAAGTAGTTTAATTTCAAATCTTGCTATTTCAAGTAAAAGGTCATATTTTTTCAAAGAAAGGAAAAAGAATAGAACATCTGAGCAATTTTAGCCTGTCTCCATCTGGAGTACTGTGCTACATGTTAAAGGAGTAAGGATGGAGAAGGGAAAGGAGATATCTTGTGTGTATGATCAGGTCCACAAAACTGCAAATAAAGCATAAGAAAGAGATGAAGAAACACTGAAAAGTCCACATAATGTGGTGAAGCTTAAAGACACACAACTATGTAATTGGTGTCTGACAGCAGATAATCCACCAGGTATTTTTAACATAGTCTGTGTAGGGCAGGTTTCATGGGGAATAAGCCTCTACAACAATATTTTTCCAGAAAAGGGAGACTTAGGCAGATGATATGTAAAAGAAGGCCAGTTTCACCATTCCATCTAGACTTCTTTTTGCCAATGTTTACTAGTTATGCTGGATCAGTATAACTTATCTGCAAAAGCAGCCTCTTTAATCAGTATGTAACCATCCAGCATGATTCCAGCATGGAAACTTGCCATTATTCTATCTGAATCATTCTTTTGCTCTTTAGCAAATTGAAACATAACTAAAGTAGATTATATGGAATAGTATCATATTTGAGGGTAATGCCTAGCATGTAGCAGCAGTAGACTCCGCACTTTCAGCCTTTTTTGTTTTGTTTTGTTTTGTTTTCCTTGCATATATCTGCCAAATTAGAAGCCACATTACCTCCATCTCTGTAGGCTGATCTGGGAAAGATTCCCAAGAAAATTAGGTTAGCAGGGAGATTTCTGTCATAAGGATCTTTGGAATATGTCTTTTGAGGAAATGCTGGCAGTTAAAGGTACTCAGAATTTTGCTGAATTGTGGCTGGTGTTAGGCCACTCTCAGGATGTTAGGCTGGCTCTCAGAATAGAGAACACCAAGGTTGTTTAAAGCTCTTTTTTTATTTCTTCAGTCTTACAGCAAAGCTTTACTGGAATGGATCATACAGCCTTCTTCCTCAGGGTAAACAGTAAATTCTTTGAAAACCATAGATTATTATGGCATTATGAAATGCATGGACACATAAAGCAAAACTTAAATATTTGCTCAAATTAATAGCAACTTATTTCAGTTCATCTGCACACTTAAAAAATGAAATGCAGGAAATAGGCAAATGTTTATTATTTTTGGACTTCTAAAGCAGACTTACAGAGTTCCAATTATAGTGGACCATAATCTAGGTATACAAATCTTTATTGCTGTAATTTGAAACTCTGTTTTTAATCTTGTGTTAATGTTGTGTTCTTTTATCATGCGCTACTCTTTGTGAAGATTATAATTTATTTACAGGTACTTGTTAGTGTTAAAAGAAACTTAAAACCACAAATATAATTCCTGACCAAAGAGGATTTTTAAAACAATATTTGAATGAGTTTAAACAAGTAGAATCCTTTCTAATTTCAAACTACTCCATTGGTTTTCCTCAAGATGTGAAAATATTTCAGGCTGTGCACTCAATCTGTAATGATTTTTTGTTCTATATATAACAGACAAGAAAAAATAATTTGAACCTGCATAAGACATGTTTGTGATTTCCTGCCTCAGAGAGAGACAAATTCATGCCTTGACTTTCCATGACATTCCATGACTCAGGTCAGGACAACATGCCCTGTGTTTCTGACAGACTAGTCACAGATGGCACAATACAGGGTGAAAGGAAGGGAGAAGTGATATTATGTGACATTTAAGGTTTGTGTTATCTTCCATTCTGTGAGACTTTTAACTATTCAGGAGTCTTTTTTCATACAAAGCACAAAAATAAATACAAAATTGATCTGTATTGGAAAAGAATTAATTTATATGTATATATCTCTACAATTCCTTGTAAACTAGCAAAGCAACTCATTTTTCCTCGAGTAAAATAACCCTGTTGCATTTAGCATCTGTTCAGCCACAGTAAAGCATTGATAGCGGGAGCAGAGGAACAAGTCCAGAAATCATCAGGGAAAAGGGAAGATAGTATATTCTTTCTAATTTTATTCTTGCCTCGTGGTCTGAATATGAGAAACTTCAAGATATCTGAACTGAAATTCAGATTCAATTCAGAGGTCCTCATTGCAGATCAGTTCTCTGTTGGTTTGCTGATGTTGGTTGCTCTTGCCCTTCACCTGTTGCTGCTGTTGCTGTTGATGAAATGCAGGCTGACTACAGATGGGTGCCTGAATACTGCCTTGACTTCATGGCATTTCATATAGGCAGCTGTTCTGTATAAAGTGGTATGAAATGAACAAAATCAAAGAAACTTTACTGTGACTTTATTGTAACTTAGAATCTTACTGCAGGCTATTAAGTAAAGTGCCCTTGATGACATAATATTGTTTGCAATCTCAAGAACAGTGCTCTAAGCCTGGAGAAAGGACTTTTTCTGTCAGAAATGGATCATTTTGTTGTCATAAAATACCACTACAGCAACAAACATTATAATAAAACTAATATGCCCTTCTGCTACTGCCAGTGTTTCCCTCAGAAGTGTGCATCTGTGTGGTGGGAAAGTGAAGGAGATGTGGTATGATAGGTTAAGAAAATATGGATATGTAATTTGTGGCTTGTGATTGTGGCTTATAATTAGGCAACTGTCTGTCTTTTCTCTGTATTTGCATGTGTCAAGTGAAAGGAAAAAAGAGTAACAGTTTCTCTATCTAAGGACATAATGGATGCTTTTCCAACATTACACTGACTTAAATAGCATAAAACTTTCTAGAAGATCATGGAATTTCTACTGCAGTGGTACCAGAAATAAATGTAATCAAGTGGTAAGACTGCTTTACTCTCCATTTTTAGATTTGTGCCACTTCTGCCCAAGGCAGATTCAGCACATTTGAAAGTTTAATTCACATTTTAGCAAAAAAAAGGTAGAAATATTGCAAAGGAGCTCACTGTACAGTTGATATGTCAGCTGCTTTTGAATGTTTTGCATTTTTCATAAATTCCTACCAGGCTTTTTGTTTCCATACACTTCCAGTGTCTCCGCTGCTATAGAGGTATTATAGCTAGAAAGATACTTCAGTACTTAAAATTTAATGAACAAATTTCATTCATAAAGTGAAAGCCTAAGTACTTATTCTTCTAATAAAACCTTGTTGAAATCATTCCTCCCAATAAAACTTTAAAATACATTGTATATGCTTTTAATAATCATAGCACAAAAGCAGTTAATTTACTGTTGTCTGCTGGCTTCCTGTCAAACGTTCAAACTCCATACAAAAGCTTTTTTTTTTCTTGGTCTTTCAACAGCTTTCAACCTACTTGTTATTATAAGACAGGTTTTTAATTACAACATATGTATTCTAATAGTTTTACAAACTCTGTAGACACTAGTTGCCTGCTTCTCAGTTTTCAACCACTTGTTTTCTGTAAGGTGAGGTCAGTTATACCCTTTAAAACAGCACAAATTTGTCTTGAGTCTCTAAAGCTCAACCTGAACTAAAAATCAGAATATGTCCCTTCTCATGACAAATTTGCTGTTGAAGACTGAAATCCTCCCATCTGCAAGAGATTTAAACCAACATCGTATAATACCAATAAAAGTAAAAAAATTCTCCTGCCACAGTTATTAAGAGAAGGAAGTGGTGTCCAGCTAAGTCTAACTTACCTTAATGCAATCTCAAGTTATTACTTGTTGAATATGACCACCTAGATACTGCAGCTGTATTTTGCAGAACCGAACAGGTAGGTCGCTAAATAACCTTTACACATCCGAAGGCTGTCTGGTGTACACGTTGCAGGTGTCTTTCTGTAAGGAAAAGTCCTGCGCCTTTGCGTGGAGCCCCCCGTGAAAGCAGTGCCCCGCGGCTGGGGAGGGACAGGCACGCGGCTCCCCTGAGGGAGGGCCCCGGCGCTGCCTCATGGCCGCCCGCCCGGCTGAGGGCCCCGGCGCTGCCTCGCGGGCGCTGCCTCACGGCCTTGCTGCCCGGTGTCGCCAGGGCTGTGCGCGTCCACACAGGCCGCCAGGGACAAAGTGTGTGCGCGTGCCGATTAAGTGCGGAAGCGATTGAACTTTCATATTCTACCCGCTCCAGACATAGTCCTCCTTTTTATAAATGTAATAGGGCTGCCTCTTCCCAAGGGGATTGCTCTCTTAGATTTATTTGTCTGCTTTCCCAGTTCACTGGCAAGGCAGCCTCTCTCTGCCTTCTTTTGATATTTGGGAGAGGGAAATGTGCAATATATTGGGATTTGTGGACAATATTACAGGGAGGAGTAGAAAGAGGGGAACAAGCTGCTTGCAAGAAGGGAAGAAGAAAGGAGAGGTGGAAATGAGCATAATACTAGAGTAAGAGGGAGAATAAGGTTGTTGCAGCAGTAAGATCAGAGCTCGATGGCTTAGTGTGGGCAACAGAGAAGGCCTGCATGTTACTTACAGCCCAGTGTGGCCTCTTTCATGGAAATCGTGCCTTTTAACAATATTGAGATACTGTCTTCATGGAAAATCCTTTTTAAAGAGTTAATAGAGTATTTTCATCGTTACTTTGGAAATGTGCCCTCTCCATTTGTGTCCCAGTTATGCTTCTACTACTTGTTTGTACTGCCAAGAAGCTGCACTATTCACATCAACGTGAATCTGCTAAGAAACCTGGAACTGTTAACTTGATCTTCTTTGGGAACAAGTACATAATTATTTAAAATTTGAAGGGAGAAAGGACTACTATTTAGACCATGTTTATGTTCTGTCAGTCTCTCTGTTGCAGATAGCACTCTGTCTGACTGTATAGTTTCTTAAGCAATATCTTTTTACCACAATTCAAAATATTTTGTTTTCTGGGTATAATTAAGCAGACACGAGAGCCAAACACTGGACTTAATGTTGAAAATACCTGATTTTATGTGTTTGGTTTTGTTTCATTTTTTTTACATTTACACTGGTTCAATCTCAGCATGGTATGCTGTCTCTACACCTGAAACTGGTTACTTAATGGCCCAGGTTAAGGTGCAGCAAAAATTTCTTGAGCATAATCGTGTCTGAAAAATGTTGTCTATACATGGCAGAATTCTCCTAACAGCTGAACCAGGAAGATTTCTGCCATCGAAGAATCCAATTTCTTCATCCAACTTCTCCAAAAATATCAGAGTTATTATCTTTTTCATGCAGAATATTTTGTGCACTCCCAAAGCTAGGAAATGCTTAAAACCTCCGAGATTTTTGATGAACATTCAGATAACAATAAGCTTGCTAAATGCATTTTATAATCTCATTAATCTGTGACCATCTTTCCATTTCATTTTGGAGAATGGCTGGGAAAATCATTTATATATTAAAAAAAAATCAAATTATATATTATTATTACATTTGCTTGATTTCTTGATGTGAATAACTGGCAGTATCTTTGTGTTTATATTTTATACAGATTTCATATATTGGGAAGTTCATGTTTTGATTACTCAAGATTCTGAGAAGTCAGGATATTTTCTGGCAGTATCTTTGTGTTTATATTTTATACAGATTTTATATATTGGGAAGTTCATGTTTTGATTACTCAAGATTCTGAGAAGTCAAGATATTTTCTCTTACATATTCTTCCAAATATTAACCAGAAAAAAAAAATGAAAGTTTGGTAGAAATCTTTTCATTAACATTCTTTAGCTGCCTTTTTTTTTCTTTTTTTGTACAAAATGAGTCAAAAATCCTATAAAATGCAACCTGCTTTATCACACAGCACATTTCTACCGTGCTGTGGATGCTGTGTGGTGAAGATGAAGCATACATTAAGTGAGGAATGTGCTTCTGTTGTATCCCAAACCCTTTTCATGTCTACGTTATAGACACATTGTCCTGTAGCTCAGGCGAGGACTTGACACAGACTCGTTAGCAGACCAAATCTGCACCTGCCCCAGCCTTTGTCTGCTTGCAGTGCTAGGAGAGTTTAAGCCATCTGCACACTGCTGCGAGGCCATCCCGTCTACCTTGGCACAGAGACTGCAAAGCCAGTTCCAGACTGAGAAGAAGGGACCCTAATGCAAAGGGAATGTGCATTTGTTGTGGTGAGAACACGCCAGACAGGGCTACACACACCCTCTGCTCTGGCAGAAGCCAGTACGGAAGCAGTGTGAAAATGCTTGCAGGATGAGGGATTTTGCTTCATGGTCAAGCCACTTGGCACAATGTGGTTTACCCAAAGAGAAAATGCGTCTTTCTAATTCGTCTGCATGCCAGAATGACGTTTCCCCCAGGAACCAAAGAGACAGTTCTCCCTTTTCAGTTCTAGAATGATCCTAGCTAATGAGAAGGCAACCACACGGAAAGGCCAGGCCAGCTCTTACTGCCTTGGACTACAACATGATGACTATACAGAGTCCCCAGATAAGTTAGCTGCCACACTCTCTAGTGAGTTTATGCAAGCAGAAATTCCCAGAGATTAGTAGGATGTCCAAATTTAGGCTGTTTTTAAAGCCATTGGCTCGTCCTTTTCAATGCTTGCTCCACAGAGTGGGAGGTGGCTGACAGGCTTCACGGTATGCATTGCTGCTTGCTGTTGACATAAAACAAGGCTGTCTACTTGGAGGTTTTGGGAGAGGGTCCTCAATGATTGGGAAGTGCTAGCTTGCTAAAACATTAACCTCTTTCCTCAAGAGTTGGTAACAAAATGATGACTAGATTGGAGAGAAAGCTTTGAACTGAGGCAGACTGTCCTGTCTTCCTCAGGCAACGCCAATCATGCAGTTCAACTGCAAGATGCAGTCTTTAGGATTTTGATGCCGAGTGATGAGGGTTGAGCAATCATTGTGCATTTCCATTTACACTAGGTTCATCATTCTGAATGTGTTAAAGAAATGAGGGAAGGCAAATACTTGTTAACTCTAATCGATGCTTTATGACCAGACACTCCTAATTTGCAGTTCTGATTGATCTGTATGTCTCCATCCTTAAAATAGTTTTACTCATTGGGCCTTCCTTGGCAATCAGATCTCGTGCATGTCAGCGGTGAGACAATTTCTGTAAAGTAATTAGAAGATAATTTCCTTTTTTATGACATTCTGCAACCCTCGCGTCATTCAGGACTGCAGAAAATGGTTTTCATCCTGTGTACTGTGTCATGTGGATTTAAATGATGTTCTTCTACTTCCTCCTAAAATACCAAAGAAAAAAAATAGAAACTTATTATGAGAATTTTTGGTTGAAAAAAGTAAAAAGTACATTTTAAGCACCTTGGTCAGCAAATAGTGATATTAAGATAGCAACTGAAATCAGTAGGGCTTCTTGTAGTTATTTCTCAATCAAAATAGGATTGCTTGAAATGGTTTCTTATGTCACAGTTCTCAAAATTGCCTTATTTGCAGTATCAAGAATTTTAAAGCAATTTTCAGTAACATGTTACATGTTTATTCTACAGGCTTTGGCTTAGTTCATCTAAGCACAGGAATACTATTTTTGTATTGCTGTTGATAATTATAGTTAAAAGTAGTTACATCTGGGGCACCCTAAGCGTGCATTTTTGTTATTTGTCTGCAATATTTAAGAATGGTTGGTAGATTCTCTGTAAAATATAATGCCAGGCGTTGTAGTCCTATATTTCTCTAACGTAAAGACTAGCCTGGGAAGATACACTGTTCATAGGCTATAAGGAGCATTTAACGTTTATCTTAAAAAATGGTTTTACATCAGGGACTCTTTTGAGACCTTCTTAATTTCCTGGGAGACAAGAACATTGGAAGATTGTCACTAGGTAGCTAAATAAATGTCTGAAAGTTTCTAAGTTATAGCAGTATTGCTGTTCTAATGGCATGAGCGGCTTTCCAATTTAGACAAAGCGTCTGTCATGAAATGGTTGTTACACAACCCATGTACAGAATCTCCTCCTCAGGAGGAAGAAATTAACTGATTGCATGGGACATTAGGAGGAATTTTCTCAGCACCCTACAGTTCCTGGGAGCAGTGCTTACGTAGAAGTGAAGGAGACTCTTTCCACTGGCACATCCAGACATTTTCCAGGTTTGCAGCTTCAGTCACCATGTGCGGGGAGAGCCAGTGCCTGATATTGGACTGAATAAAATAACAACCAGGCAGTGGCCACAGTCCTTTTCATATAAGCCAAAGACAGGCAATTTGAAGAGAATAGTAAACTGCAAGTATTTATAAGATATGAATATTCAAGAGAGACACTTCTTCCCGTTACCTGCCAATATGCAGATTCAGAAGTTCAGAGTTTATTGCCCTAGAATGAGTGACTGCAGAACTTCAGTACCTCATATCCTCAGGTCATTTCTGTCTGTCATATTAACTTTCCGTAGGAATACTAATTACTACAAGAGTTTTTGCTTGCTTAGGTCATGTTTAAACTGTGCTTAACAAAAAAAAAAAGTGGTAGACTGAAAATAAAAGGAGACAAAGGGAGATTATTTCAATTCAGGACATTAATTAACACTGATTTGCTCTGGAATGTGTTTGAAAGTACATGCAATATTCACATACCAAATGAATTCATTAAAAGACCAGTGTGATTACAGTGAATGTCAAATGAATTAATAACAATGGGACCTTTAAGTGTTACCATTAATTTCACAGTGTGTTGCTGTTTTATACTTATGGGCTCTGAAGTTAAATGACACTCTGCAGTTGCCCTAGTAGATTAATTGTGCATTAATAATCTATGGGTGGCCCAGCAATCTGGTGGGCACTTAAATTTCATTGATACCTGGTTCTAAAGATCATCTTAATTTCCAGTTTTCAGCTGGAAAAGTCATTTTATGCTTAAATTAGGCTTGCAGTATTTCTGCTATATTTGATTGCCATTCTTAAAGTGTATGTTTTCGTTTTTTTCCGTTCTAGTTCCACATTCAAAGCTCATTTTGAGCAAAGATTTATCACTTCTTGGTTTTGGTTTTGCTGTATATAGCTCTCTATCTGGGAAATATTCCGGTGCTTTCTACTTGATCTGTTCAGATTTATCTTGCTAGTTAGCACTTAAGAAATTGTCTCTGCGGGCTCATATAATTCAGGTTTGCTTTGTTGTTCTTGTGTGTTGTCTATTATGGTATTTAGATCTGTTAAGTTGTTAAAGTGCATGCTTTCATTCAGAGCCCCAAAAGTTTATTTATCCAACGTTTGTATGTCCTGCCATGAGAATAACAGTTGAACATGACCAGAGCTGAAACATTTTTTTTCGTAATTATTAATTAGTAAGTTACACATTTTTCTTGCCAAATATTGTGCTCCAAAGCTATCCCTTGATAGCTTAGTATCAATGTTTCCCTCACAGAAGTTGAGTTGAGACAATAAAAGCCTTTATTAATCATCTAAATAAATATAGCATCTGTTGTGAGTTTCCCTGATAAATTACAGCTGTATTCATGGCACTTCCAGCCCAGTTTCATTGTAGGTAACTGACGGTGTACACTTTACTTGGGAAAGGTGCCTTCTTTTTGTAGAGGAAACTAAAAGTGCAGTCTTTGGGGTGTATCTCGGCTGTATTTCATGTAACCACTAAGTAAAAAAGAGTTGTCTCCTTGCAGAGATGCAGCACGCAGTGTGTTTTGATGTGAAAGGGCTGGGCGAATGAGTTTTTCATCTTTTCTATTATTCATGCCATTAAAAAAAAAAAAAAAAGCTTTAGATATCATCCGCCTCCAACCTCCCTGTTCATTAGCAACAGCTGTGGGCCCACACAGTCCCTGCACCACAAGTGACAGGCTCCTCGGAAACTAAATATGGCTCTAGACTTGAGAAAAAAAATACTTGGCAGCAGTGGCAACTAGATAGTCTTCTGCAGCTGACAGCAGTGGAGGAGTGCAGCCTATCGAAAGGTTGAAACACGCAGTATACATATCCAGTGCCATTTCTGCTCTTCAAACTGAGCACAATCTGTTCTACTTGTCTTCCATTCATTCTCCTCTGATAGCTCAGGTACTTCAGGCTCTCCTCTTTGACTAAATAAGGAGCTACCAATGACAGGTCTGAAATATAAAAATGAGTGAAACTAGCGTCCGGTTACAGAGGTTCTTTTGAGGTTGGCAATTGCTGGCTGACCAGTATCATTTGAGATCTTCAAGGAAAAAAATCTCACTTTAGGTTCACCTTTTCTTGGGATTATTCTTCAGTTTTGAAGAACAACAGCTGCATATAAAGATAAGTAATACATTAGCGTTGCATAATATAATTGCCCCTAAATTTTGAAAACCTTCTGAAATATAGAAAAGTATAGCAAATCACAAAAATCCATAATTTCCCATTTTTGTTTTGAGTTTTCCTCAATGTAAGTTTTCCCACTGAAATCCTAATGAACATGCATGTGTAAAACAGGGATCTGCATAATACTAGAAATACTTTGCTTCAGCTGCATGCACAGTAAATTCAAATATAGTTTAGTACAGTGGTCCAGGTCCCACTAAGCACAGCTTTACCCCTGCTGCATCTGTTGTGCCCTCAGTTTTCTTTGCTGGGTGACACCAGCAACAAGTCAAGTCTCAACTGGCTCTGCTGAGCTCAGGCTCTTCTCTTGATCACCATCATTTGCAGAGTCCATTCATCCTTCACACCCGCCAGCTCATTTGCTTTTCCCACAGGCTCAGATAACACGCTTGTATACAGCCTGGTATCCGGTCCAAAAGTTATGCCAGATTTATCCACTTAATTGACACAGTTGCTTGCCTCTTTGGGGAAACAAACGCTCTGCAGAGCCATAAGATTAATGTCAGGTAGAATTTTTGTTCAGTCTTTTTTGTGGAAAAGAAACTGCTTGTGTTCAGTCCTGCCACTGACAGTAATAAGATCTTGAGTTCTTCTAGGTAGGGCAGTTCTAGATACGAACATTTATTGAAACAGAGGAATTTCCCCATTAATTTGGCATCTCCTAGAGACCTTGTCCATTCTACATTTAGACTGCTAACTCCATTTCTGTTTTGTTTATTGTTGTTGTTGAAGAATCAACATGGCATGGACTTCAAGAGTCTTATAGATTCCCTTATAGATTCCCTTATAGATTCCCAGTGATATATTCAGCCAATATTCACCAGCTAGAATTTACCCCTCCCTGCTGCTTAACTTGGAAGTGATAAGACTGTCATTGAGATACGTGGTAAAAATGACATAAAATAGAACAACATTTGGGCCTCCAACTGTAATCCTAGGATATTGGAAAATGGAGAGAAAACGGAGAGAAATCTGAAGCAGAACAAGGTTCAACCTTTTTTTTTTTCTTTTTGTAATGGTCTCAGAGAAGAGTTGGAAAAAATCCTTTGTAAAGCTTCTAGCCTGAGTTTTACTAGATTTTTCAGCATGTTAGAGTGTCCTAGCAGACTGCATCTACATAGTGCAATACACATATATTCCTGTCTTAATTTAAACTAAAAAACACATTCTTCATTATTGGGGAAGGAGTGAATTAACATAAAATCTTCTGCTTAAGAAAGTAAGATATACAGAAGTTTGCAGTTTTTCTTGTTAAGTGATTGAGTGAACTGGAGGAAGAGGAGCCCAAACAGGAACAGCTTCCATCACTTAGTCACACGAACAGACATGTGCAGCTCTGTTAGAATCTGGATACTCACCAGGGATCTTACTGGCTCAGTGCATCAAGAAGAAATGTCTGTCAAGCTCCTACAAACTTTTCTTTCCCAAACAACTGCCATATGCTAGCATAAAGTCATATGAATCAAGCCTCAAAATTTGGAGATTTAACGATATTTGTAGATTTTTTTTTCCATTAAATCTTCTCATTTCCTCAGTTTCCCATGCATGTCTTAACAGCAGTAGAGTGCTTAGTAATACAAACTAAATTCTCAGGATTGGGCAGACAGAATTTATTTTGCTTTCATGACATTTCTTTTTTTAACCTTTTGGTTTGATGATATTTTGCCATTAGGGGAAGTTCAGGTCAGATTCTGATGAATCACAGCACTTGATCCTGTCCAGGAAGGCATTAAGCAGACTGACACCGGGCTCCACGCTGACACGGCACATCCTCGCTGCCAAGCTTGCTGCTCAATATTAAAAGCAGCTCCGCGCCTGCTGCAAAGCAAGCATCGACGTTTAAAAGGTGCTTAAACAGGCTGCCTCCCCCTCTCCGCACTGACCGCCCTCGTGGAACGAGCCTGACCGTTCTGTGGGGCGCCTTGGAGCCAGGGGGTGGAGGAGGGTGTTATCCGCTCCCTGGGCTGCCGGGCTTCAATTCCCACCGACATCAGCTGCACCATCTTGGTGAGCCTGCGTGCCAGCCAATCCATACAGCAGCACTGTGTCAAGTGCTTAAATAAATAAATAATGTGCACTGGGCCCCGAGCCAAACTGCTCTCCCCTTGCACCGGTGGGAGAGGTGGTAGCAGAGGCAGCCTGTGCTCTAATGCTGCTAATAATAATGAGGAAAGCAAAGACAGGAAGCTCCGCGTGTTTGTCCTCTAATGCTACATCACAGCAGCTAATAATGTGTTAAATGTGTATGAAATCTCCTCTTCATACTTTTTTCTGGCCCTATTTACAAATGCTTCCTAACACAGATGGAAGCCTTTCTTCCTGCACATATTAATTCATTTGTTATTTATGCACTTGTGATCTTTGTGACATTTTGTCCTTTGGCCTGCCACCAAGTCATTTTTTATACATGTTCTGAGGAAAGGTGGCCCTTGCCCTGCAGTCAGCCTCACAAATCCCTGACACACACATATGCATTTTTTATTGTTCTCACATGTTGCTTAACAGTCTGCGTGATTCCTGCTTTACAGCACAGCAGATGGGTTCCTGCATAGCGGTGAAACGGATGAGATGTTCAAATCGATTGTTTTATCAACAATCAGTTGCAGATAAAAATCATTTAAATGAGAGAAATTAATGGTGTTTGCAAACATGATGTTAATTAAAGAACATAGCTAGAGCTTTTTTCCCTCCTTTTTTCCCCCTGCCCACAATTTTTGTTACCCATGACATCTTTCATTATTGACTCATGCCCCAAAGAAAAGGCGATTAAAATCTGCTTTTGTTTGATGTAGCTTTTATTGAAGAAAGAAATAGATCTTTCTGAAGCTTCCTGGTGAGATGAAAGTCTAATTATCTCCACAAATGAAAGGAAAAGCTTTAATTAGGCCTGTGCTGAATCTGCGCACTGTGAATTTGTGCATTGTGATGGATGGAGCCCACATCTCCTCAGTGACTGCGGCTGAAATAATGAAGGAAGAGCCGAGGTACCGCGCGGCCGCGCTGCCGCTGGCGGGGCCGGCTTGGAGCTACACCTGTGTTGGGAGAGCGTGCCCAGAGCAGCTGCCACGGGCCGTGTTTCTGTGCAGTGCACTCGGCTGTTTTACAGCCTCCTCCTGAGCTTTGATCTCTTTTCAGACAGCAGGGGTCCTAACAAATCAAGCTTTTCATGTTTCACTCAGTTTCACTCTCTTTTGCTTCACCATTCGCACTCGAACTCCAAAGAGGACGGATAAAATATTGTCTTTTTCTGAAGCAATTAATGATCGGCGGCGGACATGACTGAAGCGGGCATTATGCCTCGCGCGAGGTATTTTAAAGTTGTCTGTAGGGCAAAGGCTCAGAAAGAATCCAAAATTTCATTTATTTAGCCTGCTGTTTAATTAAATTCACTATTTATGCTTTTAACTACTCTTGCGCATAACACTTTATGCGCCGCGCACTGCCTTTTTTGCAAGGCTATAATGTCTCCCCAGTTAGAAAAGGTGACATTCTGGGATAGTGTTTGACTGCTAATGGCCCCCAGGGAGAGATTTGAATGATGACAAATAACGTACTATCCCGGATTTTATACCAGTCCTAATCTATTTTTACCATGTTGCATGCAGCTTACTCCGTCTTCATGTAGTCCAGCTGATATGAGGAAGGTCAAACCACTACTTATTCACCTCGCTTGCAGCCAACATATTCTTCTTTGTGAGTCATAAAGCACCTTTGACATCAAGGGCAGGCAAGGAGATTACTTCTACACCTCTCTGGACAGGATAACAGTAAAAACAGGAAAGAAGCAATTGAAGACAAAGTTAAATCAGCATGAGCAAGCTAATCTTTTATTCTCACTGTTTAGAGAACACGGCTTTAGCTGTATACCAGCCTCTGGAAGTGAGGCACATAGCAGTGGGTTGGAAACATGCAGAAAACGAAGGATATGGGGTAGATAGGACCGTGTCCTGTGTTGATGTGTTTGTTTAAGGAGAGGAGTCATCTGCAAAAACAATGCACCCTTTGGAAGCAAATCTTCTGGGAAGTCTTTTTGTAGTCAGAGAGATGGCATCTAAAGCTTGAAACTGGTAGAAGTGAATGATGTTGATCCGAGTGATTCAACAAAGGGATAATGTGAATTTTAATTTGGTCCAAGTGAAACGAATCTCTGCATTAGGGTTCTTCATGTGAATGCTTTGTCTCCTGCTATTCCAGCAATCTCATACATTAAGATACTTGCAAGCAGAATTCTACCTGTGCGTATTTTGTCATTTGTTTAGAGACCTTAAAAGCTGGCATGTTGCTTAAGTCTAAACCACCCAGAATTGTCCTTTCCACTCTTTCCCCCCTCCCTGCCTTTCATGGTTCCTTTGTGCAGATTTGTCTCCTTTGTTTATGCCTTTGTCAGGATCTCCCGAGTGTTAGAACTGAGTTCACAGAGCTGAAGTCAAAAACCTGCCTTATACAATATTCTAATCCTTAGGCCATCAGTGCCAACATCCAAGCGCGGTGCCCGAGTATCGCAGGGATGATGGTGAATGTATAAAGGCCCCGAAGCTCAAGATGGGAGAAGAAAGCCAGGGGAAATGCTGTAACACCGCAGCACAGGTCTGAGCTGGGGGGCACAGCCGGGGGGAAACGAGGAGGCCGTGGAGTTCTTGTTCGACTGCTGTGCAGAAACGACTTGTAGACAGTAAATTAGGAACGAGCACTGCGAGAACACATCTGAATCAGACCCTCCAATTAGCTGTTCTCTTTCCTTCTTTCAAGTTTGATTTCCTTTTAACCTTTTATTTTATTCTTTTGATCTCAGCATCTTTTTCTTCTTGTTCAAGTGAAGAGCACTGGTGCAATAATTTTTGTTGAGGAGGTGCTTTCATTGTCAGCTGCCATTTCTAGGCATAGCAAGAGATGAGCCCAAACTGGAAATATTCATGTATACCATCATTCAGAGTATGGGTCTGATCAGAACGTAAGAGCTGCGACAATGTCTGATCTGTGTCTATACTAACTCCTTACCTCCATCTACTAGCATGGAAATGGAGATGCATTGCAAAATGAAAACAAAATCCACAAGGTCTTTCAAAGTTGAAATCAAATGCTGCTTTTATTAATTTCCTTTTATTATCCTGCTTTGAAAAGGGTGTTTCTTAAAAGCCTCCTTTTCGCTTATGAAGCTGGTTTTGACTTTGGAGATGAGAATGTTAGAGTTTTTCCATCCCCACAAAATATGAAACTTGCATGAAAAAAAAAAAAAGGAAAAAGAAAAAAAAAAGGTTCATGCCCTTAACCTAGATAGTTCATCCATTATTCTGGCTGAAGCAACCACAGCTCAGATGAGTCCCATATGCAGGCATTTATAGAAAAGAGAATTAATATAAAGCACCATTCCATTTTTGCCTTCAGCATTGTCAGTGGGCAGGGTTTGCAAGCAGTCCTGTAAGAGCAGGGCTCTGAGTCACTGTGGCAAGAGAGGGACAGAACAGGGTGGGTTGAAGAGAGACCTGCTCTTTACTGTCCTCCATCCCTGCGAAGAGGCAGCTCTAAGGCTTTTTAGCCAGTGGGAATCCCAGCAGAAGATCTTGTAGCAGGCTGTGTGCGTGTGCGTGTGCAGCAGTATTTAGCTGTTATGTGCTGAAAACGGAAAAGGATCTTGTAAAGAATCTTGTGACTTTCCCTTACGCCACCACTTTTTGTGCTCAGTCTAAATTGCTACCTGGTTATTTCCGAGAGCTTAAGGATGGCCAGAAAAATCCCCACAAGGGGCTCTTGTGCAGTCACAGGAATGCGTGAGAACTCTGCAATGTATTTCAGGGTTAGTAAAGTTAGTATAGATTCTACATGTCCGTATGGAAACGCAGAGCAGCTCGGGCCTTTCCCGAGGCCAGATCCTCCGTACGCTGTGGAGGCACCGCTCTGTCCTGCCCCTGCGAGGGCCTGAAGAGCTGAGGGCACGGATGAACCTTAGGGGCTTAACAAAGTGTAAGTGATCCTGGGACACAAACTAATTGGGCAGGAAGCAGCTCTTGCTTTACCCTTCAGGGTAAATGGGAGGCTGCAAGATGCAAGACTAATTTTTTTAGAGAAGCAAAATGTTGCACTCTGAAATGATTCAATATTTACGATTTTGAAGTTTTCACATTGAGATAAGCTAGGTAGGCTCGCTTCACTGTGAACATCTGCTAAATGTTAGGGCTTCCTTTTTTTTGTCCCTTTGCCTGTATTTTACATGGACCACATATTACCAGGAAGTGTTATAAAGTAACTTGTTTGTAGAAATCAAATATACTATAGTGAGCAGGAAACAAAAATAACTAGTCATAAAGCTTAATGGCAACAACATGTTGCCGTTAAGAAGAAAGTTATTTTCATAATTTCAGGGACATATCAACAAGCCAAAGTGTTTATGATAGTTACAAAATTCCTTGAAATGAAGTGGATGTTGTGAAAGTAGGACCTGTGGCATTTTGAAGTGTTCCTGGTTTAGCAACTGTAAGATAAAAAGAACTACAAAGGAATAGAGCAGCCTTATTTACTTCTTCAGTAAATAATTGATTTAGTTTTCTGTTATCGTAACTATATTACACACAAGTTGATATTATTGTGGAGTTTGTAAGTTTGCATTAATATACAAGTATCTTAAGATATATTTAGTTATAAAACCTGAAGTGAAAGATGGAATGCTATGCAGGCATTTCTCTGAACTGAAGGCATGAGCTGTATTCAATTGAAACTGTACTCAAAACAAAAGGAAAATTCTCTGTATATTCTTCTTTTAGGTTGTTATCCTAGTACACTTCAGCTCTGGCATTTTCCAGGCTGCTATACAGGTGGAGCACATTAAAGTGGCTTGGGAACCTCCAAGATACATAGATGTTGTTAAGCAAAATCTGAGCAGTAGGAAACACTCCATATTGAGGTTTCTAGAGATTTTGTACTTCTGATAGTTGCACTTTAAAGCTCCCTTAGTTAGGGGCTTGTAAAGAAGCAGAAGGTACTGAATCTGGAATTACTGAATTCTAAGTAAATGCTCTAGATGTTCACCTTGCAGTACCCTGATATTCTGCATTTATTGGCAAAATTCAGAAATTATGTTACAATTGGTCTCCTATTTTTGTGTGGAATTGGGCAAACATTTTTAGTTCATAACTGTCATACAAGTCAGCTTAGAACTTAAAAGAATGTCCAATAACTCTCTTTATTAGAGAGCTGTAAAACTCCACTATCACTACATGTGTTATTTTTATTAAGAATACTGTGTAATAAAATATTTTCTCCATTACAATATTACTGATAAGCAAAACAAGAACATTTAACTGGTTTATTATTGTTTTCACAAGCCTAACAGGTTTTATAGACTTTTAAATTTTGATATATAAAAGTATATTGAAGTTCAAAAGTCCCAATATATTCAGGCTTTAAAGACAATTTTGGAAGTGAATCAAATGAATTGATGATGAGTTTCCAGTTTCTTGAAAATTATTTTGTCTCATGTCCAAAATTGCCTCCAGATCTTCCTTTTGCTTTGAATGTTTCGTGGCCCTTTCCTCTTCAGCTATGTATTTTATAACAAATGAAGTTTGGATAGGGAAGGTTACCTAACACAGAGCACCCCTCCAGCTCACTTGTCTCAGCAGCATTTAGGTTGTAACAGATCCTACCTCACTCTTCATGGCACTGGGATATTGCAGAAAGCCATTTTTCTTCTGACAAGCACCAGGCGATTGTATGAGAGCCGAAAGGCTTCTCGGAATTCCTTCAGCTTATGTTTCCCTATCTGCAGTGCAGTTTCATGCCTGATTTCCTAGAATTTGCTTAACATTTTCAGAAGGATGTAGTTCAACCACTAATTGCAGCTGGATTTGGATCTGTAAGTCTTCTGAAAAGAGAAAGTGGTAAGATTCTTCATACCCACCAACACGTGCTATTCTCATATGATAAATATTCTTTTCATGAAAATGCGATGGAAGATCTGAGTCCTCCCATCCACCAGAAAACTCTGAACCAAATTAAGGATGAACACTCCGAATGTTCTTTTGCAAAGAACAGACTGGGACTAGACATCTGGCACCTCTCGAAGCTCTTCAAGCACAGATAAGGGCGTTTTTAGTGGAGAAAGCATAGCAGTCTGCTGAGGTCTTCTAAGGATCTGTCTGTCTTTTTTTTTTTTAAAAAAAAAGGCTCTGTGCAATATCCTTGCATTTTAGATGAGTGGCTGCTTTCTGGATGCCAGCAGAAACATAATCCATATCCAGTCCTTTGGCAAGAGCACAGTTGCACTTGTCACTGCTCCAGCAGCTGTAGCTAAATGTGTGGATGAGGATCATGCTGGGATTCCTCAGCACCTGTCCTGTGCTGGGGCATGTTGTTTATTTTTTTGTGTGAGGCACCAGCTTTCACCTCTTTGATCTAGCAAGAAGTGATTAGCAGTAATCTCTGGGCTCGTGTTAAGTTATAAATTCTGTGGGAGCCAGTGGTTCGTTCAGGGGAACGTGTCACTGCCAGCAGATTGCATTTAGAAAGCTAAAAGCCACTGTTGTCCCTGGAGTTTGATCCCATGCCCCCCATGTCACTTGATAGGCAGTTGGAGGGTTTAAAAGGGTCGTAGCTGTTCAATAAGCTGAGTTATCACTCATGTAGGAATTTTGGTTCATGCGGAAGCTGAAAAAAACAGGTGTTTTTTCATTTCAGGCGTTTTTTTTGCAAATCAAAAGTACGTTACTACATTTTGTAGGTGGAGCAAGCACTGCAGGTGTTGTATTTGAGATGGTACTAAGTAGAACAAAGAGTAAATGTGAAGCTGATAATATCAAGTAGGTTCTGTATAAATATACCGTGGCAAGTGCCCGGTACTAGCCAGGAGGTGCTAAGGGTTTTGTTTGAGAGATTATGCAAATTCCAAATGTAAACATATACACTACAAAATAATATTTAATTACATTTGCTCTTTGATTACAGATTAAATCTCAGTGAAAAATAATCCGGTATTTATATTTCCTGATATAATTAGGCACTTTCCAAAATGGCCACACTTAGAACTGCCTATTATGTCCCAGGAAGCCGGTGGGAGAGCCTGACATGTGTTTAGCAATCATGTTTTTGTTTCATCAGAAAAAATCATTTTAAAACAATGTGGGAGGGGCAGGCCTTATCTTTAAGGCAACTGTTGGATAATTGACCTCCTTTAGCATTTAATTTCTCAAGCCTCTAGGAAGCTTAATTTTGAACATCAAAGAGGTACCTGTGGAAGAAACCGTTCCAGACTAGTGAGTAAACAAATTAGAGTTAATAGGGTCATTAGCTTTTGTGGTAAAATTTCAAACTGGGTATTCCTCACTAAGGAATGTAAATGTCAATGTTTCTAAGTCTTCTAAAATATAATTACACATGGATCTTGAATACAAATGTTACATTTCCTGATAACAAACAATATTTTCCATAGTCTGGGCATTATTTTATTAATGTGAGGGAATCAGTTCTGCTTTTCTGGCTATATACGTTGCTTGCCAGATAATTAGAACAGAAAAAAAAATGTACAAAGCTGCTCAATCAATAATATACTCTAACCATTAAGGGTGGATACTGTATGTGCTATATAATATAGTTACTTTTAGAATAATAGCAATATCTTTGTTTAACCCCTGGATCCCTAAGTAGGAATATGAGAGCTAACAAAAAAAAAAAAAACGCTCCAACCAACAGCCTACATTTCCTCATGTAGATGATAATGGATGACCTGTTCATCTCTGCTTTTCTCTTGGTTCCATGGCTATATTTGCTGATTGCATTTAAGCAGAGAAGGCAGGAAATTCAATTCCTGCATCTTCTCATTTCACTTCTTGCACAATCCCCAAGTCTTTTGTTCAATTACCATCACGTCTGGTAGTAGAAGTACCGCTCCGCATCTTCTGCCAAACCCTGCCGAGTCCCTGCTCACACCCTGCCCTGCTCACACCCTGCCCACACTTCCACGTCTTTTCCCACATATCTGTCTGCAGGCTCTGATCTCTCATATCAATATCCCATACCTAGAAACATGAAATTCTCGCTCTTAATTCTTCCCAACAGCAACAAGCTTCTGAAACTGTGGGGTAGTCAGGAAAAGTTTCCTTTTTCGTATCATAACTCTGAGTAATATAAACTTTAGGCTTTATTCTGTCTCTGAGCTCAGTACTCAGTAGTGGCTTCTTGCTAATCCATAAAATTGGCTGCTGCTACAAGTGTCATCATTTAAGTAGGTAAAGAGGGGGAGAAAAAAAACATATAAAGACAACAGGTCAATATAACATTTCGTGGAATATTAACGGATGGACTAACAGGAAATACCATATGCATCTAATGTAGAGGGAAATCAAATATTTGCCAGAAGTGCCAATGGAGAAATGCAGAAAATATTTAGACTGGAAAACTGCAGATGGGCAAGCACATCCAGTGGTAAACCATCTCCTCACTGTGAAAACTGATTTGTACCAGCAGGATCTGAGCGAGCGCTACAGCGAGTCCTTCCAAAAAGGGCAGCGTGGGCACAGGGAAAAGAAATGCGTTTTAAATAATTGATCATAGCTCTATCTGTGGTTTCAAGCACTGGATGCTAAAGTCATTAGTCTGAAAGAGCAAAGATTTTACAAATATTAACATATTAACTCTCCTTACTATGTATATATATATAAACATGATGTTTACAGGTACATTCCCATTTGCCTATCATAAATAATTTTGCTGTTGTGATAATCTGGTGTAGTAGATTGATTTCATTTCTTAATCTTTTTTTTTTTTTTTCCCTCAATAGGAACAATTTCTTGTTACTTAAGTTACGCTAATAAAATTAAAAACTCAAATAGCTTTCATGTAATGTGAATCATGTTTATGTGGTGTTTCAAAAAGATCTTTGTCCACTAGACGAAAGCTTTTTGCACTAGCAAGTTTTTATGAGTGAGTTTTTGGCAAAGTGGTTATGGTTTTCATTTATTATTGGTTGCTAACAATATGTTCCATTTACTTCTGTAAGCGAATGTCTTAAGAGATTTACAAGAATTCATTTTGAAATAACACAGTTTTATTTCAACTTTCTGCAGTGTTTTTGATAAGAACGTTACTATTACTACATGATAGTGATTCCTTACTGTAATCCAGAACATTAGAGGAGTATAACTACTTCCATTTTTCTAACTTAGTGATTTTACTTATGGAGACATCACCACACTGAATCAAGCTAACACAAGCAATCTGTGACAAATTTGGGAACACAGGCCAATCTCCTGACATCTTTTTATGTGTGTTCAACAGTCAGACCTACCACAAAACATCCAGTATTTAGACAAATAAAGCTGGGTAAGAGAAATCAACCTTGCAGACCAGCTGGCCTTTCACAGATCTGGGCAATTGAGAAGGTCCAAAGTAATCTTGGCCAAGAATACAGTGAGGAAGAAGCCAGACTGTCGCTCTCCTTACAGGATCAATATTATGTTATTCTTCTGGACACAGTGGAAAGGGTGCTTTCAACACTTCAAGTAAAAGCAAATATTAACAGAATAAACAGTGTCTGGGTGTATAGCACCTTTTATGTGAATTAAGATGTCTGTCTTATCCTCTCTAGGCATATTTGTGTATGATACATTATGGCCCCTGCAGTTAGCCAGCAGAGGATGTCCTTTTGAAAAATCTTGAACTATTTAAGGCTATTTAGATAGCTATTTAGATAACCATGTGACTATTTAGATACCATTTATTGCAATAATTGTTCAGATTTAATAGACAAGCTTTTGTGGAACTGGATGCAAAGCATAGAGTTTCTGAGCAGGCCAGCGTCTTTCAGTCGTGCATGTATGGATCAGAGAAAGTTACGAAGAATGTACCTTTTTGTAGCAGTTTTTAACCTATTCCCAAACATACCTCCTAGCTTTTTCTCCTTCCCATATCTCTTCTTGATCCCGGTCTAAGGCCTTATGTCAGACTCTCAGACTAGAAACACCCCTTGCAGGGTGTAGAGGTGCTGATCTTGTCGTGAGCACATCATCCCTCGGGCAGCCTGACACATATAAGGAAGAGGTGATCTTGCATTAACCTTTTCCACCCTGAGGGAATAAAATGAACTGAAACAACTACAATGGGTAAGGAGACAAGTAGGGCAGCATTCTTGTGATTTATCCGTGAATTTTAGGGAACTTAGTAAACATGAAACCTTTCAGTAATACCACACCAATTCAGATAATAAATGGCCTAAATACAAAGAGACATAAAAGCCTGGGCACATATTGAATATAACCCCTAGAACAGGAGTCCTGATAATTGGTTAAGTTGGTTCTTATGCTTGGCTACCGCTTGGCAGGCAAACAGCTTTCCCACAACAATATTAAAAATGTAATTATTCAGTGACTTGATTCAGTGACATCCTTAGGGAGAATCAGTGAAGCAACTGAAACCCCAGAATCTCACAGTTGTAAACAACTACAAGATACGATGTTTTGCTTAACGCTGCCTCTGCTGGGGCACAACATGCATAATAGAAACCTAGAAAAGTTGCTGTTGTGCTGTGTTAACAAAATGGAGAAAATGTTCCTGGACTTTCTTCTGCAGCACTTTTGGCTCATCTCTTCCAATGAGAAACTACTGACTACTACTTCCCATTAGAGCTCCCGGTAATTAAGCAAAACGCAAAGACCGAGTATCTGGTGCAGTGACTGAGCAGGTAACTCAAAGAACATGTGGGGGGAGAAAAAAAAAAAGCAGCCACAGCCACTAGTGAATTTGTGCATACTGAGTTGTCTCCAAAGCTACGTGTTGTGAAACTGGAATGATAATAGCTTTCCTTTTGCATTTTCATGTTGACAATTTGGGCACACTAAAGGTTGCATTTCCACTGAAATTATGTCAGGTTATTTTGAACACCAAAGCCCTGAGCATCTCAGGACATTTTGAATCTTTTCTTTTTTTTTAACTTGGATTAAAGTTGCAATATAAATTAATATATATATATAAGTCAATCTTTATTAATTATCTGTGTTCAACTGATGTCTGCACTTTCTTGTACTTCAGTCTTCATTAGCATGTAGGAAAGCAAATATCCCAAAGGATGTGCTTCATGTGTTTTTGTGTTTTACTCACGTCTCTCTGGAGTTCTTAACAGCTCAAAAAATAGGCTTCTTCAATGGCAGCATATGCCACTAGGGCCTTTTATCTGAATGCTCCAGATTAAATCAAAAGGCACAATCTGAACAGCCATGGGCCAAGGAGAGATTCATCTGTTTAAGCCCATGACCCCAGTTATACGTTACTTGAATGCCTCTACAGCACCCCAGCTACATCCTGTAGGACTCACTGTGCGTTACATTTGTGTTGTACTTGTTGAAATGCATCAGCCTTTCTTTTATCAGGTGGGTTTGGAATCGGTTTTTATTATTGCTTTATGGGAAAATCATAACAGCATGTCGTTTACTACTTTCAGCAACAGTATCTCCTACACACGTCATAAATAGTTCGACTTGCCACACATCCAAACCACGTAGGGATTACCTGATTGTATGTAACACTCACTTGCAATCATTTTTCTTCTGATACTTAACAATACTTAGTTCAGAAGAAGGGAGTTTTGTATGGCAAAGGAAATACAGGCTTCATGGAATCTTTGTCAGAAAGATTAGTACATAAACAATGTATTTAAAATTCTTGATGTTCTTGGTGAACTCTATTAAAAAAAAAATTGAAAACACTAGGAGGCACAATATTCTGTTCAGTCTTAGTTGTATTTCTTCTTAATATGGATAAATGACATGGAAACACTTAGTACCCAGGCTGAACAGTCTCTATAAAGCTCTAACCTTGTGGATATTTACCTAAGCCCCATGTTTAGCTTTCATCACCTGGGTGTCCTAAGGCTCAGTGCAACTCTGCAAACTGCAATCATCATTCTGAGTTTTAACTCCTTTGGCACACTGTGTGGCAGGCATGGTGTCTTTCTGCTGAGGTTCTAGAGCCTACACAACATCATTGTTTTTCTTGCTTCTGGGTGAAAGCTAGACTACTTTAACATTTCCAAGGTAGCTTAAATAGAGTCTTTATAGAGCTATCGAGCTTGTGATCATTTTGATTTTACAGTTTACTCCTGAGATACTGGCAGAAAGAGGGAGAGATTTGAATTTTGCATAAGTTCCAGCAAATTTACCCATTTTTTTTTCACTATAGTTCAAATAACCAACAAATACATTTGGGAAAAATAATGAACTTCTAATTAGTAAACGTCTAAAAATAAACACTTTACTACTCACAGCTTTTTTTTTTTTTAATATTGGATTTTAAATCAAACTCCTTAACTCCTTTAAGGATCTCAGAATTTTTCTTTTACTTGGCTTCTCTAGACTTAAGACGTACCCAGATTTATGATGTCCATTTGCCTTTGTCTGGAGATTTGCTTACGAGATTCATCAGATGATCAACTTTTTTGCTTATCCTACTCACATGCAAGATGCATTGACAGGTCAACCCAACAGAAACAGTTTAATTGCTGTGCCCATGTTCTGCATGGTATATATTTTATTGCTGCTACCCAAAAATTAAAATGACATGACATTCTATCCAGACATTGCTGTGATACCAGAGATGCTATTTTCCATTTTTGAAGAGTCTCTTTGAAAAGAAGCTGATACTGTAAGGTTAAATGACAAGTCACCCAAGATAAAATAGTCAACTGAGTCACAAAATGCTACTTCATAAAAGTAAAAATGGAGCTCTGTCACATTATTCATGCAGCTCGATGCCAGTTCTCTTCCCTGCAGGATCCGGCTCGCTCTTTAATGAATGAATTTAATGAAATGGAAGAGCTGATTGCTGCTTAACTTAAGCACTGACTGTGATTTTATATCAGTAGGTGTACTGTGAAATTTGCAGTAATAAAGATGAACACATTTCTAGCCTACAAACATAAACAAAATACGAAGCCGTACTCATTTAGCTGCTTCTGTTCAAAAGTACAGCTACGCTCAAAATCTTAGGAGGGCAAAAGTCTGTGATATCCCTCTTGCAAGACAGATGAGGTCTGCGGGATGATACTGTGAATTATTTCACTTTATGGTGTTCCTCTGTAGGAGCATAGGTCTTCCAACACTGCTTAATAGGGCAGGCACTTCGTCCTGCAAGCCTGTAGTGTGACCTGTGGGAGCAGCAGGCCTGGCAAGTGGCACAGCCCCGAAAGGAGGTCTGGCCAGGAGGTGCCCGAAGGCTGAATTCAGTTCATCTATTTGGGGCCTTCTGCATTTTTTGATTTCTGAAAAAACATGCGAAAACAAACAAATACCCCACATTAATAATTAGGGAACAATTAAAAACAAGCTAAACTTTGGAGGAAACTCATGGTTTTTAACACACCCCTTTGATTTTCATTGTAGTGCAGCAGCTGCAGCTGTGTTTTTCAGCCCCACATCTTCATGACAAGAGGAAGACCAAAGTAGAATTAAAGAGGTGGAGTGGATAAAAGGAGGAAAAGAAAAAGTATAATTCGAGTATTGTTAACATTACAAATATTCAAAAATAGGATAAATTTCACTAAATGAAACTCACTAAGCTGTTTTAGTTGCAATAGCAAAGGCTAATTACTACTTCACTCTAATTGTGAGGCATCTCTCTGCAACTTTACATTTTTCTCTCTCCTCACATTTAAACCGTTTTAAGGATGAATCACCATTCAGATTCATACAGTGTCTTTCATCTAGTAGTTCTACAGCATATGCATTTTTTACAGCGTTACAGAGTTCACAGCGTTATATCCCTTATAGTAGCAATATACTGATACACATATATATGGGTATATAATGATAATACAAATTCCTTATATAGATTTTAGCTCAAGTCTAAACTATAGACTAAATTGCCAACCACTTTAATGCTTAAAAAGTGATATTTCCTAAATCTCTAAAAGGCATAAGGTGGGAGTATTTTCACTTCTTGGGGACAGTAGTTGGTCAGGCCGGAGGTGACCAAGCTTTACTGGCTCACAGTGTGTGAAACCCAGCGCAGAGCCTGGCCCTGCACCGCTCCGCGCCACCCCTGCGGCCTGCACCGTCCTCGCGCCCCGGCGAGGGGCTCCCGGAATCTGCACTGTCCCTGCCCAGGCTGTCAGGAAGATTACTTGAAAGTCAGGGGCTGTCAACTTGGCGTTTTTCATAAGAATCAAATCCTTTTTTTAAAAGTAAGAAAGTTGCTTTCTCTGTTTCTCTCATTTTGATTGATTATCTATGGTTCCACAGCATATTACATGATCACAGCAATGTTCTTTGGAGATATAATCATCAAAGAGCATTACTCAGCTGGGGAAGTACATGTGAGAGATGTAAATAATGAAACAGAACAGGGGGCCATTAAATATATATTTTTTTTGTTTTCTGTGCTGGGAGGCTACTTTACAAGGTAGGGGGTATGCTGCCCAAAAAAAAAGAAAAAAAAAGGCAGGAATTTTAAAGTGCACTCCTTTTAACCAATCCATCTGTTCAGATTGGGAGCCCTGCAGACCTGGCAAACCTTGAAGGTTTAACAGCGTTCGTTTTGGCTCTTAGAGATATGGGTATTCCCAGTGGCTCAGAAAGCTCCGGTTCGTATGTAAGGAAGCATATTCCCAAATCAGATGTTTAATTTTTAAGATTATACGGTCCAAGTGGTGCAGCGCAGGCTGTTTTGCACGGGCTGTCCCTGCGTAGCGCAGCGCGTACAGGAGCTCGTGGCTGTCAGTCAGCGGTGGCTTGGCCAGGAGAGGAGAGGAGAGGAGAGGAGAGGAGAGGAGAGGAGAGGAGAGGAGAGGAGAGGAGAGGAGCGAGTGCGGCGGTGGCGAGCGCCGAGCTCCGGCCTCGCGGCCTCGCTGTGAAGCGCCGCCCGCGTCAGGGTAATTGCCATGACTCGCCTGGGCAGGCCCCTTTTGTTATCCCCCTTGCACAGTGCCCCTTAAACTCTTGGAACATGGCACTCCTACACTCCTGTCAAGAAAGGCCAGCTGCTCTGTTAAAATTCATTGCCTGCTTGATAAAAAATGTTTATCTTCTGCATGTGCTGCTCCTTCTTTCCTTTTTTTTTAAAGAAAATGTTTTCATGATTTTCTTCCTAATGTAATCTCCTATTTAAACGCTATACTATCCCTTATGTGAAATGTCTGGTGGTGAGTCATCTGATATTGGGCTGGTACTATTTTTATATCCATATAAAATAAGAGTCAGTTGAAGTAAACTAGACAGAAGTAATTCATTCCACAGAAATCTGTAGTTTGAATTTGTACAATATTTCTTCACCATTTCTTCACCATCTGAATCTAACTATGTTTGAGTGGATTACTGCTTCTATCATACCTTAAATTAAGTTGTAAATCTGGTGAAATATAATTTGTGTACCAGCCTCAGGTTAAGAAGTCAGCTAAATATACAAATTTTTGTTTTAGACCAAGAATCTAAGCCTTGATTTTTTACTTTTCTCAGTCATGGTTTTTTACAAGCCATCATTAACATTTATTTGTAGGATTTTATCTGATGTTGTTTGTGGAGCAACACTGCTGACATACAGATGTGAGAAGTGGTTTAAAATTCTCCACTTGAATTTAGAATCATTTCATGCTCTTTCTTATCAAAATATAAGTGGCAAAATCCAGGGTAATAACATTAATATAGACCACATGATGTTTGACTGTTTTGAGTCAAAAAAAAACATGAGTTTTGACTGTTAATATAAATGAAAAAAAATAACAACGACAAAAGATTCTGTCCCTTCTTGTCTTATTAAGCAGCTAATACTGGTGCTTTGGACAGGATGAGTTAGATCCTCCTTTTCAGATGAATAGGTACACACAATTTTTACACATGTACCATTTTTGTGACTGAAATAATATTAAATTGAAATTTTATTTTTGAAAACTTTAAATTTCATATACGGTATGGAAGTGATGCTAAATAATAAATCAAAACTTATATCCTTCCAATCAAGAAGAAGGAATGCAAGGCATGAGAAACCTTCTAATTTAGTACAGAGCAGTCTCTCGTGCATAACTGCCTTCCTCAGATCAAACCATACTTTTTAACCTCAAACAAGAAAAAAAAAACTAGAGTCTCAATAAAAAGGACAGCTAGAACATTCTTTAACAGGGATGCAAATGGCTTGATACAGAACTCAAAAAAAAATCTGAAAGCACTAGGCATTTTTTGAGTTCCTGTTTAATCTTGCAAGTAAACCATACATCGCAAAAGTATGCAAGTCATCTTATATTTGGAAAGGATACAAGGAAGAATAAAAGCATTTTTTAAAAAAAAGGAAAAAAAAGAAAAGAAAAAAAAAAAAAGAAGAAGAAGAGTTAGAAGAAGAAGCCTAAGTCTCCCAACTTAGATCTCCTAACTGGGACAACTATAAGAAAATGAGAATTGCATGACTGTCTGTGAAGAGGGCCACATTTATACTGGTCGTTAAATAGAAATCGTTAAATAGAAACATTTTCTGAGGCAGTATACTCGTTCCTCTCCTCTAATCTTAGCACATGTGAATGTGAAATTTATCCATACTGATAAATTGAAAATATTCCCAGCCTTCCTTTTTTTCAGTAAATCTAAGTTGTAACTTGCAGTGCTGATGGTGTCAAACTGTATGATGATTAAGCACAACAGTCGTGCTAACAGCATGATACTTTTTACTTTTAAATCTCATTGCAGACTGGTAGGACAAATTATTGTATCTGTATCTTCCTTACTGTGGCTTTTAGTCTTAGACATAAAGTCCGGAATAGTATTTGACTGGCTAGTGACCCTATTACCAAGCTGAAATGTGCAAGTTATGAAGCTGTATCCTTAGATGAGATAATATCAGGCAGTCACATTTCCTTAAAAATAAAGCATTTTGCAACTTTTGTTGTTGTTGTTGTTGTTAGTTTAGTTGGTATGACAAGGATAAGGATAAGAGTAGTTGGCTTGGATAGTATTCAACTTCTCTCTGGGGAATAAACCTCTGGGGGAAAATGACATTCATTTTACCTTGAAGTTAAGCATCAAAATAACTAAATTCTGCCTGTGCAATACTTCTGTGTGGGAGCCTTGACATTCCTCATTTCCTGATGGCAAGCTAATACTGTAGGAGACCCAACAGCTATAAAAATTTGGCAAACAGCATAAACTTAAAGGATTGAAAGCAAATTTCCAAGGGCTTACAGTAGTGTAATTGAAAGAACTGTGTTCATCTATTCTTTTTACTACATTAAAGACTGGTCTCTTTAGTAGTTCACTAATCCAAGCAGGTTGAAAAAAATACTGAATATATTATTGCCTTAATTTGTGCAGTGGATAGGAAAAATACAATGATTATGTTGTTTTAAGGCAGCATCCTAAATATCCAACTAAAACGTATTAAACTGTTATTTCTTTCTGTGTGCCCAAGGAAACATACTTCTTTAAGTCAGGACAGCAAAATGACTAAGTGGGCCTACACATATTAGGTAATAAATAAGATGGATGAATAATTGAAATCTTGTATTATGTGGGCACCAATAGATTAATTTTTACTAGTGAACTTATTTCCAGTAATGATCTTGGGAAGTAATCTCTCATCAGCAAGCTGTCACAATGAAAAAGAGTGCTTTAGACTTTTGCTTAAAGTCTACGTTTACTATCCATGTTGTGCTCTTATGTCCTCTACTTTCTGTATTTCTTTTCCTCAACTGCATATGAAGCCAGACAAGCAATGCTCATAAACTTTTGAAAATCGCTTTAAAAATCATCCTGTCACACAGTTTGCTAATCCAGCAGCATTTTGAGGTGGCAATGAACATTTCAAACTGTAACAAGGTATTATTTCTTCTTATGCTGTTCGTGGTAGAAAAAGAAATGCATTTTGTCATGAGCCTAGCTTTTCATAGGATGAAAGGGAAACTGATCTTCCCTATCTGTTGAAGCATGCAGGAAGAGATTGTCTTGAAATGTAACGTTCTTTGGAATAATTCATTGATGAGGTCATCTTGCAGGACTTGAACACTACATGGAAAGGCCAATAAATCACGAGTAAATATTCTGCTCTTAAGTATGGAGGTAACTCGTTGTATGTTTGGGCCCTTGATTCATAATTTGGATCCAGTATTCTGATCCAGTGTTCCTACAACACTGTTTCTTTGGATGTTTTTGCCTGTCAATCTGGTTTGAAAGCCATCTTTTCATTTGGTTGCCTGAAACTGTGTAGTTTTGTATAGCCAGGAGCATTTAGCCTGCTCCAGTCTAGATTGGAGCTTTCATTAGATCTCTTAGAACCTTTCTGAGTGTGTGTGTGTGTACAGAGACCAAAAATAAACAAGCATACGCTAAATAGCATGAAAGCGTAAAACTGCAACTAGAATATGTGAAGCTCTGCATAATACAGATTAGAGTATAAAAAGATTCAGTGTTAAAAAAAATAGATGAGTAATGACTGCTAGTCTGCACATTGGAAATCTCATGTGAAAAGACATAACAAGTTTAACTAAAACCCAGCTAATTAGAGCAGAAGTAGATTCAGTTCAGAATCTGAGATGTTATACACAATAGAGCTGTTAACTTGAGAAAACTGAGAGCTTCATTTGACATAATCAAATGAAGTAGTTTTTTCTTGCTTTTTGCTTTTTTTTTTATAATCTGCATTTCAGGAGATCTACAATATCTTGTTCTATTTCATTCTCATTTTTTTGCAGGTAGGTTAACCAAGTCTGTAAAATAAGAGTATCTACCCCAACTTCAAATCTTGGAAAAGTTCAGCCTAGTCCAATCTTTTCTGAGTACTATAAAAGATGGGCTAATCTTTAGAATTACTCTTTTCAGTTTCATGTGTTTACAGAATTTTCTAGCATTGGGCAAGCAGTTCTGAGGTTGCACTTCCACCACTCTGTATCTAGTGTTAAGAACACATGTGTTCCTACTCTTGGGCTGTATTTTCAAAGGGCCTTGGTACTGTCCCTGCCGAGTTGCACAACTGCTTCTATGAGAGCCTTTTTACAAGTACCTCTGTCACATGAGCACGTTCACTACAATGTAAAACCCAACAAGTGACAGGCTAGAAAGAAATAGACCAATAGGACAGCAAAATCAGTGTTAATTAGCAGCTTTGTTGGATCTTCAAAGCACAGAGAAACAGCCAAGACCTGCAATATCCCCTTGCTCTTAAACCTGGTTCCTCACACCAGAAATGAGCTCTTCCATTGCAGTAGAATGTGGAAGACAGAATTGCAATGGTACCTGCAACTGCATCGAGTTGGGACTGAGGAGATGCAGTATAATCTGTGCTGCGAAACTTTCTCAAAAGGTCTGAATTTAATGGCCTAGCCATTTCCAAAGCAACCTTACTTTATGGCCCTATCCTTACAGAATTTGTGCAAGGCTCAGCGCCTGAGACTGTATCGGGGGAGTGAAACTTTTCAGTTTTGCCTCACAACTCGTATTGAGTTTCTCACTGCACTCTCATGTTTGTTTTGCTTCAAACCAACAAATTCCTATCTCCAGTGGTCTCTATTCTGAGACCGTTCCTGGAAAGTGCTGGCTTCTCCCATGTCAGTGAGGCAAGGGAGAGAGCTTTTTGTACCACTCCGGACTGCTTTACCCATCTTAAATCATAGATGCATCCGGACGGCAGCACTCTGAGTAGCATCCACTGACTCCCTGGATTTGCTTCCTGTCCAGAACTCCATAATGCAGTGTCCTTGATTTAAGATTCATCTTCATACTTCTGTGATTGAAAGGGCAGAACCATGGAGAAGTTAATAAGGTCATACAAACCTTGTAAATAAAAATATAATAATAATTTAAAAAAACAAATTAGACATAAATGTGTCACCTGGACCAAAGTGTCTCCTGTGCTATTCAGAATGCTGTCGTTCTCCTACCCAGCTGCTGCACAGACCAATCAATAACTAGACTTACTTGCAAATCTGCGAATTTGCATAGTGTTTTCAGTAGCAAGATTTAAGGAAGAACAAAAAGGCAACTTGTACATGGTGCCATTTAGTGACTGTGTTAAAAAATGAAAGTTCCTAAAGTTCCTAAAATGAAAGATTACGTCTGTTTATAGGCAGCAAAAGATATGCTAAATCAGCAGAGTTCTTGATAACACAAGTGTCAAGAGGGTCTGTCTTACTATTATGTTGAAACAAATTTTCACTGGAGCTAAGTATGCTGTTGGGCTACAACGCAATGGTGACATTACAGCACAATACAGTGCAAGAGGGATGTGGAGCTGCTGGAGAGAGTCCAGCGCAGGGCTACAAGGATGATCAGGGGCCTGGAACATCTGCCCTATGAGGAGAGGCTGAGGAAGCTGGGCCTGTTCAGCCTGGAGAAGAGAAGGCTGAGAGGGGACCTGAGCAGTGTCTGTAAGTACCTCAAGGGAGGCAGTGAGGAGGATGGTGCTGGCCTCTTTTCCCTGGTGGCCACCGACAAAACTAGAGCAAATGGCCACAAACTGAAGCACCAAAAGTTCCACAGGAACTTAAGGGAAATTTTCTTAACAGTGAGGGTGACAGAGCGCTGGAACAGGCTGCCCAGAGAGGTTGCGGAGTCTCCTTCTCTGGAGATCTTCCAAACCCGCTTGGACGCAGTCCTGTGCCACGTGCTCTAGGTGACCCTGCGTGTGCAGGGGGGTTGGCCTAGATGACCTCTAGAGGTCCCTTCCAACCTTAAGCATTCTATGATTCTATGACATTTTCTTAAAAAAGAAAAAAAAGAATATCACCTTTTTTTTGGATTTATGCAGCAACTGTAATAAATGTAGTATTCTTCATTGCAGGAAAAAAATCAAGTAACTTATTTAAATTTCTATAATAGTAAATGTACATATTCCAAATTACTATTCTTAACTGCATTTAATCATTCTTTGTATAGTTATCATCACATAGAGTAAGGTTAATAGAAATGATCAAAAAGTGACAGATAAGAGCTAAACACACTTTACTATTCCAGACATGATTTGAAATAGATTTTGAAAGGAAAGATCTGAAATTATCAACAGCTACTAACAGAAACAAGAAAGGCAAACCTTATTACCACTATGTGTGGGTCCTTTTTTCAACCACCCAAGCTCATTTTAAATTATTCTTCCATTAACTCCCCGTGCTGCCTACTTCTAGCCCTTGCTGAGCAAACTTCAAGAGCTGCACCCAGCATGTGTCCTGTAGCTCAGAACAGGAAGCACTTTGGAACTCTGTATTCATGGGGAGAAATAGGAGGAGGGAAAAAGGCCATGGGAAAACGAAAGAAAGAAATTGAATGCATAGGTTACTTTTAGCTCTTCTGTATTTCACGGAGCATGGAAATGAAGCATTTTACTTAATGTTAGGCAGGGTGACGTTTTTCCCTCTCACAGTTACTTCTTTGTTTACTGTTTCTCTACCATTTGTATTGTTTTGGTTGCATTAGGTAGTGGTTAATAAGATGTAAAGATCCTTTTTTTTTTTTTTTTTTTTTTTAGTACCTTGATGACACAGGTAGAATTTAGATACCAGTTTTCATGAGAATAAGATGGAACCCTACATGTAAGTAAAGAGCAGCATTTCCTTTGACTTACCCCAGTCACCTTTATTCCCGCTGCATTGCTAATTCTTCACTTTCAGCACAGAAAACATTTTTTAGGTCTTCCTTCATTCGGCTAAGTAAATCTTCCTGAAGAGGTATTTGACCACTCTGTACTTTTTCAGTGTATAGACTTTGACTATATAGATACTGTAACTAACATGAAAGACACTAATTCCTCACAGCTCCTACTTTCAAATGAAAATTTAAAATACTTATCTGTATATACATTGTATTAATTTACAAGAAAACATAAATACTTTATGGAAAAATATACAGCCAGTCTAATGTAGAGAAACAGAATTGACATATGTTTTCGTCTTCTTTCTTCCTCAGTTAGAATATGAAGATTTAAATGTATGCAGGAGAAGTGGGTGAAATTACATTCTCTGACATTTTATAACTCTGAAACAGATATGTGATTGATTGCAAGGTGGCATAGCTGCTGGCATTTTTTGTTGGCATATTTTGATGATACAGTTTCTTAGGTGAACTTCAAGTACATCAGTGACACGTACAATGTTTCAGACACTTTGAGTGATTTCAAAGCTAATAATTTATGAGAGCTTTTGGAGCAAGTTATTAGGTTTTTCTCAGGAGAGTCTGATTTTTTTTTTAAATCCTCAGTTCTTTACGATATGTTCTGTTTATTTCATAATATTTTGGAAGTAAATAAATACATAGAACTTTTAAGTCAGAAATGTCTGCTTCATATCTGTGCATCATCACCTTAACAAGGTTTCTAATATGAAATGCTTGGACTTGTGAACACCCATGCAGCAAAGTCTTGAAAAAGGTAAAGAATAGCTAGAAACAAGCATCCTAAATAAGCATAATGTAAAAATATCTAAAAAGGCAAAAGAAAAAGCTTTAAAAGTGAGTCCTTTTTTATCAGGGCTGTGAAATTGTTAGGCTCAACACACTAACAGTTACTGGCAACCTGAATCTTACCATATCTACATTGACGTAAATCAGAAAAAACTCCCCTGAAACCAACCCTATTTATCTAGCATGCCTGTAGTTTTCTTCAAGACTTCAGTAGTGAAATAAAATAAAATATAGTGATTGAACTGTTGCAAAGAAATTTTAGCTAATAAAAAGCTATTTTCCAAATCCTGTTTCTGTGCTACATTGAATCTCTTGCCTGGAGAGTTCTGAAACAGAGCTGCAAGTTCTATTGGAAGAATAGTGATGGGAGAAGCAAAACAAATTAATGAATTTCTACTGTAAATTGTGATTAGACAACCAAAATAATTTAGAAACATGGAATCCCACAGAATGTTTCATGATTTAATTATCTAATCAATTCATGACAGATTGTTATTCAAACCATTAACAAAGATGTCTCATGCCCTGGAGTTCAGAAAGTGCTGAAAGAAAACCGTATGGTCGTATTTTAAAATTAAATACGTGGGAAACTACTGAAAATTACAATGAATCCCATGTTAAACAAAACACATTGGGAAAAAATGTACTATGTGATTCATATGATTCTCAAAATATTTTGGAAGAGATTCTTTGACTTCCGTGTGTGTGTGTTTCAAAAGTTACCCTGTAATTACTTCAGTTTATCTGGTATGTAATAAATTCAGTTTAATTTAATAGGAAGTGCAAAGGTTAAAAAAGTGCCCAAAGCAGAAAATTATTGCTTATATCCAAGTAGAATATAACTGTTAACCTGAGCCTGCAGAAATTGCTCACCTATGTTTCATATGCACAAAATAGCACATGTAAGTGGATGATCAGATTGTGCAAGAGTTAGTTATTAGTAATATCATTACCTATCATTACCTAGGGAGCTTTTATTAATAATAAATTGACTGAGATACTGAGATCTTTCTGTGCGTGTATATTTGGCCTGAATTGCCCTGGTCGGCGAAGCTTCATAAAGCTTTCCAGGCATATGCTGGGCACTCCAAGAGAGTAGCACCGTGATTAGATATGTAAGTTGCTTCTGAGCAACTTAAGTTTAGTTAGACTTTGAGGCAATGCCTAATAAAATTACCATTTGGTGCATCAGCATTTGGTACATTTAGTGTAGTAACTTCCTTTACTGTCTGATGAGAAAGAGTTGAGGCTGCCACCCTAACCTCAGCTAGTCCGAGTTGAGTTTGGCAGCTTGTAGGAGCAGTGGTTTTAAAGGCATTCCTGGAGCCTCTCATTCAATATCTTTACATTTTATAAATCTGCATTGTTAAAGAGAATCTTTCTATTTGTGGGTGTTTTAAAGCTTTATCAAGTAAAGAATTATTCAAAATAAAAGCATAATCAACAACTCTGTAATGCAAAAATTTCACTTCATCCACCAAAAGGTCTTTTTGCTAAGTTTTGCCACTGAAACTATTACAATTGAATCCTAATAGGTCCTTATATTCCTAGAAAACTCAATTGAAATTCCACTTTTATTCAGAACAGTTATACTGAATGCTTTAGTATCATGCTGTAAAGCTTTAATTATTTTAAAACGGACATTCCCTAACATGTAGGTCTACAGTATCTTTTAAGTGCTTCCTTAAGACCTCAAATATCCTCTAAGACCTTTCGTAGTTACATCATTCAGGAGCATGGTTTTGATTAGTCAAAGATTGCATAATGTTATGAAACATTAGCAAAAGTAGCATGTTTTAAGACAGATCTGACAGCTACCCTTCCTACTTCTGGAAGACAAGGAAGACACAGGACTAGCACAATGCAATTGATTTCCAAGTTTTTCTTTCAAACAAAGATACAGGATTATTAGGTCATTTTGTTTCTTCAAGCAGTATCTGAGCACTTTTGGTGATATGTCCTCTATTATTCCTGAAGTTAAATGCCAGATTTAGCTTTTACATAACTACAGTGATGTTAGTAAAGCAATTCCAGGGGCACATTTGGTCCACTGTGTCTTGGTTCCAGGTATTCCCGATAATTTCACACAAAATTACTAAACCGTAAGTCAGTTCAGTCCTTTGAAATATGTGTAGGAGAATTAGTCCCACAAGGAATCAGGCTTGGTAATGAGCACAAATGGATTATTGGACTATATGTGGCTATTGGAAGAAGGATTATTGAGTGATACTGAGCCACTGTGGAGAACCATGTGACAGAAGAATTGCCTAGGAGCTGCAGTGAAATAGGCCCATGTTGTAGCTCTGTAATCCCAAAAAACAAACATCATGGCCACTTGTTTTGTTTATTAAAGAAGAGGAGTTTTCTTTATATTGTTTTGCATATAAAATGATTAGGAATGCTTTCAATATATTTGTATATTTATTTTCAATGCCAAGAAAATGTGCAGTTATTTTTCTAGTGTATATATATATATGTATATATAAATTTCAGATATTGCATATCCAGGAGCAGATGGAGATGCAATATCTGAAATTTATCAGTCCTAGCAACTGTAACAAAATCCTCTTGTTAGTAGTTGATGCGATGTTCAGGTGTCAGAAGTTCCCTCTTCTCCCTGCTGCAGAGTCTGCACGTTTGTGCAGCTGGTTCTGGTCGTGGTTATTGTCAAAAGGACTTGCAAATGTAACATGTAGGCCTTGCACATTACTATTGAAAATGTATAATTTAAAAAAATCAGCAAGTAGAAAACACCAGTGAAAGTACAGAACAAAGTAAGTGTTGGAAAAAAAGACTCCACTTTGAAATTTCTGAATTTGTGAAATATAGATGAGAAATATACATAGCAGTGCTTAACATTGGCTAGTGCTCAGTTCTTCCTAGTAACATTCTTTTTGATCACACTAATAATACACTGTGAAGCAGCACTCTGTGGGATGTAGTTAAAGCCTATTTAAACCAAGGAAACTACATACACTCTCCCAAGGGTAAATAGCAGAACATTTTTATTTTTACCTCAATCACTCCAGAAAACTTCACGAAGGACAGTCTTAACCAGTGTTATAGGGCAATTGCTGCCACCAGTATGCTTGGAAAAAAATGGGAGAGGATGAAAGAGTAAATATGGTGCTGAAAAATACGGAATAAGGTGATTCGGGATTAAATGCTTTAGGCTCACTAGAGTTTCCGTTGCAGAAGGTTTATGCAGATTAGGCAGTTAATAGATGTTCTTGTCGGTGATCATTGTAGCCCAGGCGGATAAAATATTCTGTTCTACCTCCTCTCCCCATTCCCTAGCTCCCAAGAGCTAATTTTCTGCCACACAGGGCACTTTTTAGGTCTCACTTCTTCACTATTTCTGTTCTCATCAAAAATTAATTTAATGACATTTTATGTTTAAAACTGCCTGCTTTTATTTTATATTGGCTTTTTTAGATCATGACACTTAAATGTCTGCAATTTTTTTTCAAAAAGGAAACAATAATAGCAACAGCCTGCGTACTGAGGGATGGGACATGTATTCATAAGTAATATGCTGAGAGTCTTTGAGATTTTCCGTACGGGCTAAAAAGGGATAAAAATGTGGAAGTACAACTGTTAGAAAATACAGATTCTTGTTTAGGCATTAAGAGACAAATCAAGAAAAGGACTGAAGCACTAAAATAATAAGCCTTGCTAGACTGAACTTTTGGTCCTTAGTGCAGCAATTAGATGAAACAGAAAAACAGGTTTGAAAATGTGGCTGAAAATGTTCACTGAAGCCAATCTCCATTGTGGTGTATAATTGTACACCTTTCATAAACAGATCAGACTCCATCCTAATGGGAACTGACTGCTTGGCGTTTTATTTTTCTTCACCCCACTTTTGCTCTTGTGGAGATGTTTTGGAGCTTCACTGATATATGTTCATTAGGAACACTCTTAATCTCCAGCTTAATTTTATTCACAGTCGATTTATAGCATTTTTTTTTCTGCCAACAGTGCCCTTTAGTTTAAGTAGTCTTGCTGCTTTCATGGTGTATAATTCTTTTCCAAACATAATTATTTATTATTATAAATTATTACTTATTATTATAAATATGTTTTATTTAGAAAGTGATTATATGACTTGTGAGACATTATTTTGCTAACTTTAACAGGGCAAGTGCTCCTTTGTATGATAGGCTCTCTATTATTTGGATCATCTTTTTAGCACCTGCGCAAACATGGGTTCTTCTCTCTTGTATTTGAAGAGGCTATATTCCCTGTGCAGTCCCATACAGAGTGGAAATGTCCCAAAATATTATTTGGAAATACCAAACAGAGACATAACAAAAGTCATCATGCAAAATTGCCATATACCTGTGGAAACCAACTGGCAAGTTCTGCCAGCATTAACACGTGTGGTTCTTATTTGAAGGCATTTGGCATAATTCTTATCATGGCAAACCTGCCACAGTGCACAACGCGGTGGTCTTGTGTTATGGAATGGAGGGTATCATTTAGACTTTATAGGAGACTCCCTTCAGAATTCACAATCTTGAAGTTTGTCCTTGAAAGTCAGGGCCCATGACCATTCTTTTAAAAAATAACCAACCCTGATTTATGTTAAGTTCTATTGGGAAGAAGATATTTTAAAACTAGTTCAAGGATTATTAGTGTAGTATTTCTCATTAAAAGATTTATGAAGTTTTATTGCCATCATTAGAGGACTGAAACAGGTGAAAGCAGCCTTAGGTGGGACAAATTAAGCAGCTCAGGAGAGATGCTGATTAAGCCACTTCAGAGATGACAAGAAGAGTAATGTCTTAATCCTCCAAAATAACCTGTGATATTTCAGTGCTCTATTACAATCCATGAGCACAGAAGCCAAGTTTTGAAGAGGTGCAACTAAACAAGGCTGGATCATTCCATCTCTGGCTAGAGAAAATGGAGGTGGCTCACACTGCCATACTCTTGTGGCTCTGGCAGCCACCTTTAGCAATCAAAGGACAAAAACACTGCCTAAGAACACTGCAAGTTTATAGCTTGGTGGGAATTAGGAGAAAAACGATTATGTGATCACAAAATCTAGGTGAAATGGTGGAGCATTCCTTATTCCTGAGGATACTATTCCTAAACCAGTCTCTTCTTTTAAGTTAATAGCCTTCTTCCCATTATTCGTGAGTAAACTTATTCTGGTATCCTTAAATTTTTCATAGTGATGAAATTGAATCTGAGGCATTCAGTGCACGTTAGACACTGCATTCTTTTGAATTACTACATAAAGGTGAACTAGCAAGTTCTCAAAGTCTCCTCCAAAGTATGAGGATCTATGTGTAGCTGGATAAAACAAATTGCCAAATATTATAGATTTCATTTTCTAGAGTGTTCTGAGTTCCAGAAAGTGAGATGGCGATCTGGAGTTTGGAAATTACCCCCAAGTTTCTGTTGACACATAGGATATCCTTCTGTATGCAGACTCGGTGGTTAGAAAGCTTCCTGAGACGATGGTAGACGCAGGTGTGAGTATTTCACCTCCTAAACAGTGTTCAAATGTCTTGAGACAGAGTGTCTTGTCTGAGACTTTCGCACTACTTTGTGTGAAATAAATACTAATTAACTCAGAGAGGATGCAAGAGCTGGGAGTGCAAAAGTCTGTCCTAATGGCTAGAGTAGGGGAAGTTGCTACTTTGCAGATTTTACTACAAAATTTGTTTATGTATTTTACCAGCTGGTTAGTGATTGCCTACTGGAACTTTCTTAACTAGACATTGTAGTGGAAAGGAGATGGGTAGCTTCAAAATGCATTCTTGCTCTAACAATAAAGCAGTGCTTTCTTGACAAATAAAATAGCAGCCTCAAGCACTGCACTTCAGATCATTCATATAGTTTTATTTATAGCATCTTTATTGTCACTGCTGAGACCTGAACCGTCTCAGGGGCACCCTCTGAGAGGGTGCCTGCGTACAGTCCATTGATATTATTCATCAGGGATCAGTCCTAGTAAGAAATAAGGACAAACTACAGCAGCTCTGGGAGGTGCTTTATGCAGCCCTCTGCCATTATCCCAGCAGGCCTGGGAGCTGCGAGCAGGCCCGTGTGCCAACACAAGCCCTGCAGCTTCAGGAGAGCAGAGCCCCGTTCTGAGGAGCAGCAATACCTAGAGCAGGCCCTCTGAGCTGGAAAAATAAACACAGCAATGATGGCGTTACAGGGTCACAGGAACACGGTGTGGCTGCCACAGCGCGTGCGAGCTGGAGTGCGGGTAGGCTCCGTTACTGAGCCTCAGAGCCAGGGAGCGCTCACTGACTTGGTTTTATTTGTCAGGGTAGACACTCTGATAGCTCAAGGCTTTGGTACTTTGATAAGTGTAAGTCTTTTTGGAGTTAATTTGGGTGGTCTGCACACAGTTGAGATGATTCAGGTTTTGAAATGGCATTTGGGGAAAATGTGTATGAAACAACAGTTCCATGATTGCTTCATAGGGGCAACAGACATATATAGAAGTCTTTCTGTTGACACTGAGTGTGACTGTAAAGCCAAAAATATGTCAAGATCCTCTCTCTTGGAAACAGAGCAGTAGCAGAATATAGCCTTAAATGTGGAAGGGCTGAAATGAGCAGATGTTCTGTCAACAAATTGATCGCTGTACAACAGGATTCAAAACAAAGAAAGCCAAGACATTTGTGACATCCTTGTGCCAATTATTTTTCTTCAAGATGTAGCTACAGACTGTTCTTCTCAAGGATAACTTTATAGACCCTAGATATAATACATATATTTTTATATATATATACACAGATATATATATATTTGTATGTGTGTATATATATATATATATAAAGGAAAAACAATTTGGGTCTATTTAAATTCAGATTTTATTTAGAAGCAATGAGCGACAACCATTGCCATCAGCAGTCAGTATTGCTTTCTGTTGCTGAGTTAGATGAATGTGTTATTTTTGTACTAAGTAAATATGCTATTGTCAAAAAGACCTGACCGCATTTTTTTTTCCCAAAGTCCTGAGTTTAAGGCTAAGATTGGATTGAGCAAGTTTCACTAACTTTTGGAAATGTTAGTTCTGTCATTCTGGAATAAGTCCCACCACAGCATGGCGCACCTTGGAAAAACGTGATTTGAATCCCTCAGTAAATTCTGTATCTAATGCCTTAAGTTATCAAGGCTTTTCAACATTATTTCTCTAAAAAAAGGAAACTCTTTGGATTGTCATGGGTAATCTTTACTGTAGAAGAAAGACCCAAGGGATTTTTATGTAAACATAGAAGATTCACTGGGCATAATGCACACATAGAATCTCATTATTTATGTATTTAATCATGTTCAATCATCAGGATCTTTTCCTTCACTTATTGTCTTTGAAGTCCAGAGTAGACACTGTCTTTCAGCAGGCTTCTTTATGAGCAGAGGCAGCGAATAAGTGCATCAAGAGAAAAACAAGCCACAGCTTTTGACCGGGATCCAGATCAGTCACTCTAATTGCCTGGCTAAAGCGCTGTAATGGTTAAACATGGCACCAACTAAATAAGGTGTTTCAGCTACTCGTCTAATGAAAAGAAAGAAGCAGAGACTTATTTACTGTGACTAGATAATGTATGTGGCTAAGGAAGAAAGCTATAGCTAAACAATAGAAAATACATCAGGGCATCCAAGCTGAGATTGTCTTCTTAGTCTGTGCTGTAGGTTGTCTATGGGACATTTTGCACTTTATTGAAGCACTTTTTATTTATCTTGGTTACACAACCAAGAATACCAAGTTCATGAGATCTCTTTATAATCTACTAGTGAATGAACCCATTCACGCAGTAGTGGGATAAAGTTCTAAATTTACATAGATAAAAAAAACAGTAGGGCTGTTAGAAGCTGCATACATTTCAAAAGTAAAGATGTCACCCCTTCTCAGAAGACTAAAGGTCACAAGAATGCTTTTAGATCTTAGCAATGGTGGGCATTAAAGTTCAGCTTCACATGTTTTTCATTAGAAAGTACTCCCTTATCTTTGAATTCAAAATAATATAAAATGGGTATCTACTAATGCTTAGTAAATATGAACTTTTTGATGATAGTAGTTTATCTAGTTCAGAGTTGTAGTAAAGTAGAGGTTGAAGTGGTTGACTAGTATGCAAAGAGCTAACAATCTTATGGTCACCTATAAAAATGATTATAAGGACCTATGCATTTAATTAATTGTTTGTCATAATTTTCATCCCACATATTAAATGTTTACTCCTAGCATGCACTGTCCATTTACCCTGCAGTCTTGAGCAGGATTTTATTAAATTCTAGGTATTTATATTTTTAGAGCACTTTCTCTTTAAAAAAGTTGGATATTCAGAATTTATTATAGTAAATGAAGATGAAGTAGCTTCCTAACATTTTGATTTAGATATAACTTTGGTAGTTACGTTTTTTTCAGTATATTCTGGTGAGTCTTACTCACTGAGTATAGAATCCTTGTGTCCCAGTGTGAACAATCAGTATGTTGACAGCCATAAAAGCTTGTGAAAATGAACATCATTACAGTACAAAACTAAAAGTCATGTAGAAAATATTCCCTTTGAAACAGTCAGAGATCTGGCCTTTTACATAAACCTCCCAGTTCAGCAGAGAGTACATAAAAGGTGGAGCTCTGCTGGCTGTTATTTTGTGCAGGAATTAAGGGATGCTAGAATAGGAAAGGAAAACTTCTATGAATTGCATGAATAATCCTTAAAAGATTCTTGACAATTCAAACTCATTTTTAAAGCCAGTTTAGGAAATACTGCCAAGTGATCTGTTCCTCAAAAACAGGCTGCAACCAAAACAACTGTAAGCTACAAAACTCAGCTGTCTCTTTCAGAGGAAGAAACAGTGTCTTTCTTATAGTCCTAAAATCAGAGAACGCCTGGTGTCTAGTTCTGGTTCCGAGAAGAGAGCATATCAACTCTAGCGTTCTGGGAAGCAGATTTTCTTGAAATTATTGTAGCTGCATAAGCAAGTTTGAGAAAAGCTGGACGTAGACTATGAACCCAAATGTCAAAAAGTCAGCAGCTGTCATATTATTCAACACGAGAAACCATAAGCAAATTAAATAAATGCATCATGCACATATTCTTCTACCATTTTCCTTGAGAAAGAAAAAACTTAAAAAAGGAAAATAAAACTTAATTTGCATGTGAGAACTATAGTTTTTTACACCATGTTGTATCATAACCTATAGGTAGGTACAGGAAAAAAACACCGAAAAGCTGTAGATCAAACGTAAAGAACTCTAGTGCTTTTTTTAAAATATATTTTTAATTTGTATCATTTCAAATATTTATCTGGTACTTTGCTTATTTACTATTTAACAGTTAGCATTGTACATGGAAAAGCTTAGAGAATTGAACAAATGGCACACTTTAATAATTTGCAATAAATGTATCTTTTTATAACATCTCCTACTGACAGTTTCGAAGGGCAGGCATGTAGCAACAAACTCACCACTGTCATTTATCCCCTACTCCTTCCTCAGCATTGTCATGCAGAAGGAAAAACAACTATCTGCAAGCAGCTGCTGACTGCAGGTTCTGACACACGCTGGAGGAGTTGGTAGCTTTTTCTGAGTCATGCACTGTAGTTTGGGTGGCAACTCTGGAGGGAAGGTTACGTGAATACAGCTGCATTCCAGGACCCCTTTTTTATGCTTTGAACTTTGAAGGAGGAGGAAATACACATTTTAGCTGTTATTTTTCATTCTTTGTCTCAAAACAACGGTGAATTATTTTGGGTGGTTTGAAGAAAATAAGGAAAATCATTTTTGAATGATGATGCCGTGAAAAATTTACAGGTTTCAGTTTTGTGAAAGTCTTGTAACCTGCTTTTGCTCTCCCATAACTCAAAAAGACTTTGGTGTTAAAAGTTCAAGCTTGTCATGTAGTCAATCCTAGATGAGAACAAATGCATGTGGCATGCCTGAACGGATCTGGTTTAGAAACAGAAAAGTTAAATTTAGTCCTCATTTGTTAACCCTTTTGTATTCGCCAGGGCAGAATGGAAGTTGGAAGCAGCTGCAGGTGCCTGCGGTCGGTGTCTTTAGCAAGCTTGAGCAGGTCTCAATCTTCACCACTAATTCTGTTGTTTTCCTCTTGGCTTTACACTGGGAAGCTAAGGGAAGCAATGTTTATTTTTCCTGTGTGTTAGATCACTTGCCAAATAATTAGACACATTTGACGCTTTTGATTACCAAAATATATTTTAGTGAGAACAAAGATTGCCAGAGTACTTCTTGTGGGGGGAAAGTACTCGGGCTACACCAAATCAAATGATTCTTTTGTGCCATGCCTGGATGGAGACACCACACATGCCATGACTCCCGAACGTCTGCCGTTATGTGGGACTGTGTAAAAGAATTGACTCCTCTTGGAACCTGCAGTAGGATTGTAGACACTGGAAACAAGCGTGATAGGATGGTTTTTCCGCAGGGTTTCCTGTTTCATACACTTTCATTTAATGTAGTAATACATTTTATTAAAAAAAAAATATGTCTAGTATTTACTCTTGGTGGGGAGGTCATAGGATAGTTAAGGAAATTGAATTGAGCCTACATCATTTCAGACTTTCCAGGAGAAGGTTTCTTACTGTGAACTCTCTGTAGGATTAAACTCTATCGGATTTTGGGCAAAGTATTATTATTTCTTTGAGGTCCCCAATCTGGGCTTTGTTGCAGTCCCAGAGCCTGTGTGGCAGCCAGGGCTGCTCCAGATTCCCTGGGCCAGAGGTGCCATTTTCCTGTCTGCAGCGAATAAGCCGTTCTGGTCCTGTGGCCTTGGGACAACTGGTTCCGACACATTTCTTCTGTACAGCAAAAATCCCATAGTGGCTGGAGATGAAGGAATGGCAGGAGTTTTCCTTGTGTCTGCAGGTTAAGTACCAGAGGCAGTGATGCTGTGTGGGACCTACTAATGGGTCCAAATGAGTTTTCTGATTTTTAGAAACAATCAAATTCCTTTTACTTTCAATGGCAGATTTCTAAGTAAACAAAAATCTTTACCTTTCAAGGCCAATACTTTTCTCTTAGCAAATACCTGGTTCTTTGATTTAATTCACTCGTCTCGAGTCAGTGATTAAGCATGTGCCAGATCTCAACGTATTGGACTCCTATAGCCACTATCTTGGTAGGAAAGTAGCTTCTTTATCCATGCTTGCTCCCCCATCACACTTTTTTCCTTCCAACCCCACAGCCCTCTGTGCAGGGCAAATGTCATTTTGCTCATGCTTTCCATGGGAGGAAAAAGGAGCTGTTTGTGTGACTCAACTACCATCATCTTCCAGAAGACAGGAGGAAAAAGGTATCCAAAGCACTGAGGAATCCTTGAAGACTTACTGCGAATGTGTCTTACCAGTATCGTCATGAAGGAAATTTATTCTCATTCTTTACCGGCAGTTCAGTGGTCCAAATATCTGGAGCAAAGTCTGCAGCAGAGTAATGCCTTTTCATATATGTTCATTAAGTAAACTATGACGAAATGGGTCGAGTATGTTGATACCTTCCCAAGGTTAAAGGCAGAGATGCCAGGATAATCCTGTGTGATGGCTTTCTGGATAGGGAAGAACAATTTTACCCAGTAATTTCTTCCTCAAGGCAAATAGAGTACATGCTTAGAGTGAGTACTGTGTAGACTGTGAGTACTGACTAGACTGTTTACAACATATGTTAAAATGTGTCTGAAAAGCAAAGGATAGTGATAGTTTCTTCTGCTCATTGGCATTGTGTTCAGATTACTTTTATATGATTAAAAAAAAAGTGTTGCAATATCAGTGATTATTCCTAAATACCCAAGTGTGCAATAAATGTGACCATCCCTTTTATATTTAAATTAGGTATTTGTTATAAATCATCAAAGATCAGTAGAAAAAGCTGACAACTCCATACATAATGCTGTAAAGAGAATAATTTCTGAAATACTTAATGCATCTATAATTTTTTACATGCTGGCAGAGCAAATATCTTCTGAGTAGCCTATACTAGTGTATTTTATCTCTTTTTTAATTTGTATCATTTTAATCCGCATAGTACCTCTCTTTTTATTCCAGTAGACTAAATAAGAAATCTATGATTACTTACAGAGTCCTTAACAATGGGAGACTCTATTAAGCATGCAGAGAAAACAAATGCAGCCCATGAATTTATTTCTAGTTTTCATTATCTTTTATTTGTGTATCACACCCTAAAGCTGTTGATGTTATTCTCAAATTCATCTTTTTAGAAAAAAGTGTTTGGAGGCAGAGGGGAATTTATTGAAGCACCGTGACTTGTACGTTCATTTTGTGTGAGAAGGAATGCCTCTTGTTTAAAAATGATGGTATTTTAAGTTACTAAAGTATTTTTAGAATATTTTTCCCTCCAAAAAGTTCTTTACCTCCAAAGGGTCTTGGCTGTTAATTAGTAAATTATTATTAGAATACAATTTTTTTTTATAAAGGGCAAAATCATGTTATATAGAAAAATCTAAATAGAAAATGAACCTACTTCAGTCTAACATCTCAAATTCTGTTAGAAAGTGTTCCTGTCAGCACGCCAGTGTATTTGGCCTCTGTTCAACCTCTTTCAAACCATTAAGAACTTTTTTTCCCTTCTTTTTATAGCCTGCTTCTTACACATATTTTTTTGCCGTTTGTTTACTCAAGAGATAGCTTCGCATGGATGCAGCCTCTCGTTTCACTAAGGTTCTGCTTTTTGCTCAGTTTTCAAACTGGATTGACTGAAGCAAAGGGAAACTGAATGACTTGCCTCGGGTTGGCTCAGTGGGGATTAGAGCTATGAATCCTCCTGCCCACAGCCCTTTGCTCTAAGCAGAAAATAACCCTGTCTTCATATTACCTCAGCAAAGCAAACAGATACATGACCCACACTTACTTTGTGAATTATTTCTAGTAGTTTTGATCCTTCCCCCCACCCCAGATTTTCAGAATCAAGATAGGTTGATATTTTTCAGGGAACTTGATACATAATGACATGTATGAATTAGGAACAGGGAATTATATAAGGTCTATTGCCATCCAATTCCTTGCCATCTCAAATGAAAATACCTAAGCAGGATATGGAATAAAATAAAGGAGGAGCCTTTTGCTACTTTTCCCTCTTTCCTCCCTCACAATAAAGTTAGAAGAGCTTCTGTGGAGAGGAGACCTGCTCTCCTGGGCAGAGAATAAAACACATGTGTCGTGTGACACGTTAGTCACATTTCATTATGCACCAAGTGGGGAACATGTTACAGAACCTAAACAGAGCAGGAGATCTGTATATTTTGACAAATTTTGGAGAGGGATTTTTCTGTAACCCTGGACGATGAGTTAGCGGGGTGCCCCACGTTACTAAATGGTGCCCATTATGCTGCCCAGCCACAACTTGGTTCCGTGTGGGATAAGGGCAGCGAGCAGACCTTGCCATGTTCAGCGGCTGGACGGAAGCTGAGGTGCCCGTTCACACCTCCCGCCCTCGCCACGGGAGGGCTGCAGGCCCTTGGCGGGTATCATGGAGCAGCCGGCCAGTAGCTCTCTGGGACTTGCGTGTAGGAATGAAAACAGATCCCTAAGGATAGCAGAAGGGGCTAGGAAATTTCTTAACAGAAAAAAAAAGAAAGGAAACTGAGTAGGAGCATGCCTAATTTGTAAATAATTGAGAAAATTAGCATCATTTTGACCAATCCAAGTCTACTGCAGCTTGTGAGGCTTTAGGGAGACCAGATGGTGGTGGTATACTGGGAGGTATCCAAAATTGCCTTTGAGTTAATTGATATACTGGAGGGGAGATCTCTGGAGAAGTATATCTCCCCAGGTAGTTGATTGCTTTGGAATTCCAACAGAGAAGAAATGTGTCAAAAATGAGGAAGGAAACATTATTGAGTGGTCTTAGACTTGGACCAGTTAATTTCTAGACAGGTGTATATGAAAAAATTGAAAAATATGAAAGATTGTGCTGAAGACAGAAAAAGTGATTACCACAAAACTAGGATGAATTGACAAAATAGCCTATTTACCCTCTCTATTCCATGTATTTACACTTTATTCCCATGGTGAATTAGCATATAGAAGTAGTAGAAGATCAATTTTTGATTTGAACCTGGAAATTTTACTCAGAATGGCAATAGTGTAGCTGCTAACCATATATTGTTACGTTCTGCTAAATGAAAGTGTCCATGTACTAACCTGGAACTCTCACCGGAGGTTGTTTAAAATCTATATAAAATAGATCAAATGAAACTGGAAAAGTAATTGATAGCTACAGTGAAACTGAAAGTGAATATAAAACTTAAAATCCCAGAGAAATCATGACTGACATGATGAACATTCACTGTTCTCTGAGGCTTCTTAATTGAACACCTTCACTTGGCACACTTGATAAGCAAAGAATCCATTTCTACCGTATATTTGATAGTACATCTTGATGAATAGTTAACAGGTACAGAGCAGTCTTTGATAGCCTAGCTTTCTTTTTACTTTTTATTTTGTTTTCTTTATTTTCCTTTTCTCCTCTTTTCTTTCCAGAACTCTAAACATTTATTTAGTTTTTAGCAATGAAGTAATTTTTAAAATATTTTTATTAATTTAATTTTGGAAATGTTTAAGGTAAAGGCCTTTTATAAAGCATTTTATTTGCTTTCCTTTTACATGATCTCTTTCAATCTTTTGAGTGTTCAGCCATTAAACGAGCAGTCTACATGACCCTTTTCTGTGGGGTTAATAACGAGTACACAGCTTCATAAGCTTGATTCAATTTCCTTTATGTGAACATGCTGCATAAGTGACCATTATAGTATTTGTCTGGTTTTCTGTGCTTTAGTTTGCAGTTACCAACCTTTTATATGAATGACCACATCTGGTGTGCATTTGGCCACGTAAGGTGAGACAAAGGCAAAATAGATTTTCTTTAGCATTAAATCAAATTTCCACACAATGTACTCTCTAATGTGGATCTCAAATGTATCAGGTCATATATTATTTAGTTGCATTGCATTTTAGGCTTTTTTTTAATTCTGTCCCACAAACCCAGTTTTAATAAATGCATGAGTAGATGCAGTATTTGAGCTTTCTATCTTAGAAATTCAGTGCTTTCCACAGATTCTTCAGACTTCAAAGAATTTAATATTAGTATCATAAAAGGTCTTTTGAAGAATAATACTGGAACATAAGAAAAATGACTGCCTGAGTGTGCCCTATCATTCTGAAAGTGTTTTATTGCTTTAATTTCCTGTCTTACTAAAGTAACAAGCAGCATAATAGAAGATATACTGTAACACAGTTTGCAATTTATTAGAAGGCTTGAGCTGACTGAAGACTTTATGTGATGTGAAAAAGAAAACCTCTATTTAGCTGAAAAATAGAGACAAGCTACAACATTAATGTTGCAGCAGCTTTAAATGGAGTACTATCTTTGATTGATAAGCTGCCTCTGCAAGGCCCGTATGTTTGAATGGGAAAAAGTATGTAAGTGGAGGCCTCATTCAGAGCTTGCTGTGTGTAGGTAAGCTCCTGGAAATTCAGAGCTATTCCATTTGTGAGATGGATCTTGGTGACCTTGCTATTTATATTCTCTAGAATAACACTACTATTGTAGTTATTGATCCATCATATGTATTTTCATTTATGTATTATACTTCTGCACTGGTAAATAAATTTAATTCTGGGCTTTGTCAACCTAGCATAGTTGAAATCTTAGTTATCTAAAGCTTTTTGATTTTGTTTCACTTGTCGTAACTCTGTTTTTAACATGAATGCCTGGGTATTCATCCCACACAGAAAGAGATAAAAAAATTATCGAATCTAAAAGTATAGAAATGAAAGATGTTCTCATCTTTACAAGTAAATAACTTGTAAAAATATGATATAAGATTGCTTCATAAGTAAAAGCTGTTATTTCCCTAAAAGGGGTTATAGACTATCCAGTTGCTTTTTACAGTGTGTGTAGGCAGGTATGCAGGCATCAAGCTGAATGCTGCTGATGGAATTTGCCTGTTTATCAGTGCAGAGCAAGAAGTACAAGAATCACAAGGGCTTCTTAATCCTGCCACTGTTCTGCCACCAAAGGATTACAAAACAGCTGGTTGTAACAGATTGCTTGCTATTTCCACAAAACAAAACAAAGAAAAGAGTAATAATGTGTGGCCAATCCCTTTGAAGCAACTAAACAAACAGTTTAGCTGGAGATTTTATTGATAATAAGGGTTTCCTAGTGGATTGCAGACTGTGTGAATTGCACTGGGAAATGTCCTTTTTTTCTTACATACTGAGGAAATATTTTTGAACAATAATACCTCTTCTATTTTTCAGTTGAGGCAAGCCTACCTGTGACTTAAGAGGAACATACAGTTTAAATTAACACCTCAGTAAAAGAAATGTAACTTTAGAATGTATTTAAACAGTATATTGGACTCCTAGGGTCTCAAGTACAAGCAAAAACCCAAATATTACTGGTATGTGCAATAATCTATGTTAGTTTTTGAAAGAAAAATGATTTGCAAGCCTTATTGCTAACTGAAGCACAAAAGATTTCCTCTGGGCTTGCCACAGACAATCCTCAGGCACATTAGAGGAGTCAACTAGAGTTAGTTCAAAGTGAATTGCTCCATTTTAATCATGGTGACTTTACCCTCTCAGTCAATATGCTGTAATGGCATATTGTCAGTATTTTTTCCTTTTAAATAACAAGCTTGGTCACTTTGTTTTAAGACATATTTTAGAGTGCTTCTGAGATTTATAGATTTAACAGCTCTTCAAAGACTCTGTCTTGCATTACAACCCTGAAATTTTGTATTGCTGCTATTTCATCACCTTGAGGCAGTTCTTAGTTAAGAAATGTGGGGATGTTTTACAACTGAATGAGTTCTTAGGATGATATATAACCAATTATATAGCTATAATGAGTCCAAATTTTAAAAAGCAAATAAAAAATGTTGCACTGAGGATTACTAAAGACTAACATTACCCTCTTTTCATTTATTTGCAAATAGGAAACAGGTAGGTAACCATAGTTTGCACAAATATTACTGTCGTTAAATTAATAAATTCAGCAATTTGATTACTTTAATACTGTAACTAATTAACTTTGAAACCTTGGAGGGTTTTATGCATTTTCTAAAGTGAGTGCCAATTTCTTACATAGTTAGCTCACTTCCTAAACTGCTAAGTTGTTCAGGATACCAAATAGTAAATAACGAATAAAAAAAACAGGTCTGTTCCTGATCAGAGTTTATTAACCCACCTGAGAGAGGGTACTGGTGGGTTTTTCTTGCCTGTGCAGTAGAGTAGGTGGCAAATGGCCACTGAAGGGATAGGTGTTCTCACAGTCTCTTTCAGAACTTCCTCCTAGACAGGAGGGCCAAACCCAGAATCCTTCCCATTCATGGACCCCGCTGTGAGGTTTGAAAAATGAGAGACACTTTAGCTATACAATCACTTCTGTAGTTTTTGTTAACACAGGTTATAAAATCACTGATGAGGATGATGTTTCCCCTTAGACTTTCCAGTATTTCTGTCTCAGTTCCAATAACCAGGGGGACTGTAGAGGTGTATTTTATCTTCATTTTAGACCTCTTGATATTGTTTTAGCCCAAAGGGGAAATCAAATGAAGTACAGAAGATGCTAAACTTGCAAAACTCTGAGGTCATTAACAACTAATTAGAAACAGTTTAGAGATCTCAATGATCCTTTAGGTAAGATGTGAGGGGGATCAGAGAACATTTAACATCTTCACTTCCTTTTATTCTTTCCAGGCAGCCAAGGATATGACAGGGCATATATGTCCACATAAATATGTGTACATACGTACACACACACACATATGTGCTTATAAAAGCTGTTGTACTATGGAAAACTTGAAGGATAAAAATTATTAAGAGACATGTTGTTATTAACAGTTTTGTTATTTATCCCCAGGGTTAGAATGCCAAGTTCTGTAATGTTTGTAGCTCTTCTAAATGTACAAGCATTGAATTAAGTCTAGGTGCCATCTTGAAGTGTTCTGCAGAGAAGTCCTGAATTTTGATATTCCAGCTGGCCTGTCGCGGTATGTCAGAAAACCACAGAATCGTTCTTGTTCCAGTTTTTGTCAGCCAGAGCATTATGTTTGCTTTGTATAAGGGCCTGTTACTAGTACTGTGCTAAGAAGTAGAGGAGACTTAGTAAATGTTTTACTCTCTTTCTTTCTGATATCTTCTTATGCATTTATTTAAATTAAATTACCAGTTTATGGGTCTACAAAAAAATAAGGAGTATGTCTGTGTGCATTTTCATGCTTATTTTTTTTTCATCACTGTACAGTGGCCTGCTGACTTACTTATGAAAATTTCTGGAATATCTTTCTTTCCCAAATACCCTGAGTCACGGTTTGTTTCTTTCTCCCATTTGCACAATTTGTCTTGCAAATAAAGATGCCTTTTATAAAATTATAGGATTTTTGATTTATTCTTCTCCCCAAGAGTCCTATCCTAGTTTGTACACTACTCATCCTTTCACTGCAAGTTTTCCATGTCTCCAGAAGCTCCTTTCTTTCTAAACAACCTTGACACAGCTGGTTTTCTTGCTAAGATGCCTTTCTAACATAGTTATTGTTTGACTGTTAGAAAACAGTTGTTAAGGTTAACAGTTCCCCTATGTATTTGCACTAAAGAATATGTATTTCAATCTGTCAGCAAGAGGTTGATCTACAGGAATTTGGCCTTGTATGTTTTCACAGATTGTGTGAGCTGATTCTCTAAATCATCCCAAATTTCTAAACATATTTGTTATTAAGAGGGAATAAATTTTCATACCGATATTTATGTCATCCAAGATGCTCCACCTACCCGTGAGGTCAAAGAGAAAGGTACAGTGTTCCCTTTGCAAGACAAACAGGCAGTAATTTGGCACTTTTGTCCTCAGTTCATTAAGAACAATGTAAAGCAGAGGTACTTGAACTCCCTGCTCAATGGGCAGCCCCAGCCGTCTGGGGAACACGATGCAGATGTGTTTGAGTGGACTCCAGAGCAGCCCAGCAGAGATGCTTGGTTTGTGCCTAGTATCATGTAGTCTTAACTATACCACATTTAGCTGCACACAAATAAAAACTGTATTTGAATTAATTTGTTCAGCTTACACTGGCTCCACAAACTGCATAGCCTGAAAACTTAAAAACCCAGCTGTGGATAAGAGAGAGAGTTGCATGTGCCTAAATTCAAGAACGGCAAGGCTAAGGAGAAAGGAGATCATCTGGGAACCTTTAAATAGAAAAGAAGAACAGGCGAGAGCAGTTCAAGGATGCATGAGCATCAAACTGAGGATGGGATAAAATGCGGTGTGGATTTTAATAGAGTCTTTGCCATGATTTTTTTTTCTCTTATAAGAGGTTTTCTTCTTTAACAAGGCAAGTGTCATAGATATGATCTGTGGGGACTTCAGCACAGCATTTGATGTATTGCCTCATCGGAAATTATTAGTAAAGATGAGACAATGGGGATCAGTACAAAACCAATAAGGTGGTAAAGAGCTGGCTGAAGAAACTATCATTTGTGCTGCAAAGCAGAACTATGAGTTTGCAGGGAGATTACTAATGTGTTTCTTTAGGATTGATGACATTATATGGTTGTTGTTATTCCTCAGTCTAATCTGTCCTTCCTGTGTAGTTCATAGTTAGATATTGCATTACACTGCTACTAATTTTGTTATTCCATCATTGTCCTCACAGTGCCAATTCCCAGCATTCTAGACCACTGCTTTTTTTTTTTTTCCCCCATTAAGCTCTTTTTTATGCCTTACCCCTATTAAGCTCTTTTTTTGCACGAGAGACATACGTAGACACATATGATCTTCTCTGTACAAGTCGCATGTAGATGTTATATGGGAACTTCCATTCTCTCTTCAGCATGGGAGTCCCTCCTCAGGTGGCAAGACTGGGTTCTAGGCTCTTCTCAAGTCACCAGATACAGAAAGATAGCAGGTTATCAGACATAAAACTGATATAACTCCCCTTTCTCCCGGGTCACTGTGTAGAAAGTAAGTCATGATTGCTGTGCCATAGAGAAGGAGCATGAGCTGAGAGCACTGTAAGACAGGGACTGGGATATGACAGAGGAGTTGTCATGAGTTGTCAGTACTTGCCTATTGTCCAGTGACTGCTTAATGTAAAATGAAAAAATAGTCCTGAGAACACAGAACAACAGACAGGAAATTGCTCTAACCAGTGAGCTCCAAATATCCTTTATTTCTTCTTTCTTATTGCATTTTCTAGACAGTGTCACAAATTCAGTCTGTGAGAGGCAACATGTCCCAGCATGATTTGCTTACTGTCCTTTAAGGTCAAGGGTGGGATTTTGCACTCAGGCTAAACTATAGGTTCTCCATGTCTTGGTGAGTGCTTTGGTCATTGGTTAGTTGGGTAAGCTGGGGAGATAGGAGAGGGAGAAAAGGATATTAATTCTACAATTTGTTCCTCTTCTGGGAGTATTTTAAATGACAAAAAAAAAAAAAAGATTAGATTACTGTTGATGCTGATCAGATACTATCACATCCAAAAGAGCTGAAATTTAAGTTTATAAATTAGAATGTAGGTAAACAGATTAGATTTTAATAGATTAGGTTATAGATATAAATAATTATATATATATATAGATATATATAAATATAAATATATATATAGTTATATATAGATATATATAGTTAAAGAACCGCTGTATGAAGAGTAATTGTTTTGTCTGTCTACAACATTTGTCTAAGCAGGTTGTATATTTCTGATTCTACCCTGCATATCCTTCACATTTCATGCTGTAGTTATTTAAGTTATGAGTATTTGTTGCACTCAAGAGAATGAGTTTCTATTACTAAAGTAACTAGTTCATACTAACTGCTAAGGTGTGATTATAACATATTGAAGATGGACAGTATTTGGATCTTGTCATATTTATATCTCCTTGAAGTGCTTTTTTCTATTTTTTTTTTCTGCTTTTGATGTCTATTTCAATGCTAGTAAAAAGGGAGACTTTGTGTAGACCAATATTTCCATCTCTAGTAATTGCTTTTTTTAATAGATAAGGAAAAGGCTATAGTGTTATTTTAAATGTATTGTCAAAGAAGTGTTAACTTCAGAAGTGCTGAGTGATGTATTTTTCATTGTGCATACAGCTCTATGCAGATATCGATCAGATTTTCTTTCTTAGCATGACCATTTTACCTGGACTGCAGTCTCTGAATTTCTAGGTTAGCGCTAGCTTCCTCCCACGGGGATGATTTTATGCTGCTCATTGCAAAAGGTCACGTAAAGTAAGGACATCGTTACAAGCCTCTGGCACAGCAAATACGATAGCCGCTGCGTTGAGGTCTGGGTGAGCGTACGGCAGGCGTTGGCAGAGTCTGCCTATAACCCTAAAGCTGGCCAAAAAGCATCCAAGTCATGTTAGAAGCGTTTTCTCCTGAGAGGATTCTTTTTGTTTGCTTTTATTATGAAATGAATGAGTCTTTACTGATTCATATTTATTTATCCTTACGTGTCTAGGGATTTTATTCCTGTAGTAACAGGCAGCAACCTTAAAATAGTATATCTGAAGGACCCTGCCATGCAGAATCTCTGTCTTTTCCCAAATACCTATTAGGCAAATCTTCTCTTGTTTTCAGGAGGTTTGGAACTCTATAGACAAACAAGCTGTCGAGGAAGCAAATGAGACAAATTAGTCAGCTCTATTGCAAAAAAGTTCCCAACCTCCTCTCCTTGTGCTTATTCACACAGACTCTTCTCTTAGATCTCAAGGACACAGAGGATATTTCTAGATGGATTTCTGATGACTTTTCGTTCAGTTTTCCAAACTCAGGATCATCCAACATTCTTCCCTCTCGTCATAAAACTGACTTAGTAGTGATTCCATCCTTTTTTTCCTTTTCATCATCATCTTTTGGGAACTGCTGCCCTTTTGAGATCCTAATTTTAGCCACACCAGATTTACAAAATTCCAGTTGACCCAATGGCATCATTCAACTTCTTGCAATAAGAAAACTTCTCTCATGACAATTGCTTCAGCACCTGGAGCTGATGACTTACACTGACACTATAATTTACCGTTTTTGAGAGCTTTTAATAAAGATGGAATTACACTTAGATTATATTCTGCCTTTCTTCCAAACATGGCTTCATATTTTCCTTGAATCAGCTTCGTGATTTGAAGCTGTTACGCATTTGATGATGCGAAAGCATTGTACATATAAAGTGATTTGTCTGTGTCTTTCTGACTACACAAAATAAGCCCACCCTGATTTTTTTCTGTTTTTTATTTGCATTGCAGGTTGATAAAAGGTACTTGCTACCATTATAAACCATAAAATCTCATAATTTTGTAGGAAGTTTGCATATGATGTAGCTGAATTGGAGCTTCATACAAACAGCACACTATATTCAGTGCTCAGACCGCTGTCAACGATGTCCCTTTGTGTAACATAAAGCTGGCTTGGATGGTGTTCAGCTTCACACTCACACTAGCTTATTTCTAACAAACTGTTTGTGAAACCCTAGTTACAGATGACTAGGGTCATCACTAGTTCAAAATTCAAATGAAAAAAAAAAAAAAGGAAGCAAGATGCCTTTGCAGCTGAGCTTTATGTGTGTACTTTGTAGCCCATTCTCCGTACCATGCTGCTGCCAGCTTTATTGTTGCAGATCGGAGGGCTCAAAGAAGCTGAAGATTGGTTATTCTTCTGTGCCTATGTTCGGTGCCTTAAGGATAATGCCTTAAATCAATAGTAATCAGAAACAGCAAACAGACATTGCCATTTGTAGTATTTTAATCTTGTATGGATGCACTACAGAAATGGAATATATGGAGACATCAAAGATTCACCAAATATTTTCTGATGCAAGGTCAGTAATTGAATGATGGAAAAGAAAAAAGATTAGGATGTTTTGCCCAGTCAGAGGGCAACTATGAATTGGCAGCATGATGCAATTGTGGAAAAGCAAAAAACAAATCTAAGATGTATTAGCAAGGTATTTTTCAGTAAAGACGGGGAGCTAGCATTGTACCAAATGCAGGTGAAAATTTAATAAAATAATTATCCATGAATATATGTTGGAGGAGGAGAAGTACTGGTACAGGATAAAAAATATTTGAGCTAAAGGATAAAACTGTCACAAAATTAAAGCGTATAAAATTTGCCATGAATCAATTTGGGTTGGAAATTAGAAGAAAGTTTCTAAGTGTCTAGAGAGCAAAGTTCTGAAGTTTCTATAATCTTCCAAATAGGATAGTAGGCGCCAGATAGCAAAATTGGTTTAGATGGTGTCTGATAAGCATGTGGAAGGGATTATGGAAGAAAGCAGAAGAATTCTGAGAGATATAAAAGTAAGCCTCCAATATGAGTTTTTGGATTTCTGGGGTATTGATATATCCTAAGGGCTTTGAAAGGAGCCTGCATTGTTATTTGTTTGTATTGTGTTTTGATTATAATTCCGTACTTCAGATGGGTATGGAAAAAGGATTTTTTTCCCCTTGGATGTATGTTTTGGTTTGAGGAAAGGACAGAGTTCGTGTTTCCCTGTGCCTGAAGCCTGGATGTTGGCCACACCCAAAGAAGAAATGTGGGGTGCCCTGTTGCATTTGACTGAATGTCAAATTTTATGTATGGACGATACGTTCTATTGGATTTGGTTGAAGGGTTTGTTTCACCTGTTTACATTTCAAGGACCTCTATTTTAAAGACTTCATCTTTTCTGAAATGCACAATATGCCATATTTCCTAATATCATCCTGGACTCTTGTTTAACTTTTTTATTATTTTTTTTTAATTTTTATTTAATTTTTACTGTTGAAGTAACTTTAGACTCTGGCAATCTCCAGGTTGCACTCTTTTTGTGTCATAGAGTGTTTCTGGCTTTGGGTTTTTCTTGAATTTGCTACAGGATTTTGGGAAAGGTTTTGAGGATTCTGAAAACATATAGAAAAGGTGAAATGGATAGTCAGAAATAGAAAAATATAGTTTTGTGGCTTGACATTTTAGAGGAATAGACTCACTGATTTAATGATTCATATTGGCGCTATGTTACTACACAACAACAATGCAAAATATTGTTCCTATACCTTAGGAGACTGTCACACACATTATCCCTTATTTCTGAGTCTCCAGAATAATTATGTCTAAGGTAGAAATTACCTTTTTTAAAAAATAGTTCATATATATTCTCTACAACTCAATTGAAAGTTCAGCAAACTGAAAGTGATTCCCACTCTTAGTGGAAAACAAGATTTAATGTGGACTCAGATTTAAGAATCTTATTGTGTTCAAGATATAACGATTATTCTTTGAAATTATGCAGTAGCTTATACTATATTTTTCTATATGGACAATGTAATTGATTTTTTTACAGAGACTTTCCTTGTAAACGTTATATTGGAGTGTGTAAGAATGAAATCTCATTTTAGACTGTATTGCCAGTAAAAGGAATCCATAATCATCTTTTTTTTTGGATACTCTATATTAACCTTACTGATGTCTTAAATGTGAAGAAATACAGATTTTAATTTTCTTTTCCAAGAAACCATAAAATATTCTTCTTTAAATCCTAGCTTAATGTACAGAGGAGCTGTTCATCTGTAGTAAACAACATATAACCCACATTAAAGTTACTATTGTTTTTTAGTTTGGGTACTTCCATAGTGAATTTTATAAATATGATATAATTTGGTTGTCATAAAGCAATGCAGCTATGATTTTCCAGTCTCTTGCTTAAAAAAAAAAAGTTTTTTTTTTTTTTATATATATGCATAATTTTTGCTTAGCTGATGAAGCCATTTAAGAGCAAGATTTTATTATTAATATTAATGACATTTAGCCTTATCTCTGTGGGAGGAAAAAATAGAAATTTATGAGAAAATCAGTAAGTAAAAGGAAAGCAGAACAATGTTATTTTTCAAAGCATCAGAAAAATACCTGCAATGGGAACCATGAAAATGAGCCAGGGTTTTGTATCTCATCTTCTGTTGTAATGCATCCTCAAAACACTTCAAAGAGTTAAACACGTTTTAGAGCAGAGCAAGAGGCAGTGATCTAGGGATTCAGGAAGATAATTTTTCCCCTTTCAGACTTGTACAGTTAAATTGAGGCTTCATAACTATGTAAGAGTTATCTCCATAATTTAAGGCTTTTATTTTCCGGTTGATACACGCAGGGTTTTCCACAGGTAAGCCACATTATCAGTGTTGGGTCATGATGCAGCTGCTTAAAGCTCCTTACACATCAAGAAGAAGATAGATGTTTATCGTTGGAGGGAAACATGTTAGACAAATGCTCCCTCAGGCCCCAGTGTTGATAGTAATTGTTAAATCATTTACACCATACATTAGCAGCAGCAATATAGCTACAGTAAGTGACTCACACATATCTGTTGTCTTATATTTAGAGTGGAAAGATGGTAACTACCAAGTTTGATAGGCACTGAGAAAGCTCTCTACTGTTTTCAAGAATCTTTTAACTATTTCACGAAGTCCAGATCTGGGGATCCTCAGAGAACTACTGGGAAGCCCACTTCTCAGTTAAAACTGTTTGAGCATAATTGGCATGAAAACTACGTCTTCTGGGTGGATGCTGTAGCATTTCTCTTCTTACACTCTAACTTTGGTATTTTAGATTTGGTTACAGTGTCTTCATTATTTAGAGACACAATAGGGATAGAATTAAATTTTCATGAGAGGTACAAGGTTACGATTTCTAATCAGTGTCTCACCAACTTTTTATGGAAAAGTAGTAATGGATTTGTAAGAAAAGAGGAATTAATTACCAAAATAACATTCTCTGGTGTAAAATTATATAGTTATGAGTAACTGACTTTATTAATTTTAATAGTTACAGGGTTTCTGTCATGGAAATAAAATGCCTTTAAACTTAAGAACAATTGAGAATAGCTCTTTTAATGGTACTTTTGACATTTGTTTTAAAGATTACTATTTGCTCACCCACCCTGAATAATGAAACATTCTCTGCTTTCCACCTTCACTCCCTTACTGGCCATAGACCCAAAAGATGTAGTGCAAAAGCAGAGCAGCCACCTCTGCTGGGACAAGAGCCCCATGGAGTAATGGGCAGGAGCGAAGGACTCAGAGACTGAGCTGGTACTGACTGACTAGAGGGAAGGTGGCCGCAATAAGTGGTTGGAATTAGAGATGGAAAAGAACAGAATAGCTTCTTCCCTTTCCTTTAGAGACACTCCATTCTGGGAAACAAATTAATGCAGAAACCAAAATATTGTAACTTTTTTTTTCTTTCATGTAAGCAGAAATGATCTTGCTCTTCCTTGAAAAATGACATTCTCAAGTATTCAGACAAATAAAAACAAATCACTTCATTATGTAAAATGTAATATTCAAAGTAATTTGCAAATAAGGTGAGGAACAATACCAGGTTTCTGTTGTCTGCATTTAATATTTCAGTGATATTCTGAAATGAGTGCAGAACTTAATCTCAAAAATAATACTTGGAACACAGAAAATGGGCTATTTTTAAGAAATATTTAGGGATCGTTTGCTGCTCTTCTACTAAAATCACTTAGTAGGAACTCTCGGTTTATGACAATTTACAAAGGAGTGTGCTTTTATTCTGTTTAAAAATTTTAGTCATAAGGTAGCACAGAAGTGGCCCTCTAGCCTCATCTTTTCATTGCCTTCTTTACAGATTCATTCTGTGTAGCACGAGCAAAAGAACAAATGCACAATCTGGGAAGTTTTCCAGATTCGAGGTACTTAGCATTGAATGGCTTCAATATATGCATTGTGAGATCTTGTTACTTGGTCAAAAAATTGCACCAATACTGAATATGTATTCTGACTTTGTACATGATGGCGGGCATCTTGGTCTACTTCTCAATTAATTTTTTGTTGCTTAACATAACAATGTGTTTTCATTTTTACAGAAATAACTCCTTTAGAATTTGTGAGTGCTAGAGATAATAACAATTTGCTCCCCAAATAATGCAGATATTCTGTTAAAAATTACAGCTGTTGAAGGGGCTTATTGGATGATTACTGGTTCTTATTAGTTCACTGTGAATATTGCCAGGACTGGTGCTTTCTCTGTCTCTCTCTCTAATGACCTAGCATACTTAGTGGCAGTCCAAAAACAATTTGAGAAAAAGATTTCTAATCACACAAAAGTCCTGAAATTATTCTTCCAGTGCTATTCAAAAGGAATAATAATTCAAATTCATCCAAGCTTGGATTGCAGATGGAAATGAATTTGTCAGTGATTGAGTAATCTAATTGAAAGTAGGAAAGTAGGAAGCGGGCATGATCAAGGTATGAAGATTGATTTTGCAAACAGGATCCAGGAATAAGACTAAGTAGCAAACTTCATCTTAACCACTAAAATATTTTATTATATTTCTCCTTATGCAGATGACTGCGATAAGGCACTGATTCTCTCTTGTAAAGAGAAGGATGGATGTAAGTCACAGACAAGCGCCTGAGTGCTCTTAGAATCATCCCTGAGTATATGAGTTGTCCCATTGATGCATATGAAATTATTAATACAGACATTTTTTCTAAGACTGTGTTTTTTCCTATAATTACCCCATTAATTCCTATTATTAGCACAATTTAAAACGTACATTATATCTGTTTTTATGTTATGTGAATAATCGTTTTGTTCTTTATTTTTCCACAATCTTGGCAACAGATCTTCTCTCAGGATTCCTTACCTCTCCTTTAAGCTGCCCCATCTCTGCTAGTATTGCTCCTATTTTGTTTCTTTGTTTCTATTGTTCCTATTTTGTTTCTTTGTAGTAAAGTCTACAGAGCGTGGAACAAATTTTGCAAGTGTTTCTGAAGTATACTGCTCAAAGTTATTAATCAAATAATGAGTTAATCAAATTGTTTTAACTGATTTTCAAACAAGAGGGTGAAATCTGTCTTTCTTTGCTGAACCAAGACACAACAGAAATTCTTGGGCAATTTATAAAGACATCCAAACTCAGTTTTCATCGCTGCTCGTATAAGCTAAACACAATGAAGCGAGCAACAAGTTATATGAGACATAATTATTTTTTAACTGCTCTTTAAATTACAGTCTGCTTGCAATTTTACATTAACCTATAAGCACTTGAGTCATGAATCGGAATCAGCAATATCTTCTCGAGTGTTCTGGCTATTAGCAGCTACCTGGGTTTGTAGTCCCAAGACATGGAGCTCAAAGGCAGCTTGCCCAGGCATTGCATATTCAGTATAGCCTGCACCTGGCAATGGTTCCCACTGTCACCTCCTTCTCTCAGTAGTCAGCATAGCTCGTAAGATCTATTCAGTTATGGAGCCTGTAGATATATAGAGACAATCCACTGAAATTCTAGGTGCACTCCCATGTTGAAATATATCACTGTCATTGTATCACTGTCCTTTATAACCGTAGAACCTACTCTAATTTCTCAGTGGGAGTAGTGCCTTCATTCTTTTATCTGTTGCAGTGGAACTGCAGTGGGACTTCATCAAGTTTCCTAGCTCCCTGTAAGAGACTGGAATGAAGCTCTCCTCAATGGTTTGGGTCATCTTGTCATTGTCATGTGTCAATCACAGGAGGAGACAGAACAATAGGACATGCAGCAAGCAAGATTTATGCACAGGATTCATTTTGAATACTTCAGTTCTGGAGTTGAGGGTTGTATGGCACACACGTTTTCCACATGGGAGTTGTTCTAGAGTTTACTTAGTTTCCGAGCCAGCACGACCAGACTGGATAATACAGAGGCATTTTGCTTTTGGAGAAGACAGTTTTTGCGAGGTCACGCTTCCGTGTTCAGCCAAACTGTAATTTTCATGCTTTGAATAGGCTTAGATGTCTACCTAAAGATAGACCTGAACAAATAGCTTTTGTAGACTGAATTTTAGTGTTTATGCTGCTATAATTAAAGGGATAATACCAAAAAGATTGCTAGGTATTAGAGGCTGTAGAAAAAGCCATCTCAACCTGTGACTTGCTATTAAACTTTTTTTTCAGGATAGTCAGTAATGCATTAAATTGCAAGTAGACATCAAATTAGAATGTTCCTCCTATAAAAACCCTTTTGAAGAAAAAGCCTTAACTTTTACAACACCAGGAATGACTGGGGACAGGCATGCACTGTGTTTTTATGAGTGTGATTCCCAGTTACTTGGTTCAACTCTAAGCATAATGGCAGCTGGAGAACGTTTTCCAAACATGAATGCAAAGTATGCATGGTAAAACAGAGACACTTGGAGATTATTAAAAAGAAAACACCAAGCCAATGTTATGGATACGGGGCTTTAACTTCCTGTTTTAATTGGGACTGTTCTAATCCAATACCGCCTAGTGAAGCTCGTGGCATAGTTAATTGCTCTTATGTAACAACTAATATCTGTCAGTAACCCATACTGTACAACACTGGCAGGTTTGGAAAACATTTGGTCCCTTCGCCCCGACTTTCTTTGTTGTTCTGTTTATTGTGCCCAGTTAATGCGCTCTTCTGCCATAATAATCGCTAGCTAAATGGTAATTGCTCTATTGACAGCACTACTGTACATTTTTGACACATCATTATTCATACTTAACCACTTGACCTGGAATAAATGTTAAAGCAATTACTACTGAGAGCTTTTCTATGAGAAAATTGAGGCAAAGTTTAAAGATAATCAAAATGCAAAGCTGATCTTGATAGCAACTGGAAAAATGGCAAATCCTATTAAACAGATTTTTATTAGCCAAGTTGATGCCAGTAGATATTATCTAGTAATTTAGTCTTATTAAAAAGAAAATAAAGCTGCTAATTGTTTACTATTCTGGAACTTATTCCAGCTTGCAATTTGCAACTGAAATTAAGCTTTATGTGGCTCATCTATTTTGTCACATTGAAATATTAAAATCATTTGGTACAATGCACATCTGCTCAGTCCTTTCTGTCTAACGGGCAAATCCTCCTTCTGTATGTTTCATACCTGTTGAGGCATTACATTTATGCATACAGCACCAATATTTCAGATATTCATCACTTTGAAACCTCATCTCTTCAGTTCCTAATACTCACACTTGTTTTATTTTCTGCGATATACTTACTTTTTACAACTGCTAAAATTTGTGAATATAATTTGTCTTTGACTTGGAGACTTTAGAAGGAATGTGGAGGTAGAGAGGATCAGAGTTACTGAGGGGAAGTTAGTGGGGAAATTGTTCAAATCTTGCAGACCAACCCTTTTTTGCAAGTTAATTGCATATTTGTGCAGACCAACACTTTATTTTGCTAGGTAAATGCATATTTGTCTCAGTTGCATTTATATTCTGAAAGGAAAGTTAAATGCTCTCCAGTTTAATTGTTTAAAACTCGTATTTAGCCTGTTCTCAAAGCATTTTTCCAGGTTTCAGTCGCAGTGCAATACCTTCAGTACAGGGCTCCTGGTAAAAGCAGTAATTATAAGAGAGTTCCAGAAGGCATCCAGGCAGCCTTCAAGGGATAGCGTAAGCCTTTACTGCCCCCATCTGAACTATGAGGCTCGCCTGAAAACCACCGTTAGGATGCAGAGTAGACATGGGTGATATGTCAGTATTGCTGTCGTGGGAGAGCTCTTACAGGGACCAGAAACACACCGTTGTTTCTGTATTAAAGAAGCTTTTCCAACGTTAATGAAAACAAAGAAAGATTGGGAGGTTTTAATTAATGAAATATTAAAAATAGGGGATGGAATCTCCTCTTTTCATTCAGATTCGCATTCACATTCAGAACAGTAACAGGGACCTCTGCAACAGTGCTTTATCAGGGAGATAAATCCTTTTGGTTTTTTTTTTTCCACTCTATCTGAACTCCCTGTTAACTACTTCAGTGTAGTGTATGCCTATCAAACTGATAAAGGATTGTTCTGATGGCACTTAGTAGCTTAATTTTTAAACTTTTCAGTTCACATTATCATTTTTGATTAGTTATAAAGGAGGCTCTGCAGTGAGAATAAAGTACCACCAAATGTCCAATAAATTTTCAAAAGCTGGTGGGCAGGATAAACTGTATTGTGTTGGTCTCTCATAGCTAACAAAACTCTTAATAATGTTTTGTTTGGAACTTTTAAAAGTATATATTTCATTTTTTAATTAATAAGTGTCATTCTAGCCTTGTAGTGTAAGGAATTTGGGAATTAGTTGCATGGTTGACTTCTCAGGGTTTTTTGGAGATATTTGTCTCTATGTGCATCAGAATTGGAGCACTGCAAAGTACTTCCACAAGATATAACCTTTGCTTGTTTGTTGTGTATGAAGTTTCCAATTTTAATTTCTACTCTGTGTCTCCTTTCCCATTTGTTTTATATGCATTATACATTAAGCATTGTTTTCCTTGTGATTATGGCAATAGAACCCAAAAGTCCCCTTGTGTGCCTTTGCTTTCTCACCTTTTCCATAGACCAAGGACCTTTTAAGCTGAAAATTCAGGATTTTAATGCATGTGTTATATAGTGATGGGTGATTATGTCCATAATTTACACAGTGCATTTTTGCTAGCTGTGTTAATCTATCATGAAGTCCACTCTGGCTCTGTACTGAAAGACAGCACGCTCTGTAGAACAGCAAAAAGTTAGCAGCTTCATTTCAGCAGAGAGGGTGGTACACATCAATTCCAATCAGGTCATTTCAGTTGCCTTTTTAAAAAAAAAAAAAAAAAGTAGAATTCTTTTCCCTCCTCTTATTTTTGCCAAACAACACACAGCTTGATGGAGCCCAGTGAACAGTCTGTATCAGCTGTAGGAAAAGGAATACAACTGCTAATATACTGTTGTTTCCTGGTGGTCTACTTTATGTAGCAAAGAAAACTGTACAACTAAACAGAACAATTATTGTTAACTTGGAGAAGAAATACTAAGATTGCATAATGTCCTGAGATTTTTGTAAAGCCATGCGTGATGAGATTTAGTGAAACATACAGATTTTCCATCTTAACTGTTGTATTTTCAACTCCTTATCCTGAAGCAGAAGTATTCCCCTGTTGGAGTTTGTGTTTTGCTTAGGTTTTTCTGGAGAGAAAGGGAGTAGGAGGAGAGGATTGTGAAAGCTGAAGCTGTCGTGGGAATTCAGATTTTTTAGAGGTTTAAGAAAATCATCAAACTTTGCCAAACTAATTATACATTTGTAAAAATGGGTGATGCTGGAAACAGTCTAATTTCCTAAATATTTACTCTTGTTGCATCACTGCACTCACGCAAAAAAAAAAAAAAAAAAAAAAAAAAAAGAGTAGTAACTGTAGTAACTCTTTTTTGTAGTTTTGTCGTAACGCATTCAGTTACCTGGACTGACATAGCAGATTCACATAGTATTTATTTAATACATTTTGGGGGAAAGTCTGTGCCATCTGAGACTTTATTACAGTATTAGAATGGCAAATATCAAGGAAAGGTGATTTCTCTGTTTCGTAGAAGGTTTTGGTGAAACACACTAAAACAACTTTTAAAGATGGTTGTTTGGAAGATAATGAGAGCGAATCATGAGGACTTAGGGAAAGTAGTTTCTGTTCAGAAGAGAGTGAAAACAGTACATGCTGTAGCTAGCACTTCTTAAAGCTCTATTGAGTCCTCTCTTGTAAAGTTGTTGTTACAAATTTCCAGATCCAATTTTCTAGTACTTACATAGGGTTCAATAAAACATTTTCCTGATATGTTTCCAGGCTTGGAAGTTGCATATAAGCTAGGAAGTCAGCCAGCGTAGGGCAATGTCACATGCAAGCTTGCTTCTGTGCAGCTCAGCTGAATTTGCACCTGGGACAGTCCCCATCCGCGGGGTGTTTGTTCTGAGACTGTTTCTGAATCGGCCCCATTCCCAGCTCCAGGAAGTGTTCTGGGTGTCAGTGGCCAGAGCCCTGCTCTTTTAACTGATAAGAGAAACAAGAAAAAGGAAAATGGGTGACAGATGCAGGACTCTAATACTTGTATAGCAGAATCATATGTTTAAGTATTGTTGGTATTGTGAGTGCCTTAAATAAATACTCAGTGGCATTCTTTCAATGCTTTCCAGCATAAGAAGTCAGTTTTGCCCATCTTCCCAACAACTTTTTGCTATGCTAAAAGAAAAAATAAGTGTATATGTATATTCTATATATGTATTGTTGGTAGTGCGAGGCAGTAAATTGGAAAGCTGGATGAGGATGGAAGTGTGGAGGGACATGTGGAGTGGAAGGTAACAGGGCGCTGTAGGGAGAGTGACCAACCTTGGGTTAAAGGAGGAATGAACTTTGGCCTTACACAACTTGGAAGACAGTGAGGGGCTGAACGACTCATGGACGAGTGGATAATAAACTCTGGAATCGACTGGCGGGTGGGTTGTATGGACTCCCTTGCAGAGAATAAGCGAGAGTCTTTACAGCTTCTCATACCTACAGTGCTCCCTGCTACCTTGTTTAAACTGCATGTTTAACTGCATGTTTAAACTTGCACACAATTTCTTGGATTAGAAAAATAAGCCTCCAAAAGTAGCATAATTAATTGATTTTATCTTATCATCCTGCTGTGTCACCAACTTATGTGAAAGCTGTACTAGAAATGTAAAAAATCTGACATATAAATAGTGTTCTCCAAGACACAGCCATTAGATTGTTTTTAAAGATAAATTTTCAGCTCATAAATTTTGTGATCTCCTATCACAAAAATTGCTGGGTTGGTGTTATTCAGAAGAATGCATTGTAGACCTGGACCAATCTTTAAAATATTTTATTCCCATGAAACATTTTCGCAAGAGTACAAATAAAATTCTCCTATTAATTTATGTATCTCATGCTGTTTAAAGGTTAGAATGAACATTTTCTTTCAGACCAAATAGATGACATTTCAGAAGAGAGGTAGAACTTTTCAGCAACATGAACTATTTACATAGTTCACAGTCTATTTACATGCTTATGGAAATACAGACTTCTTCCAAAATAAGCAATACTTGATTCTCTTCTTTTTTTTGCTAATTTTTGAAAGTGTTGCTGCATGGGATAGATGTTAGATATATGTGGGTATTCCATATTCATTGGCCTCCTAAGTCATGCATGGCAGTATAAGTGGAATGATATTAAAATGCAGAGTGCGGTGCCATAGGCAGAAAACAGGTTCATGGCAAAGCCCTCACCTCGCTGACATGAAGGCAGCAGAATGTTGTCCTGCCTCTGCTTGCTAGCAGGCCCTGCAAAAGAACTTAATAAATCCTACCTATGTAACCAACTTGGAAGAATTGGTTAATGCGTTGCAGACAGTCTTTGGGATTATTTGTTATGGTGTCCTCGAGCAGTATAATTACAAATGTGCTTCAGAAAATGCTGTTCTCAATTATCGCGGCCAATCTCTGAAAATTGAGCTGGAAGACTACCAAATATCTTGCTGTGCAGTTGGCATCTGGAATAAGGCACCTTGAACCAATAGCACGTTTTTAAATTTAGATACTGGGTAAGTGATTGGCTGAACACTGAAGATGGCAGATCTGGAAACCTCCAGATGTGCACATCAAATTCTGCATGGATTGATTTCCATCGCTTTGCTTGCCTGTAGTGATCTGCCAAGAACTTAGAGAGATACCTGCAGATTGCCATAACAGACCTTGAGCCCTCTATTTTTTAAAGGCATTAGCAACCAGAAAGAAACTAATGAAAGAGATCTTCAAAAGCACCAGATAAAACTATAATCTGCTTTTCTGCCTCTGCATCTTTTCTATGCTATTGATGCTTCTAAGACTCTAGCTTATTAATATAAGTAAAATCAAATGGAGTTTTAGTTATAAAATATATAGAAAGCTAAGAACTCTCTTAGCGAAGGCTGATTTATGAGTTTTCTAATTCCAAGCAAATGTACTGAATTTATGGATTTCTGCTCTCTGAATGAATGAAGCATCACACACTAATTAATGAACAAATGTTTTTAGTGAGCATACAGATAACTACATACTTTTTTTTTCTAAGCTTATCTTTTGATATTAGTATGGTGGCAGGAAATGAAGAAAGCAACCAATTTGTTGCTATTTTTCATTCTTCATAGTTCAAGATTATTTGTACCCCAAACTACAAAGTGAGACCGATACATTAATCTTCTCTGAACAAGAAAGAGATCTATTATGTAATTTAAGAACCACGTGCTTTATTCTCATTGTAAACATTGTAAACAGATTGAATCTGTTGTTCTTAATCACAATGAAAGTTTAAAGAATTTGTATAATTAGAGGTAAATTAATGAGGAAACCTTTTTTGAGGCATGTGTGTGTGAAATGCTATAAAAAGTGCCATGCTCTGTTACAGTGCTGGTAAATTTTCAGCAGAAATATGGGGCAAAAATATTGATTGGATTCAATTTTAGAATATTAAATAGTGAGTGTGTTACTTCCGTTTTCTGCGCTGATGTAGAAATAGAAGCTCTTGGAAGTGCTAAGCCTCACTAAGCCTCGTTGTCTGTCGCCTCACCTGGTGCAGACTGGGAGAAATTTCTGTAACATTAGTGAAGTTTCATCCGCTTAAAAGATAATATTAATTACCTGGACCAGCTGCATTGTATGTATGGTAAGAAGAGCACAGAATTAAAATGATGAATTTATGCCGTAGCTGCCCTAGGGTGAATAAAAGATAAATCAATAATGCCGTGTTTATTTTGAAATATTTTATTATGTTGTTACTAAAAATATACAAATAACGGGAAAAAAAATCTAATACTACAAATGTTCAGCATTTTGGAGAAGTTATTTTTTTAATAAGAATCTTGACAGCCTGTATCATTTCTTTTAGTACTTCACCTGTGACATTATAATAATATATATTTATTTAGGTAGAGCTATTATACACTGCTATTTACTGTGCATGATTTATAGCCAGTGATTTCCTAACATGTGTAGGTAATGTTCTCTATGAAAAGATAAATTCAGAATAAAGTAGTTTTAAAGGAATGAAGCAGTTTCTTAAACTGAGTTGGATCAAGAACCGCACTTTGAAGGCACAGAGTGATAACTGTCCATTTAAGGAATAGTATTAACTTCTTTTTCAGCCAGTGAAATTTTTTATTTGCCATCTAAAATACAGGCAAAATTTGTGTGAAGCATCACATAAAAAAATCCACAGGGCTTAAACATGTGATTATTACTGAAACTTCAGAGATTCTGCCCCTATTGATGATATCAATGTCTTATCAGAAACACTTCTGCATCAAATTTGTGTATCTCTGTGTTAGCAGAATGGAGCCCTGACCTGCATTACACTGAGATGGCAAGACCATCTTCGAGAGTTCTGTCTTTATTTTGAATTGGGCAAGAATCTTAACAACTGTATTTACTGACACCCAAAAACAAGTGACTTCCTCTTGAAACAGCAGAAAAGACTATGTATTTTCATCTGTTCTAATTTTCTCTTACAATGTGTAGACACATTCCTCCCTGCCTCATTCTTGTCTCAGGGAAAAAGCTCCACATTCCCTATACAAATGCCTAACATACAGTTGCCCATTCTTTGATTTTTCCTTTTCTGTTCCTTCCTGATGTCTTTTTAAGACTATATTTATGTTTGGAGAAACATGTTGGACACAGGACACTGGGAAAAAAGAATATTTCTATTTTTTTAATATTTTCTCCCCCTCCCACAGATAAATTGGTGTTTTAAATCTCTATGTAATGTATAATGTTATTCGTGGTTTCTGAAGTCTGGAAGAGGCTATATGGAAAACCTTTCAAAGCAGCAGCTGTGTTTTGCCAGGTTAAGTGTCAAGATAGCCTTGCATTCCATGGGCAATCTTTTTCTCTTCTGCGAGGCTGAACTGTATGTAACTCATTAAGGGACGGCTCCAAAGTTCTCCAAAGTGAAAGTTTCCCATTGACTTTGGGGTTTGGCTCAGGCACCAATGGCTGTTTCATATGCCTTGGTTAGGAGGATTAAAATGTACTCTTTCATTAGTTAAGTGCAAACTGAATTTCAAATGAGTCAGAATATATTGAAAGTAAAACTGTCAAATCATTGGTATTGAATTTAGACACTGTTAAACAGGGGCAGTGCTAACACACAAGGGTTTATTCTTTGTTACTGCTTGCTTATAACCCCCGTTGATGATAATGGGAATTACAGGCATATCCGGAAGGGAATGTGCCCTTTGTAAACTGCCTCTAAGCCTTAGATTAAGGAGACACGGTTCTGTGATAGCTCAAATACTTTCTGCGTGCAGGGAAAACTTTCTGAGCTGCTTGGAAGACAGACCTTTAAGAAAGAAACGTCCCCCAGAGCTGTTGTCTTGCCTTTCTTTATATGACAGGGAAGCTGCCAGGAGATGGTGTTTATTTTGCCAGAAGAGCAGAGCAAGAAAAATTATTACAGTGTATTAGAGCCCTCACTGGCAAGAGAAATTGCTGATATTGTGACAAGGGCTGGTAGGTACTGTGACAAGGACTTTGTAAGGATTGTGCGAAACTGGTAGAAAAATACAATATGTAAATTGTTTTTTTCCCAAATGTCATATGAATCAGAGACTAAGGCGATAACCAGAACAGGTCATAAACAAAATACCATGATGACTTTTGTATGTACCTTTATTGTATTTTCATTGTAATTATTGAGGAGGCTCACCTCAGCCTTTCCTGCCATAAAGCCTGTGGTTAGTGCCCTTGGTTATTTTAGCAGTGTCGCACAAACCACTTAATTCCCCAGCTGCTGTGCTGGCCGGCTGCAATACAGAGTCGTCTGGGTGCCGTGTCAAGCGTCCGTAGTCCACCCAGCACTGTACAAAGCAGAAGGGGGTGGTGGATGGTAGGGCAGGGATGAGGGGCTGAGGAGGGATATAACCATCCCTCCTACCCTCCTTACCACAAATAAAATACCCTAGATACATCAGTAGATTATCCTGTAGCAGATAAATGCATTTGCCTTGATGCACAAGTTGCTTACAAATGGGAATGCAGATTAGTCAGTGCGCCAGAACTTGTTTATATTACTGTCCTAACGATACAGTTTTAACTACAAGACAATTTTGGCTATGTGCAAGCTACCTAGAAGCTGACTGACGCCCTGGTGAGTGCTCATGAGCCCACAAATCAAGCACGTTTTCCTACTTGTCTCCAAAACTACTTAGCTGGCAAGTGTGCTTGCACACATACGCATGCACTTTCTCTCATTAGTTTTGTAGTTTATGGTTTCCAAGTCATTACATCTACAATAGTTGTACGGAGCTCATCCTTCCCTAGATGTAACCCAGATGCTGTTCCTAGAAAAGCCTTATTTTCTTGCACTAATGGGGTTGAGCGGTCACATGTGATTTACATTGTGATTTGACGTAAATTTGTCAGTTACAATTTGAATGCAGTGATCTGCTAATAACTGCAATGTATGGGGTCATGTGGAAGGGAGCGGGTGCAAGCAGGTGTCGCTTCCTACCCCGCTGGGTACTAGTGCCCACGAGGGATTAAGGCAGTAGGAAGTTTGCCATCTGCATCCCCGTTTGCTCTGTTCCGGGAAATTGCCGCTCTAACCATCCTGGAAGGGAGAGATTGTGGTCACAGGGGGAAGTCATGGAACGAAATCCTCCTGGTCTCACTAGTTATTTCCTATCTGTGGGTGCATCTGAATTTGGAAGGTTCTTCTCACACTACTGATGTCATGAGCTTGAATTTACAGCCCAAATTCCTCCCCTGATCTGCTTGCACCTGGTAACCCCAGGAATCATATAGCACCTCTCTGTTTGCTTTCAGAGCTCTCTTGCCCCTAAAGAGTGGCTTTGGGAAGGCAGTAGGGCTGGAAAATGGCTGCTCCCTGCCTGCTGTCCCAAGTGTCTCAGAAATACAGCAGCAGCCATTTCCACTCCAGGTAGGAGCAGAAGCAGGAGTTGATACTGGGATTGTTCCGTTAATGTCAGGAAGAAAGTATTGAATGAAGACCCCCTAATTCCTAGGCCAGTGCTGTAACAAATAAGTTGTAGAGAATGGTACTTCTTTTTTAACTTGCTGCCAGGGCCCTTAGTGCAGGTGCTGTACTAATTGCCCTTAGCTGTCCTGATGAGTGTCACCTGGGGCTCTGCTACCCACTCTGGGCAGGCTGGGAGTTCAGTCCCGCTGGGAGCTGCACTGGGGGTGTTTCTGCCTCCAGGCCTGTTCCTGGGTTGCTCTTTGATTTCCTGGCTGGACCTTGGACCTGGCTCGTGGCTGCGTCTTTCTCTGATGCTCGCCGGAGTGTCGCCCCGGCTCCGCTCGCCCGCCTCTGCCCTGTGGCACCGCGTCTGTGGGTGAGCGCTCTGCCTGGCCTGCGCCGGGGCCTCCCTGTCCCGTAGGAACAGCCCTGCTCCCGCTGCCCCATGTGTGCTGTGCTGGCAAATTCCTTGCTAGATCTCCTGCTGGTACCTTTTTCAGGAATATGGGGCTCTAGGGCTTGCTTTGGTTTGTTTTTTTTGATGTGCAGGACAGACGTACTAGGCAGGCCCCTATGCCAGGTGGGTTCTTGTTTTTCATGTACCCAGGTAGTTAGATTTCTACTAAATCTACCTAGCTTTGCTCAAGAAAGTTGCTGAAGTTTCTAATACTGATTTATTACTGTTATGCTTAGAAAGAGAGACTAATTTCCTTAAAATGCTTTTGGGCACCCCCACGTACAAAGGTGGAGTAACTCTGTGCACTTGGCTTTTATGTCTGCTTAAAAACTGTCCCATCACTTACCACTCTAGAAACAAGAATGTACTATAAAAATGATCCGAAGTTCTTGTAATGTATAAAAATACCTTATGTTTTGAGGAGGACCTGGTAAGAATAGGTAGGTGTTGAGGCAAAAGTACCAGTCTGTGTTGGAATCTCTTGCAGGTGCTGATGTTCTGCATTTTCTTTGCTGTCCCCCATTTTCTTTGCTCTCCTTGGTGCTTTGCAGATCTGGGAGAAGAGCCATATATTTTTCTGTAAATTGTGTTTTCATTATGCTGAAGCTGGAATGATTTTTAATCTATATGAAATGGCTGTCTCATTTATAAACAAATGTACCTGATGGTTTTGTTTTGTTTTTAAAGGAGTGAAGGTGCAGTAAATGAAACATATTAGTACTGAAAGTGTCCGCAAAGTGTAGGGATGGTTGACCAGCCCAGTCTGTCAGTGCACTGTCAAGCCAGATGAGTGAATATGAAGATGTACCTTTCAGGATTTTGTGATCATACTGTCTGCATTAATTTGAAGAACAGGATAAATTAATATAAACTTTTTCTTTTTCTTTGGGTTATTTTGTTTTGCTTTTTTTAAGAGGTTGAGCTTATCGTACAAAAGCACAATCTAAATCCTAGAAACATTTTGCCATCTGTTAGTTGGTGTTTCTCGGATGAGTTTTGATTTTTAAAACATAGTTTCCAGGGAATTGCTACCATTTGTCTGACTTGTCATGACATTTTAGTGATTGAGAGTTTTTGTTTCGGAGACAAATGAAAATCAACCAAGTAGAATCAGTATGCATATTCTTCTGAGTCACTATGCCCTTTGCTGTGCGAGGGCAAACTAGTTTCACTGTTCTCTGCAAGCTCAGTACAATAAAGGCTGCTGTTACAGCCCGGCTTTTGAACTTTGCTGCTGAAATGACTCAAATACCAATCAGCATTATGCAGAAATGTTGTCAGCAGAGCTCCAAATGACCAACATTGTTCTGCTAAAATGTTCCCATGAAGTCTGTGAACTTGCCCGTGCCCCTCCGAATTAGTTTTTACTGTAATGGATGAATCTACTATACAGAGGATTCTTTCCTCCTCTTTTCACTTTACTGAAGTGGTGACGTTGGACGTCTTAAACCGTGAAAGTTTCTTTAGATTTCAACCACGCGACGTCACCCAATCTGTAATGGAATTTGTTCAGCAATGCCTGCTATATGACATCTTTCTCAACTCCTAAGAAAAAAGAATTATGCTGCCAACGTGATTATCCCTCATTTCCTGATCTAATTATTTTTAAAAGAGATTATTTATATTTTATATCCTGTAAGTTTTCTTTAGGGCAAATAATGAGATCACCTGCTTCAGAGTTCCCTGAGTTTCTTAGTGTCTAATTAACATCTCTATGTGGGGAGCAAAAAGTACACAGCTTTTCTATTTATGAAAGTGGAAGTAGGATCAACTTAAAATCTTGCAACAATGATCTAAATTACTTTTTGTGAATTTTGAATGTCTAAAATGATCTTTTTTCTTCTTTTGCATTGGATTTCATGAGCATGCTGCAGATTTCATTCATGTGTTTTAAAGTATGCTACCATGTTGCGCATTCACATGTTCTCAGAACTGAAATTTATTTCCTTCTGCGTTAGTCAATTAATTGAATAGAAACAAAACATGGCTTCAAAAATGATTATGAAACCTGTTAATGTTTTATTAACCTAAGACTCCCAGAATACTGAAATATTACACATAGAGTTGATAGAGTGAAAACAGAATAAACTGAAGGATAGTCATTCTCTTCATTTAAAAATGCTGATGTAAGCAATACAAGAATGGTACAAAAATGCTCGCAGGAGGATAATGCCGATCTCTTAATATCTTTCTTGTAATTTATTTGCATGCATCTAAACATTTTGAAAGAAAATTTGTGACCTTACACAAAGACTTAAATAAGGAAAGATAATAGAAAACCCTATAAGATTATCGATATTGGCCTCATACAGTAAATATGTGTGCATTTTGAAAAATAGCATTATATGTGGGAGGAGAAAAAGTTAATTTTTTTAAGATAAAATCCATGTAGTACTTATTTATATTTATTTGTATAACTCGGAATTATGCCAGATATTAAAGTTTAAAAGTTCTATATTTTTGAATTCGTTCAAAGTGTCTCAGGTTCACCAAAAGCCAGTGAGAAAATTTTGATGCTCTTTTCCAACAGGAGTTTAAAAAACTGACCTGTATGTTCCAGAGTTAGTTTGTTTTTGGTACACTAAGCCTTGATTCCAAAATCAGTCACAGGGGGCTACTCATAATGTGAGATGTTAAATGGAAGATATATTCTTGATGGAATCAAGGTGTAATAAGTATTTCAAAAGCTAACTTCCCATTGTAATAAAATTCCTCCTTTCCCCCTGCCAATCACTCATTTGACATCATTACTTACTAATATTATTTGAATGTTTATGCTACTTTTTGAACAAACAAAACACCAAGTTAAAACAAGATGCTAGAAAATTAGTGACCACTCTTTCTATCACTAGCAAGTTTTTGATATTTTTACCCCTTATTTTCTTTTCCTAAAACTGCCTTACTTTTAAATTAAAAAAAAAAAAAAAAAAAGTGAGAGATTCATTCAGGGCAACTGCATGTCCCTGTTTTGTGACTCCATGCACTGCTGTAGGTAAGGAGCAGGTCAGGCCTTTCCCTGAGTGTCACCTGCAGTGCCCATTAGAGGAACGAGGCTGTCGGCTGGAGCCTTTCTGTGGACAGGGCCAAGCAGCAAGGTGCAGATTCAACAGCTAAATGGCAGAGAACTCATAGACAAAGTCACAGAGTGTCCGACTCCGCTGTGCAGCTTGCCTCAACAGTGCAAATAATATAAGTAGAATTTCATTGCTTTTTTTTTTTTTTCTCAAGTGTGTGATAGAAATTCAAAGTCACCTTCTCCTCGTTCACATAACTGAAATCACCCAAAGTGAAGTTACTTTCTCCAGAGAGAAACCAACTGATATGTTGTATCCTGTGGAGAAAAAAAAATAAAAAAAGAGCTTGTTCAGAACCAGTGCTCAGGGGTTTGCTTATAGGTGTCATTGTGTCTCACATCCCTGCTGTGAAAATCAGCTTGCATTTGAATGTGCATCTTGACCCATAAATGTCACCCTGGTCCGCTGAGCATCTTGACTTCAACATTTCCTGTTGTAAACTGGACAATGGGATAACACTCCTTTTTCTGAAGGAGGGACCTGTGACAATGTGTGCATGTGTGCAGTCAGGAGAAACCGCAGCACCCGGGATTTAAAAGCATGTCATCAGCCACTGAGCGGGAGATCACAGGAGAACCAAGTTGCTGGACAGTTTTTGAAAAACACAGGGATTATCATTTCTGTTTCCAAGCCACTTGTCCTTTTCACAACACCAAATCCTCCTTGGCCTCTCTCCATCAATGGCTCGGTGATGTGCCTCATGGCAGAGCGCGTCCAGCTGCGCGGTGGGTCGAGCCAGGAGAGCTGTCCCGTCCCGGGCACACGTTGTTCATGTCGCGAGCCTTTTCTTCATCGCACTCATTTCCAAGGATGAAAGCTGAGCCTCGTTACTGGAATCTGAAATTTGCCTTATGTGAAAGCAAAATTTTGTGGAGCTGAAAGGTTGAGGCTTCAAGATATATCCAGGCATTTAACTTGGGATGTGCTAGAGTACTGTATGTTTGCCTCTGATATTCCACTGTACCAGGGCCTAAACAAAGGTGTGCAAAAAAAGGTGTTTTGGCAGTGTTTTTCCTGTCACTTTTTTTTTTAATCAAAGGATGCCCTGAAAGGTTCATGTAAAAATATAAAAAGAGTTCCAGATTTATCCCCATTGATGTCACACATCATTCTTTGCAGTTGCATTCTTTTTAAGGAAAAATGTCGTTCAGAATTTTTAAAATATTAAATGTTTTAAATAGTATTTGTACAGATTCCTGAATGTACTGCCAGAGTAGATCAGTTGAGCAGAAGATGTCACTTTAATATAGAAATATTTGTGGGCATACTTGAAGTAACTGCATTTGGTCTTAGTCTGAATTTTGAGATTAAGGTGCGCAAAGGATGCGATTGTCCCTGCAGGATGCAGCTGAGTTAGCATTAGTTAAGAGTCCTTCAAGTATTTCCATTGCAGAAATACCAGTTTTCATCCTATTTAGTCAAATAATTTTGATCATTGTTTTTATTATTAAGAACAATCACGAAGATCAAACTGTATTTTTTTTCCTCTCAAATATAGGGCTAGAGCTTCAGTTTTAAAAAATATCATAAATCTACTGAGAAGTTGCCGCTATTTTTTGCATATGTATAGATATCAATCTGCATGCTGGCATATCTATTCTAATAAATTTAAATTATTCCAAGAGCTACAATCTATACAGCTGATTGTTATCCTTAACTAAAGAACATATTAATATAGGGAAAACCTTTATTATAAAAATACATAACATAACTACAAATTCTGATACTTCCTCAGTTGTGTGCACTGGGACAGCAAGACTCGATGTGTGAGAACCTGATACAAGCCCTGATAAAACTGTCCTCTTTTGTCATAATCTAAAATCTGGAGACTCACGCTAGCACCCTGTACTCAGAGATGTCTTCACAGGTATTGTCAAATGCAGTGTCAGACTATTTGATGGATCTCATTAAAGTACTTTGGTACTTTATATACAGGAGGTTAAAAAATTCAGGATACTGTTGGTTGAATGGAGATAAAACAGGATATTAAGGAAAATGGCATTGTTAATGGCTCATTAGAAAAAAAATCGTATATTCAATAAGGGAAGCAGAAAGACGTATCTGAGCTGCCTGCAAGGTTTTAAACTAAAAACTGTATTCCTAGGGATATTTGGATAAAATGCCTGAGTACTGCTGGCTGTATGCACTTAGGTTCAACTAAATTCTTACGTCTCCATCTGAGGAACATTTCTCATTCAAAGAGATTAATCAGAAAAAGGAAGGAAGTCAAAATACCTCTGAAAGAGAAAGGAAATAATTTACTAGTAAGTCATTGAAGAGTGATAACATGAATCAGTGAAAAAGGTACTGTATCCTGTAACTTACGTGCTATATTAAAAAACGGCCTTTTCTGGATTGGCACAATAGCCATAAATGATAAAAGGATTCATCTTGGCATGGCCTGTTCTTACCAGTTGTTGGTTTGCATCTGATTCTTTCTTTCCAAGAACTTAGTTAAGAGCACTCTAGACCTTTTGAGGTAACAGAGCACTATAGACCTTTTGTAACAAACTGGTACTTTTTGAAACCTTTCGGAAGAAATTATATCATATGTTCATGCTCACACCTACCACATAAAAGCTGTATGCTCCTAGCGGCATGTTTTCTTAACTTGTGTTTTGTGTATTTGTGTTTTACAGTTTTGTGTATAGGTAGGTGCTAAATGCAATTTGAAAACTAGATGCTAATTTACACAAGAAGATTCTTGGATTTGTTACGATTTTATCCCCAAATAAAATTCAAGCTCCTTCTTAATGCTGAACATAAATGCAGATCTGCAGACTTGAAGAATCAGTAGCTAAACAGTGTGACTTGAAGTGTTGTTTAAAAATATGCAAGTTAAAAATACTGCCAGTACTTATGCAGTAGTTAGGTCATTCAAAAAAAAAAAAAAAAAAAAGAATTCTAAACTTTTATTGAGTCTGGATAATTAAATGTACTTGCATTTTTTTCATGCTGATATCATTCACATAGGACTGCTCTTTCTTAAATATAATTCTGCAGTATATTATTTATCCCTGAAAAATTTTCTGTCAGTATAAAAGTCTTCAGATCCAATATAGCTGTAAGAAATACATAGGAATAATGTACTTTAAACATACACCTACATGAACATTTTGTATACAATTAAGAATACTTAGTACTCTAAGTTCAGTTCATTCCCTTTGAAGTTTTACTTCAGCTTCATTGTTCTAAGTGACTAAATTAAAGCTTTTTAGTGTTTCCTGCAATCTCCCAAAACAGAAATAAAATCAGTTTTAATTTATTTTATTTGCTAACACTATGGATATAATTATTGCTGCCAGAGTCTTTTTAATTGTTTTCAACTAGGTGCTTGTCTTTAAGTTGAAATAGACTTCTAATTCCACATTGTTGATATTCCCTTGTTAATTCTGACAAAGCATCATAAATCCAGGTATTTAGGCTTATTGAATTTTGAAATGAGGTGATTAGTTGGAGCATGGATGAATGAACTGATGCAAAGCAAAATGAATTTTATGATTTACTGTCGTTTACAGGTTCCTTTGGAACCATTATGTGCAAATTGTTAAATGTATTAAGAGGTAAGGTATCACGGTTATAATCAACAATGTAAAAATTTCTCGCATGAAAGTATTCAAGCGGTCCTCCAAAAAAAAGAATAATTGTTGAATAAGTGTTTATTGTACGTAGTTACAATAGAAAACTGTGATCTATAATAAAAACTAGCAGTTCAATATGCAAAAAAGTATCTTAATAGACTTTCAGCAGTAGTCAATAATGTTGAAGTTCTAAAGCTGTTTCCATTATAATTTGCTTCAAAATATTCATGTACTTTAGATCAGGGACATTTAGGAATAAATTGCCCATGTTCAGTTTTTACTTAAAGTTGGTAATTGGTAATTGTTGTTAGTTAAGGTAACAGCAAAGTGTAATAATGTGCGCCCTTGATATCCATCCACTGGTACTTGGAATAATCTGGTGTTTGTTAGTGTTAGGCTGGGAAGGAAAGAGATTTGGAATAATTTTGTCTGCTGATCCACCTGGAAGGACAAAGTAAACCATGGATGTTGTGCCTTTATTTCCAATTGAATAAAAACTTGAGCTAGATTACTAAAAAACAGGTGGGCAACTTAGATGTATATTCAGAAGCTACAGTATAAAAGTTAGCTTGAATTTCCTAAAAGATTTTAGATGCTTATTCTCAATTTTAATGTTAGGCACAGTCTGAACATAAAAGATTTCCTGTTTTAGGGCCTCAGAGCTGTTTCTCATCATTTGAATTACAACTTAGAACAAATCTTTCCCTCCAACTTGAATAAATTGTTGGAGGCCTCTTATGAGAACCCCATGGATGTAGCAGTTCTGTGCGGTTCTAGTGGCTGCATTGGGGGCAGTAAAACATAAAATATATTTTACATTCATTTACGTTTTCTATTCTACTTTTTAACCTTTGTTATGTAAAGGCCCATATAAGCATTTTGTTTTTCACATGATAAGTATGTATTCTCGTTCATAGTAATGTAAGTGCTTAGATTTAAAAAAAAAAGAGATAAAAGATATGAAAAACTTTTACACAGATTATAGTGCTATTTGAAAAGCTAGTTTTGAAATCTCACAAAAAAATGTAGCTCTCTTGTATGTATTGTTTCTAATTCTGTTTGCTTTCTTGCTCTATTTAACACTGTGTAATATTGTCTTGATATATCTGCCATATGAACAGCAAATATTACACAGCAGAGGTAATATTGCTAATGGAATATGAACTTCTGTGTACTTCCTAGTGTTTGCTGGTGATAACTGCGTGCACAGTGAGTGATTAGCTGGGCTGACCTTTGGAGGGCTGTGGGTGCACAGCTAAGTAGTGTGTTCCAAGTCCGAAACTGCTCTCTGGCATGAAAGATAGTGGCAATTATGGACTTCTACAGAGCGGTCCCCCTGCCGACAGGCCACCCTATGCACTGTTAGTTCTGAAAGCAGAGAGGAGCAGGTTCTTGCCGCATAACACTGTGAGATGAATATGGTTCGTCTGTTTTTCTCCTGAAAATGGGTCTGTCTCTTACCAGGCAGATCAATGGAAACAAATTATTCATATCTTTACGGGGGGGATCAGTGCTAGGTCACAGCTTCACATCTTTGCCTTTCCCATTTGCTACTTAATTAATGCTGCTGCTCTGGTTACTGGCTGGGGAACTGCACCACCCCACTCACCTCCTGGGAAGATGGGGAGGCATTACACAGAGCAGCAGGGTTGTTAGCCTTTGCAAAAGAGGAAATCGTGAGGCTACAGCACAAAGGAGGAGTGTGGCTTTCTGCGTTTCAGCGAGTTTTGTTGGACATGCTTGTGCTGTGCAAGGTAAACATATGCAGCACAATGATTTCAGTGAAGTTTAAATGGATCTGGTAGCACAAATGCATAAATATATATGCAACTGTATTGTGAACAGTATTCTGTTGGAAATAGTCATTCACATACTTTGCATTCTTCTATTGCAGTGTTATTTCTTGACAGTTTTAGATCTAAGAAAGGTTGGTGGTAGGAAACTTTTTTTTCAGTTTATGAAAAGGCTGATGGAATCTCAGTGAAAACACTGAAATTTTGCTGGTGAAATGGGCAAATATTATTATTAGTTCCCACTAGGAAAAATAAATGTATTAACAGGTGTGAAAACAATTATGAACAAATAATCCTCACACTGCTTGTTTTATTTGTCCTCGTGTCTGAGTGTTGCTGGGTTTTTTAGTCATCTGTAACTTCAAGGCGTGATTTCGATCTTCCCTTCTCAGTTTTGTTCTATCACTTATCACTATCACTACACCAATGAGCAGCTAATGAGAGTTAGTGTACGTGGTGTATTTAACTCTGCTAGCAGTGTTGTTCCACAAGTGCTTACCATGAGTTTTAGTTCACATTTACACCGCTTTGTTTCGTCAGCCCAATGCTAGTCCTGTGAGAACAGAATTGCTTTAAGAACTTCAGGGCTTATAAAAATGTCACCTGCCTTTACAGCAAAGTGCAGGACATTGAGGCACCCGTGACCAGGGAAGAGGAGCAGCTGTGACCATTGCAGCTCCTGAGCAACAGTTCCGTGGTGAACTGGGTACCTGCTCCCTCAAAGCTGGACAATTCTGTTTATCCTAGTTTAAACTCTTATTTCTTGTGCACAGGGAAAAGTCTTACACTGGTAAGAGTCTTGAGGTTGTGATTTGAACACCTTGACAGGAAGCATGTCATCTTTTGTTTTTATTCAACCTTTGTTTCAGAGGTGAGAACTGTATCATTATATTTAATTGGCTACCTGCAGTTCATTAGTGGCAGCATCATTAAGTAATAGGGAACATTTGTAGTAGCTAATCTTTCAAGCATTTAGCATTCACGGTGACCTCGTTAAAAGTAGCAAAGGTCGGGCTTCAGTTCAGCGGAGTCACCGCTCACCAAGGAGACCAGCATAGCAAAGTAATCTCTGCGTGTCACTTCTCATTAATCATGCTACTTTCCTCTTCATGAAATTCCAGCAGATAATTGTTACTAAATGCGATTTGCAACACCCTGTGCTGTGGTTGAAGGACCAGAAATAGGCAAACAGATAAAAACATTGTTTAGCTTGCAGGCAGCAAGTGTTTGCTATTCAAAGGTACATCATGCATAAACATTGATTTAGCCATGAGCTGACACTTATAATGCTTTAGCTGTTTCTAGAAAGCCCTGTGGTCGGGCTAAGTAATAGCTAAGGGCAAGTACTTTTACCTGCATAGCAAGGTTAGATTCTATATAAATTGTCTGATCCTCAAATAAATCAGTTTTCATAATGTTAAGCTGCTGCAGCATCGTCATAGAGTGCACTGACACACTTGTATGTGTGGTAAGAAATGCATTCCAGTGTAAGTTTGTTTATGCTGATATTGAATAAATATTTCATAAAGAACATAGTTCACAAAGAATTGGCCCATTTTCCTTTATCTGAGAATGGGTGTGAGCGGCTCTTCTTTTCCCTATGAAATTTCTAGAATTTATCTTGATTTTCATCTGCACCTTTTAAACTTGACTGAAACATGAACTGAGTTCTAGAAGCATGTCAGTGTAATTCCTTGGAAATGTTTATACGTTTGTCATATTGTCCGAAGAGGCGATTTTAATTAAAAAGTCGCCCAATATTCTCTTCTGCCATCAATGCCACCTGCTAGAATTTTAGTGAGAGCTGCCTATTCAGGAAATCAAAAATCAAAGCAAAGTGAACTATAGTTTTAGAGAGGATACTTCAGCTCCATCATCTGTATTGCAGAACACTTGAAAATGTTAAATGTAACTGAAATATATCCATGTACAATAACATGTTTTTCATGTGTCTTAGAAGAAAAAACATAGTGCAAATACAAGCAAAATTTAGGACCCAAGCCTAATGATAAAGCATATAACAACTAAGAACTTATTGCAGAAGTACATTTTCAAAAAGTCGTTTTCAGAGGTGACTGAGAGTACCTGCATTTCATTTGAGATAAGATATAAAAGTGCTATAGTTACTCTCGGGCTCCTTTTGCTTATATATATGTCGCAATGTAAGCTTAGTCAGTTCTTGATTATTGAAGTCAATAATATTATGGAATAAATCAGATAGATAATGCAAAAGTATAGCAAGTGCAAAAACATAGACTAAACTTGAGGAACATGTATTGAGTTGGATAGAAAAAATGAATACTTCACATCCATGGAGAACTTATATAATGAGTGATTGTGAAAAGTCTTTAAACATAGAGTCAGTATGTCCAAGCAATCATTTGCATTGCAAAAATCCATGCCATACCTTTTCTGGGTACATACCACTCCTGGTACATACCACTCCTACCACATCCTTCTTGGAATGACCGTACTGATATAAGGTGTAGTATTATGAAGAATTATTGTAATTATTTTTTGCAGTACCTTCAAAGGTACAGTAATAAAATTTTCTTTCATTCTTCACATTGTTGAGCTAATGCTGGTGTGTTATTTTGTGCATTGATGTCACTGTAGTGAAGCGATGTTTAAGGGTGTGTAGTAAGTAATCTTTAAGTGCCAGTTAAAGCTGGTAGCGATACAGATGAAATTTTAGCTGAGAACAAATTGTACAATAGTGTACAATAGTATGAAAAAACATTATGAGCCTGCCTATGTAATATGAGTGACATTTCAGGCCAATCTTTCTAGAATATATGGATTTTTGTCTTGGTTCTTCACCCCAAAGTTGTTTTTTATCTGAGAGATTGAAAAAGGAATATCTTTAAAAGACCAAGAAATCTAAGATTTAGGGCAAGTAGAAAATACGTGTGAGAGGAGATTATACACGGGTGTTTTTGGAGGATGCCAAAGTGTTAAGCATGTGCTCAGACAGAAAACACATAGTGTAGTATTCATGCTTTGCAGGATGGTTGGGTGCATAGAACCAACTTGTGTTTTCAGAATAGGTAATTTATACTACATTTCCAGGTGAATATTTAAATAAAATAGGATATTAGAAGCTTTATTCATATTTTCAGGATTTATTAAATAACTGGTTTTTTAGCCTGTCATCCTGGGTGGTTCAGGTCCTTCTGTGAGACCTTCTGTACTTGCTTGCGTGGGGTGTTAGTTATCCCTCTGTCCTGATGAGGTAAATCTTCTGAAACGTATAATACCAGAAGAAAAATCTTCCATAGAGACATCTTGACACTTTCAGAAAATGAAAGGAAACAAAGTGTTGAATGTACCTACTGATATTATAGTAGTGTCAAAGCTGCTACTCGGGGACCCTTTGATACTCTATACTGAAAATCTGCGTTTGATTTTAGTGACTCTACTGCTCTAGCTATTGTGGTCCTGAAGGACATAAGGTGCCTATAGATACCCTGATCTAATCTCATTTGTTGTACTTATGCTGACAACCTTTTTTTTTTTTTTTTTTTTTAAGAAAAACAAAGACTAAAAATGTTTTAATTGAGATTTGTAAGAAAGAGGGTCAAATCAAAACTCATCTGTATGAAAGACTTCTTGGTATTCCTTTAAAAAAGCAAGTTTCACTGGATGTTGGAGGGCCTGCAAGACAAGTCTGTGGACAAAACCTTTGTAGTTTAGGTTTGAGGAATGGGAGAGAAGCCAGTCCAGCTTCTATCTAGCCTTCTGTGATTGAACATGTTTTGAATAAAAAAATCAGTTTGCTTTCCTCTAAGTGGTAAATTTTGAAAAACATAGCCCAGAGGAGGGAGCAATGACCACAGTGTTGATAAGAATTGTAGTCAGAAAATTGTATTTCAAGGTTAATACGTTCTCATGTTTTTGCTTTAGCAATTCGGAGGCCGAAAACACTTTTTTTGCTATTAAATAGTAACTGTGAAATTAACTTTTTTCCTATGAAATCTTAATAACTGCTTTTTTAAAGGAGAATTGTATGTGCAATATTTAGTTTCTATTCATATGATATGCTGCAATCAAGGAGCTTAATAAATTATCAGTTAAGCAGCAAAATTTTAAAGTAATACATAGCAAAGAGAAGAAGTATGTCCATATGAATAATGAAGAAATTGAAAGGTTTCTTTGAAGAGTGTTATTTTGTTGTTGTTGTTTGTTTGATTTGTTTTTGCATTTTCCATGTTGAAATTCAAGATAGTTGGAAATAGTCTTCCTTTAAAAGGTGAAGTACACTGAGAGCCCATAGTTTTGTATCAACTGTGTTATTGCAGCTGTCCCTAGGGCTAAGGAAACACTGCAACCTTTCATTTATTTGGGTTGATAAGTGTTAGAATCATGAACTTTTAATGGCAAATGCTCTGTAAATTATAGTCACGCACTGAAAACCTTCATGTGTTTGCTTATCTCTCAAAATAGGAGTCATTTCACTGCAATCACATGGGGATATGTTTCATGTTAAGGGCATGTTTAATTATTCGGAAAAACAAATCAACATATGTGTTAGTTTCAGAGAAGTAGTCATTTTAGAAGCCAGTAAAAGGTGAAAATTGCTTCTATGACAAAAGCACATTCAAAGACTGTCAAAGTCAAATCTGATCAAAAAAAAAAAGAAAATTAGAAACAAAGACATAGAACTGTGTAAAACTAGTATTTTAAAATGTAAATAATTATTGTATGTCTGTGGAAATGTGCGATAGTATTGTTAAAACCTCTACTGTATATTAAACAAATATCCAAACAAATATGAGTCTGTACCTGGATACCTTATTTATTTTCACTATGTATTGATATCCTTTGCAAGCCCATTTGTGGTCTTGCTTCCCTTACGTATTTTAAGGTCATCAACAGCTTGTAAATATAAATAACGTATCAACGTATCGCTGGATGGCCCTTATTTATCCAAGATCTTGCTTCAGCAATGAAATTGGGAAAGGTGTACTACAGTACCGGTACAATAATTAGTCATACTGTAAATAAAACAGAACTCCATACCCATTTTTTTCCAGATTTCTCTATGGGCTGTTATGATTTAGGGAGCTTTCATCATAATGTAGTGACAAAGTATATATTATTCATTTAAAGCTTATTAAAAAGAAAACTTCAAAAGTAAAAAGCCACTCTGTATAGGCATCAAAATTAATGCAGTTAAGTAGCTTTCCATCAGAAAACAATGCAATATTATGTAAAACTTTCTCCAAAACAAAATCTGTTTTCTATAATGTTTCTTTCAGTTTTGGATTATTAACCCGCATTCTTCCTAACTTTGGTGGATAAACAGACTCAGCTTGTTTAGCCTGTTCTGATATTGTGACTTAGAGCTTGGATTTGATTCTGATCCCTCAACACACATTATATGTTCAGGGATGTGTAAATTTAAATGCAGAGTTTGCCCGCTGACTTCTAAATAAATAGGAATTTATGCAAGCACCAGCATTCTTATAATTATTTTGTTAGATAGCTAGATATTAGGAGATCATAAGAATGATCTAACGAGTAAGTAAATACACAAATATAGTAAAAAAATATTTTTTATCTCTGCAAACTGTAGATTATGAAGTGGCTTTTGTTATTTCAGTGTTTTGTGGTAATGGTTTGCGCTGGATCACCAAGAACCATTGCCTTCCTTTTAAGAATATGCGGAGAGTCAGCTGAGGAGACTTTGGGACATTCACCCTGCTGCTTTCGGAGGCTTCCCGAAGGTGACGCCGGTTCCGTGTCTGCAGGCAGGCAAACTTCTGTCCTCAACCTACACAGACACCACAGCCTTTCTCTGAAATCTGCAGGGGTGACACTTCTTGGTTTGTGCTTCCTTCAGACTTTTCCCCAGATTTTTCAGTTCGCTTGTGCTCCAAACTTCTGTCTTGGTCTTGAGTGGAATCTGTATTCCAGGAGTTTGTTTTTCCCCCGAAGCTGCGCAGAATCATTGCCCCATAAGGACTGTAGAATTCTGAATTTACTAGGCACGCTCTTGTCTTTACATATTGTTTCCACCACACATTTCTAAAACCTATAGGCCCATCTGCACAAAATTATTACCTACATCTCCTCGGCTTTTAGAATATTACCTAATCCTGGAAAGAGAATTTTGGACAACGACCAGAATGTAACAATGTCAAGTTACTTTTAACTTTTTCCACTTGTAATTGCTTTTTGAACCACTCTTCTCCAAAGAAGAAGAAATTCCTCCTTCTACTATTACAACAACTCCTGCACATAGAGAAGCAAAAACCGGGTAAATCCATCATAGCTTATTCTGCATTACCCTAGTGTTTCCTCTCCTGAAGGAGTTTCCCAGTAATTCTTTTAGCTAGATTTAATTCCCTTATGCATCACAGACTTAGGTCAAAATACTGCTTTAGGATATGGTTTCTGTCTGAAAATTGCAAATTCATTAATGAGATTATTTTTTATCAAGCTCAAGAGCCCTAATGACTCTGGTATATAAATATTACAGACAAATGATAATAGAGTTTCTGTCACCTTGTCTACAACAATTAAAGACCTGCCACAGATAATGGCACGACATACTAGCAATGTGCGACTGCTTTTGTTTCCCTTCTCCTTTACCTTGATAAGATTCTTTTGACCTTGACAGAGGTCTGCTACGGAGGTCTTTACTGTCTATTGCATTCTTTTCTATAATACGCTACTAGAACATGTGTTTTCCGATAACTGGAAACTACTGTATGAAGGACAAATTTTTCTGGTTTTCTGTTTTATAATTTGCTGAAACTGGCCTTCTATAAAGCACTAAGATTTTGTACTTCATCTATGTTCACTGTTTTCTTTAAGCTTTACTGTCTCATTCCTCTCTTTTTTTTTTCTCAGAAGATACTTAGAGAAAATGTTTACTGTGTCTAAAGATCCTAGCAATGTCCTCTCTCCCTTGTACGTGGTTATAATTATATCAATGAAAGAATATTAATGCGTAGCACTTTATCACAAGAGACACGAACCAACATACACATACTAGGACATGGGTAAATTAGCCCTGTGCATTCTATATGAACTTCTGTCACAGGATATAAATACAAAGTAGGAATAAATGCCATATGCACTGAAATCTTATCCAGCTCCAACAAGTATTCTAATTGTGCAAGAGAAAAGAACTGCTGTAACAAGGGGCCCTGGTGCCTGCAGGCAAGTCTTTGATTCTCTACCTTTCCGTCTTGTAACGTTCTGTACTGAATATCCTTGTAGTCTTCCTCAGTACTACTTAAAAGACCTCTAATAATTAAAAAAGACAAGAATAATGTCACCTTAGCTACCACTGTAGGACAGGCTCTATCACTGTAGATAGCAGTTAAAAAGAAAGATTAAAATTTAGGTGGACAATATAAAAGTAGTCACTCATGCAAAATAGCTTAATGTATTTAACAGTATAGTATATTGTAATAGCTATCAAAATGGCATTTTGATAAATAAATCTGGTCTTTGATAAATTAGATTCTCATTCATTTGCAAATTGCACATTATCAAAAGTCAAACCTAACATGCCTGATTGTCCTTAATCAAATGGCAACAAGTGGGTTCCTGATTTTATCTCAGCAACTAAAATATCCAAAACAAAATTATTCTGTGTGCGTTTGACTAGTACAGCAGTAGCACCAGTTCTCAAAGATATAAATTATTTTAAAAATCTTTCTCTTTCCTTTCTTCTACTGTAGTTTTAATTGCAGAACTAGAACCTACAGGAGTATATTCAACAGGTTTGAATCCGGAGTGAATGAAAACAGTTAAAAATGAGTTGTGATTCCACCCCAAACCTCTGCTAGCTGATGGTGCGCTAAGGAGTATCCTGTCAGGTACCCATGGAAAGCACAGTGTATCTATGAGATGCAAAAGATAACACGATCCACTGTTGTATTTGAAATATTGAACGTCCCCGTGGTACCTTCTGTGGGCTGGATGCTGGAAGCACAGGGCTGCTTGGGATAAGCAAACAGCAGTTAACAGGATTGGGTCTTTGTTACATCCGTTGCTATTCTAGGCATGTTTTATGCTGTCTATTTCTGTACAGTTGCCTTTATTTTGTTAGGCTTAGGTCCTTCCAGTATGTCTTTTTTCTTTCTGTTAAAGAAAACTGAATGTTTTTCTGTTAGTTAACATGTAACATTGTAAATGTACGTAGTATTTGCAAAACATGCAGCTTCGCAAGTTCCTACACTGCAGAGGTAAAAGGAAACTTTCCAAGATAGTGCTTGTCTTCAGCTCCTAAAGTAGTCACAGCAGAACGCTGAGTACTGTTACAGGTTGTAAGGCTGTGAAAAATTCCATTTTGTACAAACAGGTACAAGGAAAGCAATGAATGTCTGAATTGGAGTCTTAGAAAGGAAGGGCTAAGTGTTATTAAGTCTTATATTAAGCCAAAAGGTCAGGTAAATCAAGATAAACATTTTTGAAAAAAAAAAATGGTACTTCTACCATGACTGCTTTTTTGAGTTAAAAAAAAGAGAAAAAAAAAAGGCACAAAGCCTCAATTCAAATTATTCAGAGCAAGCAGGAATGTTATTAATGTTTTAACCAATTGCTAACTTTCCATATGTCATTTGCATTCTGTCCCTTTTTTCATTATTATCTACGAAATACAAGTCATTATTTTGTTAAGAAGGTGAGCAAGTAGCAATAAAACATTTCTTTGTAGAGCCTAATTTCATAGACAAATGGAGAATGTCTCTCCAAATTTATATCCCCAAAATCAAGGGAATTCAGAGCCAAAAATGAAACCGACAGTTCCTCTACATCCCTGGTTCACATAGTTGTGAAGCATGGATAGGATTGCACGAAGTGTTTGCAGATCTTTCATAACATGCTTTCTTGGCTTTGTTTGGAATATACAAGTACTCGTGCTTAGATCAAACCCCTGATGTAGTGAGCAAGCGTAAAGTGTAGTAAGTATTACTTATTCTTCTGAAACTATGTATTTAACTATAAAATGATTTTTAAGGCATATCTATTTACTTGTCATCTTGTGTTCCAGTGCTTACTGTCTAAAAGGTCCTTTCAAGATACTGATTATTTCCAAGTTCTATTGTTTTGATCTGACAGTTTTCTTTGCTTGTTTAAGTACGTAGCAAAACATGAATAATCTCTCTTTTTATTTCCTCCTTCTACCTGCATCTCTCGCCTTTTCTCAGGAGGACTGGCACTAGAAAAAACGGTCCACAAGGGAACAGCTCTCTTCAGGCTTTAGTTATTTATTAGGCGATTTAAATATACACATAAATTTAAGATATGCTAGTGAGAAGACTCATGAAAAAATATGATTGCTCATGATGTTAAAGACACCTTATGTTCTTCGCAAAGCTATTTGTTCCATGTACCCTTTCCTGTAGTGCTCCTGTAAAATAGAATATCTAATTAAGTCCTGTTTATTAAAAAAAAAATCAGGTAAAAATATCCAATAAAAGAATATTAAAATTTTAAAATCAAATGCTTAGGAATTAGAGATATTATTTATTAGAGATATTGTTTGCCCACATAAATTTTAGTCAGATTCTTTCTACATATTGTATGCTACAGTCTTTAGCTACATTATTCCTTACTATTTTTCATAAATCCTTCCTTATTCGGTCCATAGGAGGAGGCTGGGGTGGCTTTTTAATACTTTGGACCATCCTGATATAAAGAGTAGCCCAAGGCATTTTTACAGCGCACAGTTCCAAGTCTGCATCCAGTATAGTCATTGATTTCTGCCAAGCTTTTACGTGATACTTACCACTATTGTATGAGTCTCTCAGATTACAGTTCTTTTAATTTTATTTCAAAACCCACCTGTGGGGTAGGAGATGGTTATCCCTGTTATTCATAGGAACTGGAACAGAGGGATGGAGCTTTGGGAAAGAGCCAGGGAACAGAGAGTTGTTTTCACAAGGAATTATAGCATAGATTCTTTAAACTTACCCAAGAAACTACTGTGCTTGAAAATTCCTGAGTTCCCCAAGGTTTTATGAATAAGGTCATCTTGGTACCTTAATTTGTGTCCATATGGCTGAGTATATGTGCTCCTACTTGGATCCTGGTGGAATTGCACATGATATTGCCTCCATAAACTCCTGACATTTCAATACCTGTTTTATGCTTTTGTGGGCTTATATACTGTCCTGGTCTAGTTCCGTGTTAAGAGTTTATCTACATAAATACCAGCTGGCAAGAAGGTTTTACCCAGCACACCAGTAAGAATACTCATAGGTGAATTTTAAGCAGCTAGCCTGGGGTTACAATTACAGCGCAAGTCAGAAATCCAGGAAGTTAATTATTGCAAAACTGAGCTTGAAATCCTCCTTGTGGATAGACAGCTTAGGCATACAGCCCAAGGGAGAAAACGTCCAGCAGTCTGGGGTACCCAATTTAAGTTGCTGACACTTGCTTGGGAGGAAATTCAATCATATCAATCATATAGCTCTTTCTATGTCTGTGACACAACTTCCTGTTCAAGTCATGTTAACGTCTGAGGTTGTGAACTTCCATCATTTCTTCATTAGGACATGTCAAGTGTCCTCTGCTGTCATTTGATCTTAGCTATGAGAAGTGCAACTTAGCACATGTGCAGTATCCCTCAGAAAGTTGAAAATAAAAAGATCCAGAATCCAGTTGTGCAGAGCACTATTTTAATTAACTTTAAAAAGCCCTTCTGAGAACATCTGCTTGCTAATCACACATTTTGCAAATTGTGCCAGGAATATGAGGAGGATCCCACATAGGTGACAGCCTCCTTCACCAGGTGGCCCTCATTCATGACCAAAGCACATTCCTTGTGCAGTGAGGCAGAGGAGCTGGTTTTATCTCAATTCTAAGAGTTCACTTTTTTAGAGCTCTAATAATCTTTGAATTTAATTTCAGTTTCATTCAAGCTTTCCTTTCCTTGTAAAGGAGTGAGTTTATTTTGTGCCTCATATTTCTTCCTGTGGAAATGGGCAGTAAGGAAGGAACAGCTTGGTTTTGCTTCCCAGAGCTTCCATGAAAGACGGAGGATGACATCATGCTACTCATTTCTCTCCAGCTGTCAGAAAAGAATCTCTCCAAACTACGTGGGGGTTTGTGCCCTTTCTCAACATTCACCTTGCGTAGACAGCAAAGAGTGACCAGTAAACTATTATTGCCATTTTAAGGCAACTGAAAATTGCAAAAAGCACTAAAACAAATTTAGTTAATAGTAGTTAAAGTGACAGAATTTACTTTCTTTCAACTTGCTAGCTAACCATATGGTTGACTTCAGAATCCATCAAGAATTTTCTTGGACTTCACTTAATTGGGTGACATATGATTTAAGTGTATGAAGTGTGGTAAATACAAGCTGTCTTGATGAAGATCATTCTGTTGACTTAGGTAGTGACTGAATAAGAGAAACCGTAGTAACAAATGTGTGCGTAGATATTTGTAAGTAGAATTCAAACGAGCCTATTAGTACTAGCAACAGGAAGTTTAGTATAGATGTCACTGTCATTAGCTCTGCATGATGAGCAGAAACACCATGTCAAGAACACTGAAGGGTTTTATCATGATTGCTGTGAACCACAGTATGAAGGGTAAGAGAAATATATTTTCTTTTTTCTTTATCCCTTCACACTTAATGATACAAATACAACGTTGTGTGTTTCATGTATTTTGTTTTTGTTGTTTTTATTTTATTTATATTACTCTTCTGGTGTGTAAGGACTTCATAGTTGCTTTATTTTATTTTATTTTTTTTTTTTTGTCAAACTGAAAACCTTATTAGACTATTTTAGCTTAATTCCCTGAGGAAACAGCTGACAAATTTGATTCCAGTGATCAGAAGGAGCAGATACTCTTGCAGAGCATTGTTTGACTAAAAGAATAATTTTACTATCATCTATCAGGTCAATTTTTAAAATCTTTAATATGACCCAGATGTTTTACCACATTGTCTAGACACAGAGAAGAAATATGAAGAACAGCATATGAGATAGAAAATTAACTTTTTTAGAACCTATTTTCTGACCACATGACTGATTTGCCACAGAGATTGTAGTCATATGATCCTTAATCTTGACTCATAACGCTGGAGTAGCCTCTGAACCAAGCGAGTGGTACTTGATTGGCGACAACTGACATTCAACTCTAAAAATAATTGCTGCATTCAGCTTAAAGACTTTTGCAAGGCTAGATTGATGATAATTTTGCCTGCTTTTCCAACCCTTCAGAAATACTGTTGTGTGCTGATGGTACACAAACGTAGTGTTAACAAGTTCCATTTTGACTTTGAGCTGTGAGTGTGTTTATTAACTGTAAGTAAAGTATAATTCTGCCTATTGAAGTAATTGTAAAAAAAGCTAAATTTGTTTCTTGTTTGCATCAGAGCAGGCAATTAAATACTACCATCAGGCTTGGAGACATTAATGTGCATGAGTAGAGGAAAGTAGCAATGTTTTTTTTTCCCCAGATTTTCAGGTTTTGCTATTGCTGGGGGAAGGGAATATGTTTTGGTTCACTGAACCACGGAACTGTGGTTCCTCTCCAGCCAGAAGAGGATACAGTACTGCTGGAAAGCTATGTATCAAGATATTCAAGTTATTGCAGGGTTCAGTTCAAGCAGGGAAAAGTGTGATAGTGGAAAAAGAAATTTTAATTGGTAAAATATGTGAATAAATGTTTTTTTTTAGAAAAGGTTAAGGTGTATTTTATCAGCATTTGCTAAACCAATTACAACAGGTGGCTGTTGTAATTGGTGTTGTTGATACAACTCACCTCATTATGAAAATACAGAATTTTCTCTCAGGTTTACCACTCAGGGAAAAATGGTAAATGTAGGCACAAAGCACAGTTCTTGAATTGCATCAAAGAGTAACAAAACGTATTTTTTTCCAGATTTGAAAATGAATTTATTGCCATTCATTTTTTTTTTCTTCCCTCTGTCACATGGGCTTGATGTTATAGTTCTCACTCTGCAAACTGTGAGACAGATCTTATAATGAGCTCTTCCTTCTTAGTGAACCTTCTTAGGTTGTTGAAAAATCCACAGGAGTTAGTAAGAACTTATGTTTTTGTTTTTTTAATTCTCCTAGGTGCTATAGCCAAGAGACAATCCTCCCAGATGAACATGATTGTATAGCACCCATTGCAGATATACATTAACACTAAAATAGCTCCACAATTGTTAATTGTTAGGCTCTGATACAACCACAGTACTATGGTACCTATACTATTGCTTTTTTGCTCTGCTTTTTATCACACGGTTTTGCCTCAACCTTCAATCATCTTGCTACCCAGACCTTTGGCTTCTCGAATTCCGGAAGGGAATACGTGAGACAAGGATGGGGCACAGAGGCGCAGATGGTCATATTTGCTAAAGGAGGCAGAGAGAAGTGGAACCATGAATTACAGTAAGCAGCTTGGGGAAAATCCCCTAGGAGCATGTTGAGAGAGCCAACCCAAATGGGTTTAGTCACTCATTCCTGGCTTACTGTTGTTAAGGGAATCTTCCAACAAGCAGGTAAATGTTTCAAGGGCACTAAATAAGAGTGCAGAAAAGCTGCAGCAGCCTTGCTAAACCTTCTCCCTGGTTATAGAGGAGCTGGGAAACAAGTACAACTTAACCTGGTGCAGCTTGTTTCAGTTTAATGGCACTGCTCAGTTAGAGGGCATCCTTAACTCTGCAGCGGGATTTAGCTATGAAGATGTTGCATTTGTAGTGAAGGCTCATTCAGCTGAAGCCCCCTCGTTAGGAAATAATCTCTAGTAAGGTGCTCTCTGCTTTGTGAGAGCCATGGAAGGTCAGCACCAGAGTCACCTTTAATATGTGGAGCAGAACAAAAAAGGCCAGGCTAAGCACATGCAATGTTGTGTTATTAAGCTCTGCATGTTGCATCCCAGAAAAGGATGCTCTTGGAGAAAAACATGTTCAGTATGCTAGGTTTTATTTGGAGAGAAGAGATAGTCATAGAAAGAGCCACTTTCCTGAATTTATAGCTGAGGATGCAGCAACCTCGTGATTATAGATAAAAATGCTGCCAGAGAAGGTTTTTGCAGTGAAGTCGAGTTAATATGGAAAACAGACCACAGGCATACCTTTCTCATAGCAGCAAAGTATGTCTTGTCCATTCATATTCTATGTTTGGGAAGTTACGAGGATTTTGAGGCTGTCAGCAAAGAGGTCATAAAGAAAAATAAAAGGAACTGGAATTAATTCCAGTACTGGTTTCTCTTGCACACACTGCAGACTGTCAGTGTAGTACATAATACATCTTGATCCACCTGTCTGCTTCCAGACTAGAAATTATATATGTACTTTATTTTTCCATTATGACATTAGCGAGCATGCCAAGGGTGAACTAGACTGAAGATGGTTCGAAGAGATAGCAGTCGAAAAGTAGATTTAGTGATTATTTATGTTTCTGAAGAAGTCTCCTTTACTATATATATATATATATATATATATGTATATATATATGTATGTATTTTTCATTCCACAGCAGAGACAGGGCTAAATGTGGCTTTTCTTTTTCTGTTTTAGCTTAGGTGTAGATGGTCCTGTGGTCAGTTGGATTCACATCCCTGCCTTTAGTCACAAAGCTTGATTCTACGTTTTGGTCACAAGTTAAAGGAGAGGATGGACAGAGTGTGTTTTGTGAATTTCTGTGGAGTAGCTTATTATTTTTTAAAACATGACTTGGTCATGTATGAGTATGTAACAAATGTGTGCTTTAAAAAAAAAAATCTGTAAAAAGGAGTAAAATATCCAAGCAGTGGCAGCTGGTTCACTACTGTCAGTACTATGCCAAAAGCCTCTACCACAGCTGTTAGATACAGCATTTCTTTAACTGTCTTTTTGTTGTTGTTGTATAATCACTTATAAATCAATAGTACCATGATACCAACACACCCTTGATGTTCTTGCTGCAATTTCTGTGTACATGGTCACTTTGATACTACCTTTAATTATAGGACCAGAAAATATTTCCTAACAAATCAATATGTTCTCTTCTGCAGTTTTTGTAACCTTAGATAAATGTGTAGCATCTATGCAGGACAGTATAAAGCACTTCTCCAGATGGCTTGATCATGACAGATAACCTTATTTATTGTTATGACAGTTCAGGGGCAAGCAGCACCTGTGATTTCTCCCCGTCTGTCTTGCAGGCATATCTTTCAAGCCACAGACCTTACTGACACTTCCACGGGGTTGAATGAAGGGGTTCGCCTCACTTTTGACTGTATCAGTTTGTCACATTGCTTCCCTGCTCTCAAGTTCTGTCCCCAGTTGCATACCAAGTGGTCCCTTTTGCATCCCTTGTGCATCCTTTGCAAGTGTTTGTCAGACAGAACATGCTTCTCTTGTTTCACTGTTCTCATCCTCCTTACTCCTTTTTGGATAGTGTAAACCTTGCAAGCCCAGCATTCGATTTTCATGTCTCAATGACACATTCTTTTCTAGGGGGTTATGATAAAAGTTTAACATTTCGACGAGTAGCTCTGTATAAATAGATATATTATCCATTCTCTGCAAAAATCACCACAAGTATAGAAAAGGCTCAGGGGCATAAGAGGCTCTCGTGTGGGTCAGTGAAAGGTGGCTATGTGACGAGAAGGCACCTTTTTCAGCTCAGCTATTCCTACAGCCCTTCTCTTCTGTTCGTAAGCCCAAACAGGACCCACTGCTACAGGACACTTTCTCAAGTTTAGTCAAGCCCACTTGTTTCAGATATAATATCAAGTCTTTCTACACAAACCTGTTGCATTCTCAATCTCTCTTGTGCTGTCTCTCTCAACCTTTTCTACATGGTATTTGTTAACATTTTAATACTTTCTGATCTTAAAGCAAGCCTGTAAATTCAGTCGAAGTCAGACGTTTCTCAATGGTAGTTCTTCTAGTTCTCTCCAAATAAATTGTGAATCACAGCTTATTCACTGAATAAACTCTCAAAAATAGACTAAATTTTCTTCAATCATATATCAAAATCTGTATTTTTTTCATTTTTAATCATGTGTTTGCAGTGCTCATACGAAATAACACATAAAGAGAGATTGAGATTGGAAAAGGTGGAGATTAGGAAAAAAGTGGGAAATGGAAAGGATAGACTGAGGCAGCAGATTGCTGAAACCAAAGTTATCCCATACAGGTGCATCCTAATTTAAAACAGACTCTTCATTAGAGTCAGCACTGGTTGTTGTCTTGACACTAGAAAACATTGTGATATGGCCATCTGATTAATAACTTCCATCCACAGTTTGGGTGTTGCTGACTCCAATGGAATCATTTTCAAAGTGACTCTGGTGCTGTATGATAGATTTCAGGAAGAGAGCTTGCTCCATAGAGATTTCTGGCCATGGAGAGATTGCTCAATTTGTTTTCCTGTTGCCAAATTTAATTTAAAAATATTTCTTCTTTCCCTATATGTTTATGTTTTCTGTGGGCTTTTTATATGCTTCTTGTGTATTTCTTATGTAAACTTTTCTCTAATAGTGCCGCCCTTTTAGCAGAGACTGCTGAAGATTACAAATGTCAATGGGGATTAAAGGCTAGCAGTTACCCTTCCTGGCTTACCTCCACCTCTTGCATGAACATAATAATGTTCAGCTTTAATTTTAGGATCTTACAGCGTTTCTCAAGTGTCATCAGTTTCCAAACAATGAACTACAGACCGTTTTGTCAAGGTCCTCAATTGCCAAACCCATAGTCTTTTTCTGGGTGATTGACAAGTGTATTATGTCATGGGCTCTTGGGCTCCCATTAAGTCCACACACCTAAGTCTCATTCTCATAGGAAACACTAACAAGCTTCTGTCATCTGCCAGTTTCTGTAACAAGAGGAAATAATGCAGAGATATTGGGAAGTGAATCTTACCATTGTTTTGGTCTCACATTGAAGAAACCAAAGAAATAATGTAAAGCAGGATGAAATGAACATAAATACAGCAAGTCAGGCTTTTTTTTTTTTTCTTCCTGAAAAGAGGAAATTATATGAGCGACCGTGATAAGTGATTACCGTGTGACCGTGATACCGTAATAAGTGATACCGAGCGACCGTGATACGTGATCTGGGGATCACTTGATGTCTGGAGATGCTTTTCTATTTTCCTACTGGCCACAGAGGAGGTCTTGGATAACAAGACTTCAAACTTCCAAGCTTCAATAAAGGGTTTAAAGTTCACCTGGAGACTGTCTGAAGAGCCAGCAATTCTAGTCTCACTCCTCTTTCTGATTGTCTCTGCAATATAATTTAATTGCCGTATTATATTCTTCTGTGTTGAGAAGCACTTTGGAATTGCCATTTTTATACTGTAAATTTCATGTGAATTCTTCTAACTTGAAAAATATTTTTCAAGATAAGATGTGATATCATGTGATTCTTGGCACGTTTTGTGTGGCATGTTTAGTACAACCGTGTTGACACTCTGCCAGGCTCTGGGTGAGAGCTGCCTGTAAGAACTTTTGTCGTTGAATCTGATTCACTTTAAGGCAGGTCACAAATCTCAGTCACAGTTCAGTAGATCATCCAGATTTTATTGTCTGAGCTAGCCTCTTTTATGGCTGGTTTCCAAAGCAGTGTGTTGGAGTGCAAGTTCAGAAGAGACAAACTAAGAAGCAGGAAGGAAAGGGCTAAGAAGGCACCACGCTGCTAACATGCAATTCGTACTTCACCAGCAGTCCTCTGATTCACTTCGTGACATTGTCCCTTGTGAATAACAGCGAATTAAACTGTTATAAAATTCATATCATTGTTTAGAGGAACAAAGATTCACTGTCTGCTCTGGAGTTTAATGTGTCCATTATCTCTGCCATCCTCTTAATCAAGAGAAGCAGCTGACAAGGAATGTGCTAAATATGACTAGCAGGAGACTGCAGATAACAAGAGTCAGTACTTTACTTCAGTGAAGAGAATAAAAGTGACAAACCCTGTATAAATTCATTTCCCTTTCCATTTAAAAATACTTACCCCTGGTACTTGCAGATATTAAACATGTCCTTTTATGAAATCCATCTTTGGGTGAAAAATAATTTAAGTCTGCAGTGAACTAGATATCAGATTTAGTAATATGCATATATCCATTCCAACAGGGTATAGTGTATTTTGTACTCTAATGCTTTTGTATCAATCCACAGAATGAAAGGCGAACTTTTAAACGCGAGTTTCAATACTTACATTCATGTGTTTTGTCATTGTTTGATGATTCGATATTTCACCTACTCCTTGAAATCATCTAGTAAAGACTGTAGTATTTCCAATTGGTAAATTTTATAGAGTGCTTCTGTGTCTATTGTACAGCCAAAAAAAAAAGGAGGCAAAAATGTATAAGAAAGGAGCAGGGCAAAAATGATTAGAAATATTTATGAAGATATTGACATAGATTATCATCCACATTTTTCTGAATTTCTTTAAAAGACTGATTGTTCCCTCACCATAATACTAGTTTCATCACACATTGGTATTTAGAAGAAAACATTTTAGACAATCTACCAGTAATACCTGTTATATTTGCTGCTGGTTTTCATTATCCACCAGGTACATTGATTAGATAGGAAATTTATAACATGTGATTTTCAAACAGGTATTCGAGAGAAATATCCATGTCTCAGTTGTTCACAAATACTTTAGTAAAAGACTCGGAAGTGCAGTAGCACTGGAGAAGGTCAGAGCATTTGTTCTAGTATTTTAGAATGCAGAGTAAACGTTTCCCTCCTCCTGACATGCTTTCCCATTCTATTTTCTGTGCACTGACCTCCTTTACAATTATTATTATATTATGTAATGCATATGTTAACTACAGTCTTTAGATATCTTTAATACTCAGAATACTAAAATCCCATTTTTATGAATATTTCTTCTTTTCTATTTTCATAGTGGAATTGGACATTTTATTCTTTTCTCTAAACCTTCCTAGAATATTCTAGTTATTGTTTTGTTTCATTTATCTGTTCATTGTATTTCTAATTTCAGGCACTGGCAAACAAGATTCTTCTTGTTCTGTCAAATATAAACTTATTTTTTCTCTTAAATTTTCCCCTTTTCATGCTTGAATTATTAGCTGACATGTCTATTTTCCAGACCAGGTTTCAAATTTGTTTTCCTTCCTTTAATTTATAAATGATATAATCAATTATTCATACATTATTTCCCTAGTGAGTCCTAAGCAGAATATTTGATTGTCCTCCAATAAGTCATTCCACGAGTGAAGTGCTCTCAGGCAGCTGACACCAGTTAGCCCAGCTAGTTTTTAACCTCTCCTGAGCCTTGATTTGTCTAATGGCAGCCAACAACTGCATATATATGTTGCATATATACGCGTGTACCTACATCAGTGAGTGAAAATAATGCTTTGTGCACATCCATTCCCTCCCTTTTGCGGAACTTCCATTGTTTGGCCTGTGCTTTGTTCAGCTGGAAGATAGCTTGGAATAGAAAGCCGGTCATGGGAGAGAAATGCAGCCTGAACTGCAGCTGTGGAGTAGCTCTCCATCCGCATCAGCTCAGCATCAATAATTTGACAGGGGTCAAATAATAAACTTTCATGCATTCATACAACCTAGATAAAATTTGAGTGGTGTCTATATAGTCCTACAGAACTTGTCAGTTATTTCAGGCAGATTCTGCACAGTAAAAATAGTTCTATACTTCTGTAGTTAAATACAAACAAGAAATGAGTGCCCTTTACAGCGTTTCTAATAATGTCCCCTTACTATTCATTGTTTTTTTACTAGAGAACTACTTTTATATGTGTATAACATACTGTCTTCTAGACTATAATTAAAACTCTTTCTTTGGTCCTTAGGTGGAATGATTGCTGAGATAAGCTCTTAATTAATGCACAGAGATCCTGAAAGTCCCACCTCTTGACAGGAATGATTGACGTCCAAGGATACATAAATTACACTAATTGAGCTTTCCATCTATACATTTTTCTGCAGCCAACTCATCAGAAAAGGTAGGTGAGCAGATCAGAGTATGAAAAGTTTTGCTGTCATCTGTGTTCTCCTGAAGAGGGAGAATCTTGCAGAATCACTGAATGTTTGCTACCATAGGTGTCAGCTCTCTCTTCAGTTTCTAGATGTAACATTTGCTTTACTATATATAAACCAGCAGTTTTTTATTCAGTGATGTATGGCTAAACAGCTACAGAGTCTTCATTACTGAAAACTAAGAATACAGTAGAAGTCTTTGGGCAAGACCAAACCCACACGCTGTTGCAAAGCATATGTATTTTCTGAATAAGGAAGGAGTTTAGGTTTTAAAAGCAGACATTTAGCTAAGTGCAAGCTCTCCAAGTCTTTGCCTTTGAGTATTTTCCAAAATACTGTTGTGCTGCTTGTGATGTATATTGAAATGAATTAGTTTAATTGACTGTGCTGTGCTTGGACATTAGAGGAATAACACTTTTTTGAGGAGAGTTTCATGCTGAAAAAGGTTAAAATAAATACAAACTGGTGTTTTCTTAGCTCTGGACTGAAAACACATATAGTTGTTTGCATCTAGATGAAAAGTGAACAGATCTGTGGAAAAAAAACTGTGTTTCAGGGATTTACATATCAGCTGGGGATTGTTTAACTTTTTGAGAAGTTTGAAACCTGGACTGCTCAGCAAATTGTGAGGGGAAATTACTGCAGGAGAAATACCAAGGAGTGCTATGGCAAACTGGTCATTTGCATTTAGTTAAAACATAAAGCTTATAGATTCAAAACTATTTAAAGATGGCCTTTTTAAGCTGATCAATTCAGAGTCCTGTCAAACCTTAACCCGAGGATGAAATATTTTGTTGTGGTTTTTAAACATAGACTGAAATGTAGGTTCTGTGTTCACCTTCTGAGAACTCTGCCTGCCCTACCACTCCATGAGTGATAGGTGTGATGAGACTCTGAACTGACCAGCTTAACCAGACCATCCCTAAATAGTTTCGAATCTGTAAACTTTGTTTTATTTAAATATGAAACTAACACAATGAATTCTTTCAAAATAGAGAAAACTCAAGAAAAGGGCTAAATGGAAATAGCAGTTTATAAATTAATCGCTGTGCTGTACTATGCCCTTGTAGATCAATTCTCTCTTCCTTGTCCAGATACTTCGACGGTCATTTCCAGGCAGGTCAAAGAGTACAGTCCCTTTGCATTCTTCAGGAGGAGGCTCTTTCCCTCCATCTCCTCAGGCCCTGGCTGTGTTTGCTGCCTGGTCTTCTTGAGTGCCTCTTTGTTACCCCTGCTGCCTTGCTGTCCTCTTCTGTCTTCCCTACTCAGCTTCTGGTGCTTTTCCCCATGAGCATACCTAAGTGATCTTAGGGAAGTCATAATCTCCATCAGCTTCTAGAGGGCCTCACCTGGTCTAAAATACAGTAAAGAACAGGCAGAAGTTTCCCTTTCTATTGCCATTTTGACATAAGGTAACCTCCAGTTACCACCAGCCTGCAGACAAGGCTGTGGTACCCCCTGCTCCTTGCACCTTCACCCTCAGGAGTTGCCCCACTATAAATTGCAGCCTGGCAATGCGATGGGAACTTGGAAAACAAGCAAGTGTTGTCGGGACTCTCCAGAAAGCATGTGATAGAGTTGAGCATGATAAGAAGAGGTTTCTTGATCCTCTAAGCAGTAAGAGAGAATTGCTATACCGGATTTCAGCAGTTTTTCCTTACCATTTCCCTCCATGTTGTAGTTGCAGCTATTTACCTCTCTGGGGTAGCACAAAGGTTCCTGGGGAGGGCATTGAAAGGAAGGGTCCCTGGCAGAATAAAAAGGACTGAGTAGGGCAGAGGCTCCACAGAGGGAGGTCTCATCAAAGGAGTGCACTGACTTTTGCAACCGCCCCGTTGCCTCTAGCAAGGTTATGAAAGGGGCTATTGCTGGTGAAAGAAGAAATCTTGGAAGAAAACAAGCTGGGAGTATGGTAAAAGTATGAGGTCGAATTGGGAAGAAAAAGTAAATTTATAAATATAGAGACATTAAAGGGAGACTAAGGAAAAAATGGGAAGTAAATAATAAAGAATAAAAATGATGACAATCCTGAAATGCCCTTCATTTCTGTAATAACTTCCTGCCTTTAGCATTAATGCAAAACTACTAGTAGACCTTTTATGGGAACTCCAACACTGTCTGTAATTCATATGTAATTCCTGCTCCTCAGACCATTATTAAAAATTACTTGCACCTCTGGGAAGAAAATGATTTGTTATAATTTAATTTTCTGATAAAATATTATAATATAACTTCTTGGTCAATGTAAAACATTATTATTATATATATATATACACACACACATGTAACTAGGTAACTAGTTGTGCTTTTCATATTGTATTGGTGGACACTTGGGAATACTATGCACCGTCACTTGGCAGCTTTGAAAAGGTTGAATTGTTTAGAGGCTGAAAATATCGTTAGGAACAATGTGTTTTAACTGAATACAGAGAGCAAAAATAAAGTTTGAAATCACAAAATTGGAGATGAGCTGTTCTCTGCTCCTTTCTCCAGTCACATGCAAAAGAGAATCCTGGAAGAAGAAAAGACTGTGAAGGACACAGAGCAGCTACATTAGTGCTGCAGAATTTAGTTAAAATACTAGATGCTTATTCAAATCTGTTGACTGTATCTTGGATAAAAAATAAAATTGAAGCATTATTCTGAGAATATCTTTAATTCCACAAGTCTGAAGTAAGGAGCTATAACAGCTTCCTCAAAATCCTATATGAGGACATCATTATATCTAAAAATAAATCAGTAAGAGTAATTGCTGCACCTAGCTGAAATCCAGATCGAATCAAACTAAATACTTGCTCTACTTTGATGAGTTAAGAGTATACATCTTAATCTACTCAACCAGCTAGCATCATCTTCTGCACCCGTATTCTTAGAGGATGCCATAATGTTCTCTTTGGTAATCATTGTCCTCTTGGAAAAATCCTTGTCACAAGGCTTCGCCCATTTTATTTGACTAGAAGTAGACAATTTTTGTGAAAGGACAGGTAGTAGTAAGGATGAATTCAAAAGGAGATTTAGTAGTAGAAAATACATTTCACCTAAGTATTGTTTGACTTAGAGTTTAGTTATTAAAAATATACCCTGGAAGATCATGAAGGTCTTTTAAATACAGTGGGAAATGGTTGAGTATGTAAATGTAAAAGAAAATTTTATGGAACTAGAATAAATAAAGCTTCTAATCTGTCAGGGTCTAACTTTGTTGTCACAAGTTTTCAGAAGGTGTATATTTTTATTCCAATGAAATGGCAATAGCCTACTATTAGATTCCAAATCTGTGGAAATATTTATTAACAGGGAACTCGAACATATGTTCAAAATGCTGGCAGCTAACTTTTAAACTGTACTTAAAATGATTCTTGTGCTAATTCAGAAATAATTTTGGCTATAACACTAGCTTTAAAGAAAATACCCAGAGTCAAATGAAGGGGAGGATGAAGTTGTGTCTGATATTTATGATAATCAATTAGTTATTAGTGATTGATACTCCATTTCAAATGATTGCACCAGTAAAACACCATCAGGCTAGCATGGAAGAGTTTGGTTTCCTTTGGCTTGTGGAACCAGCAGCGTAGCAGACGATCAGTCAAATTAATAAAGTGTGCCCTTATTACACGTTCTGTATCTGTACATAAACTGCCAACATATGATCAAAGACTGCAGCTGTTTGTGTTATATCACAGTCACATCATAGACATTTTATAGTTATAGCAGAGAGAGAGTTCCAGGGACATCCCAGTCACCTTGCAGACGTGCAGAGTTCAATGGAACCTCATTAAATTGCACCTTGAAACTCATAGAACATCTAGCAGGTACAGTCTATACAATTTCTTTATGATTTTTTTTTTGATTGCCTATATGCCTTAAGAAATCCAGGCTTTTTTTCACACAAAATTGTGGAGTTTTATGGATGCATATTTTAATTTTAAAGTGTTAATTTCCAAAAGCAAAGGATTTTTAATATCTGGATGGTGAGGTTGTATCTCCCACTTTAGGGTAGTGTGAAGCTGTTAATAACTAATACTATTAAACAATAATTACATTGTAAACTGGAATACTAGGGCCAATTCCATGTGTATTGACACATATTCATTTCACATGATAGCTGAGTATTTCACTGAAGTCAGTGACTTTTGCCATTGACTTTTATAAAACTAGAATTTCAGCTAATCAATTTTTATTAATAATCAGCAACATTTTGATAACAAATGGTTATCTTTTCATTATAATTTCATTTCAATATGAGACACATCAGGGAGAAAAAGATCTTAATGGGAAAGTGATTGAAATTGCTCTTCCTGAAAAATAGGTTTGTTTCATTAGTAACTTAAAGTTAAACACAGAATAACTAACTGCTATATTGCAACAAAATTAAGCTCTTTGAATGCCTTTATCTGGAATTTAAAACCTAAACCTTATTGTGAGTTTAGTTCCCACAATTTATCATTTAACAACAAAAAATATTAATTTACTATTTAGGTAACTAAGTAGTATAGCAGTTTTTCAAGTCACCAGATAATTAGAGATCTTAAAGATTTGCAAGAATTAATTCCTGAAGCAAAATGAAGCAAACAAACAAAAAAGTTTATTAGGGCAATAGCTTGAGCAAAATATACAGCCTTCTTCACACTTTACAGACAAAGAAGCTTATACGCAATTATTCTGATAATTTTCAGTGCATGTACAAAAGAGAATAGGTTGTAATACTAAAATATGTTGGGTAAGATAATAATTTATTATGGTAACACTCAAATTGCTTGTCATGTCATGAAGGGTTGTGTTTTAATTAAGCAGCAAGGCATGACAGAGTGTGAATTACAATGTAATAATTCTTGTCTAGTGTATTGTTAGGCAAGAGGCCAAAGGCCTATTGCTGCTGAATGCTGCAGGAATGAACTATGGCTGTAATTTGGAGAACGCAATATTGTGTTGCAATTATTACAGAATGGTGCATTTCTAAAATGGTGCAAATTTATAAATGCTTTTTTGTCTGTTATATTTCTTTATTTTCTCTATATTGCTCCCCCAAGAAAATATTTTTTACTAAGTTTATCAAGAAAAAGAGGGATATAATTTTTTGTGTGTGTTCATTATTTTTATTAGGTTTAGATTATTATTAAACTCTATAGAGAATATTTTACAGTAGATCCAGAGGGTGGTATTTTGCCTTTTTTCCTAAAATAAACAAGGCAAACAGCTCTGAAGAATTTAGAACAAATGTTCTCTAGGATCTTTCGTTTTTCTGGACAGGACTAATCTGCAACACTTGTTAGAGTTTGTGAAACTCCTCTTTCCTAAAGGCCGATCATTTATGGAGCCTTTTGCTTACCTCTTTACCTCTTGGAAGGATAATATGTACTCCTCCAATTCTTCCCTATTGGCATCTTACCTTATTTATAAAGTCTTTCAAACTCATCTCTCAGGCTTTAATTCTTTAAAAAAAAAAAAAAAGGCATTTTCTAGGGGTTGTCTTCTGATTTTCAAATAGGAAGTGAAAAAAGTAAAGGCATATGAGAGCTCACATTGTATTTTTCTGCCACAAAGCATAAAATTGGTGATATTGAAGATAGTGAGAAATATTGAAAAAAGTTTTGAGCTCAGATTTTTTTCAGCATCTTGATTGGTTATATTTATTGGTAGCAAAACCGATGTAGCTGAATTTTGGAATCCATGATATTTAGCACAATATTTAAATGTTAAGAAGTCATTTCGCAAGGTTATTTCACAGTTTACCTTTCTGCCTGAAAAAGACTGAGGAGATTCTGTCTCTTAAATGAGATGTGTATATGATCTACTTTTAGAGAGACATTTGAATTCTCATAATGAATTGATTTGCTTGTAGTTGACCAACTTCAGCCAGGCTAGTGATCTCAAAAAAATACTTCTTCTCAGTTATAAGATTGAATAGAACTGAAATAAAAAGCAGGTTTTCAGTGATTGACATTGGTTTACACCAATACCACAGAAACAATACAGCTTCCAGAAGTCACAGATTTGCAGTACATCAATCTAATCCAAACCTCTCCGTGTGCCTCAGGTTATTTTGTGATTTGCATTCCTGCATTCAATTTGAGGATGATGCTGCCTGAACCACTGCTGAAAATAAGATATGGGTTCAATTTGCAAGTTGCTCTTAGATTCCTTGTTTGAAGGCAGTTCCATATCCTTAAATAAATCACAATTTGTTTGTTGTCCTAATCACGTTTCAATTAATATACTTCCTTTAAGTACTGTAATATTTATTATGGTAATATTAGCAAACTATTTAATATTGTTTTCTATCATTTGTTCTGTACTCTAGTACAGCTGCAGTAGTGGTAATAATAGATCTCATGTAAGAAGAGAGTGTTTAGGACAGTTTAGGACCTAAACAAAGGGGACATTTTTTTTTTCCCTAATACTTTAATTACAAGCAAATTTGCCTTCAAAGGGTTCTTTGTATACTAAGGAAATCTGTCACTATGACCCATTTCATAGGAGGAAAGAGTTGGTTCAATTTGCACAACAGTTAAGTAGCTTTTTCTTCTTTCTAACATAAGTCAACTAAAATAAAGTATATTACAGTTCTGGTATAGTTTGACAGGCAGCTGAGGAACTTACTTTGGGTTTTATAGTGCTGAGAAGGGCATTTCTGCTTGTCAGCTTTCAGCAGGCAGTTGTCTTTAATCTAAGACTACAGTCTAGATAGGTATTCACACTAGATTATTCATCCCTAAAACGTTTTTAATGCCTGTAACTCCCATAAACTCTGATGTCTTTACATTTTTCCATTCTTGTAATGTACAAATTTGTGTCCATAACATTAGCAGAAAAATACAACAGTAAGCAAAGATGTTCAGGGCCAAGGATAATAAACTGTCTGTTGAAGCTTCTCTGTTTTTCAAAATAGAAATGCTTCTGAGATTTGATTAACAATGACATATTATATGACAAAAGAAGAAAAAGGATTTAGAAATGGAAACTAAAAATAGTTATGTGGTAATTTAATAACCTGGCAGATTTTATTCCATCTGTTAGGAAGAGTTTGAAAGCCATTTCCTGCTGCCACTCACACCACAGAAGCTTCAGAGTTCAGAGATGGAATCAAATACCTGATGTGAAAATCTGCTATTATGATTCATATCCAAAGATTCCTATCACTATGCTCATCTAGAATATTGTGCAGCGTTACGTGAAACTGGAAAAGTGAATCTAAAAGTTTAGGACTATTAACTGCCTCACTGTAGATACTACCCCTTGGGTGAAAAAAGAAGAAATATTACTCTCTTTTGGTTTATGAGAATTATGGAAGCAATTTGATATAACTGGACAGCTACAGAAGCAGGTTTCCCAGATAAGTAGTTGGGTACTTATGTTGTATGAAAGTACTTTTAGGGTGACAGTACAATGTTACATTGATCTGTCCTTCATTGGCTTCCAGGTCTGATGAGCAAACTGGGGAGAACCTAACACTGAATTACATGGGCAGAAGGTATGAAGGGAGCGGTGAGAACATGTGCAGTGTAACCTGGCCTTCCAGCCCACCATAATTCAAACACTGACATGCACTGTGTTCTGCAGATGGGTTAGCTGCAGCAACCCACGGGTATCTCTACATAGCTCATTAGGTAGCCGTAATCAGATATTTTTGGATGAGCTCTTGCGATTGTTTGATAGAAATTAAAAATAGATAAATATATATATACTCTTTGTCTGTGATAATAGGACCTTGCTAACATTAATTTCATTGACAGTATTAGATTGCATAACTTCAGGGGTCAAGTAAGACTTTAAGTTGGAATTAGACATGGTCAAGTGGAACGGGCTTGACTATAGGTACTGTAAACTCTTGTCTTTTAAGTTAGGACATCTGGGAACAGAATTTAGAAGGAACACTAAAAATTTGCTGTCAAGTTGACCACTGCTTTTTTTTTCCTTTTTTTTTTTTTTTTCCTGAACTGGCCAGAAGAAACACAAATAAGTGTGTTTATATCTGAATATGTACAACTAAGCTATCTTCCTGTTAGATAAGTCTTCATGAAAAAATAACGCCCTTATGTAATGCACTTTCCACCCATTCACACGTACTCCCATGCTTTTTGCACATTTTAAAAAGCCCAAGATTATGTTTCATTTCACCTGAAATCACTTGTTACTTATGAAGCACTAGTTCTATAGGATGGACATTTGCTTAGATATTTGCAGAGCTGGACTAGAACAGAGATACGAGGACATAAATTCCTGTGCTGCATTATTGATCCGCTGCTGTGCCATCTGCTCCGTCACCGTATATTTGTTTCCTGCCCAGCGCATGCAAAACAGATGTGATGTTTGTAGCTATGGATCGATTAAAAGAGCACGGGTGTTAACGACCATTCACAGGAATGAGAAAATCCCTCATTGTGAAGTTTCATGCTAACATCTTTTATTGGTGATTAAAACTAGCCTGCTAGAGTAATTAAAACATAATAATGTCAGATTAGGCTGCTAAAGTTAAACTCACAGTCAGTTAATATGTTTTCATAGTGAAGTCAATATTTGGTCCCAGTAAATAGGCCTAGGATTTAAAAAGACCAATAGGAGTAACCCTGTTTGTTCACTTGCGAGGTGTGATTTGTCTGTGATACCTCAGCTGCTGCAAAAGGGCTGTAGGAGCTGATCTGTGTGACCTTCAGACTTGAAGCAGAGCATGAACAGCAGTCTCAGAAAGTGCATTCTTGAAACTAGGATGGAGATAGAGTTTTGCACACGGAACAGCAAGGTTCATAAGTTGATCCAGTTCATTACACAGTTCATATCCATAAATAGGTTTCATTACAACGTTTTAATTAATTGGTGTTGATTTGTAGGAGGAAGGCTCAAATTTAACCTTTCCTTTGCAAAAAGCTTGTTTGAAACTTTCCTCCTGTCACCCTTTGACCCAAATTTGGACAGATATACAATTTGATGCAATTTTTATGACATTATTTCAGTATTTCATCACATGATTTTGGTATAAGTAATGGACTTCAAATGTTGCTTTTTCACGTATGTGTCCACATTATACTAAGGAGTGCTAGAAATAAATAAGAGGAGGTTCAGAATCTGAATACATATTGATATCTGGAAATCCATTAAAAAGTAATCTTGAAGAAAAATAAATATTTAAACACCCTTAATGATGCGAAAGATGATATTTTTAAAAATGATCTGAGGCTTTACATTAGTATTTTTTCAGCTAATTTTTCTATTTCTTTTCAACTGTGTTCTAGATTATTGATCAGATCAAACCAGATTTTACCCTTCTTCTATGTAAAGCAAGGATTTTTTGATTTGTGCCTGTATGCTGTAAACCTCAAGGTGGCCCGAGCAGCCAAGAGGAGCAACAGGAGTGATTAGACCTTGTCACGAGGGGTTAGACGTGGTGCTTCTTCCCCGTGACAGGCTGTGACAGCCCCGTAGCACCCAAGCAGAACAAGCAGCGGTGGCAGCCGCTGTGAGCGGTGCTGCTGTCACAGCTCCTGCTAGAGAGCTAAACGCTGCGTATTGAGCCCAGAGAAGTTCCAAGAGGACCGTGCAAATTTTGGTTTCAGAATTTCCCTGCGAGTAAGCAGTGACATATATTAACTGCAGAGCGGTCATGTTGTTACATGATTGATTGTCCACAGTCTTATGCTGGCCATAAGTATAACTTACGAGCAGCCCCGTTGATCCATTACATACATGCTTAGATGTTCCTGCCCTGTTGGGAGAGCTGTGCTAAACTCGTGTTCTAATACAGTTAAAAGGAAGGTTATCGCTGCTCTTTAATGACCATATGCGTTTGCCAGTCTGAATAAGTTTGCGCAGGTTATTGGGAAATAACCATGTGTCTTACTGAGCCCAATATAAAAGCACGTATTTGGATATACTCTGCAGGCTTTCATTCATGAATTAAAGGGATTGTACAAAACACTGCAAAACAGTGAATTTTGAATTTTTAACGGATTCCTTAAAAGGCAAAAGCTGTCAGGAAAATGGACCCCCAGTTCAGTCATTTCAAGCATAACATTCTGGGCTTTTGTTACACAACAGGAGAGGAGTATTTTTCTTACCACCAAAAAAAAAAAAAAAAAAAAAAAAAATCCAAGTATCCTCATAGTCCACATAAGGGAGAAACATAATACAAGTATTTTGTTTCCTTGCATTTTAAAATGAATTTAGGCTGTTTCAAACCCAAAAGAAGAGTATTACTGTGCCCCTATGCGTGTATTTGAAAGGGAGGAAAGGGAGAAGGGATCTGGAAAAAAAACAATCTATGGAGTGAAGAGAGAATCAGTATAGATAAATATGTTGTCCTTATCCAGTACACTTCCTTTTTAGCTAAAGAATGCTTTTCATTGTGATTTCATATAGGAACTATGTTATTCTGAGTGAATTCTAGCTTGAAATTCTCAAGTTTGTTGCTACTAGCTTTACTAGCTACAACTTTACCATTTCTACTCAGAGTTATTTTGAAAGATTTTCTTTACCTTTACTAGCTTTCCTATAAAGATGGTTAGAAATTAGTTTCCAACCTTCATGAATTTATTTTTAATATTTGCTAGTTTATATTAAACTGATAGTATTGAAGCTTCATTTTCACTGTCCCATTTTCACACATCTTATGTACACATGATGAATGGCCAAAAAGAGCCTCTTTTTAGATTTTCAAGTCAATTAAAAAATACTGTCTTATTAAGGAAGTGTCACCAAAGGTTATCCTAGATTTGGTCATGTGCCTCCGTTCTTCTGTGTGCCTCCCTTGCACTGCTGGGCACGTTGCCTGCTGGCAACTCCTGAGTTCTGCTTCTCCATCAGACTAAAAACAGTAACAGCTGTGATAACATTTACCAGTGGAAATGCTGATATGACACTCCGCGCTCTCAGTACAGGGCATCTTTCTCTCTTGTTCTGTTCCTGCTCTGGTGAATTATATAAGATTTGTCAGAGAAGAGAGGTCAGTGCTGAAATAGGAGTTCAGTTTCTCAGATGTATCTGTCCTTTCCTCGGCCCCTTAATGCCCTTGTTGCTGATAGGATTTGAAACATGCTGGGATGGAAGGATTTGTAGGCAAAAATGCCTGAGAAACTGTATAGGGAGCATTGTTTCCATCTGGTGAACATTGTGTGGTTCGCCAGAGAAAAACTCGCATCCATCTGTCTTTTCTGGGTATGTCGAAAGACGTTGCTCTCTAATAAATGTTGCCAGTGTTCGGGACAGCATTGGGGGTGGTTGTGAGATCAAGTGGGACTTTCACCAAGCAGCAGGAACTTGGAGACCCACTTCTGTAACATCGTTTCAGATTCCTGTGTCTTTTCTTCATGCTTCTCTCCACAGAATTTTGCAGCCTCTAAAAGAGTTGACCGGTGGATGTCACAATTTGGTTGTCACCCTGGTAAATCAAAACGGGTGCTTGCAAGACAGAAGAGAATAATTGCCTCAAAAACTGCAGTCAGATTCCAAAAATTAATACTAAATACAGCAAGATTAATGTCTGCTTTCTAACTTATGTCCATGAAATAGTTACCTAAAGTGTAAGATCAGACATTTGAGAGCCATTGTGAGAATATAGATGTGAGCACTTCATTAGAGTAAAAGAAGCATCTTACACCTAAATATCTATTTAGAGTATTTTCACAGAGCAGTATAAAAGTTGTTTAGAAAACTGCAGCTCTTAAGCAGAAAGCCTGGAGGAAGTGATGTCAATATCAATACTAAATAATTTTTAATTAGTAAATTAAGTTAATAAAAATTACAACAGTAGAGTACAGAGCAATCATGCTCAGAAAGTGCTCTGCAGTTTGTTTAAAATAAATCATTAAAGGCACAATTCAGATGTTCTGTCTTGCTTACCCTTCACACAAGCAGTTAATATAAAACGTTCCACTTTACTGTTATGAAAGAACATATATTTCTTTAAAAGGAGCTGTAAATTAGGTTGTGCTGGAAGCATCCATTTTCTTGCCTCCATCACTGCCAGCTCCCACTGTTTTCTCTGATATATGATTTGCAGACTACTATTATTATTTATGTCTTTTACAATTACTACAAATGACACCTCCCCTTCCTCAGCCCTAAGCCACAAATCTGAAATGAATAAATGCTGTTTGTTGTGACAGTCTGCCTTTTGTCTGGGCAACAATGACAAACTGCATCACTGACAGCCCGTTGCTGGTTTTAACTACTGCTTCCTAGCTCAGTCGTGGAGTGTTCTTCGCAATGTGACACTAGACGGTCCTGAGTAAAATAGGTGAAAATTTATTGCATTTGTTTAGCCTGCCGTGACACCGTTGTCCAACGCATTGAGTGAGCAAGAAGAATGAACTACATAAGCATGATCGGTTTTGGTTTTCTACATTTCACCCAGATGGGTGCAATAGTGGTCTTCTCAAAATTAATATATTAATGCCTTTGAGTATGAATCGCTTTATGGTATTTGTTTAGGGAATTGCCTTCAGACTGGATTGAAAGGAAGGCGGAGAAATAAAGGGTGCACCTTTGATAATATGTGAATTCTAATATTTCTGTTCACTCTGACTGAACTTTTCAACAGGCCTAAGGCAGTGTGGAATGACTCCATGTGTGAGTTTTGTGAAAGCCTAAAGACCTACAGCTAGCAGATTTTACGAATCGTTAGAATGACCTATCTAATTGCACCTATCACAGTAGAGTTAATAAGTAAATCTGTTCTTAAAATCAGAGAAGATCCTGCCTTCCAGCTGAGCACAGACATTGTGTAAATGTGATGTCATTTTCCTTTAATCAGCGTTTGCTAATGAAAGTACCATTTCCTTTTGAAACGAGATGTTATCCTTTGGTTTAGACCTCTTCTTCCTCCTGTGCATACCTGGCATATATGTGTGCCTGCACTTGCACATGTGCAAGCTTCCAAGAACACTAACTTGCAAAGCTTCCTACATATTTGTATGTGTTTCTTTATCTAAATAAATCCTTTACTACTTTTTTTACTGAACTGACTATTCACAACAACATCACAGTATTTTTTGTCACATTTTTGTTATCAACATAGAATATTGTGGTACTTTTAACAATGGAAGATCAATCTCTGGAGTTTAAATCTTTTTTCAGTGTGTGCTTAATATCTCCACATGCCCAGTTTCTGATCCAAAGGATTTATTTCAAATTGCCAGTAGATCAATATAGCTCTTTTAAAATTCCTCAGTTTGTGTTTTTTAATTATTATAATTTTTCCTTTATTCTTTTTTACCAAAAAATCTAAGACATATTTGAAGACATATACTAAAAAAACATATTTCTTAATAAAGAGAGATAATCTAGAGTCTTGTCTGGAACATCCCGTAATTCCATATATTAAAATCTAACATTAATTATTTACTGCAGATACCAGATAAATAATTTGCCTTCTCTTCTTCAGCCGTTTCTTATAGCTCTCCTTTCTTGCTGTCTTTTTTTCTCCTTGCAATTTCCCTTTGATTTCTCTGCATCTATTTTGATTCTTGGAGTTGCTGTCTTTTGCTTTGCAGAAACACCTAGATAACTTCTCAGTATACTTTCCTATGCACAGGGGCTTATATTTTTATTTTTTATTTTTAAATAAGAAATCATGAATTAGGGAGCCAGGTAGCTTTACGGCACATGGATTTTTGTCCCTGCAACAGAGTGATTCCTCTAGGACTGTAATTTTTATACTGATACCCAACAAAAACTCTGGACATTTTTCTGCTAAGTGATTTAACATGGAGAAATATAGTGTCTCATTGTATACCATTTAATAGATAACATAAATTGATATTGAGTTTCAGTATGCCTCTAGCAAAGAGAAATCATATGATGTAAGACCTGTTTCTGTGAATATTTGGGGGGAATAAAAATACCTAAAGTACGTTAAAATACAGTGCTGCAATATAAGCATAAAAATTGTCATCTCACTGAGAGGCAGAGGTCTTGTGTATGTTTCATGTAGGTAAGAAGTCACAGTTGCAGTTAAGTTCCGTGCAGCAAAGACTCAGTCCTGCTATAAAGGTAAAAGAGAAAATCTCTTCTAACTCTGGTCATTCTAACTTACCATTTCTTATGGTGCTGGACAGCATGAAATTAATGAATGAATCTCATCTAGCATGACAATACATGAAATCAAGAATAAGCATATTCATTCAGGAGAGAAAGCCATTTTGACAGTCTTAACTAGGAATTCTAATGTAATAGAAAACGTTTCATATTCTGACCTTGCCTCTTGGCTGCCTAAACAGATTTCCATCTGAACAAACAGCATTGTGCTCATTCATATAGCTTAAGTATCTTTCCTAAAGACATAAATTGTGGATTAGCTATTTCAGACAATAACTAGCTTATGGACATTATCTGGCTGTACTAAGCTACTTGCCAGAAGTACAGCCATCCAAATGTTAATGAATTCCTTTAGAATGTGGATGTTAGTTAATCTGTCCAGTCATTTATCCACAGCTGTACATTGAATCTTTTTTATTTTCATTATGAATTGTACTAAGATGTTTTAAGAAAGTCTTCTCATTATTCATTTCCTGTCTATTGTAACAGACATAGATATTGATAGTTAAAAACATAGGTTTAGTTAGTTAAAAAAGGTTTACCCAGGGACTGTGGATTCTCTCTCAGATCATAAGTGCAAAGCATGCAGCAAGCATTACTTCTGATATTTAAGAATAAAACCTAACAGACAAATGTTCCAAATGAAATAGGTGTTTAGTGAAATTTGATTCTGTAGACATGATTGCTAAACAGTAATAAATTCAGTAAAGCATATGCAACAGATAATTTATACCTCTCCTCATTTTCTCCTCTCCTCCCTCTAGTTTAAGTCATTGCAAAACTGGACAGTATGGAATCAGTGAATTAATCCTATTTGGAGTGACAATATATTAATTTTAAAATAGGAATATACTGCCATTTTGACATTCTAGCTTTCGTATTCTAATCTAATAGAAAAGCTTTCATGCACTTACATTGCTGCTTTGCTGCCTAAATAAATTCCCATCTGTGAGAATAATACTGTGTTCATCACATAATATGTTGTTTACACTTCAGTTTGGATATATGAAGCAAGTTTTCAATTAGAAAGACATGTTCCTTTCCTTAAGAGACTTTGGACCATAAAATCACTACAGATGCAGCAACAGGTTGCATGGATGTCCAAAAAGCACCCAGGCCATTAATTCAGACTCCTTTCTATAATGGAATGATCATATATTCCTTTTTCTAAACTAATCACTTGAAGCTCCTATGTAGGTAGACTGTGTTGAAGTACACAAATTTTAATGAGTTTTAACAAGTTTTTTTTTTACCCATTTTTTCTTACTTTCCTCTAGTTCTCTTCTCTGAGTACCACTCTGTGCTTTGCATTCTGCCATGTTTGTGAAACCTTAGCATGCAAACTGACGCCAAGCAGCAGCAGCAGAAACTGCAGAACCCTGTCACAACAAAAAGCCTCACACAAGAAGCTATTTTATAATCTGAAAAAAATATTAAGTTTGCCAAAGATTTCTCATTAGTAGCTAATTTTATATAGAGAGCATCAAAAACCATCGTGACAGGGATTCGAAGTGTTTGCAAACCTCAGGTTAAATTTGTTGTCCAGTTTAATAACATATCGAGCATATATAATTTGCAATAACTTCAACTGTAATAGCGGTGCAATAGTTTTTCAGGATTTTTGAAAATAAGTCTTGCACATAAATCTAACAACATTTAAATACCTAAATTCTATTGACATCACTGGAAAACAATCTCTAAAAGCTCTCAAAGTTTTTCAGATTATCCTTCTATGTTGTTGAGAACAAGAAGAACAAGTCATGGCGTCCAGTGACTTCACTAGTATGGAAAGATAGGATAAGTACGAGACAGGGTATTTCTACCAACCTTGCCATCTTTAGTGTTATTGTTATTCTCTTGAAATGAGGGTGCTGTTCAAAAGAGACAGTGTTAATGAAGCTATAGTGCCTTTTCAGTAGTGTACTTGTTTGGCCTTTGCTGTCTATGTGGAAATTCCAAAACCTAGCTCCATATGTGATTGTTCAAAAGTGAACCTCATAAAATACAATTTAAAGAAATATAATAAAAATAAAAGGTTTATCTACAAAGGTCCCTTCTTTGATTATTTTTTCACCAGAAGCCGCACATTACCCAGAACTTGTTTTTGCATTCCAGTGCTGTCTTCAGAATGCTAGGGTGTCCTCCAAGCACAGCAGCTGTGTAGCATTCACAATTCAAAGAGATTTGCAGATAAAAAAAGGGGGATAAGAAGATTAGAACCAAAATATATACCCATTTTTGTAGAATATATAATGAAATCCCTATTAATATGTTGCCTTGTCTATGGAGTTTCAGCCTGGATCCCACAGTCTTTGCATAGGATTTGAAAAACCTTTTTGGAGTAATTACATAAATATGCAAAGGAAAGCACTCAGCTTGTCTATCTTATTGGCAGAAGCTTACTGAAAATACCAGAAGAAATACAGAATAAAAGTATGGAAGAAAGCTAACAATTGCACATCCCCAGAATATGTACTAGAGTGGTTGTGGCTAAAAATCCAGAGGAGGGAGCAGTTTATGTGGAGGAAATGTTATATGAAATTTTGGAGACTAAGATGAAAAAGATGAAAAGAACCTGACACTTTCAGAGAAAATAAGTTCAACAATGGCTGATGAAATTCATCCCTTCTAAGTGGGAAATACCACACGCTGCAGTGAATGATTACTGTGCCCTTTATATACTGAGGGTTTCTGTTCGATGTAGCCTCTCAGGACAAAGATCTAGGCATCACTGTAGACAGCTCAATGAAGACATCTGCTTAAAATGTATCAGAGGTCAAAAAAGTGAATAAGATATTAGCCTGTGTAGGGAATAATGTGGAAAATATTGCAATGTTATATAAGCTGATGTACATCCTTACCTTGACTGTTCAATTCCACTTTGGTCATTCTTTGGCAAAAGTAAAGTAAAAGGGAAAAGTGAAGGTTACAGAAGGGCACATACATTTTCTTGTAGTTTAGAAGGGAGAAAAGTAAAAAGAAATAAAAAAATCTGAATAGTAGTATTTAAAACCTTAACTGGTTGTTTCTCTTTGTTCTGTCTTGATAGAGATCAACGAGAGACATGTGCTTTCAAGAAAAGTATAGTTTGTCTTTAGTACTTTAATACATCTTTTATTTCTTTCAATTCAGGAGTTTTGATTTAATTTTTAATTTAATGCTATACATATCTGGAAATAAGAACTGAACATTTACTTATGGCATAAAAATACGAGCAAAACAAGAAACTTTGTGTCATTGTCATCAGCCCTGTGTCCTCTGTGAGAGAGGAGCGCTAAGCGTTTTTCCTATAGTATCCACTACTGCTCACTGTCAAATTCAGATGTCTTTTCTGTTATTTCCTCCATTCCCAAATTCATGGCATTGTGCAGATTCGGCTGAGAAAGCAAGTGGAGTGGTCAATGAAATGGTTAAATGACCCATTGTATTTTGATAAGAAACTACCAATATAGGGGAAAACCTTTGCTCGATTAAAGCTTGGCTATGTTTGTCCTATTTGTGCCAGAGCTTTTTAAGAGCTAGAAGGAAGAGGAGATTAAGAATTGAGGATACGTATCTAGAATTCACTCTGTATGCCTGTATGTGTGGGATACCTTCCAGATTATGACCACAGAGCCTTATCGGTTCAGAATGCAGAAGAAAAGCCCACTTGTCAAATGCTCCTGTAGAGCATTTTCCCAAATATAATTTCAAAGCACAATAATGCCATTAGCCAACAGTAATTTGAGCTGTTTAGGACACTGTGCACACATTTCACTAGTGTAGAATGAAGACTTTAAGCTGGCTAGAAATATGCTTTAGTTATCATAATGGCATGTTTGAACAAATGACAAACATTATCAAATGATTTATTATGATGTGATAGATGGAGATAAAATATTTATAGCAGGAGTTATAGGCACAATTATCTGGGCAATTAAACATGAGAACATGAAGTTGGAAGGAGAAGAAAAGGCCCAGGACCCATCTTTCCACCTTCTTTGTTTTTTTTTCATTTCCATTTTTTTTATTTTCTCCCTCTGTGTATTTTTGTGACTTAGAAATGTTGTTATTCTACAAACATGAAAGTTTTTATTTTAATAGCATTCACCATAATCTATTACATATTTCTTCTCACACATAATACTCATTGCTTTTTGATTGATTAGATTTTCTAATTTCAATGGGTTTTGGTTACTGAAAATTTTAATGGAGTTACTTCTCTTTTTCACTCTGCGAAAAAATAATCAACTCAGCCTTAAAGAAGTATTTTAGAAGAATATTATCTAAATATGATCTACTTTACAACATCAACATTTTAAATCTATATGGAAGGTATAATTTATTACACAAAAATACTGTTCAGAAGGATAAACCAAGTTGGATAGACCTGAACTCTATCCATTTTTACAATATACACTAAAAACACTTTTTCTTTAAAATACTATTGTGCTCTGAGTTACCTAACCTGAATTATAGCTGAAAAATGTTTAAAAAGTGGGTGAATGAGCTGTCTGCTGAGTGACGTGGAGAAAATAGTCAAAGGCATGAGAAGTATGCAGGTACCAGAAAAATCTTAGAGAACGGAGATGTGATCTTTGCTTGTCTGTTTGGCAGTGACAAAATAATGAATTAAGATTTAGCAAGTTCGCCATTAGTTTTTGATTATTGCACTCGCAGTTCTTTTTAAATATCAGAATGTGCGATTAGAGCGACAGTTTTACCAGGAACAAAAGGCTAAACTAAAGCAGTCTCATTTCTGTAGTCTTTTATGGGTACGCTATAAAAATTGATCAGAATTATTAGATTAGTACATAACTATTGATATTTAAGTCAGTCTTTTTCACATTGTACACTGCTATGAAATAATAAATTTTGATAAGGACACAAGTAGAAGTTTAGACTTAACCAATACTTTAGCCATTAAGTATGTATGAAAATAGTTATATATAGTACTAATCTGAGTAATCAAGAGTTTGTACAGAATGATTAGATGCCTTATTTAAGTCTAAAACTATTATATGCCTAGTATAATTCTCATCAAATATGCAGATATCAAAAATTGATTACTTAGTTTTGATAAAGCCTGTTCTTTATAAACCCATGTTGACTAACTAACTCCATTATCTTCCTTTACTTCTGTAATAATTCCTGTGTATTACTAACAGTTTCAGTTTCAATTACCTTTTCTAACTGTTTCTACTTATAACTGGTTTCAACTTCATGAAGATTTTGTTCTTAAAAAAACAAATATGTTTGAACCTCACATTTAGTATATAAAAATAAAATAAACATCCAGCAATCTGTAAGCATGTAGTCTATGCTATATAATTTGTATTGTATGTTGGATGATAATCTGTCTATGTACGTCCGTAAATGTCCTAAAAATGTCCGTACATTTTTAGGAGATTAATTTATACTTAGAACTTTTATTGTTTTAGGAAGAGTTTCACATAGTCCAGTGAAGCAGAGAAATATCTTCAAAGTAACAAAGATTTTTCTCAAAGGAGAGGAGTAGAGTTTATTGAAGATCAAAAAAATTCAAATATATTAAAAGTGTCTCTATATGATAGAAATCTACTAAAGAATTACATGAAAGTGGTAGGAGAAGCTTCTGAAACATGTAAGATGAAGCTGAAAAATAAGATGAACCCCAAGCTACCATTTATTTCACCATTCAGTGATGTCACCGTGACTGTTACAAGCTGTGCTGTTCTTGCACATGGGGCTGGAAGCCTCCTATGGTAAATCCTTGTTCCCGCTTTGATTTCTCCATGCATTATCAGACACGAAATACACACATACAACTCTGCATAACGCGAGTAATATTTAACACAGAGCTCTCGTGGCATGTACAAACCACTCGTTTCTTGTTAATATGGCAACAGCTGAAAGTCTCCAGAGGGTTCTCCAACCTTATAATGAAGCCCTATGTTATGTGCAGCTCTGTAGCCTCAGAAGTGGCCATGGATCCATCCCCTGCTGTGAAATTTGGCTGCTGCCTGAGGCCCTGTGGAAATCACGTTTCTTGCTATCCCTGACCACGTGCAAGTCTCCCTGCTGAGAAGAGCAAGAGAATTTACTGAACCGTGTTCATCTCTCTCTCTGGCTGAGCCTGAGAGAGAAGAACCTGCATGGTAATATTTTCCTCCTAATTTTTCCCTCTGAAGAGAGAAGCAGGAGAAGTAGGGATATATTTTCAAGGGTGTGCTGATTGTATAAGTCAATAAGGAACTTGATTTCAGGAAAATAGGCAGTTACCAGTACATGGGAAGGAGGACGGAGAGAAGCCTTGAATATGCCCTTTTCCTGAAGAGGTGCCAGGGCTAATGTAGGAGAAAAAGAAAATAAAAATTTTATAATGTGAACCATCCCTGTTCTTGTTACGATCTGTCAAAATCAATAAAATAGTAGTAGTCACATGACTTTTTACAATTTATCCATCTATTTCAATCTAGTTAATGCCTATCTCTTTGTTTTTGACCTATAAAGTTAAGATGATATAACACACTCTGTAAAACATTTATTTTGTGTTTATTGAAATCTGGTGACTGCTGAGGAGTTCAAGTGAAGCCCTGCTGAGAGGTTGAATTTGGAGAAGAGCATGTATTCCAAGAACCAGTGAAATGTAAGGGACGATATTCTTAATTACAGGTTATTAAGATTAAGATCAGATTATTTGGAGAAGTTAGATGTGTACGAATACAAAATAAAAGAATTAACGCAAAATACTGTGCAGCAAGTAGCATTATATCTGCTGCAATGCTGAAGTATTCAGAAAATGACAAGTAAAGTACTTGTTTCTCCCCATACAATTAAAGGGCTTCATCATAAGTGCAGGGCTGCAAGTTCAAAACTCGCTGGGTTCAGAGTCTGAAGTAACCATAAACCTGAAATGAAAAAAAGTGTTAAGAGAGTATAAATGGAAACTGCACTCGAGAAGACAACTGATGGGGAACAAAAACCAGGCCATTTCTTTGCTTTGTGTTCTTTTTTTCAGCTCTAAATACTTTATGTTAAAAACCTCTGAAGAACTTGACTGGCATAAATAATAAGTGTGTTGAAGCTAATAGAGATGTGATACTTCTTATATGATGATTTGAATTGGTCAAAGGAAAGATAAAACATTGCTATAATGGTAATAGCAATGTTTTGACAGGAAAGGCAGATTTTGCATACTAGCTAAGAGGTGCGTTTTTATGCATCCACTTGTGCGTGCAGAAGTAGGCAGAAAGACATCAAGACTGGGAAAACCGTGTGGCACATTAGGACTCTTTAGCAGGAAGAGACCCCTCACAAATGAGGAGAAGACTCAAGTTCTCAGGGAAGGAGGAAGGAATCTGCTGTGTAACCATATTCTGGGGAGATGTGAGAGGAGCATGGTTTCAGCTGGAGCGGAGGGAGCGGGTGGCAAGAAGCTAATGCAGGAGACAAGCCTTGCATCCTCCGTGACTTCGGAGAGACAAAGGAGTGTCTAGGGGTGCTACAAAGAGGTAGTAAATCAAGGAAGAATATAAACTTGGGATGTAGCTTCTAGCAAAAAATACAAGAGAACAGTAGGGACAGAGAGGAGACAAGATTTGCAGTTGTGTGAATGTCTGCTTTATGCATTTAAGCACATATTTAACATCTGCTAGTGCCTGCATTCTTGTATGCTGATACAGACCCAGTATAGATTCTTGCAGTATAAATGTTTTCCTTGTTTATTTTGAGGAATAATAATAAAACATAGCAGTAATTTTGTAAACCATGAAAATAGTGTATTTGCTGATTGAACAGTTAGAAGGGAGTTATATGAGTATGTACTATTAGGGCTATTTATGTAGAATATTAGGGTAATGTATTTTGTGAATGTACCGTATGACCTAGTTCAGGGTTTTTGAGTGACAGCATTAGTGTGAATCCTGTAGGATTCTGTATTATGCTCTTCTGTAATAAGGACCTGCTAGAGATTGTTTTGCTCCTGCTGGATTGCTTGATACACAAAAAACCTACGTGCAATTTGTTTAACATTTTATGTGCATACGAGCCTGAGTAGAATGATAAGTATATGTAATCAAAACTATTTTTTTTTGAAAATCATGTTATTTTCTTGTTCATATTAGGAAAATGATAACATATTTCATTTTTTTTCTTTATTTAATGTCAAATTCTGCTGTGAAATCATTAAATTCAATGATCTGTCATCAACAAGACCATCATTTGTTCTAAAGCAGGGAGAGGGATGTACAGCATTTAGAACCCGTTATATATTGTGTATACCTGAGTTGGTGAGACAAACAGTAGGCAGATACAGAGAGGCTGAGTAATACAAAGTAGTCAGTGCTTCAAAGTGGAGCCTGAAGTATGAAGAAAGAAAATCCACTCTGTTTGGCATTTGAATAAAATAGACATTTTAAATATATCTACAATCTGGTAATTTTAGAGACTATTTATTCAGTTAATATGCAGAATTCTGATTTTTTGCCTCTCTAGAGTCTCTCCATGTTTGTTAATGTGCATTAACAAAAACCCAAACCTTCTTCATTATGCCTTAAAACAGCACATTTCACAACACAATTGTCAGCACAGCTACACTGTCTGGATTATAATTTTTCTTTTTTTCATCATGTTATATAATAATATTGACTGTCGTAAATACATAGCATTTCCAAACGTAGTAAGCTTTCTTCCTTGTTATTTAATATCTGTTATTACAAGGCCCTTTTATTTGGCTTGTTTTCAACTCCTGCATGAAATAATCTCCTGCAGTTTTCTTCGATTAATTTTTGCTATCTCAGGTAAACAATCTGCAGCAAGGGTCAGTTCAGCTGCATAACACAAGGGGTGAAGGCCAACGTGTCGTTGCACACCTCACTTTTTCACAGTATTTCAGTTCAAATTTAGGGGAGAAGTAAGAACATTCTATGTAACTGCATGCTCTGATATTGTGTTCTTTATCCGTGACTTTGGGAATAAATTGCAATGTGGGAAAAGCGGCTGAAAACATGGATAGAAGCGGAATGCAGGATTATTGTAGACCCTGTCAAAATAAATGGGAGAATATTTTTTAGTATGTAATTAAATGTCAAGATTTGTGAGTTAATGGAATTTCTGTAGTCACATCAAGGTCAGAGGAGCAATTACTGTTTATGAATTATCTGAAATCTTGTATAGCCTCTTCTAGCTAGTCTTATAGCATCTATTTATATTAGACATCTTTGCCATTTCCAGTGTTTCTCCCCCATAGTTTCTGTTAACAGCAATAGGGAACATTTTGTCAATTTTGTAGTTGTTTGCAAAACCTTCCTTTATTTCACTGAAGAGCTTGCAATTAGCCCACTTCTCCCTATTGAGAAGCATCTTTGTAATAACAGCTTTCCTGGCAGAGCTTTTGTTAGGCAGATTTTAAAATCAAGAGTCTACAAAGGTTGGGAAAAATCCAATCATACAGAAGTTCAGCAAATCCCTTTCAAGGTCATATCAGTTAAGATTACATAGATTTTCCACTTCAGCAAACAGTGGAGGAGTTTAGCTGTTTCTAGTGACTAATTTAGAGTGCTAGAATTAATAAAACAAACCAATTCCTAAAAAAAAAAAACAGTTTGATGAATCTGAAGGAAAACCCAGGACCATTTCTTTTCCCCCCTGCCTTTAATGGGGTTACCTTTCTCCCGCATGTAGCCTGTTGTATCCCTCCCTTTGAAGTCGCTCGCAGTGTTTGCTCTGACAGCCACTGGGTGTGGGAAGTGTGAGGCCATAGCGAGCATCTCCATAGCATAATCCGAGCAGCTACTGTTGGTCACTGATCCAGCTGCATGCAGCAGCTCAATAGTCAAAGGGCATGGTAATTCCCTCCTCCTGTCTTCCCTTTCTTCCAAGGCAAAATCTTCACCTGGTGTTTTTGATTCATGCATTCTAATTATGACGGCTGCCGTCACCGGCCCTGTGGGTGACACTAGAAATGCTCTGAGCCAACAGCTAATACCGCAGCTTGTTAAGCGACCATGTCAGCCTGATTTTAGGGCCCATTTTGCAGTTCACCGCAGGCCTATCTGAAAGCATCAGGAGTCTCCGTCTAGCAGGACAGGCTCATTGTCTTTCTAAATGTCTCCTCTGATAAGCAGATCCAAATATGGTTCATTCACTGTGGATTTGAAGGCACAGTGGGGAACTTGGCTCGCATAGTGGATACAACAAAATGCTTAATATTTTCACTTGGTATAGAGCTAAAGAGCCCAATTTTCAATTCCAAGATAAAAACATTTGCGCCCTGACTATGATCAAGAGTTTGAAATTTAAATCACAAGTCTTGGAAAGCTATTCTGGCTCTCAAAGGAACAGGCTTTCCCATACTTAACACAAAGAAGAAAATCCTGGGTTTGCATCAGAGTTGGAGTCACACAGAATTCACATGATGACCAGAAATGTCCTTTGTTGCCTACAATATATTGTAGATTTTTTTTCAGAATATTTTTGTTTAAAGTACATGATTCTAGTGGCTGTAGTGGTACTAACAGCGTTATGAAAAGTGCGCTCTGGTCTGCCTTGCAAACTTTATTTGTTTTTACATAAGTGAAAGTATTGCTGTATATATGTCTTTTTAATGTTTTGACTGACCCAAACTATGGAAATAGAAGGCAATGAATATTTTTAAGTTGCAGGAAACGAGAAGGCTTTTACAAAAGGTATAATAATTTTGCTCGCTATATTTAATTGCTTTTCTGGTCTATATACCATTATTTTTTCTAGAAGGAAACATAGCTAAGTTTTCTTTCACTACATGGGCATTTTTTCCATCAGAAATCAGTAGGACTTATAAACATGTTAAAAAAAAATGTATTTTCCTTTACATGCTGATGTTTTGAGACTGTTGAGACTATAAAAACCTGGCTACATGAAAACCACACAGCTTGCTTCAGCTAAGAATCAGCAAAGCCAGATCTAAAAACAAATAGCTAGCCTTTCCTGTAGCATAAATCAAGTGTTGTAACGCTAACACAACACAGTTTCTGTTCACTAAGAAGAAAATCAGTTACTTACCAGTGAGGTATGTGTAAGTGCCTATCTTGCAGAATTATCAGTTTGAACCAGTATGCATATGGGATGAGCTAATTTAAGAACTCCACAGGAAATTCGAGTGGCTCTTTTATTATCAGCATCCATTTCCTAAATACTGTGTTGCTTTTGGCTTATATTCCATTGGCCTATAATAATGATACTGGAGACTAATTTCATCTCTTTGTAAATTGGGAAAGGCAGCCCTGCCTTTCTCTAGGATTATTGTTGAGATAACTAAGAAGCCCATTTTGTTGCAGAAAAATCTAGTAATTTGTAGCCTGTGTCCCCTTTAGTGATTATGCTTTCATGTGTTACATGCTGTTGGAAAACTTCTACACCCTTATAAATTCTCAAACGATTTATAGGAAGAGCACATTTCCAGTACTTGTGATAATTGTGCTTCAGCTAATGTGTATCTTTTTTTCCAGTTTTGAAGAGTAGATTTTCTAGTGTAATAAAAAAAAAAAAAAAAACTGTGACAAACCTTTATTTGCAACTGCACAGGAAAAAAACATAATAAAAAACCCACACATACAGACTTGAATGCATTACCTAAAGGTCACAACTCAGAAAAATTATATGTGCCCTTAAATGTTAAATTTAACTGAACAGGCAGAATTTCCCTTCCTCCCACTCCACTTTTTCATTAGTATATGTGGGAGGCTTTTTAACATAATATAAAAACATGAGAGAAACCTGAGTACAGGATGTAGCAAATGCTGTGCAAGTTAAAAAGTGTGGAACTACAAAGGAACAAATGAAAAGCTACATGGAAGTTAAAAAAAAAAGTATAGATGGATAGTTAAAATTACCAAAACAAAACAGGACCATTCAGAAAGAAAATAATATGAGATATCTTCTGGAAGTGAAAATATGACAACAGGCTAAGGATTCACTCAAACTGCAGTGGCATGGAATACCTTTGAAGAATTATATTACATTTGCATTTATTTGAATTATGTTAATTCTGGTCAAGACAGGATCTAATAGAACAAAAAAATTATCCAACTCTTTTTTCTTTTTTTATTATACGAAAAAAAAATCCATATATAGACATTTAGATATAAAATATCTCTTCTGTTTCTGAGGACTGCTGTCAGTGTTATTATTTTAGATGGGAATTGGCTGTGTCAGCTTGTAATTCCAGATTGGAACCCCAAATCAGCCAAATACAGTATTTGCTTTTTAAGCGTAGAGCAACTGATTTCAGGAAACCTTGAAAGTGGAGTCTTTCGTCCCCAATCAGTTAGTATCCCATTATAAAGAGTAAAAAAAGTCACACTAATTATAAATCACATATTAATACATACAAAGTGGTTAAAGTTTGTATGAGCAAGTCTAGGATTTTTCTCTGTAACTTTATATGAAATATTGGTTACAGTTTCAGTACTTGTGGACCAGTCTGCGTGCTGTCAGTCAAAGTATCCTGTTGGACTTTGTTATCTCCCTTCATTCTTTCCAGCAGGCTGCAGGCTGCTTTCAGGTCTCAGAAGATATAAGCCTTTCCTTTAAAAATAACTAAGAGCTTAGCAATGAATAGTAGTGCTGCCTCAATTCCTTCCATTATAAAGTCGTGCCTAATGCTTTTCACTTTACTTTTCATTTCCTTTGTAGTGCTGAGATCTGGGAAAATTAAGATCTATGGTACTCCATATTCAAGCATATATTTGAGACTTGCATCTTGCAGCATTCTCACATGATCTCTGCTATTAGCGAATGTAAAAACAGTTTCTACCCATCTTCCTCTTCCTATTTGCTGAACTAATACATTAGTGAGAAAGATTTTCTGTGCATAATGGGAAGAAAGAGCTTAAAACTCAGTGGGTTTTTTTGGGTTTCCATCGTTTTGGGAAGAGAATGAGAATTCACAAATTTTTGTAATTTTGTTTTTACGACTTCCTTCCTAGACTTAGCATCACTAAGAACGATATAATCCTCTCTCTCTGGTGAAGGTGCTGACCAAGAGCCATTAATTTCTGGATAATCTGATATTAATGAGATAGGCAGCTAAAAAGCTTTTCCATTATTATGGAAAAGTAATGTAAGCATTGAATAGGAAACTTGAAAGAAACCCACACAGAGCATTGTTGCATACTGGGTGGACAAAGAAAATTGAGTGTTATATTGGGCTGTTAGTAATATATCCGTAACCGTAGCTACCACATGGTTATATGGTGAATAACGTTTATCCAGTTTTCTCCAGTCTTATAAAATGTTTTAGCTGCAAAATTGGCATAGGATGCATTTACGCTGGCGGTATGGTTAAAATCAGGAATGCTCTTTTTAAGTGAGTCCCCTTGGTGTGCTTCGCTTCGCTGCGCAGAGCCGTCTCGGAGCACGTGAACTGTGTCGCCCTGGGACAGAGCTGGAGAAGGAGATGTGCTCCTAGCAGTGTGCCTAAATTGCTGCAATCACTGGGCATTTAGTGTGCAGGATCAGGGCTGGAGCTAGTCCACAGCACAGCCTGAGATGTGCGGTGTGGCTGATGTGCCCACAGTTTCACTTTACAAATCCAGTCTCATGGGGCTGCGCTGGCGTGGAGGCACAGCCGAGGTCTGTGTAATTTTCCGTCGCCGTATCGTTGACTTAGTGACTGCCTTAATGATTCTAAGTTGCAGGGAACCTGGGAGGAATTAAGGCACACTGGTCTAATGTGTCCAAACCCTGGTGGGTCTCTCAACATCCTAATGGAGCTGGGAGGAAATGTCTGAAGAGGCAAATCTCAGCTCTTCTCATTTTTGTCCTTTGGTGCTGATAACCACTCTTCCCAGCTGAGAAGAAATTGGTATCGCTCCGACTTCTACATCAGAGATGTGTTAACAACTTTCCTGAACCTTCTCAGTCACTGAATGTTTTGTCTTCGATTCATAAGGCTGATATTTCATTTTTTCATTTAGTTTGTTTTTAACGACTAGGATTTCAAAAGTGTTCGGAGTGGTGTAATATACATCATACACAGTTAGATAGAACCAGAAAACTCTGTAATTTCCAAACATAAAGCAGGCAATTAAAAGCAAATTATCAAAAATGTAAATGTAATGCATTCGTAAGTTCTTGTTTTGTGTGTAGCAGCAATTAAGTAAGTTTGAAACTGGTGACTATAATTCTCAAGGTTCAATCTGATTAATAAAGCAAACGATAGCCTGCTGATTCTAATGTAAAAAGCTAAATAAATACATGTTGCCATTTTCAGCAATAAGGTAATAAGCAGTTTAGAGTAAATGTGATTGACATAAAATAATGTTAGAAATAATGTCAAATACTCTCGTGAAACAGCTATTGATGTCAAATTTGCAAAATAGGGTCTCTTTTCAACAGATATATGCACTCTTTACAGCAGAGTTAGGATGACAGTTATGGTAACGAACTATTCATGGCAAATATGTCCTAAGTAATGCTGCAATTGCAATATTTATTTAATAAAAGCACAGTTGTTGATTGAAAATACTTCTTAAATCTTCCCCCAAATCAGATATATAGTGTTTGTGCCATTGCAATAGCAGAGCTGTGCAAGCAATCAGAAGGCTTATGCAGCTCTCCATGGGCATAAAGAACCTAGGAGAATTTGGCATAACAAATCATTGCAGTACATTACCTAACTAAATAACTTATTTATCATTAAATAGAGCTACTTGCATATGAAAGAAAGCAGAGATTGATATTTGACATCCCAAACTTGAGAAGCAATTTATCCTAAGAAACAGTGAAATTGGTAGCCACTGAGACTGCATCGGGTTGCACCTAATTAAACCAGGTAGCTTTCTCTCCCATATAACAAATTTGTGGAAGTGCTTTTGCTCTTAGGAACGCAACAATGGCCCTTCTGGAGCAGACAATAAATCCATCTAACCCAGTCACCTGTTGCTAAGAATGACTGTGGCTGGACACACAGGGAAGAGCAACACAAGCATATATGATATTTTCCCTAATATTCTCCCCCTTACTAACTCTGTTTTAAGCTCAGAAATATGCGGAAATAGATATGCTTTTCTGCACTTAGTTATTCATGGGTCTCTCTCCCCATGTCTCTCCCCATGTCTCTCCCCATGTCTCTTTTTTTCCCATTCTTCCCTCAAACCTATGTAGACTCTGAGTACTTACAGCGTTCCCTAGCAAAGACTTCCACAACCATCCTCTCCTTTTGTGTGGGAATTCAGCTCCTTCCAGAGTCACTGCTGATCCCTGGCTCTGACAGTGTAATAGTTGGTGATCAGTCCCTGTCCTCCATCTCCATGCCTCCCATGGTTTGTAGACTCCTGAAATCCATCTCACTGATCCTCATGAAGCAGCAGTTCCACACACCTAGACAGCACAGAAGTCAGACTTATAGGTATGCAGCTCCTCTGGTTTCACCTCATCTCACCTGCCTGTCCTGAGGTACCAGGGCAGATATAAGCTACAGGGTTAATTACATACAAATTAAATACAGATTTATCATGTCTGAGTTCTTTTAGAAAAGAAAAATGAAAGTGAAAATCATCTGGCCCTGGGTATTTACTGCCATTCATTTTTGTCAATGTGTTCTGTAATAAATGCTACAATCACTTTAATGTCAGATCCTCTGATGATTCTCTGTCAGACAGGGATTAGCAAGAGAATTTTCCTAGTGTATGCCACGGTGAACACAGGGAATTAATTCAGTTTCTCTGTAACAGCTTTAGCTTTTTTGAGCACTGTGCTGTACCCTCCTCATCAACTGGCACTGTTTGTCCCTGGCAAGTGTCTTTTCCCTAATGCATTTCAGAGAGTAATTTTTTTCATCTCCTAGTTGCTCCTCAAGCACTGTTTTTGACTTGGTTATGCTTTTACATTTAATCAGCCAGAGTTCATTGTCTTTCTTCTTTCCTCATTTAAATGTGATCTCAAGTATATGAAGGGTTATTCCTTCTTGGTAGTAACTTCTTTTACCCTTTCTTGGTTAGCAAAGTGTACTTGTTTCTTCCTCCGCTGCATCATTTTTTGAAAAAATTCCATACACTTACTTCTCTTAGTAGGCCTTTTTAGCTTTTCAGTAAGTGTCCTTGTATTTATTCTTGGAGCACCTGAGAAACATTGTTCCGGAAATCTCCTAGATTAAGTAGGATACTGTTTCACAGTGGGAAGCAAATATTGGACATATTGTAGCATCATTTTCTATAATTTATGCTGACTGAAGTCATAATAACAATGGATCAAGTTTTTTAACGGTTCTGTAATAGGAGAAATTTGCAGCAGGTATCAGAAGACAATTACTAAACATTGGCACAAAGAATTTCCCTGCGTTTTTGACCTTCATTAGAAAGTTTTCAAGTTTGATCTTTTACTTCCTTAAAAAATCCTAGATGACAGAAAAATACCAGAATTGGTAGTGGAGCCTGTTGTGTAACAAAGAAGGCATTTCAGTCTTCCAGGTGAGAGGTTTTATTTTAATAGTGTATACATGCTGTCTTGTCACCAGGGCAGCTGTACCTTCCTCAGCTGTGAAATTATGGCACAAACGTTTCTCATCGATTACAATTTCCCAGCCATTTCGAGGCTCCGCTTTGGCCTCCTGGTCTCAGCGCTCCTGCCCCGTTGAAGGGAAGAGCTTCTGTGCTGGGACTGTTACAGGCCTGGTGCTTCTGCGAGGGGCCTCTGAGGCTCTGCTCAAGCTGGACGAGATGCAGAAATGTCTGTGGGCGCTGACTATCACGAGTGGGTTGTGCATCCCCCAAGGTGTGGGGAGCATGCTGCTTTCCTGGTTCCATACACGCTCTCAGAACATACTGTGTTGTTAGAAGCTTGCTTGCTCTCCTGCCATGTGGCTAAGAGTTAATTTCAAAAGCTGAAAATTTTGCCTCAGACTTCTGGAGTTTATATCATTGAATAATTATCCCCTGATTGTTTGAAATCATGAGCTAAGTAGCTTTTCAACTGTTTCTTAGGTTTGATTCATTGATTTTTGGCCTGCTAAAATGAAATTCTCTTTTGTGAGTACAAGAAATCCAGTGTGTATGGTTTACCCTGTGTCATATACTCGATCATAGCTTATGTACTTAAACTATGTGCTAATACACAGCATTTTACAGTGGAACCATTTCTACCTAGTATGTCTTGCAGGATTGCCTTAAAAACTATAGATGATTTTTCCCTGTCTTTTTCATTTTTCTCCGTGAATTGTTGCCTGAATACATGTTACATTTAGATATTGGTAAAAAAAAGAATTTAAGATAAAATATATGAAAAATGAAGTGCAGGTTTCCCGATACCTTTCCATCTGCATGTACTTCTGGTCACTGCCAGAGGCACAATAGGAATGACAGAAGAATGTGTAATGTGGCCTCGCTTATGTAACTTTGGAACAAAATGTAAAATTCTTAAATAAATGCAGAAGTCTAACAGCTGAATGCTTAAGTGAGTCTGGTGGCCCAGATTGTTAAGTTTCCAGGCACTGCCTACATGAATTCCTTCTAGGGCAAGAGGGCATCTTTGTTAATGCAAGCTTGAAATTTTCTGGAAAGTCGTGTTTGTTTTGATGCCTGTATATTTCACTTCCTCCCCTCCCCATCCTTATCTAGTGGAAGACAAGCATATGCAGCCATGAACACTCCCAGTTCCTTCAGCCAAGGAAGGTTATAAATTGTTCCATTCCATTTGGAAAGTGCAGAATTTAATTCTGGCTCAACTAGAAGTGTACCTAATATCTAGTAGACACATTGCTGCTGTCTTTAAGGGCAGCTGTTTCTCATTGTACCCTTTCAGTGAACTGACTGGAGCTAAAAATCCTGCTTAAGGCTCCTGCATCAGCTCGTTGGGATCTGGCTTTTGATCTGCTGTAGCTAGCGGTGGCTCTCCCTGTTCAGACAGCTCAATAAAACCTTTTGTCTCTGGCATGGGCCATGTTCTGCAGCTGAAACACATCTGAGCCTCTGCGAGCAGGTGCAGGAGGAGACATTCTGACTAACTATTATTCTACAGAAACACCCAAAAGAAGAACTTCCATTGTTACATTTCCTAGTTTCCTATTCCATTAGGTAGAAAGTTTTTGCAAGATGACTGTGATAGTCACCATTTTTTCTAATGTTAATTTTTTTCAGTGAAATCTGTCTTATTTAATAACGCTGCTCCTGGCCTCACTGTTTTCTTTTACCAATTCCTTCAAGATCTGGATGTTGTGATCTCATTCTCCATCAAGAAAATATTTAATGTAGTCTTTATTTAGCCTATTCATATGTAGAGCCAATGGTCTGTGTGTATATGTAGACCTAATGGAACTGTGTGTGGGTATTCCCACACTGTACACATTGTTTCTCTCTAAATATTATTTTATTAATAATATGTCACTAAAAAAATAATGGAAATCCAGAAACTAATCATTAACTTCTTAAAGGCAGACACTTATCAGGATAATGGTGCTCTGCCTGCACACTAAATTCAGGTTTTGTTTTCCAGCTCTATTAGTCAGTTTGTTTGTCCACTTTTCTTCCTACACATTTCACAATTGCATGAACTAGGTGACATGATCAAACTCATTGGTCTTAATCTAGAAAACATATGAAATCAGGTAATTTGTCCTTTGAGACTGATTTAATGTTTCCTGTTGAAATTGCGTTAGTAGAAAAGTACATGTAGCTAAAAATGTTTTTCTGTACGTTCGTTTAAAAAACCCTATAACTTCTTAAAGTAGCATCTCAGTCTTACAGCTCAGTCAAAGCTTTGCCCTAAGTTACTATATGGCTTCTCAGTTAAGGTTCTGTCACTCACAGCCCTCAAACCTCGGGCCAGGTATAGCCCAGTGTTTCTGCATACATATGTGTAGACATGCCCTGAACTTGCCTCCTTCTTCTATCTGCTATTGGATTTCTTTCTCCTCCTGTCTTTGAAGATCAGACTATATGCTGGGTTTTTTATTATTTTCTTCTTATTATCATTTTTAATTTTAATGAAGCATGAAATTATCACTTAACTACTTGGAAAAGGGTGCTGGATATTCACAAATGTAATAACTGCTCTGAGATTCACTTTCTCCACTTAGCTTTTCTAATTCCTAACATCTCTGCTTATTCTAATCAAAGAGCAGGTACTCCATTCTTTCATGCACAAATATACTTTTCTTTTTCTAGACAGAGAGCTGATTTGCTACTTTAAACATGTATTTCAAGCTTCCCTCCGTATACTGCATTTTCTAGGTCATTGAGACCTCATTAGATATTTCAAAATTATGTTCCCAGATTCCTAATGCTTGTAAGCCTGAAGAAAGTATTCTGTATAAATGCTGAGAAACAGTCTTTAAGCTTCATTCAAATAGCATATAGTGTGTTGTCATTTTTCATTACATATTAGTTTATCCGTAAATCTGAAAAAAAATGTCTAGCCAGGATGTTTTATGGCTTTACTAAAAGATAAAATCCTCAGATTATGACATCTTTAGAAGCATTCAGACAATACTACTGCAACTCAAAGCAAGTACACCCTAGCATTGTAAATTAAAAATGCCCTTTGAGTGATTTTGTTAAAATATCCTCCTGTATAAGGTTTGTCAATGCTAAATTGCATTACATGCACGTTTGCAAGCCCATTTTCAGTCAAACACATTAAATTTTAATTCAGAATTAAACACGCTTTGGGGTACATAGCAATTTTATAGTGCTCTGGTCACCAAAAATAAACTGTTACGAATACACTATTTTTTTTTCCCGTTCCTAGTAGTACCAGCTGAACATTAAATTGAGAATATAGATTGCCTTCTGGATTGATATCTTCTATTTAGACTTCAAACTAAATCATGTAAATATATATATACATATATATATATATATATACACAAATATATATATATTTGTATTCAGACTTTAATCAAGGATGAACGAAGAAGTCCCTGTAGCCATTTCAGAGAGCTGATATTGTACAAATGGCACTGGGAACCCCCTGGAAAGTGACAGCTGAGAAGAGGAAATGTTTGTGGCTAACAGGACGTGAAGAGCAGACTTTCACTTCCTAATGTAAACAGGTCCAAATTAACTAGTGTATAGCCTTGCCCTTGGGAGCCACCTAAATATTTTAACAAGAGACCTATAGGATGAGGAGAGGAACTGTAGCATGATTTCTAGCGCCTAGATACAGAGAAAGAATAGAGTTCTCTTCTGTTGGTCTCTATATAAAAAATTATATTCCTAAGTTTCAGCATGTTGTCAAAAACATAAACTGTTTTAATAGCCTATCTAACTTACATTTTAGAGGTATCAAAACATCAATATCATGTATTTTCATAGCACTGACATTCATATGTTTAAATATAAAACAGGATGTATTTACATATATATACAGTATTCAGTATTTCCTATCACTGAAGAGCAGAAGCTAAGTCTTGTAATTATCAAATGTCCTATATCTATTTTTATATGTAATTGTTTTTCTGATTGTATATGATGGTTCTGATGGTATTTTGGGGAGCTTACCTGCTAATTCACAACAGCCTTTAAAGTACAATACAAACAAACTGCCATCAAATTCATCAAAATGTAACTAATTTGAATCAAAATTTTGCATAAGTGAAAATATAGGTGTAAACATAAGTGCTAAATACAGGCAAGGGATATTTTTTATTCCAGGAATTTTTATTCAAATTGTGCTTGGCAGTAAATTAACTGTTAAAAGCTTGTAATTGCACGTATTGATGTGTAGCAGAATATCTATAAGTACTTGCTATTACTTTCAAATTTGTATTTGTCTTCAGAAGGAATGCTAGCTATGCTGGAGGTGAATTGGTGATGGATTGCGGCCATTCCGCCGCATGTGTATTTTTGAACATAGGAGAAGTTGGGATGAGATCCAAACTGTGCATCTGTGGGGCTTTTATGAATATAAAAAGTAGAGATTTTATGGTAAAGAAACAATGCTCTTGTAAACACAAATGGAAATCTCTATGAATCTCATCTTGGTTACACACAAGGGGGGAGTATTCTCCACTGCAGTCTAATGGGATGTGCATTGAGGGGAGAATAATATGCACCACTGCCTTGTTCACTAACAGGTGAAGGGTAATATAGATGAAATTGGAGAACTAATGGGCAAGGCAGTGCACATTAGCATATACAAGGCAATTCCACATTTTGCAGCAAAGTAAAGGCAAAGCAGTGGCATAAACCAAGGAGAGATTAAGTCTAAGACCTGCTGTCGATGTGATGAAAACAACTTGACATTTGAGTCTTTCAAGTGCTGGTTTATCACATGAGTGGCTCAAATGATTACTTTCTCCGTGGCATGCAACAACACGAGAGCCTGAAGGACCCGCTCCCTGCGCCAGGGACAGCGCAAGCGGAAGGCTGAGCTGTATGAGTCTGCAGACACAGAGCAAAGGTGCAGTCGCTATGCATATTTCTAGCAAATCACTGAAGGAAAGCACCTGCCTCTAGGGGCAAGAGAGTTTTAAAATGTCCCTTTTTGCTAGCATAGATATAGACACAACTTTAAAACAGCAACCATTCAGGCCACTAAAAACTGAGGCAGATTCTAAGGCTCCCCACTTTGTGATAGCACATCATGCTGTCAAATTAATACGGCTACATATCAGATCATTAGACTATTGAGTATTGGGCAGGAGAGCTGATGCAGCAGCAGGGGAAAAGCTGCAATAGGATAATGGGAATATGTAGGGCCAGGAAGTAAAAGGAAGCCTTAGCAGCCTCCAGCAATTGTGTCACACTGGGAAGTACTGTTTTTGTTACTTGGAGATCATTGCTATGGATTATGTTATCATCCACAGAAATAGCAGGGAAGGGGTAGTATTTGGGGGTGTTTGTTCATTTTTAACTGAACCACTGGTTTATGTCAATGATTTTTTGTAGCTGTGAATTCCAAAGGTTGACAGGATAGATACATGTTCTTTCCTTTGTTACATTTTAAAGTTAACAAAGGTTTTGCAAAAACTGATGGTCAAAGAGAATTGTGCTCCAAAATCGAAACACCTCAGAAGGCATTTGTAACAATATTAGCAAAATATTATATAGTACTCTAAGTGTGAAACAAATATTTATAAGATCAGTTTTTCTTATTTCTAGTGTGTAGCACCAGGAGACAGAAGACCTTTAATCTAATTCTAATGGATTCACAATGTAGCTGTGGGAAGTCACATATCTTTTTCTCTGCTTATTACAAATAACAGACAAACACCCGCACAGAGGTTTTAGCCTTCACTGCTATCAATTAAATGCCATTAACTCTTCCCTTATACAAGAAAAAAAGAACATAGAATCTCTTTTAGAATTTCCTATTTTACATTTGTCTCCAAATAATCCTTATAATTTCAAAGGTCTTTTCTTCATAAGGAAAAGAAAATTAAAGGTTTCTTGGTTGGACCAAGGTTTCTTTTAGCAGTACTGATTCTTTATGAAAATAGATCACATTGTCTAAAATGTTGATCTGTGTATTGGCAAAGCCTACACCTTAGATAGATAATCATAACTCAGACCTTCTTACATCTACAAATCAAATAATCAATATAATGCAAGACATATATACCTGTAACACTGTGGTTCTTTTGATTATAGCATACCTGTTCCATAAGTGTGCCAAGTTTACTCTGCCCACACTGTAGTTTTGATATAGCCAATTTTTATACTTACCAAAAAAGTACTACTTGAGATTTTAAGTAGATATTACCACTTTTCTATTAAAATACTTCTAATTAGAAGGAAAAAGAGTATTAAAAAAGCAACAAGTCTCAAATCATGTTTGAAACAAACACAATTTTCATTTAATAGTCTAGCAGTACACTTGACTTAGACTTTGGAAAGGTACTGTCACTTAGCTCTAGTAAAGTTCATGAAACAAAAAGTTGCTAAAAACTTTAGCAAGTTTTTTGTTTTTTTGTTTTTTTTTTTTTTTTGTAATTATTGGGCGTGTTTAGCCTAGAGAAGAGAAGACCGAGAGGAGATCTGATCAACATATCAGTACTGAGGGGAGAAAGCAGGGAGAATGGGACCAAACTCTTCTTGGTGGTGGCCAGTTACAGGACAGGGGTAATGGGTACAAGTTGAAACACAGGAAGTTCCAGCTCCATGTGAGGAAGAACTTTCCTGTGTGGGTGACAGAGCCCTGGCACAGGCTGCCCAGAGAGGTATCATTTTATGAAGGTTATACCTGGAAATGATTCACTTCATCAGTCAAGGTTTTTGCTAGTATTTAATGAATCTGTCATGCTCACATCACTATTAAGCTAGCTGTAGTATACTAATGTTAAAAGACTTGTGATAACAGTGGAAAATTTGTATAAGTAATGAATGACTTTGTTTTCTCAGTCATTCTTTTGCTAACAACAGATAAATACTTATTCTTGTATTACTACATTTCTTCCACTTGTAGAAAAACATGTATTGCTCCTTTACATTTTACATGCTTCTCCTGTATAGAAGATACTCAGTTATCATATGAAGAGTTTTCATATAAAAGTTTAAAGCATATACTCCACTTAAAACCCATTTACATTCCTTACTTCATTGCATTTTGATAAAAACCTTTACCTAAAACACTAAATTAGCATCTTTCCAAATTTGAGATCTTAAAGTTAGGTAGCAAAAACAATCATGCTTCATTTGCAATCATGGATTCTGAAGTACTTAGCGACATTTTGGAATATATGCCAGTATTACTGCTCTTACACAAGTTAACTCTCAGATCCTGACTGGGCCCTATCCAAATTTGTATCAAAAGCCCACAGAAAGTAATGAAGCACATTTTGGTGTTAGTCTGAGGAGTATTTCCCTGTTGCATTTTTTTTTTACTTCTTGTTTTATAAATTAAGTTAGGCTTCGCTCCTTGCAAAAGACTTCCATAACAGATTAAAAGTAGCTTCACCAGAGATGGGCACCACACAGACTTGTAACTGCAAGAAAACAGATTGAAGGCAGGATTCTTTTTAGGATTTTTCTTTTCATATTGTTCCATTACTCTCAGAACTGGAAACACCATTTTTTGCAAAAAAATATGGTAGTACTAAGAAGTAAATAAAAATGTACATGTATTCAGCAATAGGAATTAAATACTATTTTAAGTGCCTCCTTTTTCTTAAAAAAGGAAAGAAAGGAAAATGAATAGATGAATTATGCTTTTTTGCTTACTTTCAGTGGTGCTATGAACAAATTTAACCAGATCTATCCTTTATGATTTTTTTTTCTCTTTAAAACAAGATTTCTCTTCTGGTCTTGCATATATGCATTATAGCAAATATATTCATATCTGCATTCACTGAAGTCGTACCAGTGAGAGAGTAGGTCATAATATACTGTTAAAGGAACTTATTTTCAGTATGGAAGGTAGTTAATTACACTGATTTTAGCAAAAATAAATATTTAGTCATTAGTTATTTGAAGTAGCTCATTTAGGGAAGTTCTTCTAAACAGCATTATTAGAATTTTACAAACTGAAATTACATTAAGACACGGGGACCTGTCTGCATGCGTATCCCTGCCGAACAGGAGCCACAAGCATTTTTAAGTGCATAGTTATTCTGTGCTTGCTCTCTGTGCTGTCACAGGTTCAGGAGAGCCTTTCTTGCCGCCCGAGGACCAACAGCCACAGGCCTCCCTAGGCAGCCAGGCCTTTAGCTTCCTGTCACTGAGCGCAGCCTCCCGCCATCGTGAGCATCTGTGTCACGTAATCCCTTTGGTAAGGGTGGAAAGCTCGTCACAGGTCCCTGGTTCTGAGGTCAGTTCTGCTCCAGCACCACCATAGATTAGAAGAGCCGGGGTGGAAGTGCTCAAATCTGTAACCTCCTTGTGCAGGCTCCACCGGGGTCAGGCAGTGCGGCCGCTGTGGCCACCCATCCGGGAGCCACTTCAGGCAACCTAGCACGCTGTGGTATGAGCATCGATGTTAGTCTCCAAAAGCTTCTTTTTTGCTCTTACTACTCACCCAGTTTTGCCATAAGAGGCACTAGCACTATGAGTCCTAGTGAAGTGAAAAAATCCATAGGAATACTTGCCTTATCATTACTAATATATATCACAAGCAAACCTAAAGTGGAAAACCTCCCCATGGGTGAGGAACATGTAGTCATCATAGGTACTTCGTTTGGAGGAAGCCAGTTGTCTGTGCTGTTCCACATGACAGTCATTTATTCTTTTGTTCATCATTTTTAAATGCTAGTTTTATAAGAGTGTATTATTATATATAAAATACAAAATTGAGCTTATGGAAATATTTACGTAGACAGAATTAGAGCTCTGTATATACTGCCAGCTCACTTCCTCTGCAACTGCAGGACTTGCAGTGGCCACTGCTTGTGGTCATCTCAACATGGAACATGAACACAGAGCATACACTATGGAATAATGTGACATTTCTGGTTTGGTAAACATGCTACTTCTGTTTGCTTAGCATAGCATTGAATGATTAAGGAATGTCAGAGACAGAATTACCTTCATGTTTCCCAACATCTCTGCTGGGAATTTCTGAGCAAACACACTGGAATCTCACTATAATAAGCCAACAGATGAACTGCTGAACTGTATAAACCTGGGAAACAGTGATGCCAAACTAGAAGAAGTTTCCTGCCATTAGCATAGTCTTCCCAACTAGAATTCAGCATTTGCCTCCAAGAGGCTTTAAAATGGCTATTTGAAAATTTCCAGATTGATGTTCCTGCAAAAGTTGAGGGGTTTGAAAAAGGTGTATGAGACAGGAACAAAGTGATTGTTTTGGGCAGATATTCATATAACCACTATGTAAGAAGTGTCATTTTGCATTTTATGGGAGTCAAGATCAGAAGCAACTTTAGACAGAAAGGCTATTCTGAGGCTGTAAATCTTTTTAGACAACTTAGATTTTTTTTATTTAATTCTAGCTGTTTATTTTTCTGTGTCTTTGTTATTTTCAACAAAATATAAGATGAAAAAAGTTTACAGGGTGAAATGAAAACTCCAAATTGAGAGGTATATTACTCGCTAAAGCAAATTAATATCATGCAGCATCTTGAATATATCTTATCAGTATGCTATACCAATTAGCTACTTCTTTATACTTCAAGATTCTAGAATTTAAGCAAGCTAAGAATTTATAAAATATTTTCTGTTTTCAGTCTAGTTTTAAAATATGGTTAATAAAAGCATATATCTGTAAAGAATATTTGTAGAGATACCATCTGCATGAAGGGATGCTTGTTCTTTTGCAAAATACATAAAATGACCAAAGGCACTGAAGAATAAACACCGTAGAGGGTGCAAAAAAACTGCTTTTAATATACTGAGTTTAAAGCAGTGTGAACCAGAAGAGCCACATCATTGAAAGTTTTTTTCTTGTTGTTAAGATCAGAAATCAAAGGGGGAACATAAATTTTACAAATTATACCAACATAATCAGGTGATAATCAGATAATATTCTATTTCTCTTTTTTCCTTTAAATTGTGCTTAATATAATTTTAAAAAATGATTTCATACTAAGCCATTCCTAACAATTGCACTGAAGCATTAAGAAACTATGAAGTGTTATATCTTCCTAATATAGAATTCTTCTCTACAAAAGTTATTTCAACAGATATTATAAAGAACCCAGATAGCATCTTGTAAACCTACATTAGCTGACTTATCTGATAATAATCCTTTGGCAACTAGTGTCAACAACTTCAGGTGTAGCCTTTCATTAGTTATTAGGAGATTTTCAGGAAGACAAGATATTATAAACTATCACTAGAATATAGTGAAAATGGATAAGGAAGAATATGAAAGCTCTAAATATCTTCCTTAAATTGTTGCAGGATATGTTTTTCATCAGACAATGTAAGTGTTAAACAATATAGTATAATAGCACTCTGTAAAGTGATCACACCAATAGCAGAACTGGAGATTGATGTTCTGGACGTGTGAAACCCTTAAAAGGTGATAAATAAAAAAGTCATTAGAAGTTAAAGACACAAGACAGAATCTTCATGAACAAATTGAAAGGTCAACTTACAGTATATCATAAGAAAGTTCTTTATCACATACCCCATCCCACATACACACAATAAAAATCACTTAGATGCTCTTTTTGCAGTACTTGACACATTTTTGACTCCAAGTGGAGTCTCATAGCCTAGTTATGCTTTTATAAGCAGGGCAAATATTAGCAATAAAAAAGGAAGACATGAAGACATGTTGTAAACCTAACAGAGTACTTTCCATGGTCCAGAAGAGACAAATAATTCAGGAAAAAAAAATACTAAGCCTGCTTATCAGGAAGTACTTGGATGTGCATATTACCTTTTATCTTCCATCTCACCTTTTTCACAATGTTAGTGACATCCATATAGCACTTGCTGTCTTTGCAGCTGATTGGTGATTGCAGGGTAACATTATATGATTCCAAGAAGGGACTTCCTTCCTGAAATGATGATACCACTGCTCATTCTGAATGACCTGAAAGTGGTTGTCTTGATCCCTTCTATTTTTGTTTTCTGCAGTCAGAAGTGTCTCTACCTTTCAAGCCTCACTATGTCCTCACATGGTCCCTATCCCATGCAACCAAAACTTCACTTGGAACAACTGGTTTCCTCCTCTGCAACTGTCATTCACTCATACAACCGGAGCCAGTGGAACTGACAAAGCACTGAGACACCCAAACAGTGCAACTATCCTTTCCTCTTTGGGGGGAGGCTTTGGGGTATTTATCTGCTCTCCCCATTTGGTAGAACATCCTTCTGTCACATGATTCACCAGCACAGGAGCACTCAGCAAAATGAAAGTCAGCTGCAGCTGAGGAACTCGTTATAGCCCAACCCTGTTAGGGACCATGTCCCTGATTAAAAGTGTTTTCACCATGCTTATCAAATTAAGTTTGTTTTGGAACTATTTTTACAAAAATTGAAATCAGAAAAAAAAAAAGCTTTTTCTTCTGAGTATCTTTTGTACAACTTTTTATGCACATAGATAGTGTCCTAATAAACCATATTTTGAATGTAGGGAAGAGAATGGTGCTTAGTAGAAAGGGACTTTTGTATGTTTAAGTCTATAGCAAGTGGTCTGGCATACCCCCTGCTACTCAAGGTTCTTTGAGATAGCAAATACTTCAGTGAAAGGAATAGTAATTCTAGCAATGTAGACTAAACTGACAAACCCTCATCCTTACTGTTCTTTTATTGCTGTGAAATCTGAAAGTAGCTTTTATTGAGACATCATATTCCTTAACCAAGTGCAGAGCTGTGCCCCTCCATCTCTTACTGCTCGCTGTACCCTTTGCATTGAGGTGATGAAGTTTCCAACAGCAGTTGAGCTGCTAAGATAGATCTGCGGAGAGAAAAACACACCTTGAGGTTCCAATGTTCCATCTGCTTGGAGGAGTCTCATAAATAATGCAGTGTTTTTGGAAAGGACAATTTAAATTGCTTAAGTTTCCTTGATTCTGGTCATCACAATGAGCACTTGATTTTTTTCACTTTATATCTTTGCATTACGGCCTCCATTTCTGGTTTTCCTGTAGGGTAACTGTCGAAGGACAGAAGCCTTTCAGGGTGAAGGGAAAAAATATATAATTCTAATTTTAGGTCTAGATTCAATTTCTCAACCGTGACCATAGCCTTTTAATATGAGTTATACGCACGCATCGAAGAAAATAGGTACTTAAATATGTTTTGATTGGCTGGATCTCTTTAAATAATTTATATATGGCTGTAATCACAAAATTTCTTGTCTGATGAGTTTATATGCTTGATTCAATGATGGGGAAAAAACAATACGATAAGTTGTTGATAGTAGCTCCTAGGGAAAATGTTCTGTACAAAAGTATTCCTACTGTAAGTATTGGAAATTTTGAAATGTTACAAAAATTGAAATTATAAAACCACTGAAGGAAACTATTGCATGTAATCACCATGGTCTTTTTCTCACAGCTTGACTCTATGACAGTTTGATGGGTTTATTGCAGTTGGCATGGATTACTTTGGCTAAACTAAATGGCAGCTATCTCACATGCCCTTGATTGTGCTCAGTTTAATCAGAGGCTTCTGAATTGATGGCTTTTGTGAACGGGCTGAAATAATATCTGTTTTTGAAGAAAGATGCATTTAAAAAACTGATAAAATGTTTTAAAATAAAGGTATTGCAATAAGACCTGTATTGCCTCAGTGAAAACCTACAGGAAAACATGTCTACTTTTCAGTAAAGTAGGGGCAAAGATTAGGTTAGTTCCTTGTTGTGGCAACATAAGCCTTTCTTTTTAGGAAGTACCTGTGTTGCTAAAAATGGCCACCTTGGTTAACCAAACTGATTTTTAATCAGACCTGAAAATATTTAGCACAAAATTCTTCTGTAGTGACTACAGTATAATGGCTTAGATGACAGTTTCATAGAGGTTGGGGCTATCTTTAACAACTTATAAATGGTACAGGCATAATCAATGTGATTAAAAAAAAATAATAATACTTGTAGAATGAACCCAAAACCAAGTGTGTGGCCTCCTATGTTTTTTCTTTTACGTGCTAAAATTAAATTATGATCAGCAGCCATTTTCTAAATCTCAAATCTCTCTGAAAAGATTAGATGGAAAGCAGGCAGTAAATATCCTTGGATAGTTACAATAGAAAGCATCTAGGAAAAGAGGGGTGGGGTCTTCTCAGTTATTTCTTGTGCGTTAAATGTACTCTCCATCCTTCCGGCACTTCTTGGTGGATGATACAAAACTCTTTTACGAAACGGGAGCAGTATCATTAGCCATGATTTAGATTAGTTCCTTCCCATAAATCTAGCAGCCTGAGCTGCTAATATTTTTGTGTAATACTCAGCATATGAAGGTTTGCATTATCCAAAGCAAATCATAATGAAAACGTTGTATTATATGATCTTCTTTCTGCTATAACAAAATTCCATAATATGTGTTAAATGCTTAATCTAGACAAGTTTAAATGTCTCAGGTGACCTTATCTCACTGGAAGAGACTCCTCTCCCCTCAGTGATAATGCAATATATTATTCTTCAACCAGCCTGCATGATTCTAATAGAAGTAGGATGAGGCACTACTGGCCATCCAAGTAGTGGTCACAAATCATTAACAAGATAGTCTTCCTTTTATTTCTCCTATAGGATTTAGAAAATTCCATTTCATAGCCATTTTTTGGCCTTTCCTCTAAAATACATTCAGTTTGAACATGTGACAGTTCATAAATTTTATACAGGCAGTAATATGCAATTGAATCATCTCAATTCTTTTTCCCAAACCTCCCTTTTTCCTGGAGTCCATAAGGTGTTATGTCCCTCCTACACACAGCCTATCTCCTGTTCTCCACTCATCCTCTCCCACCCTGCACTAAGGGTTGAAGAACTCACAGCCTTGCTCACTTCTTCTGCCACTCCATAGGCCACAGAGGGATCAAGGTTGTAGTGTCTTCTCATCTTTTTCTTACATATCTTATCTGTGAGAATATTTGCTGAAGGCGTGTGGCATGGAAGACTGAATTAACACTCCATTGGGTGGCTGCATTAACGTAAGCTGCAATTGGCCTTTAGTTAAAATTTAAATGTACAATTTTATGGATGTACAATTAGATTTTGATCTTTTCAGTCCTTTAATATTTTTTTCTTTTCCAAATTCCCTCTAATTTGCAAAAAAAAAACTTAACCTACAACTGACCTAATCTTTTTAGTCGTATCATTAAAATAGTTCCAAATCTCTCAAGAAAAGTCAAAATGCAGTATCCATTCTAGTATTGTTGAACAGTTCAAGAGCTCAACTATGGTTCCTTCTCCTCTGCCGCTGAAGAGAATTGCTAACACTCTGTGACTATAGGTCAGATCAAAGTGATTTTTTTCTAATTACTGCTCAGTATTAGATCTGACAATGGTGAAAATTAAACTGTAAAATCAGGATCAGACAGAAAAAGGACAAGGCGGAATAAATATTGAGCAACTGTCCATGTATTTCTTGGCTACAGCATCCATTTTATTAAAGCTACTAGAGAAACCAGGGAAGGCATTTAAGCATTCAAAGAGGGGAATTAGTTTTCTGCTCCTGCTCTCTGTCCCTCCAAGAGATATGGCCTGTTTCACCTTCCCTTTCTACCTCGAAAATAGCCTATTTTTTTTTTTTCGGGTCCCAATGAACCCTGTCTAAACCGAGACCACTGAAGAGCTCCATGCAATGATTTTCTCATGTTTGGAATGAAAGTAGAAAGATTCTGCTCTTCTGTGGGATGGAGAGGATGGAGGCCATCTTCACAAGTCGCTTTGTCTCGGTTGAGGCTTTGCTTTAAAGAAAGACGTGCATTCAAGGATCATAGAGTGAACTTGAATCCCTGCAGTAGAAGGATTCAGCCTCAGCCTACTTAAGGGCAAGGCTTAAATCCTCAGTGGAATTTGTAATGCTGTGACAGTAGCAAAAGGGAGCTAGAAACAGAAGTGTCACATACTGTGGTATCAGGACATATCTTCCTTTTTACAGGAAGAATACCAAATTCGGTTTAATAAGACAAATGAGATATTCTTCTGAAAACTATAGTGACTCATCAAGAAATGCAAATATGCAGGTAAAGGTTGGAACCAGCTTCCCAGCATAAGTTCCATTTGCATCAGATATATTTCATGAGCTTTTTTTTTTTCTTTCTAAACTTCTTTTGCTACAGGTTTTAAAAATAAACCCTGAGATTCCTTTGCCATTAAACGATATCAGGAGCAAATGTCCTAGGTGCAAACATTTAGTACCTCTGGCTTATATTTCTAGCTATATTTCCCTGGTGTGTGAAATAGTCTCAACATAGATCTCACCATCATCTGGCAGAGGAACAGAAAAACAGGAAAGAGAAATGTAAAATATTGTTTCTGGATAACCTGCTTGAAATATTCCAGTCTTAAGGAGCAACACCTTCAGCAGACTGTGTAGTACATGCTACACAGTGTAGCACAGTGTAGCAGGATGCTTTCTTTCTGTTCAGCCTGTTGAATGATTTGTGAAACTAGAACTGTGATTTTTTTTTTTGACTGATCACCTGATTTTAATGTTTTGTACCATTCCTTCATTCACTGCTTTACATAATTAATGATTTCTATCAGAGGTGAAGTGCAGGCCTCTGCAGGCCTGTTACTTTACTCTAGAACTCCAAAGTTGCTCACTCAAAAGGAAACTATTGCAAAAAGAGATTTCACCCACAACTGTGGTATTTGTACATTTTTTTTCTGGTATATATATGTCTATATCTAAACATGAATTCAGTCTTCATTATTTATAAGCTTAGCAACATATTTTGGATAGTATGTAAATACTGAAAAATTCCAGCAGATCACATTTTCTAATCTACCCAAAATGTTGCTTCTGTCAAGCTTCCCTTGCCCTTCTCTTTCTATTCCCTTTCTCCTGGGTATGTTTTGCTGATTTCTTCTCTGTTTATATTTAGATTTAGTCCTTTGACTTTGGAGTTCAGTCAGCCCCAGTTTATTTGTGGACCATTTACTTGGGTGGCAGATTGACGGTATCACAGACATGAAGTTGTTTCCTTGCTCAGCTGGGTCTGCCTAAACAAAACTTAAGTGTAGGCATCACACTCTGTAAATGCCTTTCCCCGGGGCCAGCACAGGCATCTTCAGGTTCTGAGAGCCGGGGACAGAGCTGTTCAGTGACCACAGGAATAAGCTCCGGTCTTGCCAAGCTCATAAAACGCAGGACCATACTGTTTTTCCTAGAGTTTTTCTGTCATTCCTGTTGTTTTCTAGACTTTTGTACTACATAGGTATTTCAGTCCTCATTACTGTCCCGCCTCTTCTAATTCTTTGCTGCTCTTTTTCTTATTCATTTTCTTTATATCTGAGCTTTTCATCCACCCATGTTCATCTTGTATGTTTAATCTGTCAAGGTTTCTCCTATAAATCTTTCTCTTTTTCGCTTCCTTGAGATGATCTCACCAGCATTTACTCATGTCAAATTTAAGCTCTTTAATGTGCTCTCTTTTTCTAATAAGATTGGAAGTATTGTGGGTAGGAAGATCTAGTTATTTATGTTTATAAAACATGATCTGACTTCTAGGAATTTATGTGTAATAAAATATACTCTATATCAATTGTCCTGTCTGTTCTGATGAAAAGGAATACTGTAAAGGTAAAACGAAAAAACATATCAAGCATTCTGTGTAGATTTATGCCTATTTCTAAAACTTACAACATGCTTAGAAAACTCTTCTTCTCTTGCATCATATTTTACTCCTCTTTTTCTTTTTTTTTTCTTTTTTTTTGGCTTCACTTGGAAGCTAATGCATAATTACATCCGATAGAGACCAACATCTTCAAACTGAAGCCGTGCCCCTTTACTTTTGGTGTTCACCCTCTTTCAGTTTGGAAGTATTTGTGTTTCTATGAGATACCCTTTCCTGCCTGTCTATGAGGATCCAACTAGATTAAATTTGCATATAAACATATGTTTTCTTGCCATACTGAAATGACTTTCCAGACTCTCCCTAGTGTAACCTTTGCTAATAAGAGAGAATTAGCTCAATAGCTTCATTGTGAGGAAAGTTCATTTTTTTATGTGACGCAGTAACCTCAGATGTGAGGAATGCTCGATATGATGCAGCACTGTGACCATTCTTTCTTCATGGAATCCTAAAAGAAGCCGGTGTGCAGACTGTGCATCATATGAATACATCATCTTTCTAGGGTTCTTGGAATTTTATTTGTGTATAGTTTTAATGGCCTTTCATTGACCTGATTCATGGAAATACATATAGTTGTTCCTTGCTTATTTTCACACATCAGGACTTCAGCATCACTCTCACAGTGGTTACAGCAGTTAGGGTGGTAACGTGGCTCCAGCACGCCTTGGAAGGGCTCCTGACGAAAGTCAGCTACTTCTGGAAACCAAAGCAATCCTTTCCACGTTGCTCATAAAAAGCTTAAGGATAATCTGGATACACATTCTGCATATTTTGGAAGCAGCTGAAATGAGCAAGTTTAATAACCCATCGCCAAGGTTGCTTACTGAAGAAAAGCGATAATATTAGTTGTTGCCCTTGTGTGCTGGCTTTGTTCATTAGCTGCAGCCGTCAGTGTCACACCAGTGAAACAGTAAAAGGAATAAAAAGATATGAATGTATTCTATTTTAATGCCACAATACAGTTAACTTCAAAAGCATGATCAAATGAACAAATTTGGGGAATCTATATGGCACATAGCACTAGAAACAAGACAGATTGTTTCTGATCTGCCTGTCTGAAAATAGCTCAGCTTAGCAGGAACTGAGAGTTACTATGTGATGATTATTGTTTAGTGAACTCGTTAATTCATTTCCTAATTGACAAGTTGTTATATCCACAAAAGCTAATGCCACAATTGGCACTCTAGTTTGCAGTTTAGTAGCAACAGTGAGTACTTAGTAGAACATGCAGACTATGCTGTTGTCTTACCATCGCAACAGTAGTTCAGTGGCAGCAATTACATACGGTGGTGGGAAATTGGGGCAGCTTTTTTCTAATGCAAACAATGTAAAACTCACATTTTGATAGCTGCCCATTTGATGTCCATCTGGGGAACAAAATGTAGCAAGAAAATATCCCTATTAGACATATGATTTTTCATACATAATTGCCATGTATTTAGATGTTTTGTGGAAATATACTCAGAGTTGTCAAAAGGATAATACTTTCATCTATCAGCATGGTCTCCAGATCTTTCCCAGTGGTCCAGAATGCTTCAGAATGGAAAGTGCTATAATATACAAATATATATATATTACACTTACATATATTAATATGAAAAATAAGAAAAAAGGTTTATTCTTGTACTGTTCTCTAAATATTCACTGCAGCTATAGCAGGGCATCTTGTATACTAAAATGTGATGTCAAATCAGGGATCTCTCCTTTATGGAGCAGAAAATTATATCACTGTATCAGTTAAGCTTCTATAGCACCGTTATAGAACAAATAATCAAGGCAGATACATAGGAGTATTTTTCCTGTGTTAGCAATTCTTTTCACTGGTGGAACCTGGCAATTTTTGATAAAAGAGAGAGAAGAAACCCTTTCCCATTTAAAATAGCCTCAGGATTTCTCTCCTCAATAAACAACAGATTGAGTTCTATACTTAGATATTTTCTTTAAATTCTTTTGACTACTTTGTTTACCCAATTTGTTCCATTTTAAGATTCAGAGCTATCCTGAACTAGTAACTGTAGATGGCTTGTGACTTTATGATAAAGACATACCACTAGGGGGAAAAAGCAAAATACAAATTACAAATGCCAAAATGGCAACATTTGTTATTTACCACTGATACTGGGCATTCTCAGTGAGTCATGAAATTGCAATAAAAATGCACAAAGTTTGAAGTAGTGTCTATCCAGCCTTATGTTCCTCTTGGTGTTCACCTCTGATCTTAAGGATAGTGAGCTGGAGACCCAAGTTTTCTTTTCCTTTGTCATTGCAGGTAGTGTGTGTGACAGCGCAGGCTCTGGCAAGCTCGTTCCTTCCATGGAATCGCTCCTTTCCCTCGTGACCAGGCTGCTGGGAATGCAGACTTATACAGATGACGAAGGGCACTGATGGAGCGGAGATTGATTTTTCCTCACCTATCAGAAGTGAGTAGCTGATGATTTTTAAGTGCTGTTGATGAATGGAAGAATTCCCTTGCATGTCCTGTTAAATCAGGCCGTGGGCCTTCTTACAGAGATTTTCATTTGCAATTTTAGTAAAAAAAATATTTCCTGCATTTTGTGTAATAGAATTGGTCTTAATAAGATATCTGTTGATTAGCACTTGTCACGTTTGTGGAGAGGCAGTGACTTGGAAAGTCTAGATTAGCTCTAGCTTAATCTGTGTCATTTATATTTTAAGTAAGTAAGCCATAAGGATATCAGATAAGGATATTCAAAAAGATCTTGTCCACCAGGGTTCCTCAGTATTTAGGCTTGAAACAGTGGTCTGCTGTGACTACAGATTCCCGGTACTCACTGATGAGTGGGGAAAATGTGGTGGTAGCTTTGATGCAGTTTCTTCTTACTGAGCAGTTGAGCAACTCCTGGTTGTTGCTTCTCTTTTACTCTCATTGAGAGATGGAGGAGGAGAAGGGCTATGCTGGCCACGTCAGGTCACTACTTAAAACTACTCTACTCAGTGTGGATGGGTAGGATTGCCCAGTATAGTGTGATTAGTGCTTTACATGCCAGAATTACTCCAATTCCTTCACCTCAGTATGATCAAACGCAACCACCAAGTGCATCATCCTGAATCCCACATATCACTTCAGTACCTCAAATTCTAATTGGAACGCATCAGCCCCCTCAAACCCAGCCTCATTCCATTTGCTTTCACTTTCCAGCTGCTATTCCAGGCTCAGTGTCAGCTCAATCATTTTATATTCTTACCTACTTGATTATTTATTGCAGGTCCAGGGGAAGATTTTTTATTCATTCAAATAACATTGACCAAGGTGCTAATTTTTGATGCAGCCTGCTATGAAAATGTTAGTATCCTTGTTACCCTTGTGCTAGTGCACTGTGCAATAGACAGCTCATTCCAGAGCATGAGCAGTTGAAAGTGAGCAGCAGAGTGAAGCACTGAAAAGGAATACTTTTCATTGGTTCATGGTTGTCTAATGCTAAGGCCAGGAGACAAGGAAATTGTTAAATTACCCTTGCTGATAGCCAGGAAGACAGGAAGAAAATGGGCTTTTTTTTTTTTTTTAAGAGCATTAAAAAAAACAGCTTTGGTTGTAAAAAGAATTGGATCAGCTAAAATAAGGCTCAGTCAGGTTTTTAAAAAACAGTCGGACTGTTGCTCAGTAGATTAATAGCCACCTGACAATACAGTTTCCATATTCCATAGTTCGAGGAGCATGAATGCAGCTTACAGTTTTGCTACACAATAATACCTTATTTTGATGGGTGGAGAAGTCAGAGCTGAACATAATAAACATTAAACTTGTGTGATATCTATGTTAGGTTACTACCATGCTTGTTGATTTATAGATTGTGTAGGTATTTTATACCCCAGTGTATAAATCACACATCTTTCTTACATCTCATTTTGGCAATACCAACAATGGAGAGGAACACCTTTGCCTGAATCCTGGTGATAAGAAACTTGTTTTGTTTGAGTTATTGCCTTTAACCGGGGCCATAATGACTATAATCCTGTCATTCTGCCTTCTGAAGTTGCCAATTTGAAGCATAGAGCTTTAATATTCTCAATCTCCACCAAGGTACCCGTATGATTTTCAGAGGAAAAAGGAACCATGTGAATATGGGATTATCAGCCCCAGGCAGGACTTAGGATATGGCATTTTCAGCTTGAAGGACGATTAAACAATAGCCCCTTACAGTGACCTTGTGTCCACTCACTCTGCTGACCTTGACATCGTTGGGCACCCAGGGATGACAGAGTTCCTATCGCACAGTTTTGTCTGTGCTGCATTTTAATACCAAGAATCTCAAGATATGCACATAGTAATATTATTTGCACCGTGAACATGTGAACTGTCTCCCTTCAGCTATACACTTGCTATGAAATAATTGTGATTTTAGGTTTATTAACTTTATGACTAGGCATAAATAATAACGAAACTTAAGAAATAAAAAAAAACCCACACCATTCAATACATTGCAATTTAACAAAAATGGCCCATCTGTGCCACGTTCCCATTTTGTATATACATAATTTTTCTGCAGTTTTTTCAGAGATTCAATAAGCAAGACATATTTATGCCAGCAAGGCCAAGGAATGGGCCTAAAGAACCACAGAGCTTGAAATAGCAGAATAAAATAGGTATATTCACATACAGAGTTGAAATCAACTGAAAAAAAAAAACCCATGCCATGCTTATCAAAGAAATTGCTGCTTAAAACATAAAAGGAAAAAAATATTGCATTGTAATTGCAATACCTTTTAGCAGGGAAAAAGATTTTTTCTTGCATGCTGTCTCCCATTATGAAGATTTTGCATTTTTCTTTTCAGTTCTTACTATTAGTATACTTAATTTAGTGGTAGCATAGAATATGATTTATTTTAAGTAAACACTTATGGAATTACTTTGAATGATTGCATTAAATTTAACATTTCATTGGAAAATTCTCCTCAAAGAAAAAATTAATACAATATTAATTATAAATTTCCCTGTGAAACCTTAATATGCATATTTAGAAATGTGAAAACATTTCTTGTTGGAGCATTTGTTATCAACTATGAGTTGTTTTTCATGGTAGTGTAGATGACCTTGAGAAAATACAATCACATACTGATTTCTGAATCTATTCATACTTTGCTGTTGTAACTCTGTATTTGTAACTACCATGAATCCGAAGAAGTGGGACTTGTCATAGATGATCTGTCTTTCAGTGGAACTTGAGAATGTCAGAACTATCCAACTCAATAGTGTTTTTTCAGGTATTGGTTATAAAAGCCTGGTTCTTTTACCCCTTTTGGTTTAAGTTCATAAACCATAACCTCATGTGTAATTTAAATCAGTCTTTTCTGGAAGTTCATAAATATGTATTGAATGCAAGGGATAGACCAGAATTCACTCCCAAGATGCTGTTCGGGCTAAGTGGAATCTCCTTAGGAACCGCTTCAAAGATCAATTCCTCTTGTCCATAAAAAATAAGTTTAAATTGTCTTCTATGAGCCTGCTGTTAGCAATTGTACTGTTACATTATGTATGATTCTTTGACTGCTCATTGCTTCAACAAACTGCACAGAGCTCCATTAGTGATTTTCAATTTCATGCTAAGCTTTGCAATTTATTAGTGTTATTTAGGCTAATGTACTATTATTTTGCATATTTTATATCATATTTCATTTGCTATTCATATGACCTAACAGTTAAGTATTGGGGATCAATAAGGTCTCTTAAATGTTTGCATATTCATATTAGTAAGAAGAGCGAGATCATGCAGGCAGCTGAAAACACACTGGATTAGGACCAAGTTTAATTTTTTCAGACATTTTTACAGCTTTCCCTCCATTTTGTCAGCAGATTTCACTGCTGGTTTCCAGACAATGACATAATGGCCAGATGCATTTATTCATGACAATAACTTGCTTTAGTAATGATTACCGATTATGGATACTTGGACCATGTTAATATACGTTCTTTGCCAGTGTGTTATCTTTGTGTTATCCTGATAGCCAGCTAAATTCAAGCTAAATACCAACTGCTACCGAGAAGCAGATGGAGTTCCACATTTTTGGGTTTTACTTTTTTCTTTCTCAAATCCCTGCTCTGTTTCAGAAAGAGAAATATTAAGTATTAATCTGAGAAAATGTAATTCTTCTGCCTTAAATTTTTGCATCAGTCACTATACTATATGACTATAGACTACAGAAGTCATTATAATGGCAGAAAGAAAAATCAACAATCACCAGTTTAAATTTTTGAAGAGATTGACTTCACACGTCTGGGGTCCTTTCCTTAAAATACTGAGGTTTAGGAAGTCGAAGCACTAGGACAAGGGACTTTTGAGAGTATTAATAAAGTGGTGTGACGTGCTTATAGAAAATAGGCACATAAACATGCTTGTGTCTGAATTGCTAAAATACTAATAAAAGCAGGGAACATAATGTCAAGCATCTTACCTAGTTCATTGCGATTAGGGAGTAGGAATGAAATTTTGAATGATCCTGAGGATGTGGATCAAGGGACTACTGAGAGTTAAGTAAAAGTTATGGTAGAATTAACATTTTAAGACATTGAACTTTATCTTTTCAAACATTTGTCCTTCATATAAAGTTTATCATATGTTGTTTATCAACACAGAACCAAAGATTAAAGAAATTTTGTAGAAGGCAAGGTAGGTATTAGTTGGTAAGATAGATAGCCTAGACTACTAGATAACCTCACAAGATTACTCCCCTCCTGCCTTCCATGATTTAGAGATTATATTTCAACTGCTAGGTTTCTATGGAACATTTTTATTTATATTCAAAAATAAAGCCCCAGCATCAACAAGAAACTTTGAAATTGCTATATAAACTGGTCTTCAGCTTAACCTTTAGTTAGTCTGAAAGTCCAAGATTGGCAGGATCCAGCTCTAACTGCCTTTCAGAATTTCCTGGTTCTTCAATTCTTCTGGCTGGGGACTCTGAGGTCTTTTATGTCCCCAGCCATGAGTAGTCAGCACAACCAGACTGCCCCAGCAGCAAGGTCTGAAAAATTACAAGTATCATATGAATCTTCAAGTAACTGGAAGGAAATAAGACCTTTTCCTGATGGTTCAGTTAGAAGGTTAACCAAAAACTGCATGTATCCACAAAATATTTCTGTTTTGGCATGTTATCATATTCAAATTAAGTTGCATTTAATTGGTAAATCCCAGCTTTTCTTTGAAGATGTGGATGTGTGTGCGCACATATATACATATCTGTACACACACAACACAGAGCTACAGATCTATAATCCCAGTATTTCCAAAGCACTAATTTCAAAATATATGACAATTAGTGGTTAATTTAGTTATTTTCTTAGCAGATGTTCCAGCCTCAGAGTTTTCCCATAGTTGTATATAGGGATCCAATAGGCATATGAAGACACAAGTAGTAAAATCTCTGACTGCTTTCCCTTTTTTTCCTGTCTTCTGGCTGTAGACAACTGCTCAAAGCTTCCTGGCATGCCAGTAGTTACTTTCTCCAACAGCACACTGGGAAAATATAACTCCCTCCTAAATTCCCCTCTGACATATGCAGCCCTTTTTTATCCACCTGGATTTGCAGTCAGATATTTAACTCTGTTCTTCAGAACTAATGTATGGAGAGTAGGGATGTGAAGAAATGTCTAGCTAATTTGGATTAATTAGTAATTTTTGTAATTTCTGTATATTCTCCAAGTGCCAAAACTCAGTCAAGATATGCAATCAACTTCAGAATAACACAGCAAATGATTCCTTCATGAGGGCACTTTACCCACGGTGTTGTCTAAACTGTAGGTAGACTGAAGATGGCAGAACAGTGTAATGTAAAGACAGATACAGCTCCTGTATACAAAAAGGGATTTAAATACTTTCCCAAAACCCAGGAATGGCTCTATCGACAAAAGCTGTTGCTTTGTCAAATTACGTACAGGATTATAACTGGTACAACTATCACAATACTGTTTTTTGCAGTAGATTCTCAGTCTAGACAGAACATAGTTAAACTTGCATAAATATTTGGAGATTTGTATAGATTTGTAATGATTAAAGATTTGCCTTAGAAGATTATTTTGGTTTTGCTGCTTCTGATGCTGCAAAGTATACAGGTATGTATAACAGGGGGTCAAGTCGATACAGACTTAATAGGAATGAAAAAGTAAAGCAGGCGTCTGTGCTGCGAGATAAATGGTTGTGGTTCACAGCACTAACAATCTCTGCTGATGCAGCTGGTAGAGATCATAAACCCCATGATGAAAATATCTCCATATCCATATTATGATGCTCTAAAGCACTGCAGGCACAGATGGCAGAATTTGTAAGTTCTCTCAGAAACATAGTTATGGTTCACAACATTTTCAGAATCTTCTGAAAGAGCAAGTATAGCTTGTAAGCCCTGAGGAGAGGGTCATGGCCCTCACAAAGTGTGCCCGTTCAGGTGGCAGACCTCATATAGACGTCGGGAGAGAAAATAACTGTGAATCACAATGCCTGTCAGAGAAGTGAGAGCATTTGCAAGCTCTGATGACGCAGTCAGCAAAGCAGAATTTTGCTATGTTTCTTTCTGGATGGTATCTGGGGAAAAAAAAAAAAAAGTACAGTCTGTATGGTAAACTGCCTTGTATTTCTGGTTAGTCATCTCAGGTGGTTAGAAGACTGAATTAGCCTACTCAGAACCTCCCTTGTCAGTGCTAGGGAGTCTCACCAGTTCTTGTACCTTTAACAATACAAAAATACTTGGCTATTACCCAAGAGCAGATGCCTACTGGCTGGAAGCACTGAGGCAAAAAAACCTTTTGTATGTGGTGTGAGAAACAGTGATTTTGATAATTTGGAGTTCTTGAGTACCCAGGCAGATGTGAAAATGAAGTAGCTGTCACTTAACAAGTGCGAGACTGTTATTTGCCACACTTTAATAAATATTATGTATGTTTTAATAAGACTATTTGTAATCCATACATAAAACATTTTATGAGTTTCTGTCATTATTTAAAATACGCATAACTGCTGGTATGAACGGGCATTGTTGAGCACTGCCCTTCACATAATAGGATCACACATGTAGATATGATGAACATGTTTTCTAGCTAAAGATTGAAAATAATAAATCACCTTCAAACTTTTTAAAAAGATAAATAAGGAAAATGGTTGCCTGAGAGACCTAGGAAAATAATTATTCTTCAAAAATAAAAATAGGTATTTTTCAGGGAAAAAATAGAGAAAATTTGGCTAATCCCCCAAGTAATAGTAAGAGAAAAGAAATCATTTAACTGTGCATAGTGGATGGATTCCTGAACTTCAAATGATACCCTCTTGCCAGGTAAATATGAAAATTTTGAAAGACAAATGTGAAAAATTTACTAGCATGTAAATGCTAGTAGAAACCATTTTTTTTCAAATCTCTAGAAGATGTTATTTTCTATCACAAATAAAAATGCCATTTTTCTATTTCCTCAGCACTGACCTAACCTTCATTAATTTTGGTATAATTTACATCCTGTTAAAGCAAGATTACAGAAGTTAGGATGTTTTTCATCATTCTATCTTCAGTTTTGCTTTTTTAGCTACAATAATTTGAGTTATAAGGTGACAGAATTCTTGACTGATACGGCTTTTATATTTACATTCTGGGGATAAAATTCTGCTTTCACAGCTACAGATGTATATGTCAACTCAATTTTTGTTAGGCTGAGTCATAATATGGGCTATGACTGAATAACTTCCCATCACTCTCCTCTGCTAAAAATCTGTTTTTAGAGCAGATCCAAATCTAAAAGCAGTGTCTTTCTGGGCCTGAGTGAAAAATACTCAGAGCACTAGTACTGGATTTTTGTATAACACATCCAACAGAAAAACAGGCTTGAGGTAGTGTTCTTAGTCCTCCCCTCTGTGACTATAAAACTCGAATGCAGCACAAAACATATTGAAACTGTTTGAAGAGGAATAAATGGATGTTAAAGAGGGTTTAATCTTTTTTGATGTGTTATCTAATAGAGTGTAACGTGAATGAACTGATAGCAGACTAAATGCACTAGTAGTATTTAAATACACCCTCCTATGCACATGCGGAAGTTTTTGTAGTCAGATAAGTATGGCTTTTCAATCATTCTATGAAAGATACTTTTATTTTTTAATTTCTACACTTCATATAAAATGTCTTCATATATTCTCATAAATGTGTAATATTGTTAAGAGCGTGATAAAAATAAAAACCTGATTTTATTCCCCTCTCCTCAGTAAAATATCTCCACATATTGTTTTCATATGAATGTGCCATTTTATTAAGGGCTAAGGCAAAAAAAAATCTACTATTTCCCAAGGTAGTGGCTCAAGATTTCATGAAAATTTTGGTTGAGATACTGTCTAGTATTCCTACAGTATAGCTCAAATACTAATTAATGTATTTCTCCAAAAGCCATGTGAACTTATGGAGCATTTTTTTTTTTCTTGTATGTGTAGAAATTGAAGCCCAGCAAGCTTAAATGCCAAATGTAATGCATGGCTAATACATATAAGTCAAACTGTTGCAACATATTTCCCAACATTTCTTTGATCCTCAACAGGAAATGTTTGTAAATGGAAATGCCTTTTGTTACTGAGTCCTCTTCCTATGATAGCTGCTACCGTCAACTCTCCAGATATCTCCAGGGGAAAAGATTAATTACGTTTCAATTATGCTACAGAAAAATGTACTTTACATACTTACAATCTGAAAATCATTGTGGTGTTTCTCTAATGTGTTTAAAAATTCAAAAATATTTTTAAAAGCCACTTAAAAAGTCAAGCAAAACTCAGGCTAATGGAATACGGTGTTATCCTTGAAAGTGATGTATTCTCCATCCTTCCATGCCTTTCTGTATGACATTACATAGATATTGTGACTGAATTTTCTGTGAATTATGTTTTTCAAGTAGATAAAGCTATTGGTAGACAAGCAGCTTCTTTTTCTGCATGTTTGCATTGCTTTTAAAAATAAATTTTCAAAGAATTAGGTAAGCATCTTCAATTATTTTTGGTTCTCTATGTTTGCTTGTCTCAACATTTTACTAGTGACTTGCATTTTCTCAAAAACATCTGGTATTTAAGTGTTTGTTTTAGGCAGGAAAAAGATTTGAGTGCTAGCGATTTCAAGTATATACTATATTGTCTAATACAATATTATTTATAGTTGTATGATGACAGTAAAACAAAGATACACAAAGGAAAAATATTTCTGTGGTAGGGTTTCAGCTTTACAGTATAAAATACTGTTTTGGAAAAACAAAAGATAGTGTTTAGAGGGTAATATTAAATACCTTCTCTTAAGTCTCCTTTTAAGTAAAACCACATGTGAAACATGAGAAACCAGAAAATTTTTAAAGACTAGTTCAGAGAAAACTTGAAAATTTCATTTGAGTAATGAAACATTGTGACTACATTTCTGTGGAATTTCATTATGTTTATTATTGAAGAATGCACTCAGTATTTGCAGTGATTTAGTGACTATTTCAACCTGATCTTTTCTAAACTTGTGCATGAAGCTTGGTTGTACTGTGTATAAAGCATCCCTCCAAAAAATGACTTTTCCTAACAAACAGTTCGTTATTTATCTGTTCTTGTTGTGCCTTGAACCTCTTCTCCTTCAGTAATTTTATGTCTGTATTATTCAGCTTACTTCAAGGGCTTGCATTGAGCTTTTCCTTTTCATCTGATATGCCTGACATTACTGGAATCTTAAATTATTGTTCAAGTGACGGTGCTGAAGTTCAAAACCTTTCAATCTCGTAGAGAGGTCAACACACTGCTATGTAGAACCAGTGCAGAGACATTGAGTGTTTTTGATTTGTTTTAAGTAGGTCTCTAATCTCCGCAGATAATGAGTGTGCATTTGTCACAGAAATTTGTTTCAAGCCTAGATCACAAGATGCTAGATGAGAATTTTGTTCTGTCATAAGAATAGAAAGACATTAATTATGCCTTTATTAAATCATAAGCCTGTTTATTTTAATAGTCAGCAGTGAATGTCTGGTTCATTTCCAACTAGTCCGAAGTTGTAGACAGGGAAACTTTAATGAGTAGTGGAGACAATATATTCTTTTTTTTTTTTTTTTTTTTAAGAAAAAGACTGTGTAAAATTATCTTATCAATAGCCTCATGCCAAATGGGGATGAGCAATCACAAGGGTAACCAAAACAAGTAAAAGACTTCAAGAAATACTCCTAAGAAAAAACCCACTCCTCCTACTAAGCAAACCTGGCTTCTTTAGCCATTTAAGACTTCTTTTGTTTATACAATTACCTGCTTGGACCCTTAGTGTAGAGCTCTAGGGATTATCTTGGAGCTTTTTGAAGACTCTAATATCCTAAAACAATGAAGCACATCAAAATTTCTGCCAGGCTCTACTGCAGCGTGCTCTGTGAAGAATATTTTACCAGTGGCAGGACTGAAGATGCATTACAGCTCCTCCAATTTTATGAAAATTTCATTAGCATAATTCATGAAAATACCCCCCAATCTTCTCCCCCTCCCTCCTCACCCAAATCCAACTAAGACTGATGCTAACAGTACTGGGCAGCTACAGCACTATGTGTTTTTATTACAGCAGTTTGGAAATTTCCTGTTAATTACTAGGAGAGCTCTCCTTTTTGTTTTTGTTAAACTCTGTGAAACTTACCCCAGCAGGAAATATAGCTGACCCTTTCTGCCCCTGTCACCCTCGAGTGTACAGTATATCACTGTCAAAATGTCCTTCCAATGACAAATACCCAAGTTGCATAGTCACTCATGCAGTCTTCCAGCTCTGGAAGGTTTTCTGGATATCCCATAGAATTTTAGCACATACATGTCCCGCATGCTTTCCAAAACAATGATAAAACAATTGCTGGAATGCAATTTTCACAGGACTGCTGCATTCCCTCTTGTTCATGAAACTCAACATTGCTGGTCTGCAAGTACGCCCAGGGCCCCTACATGTACTTCCTCCCGGAAAAGACAGGAATGGAGAATCTGTTACACCTTTTGGAAACTGGAGACAGAGAGAATAAAGTAACACAGACTTAAAGCAGTTGAGTCTCTACTTATTATTTCCTTCCCCTTCCAAATGATCTACTCCATTTTCCTAACATCAAGGCTACTTAAGGTGCTTGTATAATTGAGCCAGCAAAATTAATTTGCATTTATATATTAAGTATAACATCTGCAAACAGGATAAGATGTCTTGTGAAAGCAGTATGAATCTGTTTATATCCAGTTATACATTTATTACTCATTACTGCAGGGAATTAAAAAAGAAAAATCAGATTATAGCTTGTAAATTTAAATGAATATATATGCTAAGCCTTAAAGTAACTTTGTTCTTGTTTTGGCCAGAAAATATTAAAGAAAATTACTTTGTAGTGTCTATTCTATATTCTCTATATAGTGTCTATGCTCATTGTATGAAAGCTAGTGGAAAGGGCCATGTCTCTGCATTTTAAATTTAATACCAAAGTTTTTGTAATCTAAGAAGGACCTTGGAATTAAGCCCAAAGTGTAGGGTATATTTGGTGGAAACTGGACAGCTGAGAAGCTGCAGATAAAAGGAAGATGTTCTTCTATATCTGAAATATGATCTGCTGTTTGGATGTTAAGGAGAAGGAAAGAGATTTCTGGTTGGTCAGCATGGGTTGTCGTTGCAGTGTTTTTGAGGCTTTGTTCAGCCCAACAGAACCCTCTCCTATTGCAAAAGGCCTTCCCCAAAGCCAGCCGCTATAAAGATTCCAGTACTCACAAAATACAGGTGTTCTGTCCATGCTGTGGGTGCCTAATGTAAGGTGTGTGTCCAAGGCAGGGTCATTAAGCCCTCTGGGCAAGTGCTGCAGCGGGGCCGGCTTCTCCACCACTCGCATGCCCGCACGCTGCGCGGTGCCCTCACTGTGCAGAGCCTGGCTCCTCATTTAGAAACCTAAAGTCAAATGCATAAACTGGATGGTGAGAATGCCATCCTTCATATTCATGTTGTATATGTGTGTATTTTAGCCTTTTATTTGTGCTTGAAGTAAAGGTAACTGGCAATTTAGAGTTCACTTTGTCGTTAATATTTTGTGAGTAGAAAAAGAGATGTCACTATAGGACACTTTTTCAAATACTAGATACTTCAAATAACGTGTCTTTCTACTGTGCTAACAAAATAAGAAGCAAACCAAAAATCACTGAGCTACCGTTGATATTTAATAACGTAGAGGGAAATATATGTATTTTTAAAGGATCTAGTAGAGTTAAGAGGAATTTATTTGAGAGATTGCTTTACCCAGCAAGTTATCTTGTTCCAAAGCATACTAGCAAATTGTGCTGAACCATCTGATAAGAAAATTTTCATTAAAATGCTTCAGGGATAAGATCTTCACCTTTTTCTAGGGAGTATTTTTGACAAAAGTGTTGTATTACAGTCCCAGTTGATTTTTATTTGCCTAGAGCTATCTCATAGATTATTTTGCTGTTGAAAGCATTTTTAAAGGGTCTTAAAAAATACATTTTAAAATCACAGCTTGTGCTTCCATCCCTCAGTTACCCTGGAAGGGTGACATCAGAAACACAGCATTGATAAATTACTTGTGACATGCTGATTATGGAAATGGTCATCGACTGCTCATCAGTCACAATTTATTTCCAATCAGTGTCCACAGTTTGCAGCATGAATTGAGGTTTCATTAAAAGCTCTTTGGTATAGCATAGCTCTTCCTAGAGAACTCCCTCCTAACAGCATTACAGCCTTGTTGTGCATCGTCTGCTCTTCATGAATGGGAGCATTCAAAGACCAGGTGGCCTCAGGCTGTCCAAAGTAGTTAGAGGAGCACTGTTCTGCCACGCACTCTAAGGAAAACTCTACTGGCAAAGCACATTAAATTAAGAACCAGCAAATGTGCCAAATACTAAATCTCTCTCTAGACACAGAGAATCTTTTTTTTTCTATCCAATTGACTATAAATGATAGTGTTTGAATTTAATACACTATTAAATTGCAAGTAAATTGTTGCTGAATAGTCCTTTCTATCTTTAAAACAATCTCTGAAACAGGAAATAATTTGTACTTTTTTTCAAGGACAATGTAGTGTTTCATTATTTCTTTCCAACACATTTAATAATTGTAATTTTAGGTAAGTGAAGCCCAAGTAAATGACTCCCAGTGGTATTATTGCTTACTATTTTTCTAATTTTTAGTTCCTTGCTATTTGCGAAGGATTATCTACATATGAAGCTATGAATAAATACCCTCTGTAAAGATTTTCTTTTGAGTAAGGGGAGTAGGGAAGGGGAGGAATAAGGCCTTGTTTTCTTCTCATTTGTCCCTATGCAACACTTCAGTTCAGCTGGTCTGGATACTCTCCAGCTGATCTTCAGAACTAGCTTTGGAAAAAAGGTGGGGTTTTTTTATTATTTTAAAGAATAAGCAGTTAGTTCACTGTAATCAGTATCAAAATTCCTTTTACTTTAGCAATTAAGTATTAATAAAGTGCGTATAAATTGCCGTTTTTCAAAATGGCATTTATGTTGCATTCATGGATTGCATTAGTTGGTGACCAGAAGACCCACAAGGGATTGTGTTCCAGCTGCACAGTGAGACATTGTAACGTCCTTAAATTCTTGTCAGAAAAATAGATAAGGCAGACAACAGATGACCAAAAGAAAGAACTAATTAGGAGAAGTATACATATTAGTAAATTGAGGTACACATAAATTTAAAACAAGTCCATTGGCAGAACTATGAACAGTTAATAGCTTCCCTCAATGTTGATCTTATCCATGAAGTACTTCCCAGTCAGTGTAAACCAATTCATATGCTTTGTGCTTATTATAAATAATAATAAAAAAATTCATTATTAAAATATTATTTTTATTTATTAATTTGCTTAATAATGCCAGCTACTTAGAAATTATTACAATATTTTTCTTTCTTACAAATTTATTCCACATAAAGAAAAAATAAAATAAAATATTCACGATTTTCTATAAAGCAACAACAGTTAAAAAAATCCTCTTTTCCCAGAAATATTTTGGTATTTTCTTTTGAGCAATGAATTTTCATTTCATACATATTCAGGTTTGGTCTGTACAGTGATAGGGAAATATGGGAAATGCGATTTCCTTGTTTAGATGCGTTTGTCTTCAAATTTCCCTAAATATGCAATATAAGTGCAATATAAATTATTTCTTTGGAAATCTTTTGGGGATGTTGCTCTTTTCTCCCAAGCTCTGCTTAAGGGAGTCTTTGGCTCGAGAGTTTGAACATACAAGTAAATCAATAGGAAAAGATAGATCCTGTTCTTCATGCATGCTTTCACCCTTTTTTGAACTCTGATTTGGCTCCAGGGCTAACGTTATCTGTAAGTGGGAAAAAAAAAGCCGACCAAACAGTTCATTATAGGGCTCAGCAATATAAACAGTCATTAACTATCTGTATCACTATATTGGCAGGCAAAACCTGCAATTATCCAAAATTACATGTATTCAATTTCAAGTTTTGCCTCCTTGGAGGTATCTGAGGACATGTTTGGGAATATGTGAGAACACATCTTTCATCATGAAGTGAAAGCCACTTTGATGGGAAGTAGTTTCTGATTCTGTATTTTTGTTGAATAAAGAATCACTAGCAAAAGCTGGACCTAGGGAAGATAGATAAAGATGATGCCGAATGGAAGGGAAAATGCTTTATGAATTAGATGAAACTCCTATTCATTTCGAGGTCGTGTTGGATTTTTACTGCCCTTTAATAACAAGGTTCTTGTTGATCTCTAAAGGAGATTCCTTTGACTTCCAGTTTGTTAAAAACCTGTGACCTCTCCTTCTGGATGGATCTGTGCATTATCTTCAGATTAGGTTACTCAACTCACTGTATAAGGAGCTCAGTTCTGTATGTGCTAGGAACCTAGTGTACAGGCACTGACATCAACTGTTTGAGCACTTTCTCCATATGTGCATATGTGCATATAATGCTTACATCTTCTATTGGCTTTCGGTAATCTTGCAATGCCTTTCTGGGGCTTAATCTTCAAAACTGTCTTCAAAGCAATTAATGTATTAATTCTTAACTAAATTTTGCAAAGGAATGTGGATATACATAACCCCATTGTAGTTGCTTTTCTTTACAACCAAACAGATTATTAAATCCAAAGTGAGAATAAATGGTTCACAGTCAAGGGAGGCTGCCCATAAAAAGGTCAAAAATCTGGATAACAGATGATGTTTCTAGAACTTTAGCACCACTTTCTTTGAAAAGACATTTTCACCATAGTAATCACAGTTGGGATGTTATGACCACTCTCTTCACCTAATAAAAGTCCTACCAAAGGAAAAGAGAAGAGAAGAGAAGAGAAGAGAAGAGAAGAGAAGAGAAGAGAAGAGAAGAGAAGAGAAGAGAAGAGAAGAGAAGAGAAGAGAAGAGAAGAGAAGAGAAGAGAAGAGAAGAGAAGAGAAGAGAAGAGAAGAGGAAGTCTTGAAGAGACTGGCAGAAATTCTTGAAGCTCTTTGCAATCCGCTAAGAGACTTGACTGTCACTATTCATTTCATGCAGAAGGCACACAAATATTTCATTGAGGGTAGCTCTCTTTAAGATGACTGTCCGATTTCAACATTAATATAGTATCAGTCCAAATAAATATTGACTGAGACCCAAACTGCAATCTGTTATTCTTCCACAAAGTAAGAAAATGTTAATCAGATATTGTGAAGAGCATATTTTTATAGAGTAAGCAATAATAGTATTTTCTGACAGCAAAATATATATCCATATATAGTCATACCATTGCATGTATCCCTTTTGCTTACGCCTTTCTCAGAGCTTTCTGATAGTGTATTATTAATTATTACTGATATTAGAGAAGAAAAAGGAGAAAGAAAGCAAGAAAAAGAGATTCTTTGCCAAAGAAGCAGGAGAAAAATGTTCCCACTGGCATAATGCTTCTGGATTTTTAAACATAGCTAGCAAAAGAAATAATCAGCTAGTGATCTTCTTGTGAATATGATTAACTTGATTCAAAATAGAATTTCATCACAGAAGAATCCCCAGAAATACATGACTTTGCAGAAACATTTTACCTCAATATTCAGTGCTGTTCATATCCTAGACCAGTATTGGCCAAACTTTACTTAGTAGTAAACCTCTGTCCTCTGGCATCGTGTGGCTTGTGTGACCAGGTACTCGTATATTACAGGATAATCATGTGGTGAATGTGCATTTTGTCACGTAAGAAAAATGAGATGGAAGTTTGTTTTTGTTGAAAATAAGAACTAAGCAGTAAAAACCAGCAACTTATATGTTCCTATATAAGTCTTGCTAGAGACCTTTTATTGACCTGAATGAATGTGAATCAAGTCTCAAGCAGTGAATTTCCCCTCGAAGTCTGTTAGTGTTTTCTTGCATTCTGGCTGTCCCATCAAGCCACTCAGACAGGAGGCAACTGCACTTTATTAGTACTTTCAATCTGATGTTCTGACCAGACCCTGGAATGTCTTTTTCAAAAGTGCAGTCTAGAAGTAATGTACATAGATGATGCAAGAACAGTCTATATATGTGATCTTCGGCCATAAGGTAATTGTTATATAAAGTAAGAGACAAAAAAAAACATGTGTTACTAATCTTGCAAAGCAAGTGTACAAAGTATACAAAGGCAGTGGAAATTAAGGGAAACCCTGAGATTATACTTGTCTTTGATGGCCTCTACATTATTGTTTTCATTTAGATCAGGAGTATGTTTTTGATTTCCCAGTCAATCCCCATCACTGTCCATATTCTGTAGCTCTTCAGAATGCCTGAATTGTGAGCTAGTAAATGCCTCGCAGTGTCGCAGTGCACCTATAGCAGAGAGCCAACTGTAGCAGGAGTTCTGCCCATGGCACCAGTAAACTGTCCTGAAAACTGCCCCATCTGTGAAATACCTAATGACGACAGCAGGATCCAAGCTCCAGCAGGTTCAGTTTGCAGTTCTTCTACTGGGCTGCTTTAATTGCTGCTTATACACATGGCCTTTGACAATTGCTGAAGCAGTGCCCTCTTAATCCATACAGTAATAGATTTCTTTGGCTGCAGTGTAGAGTCTCCTGTATCAACAAGCACATTTTTTAATTCCCTGGATCAAGTTTCTGCCATGTGTCTTTCATCCATCATCCAATCCAAAACAAATATCAAGAGAGATGTCTAGAAAACAAGAGTCAAGTAACATACAGAAGGTTCAACATAGCTATGAAGCAAGATAGAAGAGTAATTGTGTAAAACAGCAAAACTTGGGTAGAATTCTTTTGCTATAAGACTAAAGCATGCATTAGTATAGTAGAATTTATTTTTATTGTTTAATCCAGATGAATTAATCAGTAGTGTGGTTCTGCTGCTGTGTGTGAATTGTGAAGCTATCACATAAGTGAATCAGCTCTGCAATCTAATAATGTCTGATTAGTTAGCACAGTGTAAGTGAAAATGTTCCATTGACTTTGGAGCCTTTGCAATGTCACTCATATTATTCCTCTAAATTGAAGAATTGAAGCAGTGTAAGAAAATAAACAAAAAAAAAGGCTAAAATGCTGAACATGCACTCAGAAAGATAAAAAAAAATGGATATAATAATTATAATGTACGCTATATGTCACGGCAATTACCAGCAGGAGTACAAGATTAGATATATTTAAATATTATTTGTGTTAATGTTATGTTAAATATGTCAAGTGATGACCACTTGTTATTACATCTACTTAAATATTTCTGTTTTACACAGATCTACTGTTTTTGTTTTTCTCATGTAACTTCAATAACATCTAAAGCCAATGATCTGCTAAATAAATATGTAGCTACAGATATAAATGGATTTAGGAATATTGCAAAGGCCAATAAATTTGACAGAGAATTCTATTTGGTAATAGAGTAAATAATTTATGTAATTGAAAAGGAGGCCCTTATGCATATATTCAAATCCATAAGATAATTCTCAAATGTTACTGAAACAGCAGATTGTGTGCATAAAAAAAGGAATAATCCATTAGAAATCATTGCTTATTCCATAACTGCAAGTTCTCACGTAGTTTTTGCGGTTGGTCACCTGCTCGCCTAGGAGCAGTCGTTCCTGCCGTGGCCTTCTGAGCAGCCTGGGCACCCATTTAGCTGCTTGATTAACAGTAACAAAGGCCAAGTTCAAACTGGAGGAGTAACACAGCAACTCAAACTGCCGCCCAGGAAATAGTCTTTCTGTTGCTTGCTCGGTTCATTTTCTCTCCTTACAAGCATGAGGTAGATGATTTAGCCAAGTGCTTTATTGAGAGGAGAAACAAAAAGAACAGCAGGAAACACTGCAACATCCAATATCTAATTGCTTCATCCTCGCCGTGTAACCATAACTGTTTACCCTTCTCCTGTTTGGTTTCTTGGTGAAGCAAGTACTGAGACAGCTGGCAGCTTCCTACCTCCTGTAGTAAAACCTCATTCACAGTTTGCAGTGCTCAAGTTTCATGGCTTGGTCCCCTATCTGGCTGGGCAACGAGGCCTTATCCAAGTTGCTGATGATCCTGCTAGCTGCACTGTTTTAGCTTTCCCAACAGATTCTGTTAATTCATTTTTGCTTGTAGTCAGCTATTCAGTTTATTTTAGGACAGTGAAGCAACTTAATATATGTATGACAAGCTTTATGGCTATAGTGCTTACCATATTGTATTTCCAGTCTATGAAACCAAATAAGAACTTGCGTTTACAGCTCCAATATGAATATTAAATCATGTATGAATCATTAGATTGACTGTTTAATAATTAATAACCTAGAACAGATTTCTGATATTTTTGTATATGCCAAATTCCAGTAGTCAGTGGTATCTGCCCCTTCCACAAACTATTCAAGGCAATTCTTCATGGCCTTGTTATAAAGATAGTGGAGGATATCAGAATTGAGAGGAAGAAGCATTTGCTATCACTGCATGCTCTAGTGAAGGCTGTCTTGGATGCATAACATTTTTAAGTTGAGGACCTGCCCAGTCCTCCAGTTTTTTCAAGAAGGTACAGACATTCCTAGTTATCTGTAGCTTTTGCTCAGGATGGTGAGGTTTGGATGACCTCCTATAGTATATTAAAAGGTCTTTTAGGCAATGTGACTTTGAAAAACAACAATTCGTCATGCAACTGCTAAACTACAGTCTGCTAGTTTCAACTCCCTATCTAATAGCTGATGTCTGTGATTGATTTGGGCATGATGCCACTGCTTAATTTACTTTGGTTTGATTTTTTTTCCACCCTTCTTCTGGCTGCTGTGGCAAAAGAAAGTATTTAACAAAGCAGTTACCTCTTTGGAAGGAGAGGATAAACTGAATTCCCTGGAATGCATTTTTTAGTCCACTTTAGCAAGTCTTGCATGACTATATTGAATTTCTTTAGATGCTGATAATGAGAAACAGGCAATTCAATGGCAAATATAACTAAGGGATTTGCAGTAGTAGGAAGTTTCTGAACTGCTTATGATTGTAAATGGATATTGAGATAATGTGTTTTACTGGATGATAACTATGTTCATTTAGGCCGTTAGTATTTTAGTATTTTTTAAAGGTTTCTGGTACAAGGTTCCTGCGGATATTCATGTAAAATTCCTAATAAAATAATTACTATGATTCAGGTCTTTTCTCAGAAAATTATAGCTAAACTTTCACTAAGAAAAGAAGCCTTTTTAATTTTTTTTAATTTTATTTTCTGTTCACCTAATTTGGAAGCTGTGATGCTGGAGATCATATGTGTATGAGTGTATCTGCTTTTCAACTAACTTCAGAGATTTAAATAACATTTAAGGATTCATGTGCCTGGCTCTTGCTGTATAAAATGTATGCCTTTAGATACAAGCAAAATATAATTTGAAGGATGTCGTTAGTATTGATTTGCCCTTAGGTGAATATTTAAGGTTTTTAAAAATTGATAAACAGCCCCTTCAGAAAATTGTGAGATACAGTACTTACTAAATATATCACAGGTATCACTGCTGCATTTGTGACTGTCAGATTTGAATTGGCCGGTGCAAAAAGCACTTGATAATTTACCGTAGTTTTTCCAGGGTGGGTTGTAAACAAAACCTCGCTAATACTATTGTGATCATATGTGTCAAATAAAACCTTTTCTATTCTCGAAGAATAATAGTTTAATAGTTTTTAGAGCCATATAATTTTGTCCAGAGCTATTAGTGGCACTTTATGTCATATAGTCATCAAATGCATTTCTATGAAAGAGAAGAGAATAAATATTTCATGGTTACAGCTTTTGGAGATCGCTGTCTTTCAATCTTGAGCCAGTCTTTCAACATATGTGCCAATCAGAAGTCTTTAACAGATGTAAAATGCATCTTGTCTCCTTGTCAGCGACAAATATAAAGATCGCAGGATATATCTGAAATATTAATCATGTAGACAAAAATCTGAGCATTATATGGAATTGCTGAGCCCCATAATCACTACTATTTTTAGGTAATTTTTGACCCTAAAACCATGAAGCACGTGGCTCATCACAATATTTCCGTTATGTCATATATCTTGATCATCAGTGACAATATTTAACATTGTGGCCTTACACTTGTATCTTATTATTTCCTTAGCTTTGAGCTTCCACCTCTAAGTGAAATCAGGCTCACATTTGTTTTCTAGCTATAAGTTTTGAAAATTGTCTCCATTCAATAAATTATTGATAAATAACTGCTTGCACCGGGCCTCTGGAAAAAAAAAGAATATTGTTAATATTGTTAATGCTTACCTTATTTCAGTCTTTATTCATGGTCTAAAGCAGAATTCTTGCAGACTGTTAGAGCAGATCATACATGGATTTCTCCCATTATTCCAGCTCTCAGCAATATCTGAGGCAGATATAATCAGCCATTACCCCAGTGTAGTTGCATGTAGTCAAATCAAATCTACTCTTGGCCTGTTACCGTGTGAGAGGGTTTCTGTGCACCATGGCCTTTGCATGAACCTGTGACCTTCTGTTGCAGGCCGGGCTAGCCACTCCATCACTGTGCACTGCTGGAAGCTATTAAATCTTGTGTTGCTTTATCTCACTTAAATGTGGTTAAGTGAAAGGACATTATTTTAACTGGCTGCTGTGTCAATGGAATTTTGTAAAGCACTAGCTCACAGCATTTCAGCCCTAACACTGTGCTCTGAGAAGCTGGGGAAATTGAAGCTTGAGAGACAAGTAAACCTTTCATTAAATGCATTAGTTTCATAAAAAAAAAAAAAGAAAAAAAAAGAAAAAAAGAAAAGTTGAATTCTCTTTCTGCACTCCAAGTTCTACACTTTTAACGGTACTCTTAATGTATTTATAGGTCTATTCATATTCTTTAGACTATGAAATTGCTTCAAAGAGGCTAAAGTGATGCATATTTAACAAAAACAGTTCATTGCATTGTATAAGCGATATATCATTACTAATACAATACAGAAACAGGAAAAATTGAAAATAAATACAGAAAGAGGGCTGAAACATGTTTATGTAATGAAAGCTACCCGTAGAAAGCAAATCATTAAGGTCATGCATATGGAAAATTATGTACATGCAGAAAACGTGACACATTCAAATTTCTGAATCTTCATTTTCCTAAATGTAGATTCACAAATTGAAATTAGGAAGGCATCTCACATATTTCTAGCACCAAAAAGAAAGTACTCTGGGGTTAAAAAAGGATTTCATGACCACGGCAAAGACAGGTCTTAGGCTTGTTTTGTGGCATATCTGTTTAGAGAAACAGGAGAATGAGCAAATATTGTACCTGGTCATTTCTGAAATTTTAGGGAGCATTCTTAGCACTAATGATTGTTTTATTTAATTGCAAATTAAATCTGAATACTTGAAAAAATGCTACCAGGGATGCAAATGATAATTAAGAAAAGGTCTCGAAATAAATAAACTTCACCAGATAAAGAGAGACCAGGGAAACAGCAAGGGGAAATAATTGCTTGGAAAGCTGTGGTGCAAAAAGGGGGAGGGCAGAGGTAGGTTATGAGGAGTAATAGCACAGAATGGATCAGAAACCAACCAAAACTTCTATTAAATCTCTACACTGGAGGCATCAAGAAGGGAAAGTATGGGGATAGAAAGATCTAGGGAGGTTGGTGGTTTGAAGCAGGTTCTGCTGATTACACAATTGATGGATTCTAACTTGAGTTTAAAGAAACTGACTCTGAAAAAAAAAATCCATGTGCGGCAGGAGCAATTTTCTGCAAGGACTTTGAGAGAGGAAGGATTTGCTGTGAGCCGAGTGTGAAGTTCAGCGGCAGAAGCGAAGGGGCAGGATAACTAGGAAATGGAGGGTAAAAACAGTCATCCTGAGAGAGGGAGTTCAAAGCATCTGCAATCATTGCAGGCTCCGTGTCAGTGCCTTGGTTGGTGTGAGTCACTCGTTCCCGCTCCCTGCACAGCCTCCCCTCAGCACGCTGCTACATGCCGAAGCCTCTTGGAAATGCCGGAGCCGCCAGCCTGCATCCGAGGCCGGAGCTTCGGCACTGCGCTCGCTCCTTGGGCACGACGCCAACCCGCAGAAGCAACCCTGGCTGCTAACTTCCAGCTACTTATGGGTTTACTGCTTTCCTGCTATGATAATTCTCCTTTGCAATATTTGAAAACTTGCAGCAGCCTTTTGCGAGCCTTTTGCCATCAAGCAAAAATAAATAAATAAAAACAAAAACAAAAACAAAAAAAATGCGTAGTTAACTGAAGCTCATTTGGTGTAGCTCATAGTGTAGCTCATTTATTAGAAGTGCCTCATCCATGCTGAATTCAAACGGGATGATTAGCCTTGCTTGTAGCTTCTTCTTTCATATCTAATACCCTTACTAGACGCTGCGTATGTTGAAACTGGTGACTGTGAGAATGACGTGTGTTTGTTAGGAAGCAAGAAATTATATTTGTGAGGTTCTTTTCCTTTATGAGAAATAGGAAAAACCCTTAAAAGATGCATTAAATTTTTGCTTGCAAAAAGTCCCAAACCATCCTTTTAGAGTTTCCTCACCGGTCCCTGAACGCCTGAGTGCACAACTTACTAATACAAGCTAGCAACAGTGAAGTGATTCAGTATTTTGCTCATTGATTTAACTAGCAGTGACACTAATCAGTGCTTCATTAAATCTTTTAGCACCAGAAAAAATAATTATATTCTTTCTATTCCTATTTGAGGGAAATGGCTTCTGATCAGTGTATAGCCCTTGATGTCTGGCAATTAGGAGGCCACTCACTGTACCCTCCGAGCAGTTGTTTTTAGCAGGGTTGCCTAATGAAATGAGATTCTCTGTATGCACTCTGTCTGTCTGTCCATGCATCAGTCTAGCCTCAAAGTAGAAATGGTCCCTTGCACTTAGTGCTTAGGAGTGTCCACACAGGGGAATACTTCAGAGAACTTAATGCACTGTAAATTTGCACTTTGCCTTACTAATGCTAACTTCCTCGTGTAGCCAACCCTTGCATCTGTTCTGCCTCTGGGAAACTCTAGATTGCTGAAGACCGCCTCAAAACTTAGTACAAATCTTATATCTGGACTACAAAATTGACTTACTTCTACAGAAGTAAAATACATTTTAAAATACATTTACAGAAGTAAAATACATTTGTAAAATACAATCAATACATTTAAGCATTTTGATTTCAGAATATTTCAAACCAGTGTATTTTGTTTATTGCAAATAATATGTCCTGAAAATAAAATTCATAAGAAATAATGTGGGCAGCCTAAACATCTGTTTTTTACCTTTTTAAATTTTCTCTTAATGCATCAGTTTTACTCATTTAAAAATAACAGTTTCTTTAGGCTAGACACCCACTTTTCAAACAAAGTTCTGTAGAGATGGAATCTCTTTTATTCCAAGCTCATACTTGCATCAGCATTCATCCACACTGAATGAGACCCAATGATACTGTTCGAGCAAAATCATTTTTTCCTTCAGCTGTCATAGGAATATTGCAACTTAGTATATGTCTACAGTTCAGCCCAGTGAAATATCTTCTTTGTATAACTTCTGATAGAAAAATGCTTTGTAGATTTGGTTGTAGTCTGCAAACAGAAAACTTAAAATAACAAAACACATTTCTAATTTTTTATTTCTTAATGATTCCCAGTGTTCCTTTGTAAATTATTCAATACATATTCACATTTTTTGTTATTAATCATCAAAAGGCAGAGCTAAAAGGGACCTCAGGAAATCATCTCATCTGTCGCTTTTGTCCAGAACCAGAATCAGCTAGATATCTATGTCATTCCTGATAGATATCTTCATAGTTGACCTTCAATACTGCAAACTCCACAGTCTTCCCATGCAGTCAGTTCATAATCTTTTTCCAGTAGAACTTTTTTTTTTTTCCCAGTGCCTAAAAAATTCTATCTTACTACAATTTAACTGCATTATTTCTAGTTCTATTCCTTACGGATATGAATAAGGCTGTGATTTTTTTTCTATATGCAACAGACTTTTCTATTTTTAAAATACTTTTCACCCTGTCTTTTTCAGACTAATCAATCCCAATCTTTTCAGTCTTTTTTTTTTTTTTTGGAGATCATATTGTTTACATCAGTCTTTGCACTCTTCTGAAATATTTCCAATCAGAAAACCCTTTGCTTGGTGTATAACACTGAAAAATGGGCACTCTGTTTACTCAGGCCCCCACTAATGCCCAGAGGAACCTAAGGAAAATATCTGGTAGCTTGTCAGTTGTACTGCTGTTCACACATCCCAGTTCTGTCACTTGCGTTTTTCACAGTAAGAGGTTTTGGGCATATTCATTCCTAACTCATCGCTTTCTACTTCAGCCCTGCTATTCCTTTCTGAATAATTACTGCCTAGTTAATTGATCCCCTTCCCTATTTGTGTAGTAGGGAATACCTGCCTATTTGTGATACCTTTCACTTGTCCCTATTGCAAAGCCATCCTATTTTTTCAGACTACTTTTCCAATTTGTAAGACACATAACTGAATTCTAATCCTGTTCCCATAGATATTTACAGCCACTCCAGCTTTGTGGTGTCTGCAAATTTAATAAGCACGCCTTCTATTCCATTATTGAACAGTGTGGGACTTAGGATAGAGAGATTGAAACTAAGTAGACCAGACTATTCTTTTCCCGCCCCTCTCTCTCTTAAAAATAGCAATCCATTTGCTCTTTTTCAGACTTCCAGCATCTCATCTGTCCTCCATAATTTTTCAAAGACCACTAAGCTTTCTGAGTCTATTTTAATCAGCTCTCTAAGTCCCCTAAGATGAATGAAGTTTATCAGCCCAGATGATCTGAGAATATCTATGTTATTTAAGCACTATGCAACCTTTCCTCTTTCTGTTACAGAGCGAGATCTTGTACTTTTTTTGTTGGTATTAATTGTATCTGCTTGCATTTGATCTTTAAGGGAAGGGTAATACAAAAGAGGTATTAAATTGTTTCAGTTTTTACTGTGTTATCCGTCTATATATTATCCTTTTTGTTGAGTAGAAAACCAATGCTTTCTTTGGATTTCCTCTGCATTAATGTAAATTGCTAGTAAGCAATTTGCTGCATGAAACAAGCACTGTCAATGTGTGCACAAACACGGAACAGGAAGAGATCTTTGGAGTTTCATTAATTCCAGGCAACCACAGGCAATGACATCATACGGTCATTGCATATAGTCATCCAAGGGGGATCTGCAAGTCATTAGATTACTTGCTCCTGCTCTCCTTGCTGAAAAGTTGTTTCAAAGTCTGACTGTTCTGACAGCTGGAATCTCTTTCTAAGTTTCAGTCAAAATTTCCTCCTGACTATATCATATTGGTGGCTCCTAATCACCCTGTGCTTGATGGATTCATCCAGAGTTTCCTTTTCCCAAAGCTGCCAGCTTTTCGCAGAAATTATTTTCTAGCACATAGGTAAATTTAGCCCAAGATTTTTGTTTTAAAAAGCATGGTCCTCAGCAATGTTAAAAAAGAGAATTCAGCTGTCTTTACAGTAAGACAACTCATTAATGGTTAATGATAGATTAATTATTAATGAATGAAATACCATGACATTTGAACAAATTTGATTTTTTTTCCAGGGGACTTCAGTAATATAGATAATCTTCACACAGTCTTTCATGGACCAAATTCTTTGGCTTTCATCAGTGGAATGAAAAAATCATGATTTGCACTGATTTTTAATCTGACTTTAGCAATGTAAACCAAAATAATATTATTTTTAAAAAAGGATGTTCAGAGCTAGGTTATTGGATTTGGTATTCTTCACATGCAATAGGGATGAATGTAAGCACTGAACAGAAGCTCAGCATTTGCAGCAGCTGCTAACAGACTACTTTGCAATTGCGTGAGGTTCAGAGATTCACAAATTAGTAGATTTGGCCATCTCAGTAGAGAAAGAAGAGAGCTCTTTTGCATAGACATTTCAGAAAATGTGCTTCGTTCATAGAAAGTAAGGGAGAAGCTGACGTACAGGGTTTGAAGCTGCTTTCTATTTCAGGGTGAAGGAGCCATTATCTACAGTAAAATTACATTGACTCGTGTTACTAATTTGGAGGCTCCTAGGATGAAGCAGCACTATTTGTTCTGATATTTTATTTTAGCAATTGAGAAGTCATTTGCAGAATAGCATTCTTTCCCAATATGTTTGTCTGGTACTGAGTAGAATGCAAGTGCAAATACAGAATAATAATCCTCTGAAAGGTTTTTTTTTCTATTCAAGAAATTGCAAGAATTGTGCAGTTGCACATGTACTGAATGTGTGCATTTATTCTCATATATGAAATAAAATTGCTGCTGACTCTCTTAAGGAAGGTGAGGAGACCTCCTTGAGTGTATTTCAGGTCATTATGTCTTCCAGTAAAACCATAAATCTAAGTGAAGTAGCTCCAGATAAAAGTAAAATTAAACTATATGAATTCAAAAATCTAGATACTGTTCTTCTTTCTCCTTTTTTAAATCATATGGTCTACAACTCCATTCATCTCCAGCTAAGTGCATATGCATGGTGCCAATAAAACTTCAAGTGATAATTTGTAAAAGCCACTTGCTATAAAAAAAGTACTGTGCATGAATGAGCAATGTTTATAAAACTCTAGTATCTCAGCCAAGTCAAAACAGATTTACAACATAGAAATTCAGGCACATGTCTAACTTCTGTGCCAAATTATCTTTTTTTTTTTTTTTATCCTCTATCCTGTCTTTTACTGTTTCCTAATGAAGATCTAGAATTATCCAAAAACTGACCCAGACATTCTAGGTGCAACAAAAAAGCATTATTCTCCTTATTTTTGACTCTTAAAGATGATAAAACTTTTTTTCAATAACAAAAAAAAAAAGGTATGGTTTGTCACAAATACTTGAAGGTTCCTAGAAACCTTTTCCCTGATGCAACAAAATGCACACATTCAGTTGGTAAAACCATTATAAATATAAACATTTTAACTTGCATCAAATCACTGAATAAGGCAGTTTTCAGATCTAGCAAGCTCTCTTATTCACTCTGATGGTAATTTTTTTATTGGATTTTGAGAAAATGGCTGTCTCCAGTTAATGTGCTGGTTGGTACAGACAGAAAGAGATGAGAAGTTTGAGAGTCATATTCTAATCACCTTGCTGAAAAATAGATTGTAATGGAGAAATAAAAAAAGAAAAAGAAAACTTGACAAGTAATTGTAAGACTTCAACTCTTCAGCTCTTACCAACTCAGTAACGCTAGTTGCAAATGATCATTTAAAATTTCTCCCATTAAAATGTTTTGCTCCTAAAAATGATGTTTTAACAAGAATAACATCAATATTTTAATTATATTCCTCGTTAGACAAATAGAATAAAAAATATTTCACCGTTCTGAATATTAGTCAAATGCATAAACTGTACATAAATCTAAAAGGTGCACTAATGTTCATTTAATATTTTTCAAGAATCTGTTTGAAAAAAATTCCTGTAAAGATTTCTTATAAAGAAATACTTTTATGTGCACAGAAAATTATATCTAAAGAAGTATTTTGAGGGAATACGCACCCAAGTTGCAAAATTTGAGTACAACCATGAGGAAAGATGGACCTTATCCCATTGGTATTAGTTACAAGCAGTTGGTAACTAGATATTTGATCGATTGATAAATAGAAAGAGGGTGCACAAAATATTTTAGATTGGCTTGCTGGTCAAAGTTTTGTCAGTTAGCAGGAGAAACGGATGATGATATTTCTGGACAGGGATTTCTGATAAAGAACAAAGGGGTTTTAAATAAAAGAAGATACTATAGCTTTCCTAGCTTTCCTAGCTCCCACTTTTTTTTTTTTTTTTCCAGCTATTTCGCGGCCCCAAAAGCATCTACTTTTCCTCAAAATCTTTATGTCTGTGCTTCTACCCATTGCTCACTTTCACAGGAACAAAGATTTCCAAGAAGCAATAGGCCTTATATTTGTCTGCTCAAGTGCGGTTTGATTTCTAAATAACGATATATGCCTTTGCAGAGGAAGATACGCAATGTTGTTCTGCCAGCTAGAAAAACTTGAGCAAAGGTAGGCAATTATCCTCAGTTTTTAACACTCCTGATAGGTGTATCAGTTCTCCACTTTTCTTTTTTTCCTGAGTTAGACATTTAAGATAAGGCTCCAGTGTCAAGGAGAACATTTACACCAAAGTGTGCTATTCGTTGCCTCCAGGCATAAGCCTCCCTTGCTTCCCTTAAATTCTGCTAACTCATGCTCTGTTAAAGCTTTGATAATAAGTAAGCAGTCAAGCTCCTTTTATAAACATAAGCATATATCCAAACTCAAAGCTCAGACTAAAGCCTTAATGATTCCCAAAATGTGGGAGGACACAGTGTAATGAATATGTGAGGAAGAGCTCCTACCATACCAGGAGGAGGGTCAATATGCTCTGCAGCCATTAGCCAGAACGTGCTGGACATTGCTCTTAATATGTGGTGTTACCAATTCACCTGCATCACCTGCCCTAGATCTACCTGCCTTCTGCTCTCGGAGAACTGGAGACTTCCCCTCCTGTTACTCTGCAGTATGATTCAGACTGTCTTCTGGTTTATCTGCCTAAAATCAGTTTCCAGTAGAAAGAAGCCTTCATCCAGAATCTTTTCAGGGAGTGAATCCTACAGATAGCTAACTGGAAATAGTGGCTTGAAGTAGGAAAGCTACCTGTAACTTTTTGGTTTTGTTTGTAGAGGCGGGAGAAGCTCTAAATGGCATGACTTTGCCACCTACAGTTGCAAGTCTTTGCCGGATGGAAGGCCCCTGGTGTCGTGTTTAGCATGACTGTACAGAGGTTAGCCAGCAAAACACCAAGGCCCAACGCCCAAGCATGTGGGAACATGTGTTGCAGGGTGTACGTGGCCTTGGAGATGAATAGGGCACAAAGAACTAGTGTTTTTAAGTCTGGCAGAGCTTCTTGGTCTTTGTATTAGCAACTCCAAAGCATATTTTCAAGCTTTGTGTGTAATAAACTGTATGTTAATCCTTGAGCTACCTCTATTTCTCTGCTCTGGATGAAGTCAGAAGTGTTTCATGACAATTTTAGCCACATTTCTTTATCTTTTTATTTTTGAGATTGTGACTTTCGTTCTTAATACACAATTTCAAAGCCTCATCAGGAGGGCTCTGCTTCCTCTAGCCCAGAAAGTAGGATATTACATAAAGCAATGTCCTTGGATAATTTCTGGATTAAAAAAAAAAAATCAGGAGCATGAAAACTTTTGTTGGAAGAACATATGTTTTCAAGGACTTCCTCAGTCATGCTGTTTCCCTTTCAAGGTAAGCTAGTGTATTCTGACTCCCTAGGTTGTGGTTCTGCAACATTAGGAAAACCCTTTGCTGTAGGCATCTGTTCAGTTGCATTTCATACAGCTGAAAAATATTGTAGACCCCAAGTAAGATTTCATTGAGTAATTATAATTACATATAATTTTATAATTTTATATAATTTTGACTGGTAATTAATTAAATATATTTATCATTACCTTTTTTTTTTCTTGTTATGATAACTTGTTCCGAGCACTTCTGTTCATAAGATATATTAATATTTAGATTGTTAAATAAAAATTTAATGTTTGGAAAATAATGAAGAAGATAGTTTATTAGATTTAGTATAAACAGGTAAAATCACAGTGCATTTTGCAAACTGTAATGATTAGTGTAGTTTATTCACAAAGTGTAAAGCACTTACGATTGAATCTAAGCACAAAATATTGTTAATTATTTAATACAAAAATTTTTATTACCAAGGAAATGGTGGCAGTCTTAAAATGTTGAGGAGATCAAAATAACTGGGGAAAACACTCTTTTTGTTGTTGTTGTTGCTACAAAATATGAAATTAGAGTGAAGTCCTATTTCTGCTGTGTCCGCTACCTTTTTTGCACAGTGTGCTGCAGGTCTTCCCTACAGCATTTCTTTCCTATGGTTATTGCTTTAGGCTTGCCCTTCCAAAGAAGATCTGAAAGCAGTGAGGCTTTTGAATAAAAGGAAAATGAATCTACTGCTTTTAATTTGAAAACTTATGTCAACACAACATGAAAATGAATTAGTAAGTAGTCTAATATGCCCTATGATACTTACTTTACTCAATTACCTATTTCTCATAGCTGGTGTCTTTTGTTAAGTTAAGAATATGAATAACAGATTAATTCAGGCTATTAAGGTTCACATGCTATGTATTCCAATTTCATAAGCTGCATTCCACAGCTTTTAAATTAACATGTGTTCTGCACAGTATGTTTAATATATACAGTCGACTGTGTAGAAGCTCCATACAGATTGTCATACAAATGAGGTAAACCTTATTATTGCACAAAATGTTTAAGTAACTGTTTATTATTTTGAGTTCTTGCTTCACTTTCAAAGTCAGTGTCATAGCAACATTGCTGTTCTGTTGTATTGTGGGGACTTTTTTGTTTTGTTTTGTTTTTCAGTTTCATATTCAACAGTCCTCTCTGGAGTTGACTTCTGCTGAATGTCCTTTTCGGTGATAGAGAGATTGTTCCCTTGAGTCAACATAAGTGAAATCTGGAAACTAGAAATTTATGGAAGAACTATCCAAAAGTAGTTTGACTAGTCAGCATGCTGAATATACTTTGGATTCCTTACTATACATTCCCCTATAGTCTCCTGCAATAAGCTGGGCTGAGTGGTTTATGTTTAGTCTGTAGTTTTTTTGCTAGCTACCCACAGAAGTGCATGAAATTCTGTATTGCTTTATGTCTAGGCACAATGTAACATGACACACTAATGTCAAAGGCATGCAGTAATAACAAGCTACCGCAATACAGACAGGAAAACCTCCTACATGAATATAATCGGGCAGATGCAAGCTTACTCTGCCCAGCCCTAAACCGACTGGACAGGAGCCAACAATAATCTGGAAGCCATAGAAATGTGTTAGTGTGGAGATTTCAGCAGCCGTTCGGGGGCTGTAAATCAGAACCAGCTTTTGTCCATCAAAGTCGGGGTAAGGCAAATCAAACTTAGGTCTGTAAACAAGTTGCTTTCCTTTCTGTTTCTGTCTGGAGTGATTTTCATTATTTGCATGCATTCTAACTTTTTTTGGTTCATGTTTGTCTATTTCCTTATTCCATACTTTAGATCGGATGCCTGATGAAAATAATTATCTACAGCTTTATATTGATTTCACTGGAGGCTTATATTTTAAAGGTTAGGAAGCCCTGTAAATGACCTTTTGTAAAATGAATGAAAAATCGTGAACTTTTTTCCAACATTGTCATGTCGTTAGCTTCCACTTTGACTCATCTCTAATGCATTAAGGAATCAAAAAGGAAAAAAAAGACTAATGTGCTGAGTGATGTCCTCCATAAATGCATACCAAAATATTAACAGTAAGAAATTCCATTTTCAAAGTTACAGCACAAAAAAAAAGTTGTAACTTTTTTTTTTAACATGTTAGTCTACAAATTAATATAAATGAGGGAATTTGAAAATATTTTATAGAATTCCCCGAGAGAAACTGCATGGGCTAACATAGTGGTTACCCTATGATCAGAAGGGTTAGTGGATATGACTTTTTAAAAACCCATTTTGCTCAATTGTTGGTTGCATTAGTAGAATTTTCTCTCTGGTAAGGTATCATGTTAGCAGTTCTTGCTGACTGTTTACTTGATTCCTCTCACTCTCTCTCTGCCAACTATTTCAAAGAAGAGATCAAACCAACATGTCCCTCTGGCCATAATACTTTCTCCTCTACCTCTCCTTTACTCCCTTCACCTATATCAAAGGTTCTCTTTTATCCTTTAAACACTCCACTTGTCCCAGTAATTTCATGTACCATTGCCTTCTAACATTACTAGAGACTCAGCTTTACCTTTTGCTACCTCTTCATGTTATAATAATGGTCTTAGCAAAAGCAAAGTAAAAGCCCCCATACCTCCGACATGCTCTTCTGGCTCTCACAACACACTTTTGACTCTCCCTTTTGCATTCTTATCTTTTGCAGGCTCTCACTCATTTTATGTCTTCTTTCCCAGAAACCCGGATGACTGCACCTTTGCTCATTCACTTTTGCAGTTTCTGACTTGCTGCCTTGCTCCTCCATCCATTTAACTTTGGCTAGTGTTGCATTTTCTGCCCTGTTTTTCTGCCATCTTTATGCTGCCAGGAGGCCAGCTCTCTTTCTTCACTCTTATGTCGTTCACTCCTTCTGCGGAGTTGTAAGCACAACTCTCACATACTTCCCTCTCCCTGGGGTTTGTAATCTGGCTGTGAGCGTCTCTCTGCCCTCGCTTTGAGGTGACACTCCTGAGCATATTCCCATCTAACAGGGACAAAGACTTCTGCTAATGGAGAGGAGATAACTAAGAGAATTATACATTTCCTATTGGCAGGTGATAAACACATCAAAAATGTTGGCAACAAGATTTGCAAAGGCAGCTCCTGCTGGCTGCCAGCTCCTGCTGCGTCCCTCACACAGGGGTGGTTTGTTGCTCTTGACGCCTGTGGGCACGTTGCCTCCATGAGTGGCAGAGGGGCTACACAAACCTTGCATCCCCTCTTAAGCATAGGCTGCAAGTTGTCTGTAAGTTGTAGTTTTTTTCCTCCTGTGTAAGAGCGTGTAAGAAATTGCAGTTTATGGTGCTCTCGCAGGAAATTTGGAAGCCAGTTTTTGGTTCCAGATTCATTCACTGGTGTATAATGATAGTTAAAGTAAATTGAACTTAAGTGCAGTAAAAAACAATTGTAGGTAAGGGAACTGTGTTCTCAGAGGTTCTCTTTGCCCAGAACTGGGGCCTGTGGTTGCAGATAGGCATCATTTGGATTCAGTGGCATCTTTGATCATATCAAAGAAAAATGGAGCATATTTTTTTATATGTGATTTTTTTTAAAGCCTAAATATTCACTTTATTTTTAACTTGGTCTGTGTTTTAAAATAGCTCTTTTTAATACAGTTTTGTTTGTTTTCCTAGTGTACTTTTATACGGATAGATAGTTAATACAGTCAAAGATTATCAATTCAGTTGAAGAAACAAATTAGGTTGGGTTAGAGGTATAATACGTGCATAGTAGTTATTTGAATTGCTTTCACCTATAGAAAACTCACAGTGCAGAAATAACTCTGCAGACTAACTACATTTCTTAGAAATCAGAAGGAAAATAAAAATGAATGCCATCCCTTCCAAGTTCGTAAATCTCTCTTCTTAATACCATGGGTCTGCTGGTTGCGTTGCTTAGACTCCCCATAGTGATGCTCTCATTTACAGGCTTGACATGACTGATTTCACCAGAAAAGTTATCCATTATTGGATGGCAGGAGATAAACCCATCAAAAGGTATAACAAACAAATAAGAATTTATTTGAAGAGTGACATTATCCTATTTCTGCCAGGAAGTGTGAGCAAATAGCCAGGAGTTTATCGGTTTTAAGAAGTGGAAGACTGTTCGAAAGACTACTTCAGAAGTAGTCGGAAGTCTACTTTAAGGCTGGCACTTTAATCTGGAGCTGCAGCAGTGGATTTGATATTTTATAAATGGTAGGTTTTATCAGAAATCTGGTAAAACCTTTTACCAAGTTATCTTCCTCCCATCAGTGATAATAAACTGGAAAACTGAAAGTTCTTTTTCCATCTAGTTTCCACCAACATATGTCAGTATTTACACCTACAAATAGTTACTTTCTTTGTTTTTTCCTTTTCACTTTACCCCCCGCCAAGAGAGAATACATATGTATATAACATGTATATTTTATATATATATATATATATATATGTATAAAACAATATATATAGCATGTATACGTATCAGGCAAACTATTTACATTGTCTTCTTTCCTTAATGTGTGTTTTATTAATTTATAAACATCCTATTTGCCCATCTACATTACAGGAGCAACTCAGTTAAAATTTACAGAGTAGTATCTTATGCAGTGAAAGTAGAGTTGCATAAGTAACAGCTAAAAATATATGCAGATAATTCTTATGGTTCTGTTTCTTACAACCACTCTAAAAACTTACATTCACTCTAAGATACAATAAAAATGATTGTTTCTTAAGCTAGACAGTTTCAAGAAAACATTTTATTTCCCCAAAGTTTTTGTTTCTGTGTAAGCAGAAGGGGCTGCAAACAAATAAAACAAACAAAAGCAAGTCTCCCTTATCACACCAATTGTATTACTATAAAACTTACCTACTATAAAATAATAGTCTCCTTCAGTTCTTGGGATTTATATACCTTTATATACCTTTATATACCTTTATATACCTTGTCACCTTCTAGTGACAATCTTGTTGGCATATTTTGTTTTTAAATCACTGTGGTTCCCATGCTTGCTTTGGACCACATGCTCATGTTTCTCACACACTGACTTTAAATAAAAGTTACTTATAAGTATGTTCAGCAGGATTTTCCATGTTTATTTATGACTGAAGAACCGGATCAAGCTTTGGATTTGGGAATTTAAAGGATTCCCACTACATATTTAACATACCTGTAGTTCTTCTCTCCAGACTGTAGTACTAGTTTTCATGTAGTAATCCCTGAAATTCCAGCAAGCAGTTCAGCAAGGGCCTTCAGCTTAGGAACACGGCTGTAGGAAGTGTGTCTCTTTCTGTTACATATTCTTTGGATAATTTTGATCATCTGTTAATCATTCTGAGAAGCCGTGTGATCAACAGATTTTTTTTGCAGAAATTAAGTATTATCAAAACTGTACTTGTGGTGCTCTCCATACCATAACATGGGTGGAAAAACCTGCAGTTAGAGAAGCTGTAAAACAGAAATAAAAAACTTACCTAAAAAATAGGAACCTTTTCTTCAGGTTACTTGTGTAGAAGAAGTCTGGACAATGACATGATCTGTTAAATGTCATATGGTTTAACATCAAAAGTTTAAAAGATTAATTGGAGTCTTATCTGAACCTTTAAGATCCTTTTGCTTTTCTGTCTCCTATCCTTCTATAGTCTTTGTGTCTTTCATTTATCTTCATTTTATTCCTCTCTCTGTTACACTGCTCCAGAAGACCTTCAGAAGTTTCCCTGGGCGCTTAAAGTGTCCAATTAGTGTTTTATTTAAGGGCAGAAAGAGAGGTAGGGGAAAGGATGTACAAATGTATGTAAATATCATCATTCTATGTCATCTGCCTATCTATTCAGTAATTAGAATGCACACCAATGTATATTTTAATCCTACTTTCTCAATAATATCTTGTAAATTATTTCAGGAGATGACAGCATTTCCTCAGGAACTACTATTAACTAATTTCACTATTCTATATGTATTTTCCCATCAGGAAGACAGGAGGAGACATAACCTGTCTTTTTGCAAAATTAAGGAAGTCCAATACGTAGAGGGCCATCTTTAACCCAAAATACCACTGCTGAATGCAAAATGTCTGACAAGAGGAGACGGTGCCGATCTATTTGATACTAAAAGGGAATAAGTGGAAATAAACCCGCACACAGTCATGCCGGTTATCTAAAGATGAATAAGCTAAACCTGAGAATCTCTTCCTGTGGTGCCATTCAGTTTATCGCAGCTGTAGAGTTACTTGAAACAATAACAGGCTTTTAAAAAGCTGCGGAAGTGTGACTTTGTTGACACTTTTTTAAATATAGTGAGAAATATTCATGTCTGAGGGGATGCTTTACTGATGACTCTGTGAAAGCAGTTAACTGCCTTGACGTGTTCTCACGACCTAGACAGTAATCACAAGGATTTTTTTAATTATTTAGTTAACAATTTTTATTAAGCTTGTAGCCAACTTTGTAACCTTAAGATATTTCTGCCTTCTCAAAGAAAAGCAGCAATCATTTTGCATTATTTATACATGAGAATGAAGCCTCTGGCCCTGATCTGTCTTGTGGGTGAAAGGATTTTGGTACCCACAAGCCTACATTTGTCCCACAGCTTCTTGATTCAGAATAAAAATATTCTCCATCCATGAGGATGCTGAAAATACTTTTTAAGAGTGTGCATCCTAAGTCTGGCATTCATTTTGTTTTAGTAGTCTGCAATTTACAGTATAAAGCTTGTGATACATACATATATGCATACAGTCACGTAAAGATACCGTGCAGTGTATCCCGATATTGTGCAGTCCACAGATTACAAATTAAATAATTTAATATTTAAATTTTAGACTGGGCAATATTTTCTTTGGTTCAGACAGCAGTTTTCTGATTAATGTTTTTAATTTTAAGCAATGTCTAATACACAGAATAATAAAAGTGACATTTAAGCTTGTAGTGAGTTAAGGATGTTACTGAGAATACACAAGAGGTTTTAAGAGACTTCCAAAGTTTATGTTTACAGAACAGAAGCCCACAGATTAATCTAAATACATTTTTCTTGTATTTTACTCTCTTTCCATATCTCTAGCTTTAATAATCTGAACACTGTACCTATGAATAGTCTTTGCTTTTTCAAGGCTATATTCTAGTTAACGTAGCAAAATAAGAGTAAAATAGTGAAATAATACTTATAATTTATTGAAATGATAACTAGGAGGAGAGTATTACATGTGGGACTATTAATGGCACAGATTTGTGAAATTTAATAACATAATCTATATTTAAAGAATGGAAGCTATCTATACAGACCCATCACTTTTTCAATTCCCACAGCTTTGATATACAGCAGTGGTAGTGTCCTTCCTTCATGGCCCCCCAACCCAGCCCTTTTGGGCCGTTCTGCACCTTCCTCCTTTGACCCCTTCTCTTGCCCTGCAGGAAGATGAGGGCTCCTTTTCGCCCTTCCGCGTTGCCCCTCGGTGCTTTGGGAGGATGCCGGCTCTGCGAAGCACTGGGCTGTCCCCAGGGATTCACCAGAGCCTCCGTGCCGGTCCGATTCCAAGCAAGGGAGATGAACCCCTTGCAGTGCAAAGAAGTGTCTTGAAAGCAGTTGTCCAATAAAAGTGTTGTGTTTAATACGGTTATGCTGACAAACCCAGCTTTTCAGATGTGAGCCCTTTCGCAGGGGAGTTCACAGGCGATGTCAGGAAACAATAGTCCGTGTCAGTGGAGATTGTACCTTTGCAGCAGTAAATGTATTAAATGTAGGGTGGATAGCAGCCTTGATCCCCATGCAGAGGTAAACATAAATAAACACCCACTGTGTTTTTTCTATTTTCTCTGGCTGACCTCCACTGCTGTAGCTGAGCTTTCCTCTTGTGATATTTGCCAGGTTATATAAAAGAGATGTGCCTCCTGGCTGAAATGATGAAACATAAAGCCTGCTCTCAGACTGGGGAAGCCTGATGGATGCGGAACAGCTGGCGGTCCACGGCTGGGCTCGGAAAGCAGGGCTGATAGATACAATTTGTGCTATGGTTAAAAGATGAATGCATTTTTCTACTGGCGACTGTTGTTTAGAAGTCTGCACAATGTAAATTTGCTGATTCAGATATTTTTGAGAACATATATGGAGACGATTTATTGGAGTGGAACATTAGAATTATAGGTATTGCCAGGTAAATCAAAATGGCATTCAGCATAGTGAAATGGACAATATATACAGAAATGTAGTATTTTCACTTTTTCAATATCTTGCATTTCAAGAAGACCCTTTTGCAGATAACTGAGCTATGGAGATTTTTGCCAGGAAAGAAAGTATTAGAAGTTACCAAGAAGGCAAAGGAGGATGGAGAGTGAAACATTTGATATGAAGAGTACAGAAAGTGGAAGTCTTTGGGACTACTGGAAAATGGTGACAGAATGATGAACTACAAAAAAAAAAAAATAAGCACTGAACAGCTGTCTTGGACGATGGACAGCAGGCACAAAAGCCAAGAAGGAAAGAAAGAGGTAGCCTTTAGGTGCCTGATACAATAGCATAATACTGGCAGTTGGTTTAGCTAACGAGAGAGGAATGAAAGTGAGGAGGTTATCTTGGGTTGTTCACTGGAAATGAAAAGTTATAGATGTCTGAGAGAGCAAATAAAATAATTAATGAAGGGCAGAGGGAAGCTTTATTTTGCAAAGGAAGGAGGAGGAAGTTTGGCCAGACAATGAAAAGAGGTGGGGAAAAATATTAGGGCTTCTAGGGAATAGTGTTTCATGGAACAAAAGAAGAGAAAAGTAATAGTATTAGATTTATTCTGAGAATGTCTCTAATAAAGAGCAAGTTAGAAAAGTAGAATTCTTGACAAATGCATTTAAATCACTGGACAGAGAAGATAGTGACTAGGTTAAAACCAGGCTTCTTTTAAAGAAAGTGTCCAAAATCTTCAGCAAAGTGAGGATTTCACTCAAAGGACACGCAGAACTGCAGAGGAGTTTTATCTGTTTGTTTGCAGAGACAGCATATTAATGAGGTAGTAAAAAGGAGAAAATGATACAGAACAGTATAGACAGGAAAGAGAATGAACTTGAGGCAGAAGCTTGAATCATAGAATCATAGATTCTATGATTCTATGAACACATCTGGCTGCCTGCGTACTCCCTTCTGCTGTCCATCTTATAGCCAGAGAGGTGGCTCAGACTACATGTAGATATGGAAGGTGGTCAGTGAATGTCCTATATTGTATCCCCTGTACAGAGAGCAAGCCTCAAAACCATGAGAAATCCAGAGGGGAATGCTAATGGGGATGCAAAAACATGTAGTGTGAAGTAGGGCTGCGAATAAGCGTGTTTTATCGAGAGAGTCATAATAATGATTTGTGTGTATGTGTATATAAAATGTGGCCAGTTTAAGCCTAGGCTAACGGATTGAACTTTGTTGTGAATACAGAACACATTCTCATTTGTATTCTCTGATTGAAAATCATTATTACTTTACCTATAATTGCCATAATTTATCACATTGTTAAAATTTACCAGTAATATGCTACTATTTTTCTACAGTTGCACTCTAATTGCACATAATTAATTATGCACACTGCCTAATTGCTAATTACCTCTAACATACAGTTCAATATAAATATAAAAAAAAATTACTTCAAATAGATCAGAAAAATAATTTATTAAACATCTATCAGTTGTTATTCTGTTTTCTTCAAATGAATGATTGATAAAAGTATTAAAGGAGTAGGTCATGACTTTGGAAATGATCAGACCAGTGTAAATGAAGAAGACATAAATACAGAAAAATTTGGAGAATTTCTCATATTTGGATTCTGTACACTTGGGCGTACTTCTGACTATCTAACAGGTAGCCTGTAGAATGAACAAAAGTCTCATTTAAAATGTCAGTAGTTTTAAGCTTATCACTTTGAGCCTTCCTTGTGCGGAGGCCGAAAGAGGGATGTTGCCAACCTTGGCACAGCAATGCTGAATTTCGTGTGCATCGCTGTGGGATCCACTGCTTTGACCTTTCTAGTGAAGGAGTCTTGTTGCAGCAATGCAAAGTGTAAAACACTTAAGAGTTCCTAACTCCATCAGTATGAAGACAAAAGACTTTGGACGATTTTAGCTCAAAGTTAGCTCATCCCTAGACTTAAGAAGCATTTGACCTTCTAGCATTTTAGCTCATCTCTAGACTTAAGAAGTGTCTCAACCAGGTAGTTTTTATAACATAATATATACCTGTTATCGCCAATGAGGCACATCATGAGCGTGTTTCCAGACATGCAGTCTGGGATAAGCTGAAGAGCCCAGATAGTCCAGATTTAGAACACCAGCTGCTAGTGGTTGGTTTGCGCTGTTAGTCCGTCCCGGGGCTTACTAAGAAGGGGCATGGCAAAAGCATCAGCTGTTCCACAATGAAGTATTCTTTTTTTTTTAATTAGCTTAAAAGTACCAAATTTGTTTATATCTTTTATAATAATTATTTTGAGAGCAATGCTAATTGCAGAAAATAGTTTAATGGATTTATAAATGACTAAGAACAAACTGTACCTCCAAGATGATTGCAGCTTGCTTAGGATTCAGGATGCCATTCCATTTTCATTCTCAATATGAATTGAGATTATATTGTACAGTATATAAATGATTTTTCTTGGGTTTTTAAAAGGCAGTATGTATTAATATTTTAAACTGAAGTAATTGCTTCTTGTTCAGCAATGGGTTTCATTTATGAGTGTTTATCCGTAGCAAATGGAAAGTATGGTTAATCTAAGTTAAAAATGGGTTCTTTAAATAGCTCTAATTACATTCTGTTTATATTTGTATTTTAGACACTTAAGATTTAATCGTTAGCAGTTCTAACAAACCATAATGTTTATTAGCTGGTTTTAAATTATTGCTATGGATGGAAGTTCAATGAGAAAATAAATGATGATTTGTCTATTATAATTCATTGTAAATAAAAGATGGACCAACACTGAAAAAGAAAAAAATACATATACTACTTGATTTTTATATTAGAAATACAGACAGAATTGAAGTAAACTTAGAAAGAAGAAGGAAAAAAAAACAAGCTTCCTTTGCTCATGTCACTGAAGCAGAATCTTTATAATTGTGCATGTCTTTTTAGAACGTTACTGTTCTTGTAAATGTGTTTTGCATTAATTTTAACAGCTTGCTGCTTGATACCGATACTCCCTTAAAAGCTTTTAATTGTACATTCACAAAACTAGGTTTACAACACCAACTGAAATGAGCAATTATGCAGTACTGCAGTGACAGAAAATTATTAGTGAAGCCTCTATTTTATTCTCTTTTATGAAGACCAGTATAGGTAGAGATATCAGTTACTGGGTGCCCAGAACTTTTTTTGCAATAAACATCAGTTAAAAGACATGGTACCAGGTATGTAATACCAAAAATTTGACATCTAAAGTTCTTCTTAACTAGGTCTATTTAGCTATCATATGAAGACTAGTTTAAAATTTATATCTATATTGAATATTAATGATATTTCATGAGATATATTTAAAAAAACAAAATTTTAAATATATTTTAAAATGAAGAGCTACCATATATTTAGCACTGAAGAGATTTTAAAAAAGAAAAAATTTGGGTAACTAAAGGGTGATTAATCCAAAATTAAAGTGAATTTTATTGATAGAATATCTTTTTAAAGCAATGTACTACTCAGAGTAATACTGAAGCCAAGACTTACTTACTTAAACACTTAGTTAAACAGGGCCCTTTGTTGGCTTTGCACTGCTCTGAGTTCTGAGAAAAGGTTGGAAAGATGCTATTTTAGTGCGTGCTCGCCTCATGAGGCTCTGAAAGGTTGGGCTGCCTGGGATTATTGGAATATACTGTCATGAAATTCCTGCCCAGAAATGCTGTGTGTGATCCAGGGAAATTGGGGGCCAAGTACTGTGCCAGCACTTGTGATATAGCTGAATTCTACGCCTTTTAAAATAGGCAGGGGTACTGAATGTTTGTTTAGTGACTGAAAAATGACTGTTTCAACTATATTTGACAGGGTGTAGAGGTCTCTAAAATAATGATGTATATATAAGGTCTATGAAAAAGGAGTATAACCTCTGAGTGCCCCATCAGAGAGAAAACAGAAAAGGTGAGATCAATCCCAATTAGTCATTGGAGAATCCTTGTGAAAGAAAGGCATTGGAAATGTTCTAACTTAAGAAAGTGGAAACTCTGAAGATTTTCCTGATCACTGTAAGTCATATTCATATTGGGGAAACAGCTTGTTTTATTCTGGTGCTTCAGAGTTAGTTTGCTGTTAATATTTAGGAGAAAAAAAAAGAGTGGTTTTAAAAATGTGTATGTTAAATTAGTAGCAATTTGTTGACTATTTCATAAGCATTCTTTGGAATACCTAATTTTTTAGTTCCTAGAATTGCTCTGCTTCTATTCCATTTATGCTGTGTACTCAGTCATTAAATAAAATAACTCTTTTTTCCTTGTTAAGCTTATTTGATCTGAAAAATTAACAAGGTTTAATAAAATCTAGCTTTGAATTAATTTATTAAAACTGAGTCTGTTAAAATATGTGATTTCCCACTGTGGTTCAGATAATCTTCTTTTCTTATCTGATTTGAAGTTGTTCAAAGCCTATGGAGATATTCAAGTTACTAGTGGAATATAAAATTAATTTACACAAGTCTATTTTGCTTTCATTTCCCTTAGTAAGATGATAAAGTTCTGATTATGAGGTAAGGGTTTACCTTTGTGTATATGAATAATCTTAATTCTCTCATTGGAAGTTGCCTGTGACAGAGAATTGTATGGTGTTAAAAGAAGTGCAGTCAGAATGTAAATTAATGTAGAAGCTTCAGGTATTTAGGGTTTGCTTATTATCTTTTACAGAAAAGATTAATAAAAGAAAATATTACCGAAATGGCTAGTTGTGTCCTCTTCCCCGTGGGGAGAGAAGTTTTTACATACAATGCAGAGGAAAATTCAGTGAGGATTCCTTTACAAAGATTATGCTCGTTACATGGTTGGAGCAACTCTGTTTTGCTCCTGGAAGTCTGTGGAAGTGCTGGGCATTACATATGATTCTTTAACCTTGGCTTTGGATCAGGTCACTAAATAGGTAAGGTTTCTGTCAATGTCTCCCTTACCCTGGAAGTCTCAAACTTTCCTTCACCAAATTTGAGGAATGGTATTCCCTCCTCTTTAACTTCTAAGACCTCTTTCCTTCCCCCCCTATCTTACTGAAAGTAAAACTTCCAGGCTTTAAAGAAGGATCCAACATACAGAAAGCATCACCTCTTGCTCTGGGACCCCCAGGCCGGGGGTTCGCTGCAGGCCGGCTCAGCTCCCGGCAGAGGACGTCACCACAGCCACCGCCGTCCCGTGCCCTCCAGAGGGGCCTCTTACTGGGGACAGAACACTGGGCTAGGTGGAGCTTTGGCCTGGCACATTACCTCGCTTTAGTGTTACCTTTCATGATTAGTATCTCAAAATCTGCTTCTTTCATTCCACTTCTTAAATAAATCTAATGAAATATATTCCAGATCTTCTCATAGAAGATGAAATCAGGAATTCAAGCCTGAGGGAGTGCCTTAAGCAACAATTCCTCTGTGTTGGAGGGGTGCTCTTTCTCAATCCAGCATATTGCAACTGATCTATTTTCTGTAAGTAATTAAGTATCATTGTAAACAGGAAAAACAGATTACATTCATGTACTGTAGTGCGAAATGGAGGTGTCTCATCTGATTTAAGGGGAGACAACTTAAAAAGTCCTTGCAGAAAAAGTTCCCTGAAGCTTCTCCTCTGACAATATTGTGTCAAGAGTGTTGGTGCGTATGCTTCCAGGGAGGTAGGCATATTTATGGCCTCATAAAAAAAAAAAAATAGGCACCTAAGTAATATAGGTGTCATATGCCATTTAGGTCAATTTCTGTTTAAAAAAAAAACATAGAAGTATGTAAAATAAACAAGCTAAAACTAAAATAATGGTTATCATAGTTAAAATGTTATTCTATTTACCTATATTTACTTATTAAATGAGTATTGAATCTCACTGACACAGGGATGCTTTTTAAAATTATGATCACATCATTCCTCTTTATATTTACCTTTTAAAAATAATTCTGTGTACTCAAGGTCATGTTTATAAATCTGTCCTCCAAGCAGCTCCCCCTAATGACCAGTGCTTGTGGATTCTGCATTTACTCACATGATGACACTTTACCATGCTGATACGCTTCTTCGACCCACCTTAGGAGTTACACTAGCTCGCTATAGATTTTGCACAGAAAATCAAATAGATTTAAATTTATTCATATGTCATATGAATCTGCTGGTGTTTTCTTCTTTCATTTTGCAAACATGGCATTTGCATTCCGGTCCCCCAGCTGGAATGGATTTTTACAGTTTGAGGAAAGTGGAGAGGAAAATGCTATAGTACCCTTTAGCACTTGTTCCCGCTGCTTCTCCTTTTCTTGATTCTCTTGGTTCACCCTGTGTTACGGGATCAAATCATTCATCATTATAATTAGAAATTACTAGAAGATCTTCAGTTTAACTGAATAGGCTTTCCTAGGCCAGAATTATTTCCCTTTTAGAATAGCCAAGTGCATGCAGTTAGTATTCCTTGCCCTATTTGCCTGCATTCTTCAAATTCTGTCTGAAAAATGTGCAAAGACAAAGAGTTATTTTCAGCATTTTAGAAACCTGTTCGGGTAGTGCCTCAGTAACACCACAGCAGGTGAAGGTCCCATATGATTCCACCATTCAAGAGAAATTCTTTCATGTGTGACTAATTCCAGGACCCATTTAATCCACCACATTATGGTGGTCAATTTGGGACATCTCTGCTGATGAAAATGACTTTTGATTGTACCTAGATGGCTTTTACATGCAGTACTCCATGCCGGTTTACTCTACACTTCAAAGTGAGATAAAATAGAGTCCATTTTCTGGATAAGGCTTTTTTTTTCCCCTGGCTGCTAATCAACATTTATCTGTTATATATTGGATTATCTGGTTTGTAATCTCTATTTTAGGAATATTCCTGGACACTTCTAGGTATTTTGCTTTCAAAAAATTAGACAACAGGTATTTTGATTTTTTTACTCTTGGTTTTTCTATGCTATGTAATGTCGTTTGTCTCTGCCTTAGCAATCTTAAGAAATAATCCCTAGCACTCATTTTGGCTCACATGGACATATGTGCATGTACAGAAAAGTAGACACTGCAGCCACCAAATTAATGAGGTTTTATATTAGAAGTTGACTACATGAGAAAGGTGCTAAACGATGTTCTTTAAAGCCAGCGTGTGCTTAAAAAGCCTGCACTGTCTCTCACTTCTTAAATTCACTCTGAAATTCACCTTTCAAACTGAGTTTCAGTGTGCTGCCCATCTGGGTGTGAATTCAATCACTATCTGAGCCAAAAGCTGGACTATAAAATGGCTCTATTAGGATTAAGGTCTTGGTGACTACCTGACAGAATAAGGCAGTCTGTCTTAACTGATAGATCCAGCTGATATCACCCCCTCCTCAGCCATCCCTCCACCCCCCCAAAAAAAAAAATTCAAACTTAATTTCCAGCTTTAGCTATGTAGTAGCAATTCCCACATTTTACCCCAGAAGATCCTCAGTCTCTCAGGCTTCTAAACAAATCCTAATTCAGTCTGCCACTCAGTGTAAGGATTAGAAAGAGAAAGAAGGGAAAAGAGAGCGCTTGATCTTACCTATTAAAAATGTAGTTGAAGCATTTGTAATATTATCTTATTTCCTCTCTATTTCATATTTTACATTTAAAAACTCACTGTAAATGAATGAAAAAATATTTTTATGTTTAATTGTTTCTAAGATGAATGTAAAAATCGTTGCATTTTATAAACTAATGACACTTGAAAGTGTGAAGATAAATATGGAAGTGTAAACATGAAGTTTCTGGGGCAAAAGCTGACATAAGAAAATGCCAGTAGACCCCTATTACAGGTTTTTTTCTTTGATTGATATTAGAGGATTGACAGTATTGACAGTGATCTATAATAAAAAATAATAATTCAGTGTCAAGCACAATTAATAATAATACTTTGAATATGCTTACTGTGCAGGTTTAGATTGCCCTTACATTAACTTGTAACATAAGAGATATATCAATATTTAGATTTCAGTTGTTGATACTTGTTTCTAAACACTACAGTGATTTCCATTTATATAAAAATAGATAGTACCTAAGAACTTTTTGTACTGTATTTATTCAAGATTTGAAAAAGACTCCTGTGGGTTTTGAGACAGAAATTAGAATAGTACTTATTAAATTGTGTCGGCATAGCCTATATAGTGTCATTTATCTTTGCCATATTCACTGATTAACACTTGAGAGAAATATGAGACCTTAAATAGTATTCAGGTTTCTATAGTTTTGAAAAGCAGTATTGTTAAAAAAGGAGTATCTGTGCAAAAACTTTTGTTAAAGCGGTCCCACATTACCAGCAATATTTCACAAGAGGGAATTAATCCTTCAGAAACACCATGCAGAGGTAGAAAAAGAAATGCTTGCGTAAGTACAAAACAATTCAAAATTCTTCTTCCTTAAGAAACCACAAAAACTGCATGTCACAGACCATTTTCTACGGTAGCAAACTGTATGCTTAGCTATGAAGCCACAACCAGCTGCAGAATATTTCAAAACAGACTTTTTTTTTCCTTTTTAAACAACAGAATGCAAGTCACTGCAGGCAGCTTTTTATTATTATTATTATTTTTCTGTGGAACCATATATTTACCCTACATTTGTGTCGGTCCCAGCAGGCATCAGGGGTGCAGGCATGAGCTTGTTTCTCTCGACACTGCTGTGTGTTTGGGGGTTTCTCTAGGGCTGGACCTGCGATCGGGGAAGGCCTTTGCCTTCACTTCCTCCCCATTAAGTGCTAACCTGCTTAAAAGTCGGAGGCAGAGACCAAGACCGTAGCGTTTTGGCATTGGAGAATGTGAAAAACAAGACTGATACGAAGGGATTCCCATGAGCTTCCCTTTGAAGTTGGTTTAAATTTTAGCTGCATCCTTGCAGCTGCATTCTACAGCCATCAAACTTCTGGGAGAGATGTCTTGCCTTGAAAGTTTAGGCAAGGCTTCAAGTCAGTTAACAAGTTGGTAGAACTTGTCTACTGGCTTAAGTTTATTCAAGTTTATTATTATTTTAAGCCATCTGTAGCAGCTGACTTTTTACTCTTTTCTTTTTGAAATAGAAGCTTGCTTCTGACAACCTTTTCATTTTGAATGTTTCTTGGACACCTTATTTCCTTTTACCACAAGTAAGGGAGGTAGGGTAATTCTGTTCAACAGTTGTCCCTTATAATTGTGAGGCTGACGCACATATTATCTTATTCTATCTCTTAGCAGAGCCTTGTATTGATTCCTGTGTTATCTTAAGCCAAGTAGCAGATGCAGGCCTACTAAAAGATTTAAGATAAATGAGAGGACCTCAAACCTGTATCTTCATGTTTCTATCCCCTAATGCCAAATTCTTCACAAATATTGAGGATTTGATGCTTGGTGAGAGTGATCATCTTCTGGATATCTCCTCTCTTCAAACCCCCAGCACAAATTAACTAATTCTGCTTTTTTAACCTTTACTCTTCAGAACTTTTCTGTGATGTTCATGTGGCAATGGTTTTTTTTTTGATAATATTTCAATACTGCACAATGGTGAAGTGTGTAATTCTAGGCTTATTCATTCAGAGGCATAAAAAAAAATCTTCCTTTTGCCACTAGATAGGAAAACATAGTACATCTGAAGTAGTCAATTCACTTGCATGCTTATTCTTTAGGTATGGCTATAGCTGTAGGCCACTGCCGTGTAGTGAGCTGCTCCATGTGAGCCACCTTAATCATCCCAAACAAACGGAGTGTTTAGCTACTGAGTGTCTCACAGACAAGTTAGATTTAAGCAGCTTGCCACGTACTAATATTTCTACTCATACCCAGTGACATTTACTTTGCTTTCTACTAAAGGCATTGTAGATGAGTCGGTTCACTGTACCATACAGGCTTTTGCTGATTTTCTTTTGACTTCAGATTTTAAAATGCTATAATATATCTTTTATTATAAAAAAAAAAGAAATGAAAAAACTTTTTTTGTTTCAAAAATTGAAATAACATAATTTTACAAATACGCACATCGAGATTTGACAACATTTAGTTTTTTTATTTGAAACCATAAATTTGGCAAAAATCAGAGTATTTGTATCCTTATGAATCTGCATTATCTGACTGAATGGTTCAGTAATTATTTTCTTGAATGATTTGATTTCATACAAATGGAGAATATCAGACTTAGCTTTGTGGTGTAGTCTGAAATCAGTAGAAATTTATAGAAATATATAATTATGAATGCTCCATTGCACACTGCAAATGAGATTTTTTTGATTGTTTGTTTGTAGTGGGCATTTTAATCAATTTAGAATAAGCTATTCCAATATTTTAAACAGGCTACCATTTCTCTCAGTCACATCTTTTCCAAGAGCAAAACAAGCCTTATGGTAAGAAAATAATTAAAACTGTGATCTTTAGAAAGACTGGTTAACTCATTTGTGTGCTTCTAAGACCAAATCATTCTTGTTTACAAACTAAAATCTTCATCTCTCACAAGAGAAAGAAATATGACTTTTTTTGTTTTCATTAATCTTTGTCTCTTTGACCTGTACCTGAATAAGCAAAGGACAAATTCCCAAGTCAAGATTTTATCTGTGAAGCCCATCAGGATTTTGTTTTATGAAGAGACATGAAGCGAAAAGCCTAATCAGCTGCTGTTTTGGAAGCGAGGGGAAGGTATTCTGTTCTGTTTTTGCAAAAAACAATATCCTTGTGAATGAATTCCTATTGGGGTGGCTGCCCATACAATTTTTTAAGTCTGGTTGCCATCAGACCAGCTGCACTATATTCATTACAGCATCTTCAGACTAATATATTCTCCTGCTGGTCTTTGCAGGATGTCTTACAGCACTATAATAACTATAATAACTCGCTAGCTTGGACAGTGAGCCATGCAGGAGAGGCAGCCTTTATCCATTTTCAAATATGCAGATCAGATCTTCCTGGTTAGAGGAAGAGAGCAGTACAAACACTATGAAAGCTCAGCTAATCGCTTAGATTAACAATGCAAAGATGTTCCTCAGCCAGCTGAGGCTGTGTAGGAGCGTCTACCCTGTTAGGGAAAGAACAGTAGTTTGGCCCTGTTAGCTGTTTTCTGGATACTTCCAAGGAGGCAGATAGGACAGGCAGCGTGTGCCAGTGTGGGCTGTTTGCTCTCCTGTTCCTGTAAGCAAGGCTTCGCGAGGCCAGCCAAGTCTCCAAAGGGCTTCTCCAAACTGGAGAGAGAAGGTAGCATACAAGTATGTACTTTGCATTGATTTATGTTGGTCTAACTATTAGAAGTAGCTGTCATCCCTTCTTACATGAGTACTAAGAATATACTTTTAAAAAATTTACTGCCCAACTCTTGGAGCTCAAAATGCATTGATTCTTTCTTTTATTTGCACTGTAAAAATCACCTTCCTCCTATATAAACAATGCATACACTGCTGTATGCTATAATGCAGGCTGCAACTTTAACACTTCAAGACTTAATATTTTGTAAACCTAGGTAGACTTCATAAAGATGATACTTTTCCTAGAGTATTATGTTTTTTGTTTGCTGTTTTGTCTCTTTGGCATGCTGCACAAAACCCTTCTTGTGTGGTTGCTGTGTACAGAGCAGTTAGAATGCCAGGTCCCTGGACCATAACTGGTTTCCCCCACAGAAGTTAACAAGGTGTCTTCGCCCATAACACGTGTTCTTTCTCATAAGGCTATTTTAGCAAGAAATTGGATAACAAAGTATAGGATTAATTGAGGTCAGACCCCAGTGAAATGTGTGCATTTATTTTTTTTAATAAGAACAAAAAGAAATTTCAGGATCATTATTTTATATTTCTAAATATTATAACGTTTAGTAAAGCTCGGTTCCTGTTTTCTTTATTGCTTTATAAAAGCCGAGACATGTCCATATCCTAATAAATCACAAGCCTTGCAACATTTATTATTAGTGTGAAGTACTGTAAATTAAGATTAAGGATGCTTATAACATCCTAACAATTCAAACATATGGAAGTCATGCAACTGTGCTATCAAAAAACATTTTGCAGGAAAAAATGAATTCTGTAAAGTCACAGAGTTTAAGTTCAGTGGTGCTCTCTTATTCAAAATTTGGGATTTTGATGAAGAATAGCAAATGAAACTTGTGATAACTCTGTTGATTAGTCATTTCTTTTTGTTGTCCCCTCCAGGGCTTCAAATCCCAGGCTAAATTCTGATTTTGATAAGATTGAGTTGCATCTTTTTGATATCTTGTTAAATGTTTTTGTTTGAGAGGGGATTATATGAGAGGTCTAATTATGAAATTAAGACTTTTTTCACTTATGCTTGATACTTTCAAGGAAATAAGAATTAGCTTACTTCCTTAGGAATAACTAAAATGCCACCAGGTTTTGAACCGCTGCATTTTTCTGAATGATGTTGTACCAATGTAGGTTGCACACTTTAGTAAAAAGGATGGCAGTGTTTAGTACCGTGGGGAAAACGAAAACTGAAAACCAGGTCACCCTTCAGTGAAATCTGTCACACGTTCTTTCTTGACTTATGGGTCTCATGATTGTTCCAGTTCTACTTGCCCAGCATGAGTAGCAATATCTTTTATTGTCCATTGCAGGGGAAATTAGTATGAGAAGTGAGAATCAAGTGAACTCAAGGATAAATTAATGATGGTACATTGTTTGCGAGCTTTGGCTTTTTACCATGTATTTCCACTTACACTAATTAATACAGAAGAATATATTTAAAATAGATTTTTAAACTGTGCTTTTACTTTGCATTTACAGTGTTTTTTTGCATTGCTTTGTCTCCTAATGTATGAATCTGAGTCAAATACGAATGTTTCTCAAAACTCAATTTTCTTTACAATGGGGCAGAAAGACACTTTCACTTCATTGTAACAAAATTCCAAACTGCAGCCTTGCAACAGCTAAAAAACCCAAGCTTTTTCTGTGTATTTATTTGCTAACACTTAAATTATGTACTGTTTTCATTTCCTGGTTTAAAATAATCATAAGCACTATTAAAAGGGAAGAGCACGAGACTGGCACTGTGCCCAGTAAAACCCAGCATAGATAGATAAGGTAAGAATCATGGTCTAGACAGGTGAGTAATGTGGGAGGAAGATTTGAGGGTAGAAAATTGGAATCATAGTGGAACAGAAAGTTATATCTATCAGCCACAAAACAGCTTTACTACAGGTCTCTGAACTGAGCTCGGCATACAAGTAATTGCTGCATCTGGTGCTACAAGTTCCTCTCTATTCATTTCTAGAAATGACATTGTGCCAGGCTACTACTGCCTTCTTCTAAAGCACCTACCTAGAAGGAGGTTTGTGCCCTCTGCTTCCTCCTGAATGTGGGAACTCTCTCTCTCTGTCTCTCTCTCACAAGGAGGATATAGCTCTTCCTTTTTAGAAAGTGAATTTATGAAGAAATCTATGAATGACAGTACAGGATGGTTCATGTCTTTTATCCTTCCAGTGCTTTGATGGTCCTCCCCAATCCTACTGGATAATCTAAGCAGTTTTCCAGAAAACTTCTAGGAGACCTGAGGGATTTGAAGCTTAAAGATTCCAAGAAACCAAGCCAGGCAACTCAGTCAGTATAACTAGAAATGCTTGAAAGACAGAAAGAGAATAATGAGGGAAAATATCAACTGCTAAAGAAAGAAGAACTTTTTCCTGCCACCCTACCCCGCTGAAATAGTGAATCCTTTCATGCTGCTCATACATCCCACATCCTCCTCTTGGCAACTGCTCTTTTACTTCAAAGAGGATTAGCCTGAAGTTGTGGCCAATATGGACATTGGAGAAGAGAAGCCAGTTGAACCTCTTCCTACAACTCGTGTTTTGTCCATTTCCGACAAATCACCTCAGGAGATCCTGTTAGAAAAAGAAATACATTGATTTATCCATCTTGAGGGGGACGCCCTTTGAGTTAAAAAGAGCTTTCTTTCGCATTGTTTTTTAATCCAAAATAAAATGATTAGGTGGCATATTCTGAGCATGGCATCCTGCTTGAAGAGCTTATTACTGGTTTTGTGTCCTTTGGGCTTTTTGCAGCACTGGAACACTTGACTGACCAGCAGCTTATCAACAAGGCAAATAATCAAAATCCAGTAATTCAGTTCAAATCTCACTTCTTTAATTACTCCAACTGCGAGTTTATAGAAATACAGTTGAATTATGGTAGCAAAATTCTCAAGCTTTGGACTGAAGTACAAAGGTGATGAGGATGCTCTCCAGGTGCTCCCTTAAAGTTGTGAGGGTGCCTGGGTTGGCTGTGAATTGAACTGATGGCGGCGGTTGTTTAATTTGCACCCCACAAAAAACAATACCTTTCTATTGCTGAAAAGCAAGGCTTTTTAACCTGGAAAATTGGGATAGTCACACTGAAAAGGAGGGAAGTGCTGTCCGCAGCTGTTTCTTCCATCTTTGTCAGTTTCTGTGATTTTACACTGTTTGTTATCTGTGACTTTTTTTTTTTTTCTGTGCCAGAAGGGGACATTGAGCCGCAAATATCTGCACATCAGTGTAGTGTTTTTTCAGTGTCTGCTGGCTTGGGTCCTCAGAACAATAGCACTTGCTTTAGCACTCGCAGCTCAAGGCTGATTCTCTGCTTTGCCATCAGGGAAATGGCCCATTTCTAAATAACTGTAGCAAACTCTGTTGTTACAGTTTGATGTATTCTTGACACCACCCTAGGAATGGGAAGATAAATGCTACTTATATCTTTTGTCTTTGAATATTTCATATTAATTTTCTGGGAGAAGCTTTTCTTTTAGGCAATAACAAATAGAACAAATTGCTGGAAATGGCACCACCAGTTCAGAGCAGGCTTTTGTGCCTTTATACTAACTTAATGAATTATCTAACAATAGAATACATTTTCAAAATTGCTCAGAAGATTTTAACAACACATGACCAGAAGGTCAGGAGTGAGAGAGAGCAGAGCTGATTCCAGAGCAATTTAGTACATTTTATGACTGCCAACTGTTTTCTGTGTATGCATTTTAAATCCAAGTCAAGCTGCAGATGAATTGAGTCTGGTGAACTCAACTTAGTGTTATAAAACAGTATGTATAATGCAGAATTGCTGTGCATTTTGACACAGTTGGCAGGCTTTTCTCCAAGCAGGCTCAAAATTGACAAAGCTTGGAGGCCTCATTTCCTTAAAATCATGGGAAATAGTTATGTCTAAGTAAAGAGGGTTGATGTTTGGTAAAAGAGTGGGAAAGTTTCCCAACATCTGTAATTTTTTACCTTAAAAGAAGATTATCGGTTTCCAAACCACCAGAATTCCTGTATGGGATTTTTGCTCAGTCGTCTCCTGTATCAGGACCAGTGAACATCTCTTGATAACTTTTTAAAAATATATTGTTTTCATAAGCTTTCTTTGCTCCATTTCTCTTTATAGTGAGGACAGTTGTGCAGCGTACCACCTGTTGCTCCCAGATTCATGAAGGGTTTCCAAGCTTCTTGTTAGTTCTAACCCCTTCCCCATGACTCCCGTTCCAGCAGAGGCGCCCAGCCAAAGAGACACAAAGGTCTTGCCGGGAGGAAGACATTACAGAGCCCTGAGTTGTAGCTGTGGGTGTATAAGCAATTATCCCCAGCTACTCACTATTTCAAAATAATTGGATCAACAGTGTGTTTTCCTCGAGAACAGAATAATTCTTGCGGCTGTTTTTTGGCCACACATTGATTCCTCTTGTAAGCAAAGCACAAGGCTGCTGCGTAATGAAAGTTGAGACCAAGCTAGACTGTGAGGCAATTTTATATCTAGTATAATATCTGGTCTTACTAAGGATTAAATATCTGCTTTACCTTATCCTATTATTTTTGTGATGTGCTGGATCTTGAGCAATATAACCAAATATAAAGCTTCTTCTTCAGCAATGAAATAGGATTATGCTTCTTGGAGATAATTCTTTCTGGACAAAAACCTATATATTTCCATTTTAATGTATACAGGTTCTGAGCTTTCCCTGCAAATTTAAAGCTGACCTATGAAAATGGACTTCAATTTAAAAAACTATTGTCTTCAGGAAATTTCTAAGGATGTGCTGAGTTCTTTCAGTTAACTGAGATAGGAAGAACATTGAACATACATACATTTAAATCTTTTGTGTTTTTTGTTTTCTGTAACATATGGATTAGGGAGCAAATATCATGTGCTTTAGAGATATATATCTATGCTGAGTAGAAATGATTTATTTGGTTTGGGGGAAAAATGTATTAATGTTTTTAGTTTATCAACTTAATTGATTATTAGTTTAATTGTCATCCTTTATTATGACATAATTAATATGCATTGAAAATAGTAAACAGCCAAGAATTTGGAGAAAAGTTTGCAACCCAGTAAGTAATAGTTGCATGTTAGATTCCACTCTTTGCCACTGCATTGTTTGATCATGGGAAAAAGCCTAGAAAGGAATTGTTTCTTGTACCTAAAACAATTACTTATTTTTCCATTGTGTTTATATGTTACTATTTATTTTAGAAATAATTATTTGATTCCCTTGTTTTCATGTTAATATGCTACAACAGGGCATATTGGCACCTGCTCTTCCTATATTCAGTGAGAATTGCAGAGATATATTCAATGATGCTAAATGAAAATAAATATTTTTCTTCATGCTTTCCATGTTTCTTGGAAGGGCATTCTACCTGTGCTATGATATGTTTCACAATAATATATTTTTAAACATTTGAAATTTTGAAATTCATATTTCTATTTTTTTATTACATTAACAACAAGAAGAAGGATCAAACAATTTGATCTAAATTGCAACACTTCCTTACATCTGCATTACCCATTTTGGTAACTGGAAATATCATTATTACTGTTTGGTCTCCGTAGCGTGTTGCCAGGAACTGGCATCATCCCAAAGACTTTGACTCCAAGCCTCAGAAGGATTATGAGTAAGAATTTGGCTTTGCAACATATCTGTAAAATTTATGCCAAAGTGAATCTAGCTGTAAGGTTTGAGCATACATTACTTCATATTTCCTTCTTTTATCTTAAAAGAAGAATTATCTGTTCTGAAATAAATCCAAAAGGCAGAACTGAACCCATGTAAAATATCACTGCTGCTCTTGAACTGTGAGGCAATGACTTTTTGCCAAGTCTCATCTCATTCAAATGTCAGTCTGCTAATTCCAGGCACCTTCCTGTTGCACAAACTAGAGGCAGAATAGAGTGTGTAAACTGACCCGCTGAAAATCTAAATACTTCAGCTGCGACCTCTGGAATGGCATCTGGATATTCCTTTTTGTTCTTTTGTGATAATTCCTTTTTGCAAAGTTAAGTCTTAATCAGCCAACTTTCTGCTTATTTCCCCAAATTCGTGTTCCTGGCTTGCTTTAACTCTGCAGGCAATAGTACCTGTTTCTTAACAGAATGCTTGTAAATACATTGTTCTTGTTTTAATAGAATACTTCTGAATTTTGATTTTTCTGGTTTCAGCTTGGTACTGCGATAATTAACCAAAAATGCAGCAGAGTCTCCAATTTTAACTGGAAGAGTCTAGTTCTGTGACTGTAATAGCTCTGTTTCTCTTTTTTAAACCATTTGAAGAATTACATATGTGTTGTTCTTATTCAAGCTTAAAAATCAAGCTAGAAGCAGTAATAGCATTCTATAACAAGTATGCATTACTTAAAGAAAACATCAGTCTCTTCAGGATCAATACAAGTGACTGGTTAACGTTTTCTTGGTGTCAGGTTCAATATTTTTTGGTTGATTAGATTATAGATTGTTTGTGGTTTTGTTCACTTACGAGTTTAGTGGAAGTGGCGGAGAATAGACAAAACACTGAACCAAGATTTCATTACAAATCCTTTTTTTGAGGAGGAGATTCAAGAGAACTATTTGCTAGCTGTCTTGCATTTTGTCATTTGCCTCAGAGGAGAGTATGCATAAAATGCTGATAGCAATAGAAGTGACTATTAGATTTGTTAGGCTTTTGCTTTTATTTACAAAGCTGTAATTAAGCAATGTGCAGCACAGAAGAGAATTAAGTCCAGTAGCCTTAAACAGCAAACTTTTAACTCTTTTGTTCCTGGAACATGGGTAAGTAACACAAGGACAATAGAAACTGTACGAAACAATAAGAAAAAGCCAAGTTCACATTTGCCTTGAATAGCCTTTAGCAAGTTATTAGAAGTATTCCACAAATCAAAAGAAGGATTCAAACAGAAGAAATAATTAAAAGTTAATGGAACATTAACCTGATAAATTATGCAATTAGGAAAGAGGTCTTAAAAGAGCTTAACTACAGCATTCTTAAGGATTGCATAAAGAAACTGCATATGTTACCATGCTTGTGGTAACAAAGTGACATAGTATAAGGCAGAGCAGGGCACTAAAATTTCTCTGGTTTAGATAGCCTGATCAGGAACTCGAGTAGATCTGCATATGGGAAAAGGCTGAAGGTGGATTTTGCTGTCCTTCAAAATTTTATCAACTACTCAGCCATGACTTGTGTTTAGTTCTGAGCCTCATTCCTGTATTTGCTTGTTTTGGACCCGATGGCTCTGTCTAGAATTTCTCTTTGATACATATTCAGTTTGAGGAAATTGCTTGTATGTGCCTTTTCTTTTGTAACTAATATGCCTTTGAAGCACAATATCATCACTTCGCTTTTCTCTAAGTTTTTCACCACTGACATCTGGACAAAGATTCTGAGATAAACTGTGAATGCTGATGTATTTTTTTCCCCTTATCAGTATGAAGCTGTTAGAATACTGTATGCACTATTGAATATTGTCAACATATGACAAGTACCAGCAGAGGCTTAGCTGGCTTTCAGCTAGAAAACATGCATTAGCCACAGGTCACAGAATAAACATAGATAGGGGAAAAACATTCAGAAGGAAAACATGAAAATTAACATTTACAAGCACAACAGATTTTGATAAGGTTTGCTTTAACCCTCTCATGCCTTCACATAGTGTATTCTCTCCTGGGTCACACAAGGGCCTGGGGCAGTTTCAAGTCCTGAGTGATTTTACAGTACAACAGTACAGTATTCTGCAGAATAAATATATTGCAGTGGTCAAACCTTGAGGAAACATATAAAATAACTCTGGTCTGCATTGCATGTGAAGGAAATTAGCTACTATATGTTAAAGTTCTGCAGTGATAGGTGCTGTACTAAATCCTACATTGGATAGAGAGAAGTTGCAGACAAAAAAAAGGGAATATACAGCACTACTGGAACTCATTAACCCTTAGAAAATACATAAGCATGGCACATTTCAGGTGTTAAATTCTCATCAGTGCATATTGCCCTGGGCAGAACATTAAGCTAACAAGGCTGTAAAAATTGCAATGTTTTACTCCACAGACCTGCTCATGTGTCATTTATAGTTGGTATCCTGAGATGCAGAAGTGATAAGATTTACAAATGGTCACAGGGAAACCTGTATCAAAAGCTGAAACAAAATACAGACCATCTTGTGTCTATGCTGGATTCCTGGGTGCTCTGTTCCTCTTGGTGTGATTATTACTGCTCTCTCATTAGTGCTGCCTCATTTGAATATGGCGAGTCAAAGAAGAAGGTTAGATAACAAATTAGGAAAGAAATTTAGCTCAATCCAATTTGCAAATTTTCTTGAAGCGTCACTCAAGAGTGAGAGTGAGGCAAAGAAAAGATCTCTTTAAGCCCCGGTTCTATTGTATTTACATGACTAGTATAAAGCTGAATTAATTTTTGCTTTTAAAATAATCACCTTTTCTATTAGAATGTGCCTAGTTTATTCCTCATTATAAGGTGAGCTAGAAAATCCTGTTTACTGAATTGTTTATTAAAAAAATCTGAATGTAAGTGTAGCCTGGATGCAGATATGTATCCTCTTTATAGATTTATTTTTATTTCAGTTATTAGTGTGGCTTTGGTCTGTTAGAAGAGTGCCTTACAAATCTGAACTTTTAAAGATTCATAGTGTGAGCAGATAAAGGGGACATCGTGAATCAGGGAGGAAGCTGAGAAAGGGAGGAGAGATCTCAAGGAGAGTTCTAAAAACTGCTTGATGTTAAGGAGATATATCATGTTTTAGGTTATGCCACAGGGAGCTTAAGTTCTAAGTCTGTATCCAGGAGTTTTGTTTCTCTTTTATCATGATTGTTGGGTGAATAGATAACGTTTTTTCTACAGCAAAGAAGCTGAGGTCACAGGTGGGTGAAATTTAATTTGGTAGGTTAATGATTTGAGTTAAACTTTGATCCATCCTCTTAAGGAGATAATAGATGAATTGAGGTGCTGAAGCATAAACATACAGTAGGTCAGCACAGCTCTTATCTGTATGTTGTTCATTACACTCAGTGTATTGATACTTGAACAGATAGCAACAGAGAGGGATGTGCAGTTGGCCTCCTTCAGGACCCGTGTGCGTTGCTTCTCTCACAAGCAGACATTTCTTCTAATTGACCATAGAAGGGACATCTCTCTCTCTTCAAAGAGTGAAAGCCAGAAAGCCATCACTAATGACGAGCTGATTGTAATGCTCGTGTATGGCAACTTGCCCATGGTACCTCTTGGCTGAAAAATATCCTTGGAGTTTTAGAAATTTCCTGTATGCAGTTTTTCTATTTTGAATTGCCAGGCTCCTCTGTGCAGCACTTCTTTTATGCACATGTGTAGAAAATGGAAAATCAGCTGCAAAAATAAATGATTCAGACCTATTATTTACTTAGACTTTCTTTAGTCTTAGCAAAAGCTAAGACAAAGGATAATCAGCTTCATTTTCTTTTTGGTATCATCAGTCCACATATTAATTACAGTATTCTTAACTATTTCCCTTCATTAGTGTGGAAATATCATGTTCTAGAAGTGGAGCTGAAGTGCTTAAGTTTAAAGAAAAAAAAGGTCAGCTTTACCTATTGTTGTTTGAATAGCCCTAAGAATTTTTTAAAAGTGGTTTCAGTGATGTAGAAAAGAGTAAGTAGATAAGAGTTTTTTTTAAAAAAAGGCAATGACCCTTAAACAACTTAAGATAGAACCACAATAATAAAAATGCCAGACTCAACTCAGAAAATCTGTTATAGGCCTACTTCTTGAAAATCTTTCCTGGGTCAGTGTGGGAAAATGACTTCGTTTATATTTCCATTAGTTTTCAGAAAACAGCAATACTGATTATTGCTTTGTTTCTGTTGTTTACTTAAGCATGGCTACCAGATGCATTGGGAAAAAAAAAATATCCACTTTTCCATTATGTGCTGGCTTATTGTTCCTACACTAGGTTTTCTTTGATTCTACCTGTAGAAGACAAATACAGATCCTGCAGATCTACCAGCTGCAGGAAAAGAAGTTTGGCTCCCTCTTTACAGGAGGCCAGTTTGACAACAATTTAATCACTTTATAATCCACAGTGTGCCATTAGTTGGGGAATGGAACATAGATCTGAATTAAATAAAATGCCACTCATAGTCAGGAGTCCTTTGGAGCTGTTACATTACAATAAGTTATTTTTATTACTGCATGAAAGTATTGATTTATGAGCACACAATAAATCCAAAGAATAGGCACATTTATAACACATAAGAAAGAAGTATGAGGAAAAGGAAAAATAAAAATTCCTGGTGGTGATTTTTTTAAATAGACAACATTTCTAATGCTAAAGAAGTAAATATAATAAAAGTAAAATAGAACTACCAGTAAGACAACAGTACCATATATAAGAGAAAAAAAAAAGAAGGAAAATAATGCAGCTGTTAATTGCCAGATCACATTTAAACACAAAGCTAAATATCCTCTGCTGTCCATGCAGCTTAAAAATCCGCTGAATGTTTCCAGCTTGGTTCCATACTTGAACCTTGGCACATTCTCAACACAGAATTGTGTCCAAACACACCTAACTGGCACAGCAAGCTGACTTGTGATTGATGTGAATCAATATTAACCCTATTCTTCTAACCCTGTTCTTAATGAATTTTTGCTTGTGTGGCTCGTGGAAGTTATGAAGACCATATGCCCATTACAAAAGACAACAATTATTCAGCATGCCGATTTTTTTAAATCAGTATGTAGCATTTTTTTTTATAAAGATGACTTAACACTCCTACTCCCATTGAACAAATCAGAAAATTGAAACAGAGCAATTGTGAGTTTTATTAAAAGATTTGTTAGCAGGATACAGCTGTTTTATACAGTTACTTGTTAGTAAAATACACGACTTCATTTCTACCAGACTTTCTGGTGATAATTATAGTATAGAAGGCTGACCTAGCATGTATGCTAGATAATTTATCACTTCAAGGTGAAATATAGATTTTTTTTCTATCCCATTGTTTGCCAGCAGTGCTCACTTTTCTATACACACACACGTTCTTACTTGGGAATTGTTCCACTTTCAGATGGAAAATAGGTAAACATCTGAGTACTCTTTCATTGTCTGTTGGCGATTCAGAAATAAAACGTAAACTAAAATTGATTGAAATGAAGAAAATGAAAGATATTTTAGCATCAAAATTGAAAGGTTTTTTTTTCAGGCATCTTGAAACATTTAATTCTGATTAAGTAAAACTGCCTCATCTTAAAAACTCTTAATAAAATAAAGAAGAAAACTTCAAAGATAATAAAGTTCCAAGCTTATTTTCATTGTTTTGTTCCGAACACAAACACGAGTCCTTCAACATCTCCAAATCTTAGGAAAAAAAGTAAACTGAGTTGCTTTGGGAAAATCTCCACTGTTGTCATTCACTTGTGTTGGGTGAATTAATTTAGTTCCAGTCTACCATTGCTTTCTTGACATCAGTAAAATTCGCTGCCAAATACCACAAGGTTTTAAGTGCCACTTAAGGCCTCGAAGGTTTAAGTGGGTCTTAAGTAGTTCCATAGTCCTTGCTCTGGCACACAGCCCAGGATGAATTCCACTTTTGACGGCGGCAGCTGCAGGTCTATCAGGTTTCCAAACTGTGCAAGGAGGCCAGAGCAGAGCGCTCCCAACCACAGGAAGCCCACGGATACGGTGGAAGCAGAGCCACTCCATTTGAATCGGGACTGCCACGTAAGAGGCACCAGACGTGTTTGTGCTTTGACATTTGGCACTCCGAAACTTTCCTGGATTTTCACTCCTCCTGCAAGGCGTATTTCTTCTGCATGGACCAACTTCATTCAAGGTGTCAGCCCCAGGAGCAAGAACTCTGCTCCCACTGCTGCTCCTAGTGACTCCTCTGGTAGCCTAGATTGCCTGGTAAATGTGGTAGCTAGTGCTTGGTTGCCCTTGAAAGTCTTGAAAGAAAAGATGTAAGGGGGGAAAAAAACTGTGAATCCCAAAAGATTGTAAATATTGAAATGTTCTGAACGCTGGAAAATTAAGAAGTGACATCTGTGAAGCAATTAGCATGTAATTAAAACCTCTACTAAACAAGTTACATGTCTCACAGAAGATACATGTAATCTTCTGTTTATTTCTAATATTATGGCTGTTCATTTTAATAATTTTTGAAGATTCAACTCTATTTTTTGAAAGACTTTCTGAGAAAGGCAGGATAATGAACAAAGCTTAGTTTGTTTTTTTCTCTCTGCTCCATAGATAGTTTAAAAGCAAGCAACGGAAACATAATGTTTTTGAATCTTTTTTTATATTTTTATTGCCTGATACTGAATAATGTTTTCTTTGCATATTTTGGGCAATGGATATTGAGTGACCTAATGATTTAGGCAAGAACAGGAACATTAAAGTAAATCAGCGGTTACGGGAGTTTTCAAGATTTGGTCTTACAGCTACAAGAGAATGCTAATCCAAGCGCCTTCGGGATTTTTCTCAATGATTCCTATGTTCTCCTCATGACCGGTGTAGTCTCCTGTGACCCTCAGAACTATCTAGAAGGAGGAGGCACTGAAGCTGCTCTATTCTAGTCTCTTCGGCTCTCTCCCTGTGCAATAGGCAGGGGCAGCAGCTTCTCACCCATTCTATTCTCTACACTCTTCTTCAGGAATAGGGAAATTAGGGAAGCCCCACTGGATCTGAGACCTGTGATACCTGATGTAGGTAACCTGTTAGTGCAGGAAAGGAAGCAGGGCAGAATTTGGCAGCATACATTTATAACAACTAACCTGTTTACAGAATAGCACGAGTGCTTCTTTAATGTAGCGTTTCATATTTTAAACAAGAGGCAGACTTTTCTTGCCAAATGATTAAACAAAAGAAGGAGAAAAAAGTGATAAAAGCATAAATAATACCTTGAAATAGATTTTCATAGTGCATTTTTATTTTGTTGGTTATTTCGTCTTCAAAATACCTCTTTTTTTTTTTGTCTATTGATTACTACCCGTTGGGAAGATTCCTTCCTGAAAAAGTGCTCGTTTCTTCTCTCTAGGAAAATTTGCAGTGATTTGCAGAAGTTTGCAGAGTATTGCAGTGAATATCTCTGTATAATGAACTTTTCTCTGAATGCCCCTGCCTCACCCTCTATATTCTAGAAATCAAAAACTCAATGAAATGTGTTAAGAATGGAGCAGCCTCCCACTGCTTTAAGGTACCTCAGATACAGACTTAGTCATTCCCGAACTCCTCTCTGTTCCCTGTTAAAGAGTTTTAGGTAGACCTTTAAGGTCAACTGACCCACATTTTTGTATTTAGTTCCCTTTTTGTCATGTTTTATGTTTTTATCACTTGGACTTTTTGACTGCCAGTAAAATACTCCTTGTAGCCACTCTTCGTCTTTCCCTCACTCTCGCCCCCTTCACTTTTCTCTGATCGTAACAAAGTATCTTGGGCTCCTTTTAATCCTTTTACAGTTTTCTGAACTATGTTTTGATCTTCCACCAGCTCCCTTGTGCCATTCCCATTCTGTCAGCTCCCCCAGAGAACATTTTTTCTCTTGCTTTCATGCCCTCCCTTCTTCCTCGTCCTCTTTTTCATATAAAGGGCACCTGATTGTCTACCCACATTTTTTTCCAATAAATCCTATCAGTTTTGGTCTGATCCTAAATAAACAAAATCTCAGAATTAAGGAAGACCTTTCAGCTTATTTATCACAGCAATATTTGCAGTCATTTATTGGCTTTCACTCTGGATATTACAAATATGGGGTTTGATTCTTTTCTCATTTACATCCGTTTTCATACAATTCCATGTGTTTCAGTTATTCATAATTACAGCAAAATAATTGAGAGGCTTACAGATCTAGGAGGTCACAGATTTGGATCTATCTCCCTTCAACCTTTTATAACAATAAAAGATAGAAAATTCTAAGAGAATCTCCAGGGAGAAGAAGAATAGAAGAAATATTACAGCCTGGGAGTATCTGATCTTCTTTTACTAAAGATTATTTGCAAGACTGTTGACTACATACACAAGTTCTTTCACCTGTGTTTGTCCTCTCTGCCAACAAAAAGCCTGGATATATGCTGAGAAATTTTGAATTGTAGTGTATTCATTTAGTTGAGAATATTTTCTCTGGGTAGGTATCAGAAAACATGATGAAAACAATGAACTGTGAGCCATATGTTTAATCAAAACCTGTTTAGAACTATTTAGATTGCAAAAGGCAACATATTTGTCTTCCTTAAATGCATCTTGTTTTCTTCTGGTATTTCTGACTGCGTTACTTTTACATAGAAACTGAAAGTAAAAAGAAAAGAAGAAGAAGAAAAAATGCCCAAATAGCCTAGAATTCACACAGTTCAGAAACACACAAGTTTCTGTTGTGTGTATGTTTTCAGATTTGTATTTTTCAATACAAAAGCTTGATGCTCATCAACACAGATTTTATTCCACATTCCATTTTCTGCTCAAAAAAAGTCATGAAATTCATGTTTTATAAATACGTTCATTTTTAAACTTTACCATCAGTGCCAATCATGACAGGTGTCAAGAACAAATACAGAAAAGTATATAGTGACTAGAATCAAAGTAGACTTCAACTCAAGTAATTTACAGTAAAATAATGTCGTTTCTACAATGTGTAATAGCAAAATATTTATTGAAATAAACATTTACTTTTAAAACATAGTTCTACTAGACTCCTACCTGCAAGATTGCTAAAAATGATTGAAAATTCTTGAAAACTCTTGATAAACAGAAAATATATTTAGGGCTATTAAATGAAAAATACAATAGGAGATATCCTACTGAAATGTACGCAGAGAGAGTTTGAGAAATAAAAGCCAGTGGAAAATGAAAAATGCAGTAAAAGGAGAAGAGACACAGTAAGGAAAGTGATCCTGGAGATCAGCAGAAAAGAAGGAAAACACTCTTTTTGAATGTATTCTTTTGTGCAAGGTGAAGAATTATCATTAGATCATCATAATTAATATCAAATAAGTAATAACCAAGTCTGGCTTTTCAATTCTGATCATTTTTACCTTTCTACTTTCACTTTGCAATATCATGTACGTATTTTATTTAGCCCATAAAAACATCTGAGAAGGTCAATGTCAATTAGTAAAATTTGACCATCTATTTGTACCCAGTTCCAGTACTTATAAATTTCTGTTGCTCAACTCCATACCCATTTGAAAAACACATTAATTTCTTCTTCTTTTCTTTTTTTTCTTACTGGTCTTTTCCAGTATCTTCTCTTCTCTTCTCTTTTTCCTTATCATAGTCTTACTGTGTTCTGTAGTGCCATGCACCTATTTTTTTCAGCACGTTACAAATATGATTCACTATATAGTATGTTGGTATTTTGCAAATGCCTGTTTTAAGGAAAGTCTGACATGCAGTGATATTTTCTTTCTAGTGCTTAACAGAACCGTGAGACCAAACACTTCAGATAAACACTGTTTTGGAGATACTAGTGACCTTTAATTTTAGCATCTGTTTTCTGATTCTCTAAAGACCTTAAATTCTAGACAGCTTTGAAACACTTTCAATTTTTTTTTTTTTTCCTTGTTTGGTCGAGGTTTTTGTGTGTGTGTGTGATTTCATCTGCTAGTTATACACACCTTACTCTCCATGCACTGGGGAAAATCACCCAGAATACGTAAAGATTTCCTGATGTCAAGATATTTAGCATATTTTCCATACCAGTTTTCTGATTGTTTTTCCATTAGTCTGCAGAATGCCACTTTGGGACACATAAAGTAAAATGCCTATATACTGGCTTATACACCTGAAATGTAAGAAGCTATAGATAATGTGAAAAACATGAAAATCAAGAGGCTGTAAATTGTTACCATTAGTTGTTGTTTGTCTTTTCAGATTAATTTCATTTTTGATCTAATGGAAGGCAGGTGTTCTTTTCAGCAATGGACCTTCATATTGTTCCTCATTATGTCATTTTGCTCATCATATTGTTGTGCTGTTATTCACTGGCTGGCTAAGGTTGCACTGTGCTAAAAGCAAACAAACAGAAAAAGACAAAAAAAAACCCCATAGTCTTCCTTTCCCTGCTTACAGTCAAAAGGAAGGATACAGAAGCAATGAAAAGAAGGGCAGCTTGTTCTGTTTCTCCTAAATGTGATTAATGTTGTTTTGACTTTTTTCCAATAAAAATTCTATTCAAATAATGGAAAGCACTCAAAGTAAATAAAAGGTACTGTTAAAGGTCTGTTCGTTGTGTGTTGCAAAAACACATGCTTATCCTGTATTCAGGTAATTCTCACTGTGTTAATACTGTAATAACTGTCATAACCAACACTAGCAAAACAATTCAGGAATAGCATATATATAGTGATTTGTGGCATCTTCCTGTGGATGTCTTTAGGCAAATTGTGTTTGGATATGGACAGTAAAGCAAATTTGACTGGTTCTCTGGTTAGACATCTAACGGGACACTTTAAATGCAGCCAGAATTTTTGAATAATTAAATGATTCATAAACTAAGGAATGAAAAAATATAGAAGGAAAGAAAAATCCATCTTCAGGTAGATTTACCTTAGAATGGATGTTCCTAGAAACTGTTTTTTACAGTATCATACATTTCTTGGATTCATGCAAATCCTCGTCGTAGTGTCTCGTGCACTGAACTCCATCAGATGCATATATTACATTTCGAATATAGCATACAGAAATCTACCACTGACCTTGAAAAATGTAGAATATTTGCTAATTTGTTTTCTAATTATCTGTTAATAATGTAGCAATAAACTTAAAAACACTTTAGTCTTTTTGAAATTAATTTGAGATTTAATTTAGTCTTTTTGAGATTAAGACATCACAACCTTTAGATATTTTGGCTCTTAAATATTGTGAAGTTTTGTGTTTTTTTTTTTTTTTTAAGGAACAGATGTCCCTCCCTTAGTGTCTAACAGGGAGACTTCTGCCTAGCTTTGCAACAACGACTAAGCCACAAAGATCTCAGCTTTAGGCCTGCAAAAACCTAGCAGTGAGTCTAACTTGATTTCTATGATTCAGAGATAGCAGGGCAGCAGTGGTGATCGGTAGCCAGCCACCTTGACTCCTACATGTCTTCAAAACTAATACACAAAAATCTCAGTTGGCAATTACTTAAAACCATTCTGCAGCAAGATCCATTAGGGGGCATCACCTTAGTTATGATGAGCTCTGATTGCTCAGGCAAGAATAAATTGAATGTTTTGCTTCTTACAAGGACAAGTGCAGGGTCCTGCACCTGGGGAGGAATAACCCCAGGCACCAGTACAGATCAGAGTTTGACCTGCTGGAAAGCAGCTCCGCAGAAAGGGATTTGGGAGTCCTGGTTGACAAGTTAACCATGAGGCAGCAATGTGCCCTCATGGCCGAGAGGGCCAATGGGATCCTGGCCTACATGAGGAGGAGCGTTGCCAGCAGGTCGAGGGAGGGGATCCTGCCCCTCTGCTCAGCTCTGGTGAGGCCACATCTGGAGTATTGGGGGCAGTTCTGGGCTCCCCAGTATAAGAGGGACATGGAACTTCTAGAGAGGGTCCAGCCTAGAGCCACTAAGATGATTAAGGGACTGGAGCGTCCATCTTATGAGAAAAGACTAAGCGAGCTGGGCCGGTTTAGCCTAGAGAAGATTGAGATGAGATGTGATCAATATGTATAAGTACCTGAGGGGCGAATATAGGGAGGATGTGGCCAAACTCTTCTAGGTGGTGGCCAGTGACAGGACAAGGGGCAATGGGTAGAAGTTGAAACATAGGAAGTTCCACCTCCATGTGAGGAAGAACTTTTTTCCTCTGGGGCTGGCAGAGCCCTGGAATAGGCTGCCCAGAGAGGCTGTGGAGTCTCCTTCTCTGGAGATCTTCAAAACCCACCTGGATGCCACCCTGTGCCACGTGCTCTAGGTGTCCCTGCTGGCGCAGAGGGGTTGGACTAGATGATCTCTAAAGATCCCTTCCAACCTCAACCATTCTGTGATTCTTTTTTTTTTCTTTTTTTTTTTTTGCTAGTAGTCTCATTCAGTTAAGTATGCTTTGTCCGAGTCTGACTATGGGCTAGAATTTACACAAGGCCTGGAAGTATTTTGAGGCACATTCCTACTCACTGAATAATGTATTTGGTATATGATGCTGCTTCCATTTTAAATAGAAAAAAAAAAAAAAAACAGAAAAGCAATAATGGCCGTATCGTCCCATTAGTGCAATTGGAGTAATTACTAATTCACAAATATTGAAACTAGCACTGATTGAGATGAATGAGTTTCTCTCTCATAATTTAATAATGCAAGGCACATGAACAGCAAAGACCTAAAGTTACTATTGGAAGTAGAGCAATGGCTGTGAATTTTAGTACAGAACTGTGAAGTCAATAACATTATTTATCACTCCATTTCATAAAGTTACATTGCAAAGTGCTGCTTCAGTTTATCTTTATTGTTTTGCCTTTCTTCTGTCACTTTATATCTTCTTAAAACTTTGGGCCAAATTGTTCTAGCAGACAGCCCTTTTTATTTAAAGTCATGAGGGCTTTATAATTTAATGACACAGTGTTTTCGGGGTTTTGTTTTACCCATTGTGCATTTCCAAAAGGCACAATGTTCTTGTGAATTGATGTCATTTAGTCATTCAGCAACTTCCCTACATTCCATTCTCTTTTTAAACAGAGGGTTGCTTTATGTCGGAAGACCAGACCATTACTGTCTTTCAGAAATATTTCTTGTGTTTTGATGCATTTAAGAAGGGAGAAAGGAATTAGTTTTATAGTCAGCCCTATACAGCTAATGAAAATGAACAAATTTTGACAAGGCAAGAATCACTGCCTTTATAACCTGTACTTTTAAGTGATAAAATGTGCTATTTTAAACATAGTATAAATGACCCTATACGTCCAAACTTCTACCATGAAGCTTCATTAAAGTATATAAATAACTACAACTGTCAGAGATGGCATTAAGTATTCAATAAAAGTAGACTTAATGCAATTAATAGCAATTAAAATTATACTTTTATGATGTCAGCTACCAGCATTGTAAAGACATAATTGCCTGTAAGGACTTTTTTTTACCATATTTATGCTCTAAAACTGTCCAATTTATATGAAAAATGCCAAAAACATATCCCAAATGGGTACTATTAACTTCTTAGATTTTTTAAAAGTGATCTGCCTTATCCAGCCTCTGCACATTAAGCTAATTTACTTTAATTAGTTTTTCCCTCATTGTCTTAATATGCATGTTGATAAGTTTTTTTTTTTTTTTTTTTTTTTATTCCTGGCTACACATGTTAAACTTTACTCATTAAATATTTTTAAGAGACTGCTACCTGGTATCCTGTACTTGAGCTTCTCATAATTTCTCTTTCATCTAGTTGTCAATTACAAACCTAATGAATGATAATATCTTTAGTGGGTTTTTTTTTTAAATATAGAGCAACTATACTTTGATTAATTAACTGGTAGTTAAATAAGAAAGAATGACATTGTTGGCTATGCTGTAACAAGGGAATTTACTCTGGACATAATAAATTAATTAACTAATTCTTTTAGCAGTCACTTATGCCTCCAGCATGCAAATATTAGAATACCCCTGAAAAAAATGCCGAAGTTTTCAAACCAGAACAAAAAACAGTAATATAATCAACAATTTGAATGTCTGATTCTAACACCTGTGCTCAGCTTTCTATCTTAAATGCTTGAAGTTAAATGATTACACCTCCCCGTGTAATTGATAGAAAGAGATAAGCTCCTAATTTAGGTATTTGAAATTGCCTTTGGAGGCATCTAAATCACTCTGCTGACCATATAATTAAGTGGGACTCCTGTCCTGATTGCATGGCTATGTAAACTCTGGATATGGGAAGCTTAACAGAAGATCTTCTGTGTATTATCTTCTCAAATTGCCTCTATTGATTCAGTCTTCTTTGGAAAGGTATGATTAATATTTTGAAGATATTTCAACTTTTTTAAAAAGTTTTCTAAATGTTTTTGTTCTGTAAATTTTCTTTTCAGAAAGTGGGAGATCAAAGCATTAGTAATGCCCAAATAGTTTTACAACATGAGGAACACTTGTTCCAAGTATATCTGAAATTTTATATGACTGTCTTGTTTGCACTGTATAGTATATAAAAGTCTATTTGGGGTCTAATTTATATTGCTTAATGAATAGTTTATTTTAGGTCATCATTGCCATGCAGTCTCTGTTAGAAACAGTAACTCATAAAGAGGTAGTGTAGTCAAAATACTTTTTCCCATAAACTTAGTTGTGTGAATAATTAAATGTGTGAATTAAAAATAGCTGTGTACTTAGTTAGAGTTTTAAAACTGTTTAGGATTGTTTAGAAATTATAACAATTTTTGATAGAAATCAGTCATAAAAATGTCAAACTTAATGATGAATAAAAATATTAATTTAAGCTATGCAGAATCTGCACTGATTTAGATGCTTCATTTTAAAACAAGAAACTTCAGGTTGATATTCAGCTGCTATTAAAATCATTTGTACACATTCTTAAGCATTTTCATGAATCTGAGGAATGCTAAAGTTAGTGAGTGTGTGAAAAACGCAGTTTTATTTTCTGAGGTAGTTCTAAGGTGTTCTTGGCAATTGTGTAACTGTTACTTGCAGAAGCTGGGGCAAAGGCCTTAATTTCTCTATCCTTATTGTAAATACTAGCAGGTTGGAGAAGAGTGGTATTTGAATTTTCGGATGAATGATTGGAATGATATTAAATTTCTGCTTTCTGATAAGGCAACTTTTAAAAGAAAGCTGCTTTGCAGAAATACTCAATGATATTTACAACAAGCCTCCTTGAAAAGTTAGTGCAGTAAAATGCTGAGATGCAGAGCCCTGTAGCATGGACTCATGTTGTGGTAATATCCGATGGTTAAACTCGTTTTCCAAAAACTGAACTTCCAAGCACAAGGCGTCCACTTCTTGCAAGAAGAAGTTCTCTCAGTAAATTTAGGAGTTGTTTGGTTAGGCAAGCTTTTGATATGCTAAATTGAATACCCAGTTTCAGAGAATTTCACTCCAGCTACTTCTCTCAACTGCAACAGACAGCTTAGGAGAGTATATCAGAAAAGAGCAAGAACATTGAGCTAGTTCCAAAAAAATGAATCAACTCTTACTACTAGAGAGTAATGTATAGAATGCCCATATAACTTTTTGCCAAAACTTCTCATCAAAAATTTTATTCAATTTATGCAAATTGCATACACCTTTATATTGCCTACTTCTCAGTAATATGAATTGTAACCAATTTAGACTTCTTCTACATTTAATATTTATCTAGTAAAAATCACTTGTCATAAAGGAATTGGCAACTGCAAGTGATAAACTGAAAAATAAATTAACATTAAAAGGTGTGTCTAGGGATTTCCCTATTGAATCAAAAGCATTCTAAGGGAAATGTCATAAGGAGCCATAAGTACTCCAGATGGTAAATTATTTCCTATATAACATTCAGTTCTATCTGTAAAAGACTGACAATTTTATGTATTTATAAAATCTTCCCCATCTTTACGTTTTTAGTAGTATAAAATATATTCATTCACTGAAGGAAAGATACCAAGAACTTTTCTTCTTTGGGTTGTGGTGGCAGTGTTCTGAAATTCAGAAAAGCCACCAGTGAGTATTGTAATCAGTTGAATACTTCTCTGTGAATGATGCCTTCTCCCAGTTTTCCTATAGTAGTGACTGAAGTCTGGTAGAGCCTACAAGATAACTCTCAAAGGAGCAGGTTGCTTCTACTAGCAAAGATATATTGGGTATCCTAATGACATCAGAGATGGTGGTTTTGCCTTTTAATGTTTGGAAATTGGGACAGTTCACACTATATAGAAAATCAAAGGATAAAAAAGGAAACTGGAAACATATAGTCTAAAAGACATTTGAGAAGTCTTTATTAGCCCTTACTTTGCACTAGTGTTTATCATATGGCATGAGAATGTATACTCATTTAGAAATCAATAAAACTGATTCTTCTCTCAGTTGTTTCCAACTGATTAGCTCCCAATGCCTGTTAGAATTTCTGTCATTAGTCTTGATGTATATAATCTTGCATTACCTATTGTTAAAATTCATCCCATTTTTATTATGCTGTTCCTCAGTCATCCATTTTTTCCTGTATGATGCAACAGTCCTCTTCTGTAATGGCATTTCTTCTTAGGTTGTTCATCAATGTACGCTTATTATTTATTTTTCCTCTGCCAAGATCATTTATGGAAATCAAAAATCAGGCTCTGAGAAACTCTTCTATGTCCAGTTTTCAGAAAAGCCATCAGTTAGCTCCCCTTTGAACAGTTCTTTACGTGTCTTACAATTCTACTAACCTCTGGTATTTTAAGCTTAGTTGATGTGATATTCTGTCTTACTACTGGTGGTGAATGAAAGCTACTGAATTTCCCATATCTGTAAATAAAGGGCCTATTTCATTAAAGAGAAGAATGCAGTTAGTCTGGCAAGACTTACTTCTGGTGAGTAAGATACCAACATACGGATAGCAGATGATTAAGGAAGGAGCCTAAGAAGCGTTTATGGAGTGATTCTTCCTGGTCAACATCCTCTCTTTTCTTGGTGATCAACAGCATGAGGTCCTCTTAAGTCAGAGGTTAGATTCAGACTGTTATGCCTGACCGGTGTCAAGGAATCCTCTCACTCTTTTGAACTATTTGTTGTTTTGGGCTCTGTTGTATCTTGTGATAGTAACTTGCACGATAACAGCCTTGAGGCTGCGATGCTCTTCAACTGCCAGGGAACTGTGGGGAAGTGAGGATAGGAAATGATCACGGAGGGTCCTCTTTCACCCCTCCTGGGAAACCTGTGGCCTCTGTTGCTTCCCTGAAATGCCTGTATACCAATGCGCGAAGCATGGGGAATAAGCAGGATGAACTGGAGATCTGTGTGCGGTCCCAGCATCATGATCTCATCGGAATCACAGAGACGTGGTGGGATAGCTCGCACGACTGGAGCGCTGCCATGGAAGGCTATGTGCTCTTTAGGAAGGACAGGCTGGGAAGGCGAGGTGGTGGAGTTGCTCTTTATGTGAGAGAGCAACTGGAATGCATGGAGCTCAATCTGGGAGTGGAGGATGAGCGAGTTGAGAGCTTGTGGGTAAGGATTAGAGGGCAGGCTAATGTGGGAGACACTGTGGTGGGTGTCTGCTACAGGCCACCTGACCAAGACGAGGAGGTTGACGAGGCCTTCTATAGGCAGCTGGATATTGCCTCACGGTCACAGGCCCTGGTTCTCATGGGGGACTTCAACTACCCCAACATCAACTGGGAGGACAACACAGCCAGGCATAAGCAGTCCTGGAGGTTCCTGCAGTGCGTCGACGATAACTTTTTGACACAGGTTGTGGAGGAGCCGACAAGGAGAGGTGGGCTACTGGACCTCGTGCTATCAAATAGGGAGGGCCTAGTAGGAGATGTGAAGGTGGGGGGTAGCCTCGGCTGCAGTGACCATGAGTTGGTGGAGTTCAGGATTCAACGAGGAGGAGGCAGGGCTGTAAGTAGCCTTGCGACGATGGACTTCAGGAGGGCCAACTTTAGCCTTTTCAGAGACCTCCTCGGTAGAATCCCATGGGCTAGTGCTCTAGAAGGAAGGGGGGCCCAAGAGAGCTGGTTAGTTTTCAAGCGGCACTTCCTCCACGTCCAGCAACAGTGCATCCCTGTGTGTAGGAAGGGAGGCAGAGGGGGCAGGCGACCTGCGTGGATGAGCCGGGAGCTTGTGGCAATGCTCAAGCAGAAGGCAGCGGTATACAAAAGGTGGAAAAAAGGACAGGTCCCCTGGGAGAAATACAGGAACGTAGTCAGGGAGTGCAGAGATGCGACAAGGAAAGCTAAGGCACGTCTGGAAGGCAAGCTGGCAAGGGACGTTAAAAATAACAAAAAAAAATTCTTCAAATACATTAACAGCAAAAGGAAGATCAGGGAGAACGTCGGTCCGCTGGCGGACGGGATGGGCACCCTGGTTACAAATAACACAGAAAAAGCAGAGTTGCTCAATGCCTTCTTTGCTTCGGTGTTTTCCAAGGGCAGCCCTTTAGAGCCCCAGGCCCTAGAGACAAGAGAAGAAGCTGGTGGAGAGGAAGACTTGCCCTGGGTAGAGGAAGATTGGGTCAGAGAGCACCTAAGGAACCTCGATACCCAAAAATCCATGGGCCCTGATGGGATGCACCCCAGAGTGCTGTGGGAGCTGGCGGATGCTATAGCTAAGCCGCTCTCCATCATCTTTGAAAGATCCTGGAGAACGGGGGAGGTGCCGGAAGACTGGAAGAAGGCCAATGTCACGCCAGTCTTCAAAAAAGGCAAGAAGGAGGACCCAGGCAACTACAGGCCAGTCAGCCTCACCTTCGTCCCCGGAAAAGTGATGGAACGGCTCATGCTGGCCGTTGTCTCCAAGCACATGGAGGACAAGAAGGTGCTCAAGTGTAGTCAGCATGGATTCACCAAGGGGAAATCTTGCCTGACTAACCTGATAGCCTTCTATGATGAAATGACCGGCTGGATAGATGAGGGGAGAGTGGCGGATGTCGTCTATCTCGACTTCACCAAGGCTTTTGACACCGTCCCTCACAACATCCTCCTGGGCAAGCTCCGGAAGTGTGGGATAGATGAGTGGACAGTGAGGTGGATTAGGAACTGGCTGGATGGCAGGGCCCAGAGAGTGGTGATCAGCGGTGCAGAGTCTAGTTGGAGGCCTGTAGCTGGGGGTCCCCCAGGGGTCAGTCCTTGGTCCAGTCCTGTTCAATTTATTCATCAATGACCTGGATGAAGGCACAGAGTGCTCCCTCAGCAAGTTTGCTGATGACACCAAACTGGAAGGAGTAGCCGATACCCCAGAGGGCTGCGCTGCCATCCAGAGGGGCCTGGACAGACTGGACAACTGGGCGGTGAAAAACCTCATGCAATTCAACAAGGCCAAGTGCAAGGTCCTGCACCTGGGGAGGAATAACCCCAGACACCAGTACAGGCTGGGGACCGACCTTCTGGAGAGCAGCTCTGCGGAGAAAGACCTGAGTGTCATGGTGGATGACAAGTTGACCATGAGGCAGCAGTGTGCCCTCGTGGCCAAGAAGGCCAATGGGATCCTGGGCTGCATTAAGAAGAGCATCTCCAGCAGGTCGAGGGAGGTGATCCTGCCCCTCTACTCAGCCCTGGTGAGGCCGCATCTGGAGTATTGTGTCCAGTTCTGGGCCCCACAGTGCAAGAGGGATGTGGAGCTGCTGGAGAGAGTCCAGCGCAGGGCCACAAGGATGATCAGGGGCCTGGAACATCTGCCCCATGAGGAGAGGCTGAGGGAGCTGGGCCTGTTCAGCCTGGAGAAGAGAAGGCTGAGAGGGGATCTAATCAGTGTCTATAAGAACCTCAAGGGAGGGAGTGCAGAGGACGGTGATGGTCTCTTTTCAGTGGTGGCCACTGATAGGACTAGAGGAAATGGCTGGAAACTGAAACACCAAAAATTCCATAGGAACTTAAGGAAAAATTTCTTGACAGTGAGGGTGACAGAGCACTGGAACAGGCTGCCCAGAGAGGTTGTAGAGTCTCCTTCTCTGGAGATCTTCAAAACCCGCTTGGATGCAGTCCTGTGCCACGTGCTTTAGGTGTCCCTGCGTATGCAGGGGGGTTGGACTAGATGATCTCTAGAGGTCCCTTCCAACCCTAAGCATTCTATGATTCTATGAACAAGTATTCTTGTTTGCTTATTTGCCTCTTATGTGCAATAGAGCTTTAAGAATAATAATAGGTGATTAGACTGGGAGCCTGAATATTTGCATAATTTTTCCAGATTGCTATCTAGCTAAATGAAACACAGACACATTAATAAGACTAAAATATCTTCCCTTCTATCCTCAACTCTGTTCACACCAGTTCGTAGTGTCATCTAATTCTTCATTATCGGTTTGCAGACTTCAGGTACTTTGAAGCAGGTATGCTTTTTTGTTGTTGTTTTTATAAGCTTTGCACTTTTCAGGACTTCTCAGATGGTAAAAATATGTAGTATCTAAGCAGTTAATTCAGATTAATGAAAATATTTTCATTAATGTCAATAGTATATTTCAACATGAAAAATACTGTCTATGTCATGGCACAATACTTCTGTTTATGTGTCTCTATATTTGTGGAACCTTGTAAAGAAAATATTTATATCAAAATTAAACTGTCTACCTTTAGATACAGGAATATCTACCTTTTATGTAGGAAGAAAAACATAATGTGCCAGAGATCTTTTGATCACATTTTGATCATATTTGCTATAATGTAGTTCAGTGATGTTGAAAGGGTTACTTTGATTTAGTACAGACTGCCCTGTTGACTATAATTGTTTTCTTAGAAATACGTAAGTTCCATATACCTTAGTGCAGGCACTCCTGCATTAAATTTGTAATTCTGTAATGTGCACATAACAATAAGTGACCTTATCTAAAAATCCTTTGAAACCTCATTAATATTTTCCCACATTCTGGATGAATTACTTGATTCTTGTCTGTATTACTTGAGTCTATACTGAAGAAAGTTAATTAGATTTTTTTCTTTTACATAAAACATGAATTTCTTAAAAACCAACTTCAGACCAATAAAGTGATATAAATTAGATATATGCTGGGAGAAAACTTTTTCAAAATAGATGCAAGTTTTCCACTGAGACAAGTACCACATTTTGGTCTGCTTTTCTATTGGCATTTCACTCATAATAATGTGTGCATCTCCAGAGTAAAAAGTGTATATTTGCCATTAGGGGAATAAAAACTTTGCCAGTAAAAATCTGAATTTGGAAGCAGAAGCATTAATAGTTTGGGATAAATAATGAAGGCAGGTTATCAGTGTTCATCCTTGCAAACCACATCAGGAAAGTGAAGAATCCAATCTATCTAATAGTGGTAATATGTGATTATTTTGGATGTAGTATTTTGCTGTTCTGATAAATCATATAACTGCATAACTTGCTGTCAGTTTGCACTAATTATCATAGATCACCTTCATGATTTGCCACTTGCAACCTAATATATTCTGATAGCTTAAGTGACATGTTCTAGTTATAATTGGTTGCCCACTATTGATATGGGTAATGGATCTCTCCTGTGAAATACAAACAGTAACTAGATGCACAGCATGTAGGTAAATTAAGTGCCCGCACTACCCAGGAATCAGCAGGTATTCTTCATGACTTCGTCTCCAAACATATTTTTCTGGAAGCTCAGCATAACCCTAATTGCAATTATATTTTGTGTCCATCCTGTCTCAGATCTTGGGAAAGAGGGTATATTTACACAGAAATTGTGGAAGCCAGTACCATGGATTTTTCTGCAGACTTAGAGAAGTATAACGGACAGATCTTTTTACAGAATTCCCTTTTATATTAGTAGAGTTTATCTTCAAGGATGATTCACATCCCAAAGTGTAAAATCAAATCTTTAAACTGGAAACTGTGAATTACATTTAGGCAAGTCTTGATATTGTGTGTTTAGTTCAGTATAATCAATAACATTAATAAATCAGTGGATTGACTGAATTTGGAAAGGATTGTAGTCTCTCACACAATAAATTGATTTTTGTTTTCTCCATGTGAACATGGAAACACTGTAGTTAAGTGCCCAGTTGGTGTAATATTGACTTTTTTTTTTCCTTAGTCTCTGTGTTTTCAAGCTTGACAAGGGCAATTATATGACACCAGTGTTTATCAGGACCAGAAATTGTCCAGGGCACTAATTTTCCCTCCAAACACATACTGGATTTTAAGGCTGCCCTCTTTTCATTTTCTATTCAAAACTTCCAAAATAAGCCAGAGACAAAATGTACATCCTCTCAAAGTACTATTAAAGAGTTTGTTCAAATATATATGTATATATGCCAGAGGCAATTGTTTGCAGATCAACATAAGCTTTTCAAACACTTTATTTGGTTTCTTGCAGTTAATCCAGTTATGAGTGTTGAAGAGCAAACCATCAAAACCTCTAACGGTTTAGCCCTCCTTTTCTTGTCCTTACTCTTTTACACCTTTTAAAAGAAGACTTCAAAATTAAAAGGAGCTGCAGAGAATATTGCATTCAAAACCGCATAGAGGTTTAGCCCAAGGTGATTGTCTCTAGTTCTAGTGAACAAGGTCCGATTTGACTTTGCATATTTGAAAAAACCTAGACTTTTTTTCTTGATTTGGATCATGTTTTAGTTCCATCTGTTGGATGCAGTCTTTGAAAAGGATAAATTATATTCTAATCAAATCATTTTTGGTTATGTGAAGCTCTTCTGCTACCTCTAAAATATATGAAATGCATCAGTTTTCACTTGAAATTCTACTTTATTTATGACTTTTGCAATACTAACTTGATCTGCTATGAGATAGCAGCTACATCTGTGTAACCTGCAAAGCTGTTTGGAATACGTTGAACTGTACAAAGTAAATGAAGGCAATTCACAGTGAGCTTTTAAAGTTTTTAGTATATTATGGTTACCATCAATAGACTAAAATAGATAAGTAGATAACACACAAATAAAATATAATAGAGACATGAAATAGCCCTTATGGTTTTGGAGAGGAATGGGAAAGTTTACCATTTTAGAGCAGAATTTAAGAATCTGGAAAAGCCCTTGTGTGTTTGTGTGCCTGGTTTAAACATGGACCGCTATGTACCTGCAGGCAGTGGTGGTGGTAACAAGGGTGAGGGAGGGAGGGTGGGGGAAAGAGATGGGAAAAAGCGCTTAAAGGATGTTGCATGTGCGGGCTGGGATGAGTTGTACAAGGCAAGATGTTCCTTTTCAGCACGTACTTCGCTTGTGTTAAAAGTACTGTTTCTGATGAACCAGAGTTTAATCGTAAAACTGGATGTTTAAAGTAGTCATTCTTTGACTCATCAGTGATGAAATGGGGTTCCTTTGAAAGCCAGAGTACATTTAATTTACAATAATCTGACTTAAGGCAGTGCAGGTCTGAATATTGGCGTCCTGCGCTGCCGCTTGCCCTCCTCAGCTTCCCAGGAAGGTTCACGGGAATCTCGGCACGGAATCAAGGGTGGGGGGACAGAAAAGCCTGGCAAGTAAGTGGTCTAAGCAGGTACATGGTCGTGATGCAACTTACTCTAAACTGTATGTAAAGATATGTTTTTATATGCCTAAAATTGTCTCCATATACACAGAATCACATTTTGCCTTTTCAAAAATGTGTATTGATATTTTTGTATGCACCACCTTTCTAGATAAGATGCATTTTTCACAGTGCTGTCACCAGTAGAACTAATTCTATTCCATGTAAACAGAAAATATATTCTCCTGTTTAAGGATTAAACCCAAGTGAAAAGATAAGCTTTAGTGTTGGTTTATGCTTATTAAAAGCTTTGTTGAAAAGTTAGCAGAAGTGCAGAAGGTAGCAGGTTCTTGCTCACATTAATTTAAGCAATAAAATGTTCCAGTCATTTTTAAACTCTTTTATCTTTACCCCTTTTTTCTTCAAATTTTTTCCTTCTATTTAGAAAAATACAACAAGCATTTCATACCAAAATATTTTTCTGTTTGTTTTTGAGAGTAGACTTGTTGGGGGAGGTGGGGGGTAAAGCTGTGTGAAGCTGAAAAAGCTGTACTATATAGGTGAACATGTAATTAAAGAAAGAGGCTCCAATTTTAGATTCACTGGAGCCAGTAATAGGTTTAGACAATGCCAGGTTTGATATTAAAAGGGATGCACAGTGCTCTAATTAGTAAACGTATTTTGAACTTTAGTACTACATCAGCATACTATTCTTCAATACTGTTTTTTGACATGTTACTTTTCTTATGACTCTCATAATTTTAAGAGTGTATGACAGTTAACTGATGCTTTTCTAACTCTGAGGTTGAATTTCAGCAGGTTTTACCATTAATAATGTGAATGTGAAAATACTATGTAAAGAATCTGCTCCATGGGAAACGATATCGTAGACATAGAATATAATAGATAAACCTTTTACCAAAAAAAAAATATCAATCAGTAGAAACTGAAGTAGGCAGTTTCTAAGCAATGCATTTAAGAAGTGAAAATTTAGCCTTTTCTAAGGCTCTTTTTCAAAACTGTTGTTCAAATTTAAAATGAGGAGATCTAGTGGATGTGCCTCACTAGCTAATAACCATATGAATTAACAGTATATTGAAATTCCTTGGAGAGTATAAGTGTGTTCCTGTTGCAATTGAATTAAGAGGTGTGTGCTTGTATGGGAAGATGTAAATGTTCATTCTCAATACACAATTATCTGATTTTACTGTGGCCAGGATGTGCAAGAACACGTTTGTATAGGTGATGCTGTTTTTGTCACACAAGTAACAGTGTAGCATGTTTCTATAGAAGTTGCTTTTCTATAGCGAGACACGCACACATATATACACACACACACACACACACACACATATATATATATATATATATATATATGACAGAAAGTCCGTGGATTTACCAATGTCTAAAAAGTCTACTCCCACTTTAAGTTCTAGATAGTTGTTTATGTAAGAGCTTTTATGCACAGTACAAGCACTATGGTGTCTGGTTCTTTGCATCACTGGAATTCTTGGAAAAGTAAATTCTTTGCTTTCTTCAGGGCTGGCAAGGTCCATTTGTCCTTGCAAATGAGACTAGTGCTAAGAACTCAGCAGGAAGCAACTCTTGGCTGTCCATAATTCATTTATTATCAAAAACTTGGGATCAATCATGTCAATGAGTCAAACTAGTAAATAATGCACATCTAAGTGAAATTTGGATCAGGATTCTTCCCAGCCTTGTCCAGGGGCACAGATCACATACAATTAACAAAACGTACTATTGACATGAGTGGGCAGTATGCTTCTTTACATTGATGATGAATGTTTAGCCTTATCCACCTGGCAGCTTACCCACTGTCTCCTCACTTTTCAGGATGCTGGGGAATCTTATCCAGGTTTTGTTGTTAGAGTTTGTCTGCAAGCTAAATTTCTTTACACGATCAGTTTAATTTTTGAATGTTCCAAATGCCTGATCACAGCCTCTCTGCAGAATTCTACATTTCCTGCTGAAAATAGCATGCTGAATCATGCTGATTTCAGTAAAATCAGGGAATTTCATTTCTGAACAGATCAGAAGGAGCTGATCTGGGATGAGCTTCTGTTGCTATTTATTTGCCTTAAACTGGCTGCTATTTTCAGTATTCCTTTCACAGTTTCTGAGGGCAGCACTCTTTGATCGTGCTCCAGTAAATGATGATCAGAGCATCAAAGAGAGTTAAATACGTTGGCAGTGAATGTCATCGAGCTTGACTTTCAAGTGTGCAATGCTGGGAATATATTCAGAGATATGAGTTAAGTGGATTGTTATAGTGAGACATCTAAAAAATGGAATCATATAGCACTGAATTTTGATCAGAGGGTCACCTAAATATGAAAATAAGAAATTTTGAAGAGAGCACAGTATAGAAAATCTTGCTTTTCCTTAGATTCAGATATCTATTTTCGACCATTTGAAGTCTTCACTTGGGACTAATTAGCCTATTCTCAGGAGGTGGAAGATTAAGTTCCTGTGGTTGGTAATATATAGAGATGATACAAAGAAGAAATTTGTGATTGTTACTGTAGTTTTCTGTAGATTCACATTTCAAGCTTGCCTTCCAAACTTGTCTTGGATTCAGATTCCTGAGGAAGGCTATGTTCAGATCTCTGGTGCAGATATTTTGATTGCACAAATCTAAATGCTGAGATGGACACTCAGATTCAGGAAATCAGACATAAGTCTGTTTGTTTGTTTGTTTGTTTTTTGTATTTATGTGTTGTCACTTGTTTCTAAGTGACAGAAGAAAAAGTGCTAATCCCGTAGCTTTTGGTTTTGCAAATGAAGCGGAGGTTTTAATACTACTAACAACTCACAGTAAAGCAATATGCAGGTCTATGCAATCACAAAATTCTGCCTTTGTCTAGTTTTTAAATTAATGTTATAGCCACAGAAAGATGGAAATCAGTAATGTGAAACACCTCAAAACAGAGTGCATAGTAAGTGTAATGCCACAGTACCCTGTTAACAGTAGATCTACAGAACCAGCTTTTTTAATGGAGTGAGTGAATGATGTGGTAATTGGTCACAGCGCAATAGAGCATCATTAATAGTGAGCCTTTGCTTTTTTGGTACCTTGTCTCCATATTACTATATTTATAGCTTAGCATTTAAGCTGCTTTTTTTTTTTTATGTTGACTGTACACTCGGACTATTTATCCAATTTTTATGTCTACAGCAAGTTTTTTTCTTCTTTTGCAATCCAGTGCCTAGAGATAGTTATCCAGTCTTATGCTGACAAATACCATAGGCCTTTTGTGATTCAGATGAACTGGGATGCATAGATTCAAATGCCACTTTTTTTTTTCCACAATATAAAACCTGTCAATGTTGTAATCTAATGTTGTATGCACTCTGCTTTCTCCCAAAGCTAAAAATAGGATCTTTAATCTCTGCATACCAAAAGTGTGAAGACAATCTTGAGAAGGGCTTTCCTGTACTGACCATTAGTCAGATTACACTTATAGTCCTTAGTCTGGTTCTTTGATCAGTCAGTCCTGTGCCTACCTTTTATGAAGAAAAAAAAAAAAAATCCTAGATAAATCTAAACTTTTACGCTTGACATATAGCCTCTAAAATGTTGAGTTGTGGAAGTTGCTGTTCACACTGCATTTTTTTTTTTAATGCTGAGTTTCCTACAGTGAAATGAAAAGAAATGAAAAAGTACTTGCACAAATACATTTTTTCGAAATTTATTCCATCAAAAATTATTATAATTATGATCATATGCAAAGTTGCAGCATTACAAAAGCCTTGGAGAAAAGTTATGTAGGTTTTTTTTTGGATTCGTGTTTTGAGAGAAGTTCTAGAAATAAGAAATAGTTATAAAGTTAGGAAATACTCTACTGTTCTTTGGGTTTTGGTTTTTTTCCTCATTTTTTGGCAGACGGCACATCCTGAATATAATTGGAATGTAAGAAAGATATACAGGAAACATCATTTTCAGATCCTATTGTTACTGGCAACTGTCAAGAACTTTATTCCATGTAGCCCTTTATTTATTAATGCTCAGTTTTTATAAGTGAAATAGTGAATAAGCAACGAGTCCGTGATTATTAAAACAAAAAATCATTTTTTAGTTAACTTCTGTAACACTGTAAGCTTGTAATATTTTTGGAAAGTACTATGTTAAAATAGCTCTTGCTATGTATTCTAAGTGCTATAAGGTTTACTTTTCTTTAAAAACATAATTACTATCTTTTCATATGTTTTATGTTTATTACTGTTGACTATGTTGGCTTTGCAAAGCTGTGGGAGAATGAGTTATAATATTTACTTGTGTGTACATCAACAAAATTACTAAGGTACCATTGAAAACTCATTGCTATGTCTATGCTAAAACCTAGAAGACCCTTCTCTTAAATTTTATACTATAGGACATATGATCAGTTTATACTCAGGACATATGATCAGTTTACGTTGGTAGAAGGGAAAGAAGCTTTTTGTCTCTAACCCAAGGAAACCAACTGTAAAAGTAACTGATATACAGTGAAAATGGATCTCCAAAATCTGACATTTTTTAATTTAGTATTCAATACACAATCACATTTCTATATGGATCAAGCAAGTAAAAATAGTTTTTCCATGTAGTACATGTCAGTCCAACAGCAGCAATAATAAATATTTTGTAGTAGATAATCTACATCTCATTTAGTTTTTTAGGAAAGATGTATACTTAAAACATGGTATATCACAATGCAAAGTTTTAAAATAATGGTAGAGGAAAAATCAGCCAATATTTGGATTTTAAACATTGTGTCATTTTTAAAATAATAATAATTAAACATTTTTAAAAGACAAAAATAGTTTGATTTATGATGTATTAATTCATAATCTCTTCTCATTGCAGGTTCCTGGATCACTGGAGTCACGCCAGCATAGCACCCGATAGGAAGCGGAAGGTAGGATGAAGCATCCTACACTCTCGAGCTCTGGGGGGACCCATATATTGCATTGATGGTGTTTAAGTGGCGCACAGTTGTCTAACTGATGGAGTCGAGGAGAACTGCAAAATCACCACAGGCCAATATGTGCTCAGTATGCAATGTCCTGCTGACGTTATCTATAATTTACGCTGCTAACTCTAATTTATTGTTGTTGCTATAACAATGTAGGTCAAAATATAAATGCGATAAATTCAGCTCTAACTTCATCAAATCTAAGTATTTTATTTAAGAAAGGAGATCAAAGCTGATGCACTTTTTTCTCTCTGTTTTCACCATTGCTTATTTGTTCCTTACAATGTTACTAATCAGAGTAATCGAGAACAGAACATAACTGAAGAACTCAACTGTTCAAACTGAACTATCAAATCTGTTACAACAGTTCTTAAGTTTCCAGAAGAAACTCCAGTTTCCTATTTATGGTGTGTTTTTTTTTCTTTCTTTTTTTTTAAATAATGCCCCCTCCATGTTAATTTACAAATGTCCCCACTTTGCAAACTCAGGTGTAAGCACGTAAGATACTGTCACTCAGAAATGTTTGCTGTTGCTGCCCACTCAGAAATGTTTGTATTTGGTATCAATCTTGTGAGTAAATCTTAATCTGTCTGATAAGTACTTTACTATCAACTGTACTGAATTGAACAAGTACCTGGTTATTTTTCCTCTGGTTTTAGCTTAGGGATTTTTCTCAATGGTAACCAAAGACTGGTAATTTAAAGCCTGTGAACCTCACAAAAAAGGGTTCATTTAAAACCATATTCTGGGTCTTTTCCACCAAATGGAAAGTGTGTTCTTCTATATGACTACAAAAGATTTTAGAACAGCTATCAGATACACATTCTGCTCATTAATGTTTGTACAGTATTCTGCCTTAAAAGAGCTACAGTTTCCTAGAGCAAGTCATTCAAAATTCGACTACACTCTTCAAGTTTAATGGGTTGAGCTCTTTGAGTTCTCCTACCTCCTCCTGATTGATGGTTTGTTTCTTCTTTTAATACAAAATTCAGTAAAATTTCCCACAGTGAAAAGGGTCTTTTAATTATAAAACACCAGCGTGTGGGAATGATTCAATTTACACATCAGAAAAGTTCAGTTACTTGACCATAATTTATTTTTTTGTGCTGATCATTTACAGACCACAGATTCTTCCTTTTTTTCCTCTCTCCTATCTCACTTACTGTCTCTCCATGCAGAAGAATAAAAACCTCAATAATCTGGAAGAGGCTTTAAATGCTGCAACACTCAGTGTTCGTAAAGGACACTTTATTGCAGGCTTTTATCTCCATTCTCTTTTTCTGGTTATGTTGTCATATTTAAATGAGGTCTGTAATTGCTGAGTAATATTTTTCTTTTTCCCTTTTTTCCCTTGAATCTGAGAAATGTGCACATGGGGGGAGAGTTTCACTCTTGTGGAACCGTTACAATAAGAAGTGTGTGTGTGGTGGTGGTGTTTTTTGGTTTGTTCTTGGCTTTTTTTATTTATTTATTTATTTATTTATTTTTTGATGAAGATGTTTGTAGCTGTACCGGACCTCTAGGGCCTTCTTTGGTTGACATGCCCAGCATTTTAACTAGCCTCCAGAAGAGGATAATAGGACATTTAGAAAGTATATAAGGACAAGAAGTAATTAATGGCAAAATAAAGGTCTTGAAGAAATGGACAGTGTCCATGTACTTCCTCTTTGTAATATCTTGCAATATGTTTGTTATTTTGTTTTCCAAGCATTGCTTAAAACTTGCACTGGTAGGTAGAGCAGTTCTTAAAGACTAAGCACCATAGAACGTGTGTGGGGGAGGGGGGGAAGGAGGAGGTTGTTTTTTTATTTTGTTTTTTTCATTGCAAAATCAACAATTAATCATTATTGTCATAAGAGAAATAGGCACCAAAATGTCAATAATGCTCTTTTTTTACAGCTAATCTGAATTTTAAATAAAATTATTTAAAGATATGCCCTACTTCCCCCCCCCCCAATCAAATATGGGCTTTGAACTCAAGATTTACTATGTTGTGGTATGCTCTTTTTAGAATAAGAAGGTAACTGTACTAGGCGTGGAGTTGCAATGCCCATGTAAACATGCATCTTAATAATATTAAAGAGCTATTTTTAAAAATTCATTATGATCTCTGAATAAGAAGGGACATTTGTGTCTTCCATCTGATCGGCATGTTGTGTTAAATAAAGTCGCAAATGTTCATATGAAAGATGAATCTTTTTTCTTTCTTATTCTCATATAAAAAGAGCATCAGATAGATACACTTGTTCTGTGTTTTTGTTTTGTTCTTTAATACAGTCGGTTAATTTAACCACCCTGCTCAATCCCAGTCTTGGTGAAGCCGAGGAAGCCAATGATTGGAAGTGAGGGCCAAGGCTGCAGGGCGACTTGAGCGCTGTCCCCTGCAAGGCACAACCAGCCCGTGGGTGCCCCTGTTGCTGCCGCAGCCGGAGCCCAGCGATGGGGCAGAGGGAGCTTCTTGCTGTGCCGGCATTCCCTGTAATTCCCCTACCCTCTGGCAAACTGTTGAGGGCTGTAGGAATACAGTGGGCTACTCAGAGCAGTGCTCCAGGGCTTACTCAGTAAATGAAACGAGGTTGGTCAGTTCTCAGCTATAGCTATCAAAATCTACAGATGGTCATCTTTGATCTTTAAAGCAATCTTCCAATAATTTTAAGTTCCTGTTCTTCCAGAACGCTAACTCATGACTTTACTACTGTAAATAATAAGATAAAATCAATAAACCCATGCAATATTTTATTGATTTTAATAGTAGATGAAAGTCTTTCTTGTCATTTTTTTTATTGCAATTTATGATTTTATGATCCCTTATTTTCAAGTTGCCTTTTGTGGTTTAAACACTAACGTTTTGCTTCAGTTTGTATTCATGACAGTTACGTTCTGCTGTATATTGTGTTAAACATCTGTATTTTAGTAGAGGTTTCTGTGTTTAATAGATGCTGTGATGATACATTTTATGTCAGAAACCTTTATAGTGTCACAACTAATTAGGATTTTTCTACTTTTTTTCCTTCCTTTCATGAACTCCTGTAAGTGTTGAGTCTCAGTGAGACTGCCATGTTCTCAAGAGTATTCTGTTGGAATACTTTCCAATACAGAGAGCTTATGGCTTCTACTGCGTTATATAGGTTTTTGGATGTTGATGGAGTTTTTGATCTGGTATATAGGGGTTACAGTGGCTCAGTCTGTCCTGCGCTTACTTGACTCTGGCTAGGTACTGAACAAAACATCTCAAATTTTTGGTGCAAAGCAATGGCAGCTGGTGGTAGGCTCCCCTTCCTGGTATCGCTCACAAACTTACTTTGAGGGGATTACTGTTGAATACTGTGTGACTGTTCCACACTGCTTTTAGTTCTAGCAGAGGTGCTCATAAATATCTCAGTAAAATGTAGAAGATACTGTCAATGGTGAGCTGTAAAATATCGAACAAAACTCATAGTAAAAAAGTAACATGTAGAAAGTGGGAAAACATCCTGCAATTAACAACTTATATTTCATTGCAATTTTTTTTTGCTTGAGGGGAAAAAATAAGTTGACTTTTGTAAAATGCCATGGATACAGCTGAAAGAAGGAGGATGTGTTTTTATTGGGCAGTGCATTGGATGAGGAAAAGCTTTTTCCTTTCTCTCTCTCCGTTTCTTTTTGCCCATACTGTTTGCCATTTGAGTACCAGAAAAAGAACAGAGGGGGGAAACAAAAAAAAGATTTGAAGGTTACTGGATTTTGTGTGTGTGTGTTTGTTTGTTTTCTTTAAGAGAAGTGTTAAGTATTGTTGACAGTCAGTTTGACTTGGGCAGCATGGTAATAACATTCCTAACAATAGTCCAGCTCATAAGTTTCTAGGAGTATTGTAGCCTTTTTAAAGGATTCAATTATTCTTGTGCTACTGAACTATTGTTTCAAAAATGCATTTTGTTGTTTCACTTTGAGGGGCTAAAAACCCTTTCCTGTAGTTTGCTAAGGGTCTTGGAACTAGTTTTTAAGGTGAATTTGTGATAGGTTTTGTATTGTGATTTATTTATTTTTATTTAGTCTCTTGAATCTATCTGACCTGAATAGCCTGAGGGAGATAAGTCAGGAAGCACAGAAATCAAGAAAACCTGAAGCTGGTACTTTAGCTGAACGAGAAGTTAATACAACTCGGTCAATAAGAATTTCTGCTGAAAGAACAAATAATTCTCACTGTTCTGCCTTTTTGATGAAAAATCTTAATTTCTATACCATTTGAGTAAAAAGGGAAAAACTATTTGATTGTCAGGTGTCAGAATCTGGGCATAGTTTTCTAAAACTGAGGTTTGACCTTAAGACGCACAGTGTCTGAGGTTTGAAAGAGATTTAAGAGACATATCCTTCAATAATAAGGACAGAAAGGGACGTTTTTATGCACACTGCACTTCGGAGTTGATGGCAAACAGGTCTCGGATTGAATTGTCATCCATAAGTTTTTCCCCAGCATCTGACAGATATCCAGAAGAGGCTGCGAACTGGCTCAAAGTGCTTGCGGCTAGTGTGCTAGCTAAGTTGTTCATAAAACCCATTTTAACATCACAGTAAGACAGAGAGGAAGGTGAACAAAACCTCAATGGGTGCTTCATAATTTGGTTGTATTTTCCCGAGAAAAATGAAATCAAGGATGGGTCATATGAATCACACAAGGCAATGACCAAGTGGAACTCATTAGCAAATAGGGAGGTGGTTACTGGTACCTCGACTTCCCAAGAATTGTTCAGAAGTTTAAAAATAATATGTAGTAGTAAAGTACAAAACTCTGGAAAACAGATGGAGGCGACAGGCTCAGAGCTAAGATTTTCGTTCACTTGGTAATATCTGTTTCAAGGATTATAAAACAGACAAAGTATGTTCTTTAGCAATTATTTTGTTACAGAGGTTCACTGGAACAAACTGCTCATTTATCCAATTGTTACCAATCACAGGGAAAATGCTGCTTATATATTTGAAAGGGCCCTACTGAGTTTTGGGGAAGTCTCCAAAGATTGCAGTTCCAGTACATCTGAAGCTGAAAATGAGACCTGTGAGGTACTAGACACAGCTCGATTCTGCTTTGTTTTTTAACAAAACCTTGATACGTGCTTTGGCACTTCCCTTTTTAATGAAAAGTGACCTCCTCTGTGGAATGTGAAAAATGCATTTTCAGAGAATACCGAGTACTGTTATTTTCCTTGCTATTGAGTTGGCCGGTACTTTGCCACATCCTGTCTTGGGAAGATGCTGTTTAACTCTGCTAGTTTAAAAAAATAATAATAATGCGTAGGATTCTGTTTCTATAATCTGCTTGCTTCACAGTTGACAAAGGTAGTTATGTATTTAGTCACTGAATGAACTTTGCATTAAGAGGCAATGAAAACCTATCTTACACAAATATCTGAAAGATAGGGTAACTGTGTCTGAATCCAGGAGCTGCAGGTGTGATTTTGGAGACCTGGCAAGTATTCCAGTTGCTAAGCACATATCTACCTTGTGCAAAAATGGTCTAATCTCAGCTGTAAATGCTGAGAATTACATGCCATTTTCCTTAGAGCAATAAATATTCTTTTGTCTGTCTAGATTTCTTTTATAGGTTTTGCACTGGTAATTCCTACCTATGCTGCTGTCATTAAAATATCAAAACCTGATCAATCAGCTGCAAATAAATGGAAAAAATAGAAACCCATAGCAAAGATTAATAATATCTAAAAGTGGTTTATGGGTCCTAGTGGGATTTCTCCTTTTTTAACAACAAAGTGTAGAGTGAAAGAATATGCACAGCTTACTTTGTCTTCCTCTTTCTTTTGATCTGAAAGAACAATCAGATAAGGCTGATTTCAGAAGACAGTTCAGAATGAACAGATTTCAGTTGCCCCCAGTGATAACCATCATTGTCAACAGGAGGCATTCCAGGTACTGACACTAGAGCCTTAAATGTTCAGATACTGAACATTTTATCTTTTATTTTAAAAACTACTGCTGAGAACTCTCTTTTTAGAATGCAATGGATGATGAGTATTTAGAAGAAGAATGAACCCTGAAGGAGAATAAAGCCCAAGCCTCAGAGACTGTCAGTGAACACCAGAAGGACAGAATAATTTAAGGTTAAGGTGGGGAATTTCATGCGCATTGAAAACCTGAAGCTATGAAAAGTGGCCGAATAGAACTCTGGAGTTGGAGAGGCTGCAAAAGGAGAATTCAGAGAATCCGGGGCCCTGACCCTAGCAGTCATTTGTCCAGATCAGTGAATCGCCACACACACGAGTTCAACAAAACTAAATGTCTTTTTCAGCGAGAAGGCTCAAAACTGGAATATGTGAGGGTGCTAATAGTCCATGTTGAGGTATCAGCATTAAACTGGTACATAAAAATGTTTATAGTCATCTTTTGGAAGCCATTTAGTTCCAACAAGTGCTATCAGTCCCTCTTTTTAACTCACAGGCTTCAACATTCAATTCTCTGAAGAAAATATTGATTTTGGCACAGTGTGAGAAGTTACATTTTATGACTCATATACATTGCACAAAGTTCATTGAACATGATGCAGTGCAGTGTTTGTAGTATAGTATCAAAATGGCTTGTTTACAAATATAGAGATACTAACATTCTTCTGATTTAAAGAGCTTTACACCCTGAATGCCATATAATAGCTAGCAGTTCACTATCTTAATGATTATTTAAATTAGCAGCTAGTAATTGATAGCTTAATGCACCTCAAAACCAGCATAAAATATGCTGAGATCATTCTTAACATCCCATCAAGAGTAACTAATTTTGAGTAAGTAGACGTAAATGAATTCTTAATCGCAGTGTTCTCTTTGTGCATGTTCTCATCAGTGCCATTACAGTCAAAAACATGCCTGAAAAATTACATGTTGTTTCTTATTTAGTTTGCTTTCAAATAGCTTGCTTTATCTACCAAGCTGAGGTATGGTATTTAATCTTGTTGATTCCAGTCCCAGATCTCCACTAGTGTCATTGCTGCCTTCGTGTTCAGCTCTTTGTAGAGCTGTGACTAGGGCAGGCCTTGTAACTGATTTCAGGTATTTCTCACTGATCATTAGTAGCAGGAACATGCTATTACATGTATGTCTTCCAGATAGGCAAGACACATACAGAGTTGCTAGAATTGACTTAAACTATACTGGAAGTTTTGAGTACAAGAGTAACACTTGGTTTTTTTAGAGGACATAGAATTACTTGTTTTTCTTACAGCCTTTCATAAGGCTTGAGTGGTGAATCTTGTAGTCCAGAAGGATTTTTCTAGATATTGATATAACGAATATAGATAAGTACAAGTAAATACAGATGCTAGTGAGTTAAAAGCCGGATCTCTGTTTTTGAGTGTCTGTGAGTAGGAGAGAAGAAAAATCAAAATAAAGCTGGGAAGTCACAGACACTGAGAAGCATAGTTGAAGGTCTCATATATTCTTCCTCAACTCCATTTCCTTGATTCTTTTGCAGTTTTCTGCTTCTGCGAGGAGTGCATGTTGTGGGAGGCACAGGCAGCATGTCCCTTTGCATTGACTGGGACTGCAGACGCTGTTGGAGCAAGGCTGTGCAGTTGGCTGAATATACAGGACTACCTTCCTCTTTTTCCCCAAGGTTTCCTTTCTTGGCGATTCACTGTCACTTCTAACTTACAAGGAAAGTAAGATGCCATAACTGTCCTCTGTATCCCCCGAAGCTGATGCTTCCTGCAGGAAGATAAAAGCCAGTAAAGTTAGGGAAAAGTAGATGACTTTGGGGCAGCTTCAGGTGTGTCCCTGGCATTCTTCTTTTTTTTCCTACCAACAAGCGATGATATCTGTTAAACAGAATTCCAGAAACAGTTTTACAGTAAGAGCTATACATAAGGAGAATATAATTACTTTGCCCACTGTTCAGGAAATATTAAGTTGGTGGCAGGTGTGGAATATGACTTTTCAGTATTTTAAAATAATTTTTTTCGATGATAACGTACCAAGCTACCAAATAAATAAATAAATAAGTGACTTTGACTTTGGCTTACTGTTTTTTACTATATAGTTTCTGTAAAAATGTGAAAACAATTGAAAAAGTTATATGAAGCACAGATGTATTGCAAATAACTGTACCCTTTAAAATGGCTACTAGATCACATTTATTTTTATGGTTAAATTTGTGTCCGCAAAATACATATTAAACACAAAGGTACTTAAATTGTAAATCCAATGAGAGTGTGTTCTTAAATAAGCATAATGTGATTTCTAGACAGCCAGACTCTTCAGAATTTTGACAGGATTTGTGTATCTTGGGCAAATAAGCATGACCGTTGCTCTGGTGTCCTCTACTGCTATCAAACATGCTCCATTAGATAACTGGGGATTGAAACCATAATATTGGCTCACATAAAACTAGAAAGATCCATTTTTAAATTTGAAGTATGTAGAACAACAACGAAAACTGATGTACAGTCAAAAGATGATGTTCCTATGTATTTTGCCTAAAAATGTAAAAACTCTCTTGCCACTTCACACAGCTAGTTTCTTTCAATGGACCAGATCTAAAAGCTCCCTTTTTCTCATGATGAATGAAATACTTGCAAATTGCAATATTCTTATATAGAAAGTTATACAATCTTGACAGATTCTGTAGCCCTTCTATGACAGGGCAGTATGAAAACCTTTCTTTCCATGACTGCCAAAGAAATCATTGGGGTTAAATGACAGGACTTTACCAGTGATTTGTCTGTCACGGGGAACTGTAAATTGCAGCCTGTCTCCAGGATAGTGTTTAGACATGTTCCGAGATTAATGCTTTTGCATAGACACTTTGGACTCCAAATTATTTTGAGCTCCATCAGGAAAGTTCTTCCAGTTCAAACTCAATAGAAAGTGCTCTGCAAAGTTTACATTTTTTAGCTGTGCTTTTGTGAAACTTTACTGGTACAAACCAGACACTTGCTCTTAGAAAAATGAAATGGTATCTCTTATGTTACTACATAAAGGTTTGCCCCTCTGGTTTAACTCCTTGTGACAGAATCCCCTTTTTATAGTAGGTCTTAACAGTTTTCCTCTTATTTAGCAGACATCACTGAAATGTCATAAGTGATGGGGCAGCCTGTATCTCTTCTCTTAAGGGATCATAACCGAAAAGGAAGGTCTGTGTTCTAAAGGAAGGAATGTGGAGAGGGCACTAGTTAGCATGGATCGTATGTGTGAACATGGCAGCTGCAGAATTTGCTAGTTCACTCATTTTGCAGAACCATAACTGATAATGTGCGTACAGTAATCTATGAGATTATACAATTCAGGAACTCCAGATTATAATGAGAAAATCTTTATCAGAAGAGTGCAACAAATGTAGACATTTGTTTTCTAGTGTTTTTCATAGTAACCAGATAAAAAAAAAAAGGGGGGGGGGGAGAAAACTTCTTTATCATTATTTTCAATTGGTTTTCAGTATTCTGTATTTATACCAAAATGCTTATGGTTCCAGGACCATAGGCAAACAGGTTTGATAGGCAAACAGGTGCCACAGCAGTGGTGCAGCCATGTGAGAAGCCGCATCACTGGCTGGAGAGAAAGAGGTAAAATATTTACATTTTTTCTCAGAAGTGGCCTGTAGTTAACATACATTGCCTCTTCCAGTGGGCAGTAATGGCTAAGATAGATGATCATTTATTACTTAGACTAGCCATTATGTCCTTGACTGAGCATCGCAGTTTAATAGGAGGATGGGGAATCTCACACATTTACTTCCTCAGGTATATTTTTTTTAATGTGAAATTATGCAGTATTCTACTCACTGCTATATGAGAAGCTACACCATCAACTATCTCACTTCCAGAAAACTTACTAATATTCCATGTTCCCCTAATGGTGAACCACACTCTGACAGCTTATGGCCTCCTTATACAATTTTCCAGTTAGATGATATTGGAGGTCTTCCCTGTGCCCTGTCCCAGTTTTGGTGTTGCTTTATGACCTCAAGCTTCCGAGTTGCATCAGGTGGTTAAAGTTCAAATGCTTTTCAGGAGAAAAAAAAAGCAACATTTCTTCTATAAATGATGTGCTTAGATTTGTTCAAACATTTATAGAAACATCTTCATGATTTTTTAATTTTAATATTTAAGCTTTTGCCTACAATATTTGTAAATCTTGTTTATAATTTGGAGAACTGTAGCATTGATTAGGACATACAGAAGATTGAGATTGAAAGTAGAGATGGATTTTAACAGCAACTCAGAATTTTATTAACTTAAAGTATCAAACACTGGATCTGTGCAGGGGGTTAAAGGATTTCCACCATAAAATCCTATAGCAAATACCTAGTGTCTTCAGGCAGCTTGTCAGTGACTTCAATCCACCTTCTTTTGCCTCTGTGGCAGGGAAGGAGGGTTCAAACTGGAGAGGGTGGTTTATAAGGGCTTCATGAAGGCTTCAGAGCTGCAATCTGAAGGGATGGGGGCAACCACAATGCATGGAAAGCTGCTTCTGGGAGCAAACCAGTGGGAGTTTTATATGTACTAAACATTGACCTCAAAGTGCTAATGACTAATGATTTTTAGAAACAACTAATAAAAAACAGGAAGCCGTACCTTTTTTTAAAAAAAAAAAAAAAGTTTGTGTTTTTCACTGATGTTATAAGACAAAAAAAACAAATCTTGAGCTTTCTAGAAAAAAAAAATGGTATCTGAGCATGGTAATTGGATAGATCCACAGAGAGCTATGGCCAGAGCTCCTGCAGTGCCATCGTAGTCAGAGCAGGTGAGGCACCTAGAGCAAGTGAGACTTGTGGAGACTTAGGGTAGGCATTAATGAGGCATCTCACTGCCCTTCAGAGAGGTGACCCCGTCTTTCAAGTGAAGAAGCTGCTTCTGGGTTCCTCAGTAGGTATAATTTTCTCCTTCAGAAACTGAATTGATCATGTAATGAGGCAATGTTTTCATTTGCTGAGACTAGGATGGATACTACCCGCGTAGTAGATTAAAATGTCAAAAATATTTCAGTTACCGTAGCTTAAATTTTTATTTTAATTCCTATGAAATTTGATGCTGTTTTTTTTTTTTAAAACAACTAGAGCCAATGCTTTAAAAAAAAGATAAAATAGATAAAATACAAATGAGAGTATGCTTTTTAAAAAAAAATCCTATTCTGGATGTGATTAGTACATGCCACTTGCAAATGTCAGCAGTTATTTTTAGTGGAGAGCATTTGTAAGCTCTGGCAGAGAACTCTTGAAATGTCATGAGGGTAAGAGGAAGCATAGCACAAGCCAGATATGTATACAAATATGTTAGAGGATTGTAATAGTAAATTCATCATTTCTGAGAGACAAGGTGAAGCTGTACTGAAATGGACGTGATAACAGTTCCCTTCCCAGGTAATAGGTATTATTGGACGTGAAAAAATTACTTCAATTTTTTTGAAAGAAACATTTTTCTCCTGAGGAATGAGCTTGTTCTCTCCCTTCCCTTCCCGTTCATACACTGGTATTGGTAAACAGAGCATTGCAGTCTGCTTTTAAGGAACTTACAGGTTGCATATATATATATATATATGCATAATATATACATATTTTACATGAGACAATGCCTCAAAAATCTGAGTAGACATATAATTATTATATAATAAAATATTTTAAATATAAATACAAAATCAAACTACACAGGGAAAGGTAGTTTTTTGACAGTGGTGTTTTCTAGTTCAATACTAGTGCTTCTCAAGGCTATTATTGTCTTGCCTGTTTGCAAGACAATTCTTGTGCAATATTTCTATTCACAATATTTTCTCAGAGAAAGATGTCTGAAGTGTATACAAAATTATTCCAATATGCTTAATCTCATACATAGTTTTCATTTTCTTCACTGTCTCTGTTAACTTTAGTTATATATTTCTGCTTGCATGTAACAAGGGAAGGTGCTGCATTGCTTCAGAACTTGATACCTCTCAGGATTAAATTCTTAATTTAGCTTCTCAAATGCCCGTGAAGAGCATTTTTCCCTTTAATAAGCAAGCTCGTGATGGATTTAATGTTTTCCAAGCTGAAATGTCATGTTTTAGCTTGCAGGTTATGTAAGGCTTTTTGTTTGTTTGTTTGCTTGTTGGTATTTGCTTTTTCGCAAAAGCTCATATCTAGTTCTCAGTGAAAATTAGGCCCCGTGTCTTCCTCATTGACCAGTGCTGATGTCTGTCCATCAGAATTTTGTCCCAGAGAAATCAGTCCAAGTCCATACAGTTAATAAGGTCTCCTTAATCTAACTCCAGATTTAGGGGTCATTAGGAAAAGAAAGCCTCCCAATCATCTCATATGACCCTCTTGTCACTGCTTGAAAGTTATAGGAGGTGTACATTTTTGGAACTGAGGACTCTCAAATCCTTTTACAAATGCTGCACACTTTATTGCTTTTTTGGTTTAAAGGCAAAGTAATTTGCATTCTCGAAAAGTGTATCAGGTTATAGAAAATTTCACTTAGAATTGGTGATAAAATGGACCACCTAGGTAAACAAATGACATACTAATGGCCCAAAACCAACTCTGAACATTTATCTTCTCTTTTATTGCAGTACACATTTTGGGAATGAAAATATAGCATTTATTGATGGGCCAATTTATTTTCTCCTGCAATAGAAATGACAGCGCTGACCTAGATGGAAAATGGAAAAAGTGGAATAAGATATTTCATCCAATTAATAACGTGAAATGTGATCTTTTTCTCCTGTTTTCAAACGGTTCTAAAAGTGACTTCTATAGGACCATTAAAAATATAGCAAGTAGAAACAAATGATGTCTGCAGAATCCTGGAGCATTTAAATAAGTCAAATGTGTTAAAAAAGGAGTTTGACAAACTTTACCATGTCCCAAATTTGACCTACTATAGAAGTACTCTGTTATATTTTTATAAATGCTCTGAGAACTGAGGCAAAATGTAAGTTCCAATACAGATAAAAATTCTAGCTAGGCAACCAACTCACACTGACTCAATTCCTTCTTTTCATTTGCAGGTAAAGTTTCTTTATCTCCTTTCTATACTTCATTGGGAGCAACTAAAATATTTTAAAACACAAATATAATGTTCTGAAGCATTTATAGAGCCTAACTTTCCTTCACTCAGTTAAAATAGTGTGGCAGGCAGATAAGATGGAAGAGTTGGATGTCCCCAAAGAAAAGTCTGTCTATTATTTAGAAAATGTATTAACTCAATATTATGAATTTGTATTTTAAGTTTATTATAAAACACTTTTTCCTTTTTCATATAGTTAGTCCATGAGATTTCTGCTACTTAGTATCAAAATCTTTGCATGAGTTTGTTTTGATTTAGACTTGTTTCATGTCATGAATTGCCGAAATAGAAAAGGAGACAAATATAGTACAGGAATATTTTTTTGTTGTATCTTCTTAGTAGACAATATTATGAATTTTGTTATTGATAAAGTGAAAAATGAAGGGAGATAGATGTCAGAAGGCAGCTTTTTGAACTGGTATAAAAGCAAAAGGGATGGTAAAAGAAAAACTAAACCTGGAACTATAAAAGTAGTGAATGTGAGAGGAAAAAAAAATCTTGTGGGACGGCAGGAAAAAAAAAGAGGGCTGAAGGGGAGGGAATAGATAATTGTGTAAGTATGATTCAGATATTGCCAAAAATCTAAGTATGGTTTCAAGAAAAAAATATTAAGGCAAAATGATATCAAGCCAAAATTCAAAATAAAATGGGAGCCTGAATTTAGGATCTAATCAGTATTCTAGTGCTCAGTAGCAGAGCTGATATTAAAAAACACTCAAGTCTTCCCACCAAGATCACTTTTAGATTGCTGAAGTACTAAGAACAGGAGCATGAACATACACATTTAATGGGAAGATGTTATTCTGGGACTCCTGAATGATATCTAAATAAGGCAGTGTAAAATATAGAAAAGGGTTTTGTTAGGAGACAACTGTTGTTATTCTCCTGAATCTGAGAAGACCACAGAGCAAGACACCAGGGGAATTTTAAGTTGGCATTACCAGGTGGATCTAATATCAGGAAATACGGGACAGGAGAGTGACATTTTTCAAAGCTTGTTATCTCAGAAGATAACTCACAGCAGATGAATTACAGAGCCCCAAGTGATGAAATGTGTGAAAATCCTCATCGTGAAGTGCTGGAGCTCAAAGAGGTCTAGAGGTAGCCAAGATAGGAAGAAAGAAAATACCATAATGGGGGCGGGGGGGGTGTATGTCAACTTCACATGAAGGCAGAATAAATTAATTTCTTTTTAAAATGCTATTTTAGCACACTAGTATTTGTCTATTCATTTGTAAAGTATAAATATTTGTGAAATTTTTGGATTGTACTTCTGGGATGCACTTAGATTTAAAAGGAACTGAGAGACTTTAGGCTGTGAAACCTCTCTTTTTCTATCCCAAATCTCCTGCCTGATCTCTAATTGACCAAAAGAAATAAGAACATCCCGTAGAATCTAAATGCCTGAGTGTGAAGAAAAGGCATTACCAGCAGGTTGGAAAAGTCCTTAGAGAATTTTTATACATAAAGTTGCAGATACTTTTTATACATAAAGTTGCATTTGATACTTTGCCATTTGCCGTTACCTAGAAGAGAGAAAAGCTAGATTAGTTGTCAAACCCCCTGGCCTGCACTAATCCTTAAACTCAACAGAAAAATAACACAGCTTGCATTTGTATGCCAATACGGTAGTATCTCTTGCTGAGAAGCTGGATACCTTGTCTTTAGTAACAGAGTTAGGATGCTGCTAACAACATAGTAACATAACAAATAAATGTAGATATGGTGTTGTGCAACTTGTCAAGCGAAAAACATGTGGCATCTCCTGAAAAAGTCAGAATTGTGAACTTGTTTGAGGATGTGCTTACTCAGCCCACCTGCCTGCTGTGGCTACTCCTTGCAATCTCTATTTCTGTTGATTTTTGTGGAACAGAAAAGATTCCTCCAAGAAAATGTAATAGACAGTAGTCTGTTTCCTTTTGAGATGTCAAATACCTACTTTATTATAGCAAGAAAGTGACAGTCAATTTAAACCAGAATTTATTGAGAACATTAAGAGCTGGAAGGGCTTTGGCTAATCACTGTAATGTCCCCAACAAATGGTAAATGAAAGCATGAGGAAATTGAGTTAAGGCAAGTTAAAAGTTCACATACTTACTGAATTATATTAAAAAACCTCCAACCTAATTAAATTATCTAAAACTGTTCATATCAGTCTGGTTATACTAGTGAATATATGCAATAGTTTTTTCTCCGATGCAGAGCAGGTGACATGATTAGCAGGAGTTAGACAAAAAGCCAATGAAAAAGATCAAAGGATGATTTATTTGTTAATACACATCATTCTGAATATTTACACTTAATGATGCGAAGAGTTTTGCATTGGTGCTTGTTTACGGCCTTTGTATTTATAATTTAAAAAGTCAACACTGTCCCAAATGACTTGCTCTACTCATTTCTTCTCCTTTACAGATTCCTTTCCTTTTTATTTTTTAAAGCTGGACAGGGTTAAGTAGCAAGCAACATGTAAAACATCCATAGACATGTAGTTCAGGTATGCTGCAATGCCATAAAATTGTAAAAGCTATTTTGCAAGGTCATATTCCGTTACTTCATTAGGATCCTTTTACAGGCCTGGATTATGTAGTAAGGTATAATATTTCAAATTATGTTTTCTGAGTTTCTATGCTATCCCACTGGAATAATCTTTCAATTATTTTCTCTGAATTTAAAATAACAGGATGAATGGGATGAAAATACTCCTCTGCTATAACCTGCAAATTTCCTACAGTTCCTCCTACAGTTTTTATGTTTATTGAAAATATAATGGTTAAAGAAATGTCATGTGGTTTCAGCTTATGGCATAGTCATTTCTATTTGAAAACAATAGATAGGTCCCTGAGTACCTATGGGAAATTGATTCAGTAGTCAGAAAACATCATGTATATGCAGTAGCAGTCTCACTTTTAGCAGCAGGTGGGACTATCTGAAGAAAAAATATTGATAGTGAGCAGCAAAAATTTTTGACTTCTAGAGGCTTCTTGGTGTTAAGCATTTGCTAGTTTTGCTTCCTTGATTAATAAAATAACTAGGATTCCATATAGGATACCACTTAATACTTTAGCTAACCGCAGATTTGTATCTGAATACCTTTTCCTGGGAAAATTCAGTGTAAGCACCATGTAAGAGTCATCCCTGTCACCTAACACACAAATGTGTGAAGGAGTTATTGCTGAGAACAGAAGAAAGTGACCTTTTTCAGCTCGAGAAAACAGTATGACAGTGTGACTGTAATAAAATATCAAAACAGCACTTTCAGCAATGTTCAGAATTGGCTGTGCTCCATGAAGTTTTATCTTAAGCATTTGAACTTCTACACAAGCCTTAGTTAGAAAAATAGTTGCTTTTCAGGGAGAAATATGTCATCAAACACATTTGTTTTTAACTGCTTGCTGGAAGAAAAAAGCAACCACATGCACAAAAAAACTTTTTTGCCACCCTCAGAGAAATAATCTTTTTATGAACTGAGAAGTCTTCTCTACTCCTGTTTAATACCTCAAAACTGCTTGACTACCAAAAAAAAAAAAGGGGGGAATCATTAAGTGATTTTTTCCAATATCCAGATCAAAGAGGTGTGTCAATTTGGCTATGTAAAAGTAGAACTTCTAAAATTCATGGCATTCTGAACTGTCCTCCCTGAAGATGAACTTAACCCTAAGACTTACTGTCAAGTAAAAAATACATTATCATCTTTAATACTACTTAATTTGAACCTTTTTTTTTTGGTTTAAAACTTCCACTAAAGGTTTTATGTATAAATATATGTATGTGTTTGTGTGTTGCAAAGAACTACAAGGTAGCCTATGGAAATATGCATAGGCTTACTTCTTGTTAATGCAGAAAACCTTCATATACTACTATGGGATATTTGCGAATATTTTCCCTCTTAAGACAAATAAAATCCCATCAATTTCTCAATCAAAAGTGAATGGAGGATGAAAGTCTGTAGAAGTGTAGACCAGCTCAGAAAGCCTGTAACAGCCTAACGAGATGGCAAAACTTAGAAAAACTATCAAATCACTACTGTACTATAGAAGTGTGAAGAATTATTCAAGAGAACAATCATTTTTGAGAGTTTTTTTTTTCATTTTCATCTGAATGTAGGGCACTGTTTTTAATGAAGGAGAAGAAGAAAATAAATATTATTATGGCTTGGAAATGCTTTCAAAAATTACAGCATCTGTAGCAAGTGATCTAATGCCTTTTGCTTTAGCTGTGAGCTGCCAGCCCTTCATGATGAATGCCACATATCTTACAGCCCTTACCACCTCTCTGATAAGTTTAATGCAGGTTAAACTCCACTGAAATCAATGCAGTTATACTGATATAAAGCTGGATTAATATCATGAAGGAACAAGCTCTAAAACTCAAGATTCCTTATGTAGCTGTCAAGTTAAAATAATTATTGCTGCTCAAAACATTGTGAAAAAGATGTTTTCAGGGATTTTTTTTTTAATGGGATTTCACAGGGCCTTTTGACTTAATAGCTTTTCCTATAGAATATCCAAGTGTATAGCCAAATGAATATCCAAATAACTTTCATACCACCCTTACTGGCATGTATGCTATAAATCTTTGAGCTTTCATCAGTATACAACTACTTTTGCTTCCGTGAACCCCACAATACTGAAAAAATATTTTCTAATACATTATTTTTATAAAGCAATAGGCTATAGTATTTCAGATTTCTTATGAGTGAATTCTAATAACAGCCTGCAAAAATGAGAGTATCTATTACTATTTTTCTTTATTTTGAGTTTATACAAAAATATTCGTGTCTCTATAAGAATCCCTAAGATTGCTGCATAGGCATTCATCATGGTGAAGTGATTTGCCATGCCTAAACTAGCTTGAGCAATATGAAATTTTAAAGATATTGCTGCAAACCCGTTCTTTAATTGTACTAAAGTAATGAAAAGCATATATTACTTTAGCTTACAAAACGTGCAAATGCTAATTCAATGAAGCGTTTATTTTCCACACATATCTTGCATTGTTGTATGTGTTATTAAAGGCTGTTCGTCTTTTCATGTTCAGTTTTTCCTTTTTTATCTGTTTTGGAATAGGAGTTTCTAAAATACAAAAAATCATTGCATTTTTATGAAAGCTTCTAGGTGTCATCAAGCAAGATTTTCTGTTATGAGGATATTTTATATTGAACATATGCAATATAGGTTAAATAAGAATGTTGTCATCAAGCAACAGTGAAATATGTAGCAGTCTAAATATACCACATGAAGTGTGTGCAAATCAATGATAAAATCATATAAGAAAATGAACTACAGGTAGGCTCCAATTATTGGTAGATCAGAAAATTTTAGCACCATTGGAACAATGTAAACAATGACAAAAAAATATTATATCTTCAGAGAGGAAAACTATGAAAACTCTTCTACTGTTATTTATGCAAATTACATTATAGCAAGCTATGAATATTGTTTATTAATTATCTAACAGTCTTTTGGGCCTTTTTTGTGTCATTTAGAACTAAATATTTGATCTCCTCCTAATTTTTTAGCAATGTAATTTTTGTTTTTTAAAAAATCTTTCAGGGCCCCTGTTGTAATAATGATGAGTGCACTGGATTTGACATAACATAACAATTTCCTTTTACACAGTATATCTCCTTTCTAACTTTGTAAAAAGTATCCCGCATGCAGTCTTAGATTACAGGGTTTTTTGGTTTTGTTTTTTTGGGGGTGGGTTTCCACCCAGATATCGTGTTATTTCCACAATTACTATTCAGTATATTTAATCAAATGTCACCACTTGGTTTCTTAATTAATACACCTCAATATTTTTCTCCATTTTTTTTATTTCCCCACCACTTTTCTCAACCCCAATGTGCCCTTCCCCTCTAAAATTATCTATATACACTTCAGAGGTTGAGAGCTGCCTTTGGGAGTTTATTCTATATTCATTTTGGTTTTCTCAGATAAATCAGACAATCTAAATTTCACTATTTTTTTAATCCATTAATAGGGACTTTTGGAGAAGAATTTTCAGGAGCACATCTAGCACTTTAATGCAACGTTTGTATAGATTTTCAGTGGGAATTACATGATTAATTATCCTGCCTGGTTTGGGAATTTCCATGTGAACATTTAAGGGGTTTGCTTTGTAAATTCTGTTAGTAAGGTATCGTGACAATAATGCAGAGTATTGCATTGATTTGTAAAAATGAGCATTTAGTTCTGAGAAACTTATCCACAGATTTTCCTGACTTGTGTATGTACTTCCACTGCTTTCAGTAGGACTTCTTGCATGAGTTGGGATTTAATCTATGGGATTAATATAACTGAACTCATACTAAACTCATACTGAACTTGTACTTTATATGCATTGGATATATATTAATGATCTCTAAATGTATTTTCTTTTGCTTAAAATATCCTGAGGTCTTTTGGAATAAACTTATTTCTCGTGTAGGAAACATTAGACCTTATGTTGTTGTTTTCAGACCATGTGGTATGAAACTACTGAAACCACGTTCTTATCAAATAAAGCCACAGTTAATAATTCAAAATAATATGGTAGGGAGTGTATTTGATTAAAAAAAATACACATGCTTGTTAAGCACTGGAGCTTTTTGTCCCATAAGTTCTTAGCTTGTACCATACCAATATGCTATAGCTGAAGATGATATTAATATTAATGAAGGATGGAAGCCAAGATACAGTGGCTCTCATTCCTTCCCCAGCCCCCCACAAGCTAAATCCATTAGTATAGACAGATCAGCATTAATAAACAAGGAGGACAAAATAGCTCTCAATGCAGGGACAGTTTTGCATGACCTTTGGTACGATAAGCTTGCACTTGGTCACTGTGATGCTTAGAGTTGACCTGAGCAGTGAGGTAACCATAGAGAAATATTATCTGTTCTTCACGTGCAGCTTCAGTGTTTCAAACTGCTGAGCTTTAGGGGAAAGAGTGGTGAGGGGGCTATAAACATTTTTTTTTTAAACTGTGTCAAGCTTTTCTCCTTTTATAGCATTATACTTATTGCAAAAGGGTTTCATTCAGGGATCCCAAGTGTAAATCTATAGAAAATTAGCTGTCAGGGTCATTAGGGAAACGATGCAGTTTATTGCTTTGCATTAAAAAGGAGTACTTATAATATGCTGTGCTATTCATAAAGGCAATATTGACTTAGGATCCAACTTGTTCCTGGACATCCACTAGAAGAATTATTTTTTAATTGTTAAGGGTCAACATAGTCCCAGCAGATTTCAGCATCTAAAGAATTATTCCCCTCCTGATCAGGTTTATACTTTTTGTCTCTGAGAAATTGCCTGGAGATTAAAAACACTGAATTCTTGATACATTACAGACCTGCCAAGACCACTGTTTTCATGAGTTTTGAGAAGTGCAAAGCTTTCAGAACACATTTTTCAGACAGTCCTTGAAAACAAGGAGTATGAAAAGTATTGTTGTTGTTAATTCGGGGCTAGTATAAAACAAATGTAGCTCCCACTGCCACCATTTTCTAAAATTTGTGTCTGGGCACTGACTGATAAGCAGCAGAGTCCAGACAGAGTGACCTGCTTGCGTGTTTGTTCACCAGTGTAACTGCCCAGTTCTGGAGCATATTTGTGTTTCAAATCACAGTTGGCCTTTAATGGTCCTTTGTTTACTTGCAAAATAATTGTCTGTTATAAAAGAGGCAAGTGCTGATTTTAAAGTAATTTTAAAGTAATCTTTATGCAAAGCTGCAGAGAGGTTAAGTATGTGAGGTTAGGAGCTGGGCTAAGTGTGATCTCCTGAGTCAGTATTGGAAGTACTAGCCCAAGAGTCTTTCCCAGTCCTGATTTGTGTATATGGCTACTCTAGCAATTTGGAATGTATACATGTCTGCTTAGGCTCTTTTGCGTGTATGGTCCGTATATACATCCTGTGCTCGTGCAGCCCGAGAGGTGCCTCTGTTTTATTCAGCATAGGAACTTAGACAATGCTGGCCTAAATTGAACAGCCTTTGCAAACCCTCCAGCGTGGGGAAACTCCTCACTGTTTGAGCAGTCAAATTTCCCATTTCACCCAGCATCTAGCCTGAGACTTCTCTTTTTCCAGTAGCTCAATGTCTTGGTGCTCGCAGCATTAGTGTTCTTGGGCGGCGTAAGGAAACGTGGTCGCCATCCCACTGCGGTCTGCAGGGACAAGTTAAACTCTGACCTTGCTGGGCAGGCGGATGTGTGTGCTGGGGGCACTGCTATATCGGTAGCAATGAATCTGTCACTCGGCAAGATAGCTGGGCTCTGAAGAAATTTCCCTGTGTACGTATTTTCCCTCTTCTTCTGCATTATTAATGCTGCTTTTTAGATCCAATCTTGCTTCCCTGCTTTCTCTTTTTGCCGATACTTCCTCTTGCTTTGGTAGCTGGGCTCCCGCTGGCCGCTCTGGCTGCTGACAGACCCCCCTGCGGAAACTTGTCTTATTCCGGGGAGCCCAGGAGCCGCCGGGGGCAGGACGAGGCCCTGCCTGTGCAGGGGCTGTGCTCTGGGGCGCTCACCGGCGGCCACGCGGCTCTGCCGGGCTGCAAAGAGTCGAGTTCAGGTGTAAAGAGAGAAGGGAAAAGCCGTTTTCATCATTCATACGCTCTGACAAAGTGGCGTGTGGGTAAATGCGGTGTCTTCCACATCACTTCTCAGTCCCTTCTTCTCTGCAGCAGCACTTAGGTGTGAGGTAGAGATAAGTGTATACATCAAACAGAAGCAGCTTTTGCTGATCTTAAGGCACTTCAGATTTAAAACGAGGGTAACTTGAGCTCTACCACAATAAAAGAAATAAGCATTTCTCTCTGAACTGCTTCTTCTACCTGCGATCTCCCTTCTATGACCAACAAAAATAATCAGCAAATCAGCCAAACGCATCTAGATAGATCCGTGTGAGCCGTGCAGCAGGACCAGGAGCACAGAGATCCACCCCATGTGCCTTGAGCAGGGTCAGTATTCACCAAATGTGAATGTAATGTACACCTGCCCAGAGCACAGCCACCTGCAGTGTGAAAGCAAGAGATGTTCCTTTAGTAAGCTGGGGGCTTCAAACCATGTAATTAAATAGTAACAAAGAGAGAAAGCCATGAAGTCTAGAGAAAACACACAAATTAATTTTCATATCCTTTGTCCGATCATTTCCTCAGGGGTACACAAGGTAGAGCCCCTACTCAAGCATGTACTTGTCCTTAGTAAAGTTTCTGAATTAATGGAATGCAACAGATAAAATTTAAAAATATAATTACAAATAAAAGGGTAAAGATTGCTACTGTGTGTGTTACTGAGCTCGCCCTTGACTCTTCATGTTTTAAATCAAGGCTCCTGGTGTTTATGTAACATCTCCCACCAGCTCTTGGAGGAAGCCTCTGCCTTCCAGGTGGTGCTGCTCGCCCTTGTCCTGAGTAACACGAGCAACCCCAAGGGGGGCAATTGCCTTCCTGGCACACTGGGAACGCTTTCCATCTCAAAGGGAGTGCTAAGGACTTCATAAGCATTATTTTACTATTAAGAAAATATATAGGACTGCAGTATTAGCTGACTGGTTTGTAATATTCCTGAGCAGTAAAACATGTATTCTTTGAAGTAATTGGGAAATGTTATTAGGACTTGTTAATTTTCTCTCTTTTCTACTTCCCAATTCTACAAAATACACATCCCTTTCAGCTCCTTGCATTATTTCTGTTAGTAATTATAGCAATTTAGTGTCTGTCAAGTGGAGAAAGTAAGTTGTCTTTTGAGCATTAGTGCACCATAGGTTATCTGAATGAGGATGTTGCAATAACAGTGCAGCTGTCCCACCAAGACGAAGGATGTCACCTTGATAACATGCTTAGTTTCCATCAGCCTTAGATCCTCTACCCGCTCACAAACCCAATTTCAGCTGTTTTTTTAACACAGTCCGCCATGGCACAAGACCACACATTTGAGTGATTTCTCCTCATGCCTCCAGTAATTTATTTTCTAGTCATACCTAGAAGTCACTCATGCATAGTCACATAGTCATATTTGAAAGGCATATGTACTATCAGTGTTTTTCATGTTCTTATTTTTTTAAGTCCATACTTCTTTTAATAGCATTTTCTGAATGATCTGTGTGGGCTAATAGTTCAGCAGGAACCTTCAGTGTTTTCCTCCAGGTGCTTACTTGTCTGAAAAACTGCCTCAGTCTGTTTAATACTATAAAGGAAACATGTTGTAGAAGGGTCAGAAAAATCTATTATTTCTTTAACAATTATAGCTTTTCTTTTTAAAAAATGTACACATAATACACAGGTTACACTTTTAAAAATGCACAGTTTTGTCCCTAAGGAACTGTGCTCTAACCAGCAATGTAAAAGTCATTTTTGCATTTTGTAATGTAAGAATCAAAACTTTAATTCATAAACATTTTCAGTTTCTGTATGGATTTTATACTAACTTCTTTAAATGTATGTTTTTTGTTTAAGAACTTTTAAGTGTATTGGTAAAATTAGTGTAAACAATTATAATTCCACATCATTAGTACTATTGCTAGAATATAAGAACCAAAAAATTGTTTGGGGTTTAAGTATTGTAAATATTTTTATCTACGCCTGGATTAGTGAACGTGTATTTAGAGTACAGAAATACAGTGTTTCTTCGTTGGAAATTAGTATGAAGGTCTGTGGCATTACAAGAGGCTTCACTGAAAGGAAGAATATCCACCGATTTTTTTTTCTTATTGCAAATACAAGTACTTAAGCTAAATTATAGCCTTTTCAAGAAGCTATAGAAACATGGAGTAGCTGGTGTATTTGTTTTCTCCTCCTTAACTGCAGGGATTAGATGTTATTCTAAGCATATCCAAGTGTTTTGGCTTTCTGTTTAAACTTTTCTGAATGAAAAGGTAGGAAAATAACAAAGGTAATAGCAAAGAAAAATGATTCTGATAATGTATATATTTCTGTAGGGAAAATATTCTAATCGCAGTCAAGGGTGACTTTTTTACTTGACAACTATTGATTTTTTTATAAAGATTAAAACTACATATGCAAAAAGGTCCAGTTCAGATTGGCATCTTTCTCTGAGAATAAGGTTCTTATTTCACACTCTTTGCATGTTGTTTTCTGATTCTGAGAGATAATGTAGGCACTGAAATTTGAATCTCCTGTGCATAACCTACAGATACACTGAAGGCACCTTTTTGCAGTAAAGAATAATAATAAAAGTAAGTGGCATCCCAGAATATTGACAGAATGCAAAAATGAAAAATAGAGCATCTGGTTTTGGTGCCCATACTTTGCCTGGTGTGATCTGTGTCATGATTTGTGTTTGAGGTGTACATGCAATAATAACTATTTAACTTTCCTTTTTATTTAAAAAATGTATTTATTCATAATATACCAAAGGAATGTTAGCAGTGAAGTATCATTAATCTCAGTGATTTGCATTAAATTAATATTCTAATTTGCAATCTTAAAAACATAAAGAGTATGAGCAGCTATCTAATGAAAACAATATTTTAGATTATTTGTTTTTACATAATTACTTTATATAATTTATTTCAGTGGCTATTAAAGACTTGAAATGGAGTAAATTATAAAAGTATCTCTGTAAACATGTAATAAGTGAGTTCCTGCACTGGAGAGAAAAAAAAAAAAAAGAGAGAGAGAGATTAGCAAAAGTGATGATAATCCCATTTATCATGGAAAACAGAGGCAAGGAATGATTCCTAAATTATCCAGGGCATGGAATATCATCTGTAACTGAATAAAAATCTGAATGAAAGCTTGTATTACAAGGTCATCCTGTGTTGCTTAAAAGATGAAATTGAGAAGCTATAAAATCTTCCTGAACTTTAATGTTGTATTCTTTAGGACTTAATAGACAAAACACATAAAGGGGAAAGTCTGCTGAAAATAAGGGGGTGGCTTGTATTTTTTTTCTGAATTCTACCTCATTTCTCATTTTTATTTTGTTACCCTAATTAGCAAAGGGCAATGAAAAAAAAAAAGGAATGGAATATAGGCATTAAAACAGTCTATATTCTTACTTGAAGTGGCAAAAACAGTCAGGCCAGGCTTTCTGTAAAACATGTGGACTTCTGTTTAATTTTTCTTGCTTCAAAATAAAATGTTCTTCCTTTCTGTGCAATATCAGAATAATCAATAGAGTGAAAGCGCACCGCAACCGATAGATCCAGATCTGGGTAGGTTGTAATAAACCAAGATTCTTCCTTTTGCTTCCTGCCCTATGAGTTCTTTAAACTTTTCTGGAAGAATCCCTATATTTCCAGAATTTAAAAAAAAAAAAAAAGAAAAAAGAAAGAAAGAAACTGAAAAGAATCATGAAAATAACCTTTAACTACCTTATCCATGTCATTTGAGGTGTAAACATTCTTTCGTTCTCAGCGAAGCCTTTAGAAGTACTACATGCACTTCGAGGAAATCGCTGTGTCACAGATCTGCACCGAGAGCTGCTTCCACCCGGTCTGTTCTGCCAGATGCTCCTTGGCTCAGCTGCAAGTCTTTATTTTTTTTTTTTCCCCACTTAGGGCAAGTTATTTAACTGTTTTGCATTTTAGTTGGCTCCTCAGCGAAATGAAGGTAGCTATTCCAGCTTGTAAGCCTGCTTTTAAATGCTTACTGTCTTGAGCAACTTTTGAAGCAGACTTCACTGTGCTCATACGTAATCATAGCACTAGCAATAATTTTAAGAAAAATATTGTTATTACCTAAAATTGCTAGTATTGATTTTATTGTCTTGAATGATAACAGATGTTGACAGTGTATAGTATTTCAGTGGTAGTTTTTACTGAATATGTGTTCACAATGAATTATTTGTAAAAATAAGTTACAAGAAAAAAGTCCTCGGCAGAATTTGAATCAGTGTGTTACAGAAGAGGCACAATTTGTGCTTCAAGTTGGGTGAAGACTTCATTGCAAACCACAGTCCGCATCACTTAGTCCTAGGTGTTCATGCTCAGCCGTTAAGGAAGTTTTATCGAACATAATCTGTTTTCACATAGAGTGAGTACGATTTTAAAATCTATAATCTTGTCTGAGAAACAAAGTTGCATTTCTGTGGTTGGCTCAACATTTTCTTTCCCATCACCCCTGTTTTAGATGAATGATAATAAAAAAGTGCTTGAAATTGGTAGCAACTGTTCAAACTTGATCACAGAAAGATGAATTTTGTTGTATGTTATGTTTAAATTCTAAATTAATTTCTAGGGAACTACTACTAAGTCATAAAAAGTAAAGTTTCTAGTGTAAATACTGAAACACCCTCAATAATGATAGCATGAATGCATTCCCAGTAAGAGATAAACACAAAGTGCTCCAAAATTCCTCTTTGAACATGCTGTGTATAGGATGAAGACGGGATGGAGATGGATGGTTAAAAGGGTAGGTTTAAGCAGCCCTTGCCATACAGCAAAGCAATGTATGAAATCAAATTCAGTCCATATGTTAATGACGTAGGGAAGATGGATACGCAGAAGCAATTGTTCGTTTTTCATTCGCATGCAACTGTAAACACACAGAATAGCGGTACCTGACAGAGGGATAAGGGGAGGGTTAACATCCAGTGTGAGGTGCAGTGTTTAATGGATGAATTTAAAAGCAGATAACAACATAAGCATCCCATGTATACTTTCATAATTGTGCGTTCCTCCAGAGATAATGGATATCATTATCAGCGGCGCCTGTCCTAAGAAACTTGGCAAGGTTATGATTGTTTGTTACAGCTTTGGTTATATTAACATACACATTAATATTTATAAATATTTGATGTCATGTTAATTTTTCATATAAGATGATTTATGTAATGCTGCTGTGCCGTGTTAGAGGGCATTTGCAGCATGCTTCAGAGGGAACAGAACTGATGCATGTTCTTTAAGAGAACTTGCCTGTGTATTTCAGTACTCGCAGAGCATTATTCTGGGGAACAATGATTTAAAGATAAATTATATGAATTGCAAATATGCTCCATTAACATTCTAAATAAAACATAAAGAAAAGACCACACTAAAAATGTTAGTGCATCTTATTGAAAAGCGGACCTGGTCATATCAAATAAGATAATATTAACTTCTTTTTTTTTTCTCTCTCTCTCTAGATAATTTTGAAAAATAGTATTAGACTCCCTGTTTTGACCTACATTCTAGGACCTTTTTTGTATTGGGAAAAATGAATAATTACTTTCATGACCTAGTTCTAAAAATTTGGTGAAAATATCGCAGGAACTTTCCAAGTGGCTATTGGGAAGAGAATAATTCTATATTTATCCTTTGATGAGGGAGGTAAATAATTTACTACAAATCAAACCACCAAGAGGCAGAAAATTCAGCTCTGTCTGAAACAATGAATATGACTTCAAGCTTATATGCAAGTTTACAAAGATGTAAATAATTATGCTGTTCACTTTCACTACTTCCCACTAATAACAGGAAGAGTGATTGCAAATCATTAAATTCTGTGAACATACAAACAAATACAATACAGGGATAGTGTATCACAAAACATACATTGCTTATTTGACGAATATTGTTTAATTTTAGTTATATGTAATACTTCTTACAGGCACAATAATATGCTGTATTTTGCAAAACAATAAAATTTGAATAGTTAGAGCATCACCATGCAGTACGTTCCCTGCTGAATCTTTGGGAAATGGGCAATATCACTTTTTTGTTCATGCCCGTGGACTAGCAAACAGAGGTTAAATGGCTTTCAGTGAAGCAATATCTCATAGTGTATTTATTCAAACATATATATTTTTCAGTAGGGATTCACATGATTAATCTACTCTTTTTTACGTTTTTATACTTGGATTGTGAAGCAAACTTAAATATGTAAAATAGATAGCAAAGCAAAAAGAAACAGGAAAAGAAACAGTGATAGCAAACTATGGCTCCCTTGGTTTTTACTCTTCTTTCCTAGTATGTGGTCACTGCTTGTCATTTGTTTGGGGTTTGTTTGTTTGTTAGTTTGTTTTTTTGAATAGTGGGATATACAGTGTGGCTGATGTGGAAGAGAGGAACCCAGTTTGTGGTTCTGTCCCAGACTTGCTGCATTACCTCAGGCCAGTTATTTAGAGGAGATTTCTCTGACTTCATTTCTTATGTTGCATAGATCCCTCATTTCACATCTGCTTTAATGTAGTAGTGAGGGCTTCTCCTATAGCAACTAGAGAGGCAGCTATCCAAGAAAGCAGATCTTCCCTTCTTGTGTCTAACAGTGCTTATTGCTCATCTTTTTCCATTGACAGTAGAGGAATCTAAACAACAAGTGAAAGTTAGGTAAGAAAAAAAAATCCAGCTTTGCTATGAAAACCCCATATGTTTGCAGTAATGAAAATGAGCTTTAGGAAGCTCATATGCAGAGAATTGCCTAGCTCTGCCAGCAGAGGAAACATTAATTCTTCTGAGAAATGAAGGTCCCAAGGTTTCTGTAAAAAATCCACCGTGCCTTTTCCCAGTTCTGCTGCAGGATTCCTGACATGCGAATTTGAGTCTTAATTTCTGCCAACAGGACACTTTAAAATGAAGGTGTGTGCATCGAGAAAAACATAAATGAAGTCCTCATTTGAGAACTCATAAACTACGTATCTGGGTCTTTCAAAAAGTAGGTATGGTGGCTGAAAGAGTTCATGGACAAATAACCCATTTCTAAGATTTGACCTGTAAAAAGATTGTAAATCTTCTACAACTAAAAATAAAGTTTTAACAGAAATTGTCCTGGTCACTTCAGTTGCCTGTGAACTTAGAGTAGTTGGGAAGCAGTCCCAAATTGATTAATCTGAAACCAATAATAATCTTGTGGTTAGTAACACAGGTGATCAAACCACAGTCCAGAACAGCAGGTTAAAGGTCCATTTCCCTAGCATATACTGTAAAAGTTTATCTAGATACAGGCTTTATAGCTTCCAGACGGAATTATTAAAATCTATCATCAGTGGAGCTTTCTTACAGATTATCCCAAAGAAAGGTGTGTTATTTATTTTACCATCAGGGAGGCTATTCTTCAGGAAGGTTTTCTTCACAGCACTCAGATGACATGTGTCCTGTATCCTTAGCCAAGTATAAGTCAAGGTCTGGGTCTTAATTGCCAAAACAACCACCTTTGTTATGGCAAAGTCTTTTGACTTCTGTGATGGGATTTCCCTTAGAATCACAGAGGTAAATGCTCAGGAATCAGATTGATGCTTGAGTCACAAGCATCTGATTTTAAAATGTTCCCTCCATTTGCCCTATCAATACATTTATAATACAGTTAGAATACTAAGTAGACTTTTGCCTTCAAGAATAATATCTTGCTGAATGAGCAATGAATGGTCTTGGTCAACTGAATTTATACTCTTAAAAAAAAAAAAAAAAAAAAAAAAACAGTACTTTGACCCAAAATTAGATTGCATAATGTGATGACAAGTGTCATGTATGAAGTGTGTTATGGGCAATGTGCTATAAGTGAGAGTACTAAAGCATACATGGACTTAGACTACTATTTCCAAAGTGCTCTTTTCAATTTTCACTACCAAATAAGAATTTCATCAGAGCTAACTACCATGGAAGGACAGAGAGAGGAGAAATTAAAGAGAATCTCTGAGCTGGAACATGATTAAATAGCCATACAAGACACTAACTGAAATGACAGTGCACATTAATAGGCCTTCTCTGTAGGAAATAGCAGTGTGGGCAGCACATGCTGACAATGAGAAGAAATGGCAAATCTGCAAAATACGAGCATCTACAGTCTAATGAAAATCTTGTAATAAATTTGCTAATTTTTAATGTGGCGATTGATTTTATGCAGGATTTAAAAAATTAAATCTATGTTAGACTAAATGTGTGTTGATCGTATTATATTTGCATTTTGTTTGATATATGCTCCCAATAAGACAAACTCAACAAAAATACTTTTATTGTTTTTGTTGGCCCAATAAAAATAGTTGCTCTTAATCACATATTTTATTGATGAAATCTTAATGTTCTGCTAGAAAGAATATGCAAGGACAACACTTTTTATTAACTTTCATTGCCCAAGTTGTGAGAAATTCAAACAATAAACAAATACCATAAATAATGGGAAGTACATTGAATAATTAAAGGGGAAAATTCTAAGTAAATCTTGAGTATTATTAATACCAAAGGGAGATGTTTGCAATATATATGCTTAGTAAATGCTTAAAGCCTGCCTAAGGGGTGAGAATTGCTATGCATAGGCAGTAAGAGGAGCCAAGAAGGTAAAAATCTGTATGTTTTTAGCTATGAAAGACCACAGGAACAATCATTCTGTGTTGAGTGGGGCTTAAATAACTACCATATATTTTTATTTTGTATCACTGAGCAATAAGTAGAATAACAGATATTCAGCTAGATGTAAGTGTGGCAGCATGTACAGGAGAAAGGGAGGTCGTAATAGCAGATAATCCAGAAGACGCTCTCAAAGTGCTTTATCAGAATGGGAAAAGTTTACTCATTGATGATACAGTCAGAATAGAAGAGATGCTCCAGTGGAATAATCTGAAATACTGTCCTTATTTTACAGAGTTAAAGATAATGTAAATACACAAGGAAAAATATCAAAACTATCCATTATGTTCTAGTACAACAGACCAAATGTTTGTCACAATACTGTAAACAGGACGATTATTGTAAAAAGTAGCAGTACTCTTTTTAAGCAGGGACTGATTTAAAATATTCATTTTAAAATATTTGTTTAAGTAGAGATACTACAATTGCTTGTACTAGGCATAAATCAAAGCAAAATGTAAGTACAGGTAAAATATTTAACGTGTCATTATAAAATGTTAATATACAGTATAACAATATACAAACACTAGTTATTAATGCATTGATGGAAAGGCAGGCGTCTGTAAGTGACATTTTGGTGCAACGTGAACAAAGGAAGGTGACTACTCTCTTCACATCAACTTACTTAAAATGTCTGAAGTAAGAAAAACATTTGTAAGATAAATAAAAAGTATGATTCTTTGCACTGCTTAGCATTTTGATAGAGTTTTAAAAAATATATTTTTAGAAGTTTCTGCTAGAAAGTTGCGTCCAGATTAATAACTAGCATAAAGTGAAATCTGTAGGGCTATGCTATTTTAAAATAAAGTCTGAAATTCTTGACTAATCCAAGTTATTCTTCATGTCAAGATTTTTTAATTGATTTTTCTTCTGAATGTTACAGAGAAAAGGATTACAAATATGAAAGAGCACCAACCAGGTCCGTGTTTTTTATGAAGACAGTTATCTGTTTTACTATAATCAATGCATCATACAATGTGGGGATGCCTCCACAAATCGGAGGAGGCAGAGCAGCTTTTGATACGGTGTGAAAATTAGTCTGCATACAGGTTATCACGAGGAACGCTTCCTCCAGGCCCTTCAGTGACCTGCACCTAGGTTGGCAGGACAAGTGCTTGCCAGTACAAGCTACCACAGCTGGTGGGAGGCAGCCCCATAATGAAATGCAAAACTTCCCATTTTTGTTCCTCTACAAACTCACATGTGTAACTTTAATAGCAGGCTAACAACCCAGTGCTTTAAAACTGTCTCCTGTATTTGAGGCAAGCAAAGCAAGAGAATCAGGAGAACCAAAAGTGAAGGAGGTCAATGATAGGTGTTTCCTACAACCTGGCAGCATTTTGAACCATTGATAGATGCTCATTCGTTACTGCTCTGCAGCCTCCTGAGCACGGCTGCTCTTGTTCCCCCTGCACATTCAGATGTTCTTCCAGATGCCTTCTCAATGGTACAGAAAATGTGTTCTTCTAACTTGTCATTTTTATCGCTTGTAGAAACAGGACTGGAAGTGTGGAAACTATCAGCCATCTGAACGCACAATGCATTCTCTGAAAGTTTAACTCGAAGTAGGAGTTCAAAATTCTACAACTGCATCAGGTCCTCAAATAGCAGCTTACTTTGTCATTTGGTGAGATAGGTTTTCTGGAAAGCAGGAGATTATATCAGGCAAAAATAGCAGCTTCACCTCTATTTTTCAGCTCAATCCTGAATGCACAGCTGAGCAAGAAAATTGCCCAAATACAAACACTGAAAACAACTGTTTTTGAATATGCTGTTCAGAAATGACTTTTTCCCTAAAACTGTTTCTTTTACTTCCCCTGAGATTTCAATTTACAAATGAAACCTACTCCATCAGCTCCGTGGATTCCCTGCATACAGAGTTAGTGCAGTTAAGAAAAGTTTTAAGTCACTTTTCTGTGGTGCTGAAGGTAAAAATGGCCCTAGAAAAGCTGCATCTCACTTTCCACTTATTCCGAATTAACTGGGCTAGAGTGCTGCCACAAGGGTTCCTTGATAAGGCAAGATTTAGCTAAATCATCTCCATGAGTACAGTGTAGAAATAACTGCATTAATGCTAACCTTACAGGCTGAAAACTAGTAGTAGCCAAGAGTCAGAGTGGAGATAACTTCAAGATCCTGTACCCTACAGAGAAGGAAATCTTCCACTTTAGAAGATGAGGTCTCTGGAGACGCCATCTCCACTGACTATTTCCTAGTTAAAAATTACAGGAATTTCATTCCAGTTATTCCACCTTCCACCTGGTGCCTGAAAGGATTCTTCATGGGGAGAAAGAAAAAAAACCCCTTTGCCCACTACAGTCCGTGTACTAGCCCCCGCAGAGTCACATTTTAGTTAGTCATTACTTAGTCATCTCCTAGGGGCAATTAAAGTATAAAGTTCAGAAAGTTCAAAGTTTGGGAAAGGTGAATTTGGGACTTAAGTGTGTGAATTGCAGGGAAGGTGTGTGTAGAGAGCTAGGGAATGCCAGCAAGGAAGCTACGCGAGTGACTGCTGCCTTAGTTGGATGTCTACACTAGGAAAAAAAATAAAAAATAAAAAAGGGAGGGTGGAATTTCAAGTCAAACTGAAGGAGAATTATGGAGGATTCAAGTGATTGGGAGAGTGGGAATCAGTTTGCTTTTACGCAGTATTTTCCTTCACCATGGTCCACGTACAAACTAATGATGATACTAGTTTGTTAGGTGAAAAAGGTCTGTGCATCAAAGGGTAGAACTTCTGAGTACTTGCTGTGAAAGCTAATGTATACCCACACAATACCTACTCTTTTCTCCTCTTTTTTTTCTTTTCTTTTTTTTTGTTTGTTAAAATCTGCAAAACCTTATTCTAAAAGTAAGGAAGTGACAAAATGCAGGATGTCTACTAAATATTGTATCTGTGGTGTTGTTACATGGTTTAATTAAGTGATCTTACATAAATATTCCCTCATGCTATTTCTCCTCTGTTAAATGCACAGAATGAATATAAAAATATATGTATGCACTTGTTTGCAGTGATTGGGCTCTACTCTCCTTAAAACCATTTCTTCCTTAGCTGCAGAATGTGAGTGCTTGTTTGTGCTGTGCGAGGGAGAGAATTGCAAGAGACGGGATCATTTCATGGTTAAGGAACCTTGCTGAGAAATCTGTCTGCCTCTGCTAGGAGTTTTTATATGATTCTGGGAAAAATCTCTTAAGCCAAAATGTTCACAGTTGACTCTACTTCTGTGTTACATGTTCTGCAAGTCCTTGGAGAAACCTGGACCAGATTTGTAAAGGTTTTGTGCAGTCACATCTGTAGCTGAGAGCTGTGACAGCTGCTTTCGGAACAGTTAAAGGGCTGTGTGGGGCAATGCCCTCTGTATTCAGAGTACCTGTGAAGTCCAAGTTAGGCACCCAAAATTTGTAGAGCATCAGACAATTCCAGAGATTTGATTCTGACTCTGCTAGGTTTATTTGCATTGTAAAGTACTAAAATGTTATGCCCAAAATGCTACAGCAAACTCTATGACAAAATTAATAATTTTATTACTCACTGCATCTTTTTAGTGACATGTGGTAATAAGATCAGGTAAAGTCTATTGCATGTAAGGAATAAAAATGCATACTGATTTAACTACCTTTCTTTTAAATAAGACTCTGTTCCTTTAGGGAAAAAAAAAAAGTGTTTTTTTATTAAAGAGAATATCCTTATATCTAAGTGCAGAATACTGAATTATAGTTACATGGGCAATCTTCGTGAATGATGGCATTTACTAATTTTTGATTGATTTGGGAAGCACACTACTCTTCGACTATAGCTTTTAATTTTGATATGTAGAAATAAGTATGTGTGTTAAAATACTCTGATATCACTTATGTGAGAACTAACACATACAGCTACACTTCTGCAAGCTGAAGTAATACTCATGCATATGGAAAACATAGAAAAATTAGAAATATTATCAGTGTAGACATGGAACCTATTATCAAATTACAAAAGGAAGTGGAATGTGAATTTGATTATTGCCCGTGTTGTTACTTATTTGTATTTCCATAGCTTCTGTGAGCACTCAGGCTGCAGGGGCTCTCAGAATCACTACATTAGATGCACCTTAAACCAAAAGGATTTTTCCTGCTTCCAGAGAACCTGGTATCTAAGCAGAGAACAAAAGCAGCAAGACGATAGCACTAAGGGACAGTACAGAGGAGGAAGCAGATAGCGGTGGTCAGCTCAATAGACGTGACCTCCACGCAGTTACAAATCCTGGTCACTCTTTTGGAAGGTATCGCAAGAAAAGCTCCAAGCGTTTAGAGAACAAGTGAGATAAAAATTTGTGTTTTTATAAGGGTTTGCTTCCGAGCGTGAGAGGAATCACAGAAAAAGGCACTGAGACTCATTTGAAGATTTTAGAGTTGGCAGCAGTGACTGGCATCATATGCCAGTCTGACATGGTGTTGAGCTCCTGACAGTATGAGAGCGATGACTGGCAGGATGGGAAAGGGCAACGGCAGAATCCTCAAAATGAAGACAAGGAGCTCAAGTTCAGTAATAGAGAAGAGGCTGTCAGAGGAAGAAAGTGATACCGCCGTAGTGGCTGAAATGGCCAAAGAGGCAGGCTGCAAAAAATAACCTCTTCAGGAGCAGTCTGAAAGGTTATAAGCCACATAAAATTGAATCAATAGGTTTATTTAGCTATTCTTTCACTTCCTATGATAGAATTTCTTCTGACAGACATTACAAGTTTATTGTTCTGGGATTATTCTGAGAACTGTTTCTTCTGTAATGGAAAAACATAAATGCATGCAGAATTCTAGTTCTGCCAACCCGTGAGCTATAGATTTCTGCTCCTGTGTCTTTGTGATTTTCCATTTCTTTATGATTAGTGTAAAAACAGAAAAGCTGTATTTTTACAGTATGAATATACAAAGGATTTCGCCAGTTTCCTTCTACTAGTGAATGTCTGAGAAAAAAATAACTATAGCTGCGTGTATTACAAAGCTTCTAAAAAGATTTATGTTGTGAAATGGAACAGTTTAAAACTATTTCCTTTTCCATTTTGCCCTACTGAGAACCCTGTTCTCAAAGTAGTGGGACAGCTTTTCTGTTGGCATTGGTGTTTTGCTGAACTGAAATTTAATTTCTCTAATATTCCACACATTTCCCAGAATTCAGGATTTTATATATCATGTTATAATCACAACAGAAGTACTCAGTAGTGTGATGGCAAATTTAGTCTTTAAAAAAAACCTACTATTATTTATCTTCTAATTGTAGGTTTTGAGGAATACACCCTTTTGCATCTGCTCTGGAGCCCATATAGCTCTGCAGACGTACTGGAGAATCAGGCGTGTGATGAGCACTTACATTGCCATGAAATGAGCAACACAAATGTCATACTGCTATGGTAATATCTGAGAACTAAAAAAAAAAATGGAAGTGTTGAAAGCAAAAGTCATTTTATTTTGTTTTTCATCCTCTATTCTATTTCATCTTTTATATGATTAAATTCCTAGGGAAAAAAAAAAAAAGAAAGAAAGAAAGAAAAAGAACTTAGGCATGCAGAAGCTATTGGTGTTTCAATAAGTAATTAAGTAATAAGTAATACAGGTGGTATGTAATGTACGGCGGAATGAGAATCCAAAGAGAAAGTTGAAAGCCTGTGATGGAAAGACTGTGGCCGTCCCAATTTATGTCAGTGCCAGCAGTGGCTCTGCAGCTGGTGGTTCTCCAGTGCTGAGGTAAGATGTGCAGGAGTGTGGAGTTCCACTCAAGCTGCTCCGTCTCAGCATAAACATATGTAAGTCACCGTGTGCCGAATGTGAGATGAACACCATAGAATCCAAATTTAGGTCACCGTAAGATACTGAAAAAACTTATGTTCAGAACTTCTGTTTGAGGGGGGAATTAACTGCTAGGCAATTCTTTTTGAGCATTATTTTCATTGGAAACATTGGAGTTTTTTTGTAGATAGTTTCTAGTGATTAAGAACTCTGTGTGTACAATTCATTCCGATTTCACAGAAATAATGGCTATTTTTAATGTGTTATAAACTTTTCTCAGCCCAGAAAACTGAAGACCTTTTCTGTACCTTAGAGCAGACTACACAGATTTGGACATCCAGAATGAGGATTATCTGTATATCTTGAAATAGCATAAATGCCTAAGTTAGAAAGATAATCTAGTCTAGCAGTAGTTCATGTTGATAAAAATTTTGAATTAAAGCTATTGATAATTGGACCTAATTGTGAGAGAGGAATGAACATTAATACAGGTGTCTTTGGCAAAGTTTCTCATTGATCTGCCTATGGATATGCGTGCTTGCTTTTCTGTGTAATTCCTTCTTTTCTCTAAATGGAAATCTCTCTGGAGAGAATTGGTTTTCTGCGTTATATTTCTTGTATCTTTTGAAAAGGTAACGCTGATCAGACCCACTTCCTGAGACTGTGGTAGAGTAAACATACCTGCATATGAGCAGAGTTCCTGGGGCTAGCTGGCATGGCTGCTCTGGCACCAGATGCAAGGATCTGCAGCTCGGGCAGTGCCAGCTTTACCGTGCTTCCTTTGATCTGCACATCTGATACCTGGACGGTGACGTGGTGGCAGAACTGACGCAATCCTTGTGTGTGTGTATCATTGCCAGCGTGTGGTCCATGTAATCATTGCACCCTTAGAACACTCTCATTTTCACCAAAGTACTTAGCGTCTTCACAGCTTCTTTTTTTTTAATGTATTTTCTCCTTGCTACTGAATAGACCTTCCTGAGTTTGAGTTTTTCAGAGAAGGAGCAAAGATGGAGATAAGCTGTCACTATTGTTTCAGCCAACAAAAGGTACACAGCTGTGTTCATTCTGGTACCATTCTTTCCCCTTCTGATTGATGCAACATCTAAACATTCTCAGTTTCTTCTCCTCCACAAACTAGTAGCTTAGAAAGTACACTTGAAGTCTGGAGGAAGGGGAGCATCCAGCTTACCTCCAAATTAGCACCTGCCTTCTCCTGGGATTCCTCCATCATCAGATGGACCTGCTTTGCATAAACAGAAAGAGGACCCTCTCTTAGAGGAGTATGCATTATCAGCTCAATGTAAGCGAATACTAATGTATGCAGAACAGGTGTCCAACACAGGAATTGAAAATTCCCAGCTTGCCCCAAAGTCTTGATTTGAAAGCCTATCAGTATATCCCATTTAAACAAACCCGAACCAAGTAATTCACTGGGAAGTTGCTTTCCATTACCATAACACTATAATTCAAACAAGAAATAATATTTAGGAACATGGGTCCAATAGCTACTGCATCTACATGAATTGTTCTTCAACCAGAGTAGAACATTAATCTTGCTGCAGGTGAGATGTTCTAAGACTATAGGAGAAGCAAGGAGTGTAAGAAAAGGTTATATCTCCTCTGTTTGACTAGCTGAGATGATTGGAAAAGGCAAATACACTTTCAGCTACACATTTCCTTCCTCATGCTCCTTAGGTTATGGAAGTGTTTCCCTTAAAAAAGTAAGATACAGATGGTCAGGGAAAGGTGAAGACATTTATAAAGAAGCACTGGAACCTCCAAAACTTCTGTGAAACTGGGGGAAACAAGCACTCTACCCTGAGGCTGGGAAGGCCCAAGAAAATTGTGAGTTAAATTATTTTTCTTTTTTTAAATACACAGCATACGTTGTGCCCAGAGTGGCTGTAGGCCCGTGGTGACGGCAGCACACACCTCTCAGTACTTCCCCTGGCCTAACCCAGCTCTTCTGAGGCAGCTCCTGTGATCCCAAACCTCTGAGCCACTTCAAAGGACTGCTGCTTTAAAAAGTATCAAAGGCCTGCTAAAAAAAAAAAAAAAGTTTTACTGTGTGAATAGAGAACAGCGCTTATCCAGTGGCCCTGTAAAAAATGTACCTGGCCGAGTGCTGCAGAGTGGAGGCAATATTTAGGCCAGGACAAGCACTCGCTGTGATATTTGCTGCTGCGTGACGTACCGAGGCGCTCGCGCTGTCGGGAAAAGCCAGGCAGGGTCCCCTCTGGCAGATACGAACCAGCACTTGGTTCCACTTGCGGACATTCCTGGTACCATTCAGAAAACAAAAGCTGCTACCAATAACTTTAAAAAGCACACAAACACAGCCCAAATTAGTATTTGCTCTCACACAAGTGTTAGCTAAAGGAGAGAACCATACCAGTTATCATCTTTCTGGGAAAGAAATAGGGAATATGCATGAGATCCTTACAAGCACAGCAATATCAACAATAATAGTGGAGTTTTTTTCTGTAGAATATGTGGACTAGGCCAAATGCACTAGCCGTTGTGCTGGTGCCCACCTCTGTCACGACTTCCCTGTTTGCAGTGCGTGTCAGTAAAACCAGTGAGCCACAGCATCGTGTACTTCCATTTCTAGAAGATGAGGGACCAGGGCGGCTTTTAATGTATGTGCGTGTTTGTCATAAACAACACATACGTTAGCGGTGACATTTGGGGATCTCGCAGTGCGGTTTTCCTACACCAGAGCAAAATGATAGGACTTAATTTCTATCTGTAGGAAAGACCATGCCACCTAATTTTCCTGTAAATCTCTTTACCTATTATTTATTTCTAGGCTCCTACAATTACGGCCTATGTGATTTGATTATTAGGGTTAGCAGGACCATGGCTAATGGAATCAGTCTCATGGCTACAGCAAGCTTTGTGAATTCTCCCTGCCAGCTTTCTGCAGAGCGACACTTGTGTCACTCAAGCTGCACGGGGGTACTCTAACAATTAATTGTAAACCAGGGGGAAACTTTTAATGGACCTCTTCTTGAGATCTTGTGTTAAAAAAAGAAAAGTTCCCATGAGTGAAGTTTAAGTTAGCTTTTCCAGGGGGAAAAAAAGGAATGAATTACATTTCTCTTCTTGTCCTTTAAATGAATAGCATAGTTTGGGTGAAATTATCGGGCAATTGCATGCCTTTTATGCAGATAATGCTATTTGATGAAAGCGGTGTTTTGATCTGCTGAGGATAATACAGATCCAGGGTTGGATTCATTGGTGAGAGTAAAGCTGTCTTCTGTGATAACTTCATCTCAGCATGAGGTCAGACGGGGAAAACTGGGATGGGGGATTAAAAAATGACACAGTCGGAGCAGTATTCAGTTCCCTGCTGTGCTCCTGGCTGCACACTATAGCTTATGTTTCTGATCTGTTATGGTATTGTCTGCTTTTCTCTCCCAGAGCAGAAAGAGATTGCTTAAAACTTTTTTTTTTTTTCAGCTAGAGGGATTAGTTCAGTGCAGCTTTTTTAATTAAAGAAACTGTATCTTTTTCAATGTAATTTAAGGCTGTGTAAGAAGACCATCAGCATTCGTAACTATCACCTGTAACAAAGTGTTGCTGCTCCTTTTCATGTCCAGAAGAAGAAATCAATATCAAGAATTTCGAGGGTTAAAAACTGGTAACTGGCCCTGTGAGCGAGGGAATCACAATAAAGCATTATCTTCTAAAAAGTTTTCTGTGGAGGAACTTCAGACAGCTTTGCTGTTAGTTTATCGGGGCTTTCTTAATTAAATCTCCATGACCAGGAGAGTGGTTAAAAATGTTCTGCTCTGGTGAAAATAGAGCTAAGCATATTCTCTCCTCTAATATATAAAAATTCCCTCAAGTATAAAAATGGCATCCGTTGAAAATGGCTCTGCAGCTTCCTCTCTAGAGCCACATTTATTTTCATGCAGAGATCTTCTAAATATAACTAGTACCTTTATTTGTTAGGAATAATATGTAAATAATTTCTACACACTCATCAAACACAAGAAGAGTCAGTTCGTATGTTTCTATAGACATGTGTGTACTCATATATGTGTATGTATGCACGTGTGTGTGTGCATGTATATATATATTTGTATATATTCGACTTGGAGAGTTGAATTTACAGCTCAATTTAACCAAGGTTAATGGCTAAAACCCTCAAATGTTTCAAATAAGGCCCATATGGTGATCACTTTACAAAGCATACAGGGACTGTACTTAGGTTGCAACATACACATTTCCAAGTAAATTCCGTGCCAGATCAATTAGAAACAGTTCTCCTGAGCAGGCAGGAACAAACACAGATTGTTACCACTATACTGCCTGAACTCTTGTCTTCCAGGAATGAAAGCAGTTGTCTTGAATACTACATGTTTTAATACCAGTAGTCTAAGGAAAAAAAAAAAGAGGAAAAAAAAACTCACTTTAGACACACAGAGAAAGAGCAATTAACATCCAAATGTTCAAAATTGAATAGCAGATCAGTATCTCTCATTAGAGCTTTTAGTTGGAGTGCGATGTTTCCCAGACTGCATTTATTAGTGATGTCTTCTGCAAGTAGGAGTAAATGGGAGGAGAGGAGAAAGGGAAGAGAGAGACAACAGGAATAAGAAAAAAAAAAGATTAATTTTTGCCTCTGTTTTATTTTTTTTCAGATAATCTTATAGTCTTCCTTTATTTGAACAAATAATGGTGGAGCTTGCTATTATTTTTTAAAGGATCTTTCAGACAAGACTTTGAAAACCAGAAAGGAAAAGGAACCAGAAAGGAATTATGGATATAAAGCTTATTTAAAACAAGGCCTCTTTCTTTCATCTTGCAGAATCATAAATTCTGAATAAATGTGACTTTTCTTTTTTTTGTAGAAAACTCCGCATGGTCGCGTCAGGGCTGTGCATGGACTTCCCCGTGGCTGTGAATATTGCGCGTTCCTCCCGTCGGTGGGAAGCATGGGCAGTATGGGACCCCATAGCGTGTTTGCTGCGAGGGCAAAGGCAGCTCTTGGCGTTTCTCAGGATCCCATACGTGAACGGGTATGATGGCAGCAAAGGCCTTTTGTGGGGCTCTCGCTTGTGAGTACGAGGTGATGGAAACTGTGATGTGCTTGTTTATAAGGCCATAAGTTTAGCTCAGCCAGGAGTTCCTAATGCGGTATTAGCAACATACGAAAGCCATTTTTGTAGTCCAAATTATATGCAAACTCCTTCAGGTTCTTTTGTAAGGAGGTGGTGAAGAGGGTCAGCGGTTGGGTGCAGCTGAAGTGCAACATTTTCACCAGAGGTCACCGTCGCTTATAGCTCTGTTTTATGCGGTGGAACACAAACTAATGTAGTGGAAAAGCATGACCCCCATTTAAAGGTTGATTTGTATGATAATCAGTACATTTAGTGGTTTCAGAATGAATGTGTGTAAGGCCCTATCTTGCTTTAATTAAGGTAATTAAGACATATTTCCCTCTGCAGACAGCTATTTAATTTTATGGCTTTGCCAGTGATCAGATGAGAATATTTGCTTTACAATTTCACCACAACTCAATACGCGGGCGAAGCGCTCGGCTCGCTCTGCTGCTGGCGGTAAAAAAGAAAGAAGGAAGGAAAGAAAGGAGAAACTGTTGAAATCGCGATTTCCGCGGAAACTTCGCCCTCCGCTCGGGGCTCGCGGCGCTCCGCGGCGCGCGGGGCCCGCGGGGGCTGCGCGGGGCGGCGCAGGGCGACCCCGCCGCGTTTTGGGGAGTAATCGCCCAAAACAGCCACTTGGCCGCCGCGGAGCGAGAAGTGTCGGGAGCGGGAGCGGTGCGCGCTGCTCTGCGGCCGGGGGGCGGCGAGCGGCTTTGGGTTCTTTGCCCCCCTTCTTTTCCTAATGGTGGTTGTTGCTGTGACGGTTGCGGCTCCCGCCGCGGGTGCAGGGGGGGACCCGGTTATTTTCCTCAAGCGCGGGGGAGCCCCGGCGAGGAGGCGCTTCGCAGCGCGGGGAGCCGCCTGCCTGCAAGGGCAGCCCGGGGCGCTGGGCGGCCTCGCGGCGGCCCCGGCTCCGGCCCCGGCTCCATCCCCGGCTCCATCCCCGGCTCCATCCCCGGCTCCGGCCCCGGCTCCATCCCCGGCTCCATCCCCGGCTCCGTCCCCGGCTCCGTCCCCGGCTCCATCCCCGGCTCCATCCCCGGCTCCATCCCCGGCTCCGTCCCCGGCTCCATCCCCGGCTCCATCCCCGGCTCCGTCCCCGGCTCCGTCCCCGGCTCCATCGCCGGCTCCGTCCCCGGCTCCGTCCCCGGCTCCATCCCCGGCTCCATCGCCGGCTCCGTCCCCGGCTCCGTCCCCGGCTCCATCCCCGGCTCCATCCCCGGCTCCATCCCGGCTCCGTCCCCGGCTCCATCCCCGGCTCCCGCGCGTCCCGCCGCGGAGTCTGTCCCGCTCTCTGCTCGCGCCCGCAGCGCCAGACCCAGGAGATTCACCCGTAGCCACGATAAAAAAAAATAACACACGCACTCCGGGCTTATAAGGAATGGACTTCCTTTTGCCAAACAACAAGTTTATTGGCAATCTAGAGGAGCGAAGAAGGGCTGGGCTCTGGTTTCCGAGAGTTTTGTCACATTTAATAGCTGACGTTAGCAAGATACTTTCCTGCAACGCGCCAACACGAGTGTGGCTGCACACTTTTTAAATTAAATTGAACTCTGAAGGCTGCAATTTAATTAAACTTTGGTAAGCCTGGTAATGCTGTTTCAGTTATGTTAAAGTTAAGAGTACCAAAATAATTTACTCCGAACTTCAAATGTGTATTAATAAGTGTTTGACATTTGTTGTTTATCCGGTGGGCTTTGCACAAGGAAGAAATTACATAATTTTGCTATATATAATAGAGGAGCATCCTAAGTCTCTGTGTTTGGGGGCGGTAAGAAGTTCAGGGTAGTATAAGACAAACCGATTTAGCTGAGGTTGTGTAAATGCCTGAAGCAGTAGTGCAAAAATACACCGCTTTATACGTTCACACTTGCCGACACTTCTTTTGTGTTAGAAGACTGCAAGCCTGAAAGCAAAAAAACAAAACTGTGTCTAAAACGCAAACTCTACCAAGTTGGCTTTTAATTTAGTAGAAATGTGTAATACGAAAGTACAATTACAGTGTTTGGCAAAAGTTCGGGTTGAAGATCATTCGTGTAAGTGTTCACAACAAATAATTTCGTGCAGTTGGCATTTTCACACCTCGACGACTGCTTTTCTAATGGGGCTAAAACGTTCGAAGCGTGTTTGGAGCCGAAGGCAAGGTGAGGACGAGCCCGGCTCCGTCCGTGTTCCTGCGCACCCACCTGCAGCAGGGAGGCGAACCCCGGCGCGCGAGGAGCACCGCGGCTCGGGGCACATGGCTCATTCAGTCCCGTTGATTTATTTTGGGGTCTGTATATATATACATATAGATATAAAAAAGAAAGAAAGCTAGATGGACTACAAAGTTCTCCAAGCCTCCTCTTCTGGGAATTTAAAAACATTTAGTGATCTTACAGCGTTCCTAGGGATTAAAGGCGACTTATTTCCGTTACAGAATACCTGCCTTCTTTTCTGTGTACTCAATACTGTGAATTACATTAACTGCCCACTAAAAACAAACAAAAAAAAGTTTATAAGTTTGGGTTAACTTGGAATATATTTTTTCCATATCGGTGCTTTATAATGCAAGTAATACGCTTTGATTGTTTTTCTATTTTTTTCTTTTTTTCTTTTTTTATTTTCCACGCCGTTTCTGCTGCATTTTCCAAGCTGTGCTGCCTCGGTGCAGACACGTCGTCCCTGGGGTCGAGGCCAGCGGGTGCCAGTGCAGGGAACCCGCACGGGTCGTTCGGTTTAACGGGGCACTGGGAGCCCCCAGCAGTGCCCTCGGGGACACCTGCGACAGCATCTCCTGCCGCCAGGTGTTTCCCGGCATTTCAGGCCGCGGGGTTCTAGACGCCGCTTGCGATAACGCGGCCGCGCGGCTCCCAAGGCAGACGCGGCACCGAAACGCAACTTTGGGGGATAGGGAGGGGAGCGCGGGCTGCTCTGGCGGGTAACCGGCCGCGGGGGCTCGGGCCGCGCGCAGCTGCGCGGGGACGGGGCGCAGCTCGGGCCGCATCGCTGCGCGTAACCCCCGCGGCCGCGGCCGGCGCCGCTCGCCCCGGCCCTGCGCTCCCAACAGCGGCGGAGCCCCGCGGGAAGCGGGGCGGGGGTGCGCGAGTGCCCCCTCCGCCGGGGCGCAGCGCCGCGCAGAGCCCCTCGTGCGCCCCGGGGCTGCTCGCGGTGACCCCCCGGCGGCGGCGGGGGCGGCGGGTCCCCGCGGGGCTGCGCGGGGCGGGCTGCGCGCCCGGCGGCCCCCCGCGCCAGGGCGCAAGGAGGTCCCGGCCGCCGCCGCGGCTCCTCCTCCTGCTCTTCCTCCTCCTCCTGCTGCCGCCGCCGCCGCCGCCGCGCGCACCTCCCTCCTCTCCTCCGCGAAAAGCGCGGCTCAAGTCCCGGCGCGCCCGGCGGGAGGCGGGCGCGGAAAGTGAACTCCGCGGGGCGCGCAGGGCCGCGGCGGGGGCTGCCGGCGCCGGCCCGACCCGAGCGGCCCGGCCTCCCTGCCCTCCCTCCCGCTCCCGCTCCCGCTCCCGCTCCGCCCGGCCCGGCCCCTCGCCCGCCGCCCGCGCCCCGCCCGCCGCCCGCGCTCACAAAGTGCCGCCCCGCTCCGCTCCGCGCCGCCCCGAGCAGCCGCCGGCGCGCAGCGCCTGGGTAAGTGCTGCGCTGTGCTGCGCTGCGCTCCGCGCGCGCGGGCGGCCTCGCTGCGTGCGGCGGGGGCGGGCGGCGCGCAACTTGGAGCGGGAGCTGCGCGGAGACGGTGCCGCGGCGCCCCGGCTGCCGGTAAGGTCACGGGAGGTGCCGCGTTTTCGCCTTTTTCTTGATTTTTTTTTTTTGGCTTGTTTGGCGGCGCGGGAGCCCCGTGGAGCCCGGGGTCTGGCGGCCGCAGGCGCGGGAGTCCCGCGGCGGCAGCTCCGCGGGCCCGGAGCGGAGCGGGGCGAGCGGCGGCTCCGGCTGCCCCGAGGAAAAGCCCCGGGGCCGCGAGGAGAGGCTCCCGCGGCCAGCGGCACCCGCCTGCTTAGATATTCACACGTATACGTATATTGTTTTTTTTTTTTTCCGCCCTTTCTTTCTGGGGCAGACAAAGCGGCTCGTTTTTTCATGTGCTTCAAAGTTTCGTGTTGTGAAGTTGCTTTAAAAGCAGAGTAATGCAGCAGCACCAAATACATACGCGGGGAGGTGTTTTTATGCTCTCGAGCACCCTTTAAAGTTTAAGGGGAGATGGTTCCTTAACATACCCTGCAGTTCTGTGCTCTGCTAAAGCGTTAGGTTTAAAATACCCCCCTTTCCTTGATAAGGAAATATTAGCTGTTCTCCCTGTATATTTCCTAACAAGCATGTTCATCCTTTAGGATACATATGTGGTGGATGCTTCTTTGGCTTTATTGGGCCCGCTGCGTTTTTAGGTCTTGCAAAGTATTTTGCCTCATCTTGTTGGGGTGTTAGAAATAACGTACATGGACGTGTATGTTATAGAACTGGGTCTAGTAAAGCCCGTGCAGGAGTCTAGACGCAGCTCTGATCGTCTGCCTTACAGAAGAGTTAACTGTAAAACATGCAGGGATAGGCTCGGAGGAAAAATACAGCTGCCCTTCTCCTCTAAAATAACCCGAGTGCTATTCAGAATTATTAATGCACTTGTATCTGGGAGATTGGCTTAATATTGTATGCGAGGGAAGATTTTCATAAAGTGTACTGCTATACAAAGTAAGAGTAGGTAGGAAGAATAGGCCTCTATGGAGATTATATATATATATACACATATATATGAAGCATGTTAGTTAAATTTGAGAGAAACAGTATTTTTTAACTGATTGTATTGTTTTACATTTCTCTGCTTTGCCCTTATGGACTTGCTAGATTATCTTCTATAGTCTGCCAAGGAAGGGAGGGGGGGAAATAAACAACAGGACTCAAAGTACTAGATGCATATATCTGATATAAAAATAGAATTAAAATGTGCTTAGATGCATGAACACTGGGATGAAGGGTATTGTTTGGTGGAAAAACACTTGACTATGCTAAGAAGATTTTTTTTTTAATATTTATTGAAGAAAAAAATCTAGAATAATATTTGTAATCTAGTTATCAAGTTAAGACTGGTACTTCAGTCAAATCTCTTGGAGCCAGGAGTAATTATTCTCTGCTCAAAGGGGAAAGGAGAGAAGGGGCTTAATAATGGAAACTGGATTTGAAGTCACAAATCAATCCGCAGATTAAAACGCCATATTCTTTATAAACAATATAAAATATCAGAAAGTGAAATAATAATCAACCTAAAGGTATGTTTCTGTCAGCTCATAACAGCACCAATTAGCAGATTACAGGCTTAGCTCACTAAGATACCAAGTCCCTGTAACTCCAGTTGAAATCAGTGAGCCTTATGCAAAGCCCATGTAAATTGAAACTCCCCCTGACTTGCATCAGCTTTGGATTAGGCCCAATAAAAACTGAGAGTACTCGGCAACTTGCAGGATCAGGTGCTGTGCGTGAAGGGGCATTTGTGCTCTGTAGACTTCAGAGAAAACACCAGACACTGGTCCTGAGGATTCAGGTCAGAAGTATTCTTTATTTTTAAGTGATAATGCATTTATTGTACTGAATATTCATCTTTGCATTTCTGCTGTAGAAATTGCATCTCTCTCTCAAGAAACAAAAGGAAAACAGAAATCATAAAGATTTTTTTTTTTTCCCTTTTGTATCTCACACACTTGTTTAAATTTACAGGGGCAGGTTTGAACTATGGTGTTACATATAAATCAGATTAATCATCTCTAATATAACATTTTTCTTTTAATAATGATTTTATAATATGCATATAAGGCTCGCTATTTTAGCAGGTATAGTGATAATGACTTTATTGAGAGTTTGTGCAGTTAATATTTGTTCATCAAGATTAACTTTAGTGTGATATAATGAAGACTCTGGTTGCATTATATATATATATTTGTTTCCCCCCCTCCTCCCTCCCCACTCTTTCCAGAATAACTTATTAAAACAAGGAAATTATTTAAGGATATTTATACATGATACTTGTTTGTATAATGAGAAGTATTTTGTGATGTTAAATATAGAAATTAATGCTGCAACTTTCAGTGTTGTGTAACCTGCAAAGAGTTTTAATTTGCAATGAAAAATATATGGAAAAACTCAAAGTTAGAATAGGTATTGACAGTTGGTTGAGCAATTAAGAACATATTTTTGAGGGGGGGTATGGAGGTTTCAAAACATGAAATTGTAGAAATGTGTGCTTTAACAATCTCTCTTTCTTAGTTCTAAAGCTGATTAATTGCAGTGTCTTCTAAAACCTGATTTATTTCATACTTTTTTCATACCAAGCATTACCATTATGAAGCTCTCCTTATAATTGAGATTAATGTTTCAAGCAAAGAAGTGGTTTGGAGGGCTGCATTCATTTTGAGTGCTGTTCTAATCAATTTTAGATACAGCATTTCACAATGTATCAGTCTGCATCCGAACCTGCCTTATTATGTAGAATTAACTTGTTGGTGATTGATAGCGAGCCTGCTGCATCTTGAGAAGTGATTTGTTTCCGAACTAGTGTTGTGACTTCTAGGAGTTTGTGTGCAGGGTCGTGCGACTCCGATAGCCTTTCTGTGGCCTGACTGAAGCTTGACAGAATAGTTAGAAGAGGGGAAAAAATGTGAACTCTTATGAGCGGGGTGGGAGGGGAAAAAAGATAAAATATCAATGTTAAATGTTGTGCCTTAATCTACGGTATTGGTTTTCAAATAGTCTTGAGTGGCAGTTTTAAGACATAGTGTTTTCCTGTATGCATCTGCTGTGTGTTACCTACATGGGTAGTGGAGGAGGCTGTTATTTTTTATTTCCTAAAACTAACAAGGATAGTAGTAGTTGTGTAGGTATCTATTGAGGCACTTGCACATCTCTGCATCTTTTGGCTCTGCCTCGCTATCGTTTTATCCTAAACCACAGCCTACTACGCTTGCACTTTACTGCTGAGTGTAGTGCGTAAAATATTTTAAGTTCCAGAAAAAATGATTTTTTGGGCAGTGTGAGAAAAAAAGCAACTCCAAAAAGAAGAAAAAAAGAGAAGGGGGACCTCTGAAACCAGTAAACACAATTCCAATGAGCTTTGTGTGTGTATGTCTATTACCAGGATAGTGATTTCAGTCTAAATGGTACTTATTTATATATTTCTTGCAAGGCATGCTAATTACATTCAGTAGGTTTTTTCTAGTTTGTGTATGGTACTAATTACATTAAGGCTTTTTTAGTTTAAATGCACTCGTAAACAATGCACAGAATGTTGCAGCTGAAGCACTGAAAAAAATGTTTTCAGTCTTATGCAGATCAGAAGCTAATAAAATTACAAAATGTTTACAAATGTCAGCCTCTAAATGTTCCACACCACTTAAGCCAGTACTTTGCTGTCAAAGAAACATTATATCACTACAGGTTCATTTTAATAGTGTTACTGAAATTGCTGCTGCTGAACATGGAGCTGCTAATAGAGAGGGAATGATCTTAGATGTATTCCAAAGCAGAGAGTGAAATACTGGGGGAAAGCAGACAGGCTTCCATCGAGGAAGGAAGTCTGAGATACAAGACGCTTCCTCCTGTGATACACTGGCTTTTATTGTAAAGTACTTCTCACACAAATGTGATATTTAAATGACACAAGGCAGAAAAGTGATTGAAGACTGAAGCCATCTTGTGCGCATGAGTGGCCTGGGCCTTGGGAAAGGGGTAGCTGCACTTTTCTAGTTGAGATCAAATCCAAAATGCAAGTTAAAGACCAGCTGATGTAATTGCTTTTGTGACTCCTGTTTGTGTAAGAGGGTTTCAATTGTTTCTTTTTGGTATGTTGGCATCTGCAAAAAGCTAACTGTAAACAGTAGTGCCTGGAAATAGCAAAAGCAAAACATTGAACTAGAAAATGGAAGATGTGGTACGGAATTCAGCACTGGTTAATGTTAAATACCCACAGAAACCAGCAAACTACCTGGAGTGCTGGGTACCGCTGGGCTGGGAGGCTGCAGGGTCTCTTTGTCTAAAAATCTTTCTTATATATGAGATTATCAGATACGATAGCAACTTTGGTTCAATTTTACAATAGGCTTTCGTGAATGCAAGTATAATTTTTATGAATAGGAAAAGAATGGCAATTTTCAACATGAAAAAAATGCATTACGTTGATGTATTTTTGAGATTTCTGATTAATACACTTACTATAGTAAGTGCTTAAAATGAGAATCTGTTTTAGCAATATACTATAATTACATAATAGTTTTGCTAGTCTTTATTTTTTGTTTATTTTTTATATATATTTTTTTAATAGTGCTCATTATGAAGATCTTGGACACAAAATAGGCTTGCCAACTTTACTTACTATTTAGAATAAATTATTTTAAAAGGAAGGAGAATTTCTTTCCACTAAGATGGTCTAAAATCAATATAATCCATTTCTGGGGGAGAAGGAGAGAACATCAAGGTTCCATAGGCAAAGAGGTCTTGTTCCTTATTTCCCATTTGAGGTTCATGTAAACGTGTGTTTTCGCTTCCCAGGCAAGTTATCACTTTATGAGGCAAAGGTGTTGTACGCTGCAATGTATGCACTAATAGTATCTCTTGTGGTTGGAGGAGGGAGGGGGAAGAAAAAGCTTACCCATCACAAACTTATCTGAATAATTTTTGGAAGTCCTTTTCCCTTGATATAGTGACTTGTGTGTAATTTCACAGTTAATGTGTCTTCTGGATCTATCGGCCTAAAATTGACAATTTCCAATTCATAGTTTAGTCTTTATATCTGCATTTTTGCATCCAAAGTCTCAAATAGCAATTTACAAAAATCTTAGGATACTATAACTTCAGTTTTCCCTAAGGCAACATAGAAAAATGACAAATATATTAACTTAAAATGTCAGTTGGTATGAAACTTGAAACATGCCATATTGAAATCAGTACTGTTGTTGGTATTTTCCAACGTTGTGTTGATTTTTCTAATGTTGTTCTTTCACTGCAGTTAAACTGAAGTAAAAAGGAACCAATGTGTTTAATTTCCTTATTTCAGTCTTGACAATTTTTGGACATTTTAAAAAAGCTCCTGCCAGTGCTACAATTGGTAAAATACACGTTTAAAATATTTTTCTTGGCAGGAACTGCCCTAGACAACTGTGTGTTAGACTCTTTAGAGGGGAGAAAAAATGAACAATGCACCAAGCACATAATTTACCGTAATGCAATGATAGTTTCCTAAATCATGGAAGTCCTTGGTACGTTTTGTCTGGGTCGTGGGGTGGGGAGCTGTGTAGTGTTTGAAGAAATCATCATTGCTAATATGTGTTACTGTAGATTAACAAATGAATGAGTGCATCGTCCTTCAAAGGCCTCATCCAATCTCATTATAATTCTTTGAACATTTGCCTGACCTTTTTAAAGGAACCATACTGAAACTTTATGCTTATGATGTCCTATAAATAAACTGGTGAGAACTTGTATCAAGAAATTTGTAATCTGATGACAGGAGCAGTAATACATCCTTCGCACAGAAATATCAAATGTTCTGTGTCACATTTTGGCAAACCGGCCATTTACTTACTTGAAGGTGTGTTTTTTTTTTTTTTTTTTTTTTTTTCCCTCCTTCTAATGATTTAATACTTATTATGAAACAAATCAGCACCGAGTAGCTTTTTAAAAATAGTGTAATTATTATCCAGCCAAAATCTAAAGCCAGGCTGTAGTGCTGATAGTGTTAATGTCAGTTATGTTCAGGTCTGTGAATTCAGAAAGGCTGCACAGGAGGGTTTATTTTTTTTATGAATGGTTGTGTAAAAATTTATTAAGTTTGGACATTTCCAGCTAAAGTAAATCAGTAAAGCTCCACTCACCTCTGTGGAGACTCTGATGACCAAGTGTAGGGCCTGTGGCCATGAGAGAGATTTGTAGTTCATAGTCTTGATTTTTTTTTTTTTTTTTTTATTAATGAGTCTTGCATATTTCCTGTTATGATTATACTGTTAACTTGAGTAGATCCTGATGCCCTTGGAAAGCACTAGGACTTGGGGCTTATTTATTTTGTGCTGAAAAACAAATAATAAAAAATGGTTATGGCAGTGAATTTGGCAAAGCAGAAGATAATGTCATGTTATTAAATTGATTATTCTTGGAAAGGTACTCTTTGTTTATGCTACTGAAATGTAAAATATCAGTATGTTCCTACTCCCCTTCAGAGAGATTCTTGATTTTTGTGTCAGAACGTTGAGAGATGTTGCCTGAACCTATGTGAATGTAACTAAAGAGAGATTTGATAGTCCAAACAATCAGACAGTTGAAATTTTGTGTACAAGTTGTGATGTACCTCACCATGTTGCTCCTGTATCACATTGATTTTTTTTTTTTCCTCTTATTGCAAGTCTTAATGTTCAAGGCTGTAGTTGCTTTATTGCTGTTTGCCTTCTAGAAGGCAAAACCCAAATATTCTTTTTGTTCCACAGCAAATTGAGAAATATTGGAGTGCCCCAAATGGTTGTCTGAGGTTAGACCAGACAAAATAGGGATGTAATTGGGAATGCTAGAGGAGTTTTAGCTTGTATTTGGTATTCAGATAAGTCTTCAAATTTGATAATTTATATAATTTGTTAAAATATTAATTTGGACAAGAGAATCATTTAGTATTCTATTTTTCTTGTTCTGTTTTAAGCCTGATTTTAAAGATGTATGTGTGCACATCTGTGCATGCACAAGCTTATATAGATGGCATCATGATTTTTTTTACAGCTTTTCACATCTTGCTATGCGACTTATAATGGCAATATGCAACACTTGTAGTTGTCTAACCTTCAAAACTAATAATTTGATTTTTTTTTCTTACCTATAATTGCTTGCAGAAGATGAATGAGAGGTTTTGTGGTAGTTATGCACAAACTTTTGTGTTTGTGCATGTGTTGACCACTTAATACTGTTCGGCCTGGTGAGCAACATGGTACAAAATTATAGGAAGGTGTCTCTATTTGTTCATGTCACAAGCACAGAAGCCTGTGGCTTCTGCAAAAGCCAGAGCGTTGAGTTGTAGCTCGTCCCCTGGAAACATGTAGAGTCTGAGGTCCCTGGGGAAGTCTTGGTGAATGCTGAGAGTAAAACTGCTCAGCACCTTTCCAAAAGTTTTCCATCACCTGTGTATTATTAGACTATGAGATAAGTTCCATCTTGTAATGAAATATTCATGCTCGTGACCTGTTTTCATCTTTCACGTACCTCGTGCAGTCAATAGTAATCTAAATACATGATAACCCAGAGATACATGTCTGAATTATTATATTTCGTAGGAAACTTGAAAGTAATAAATGATCAGAGAAGCTAGGAATTTATTTTCAGTCTTGATACTGAAAAATACCTTAAGGTAGAGTGGAGAGGAGGGGAAAAAAAAAAAAGGAATATCATCTCTTGCTTAGCATGAAATAGTTATAATTATTTAGAAATGTTTTGAGTGGCTTAAGAATACATAGCCATTTGTATTTTTTTGATAAAATTATGCTAATTATGAAATGATACAGGGCTAATGATACAAAATGTTAGCAGTTCTAATGATATGTTTAAGAACAGTGTAGTCATTAAGTTCAGTAAACTGAATACGGACCTCATAAATAAATGCTGAATTATAATACAAAACACACCACGACTAAATTAATTAGTATGTTTAATCTAGTGAATTCCAGCTAGGCTGCATACAGTATGGACATGTATTTAATTTCTAAATTTAATATTAGGCGCATAAGTCAACTCTCACTTAGTGCAGCATTAGTAAGAAAAAATGAATATTTTCTACTGTTTTACATAAGCATCTGTTTATTATTTATTTTTATTTGTTTGCCTTTTTGGAACAAGATGTTTCAACTCCATTTGTGCAGGCATTTGAGGTGTTGCCATAAACAAGGGGCCTGAGCAGTGAAATGTGTTTTCCCCCCTTCCATAGTAGATCCTGAGCTGGTTTAATTTGTGGTAGAAGGTAGAATTTCTCAAGTCAAAAATGACAAAGTAATTCCACAAAAATGACATAACTTTTTCAGTTTTTTGTTAACAACATTTTGTGGAATATTTACTCATTTGGTGCAAACTTTTTTGATAGTTACTTTGTGATCATTATGATATCAAATTTTACTTATCTATGGGTAGTTCAAATGGCAGTAGGCTCGCACCAATTTTCCATTTGAAAGCCTTATTTTTCAAAGAAAGCAGAAAAGAGAGAAATGTTTTATTTAAATATATTTTGCCAGTGGGTACATCAGTCTTTCGTAAATTAAGAGCATGTTTTTATGTGAGTTGCAGGACAATGTTTTGATTTTTTTTTATATATATATATATATATATATTTATTTATATATAAAAAATTCTTTGTCCTGAGTTGGTTAAATGCATAGTTATGAGTGTCATAGTTCTTTACCCAATTCATCACTGAAGTCTTATGTTTGAGTTTAGGACAGGAATTGGAAATCTTTTTTTTTTGTCTCTAAATTAATGATCTATGCACTTAGTTCCAGTGACTTGAGTCAGGTTATGAAGTGAATGGGCTTTGTGATCAGTGGGATGTTGGCTTCAGCTTATTGCATTCATAGGAGATTCTGTTTGAGATGAGTTTGATAAGATAATTTTGTGTTTTTCTTGATATGGTATTATTCATCCTGGTTATAAGCTCTGACTCGGTTCTACCTTTGCATTGTGGTTTTATTAAAAAGTGGACTAAAATAGCTTGAAGACCGTTCAGTTTTTGTGTGGAGACTGAATCACCAAGCAGCTTGACTCCATTCTGTTCCTCAAATTCAAGCTTTTTTGTTTGATACATTTAAGGTAAGAATAATATGCCCCTCTCCTGCCCCCAGCAGCTGGAAAATGCAGTTGGGATGATGGTGCTTTGCCGGATCTCTCAGGGGAGCACACTTCTCCCAGAGGTGGCATTAGGCATTGCGGTACATCTCTGCTACTGTATTAGGCAATACCCTGTAGCTCTCCGGTGCACTGGGTCTTCTATATCCCTTATGTCCTGGAGACTGCCCTTGCCACATTTTGACCCATGATGATTACTGGTCTCCCAAGCCCTCATGGACACAGTTCTGCAGCGGGGGCTCAGCAAGGATCTAGGGACCTTCCTGACTGACTTGAAGGGTAAGACATTTTACCAGCAAAGATGTGCCCCTGCTCATTTGAGGGGCTGGACAAAATGACTTCCAGAAGTCCTTTCCAGCTTATAAGGTTCTGTGAAGCTGTGCCTACTGGCTGTGCTCCTGGCAATCATTTTTGGGGATATTTAACTTACTTAATTTGCTAGTACAGTTCACTAATGCTAATTGCATTCTCCACATCTGCCAGCAAAGTTTGCTTTAGTGGACTCAGAATTTGAAGCACAATATCCTGATTTAATCAGTTGCAGTGAGGCTTTTTTTTTTTTTTTTTTTTTTTTTTTTTTTTTTTTTTTAAATGAGTTGTAGGGGTAAGTCTTTATCTGCCCTAGTTGTGTAACAAGCTCCTGTTAATTCACATAGAGGATTTGTGGCAATGGATGAACAAATTGACCGCCCTCTGTGTTAAACTTTAAGGTGTTTCTTGAGGGGAGGGAAAATCTTTAGAAATTTAGCTGTTGTTAATATATGCTTAATATGGTAATCCCAGTAAAACTGGTTTTGTAAGAAGCTTTTTTTCAGCTCTAACTTCAAAAATCTTTGAATGCTTGTTAAAGGAAATAAGTTCTCCTTGTTAAAATTAATATTAGGAAAGGCTAATTCATTTAATATACACACCTGCTAATTATTACGCAGTGCAGACTTGACAGGATTTAAGCTTGCTTGCCTGAAGTCTCAGATGCATAATAGAAAGTATTATTTATTATGGATGGCAGTGTATGCAACAGAGGTAACGGCTTGCTTGGTGTTTATTATGAGTGGATTAAAGATGTCAGTAACTGATTTATAGATCTGAGAATACCCTATGCACTTCTTTTCCCTAAACAGTAAAGCTAGATTAAAAAAATTAGACAAGAGTAACACATTACAGTGCTGGATCTCTCTTTTAACTTTGGGGAGAGGAATAATAAAAGATCATCACAAGCTCACACATTTCAACTGCTTCTACCAAGCTGCAGAGACGGTGCTTACATGTAACGAGCCCATGCTACGATGAGATGATGTAACCATTGATGTAAAAGCAACAATTGATAGGTTTGTCTTTAAAGCCTTTACTTGACCTGGAAATGAGCAATTAGGTGCCTAGATTGGAAAACTGTGGGCTTTAGTCCTGCGAATGCAAGGGGTTTACTTGGCCGCGAGGTTGAGCGCCTCGCGGAGCAGCCCTGCCGCGGCGCTCGGCTTCGCTTCCTCGCGCACTGTGGAGGCCCGGGAAGCACCTCAGCGAGGCCCTGCGAGCAGCCGCCCGCTCCGGCCCGGCCGTGCGCCCCGGCAGCGCCGCGAGGCGACGTGCCCCAGCCTGGGCATGGTGTGGGGAGCCGAGCGGAGCGTGAGGGCTCCCTACCTGGGCAGTCAGCAGGACCGTGTTGGGCGATCCGTGGTAAGTGCTGGTTTTGGCCAGGCTGATGCCGAGCTTGCTGGCCAGCTCGGCCCATGGCTGTGGTGGTGCAGGGGCCGCATGTGGGGCTGCAGTGGCACTTGTGATCTATGCAGGGTTTTGGTGGGCAATCTAAACTGATGTGGATTTTTATCAATATACTGGGCTGTAGTGATAAGTCTGAATCCCAACTGTTTCCTATATAGCTTTTATTATTCAATGCTGCTACTCCTAATTTTATAAATACCTCACACATTTTCCTAGCGTATTAAATTAAAAGCACTTACAGGACAAAGGCTTCAGGAAAGAGTTGGCTGGGTAGCGTAGGCTTCGCTCTTTGTGTGTTGCTTTGTTTCACACCTGGCGCTGCCACAGAGCGTGCTGGGGACCAGCAAGAAGAGCCAGAAATGAGAGTGAAAATGGAGTTATCACAAAAAGAAAAAGAAAAATTACCTTTCCGTGTGTGCCTCTGTACAGTAGGGCTATGTGTTTCCTTTCATATATGCCTTTTATAAGGTGGGGGGAAGCAATAATGCTGAGGTTGCCTTGCTAGGCATCTGAATTGCAGCTGCTCTGGAGTTCTGTCAGTGGCAGCACAAATGCAGCAGCAATCAGCTCTTTAGAGAATGTGTGTGTTGTCTTTAGACCATTTCTGTATTCTTCGGTGTGTGCTTTTTTAAAAAGAAACACTTTGCTAGTATGAGGTGAATGCTCTGTTGGTGTTTCATGTCTCAAAGCCTTCGAGGAAGGCCTAACCTGAAACCGACCGTCTCGCCTGCAAGACAAGACCGAATGAGAACGGCATTTCAGACCAGAGCTCCCCCAAAGTTCTTGCTGCTTGTTTGGAGCCAGGCTTCAGTGTTGCAGAGGAAGGAGGTGCAACTGTTTTATGCAGCCTTTCCTTCTGCCTGTTTCTATTTTCAGGTATGGGCGTACAGGGGGTTTATGGGATTTTTCACACTTTAACCCTACCCTTTAGTGCCAGCTGATGTGACAGCAGGTAATTCTGCATCGAGTGATGGGCTCGTGGGCACGCATTGCGCAGCCCTGCCTGTTTCGAGACGCCACAGTTTGGTTCCTGTTTTTGCCTGGGGAAGGTCGTACTCTCTTCGCTATAGGCTATGACAGTGATGTTCTTACTCTTCCTGTTGGAGTTGTTCCTTTTCCCACGGAGAGTGGTCAGATTCCTCGGATCAGAAGAGGCTAAGGGGAGGGGAGGTGTCTTTATAACCTGATGCTTAGGGCAGGCATTTGAGGCGGGTGAAATTTGTAGCTTCCTGTAATCTGCCAGTTCCCTGCCACTGCTCTAGCCCTGACATGAGCACTGGTATGGCTTTGCAGAGAGCCAGATCTTCTGTCTGTTTTGTTTTTATTTTTTCTCTCCTTTCAATTTTCTTTTCTTTTTGACTTGCTTCTTGTGGCTTATTTTCCCTAGTGTTTTGCTGCCAAAATACAGTTGCTGATCCTGGCACAGAAGAGGAAGGCACCAGTAGTGAGAAGGCTGGGAATGAAGGGATTTAAAGGGGTTACATAAGACTGAAATGACCATATACCTACAGCATAAATGCATATGCATATAGAAAAGTGAGGACATGCAAAATATATGCCCTCTCTGAATGTAAGAGATGTTAAACACTATCTTGGAACTGGGAAGTGGCCGAGTGTGCATATTGTTCTGTGGATCTGCCTTCTTTCTTGCTGTCAGTTTGAGCCATGGATCAAATCCTGGTCCTCGTTCACAAAAGCCTTGCTTTGCATGCACAAAGCAAGGAAATTTAAAACAAAAATAGGATGCAAAGAATATTATTTTAAAATGGAAAACATTTTCAAAAATATCTGGTATATTTCTCATGAGGGCAGTGGAAAATGTTCCTGATGTAGCGTAATGCATTAATCTTGTGCCCATCCGTATCCTGGGCTCAGCGTTAGAAGCGCAGCAGGATTGCGAGCACACGTGTGCTTCTCTTGCCACAGTAAGAGCAGAGTGACTGCCGTTGTTACGGCTTGAAACGCAACTGCCATTACAAACCCTTTTCAGTAGTTCATGAATAAAAGTCACCAGCCGAGTTTATTGGGTGCGATAAAACCTATGCAGTTTACCCGTATTTTACAGACCTGAATATTGAGGCAATGAAAGATGATTTGCTCATAGCAGCACATGAAGTGAGAATAGAGCCCTCTTATAACCTGACTCCTAATTAGACTGTCTAGAAAATAGTTCATATTCTTTATATTCTTATCTTTTGCCTTGCCTGTAGCTTTGACTTGATGCATTAACTTGCTTCACAGTTTCCTGAAAGCTATCACAGATACCTCTATGAAGAATGAAAGCAATGTGTCAGGCTGTGCTTTTTAGCTGCATATCCTTAAATATAGCCATGCTCTAAGCTGAAGGGCTCTTTCGATGTCTTCTGCCTTCCTTCAGTTTGAAAATGACCCACTGCTGTTCCTGCCTAATTCCAGTATGATTAAATTTCCTTGCAAACTTTTGCTTGGTATATTGGAAGAAAAGAGGTGATGACTAACCATCTTATTAATGTGTTTTAAGGTGACGGTCTCAGCAACTCTCATATTCTATTATTATGAGTTTATTGCTGCTGCCATCAGTGAAAACAATCACACATGCACATATGTGTATGAATACTGGTAGCATAAACATGACCTTAGGTAGTTTTGAAAGTGTACCCAGGAAAGCACACAATATACCTTCTAAATGTAAATCAGAAAAAAATTGCTTTTTTAAAAATTATCTTATCCATAAAGCAATGAAACAAAGATTTAAAAAAATCATAATAAAATGAACCCAAGAACTGTTCTGTAATTGGTCACTGACCGAGAACATCCTTTTATTTGGATAATCAAGTATGTGGTTTTGGTGTTATAAAACTGTAATTAGATGACTGGCTCTGCAAATTTGAATAGATCACAATATCAAATCAGGTGAGTATCAAATTAAATTTGCTTTCCTTTTCTTCTCCCAGAATTATAAAAATGTGAGCAATAAGTGAACATGTTTCTGTGTTTTTTACTACTCATACAGATTATAAAAAGTTTGACATTGTCTCATAGATGTGGTAATTAGAAAGGAAAACACAAGAAACTAAAGAAGAAAGAGGTGGGGGGAAAAAAAAGTTTTGAACAGTGTGTTCCATCCATGAACCAGTCTGGGCTACTTATTCATGAGGAAAATGAAACTTTGCCTAGCAAAGCAACAATATTGACTTTGGTATTTCTCTCCTAATGGCCTCGCGAACCGAGGCAGAGCGTGTTGTGCTGGCCTAGGTGTCGTTGCAGCCTGGAGGCGTCGTTGTCCTCTTGGAGACTCCCTCGCCCGGCTGAGCCGTGGTTGGCTGCTGGAGGCTGCATGGAGGCCGTTGAGCTCCAGCCTGGCTGCTCATCCAGCGTGATTGGAGGCCGAAGGGGCTGCGTAGGGTTTTGCTGGTCGCTGTTTGGAGCCAGCGGAGTGGAGACGAAGGCAGCACTTGGCAGCTGCAGGTCCTTGCTCTGTTTCTGGCATCTCCCCTTCCACCTCTCTGCCCATGCGCAGAGGCTAGGGACTCAGGGCGTCCTTGCCAGAAGAGGTTGCTGTTCCATGGGAAAATCGTGTTTGGGCCGTTTCTCATTTGGTGGTGCTTTTAAAAGCCCTCAGGAAGTAATGAGGGAGAGAAGGGCACACTCATTTAGTTTCCGAATTTTACCATTCTTTTAAAAAGTATGGACAGCCTGTTTTAATGGAGAGGATGCTTCCTGGATTGCTGTTTCTCTAATCTTTAGTTATGTAGAGTCCTCGAAGCACCTACACTTTTGCTTGACAAGTGAAGGTAAGAGAAGTAGGGGTTTTAGGCTGTCTTTAGGAAGCAAATCGGTGAACTGTGGGTTTTGAACTTGAACTTTGAATATTGTTCTAGTCTGTGTCTCTGTTCAGCCCTGGAATATGCTGTCCTGTAGAAAACAGAAAAATCAACCATCAGTTTTAAGAAATGTCCTTTTTATCCTTAATATTCAAGTGATCATTAATGATTTCCAGTAGATGTCTGGAATAGTTGTTTCTGATCAATTTGCAAGAACAGCATATGGTTGGATTTGGTTTTGGAGCTCTTACAACTTAACTTTTGTAGACTGTTTCAATGTGGTATCAGTTTGACTCAAGTCCTTTATTCTTTTTCTTGTTAGGATCTGTAGCTTGTTGCTTTTTGATTTCTATGTGCTTTTTATTTTGAAGCAATGTACGGAACATCGGTCTGACTGCACAGCTTTTCAGTGGTTAGCATCAGTGAGGTGTTTAGTATGTTTTTGAAGAACACATGATGCACTGCAGTTCTTTTTAGCTGCTACAGTTGCTTATCATTTTGGAGTTTGGAGCACTTTGGGTGGCATTGTGCTCGGCACGGTGGGCTTTGGAGCAGGCACTTGGTGCTGTCGCCGCACATGAATGGCTGCGTTCAGGACTGAGCTAAAAGCCAGATTGGTTGGAATGAGGTTAATGAATGGAGGGGCCATAAAGTCTTACAGCTGTGGCACTGATGCCAAGCAATTAAACTAGATGGGTTTTCAGCCTTTGCCAGGTTTGAGGACCAGATGATTGTAGCTGCTGACATCCACGTGAACCGTAACATTTCGGTCCAGTCTCCAAGGTTTTAACGGAACGGAAGAATTTCTTCCCAGAGTGAGGAATAAAGGTGTCGACTGGTTTAGCAGCGGAAAAGTCAAGACGTGAGAGCATCCGCAAACATGAGCGGATACTGCCCACATGTGCAAGTGTGTGGCTGGCAGCGTAGGGCACTGTATCCTCCTTGGGCAGCAAGGACATCTTTAGCAAAGCCGTCTTATATGAAGGCAGACATATGTCTGAGAGGTCTGTGTCAGGCTAACAAGCATGTTTTAAGTAATATGTCTTCGGAAGCTGACCTAGTCTGAACAGCCGTGGCAGCGTGACCTTGCAAGTGCACATCTGCTCTAACTTTGATTTGGGGTCATTTTATGTGCTGTTTTCTTTGTAAACCAGCCTACCTCTGCTTTCTGCAGAGCACACGTTTTTTGCTTCAAAATACTTTGTACTTTTTTTTTTTTTAACCTTAGACTTACAGAAATGCCTAAGCTCAGAGCAAAATTATCATTTGTGTTTTAAATAATGGCTATAAGAGCTAGGATAGTGTTACATTAGGTGGGAGAAAAAGGTTAGTCTTTTTAAATGGCCAGCTAATTACTCTTTCCAGAATTACGTGCTTCACTAAGAAGATATCTGTAGTTATATGCTCATATAAGCAATTGCAAGTAAAGCTAATAATTTTATAGATACCTGTTCCACTACTTTTATTTCCTGGCTTTTCCTCCACTTCCTCTATGTTATGCTTAGGGTGTGATACAGCAGCTGTGTGAGAGAACCAGAATTGCAAATTTAAGTTAGAGCAGATTAATTTCTTATCGTGATTATGCTTTATGTTATTTTGCCACAGGACAACCTTCTCCCAATGGCAGGGCAGTGAACAGCTTGTGTCTGTGGGAAAGTGGTGGTGGAATTGATTGAACAGTCTGTTCATGCTGATGCTCATTCTAATGCCCCAGAATATTGCTGCTGGTCCCTCTGCTGCCAGAGGAAACCCTAAATTGATGGGACAAAAGGAACAGCCTGGATCTCCTTGCATTGCGAGGAGGAAAATGAAATCTTAAATCTCATTTAGAGGTGGAGTTTAAGTAGATAGGTAATGTTCATGGACCTTGAAGGAAGAAAAGATGACACTCCTGTCTATCATGCAGGGAAGTCTAGACCCTCTGGAAGGGATTGGAATCCTCCAGTGGAGGATGGAGGCAGAGGAAAATGGAGCTCTTCTTGCACTGAACTAGGAGGGGGAAAAAAAAGTCTAATGATCATGAAAAAGTATGTTGAATTTCAAATGTACCACGGGAAATACTTAAGCCAAAAAATGCTGTGCAACTGCAGAGAGAAAATATTTCTGTTGGTACTACTAAGACCAATGAGCACTCTGTGTGATCTGCTGCAATGCTGAACTCTCTAGGGCAGCTCTAATTTATCATCTAATTTTTGCAAGAGTTCACAAAATTCCCAGCCAGATAACGGGCAACATGTTGCTTGTGTGCATTTTTTCTTCTGCTTCCCATTTTTCAACAGTGATGGGGCCTAACTGTGCTGCTGTCCTTGTTGGAGGGAAGGCTCCTGTTGATGTGGATAGCCTGCAGTTGAGCAGCTCCTAAAAAGGAGATTCTTCTTGTCAAACATAGGAAATAGTTAAGGTAATTAGAGGAAATCATTAAGTAATGTGAAAATGCTGCATAGCAGTAAGGTGAGGAATGTATATAGGTACAGCATGGTCTGAAAGCCCTCTTCTAAGTGTAGTATGCACCTAAAATGCTACAACTCTAATAATTTAAGTGTTATAAGTTTCACAGAGATGTTTGAGTATGAATACAAAGAAACTGAAGTTTGTGTCCTCATTCCCTTGGTGTCACTTGAACGCAAGTAAGTCTGTCCTGGCTGAGTGGAACAACTGCCTCTTTCTGTGCCAGCATCTGACTTGTTCTTTTTTCCTTTTTTATATTTCTCATTATGGTAAGTTCTTGCTTAGTGCTCTAACCTGAAGACCCAACAGCTTTTCATCTGGTTCATGGCCTCTGCCCATCTGAATTGTGTGGGGAGTTAATGGGAGCCAGAAGTCTGATCAGCCTGACTCTTGGTTTCAGTAGTGTATCCAGGACCTTCAGTCCTGTCAAGGTACCTTCCAAAGAAAGACTGTTCATGAATATGAACTTGGATTTATTATCCACACATCACTTAGAAAAGAAACATTTGTAAGCACACTTTGAACAGAACATAAATTTGCTTTTTTTTTTTCCAAAACAGTTTACATTGTCAAACTGCATGGTGTCATAAAATTATCTAACAAGGGTTTTTGTGTAGCAACTTACCCTTTAATATGTGCCTTGTATAAAACATGTTATTTTTTAAAACATCTATATGCTTTAAAATAAACCCCGTCCCACATAGGGTATCTCTGGGAGATCTGCGTACTCTATCTTTGACCTTTCTGTTTATCAATGAACTAATGAGACATCTCTATCGTAATAAGTCTGTGACGTATCTCATGCTAGTTCTTAATAACAGAGCAGGCTTGTGCCACTGGGAGTTAAGAATATTTAATCCTTTAACGCTGACATATACAATACATAGGCATGTCAGCTACAGCTGTTTCCAAACATCAGTAACAAAATTATAGATGGTTTTGAAGCTTCGGTGGTGGAAATGAATACATTTGAGAATTCAACTTGCTGACGGTGTTTATGTAATTTAATCTTGCCATCTGGAAGAAAGTAAACATTTTTTAGGAAATTAAAGTTAAGGTAGGAAGCCCCTTGTGGTTTTTGGCTGCTGCAAATAACTCAAGTTTAACTAACTTGATGAAAATCTTCAATAGGGAGGGGGACGGTGGTTATATTTAAAGATTGTTATACAAGTGCATTGATGCATAAAATTGTTTTGGAGTATCTGCTTTATTAGCTTCCCTGCGTATTCAATAGCTAGATGAAATGGTAACTTCAGTGTCATCAAATGGTATTATTGCCTTTCTCCTGCTCAAACAAAACCAGCATGTTTCTCGGTGGAATGTGATAATGCATTGGAAGCATATGCACACAGAATACGTGTGATTAACTGGAACAGTATAAATGATTGCTTTTCTTTCTTTCTCTTTAGTCACCTTTTCTCCCTATTCCTCCTTGTTTTTTGTTCTAAATGACACTTCGCCTTCTTCAGTATTGCCCAAGATCATTATTTCTTGCTCTGTTTCTTAGGTAGCTTTCTAAGGTAACACAATTTGCATAGTCCTGCTTTGCATGCACCAGGCCCACTGCAATAATTTGAACCTGTTAGCCAATTCAAACAAATTTGAAAGTCAGAAAGTCATTGAAGCTGCTGTGTTCCCATAAGATTTGAGACTAGTTGCTGGCCTAGGAGGAAGGCTCCCTCCACACATCCCTGCTAACAGAGTTATAGCATCAGCTGTGTATAGAGAGGGAGAGGTGGGCTGCAATCCATAGTAAACGAGCATTAATTGTGTGTGGCTCCTAAAATTGGCTTTTATTTATTTATTGGAGGAGAGGCAAAGGGGGAGGGTGGCAGCAACCAAGTGGCTTTTCATAATTGTTATGACCTAAAATATGTGCAGGACATTACTGGTAGGAAGCTGGGCTTGAAGGTGCAAGATCTGAAGGGATGGAAAGTTTCAACCATTCTACACCTGGGAATTATATGGGCTGGTAGGAGTGAGTGGGGATGGAGCTGAGATGGAAGACATGAGTCTAACCAGCCTTTCAGCCTTTTAATATTTTAGTGTGCATTTGTTGCCATGAAGGCTATTTACTTCTTTCTACTCCTTAATGAAATCTCAGATTCTCGCCAAAATTATGGCTTTTGAAAAATTGGAGATTTTCTTCATTACAAATTTCTAGGAGCTTGTGATGGGATCAGCAAGCACACGAACAATGTTGGTATGATAGTAGTTCCTAAAGGGAGAGGGTTAGAAAAATGCTATCAGAGATGTAAAATTGGCAAAAATAATTTGTTAATAGTAAATGAGAACACCTCTTTCCAGGAATCTGGAGAGAGATGGTAAGGCCAAAAGAAGACTATAGGCACTTCCTGCTTAATTTTAATGTCTGGTGATCCCAGCTGGTTCTTTCAGTCTCTCTTTTCTACTGTTTGAGATCGTTCTTGCGCTTCCTTCTTGATGTTTAAATCCTCTTACTTTTCTTTCTACTGGATGTATTGATTTATTTATTAAGACTTGTAGAAGCACGCTAGTGTTCTGCTAAAATTAAAAATGCCATTTCTGTGTAAAAGCTGGGCAAGTAGGAGAATTCTAAACTGTCTAGCTTGATATTCCATGGAAGTTCCCTGTCTGTGTCTTTATAGGTCTAAATGGACATTTTAAAAAGATCTGCCTCTAAGCCTTTATAATTGAGCTTAAGCTCCTAAGTTGCTTATCTGCTTTTGAAACTTAAACCTGATTCTTGTTGTACAAAAGCAATGAAGATGTGCATGAAAATGAAATAGGATGTAAATGGAGAATATCTCATTTAGGTTGGTTTCTCAGTAGTGTAAAAATCAGATCTGCATCCTTAAAATAGTTTCTTATTGTGCTCATAAAGCCATTTAGTCGGTGTCCAAATCTTGCCACACTTTGACTTCAGCTGACCTAGACATCTTGCTTAAAATAAATACACAGACTGGTAAGTTCCTAAACATTTAGAGATGTGGACTGTGTTAAATAAAGACTGTGCTTTATTTTCACGTGATAAAATATAATTAGTTGCAAGTCAGGTTTTCCTTTAGTTGTAATTACTTTAGCATATAATTATTTGGTCTAATAGCAGTCTGAAGTCTGCAAGCATTTTGATCATCTTCCAAGTTAAAAAAAAATAAAACAAAACCTAAAAATAAATCAACACCTCTTTTAAATGTATTCAATCAGTGGCTATAATAGCATCCTATTAGTCAGCCATATTATAGACTATAAATCTTTAAGTGAATGGAGCAGCATTTCCATTGATGCCTGTTTCTCTATTGAGAAGAAATAGGATAGAAATAAAGAAATATAGAAAAAGATTTTATTCTGTGCTTTCTGTATAGAAATATAGAAAAAGGTTTTATTCGGATTTTTCTTTACAGGGTCAGGAAAAAAAATCAGTAACAGTCTGTTTTCTTGGAGATTCTTAGCTTTTTGTCACATTCTTATTCCTTTCACAAAATATAAGGGGAAATGTGGAGTTGTGGGGTGGGGAGGGGTGGTGGAAATGGGTTCGAAGCAGAGGTTTTATCCACCAGTGCCGCGGCCTCCTAAAAGGCAGCGCGATGTCCGCGGGTGTCCTGCACGAGAGCACCGAGGAGCCCCGCGTCTCCGGGCGCCTCCGGAGACCCTCCGTGCCGCGGCCTCCGCTGGCAGCTCTGCCCCGGCCTTCGGGGCGGCCGCGGCGCCCGGAGCGGGGCCGGAGGCCTCTCCGGCTGCGGGAGCAGAGCTGCCCTCCCGCTGCCGCCCCAGCGCCTCGCGCCCGCAGGTAGCGCGGCTGGCGCGGGCTCCGAGCGCTGCTTGCCAAGGATTTCTTCTTCTAATTGAAATCTCATCTCTGTGGTGTTAAGATCCTTCTATTTGCTACATTAAAAGGACTCGTTTTTGCTCTCTCTGCTGATCACTTCAACTCTGGCTTGTCGGTCAGGTAAATATGACTAATCAGAGCACATAAAATGGCAGTTTTCTAAGATATTGAAAAAAATGAATAGTAAACAGTCTAGCTTTTGTAAGGGTGTTTCTTCTTTAGAAGGCCTGTGATCAATTTAGGAGGGATAAATGACCTTAGGACTAGAAATCTATCTGAATAATAATATTTTAAAAAGTATTTATTTTGGGACATAGGCATCTTCTCATATTTGGGGAAGAGCAGTTTCATTTCTTTTGCTTTTGCAACTGTCTCATTTGCTGTACTAGAACATAATTTATATCAAATTCAGCAGATAGGCCATGTGTGTTATTAACCTTTTTAGACTGTCTTCAGAAGAGTGGTCAATTTACACATCTTAAATCTTTTATTAAATACATTTGGATTGCTATTACTAGGCATGTTTTAAAGTATCTTCAACACCACGTGAATAGTATATTTAGTGTGCATTACATGTGTAATTGTGCATGTATATAAATATTTGCATATGCATATTATCTGTAATTAGGTAACTATGCATACATATATGTATAATACACAATTAAAAAATCTTAAAGTGAAGAACACAATTGTGCAGGCAGTTTAAAATGCTTTGTGTGCCTGTGCCCACTTGTTAACTTTATTATACCTAGGGTCTCGGCGAAATATTATTTAAAGCTCTAAAATCGCTGTAAACTTAGTCTCTGGAATAGCCACCAGTAAGAAAAGTAGAACTTTCTAGTGTGGGTTTTGGGGTTTTTTCTTCCATAACCAATAATTTTGGCTACCAAAGAAATGGGCAAGCAGTTTTACTTTAATAGTGTAGTATATTTGTGTTTGTTTTCAAGAGCTAGTGTATTTTTTTTTTCCAAAGCCACTTTAGACCTGAGTTTAAAAAGCACTTGTTTGGCATCGTTGGGTGAAAGTTCATTTGCAACCCAAACATAGTAATAAAAACAAAGCCGAAGTGTATTCCTGTCATCACTCAGATGATTGTAGTAAGAACATATGATATGGCTCAAAATGTCCAACTACTACACAACAAAAGCTAGTCAGAGTTTAAGTAGACTCTTGGAATTGTTTTCTCTTTAAAGTGGAAGGGAGTCTGAAAAATTGCTTCAGTTCAACGTGACAAATTAGTGTGAATTCCATTTTGACATAACTAAAAGGCAGGGCTTTATTTTTTGTTTCTTTTTCAGTGTTTTACCCAAACTTATAAATATTGTATTTAGTGCTAAACAGTATTGGAAGATCAAAGCTGTCAGTCATTGGAGCTTCTTTGTGTTTTTCTAGGCTGCAATAGCTGAGCCGGGATGTGAAAAATCTAGAATAATAGAAAATGTTCATCTCATGAACCTGAATTTTAACTCAATGCTTGGAACTGAGAGGGCAAACCTGAGAAGTATTTCTGCCCCTGGTGACAAGGCTTTGTAGAGGGCCTTACAGATGAATATGGCCTTCCTTATAGCTTACTGTTTATTGTGGATCTCCATAGGAAATTAATCTGGGATATGTGTCATGTGAGAAACTGTGTCAGAAACTGCCCTTTGTGCTCATTATGATCCTTGCATTTTATGTAGTATCAAAGGTGTAAAGCTTTGTATACTCGGCAGTTCAGACAAAAAGAAAAAAGGTGGTTAAATACCCCTTTCAAGGAATCTGAATATGGTGTCATTATTATTGGGGTGACAGGGGGCAGCACTGTTGAGAACAAAAGCAGTGTTTAGTTACTGGGCAAGAAGTCTTCAAGTTGGCCTATAGGAGTGTCTGTTGGGTAAGCAATTTAGAAACTTCTTACACGTTTTGCTATGGCATTAGTTACGTGTGTTTGTGCAGATCCTTTCGTGGTATCACAAGTTGGACAATCCAAAGATTGAAAATCTCCCTGGTGTTAAGGGAAATGTCAGAATATGTTAAGGTGTGGAATTGTGCAATAAAGTAGTAGGTGAACTTCTCAAGAACGAAGGAGAGGCAAGTCAAAAGGCCACCGTTAAGTGAGCAGCAAGAAGAAGATGGATTGGGCACCAGGTGGCACCCTTTTCCCATCACTAGGTAATGGTGGCTGGCAAATGTGTCAGGCGCTGCTGATAGGCCTCTAAAAGCTTTGTGTTATTGGTGTCAACATCTCCCCCCAGCCTCATCTCACTTGTTCTTTGCTTTGGGGCTTGTCCGTGGACTTTTGGGGTCTTTTTTGCCTCATGCATAGCTGGCACACCAGCAGATGTTGTGGTCATCGTGGAGCTGCTTGGGTGCTGGTTGACCAGTTGGCTAGGAGCTAATGTGTGTTTTTGCTGGCCACTTTTCCCTGAGCTGCTAGAGAAGAGAGCCAAACAAGTGGCCAAATGTCTGCATTCCGTACCCCAAATGAGGTGTGAGAGAGAGGGATAAGGACTGAGAAGATTAGTAAAATAATTGGAAAGGAGAAAGAGTTAGGAAGGTGTCAAAAAGGGACAGAAACATGAAGATCAGTTCTGCGGAAGGGAAGTAGCATGGAGAAACATATAGATAAGGAGGATATTAAAGAAGTGTGAGGAGAAGAAAATAATGGAAAAGAATCAGCTGATGTTTTCTTTGTGCCCACTTTCTTCAGTAAATTCAAGAAAAAAAGCTCCTAAAGATCGCAAAGAGAATAAATACAAATAAAATCCATGAGAGAGATTTTTGGTTTTATCTAATTCCTCAGCTTTTTCCCTAGATTTGTTGGTCTGTTTCTTGCTCCTCTGGCAGAAAACAAGGGCAGGCTGCAGGAAAGGTAATTTATGGAGAATCTCCTTTAGGAGAGGCTCTGGTGGGGGGGACACTTGAACTGGTGTTAGGTATGTGGCTGTACTGGTGTTTTATCAGTTCTCCAGTCTAGTTCAAGCCTGACTTGTTAATAATTATATCGCAGTGGCTTTTACAATGAGGAGTCAAGTTATATGTTCTTCAGACTTGCATCTCCAAAATCCTGTGGCTCAGCTGCCTCACAACACTTTTACCCGGAAAGGATTAACAATGTCAAGGTAGATGTTTAAGATGCCAAAGGAGAAATGCATTCCAAACCTATACTTAAAAGCATTTTCCCCCGCCTCAGGTAGAATACTTACTAAATTCTCAAGTATACAGTATGTGTTGCTTTGAAGAATATTTTGTATTTTTAAGATAGAAAAGTGTATTTCAGCATCTAAGAACTAAACCCAAGCTTACTCAAGGCTCTTGAATCAGACAGCTCAAGATGGTCTTCAATTTAACTAAATTTAATTTCAGGCTGCATTTGCAGATCCCCCCTCCCCCCTTCCTTGTGCATATTCCCTCAGTGGTCTTTCAAAAGCCAGGTGTCTGGGATTGTCTCCAGTCTGCTCTAAAAGCACCCCAGGCCTTGGATTAATACATGAGAGCTGCCTTTTATTTAAGTCTGGCCATTTACATAATGCCTGTTCATTCAAACTCACTTGGAATGTACAGCCAAGTTGAGCCCAAAACCTTAGCAGGTCAGTAGTGCATGGTCCTGGATTTTACTTAATTTAAAACATTGCACCTATTCACAGTGGAAGCTAACGAATATTGCAAAGTTGTTTCTGTATTTCTGATTCACATGTGTGTTTGTATGTGTAGATATATAAATATCTTTAAATGTCTTTAATTCTTTCACATAGTGATCAGCGAAGAATAGCATGTAAAAGTTTCTGCATCAAAGTGCATGAGTATAGGTCTAATATCAGGGTGACAATTTCACCATGTATATACGTGGCATGACAGCTCATTGCTAATATAAAAAATACTTTTCCTAATACATGGAGCTGATCTACCTAGTCTGTGTAAATATAGCCTTGTGTACTAAATTCTGATTCTGTAAGCAGTATATCCATGAAATGAAACACTTTTTATTGGATAATCTCATTTTATAAATGTAGTTCTGAATTGTGTGCTAGGCTACTGGTATCTCCAGAAATCAAACTTGTTGTTCTCCTCTGTTACAAGCATATTGAATTGCAGGGCTTCCCCCCCCTGCCCTAGACTTGCCTTTCCAGATATTCTGACTTCTGTATACATTGGCTTTGCTTTTTAGTTCTGAGGAGAAATTCACTGATATTCTTAGTAGGTTACAGGGACCCTCCTTAAGGAGTGCAAGAAAAAAATGCAGAAAATAACAGCAACTGCTCTGTTTGCTCAAAATGTTCACACTGAAGAATTTGCAAACAGATGGTATTAGTGATGTTTCTGTTTAGAGAGATGATATCCAGGGTCTCTTGCCTGGTTAGCACTTGAGCAATGAGTAAACAAAGTATGCATTTTTATCAAAATACAAATGATCAGGTAAATGTAGCTAAATTTTAGAATAATTTATATGTGTTAATGATAGACTTTTTTGTCACAAGGTGCTTTGAATGGTACAATTTAACATAAATATATTAGGACATTATTTTTCTCTTTAATGTGAAAAAAGTGTTTCAATAGCCAGTTGATTCCAGAACTTAGATACAATATTGATGATATTTACATACCGTAGTACTGCTTGGCGTCCCTAATGAGCAAATAGTAGTTTCTTGTACTCTGCTTTGTATTGAATTCACATCTTGATTAATCTAGCACTCCAGTTTAAAGAGCTATTTCATAAACTCTTGATATGAAATTACTTTTGCACTTAGCCTACCATGTTTTAGTTTAATGCTTCAGTGGCTTTAAAACAGTAGTGATTGTATCTTACTAGGATTTCTTAACCATCTCGTTGACAGTGCATTATCTAACTTGGAAAATGTATAACTCGATAAATATTTCCATGCTGCCACATGTGCAGAAACTTCAATGCAGGTTTTTCTGTTGCTCTCTCTTGTTCCTGACCAGATAATCTTTTTGTTATCTTTTATTTATTTATTTTTAAAGATCAGAAACTTCTATGTTTTTGTAAGAATTTCAAGGTTAGGGCTTTTTCGTGCCCTGCAAATACCAATAAAACCCTGATTAACTGGTGGTAGAATAGCTAAACACTATTCTTAACTGTAATTAAAAATTAGTTCTCTACCTAAAATAGCAAAAGAGTGAAATACAGAAGCAGTGAAAGTTTTAAAATAATGCGTATAAATCATTAGATCAAATAGTTGACCAGATATACTGATCTTACACCATATGAGGTTGGTACCAGATGGCCAAAGAATTTGTTACTGTGATAGTGCAAATGTTTGGGCTAGGAAGAAAAAATTGCAAATCTTAGCATAAATTATGGAAAGAGGTATGATATATAGACAAAATGTTTATGAATACAAAGAGTAAAGATTTAAAATATTAAACGTGACAATTCTTTGCCATTTAAGTGAATATCAGAATTTCAAGAGAGAGTTCAGATGAGATAACAGAATGACAAGAAAAGAGCAGTAACAAAAACAAACTGTGGTTTGAAATTATGTGACTTTGAAAATGATTGTTACATGGTTATTATAAAAGCATTTCTAACCTGTTAGTGGAATTGGTGCTATAACACAACATACCATTTACTTAACTTGCCAAGGTGTAGAGACACAAGCATAGAGGATATTGGCATCCTTACAGCTATTCTTTAGTTTTTCCCTTGTCTTACTGAAAACTTTTTATCAGAGCAATAAATACAAAAAAGGAGGCTGTGCTATTTACTTGATTTCAATGTTACTTAAAGAGCGTGTTATTTAAAGAGAGTCTCTGAGGAGCTGTTGCTTGTCTGAAAGGTGCTTCTGTCAACAGCAAAAATACCAACATAAGAAAATGAGGCTCTTTGAGATCTTCCACCTTTCATCATATTAGCAAAGTGGGAGCCAAAATGCAGCCAAGCAGAGCTGGCTGTGGAGGCTGAGATTTGATGGCCATGAGCCTTGTCCTAAGGCAGGAGGGACGTGTTGCGCTTCTGAGCAGATCTCTGGGTTGATGCTTTAATGTTCATTAGTTGTCCTGATATTTCTGAGCTGCCAGGGCCTGGCTGCATCCAAGTCAGTCTCTTGCCTCAGTAAGAGCTGAGGGGTACAGAGGGAGCTGCTGTTTAAGGAAATTTGGTGGTGGAAGAAGGAAGAATGACTCAACAAGTACCAGAAGACTTTTAGTATACTCAAAAATTTGGTTGTGTGGTAGTACTCTGCTCTTGGTTCACACATGATGTCACTAGTTTCAAAATGAAATTGAGAGCTGTGTTTGTGTCTCAGTGCATCGCACTGAAGCGTGTTTTAACTGAAGGAAGGATTTTTGAACTTAAGTAGCTGAAAATAATTGCTATAGAGTTGGCAATGAAAGACTGAGCTTGTGAACAGCACCTGGAAGAACAGGCTCATACAAGAGTTTGTTCATTGTAACTGCATTGATTACAAAGTAAAAGACAACTGACTGTGACTAAAGGAAAAGAGATGAAAATAGGAAGGAAATAGCTATTAGTAACTCAGTTGTTTGGGGAGAATCTTGTTGTTTATCTGTCCCTGATTCCTAAATACCTTTAGCTGATGCTGGGGAGAGAAAAGCAGCCAAATCACCCATTGAAAACTTTTCAATCTGAACCTCAAGAGAAAGATTGACTACCAGTTTAAAACATTTTTGACATGTTTAAGTATTCTTCAGTTTGAGACTTGCTGAATCATGTTTAACAGAGACCGGATTTGTTTTATAAATATTTAGGATTTTGCAGAAATATCTTGAGGTCCAGATGGTAATTTCTTTCTTCTATTATTGCTTGATCTGCATTTAAAGGTTGGAAGACAACCTTTTAATCATTTGCAGCAGGAATGGATTTGTTACTTATAAATAACTCATTGATGAATAGGGTGAAAAAAATCCTGCTTTTTCTGCTGTTTTGAGAGCTAGAGAACAACCGCTGTTGGGAACAGGGGGAGTTTTGAGTGTAAGCGTGCTCAGGCAGGACCATAGACTTAACACCTTATGGGATATAGATATGAGCAGAAAGCTGACATAGAAAGCTGACAACCTTTGTGGGTATGGTATTAAAAAAAATACTTTAAAAGGCTGAAATGTGCACAAAATAAATATGTAATTTAGAAGATTTTTTTAACAAGATGTCTTTTGGAGTGAAGTACAGATGACAATTCAGTAGTAGATTTTTGATAGGAGTTTCAGGTTTAACTTCGTAACTCTGCAAAAGGTATTTACTTATCCACCAGAAAATTGACTATTTAATTAAATTTATTATAATGTTGTGGTTTTGGTTGTTGATTTTAAAATAGCTTAGATCATCTAACAATTCTGTGGAGTTTTTTGTTCTTCTGTGTGTGTGTTACACAAGAACTGTTTTTTTATTATTATTTATATATATATATATGTATACACACACATATATATATATAAATAAATCTTTGAGGCCTGCTGTCAGTTTTATCATTTTCTTAGATTTGCATATAAAGGCAGAGGTACTGGCCAAATGAGATTTGGGATGTATTTTGGATAAGACAGGATGGTCTAATGCTCTTTCTGGTGATAGGACCTCAGAAAGTGCCAGGCTACATGGAGAGCAGATCCTCAGCAAAGAGGAAGAGTGGAAAACTGGGCTTGGACTCTCCTGACAATAGTTAGTTTGGGATAGAGCAAACAGATGGCTCTGCACTAGCAGAGAAACCCAGAAGTAGCCAGGGCTCAAGAAGGTTTGGATGGTTGCTATTTTTCTTGTCTGGCTTCAGAGCTGCCTAGCAATTATGGAAGAATGGGTGAAGCTGGAAATCATGGCTTTCAGTTAGAAACTTGAGCTCATTTCAGTTCTTAAAGGAGAAATTTAAGAAAAGAATTGGGCTACCATTACAGATGCGCAGTGTCTGGTGTTTCAAAGCATAATGTATGAAAATGCCCTTAAATTGTGCTGACAAAATGCAGTCCTTAAATAATATGGGTAATAAAACATTAATTTGGTATTGCTGGAGAATTTTAAATTGTCTTTTTTTTTTAAAAAAAAATCAAGTCCCTTAAAAGTTTTCCAAAATGGGTATAGTATAAATCTAAGTGCTTCAACTGTGGGTGGAAATGATTGGTTTATTTTCTGTGACTGTACCAGGGGTAAAATGAGGCATAGTAATGGCTTCTCTTTAATCGTGGATCTGTGAGTACATGAATTGAATCTTTAAAAATAAATAAATAAAGTCAGTGTTGCATGTAAAAGTCTTGGTCTCATTTGACAAGCAAGTTAAGATCTATTTTCTGTTTGCAATGTGATTACGATGCCAATTTAGTTCATAGATTTTTACAGTTGGTCGAATTATAGGTCCTGTAAATCTGCAAGGAGTATGCATATAATTTAAGTCACTGCTGGAGGAGCTCTGTGCTCTCAGTTGCGTCTGCTTCTGCTGCGGGGAGGAGAGTTTACATTCTGCGTATGCCACGTAGTATCTCCAGCAGACCTCACACAGGATTAATTTGGTCTGTAGGCAGACTAGTTGATAACCATCCTTAAGGGTATGTGACCTGTATCCTGGGGCTGGGGGAAAAAGTCAGTGGCTGTCAGTTAAGCCGTGGAGAGGTGTAATATCCATCTGCAACACACTTCATCTAGGTGAAGTGCCCTGTGAATTTGAAGCTCTGTATTGAGGCAGCGTGCACAGGTACTGCGTGATACCTCCAGCATGCTGGGGTCAAGTCAGTTGTTCGGAGAACTGCACCTCTTGTTCCCAAAGGCTGCAAATAATTTTCTTCTGTGAGATATAATGTTTACAATTGAAAAAAACATTTGCAATTGAAAGCATTTAAAAAAAAAAAAAAAAAAAAAACTTGTAGTGGGAAGATACTTCATAGCTGCAGTATTAGCCTGTGCCCTGTAGCACTCGTACCCGAGCGCAGTGGTTAAACCAAGGCTGTGCGAGACTGGATGCAAGGAAGCACAGAGTGACCTCCTAAAATATTAGACCAAGGAAAAACAACTTGTGTGCCCCTCACTTTGGAATAGGAAATATTGAATTATATAGGGATAAGTGTAATTACTAGATGCTTCACTTTACCAGACAACTTTAAGAGCTTTTTTTTAAAGTAACGAAGGCTCTTCAGTAGCTATTTTTTTCTTCTAGTTTTGTGGCCAAGAAACCACAAACAAGAAGCCTTTTTTTTTTTTTTTATGTTCTTTTGGATCGTCCTGCTGTGTCTTCCTCTGATTCCTTACTGTATACAGAACATACTACCACTTTTTTACCACTTGCTTTTCAGAGAAAACTGGTAGTCACACAGAAATCTGAGTTCCACAGAAATCTGACATCTCAAGATATTCTATTAAAAGTGCTGTTGATTTTGCTGGATTTAGAACTGCTGTGTGTTAGACACTGTTTCTACTAACTTTTGTATTCAGAGTTTTGCAATGCTAATGGTTATATAAAACTAAGCTGCCTTTGCAGCTTAGGATAAGAAATCTCACACCTTAGGAGATGTATCTTTTTAAATCAGTTTCTCATTTTTAATGCTGTTATTTGCTATTGTTTTTGAATATTAGAAGGTTGTATATCTGAATTGGCTGGCATCTTGATTGCACCCTTCAACCTAAAATGAGCCACTCGTAAGGAGCAAAGCAGCCTTTGCTATGCTGCATGGACTCCTTCCTCTATTTGAGAGACGGTTCTTGGCATATAATCTGTAAAAGCAATTTGTCAGGTTTTCATGAAGAAGATTAATTCTAAAATATATGAAAACATAGCTGGAGTGTACGTAGAAATGCTTCACGCTCTTCCTCGGCTCCAGCGCCCGTGCGTGTGGCCAGGCCGTGCCACGTCCTCGCAGCGCCTGCGCAATCTGCTTCCCAAGCACAGGGTCACTATGTGAGTGAGGGCCTCAGGTAGCCAAAATACGTGTCATTCCTAGGCAGGAAAGGCCCATTGCTGGCTGGCTAACGGTTCCTGAGACGAGGCGGTGGCACTGTAGCTACTGCTCTCCTGTGTTGTGGTGCATCCCTGTGTCCTGCGGGCTGGATGCATCTGCTCGTCCTTCCTGAGCGAGGAGCCGCGCGGGTGCTGCCATGGGGGAAACGTTCCCATGCCGGGAACGCTCTGGCTGCCCTCGCTGGGTCAGCCCTGGGAGCCCTCGCTCCTCTGTCACTGGGCGCACTGTTTGCGATTAATTCGGAGGAAAATGCTGTTTGCCTATGACAAATGCACAGCAATGCGCTACTTGACTTGCTGTTTAAAAACAAATAAACACCCTATTTTTAATATGTACTGTTCCAAGGGGAGAAAAGGAAGATCCATGGTGAGTTATGGCTTTGTCAGAGCTGTCACTGTGGGATAATTAGAATAAAGAATCTGTAGCCTAAAATATTACTGCTATGCAGTTAGTAAATATGATGCTGGAAACAAAGTTCACATTTCTTTGATTTCTGAGTAGGTGATAATGAAATAACACGCTCCACAGAAAAATTCTGGGCATGAAGTACCGATCTTCCAGCTAACAAGGAAGAGGTTTGCTTTTAATTATTCCAGGATAATTTAAAAGAACAAGCAAGAACTTTATCTAGAATATAGTGTAGATAATGATTTTTCCAGTTGTAAATTGTTTTGCTGAAGATGTGTGCATATTTCCAGTAAGAATTATAGAACAGTTTGAACATTTTGTGCCTCCATGAAAGAAGAGGAACAGATGCTAATCCTTTTAGGTAGATGTGGGCTATATCTAATTATATCTAAGTCTTCTGAATGCTGAGAAGTAGAGAGTGCAGTTTCAAGATGTTTTTCATCCAGCACATTCTTGCTTTTGAGCTACATGGCGATGAATGTCGACTTTAGTTGCAGCTTGCAAACACCCTTTACTAGGTGTCTGGGGGAAGGTTGTTCTTTTTGTGTGTGTATGTGGGGTTTTGTTTTGTTTCTTTGTGTGTGGTGTTTAAAATTAAGGATGTTTTCCTCTGGAAATTGGTGTTACCTGTAAAATTTGCAGTTTTTAAATTTGAATATTTTAAATATCAAGGTATTCTGTAGATGCTATTTATAGGCTTTTTTTTTTCCATGCCCTGCCACTGAATTTAAATATACTTTTTCACCCTAATTTTCCCATTTGTGAAATAGGAACAGTCAAAATCTGTCAGATGCTCTTATTTTTATGGAAATTAAATTTATTGTGGGCCTGCTCTCTGTTATAAGTAGTGTTATCATAACTGTATCTAAAATTCATTCAGGAATAGATTTGCCAGTAAAGGTGTTCATTCTGTGCTTTTCCCCCTAACTCTTACTAAACTTAGAGCTAAAACATCTAGAAGTGCTAAAAGTGAAATTTTTTTGTTTTAACATAGTATCTACTCAGAGTGGTGTTCTGCTGAATAATCATGTGACGTATATGGCACAATTCCATAGATTAGGAAAATGATTAGTAGCGTGCTTCTATGAACATAGTTATATATTTTAAAGATATCAGTCCTTGCATTCAGGAAATGATTCGTTTGCTTACTTCTTATTGATGTAGTATGAAAGTTTACTTTTAACAACTGGAAATAAAAATAATTTCCTGATCTGCTTCTAGTCTGCATAAATGTTCTAAAAAATAATATACTAAGCTTAAAATAACTTCTAGTAAGTGTGTTTGCTAAAAACACTATTTTGAGTTTTCCTCTTTTTATGTATTGTGGGGATGGGTATATTGGAAAAAGCTCTTCACAAATATGCCTAAGAGATGAAAGACAAGTATTTTTGGGGGGGAAAATGAAAGATGAAGGTCTGCAGGCTCTGAGGCTTCATGAGAAACTCTAGAAAAAAGTAAAAATCCTATTGAAGTCATTCCCCCCCCCTGCAATGAAGAAGATAATTAGGACTAATAGCAGAAAAGATTAAAAGAGATTTTTAATGCGGGATGGAAGAATTACAGCAATGTTTTAAGTTGTTTTTCCTGTGTCAACTAAAGGAATGATGTGGGTCTTTTATTTCATTTTTAATAATAATAAATGAGGTCAATTATTGAAAACAGAGACCAGGGCAGCTCTTTATTTTTTAACATGCTTGACTGCAATGTAACCAATATCCAAGTTTAGGAAGGGTAATAGGTACTCTCTGGTACTCTAATCCTAGTTAATAATTTATTTGGGTGCCACTGTTATATTTGCAGAGCCTCTCAGCTGTAGAGAGCTATGTGATAGGGAACTGTAACTGTTACACGGCTAAATAAGTGTCTAGCAGAACTACGTGTTTTTAATTGTTTGGTCTTTGTCCAAGTAATTTGTAAATATGGCAGGACGAATATAGTAATATAATCTGAGGGAACCAGTAGAGCAATAATAAACGGTGACGAATTGCAGTTCAGAAAAGGTAATGGCTAAAATGTTACTTACAAGCTCTGGAATGGGGACTGCTGTAAGCAGAGTGGTTCTGGGGATGTGAGAATGACCCCAGAAGCCATTAAAGCAAATGTGTTAGTTCATCTAGAAATTATTTTTAGATTAAAAATGATGAAATAAAGATAACTCTATCGATTCCTTAAAACACCGTTAAAGCTGTAAAATGGGAAGTTGCTGACACATTTGTTAATGTAATTATATTAAAAAGACATTTTACCTTTCCCTGATCTAGTATTTAAAGAGCTTTGTGTCAAGGAGTTAAAATGTCTTGCTAAAGAAAGATGCTACAGTGTTGTCTGGTAGCTGTTTTCTCTCTGTAGGAGGAAAAGAATTAAATTTGGCAGTGTTTGCAGTGTCTACTTGACTATGACATGCAAAACTGCCTGAAAAATATAAAGTCAATGATGAGATGTTTTCATTCTAATTCTTGAATGTTTTATTTGCTTTATTTTTAATATGTGCGTTCAACTTCAAAATGTTTAGAATAATTTAGAATGAAGTTTTAGTTACACCTTCATGAAGTACAATATTTTTCTTCTGTAAAAGATAGCAAGAATGTAGATGAAGATTGTTTAATCCTATATGCAGGGTTCCTGGCACTTAGAACAGCTTTGTTAATGCATCATGAGCGAAAAATTCCTTCTTTCTATTAGTTGTGTCCTTAGAGCGCCCATGCCTGCCGTGCGCTTGTCATCCCGTACTATGGGTTTGCCTTTTTCAGTCTTGATAAGTTGCAAATACTATTGATTTCCTGTAGCGGTCTCCTGTGTAGTATGATAAATGGATTGGACACTAGCATTCAGAGAGATCGCAAATAGCCCAAACAATATTAATATCTTAATACCAGGCTGTGTTTATAGATCTCCGTACTGTACATCGTGTCACAGGTGCTTGCACTGAGGCCTGGGTAATCTTGAGATCTCTCAGGTGCTTCTGAGAGCACCTGGCTGTGTGGTTTCTGCTTTCTTTTGTCTCTATTCAAGTAGCATAAACACTGAAAAAATTAACTACAGGGTTGAAATGGAAGCAAGGGATGTCTTGACTGCTGTGATGCTCATTAATCAAGAAACAGTTTGTTAATGACTTGTGTACTGGAGATAAGTGTAGGAATCTTAATCTTTTCTTTTGGAAGGTAAATGGAAGTTGCCAAGATATCAAGTTGCCTCTTTCTTCATGAATAGATAGATCTTGTGAAATACAAAATAGCATTTTATTGCTGAATTTAAGTTATTGTCTGTTAGGTATGTGGTACTTCTGCTCTACCTTTACTGTCTAGATTAACAGTTAAGATATGTGCATAGAAAATCAATTCTGGAATAAAAATTTGAAAATCAAAATTCTATATATAGATTCATAAGTACAAAACCAAAGATTTTTCACTTGCTTACCTAACAAATTGAAATATTCTCTATTTATAATTAGGTGGAATGATCAAGCTATTCTTACCCTAACTTTTTATGCTTTACTATAAAAAGTAGAATAACGGGGTGAAAGTCAAGTTACACAGTTCAGTTTGTACTGCGTAAAGCTGTATTCTAGTACAGAGTTAAATATAATAATAAAATATTCTCAAATATCTAGATTATCCTAAATATTATACTTGAGAATATACTATGAATTAAAAGAAATCATATTTCCTTGGATATCATATATAATATTGATATCATATATCATATGCCTTAGATTTTTCTCTGAGATATGGTCCTACAAACAAGATATGTGTCTAATAAGAGAAGAATACCTTTCATTTAGTTATTCTTATGAAGAACATTCTTCAGGACAAGCTACTGAAACACTGAAACTTCTTTGTGTTAAGAATTTGTCTACAAACTGTCTTTTACATTTATTGAAATTTAACCGGAAGTGGTTCTTGGATAGATAACAGCAAGACCCAAGTGTCCTGTTCTTTCTTTGACTGGCAGTGTAAGAAATTTTCAAATAAAAAAAAAAAAAGTCAAGCTTAGTATTCCACCAGTGTGCTGCTGATCATGTATAAATGTGCCATAGGTCTTGAAGGATGCTACGCTGCTCAGGCTGCTTGCTGTGTCAGGAGCACTCTGAGCCCGAAAGCAGAAGTTGTGTTCCTGGGAAAAGAATAAATTATTCCGTGATTCTTTGTGAGCAAGCACTTTAGCTGGAGCAGACCTGCGGAGCAAGGCTGGACCAGGCAACCTCAAAGCAGGTCTGATGGGGTCAGGTTGCTCCAGGCTGGGTCCAGGTATCTTGAACATGTTCAGGGTGGAGATTGCATAGGTTCTCTGGGCAACCTCTGCTAGCATTTGCCTTATGGCACTATTTTTATTTTTTTCTTTGTAAATGTACTAAGGGATCACAGCACATGCTGAAGAACTGCATATTTTTCAACAGTTTACTAGTTTCAGAGGAACTAGTGAGAAGAAACTCCGACTTCTTGATCTTCCTGCTGCTGCCTCCTAGCTCGCTTCCCTGTTCAGTGACCCTGAGGATGTGCCAGCGAGCTGCTCTTGTGCTCCAACCCTTGCCAGACAGCTTGCTTCTTCCAACAGGCAACGCTTGTTATGCTCGTGCCTGTTGAAGGTGTGCATCCCAGCTGTAGGTTTGTGTTTTAGTGAGTATGTGTGTGTTAGAGTATGCTACTGTTCCTCCTGGCTGGTTCTGCTTCATTAGTGGTTCTCGGTTTGCTACTGGAGACCCGTGCATGGAAGAGAGCCCATGGGATAGAGGCAATGATGGGGCAACTGGGGTTTTGTGACTAGAGATGTAAGGTAATGTAAAAAGTGTTATCATCTGGTATTATTTTAAAAGAGAAGTGAGATGGAACTAGAAAATCAAGAATAGGGTTGAAGATAACTTTCACATATAAAAACATCTTGCCCTTTTCTAGATGCCTATAACCCTGTAATATTTTTCCTTATCTTATAACATTGCATGCTATGTTTTATCTGCCAGAATGCCCAAGTTTTCCAACTTCCCTACCCTCAAACTGACCAACAAAAGTTTTAAATAATTATGCTTCTTCCCTGCCCCACTGCCATTAGCAGAGGAAAAAGTACTTTGGGTATCTGATAATTTATTCAGCAATTCAGAGGGTGGCTTTCGAAAGGGGGCAAAGGGAAGGGAAGTATAGATTGGGTCAGCGTTCTTAGATAGGGCTTTTGCCAGGAAATGTTCCCCCTGTTTTCCTCAAGTGGTGGGTTGGGTTTTTTTCTTTCCTTTTTCCTTTTAAGCCTGCCTTTCAAAGTATTTGAGCAGTGCTTCCCCCACCTCAGTTAGCCAGCTGGGAACTAGTTAGTTCTGCAAGACTTACCACAGCTTTCACTTGATAACATTGAACGGGTTAGCAGTAGAATGAAGTATTGATTCAATACCTAAAATAAGAATATACTGAAATTATAAATTTGAATAAGATTTCTTTTGACAGAAATAACTGTGTAATATGTTTCTGCTGTGTAGAGTGCCACAGTTTAATAGGCTGTTGACACAGGCCAAGGTTAATCGGGTGTCCTTTCTTTCTGAGAGCGCGCTATTTCTAGGATAGCCCTTTCTAAGCTTTTCATTCCAATTTCTGTCAACCAGATTTCCACAATGAACAGCCCAAAGGAGCAGAAACAGCAGCTTCTGTTGTGGAGTGCACTCTCTTTTTACTTTAAAGCTGTGTTTAACCCTTTTATTTTATCATTTTTTTTTAAACTTCCTTTTGATGTGACCAGACAAAGAGACTTGTGTAGCCCTTTGGGATTTGTCTGCAGTGAACCTTCTTCAGAAATCGTGACCTTCAATGTCCAAGTGACATGGCTTTCAAGTTGTTAAAGTAGATTTAAATGAAAGGAAAACATGTCAAATAAGCATATTTGTTTTTTTAAATGTAATGTAGCTCTTGGCAGCACTTCACATTTGTTAAAATACATGCAAATATATTAACCATACAGGTTAATACTGGCAGGATAGTAAACCAGAACTAATATCGTGCAAATGTTGAGTAGTGGAAGAAACTATTCTAACATCCTTTTATCATTGAAGAAGCAATTGTTAATACATAAAAAATGAGCAGAGGTTGTGTTTGCTTTTGTATAGGGGTGGTAATGTTGATCAAGTCCTTCGCTCAGTAGCAAGGACGTTCTTTGTAATGCAGATGTATGTATACCTTTACCTTTATGGTCAAAGCAACTTCTTGTCCCATGATCCAGAAAATCCCAAGTGAGGCTTTCGCATCACGGTAGAACAAGAATTCAATATCTTGTTATTCAAAGCCTTATGATAGAATACATTTCTGTCTTCAGAAATGGGGTTCTTTATGCATTTTACTGGGGGAAAAAATGCACTCCAGTGATTGTTTCAATGTATGCACTGGGTTGTAAAGGGAGTTTCAGAGATACTGTACTCATCAGCTGCACATGAACAGTTTGTGGTTTGAAGAGGGATCCTGGGATAGAGAAATCCAACCTCCTGTATCCAATTTTACCCAGTGGAATATGACATTAAACAACCCTATTGTGTGTTAAAAATTTCATTTTGTCTGTTGGCACACTAGACCATATGGTTTATCTGGAAAAGCTTATGGATACTTTGTTCAGCATTGCTTTCTCATTTTAGAATTTGTAAATCAGATTGTGTGTGTAGGGCGGAAGTGTTAAAGGTAAACTTGAAAGTTCAGTGTGGTATAAAATTACACCTGGTCTTAATTATTTTATTGAAATGCAAACATTGTGTCTTAGTGACTTAAACCGTACATTTGAATTGGAGAGAACTGAGGAGTTCAGATCAGATCACTGTAAAATATTTAATTAGGAGTGGATGTGGATATTCTGTTTCCACAAGAAGCATCTGAAGAATTATATCTTCCCAGGAAGAAAAATATTACTACTTTTAATGTTCGAGAGGACTTAAGCCGTATTTTCTGACACAAGCTGGTCCTTCTTTAAAGAATGTGCTGATTTATCTCTTCTAATTGTGACTTGCATCTATTTACTTGTCTCTCTCTACATTTGCTTTTATACATTTGTTTACTAATAGTGATATATCTTGTTTTCTTTTCTTAAGATGCACCGTATCCTAATTACTTACCTAAGCTGTTTTTAGTAGGAGTTCGTAAGCCATGCAAATAGCAGTCTGTAAGACTAGCTGGAAAACTTTGTCCCTAGTTTACTTAGCATTTACTTAGCATTTAATATTGCTGCTTAAAATGAGTAAGTTAAATCCACTTTTTTCGTTTTGTGCATGTACGGCGTCTTGCTTCTGAGACTTAAAGCTCAAGTGGGACAGCTCGCAAAGAGACTTAAGCAGGTAAGATGACAAGGTAGAAATGAATGAGCAGAGAGCGTAAGGACTGTCAGGGCTGTAATAATGTTTGTAACATTCATTAAACTGTTTGTTAAATAATGTATTCAGACTGACTAGTGTTTCCCAGCTTCTACATCCCCCATTATGTGTTCTAGTAAATTAATGCTTGGAAACCTTTGTCAGAGTTATAATACTCAAACTGACATCTAATTCCCCCAGACAATAGGTACAAGCCTGCAAGCCTCTCTAATTCTTTCCAGTCTTTACATTTATTGATTCTTTTGTAAACGTGTTTCATCCAATCTGTTACAAACAGCACTGGTTAGAAGTGTGAAGTTTACCACGTTTGACCTAAGGCACATGAAAAACAATAGCTTCTCGGCAGTCGTGCGTCCCAGAGCTGCTTTTAATCAGAACAATTTGAATCTGTAACGGCTCGACCCATCTGATATCCTGCTTAGGTTGGGCGGACTGACATGTTAATTTTTCATCTGTCTGGAAATCTCTGCAAAACTTGGGCTTTGGATCTGAATTTACTACAACTATCCTTTGTATTCTGTGCTGTAAATATTTTATTACTCGAGTTGGCTTCCCTCAGTAGTTTACTTTGATTCAAGGCTTGCTTTTGTCTAGCCTTGAGAAATGTTTTGCATATGCAGATGTAAATGCTTTCCTACAAGGTAGGAGTGTAGTCCATTTATTTTCAAGATGTCACTTTTATCCCTTTCTGGTTATGGAGAAGTTACCTGGTAGTCCATTCATAATCCCTGTATAGATATAACAATAGGTTTTAATGAAATGCACATAATACATTTTATTTTATGCATATCTTTTCCTATAAAACATATCTAATAAATAAATGATAGCAAACAAATAAAACTTATTCTTGCAACTCTGTTCCTCATAAGTTTTAAAGCTTTGAAGTTCAGTAAATAATTTATGATGCTTATTAGTGTAAGCAAATCAAAACCTACACCTGATCCGTCTTGCTTTTCGTCCCTGTTCCCACGGAAAGCTTTGAGTGATCCTTTTTGATCCTTGCTCTTTTGATTTGTAACCATACTGAATGATAAAGAATGTATGAGTAACTTAAAGGATTCATTAAATACATTGAAAATTAAATTGGAAATGTCATAATCTATGAAGCAATGAAAAATTTGTTTCCTAAAGTGTATTTTTTTCCTGTGCTGAAATCTACTACAAGTTGCACAAGGTGATGACAGAGGTAAACATTTTTAACATAAAATGTAACAGGTTTTCAACCTGCTTTTGTTCACAAGGCTTCACTAAGGATGTCTCTTAGCCTAGTTACATCAGGTCTTAGAAGAATAATTATTTGACCAGACTAAAGAAGAAGACTAAAAAATATGAAATTTAGCACTATAATGCCATATGCCCTAGAATTTATGGTCTAGTTCTCTTATTTTCTCCCTTTCTTGAGGAAAAGCCAGTGACTTCAAAGGGATTTTATAGCACTGAAGAGATTTTTTCCTCAGGTCACTCAGGATCTTCAGGGGGTGTGTGTGTGTTTGGGTCTTTTGTTCATTTGTTTCTTTTTTTTTCTTTCTTTCTCTCTCTTGTCTTTGTTTTTAGTCTGCGTTATTAAAGTTCTTAAATATTCCAATAATCCTGTAATATATACTCAATTTACACACATCTTCTGACCTATCTAAAATAAAATGAAAAAAAATACTGTGGCCAAGCAGAAATGTAAACATTTGGGACCAATTTTAAGATCTCTGCTCCAGCCTTTGAGTGGTTGTATCAGGATGGAACAGAATATTTTTAATCCGTTTTCCTTTTAGAGAAAGAAAAGGAGTAAAACAAAACCTTACATTTAGCTCTGAGTTGAGTGGGGACCTGCATTTAAAAGCTTTCCATTGCTGATGGATTTCTGCATTACTTTGTGAATGTGTCATTGCACATATGCAGCTGGCATCATAAACATAGTACCTGGGCTTAAGATGATGGGACTGCCCGGGCATCTTTAGTCTCTGGACTTGGTGCATGGTTAGAGCCTGTCTCGTGTCCTGTGAATGCCCCCATTTGGCTTGATTCCCTCTACTGGGGCAGGAGGGGAAGTGGGGGATAAAAATAATTACTGTAATTGCAATGAGGCTTTAAATGCTATTTTCAGCGTAGGACTCAAGGCACAAGGTAGCAACAAGAAGGCAGTTCCTCTGGCAGAGGATTTTCTGGGCCCCAGGTAGGCTGTCCTGAGAGATCTTCCCAGTGATTTATGGACACGAGGAGCTGGATGGTGTGAAGGCTGGCAAGTATGATGAGGATCACCCATCCTGCTCCTGCCCATGCAGAGCTTATCTGCTCCCAGGGTTTCCAGAGTACAGCTTCTGCTGTTCCTAGACCTGTCTCCTATTAGGAAGATTACATTAAACTGCTGCTTTTATCAACTGCCTAAATTTTGCTGATATAGCAGCTGACAGAAGAAGAATGTTTTGGAAAGTTTCAATCTCTGACAAATGTGATGATAATTTCACTTGGCAGAGGCACGTTACTACTTCTTATTGAGTGGTAGTAACCTTCTGCAAAGAATGAATTTGTTAGAGTGCTTCAAAAAAACACCATCTTTTATAGCTGAAAGTGCTAGCCTAAATATAGATGTTATCATTGACTGCTCTGTAATGTGGGACAGTGGCAAATTGTTTCCTTTAGGGAATCTGTAAATGATGTGGTGAGCAAGTATTCCATCTTCAGTTGGTTGCTCTAGCTGCTTTTTGAAAAAGTACCTTGGTTTGGTTTTGTTCTAAAAGCTATTTTTTCCGTTTTTGCCCGTGTTTTTTACTATCTTATTTTGTGTATATTTTTTAAATAATACATGGTGGAAAGAGTGAAGCTAACTGACAAAGCCACTGGTATTTGCAGATGGGCACCTACATTTCCCTGAAAGCTCAAAAAATGTTATTAAAAGAATATCAGCAAACACATCTTCAAGAAATGCATGTCACCCTGCGCATGTTAATTTTTACTGCAAGAGAAGCCTGTATACTTGCCTAGGGCATCCCTGGCTTTCATAGATCAACTTGAAGGATTGGGACTTCCTTCTGCGGGGGCCATGGAGAGCACGTCAGCCCCAGCTCCCCGTTTGCAGTGATCCATCACCTCCCTATCGCTGGTCACGGAGAGAATCGGCTGACAGCAGGACTGCGATACGGCAGAGCACGTCCCCGGGGGGCCTCTTACTCGCAATGTCACCTTGGGGCATCATGTCTACTTTTCAAGTAACGACGGTTTCTTAAACCCTTTTAGTGCTTGTGCGGCCAGCGGGCTTCAGAGGGTCGTTCAGGAGCATTCAAGAGATTTCTGCCCCTGGACAAAGGGACCCAAAATGCTGGGTGCTTTATGGGGAGGAGACCCTCAGTGTTTTTCAAGTGTGGGTTGTGTGTTTGTGGTTGGTGTGTGTATGTGTTGTGTTGTGTGGTTTTTTTTTTTTTTTTTTTTTCCTTTTGGAGCCAGTTCTCTTGAACATCTTTAAGAATAATGTTAAATAGCATTGAGCTGTAAGATGTGTTTTAAAATGTCTGGGTTCTTTGGAGAAGAAGATGGAGCAGAAGGCACAAAAAGACTAGCTTCAAGCAGGCTAAACTTGAACTTAACCAGAAGAGTGGTTGTCACTGATCTGTTCCTGAATAAGTCCTGTAGTGTTAAGGCTGTCAAGGTACTGACCTCAGCTACTTGAGGGGGAAAGATACTAGGATAGCTGTCAGTGCAGAAGGATTGGGATAGGAGCTTATGTAGTCACTTACAACTTCCGAAGTGGCAAAATACTCATGGATGCAGTGCTTGTTTCTCCTGTGATGGCTGGTTTAAGATAGGAAAACAAGTTTGTTTTTCCATCACGGAATGCACTTCTGAACTCAAAGCTCAATTGAGATCACCAGTAGAACCCTTTTAAAAGTAAGCTTAGTTGAAGCAATGAAGCAAACAGTCATTTACAGCAGAATGAAGAAAAGTAGGGAGTAAGAGTGTGTATTCATATATAACTTTCCTACAGATGTTGAACTTTGCCTTTATTAATTGCTAAATCACATCAGATTTTGAGGCCAGAGCTGGAGAGCTGGGAGCAAATATTCATAGTGGAAGTTGATAACAGCCTTAATTAAGTTGCTGCTATCTTAGCATGATAAATTTAGAGCTTTTTTCCCCAAGTCGTTTGCCTTGCACTCCATTTGCATGCTGAAGTGTTAGGTTTAGTACAACTTGCTTTATGCTTTTTTTTTTTTTTTTTTTCCCTAAGGTAACAGGTGAGGTAGATAATGGTTGTCCTCATTAATCCTTGACAACAGTGGTTCTCATAGAAACTGTTCCACCCACCTCTTCTGCGTGGACCTTTTCACGTTGTTCTCTGTGCTGTGCTCAGAAAGGAGGACACCCACTTTCCTTGGTTCAAACTCCTAATTTTAACAAAGATCTATAAGGAAATAAACATTTCTGTCTGTTTGAAAGCTTATTGGAGAAAATGCTCAAGGTGGGAATAACCAGTGCTTAAAAAGCGTATTTTCTGGATAGGACATCCAAGACCTAATTTGGGTCTGTTAAACAGCCCCAAAATCTTGATCTAATCAAATAAGTGATAATAGTACAGAGTGATAGCTCGTTTGATCATAACAAGTCTCATCTTGGAAACTTCAGCTGAAAAGATAATTTGAAGTGAGTTTTTAGAAACTAACAGGCACAGGTGTGCCTGTAGTATGTTTAACAGCACCTTAAAATTTGATCCATTAAACTGAAAGGTTGTGATAAGATCAAAACTTTTTTTTAATAGTAAGCTTGTGTTATGTTTTATTGATTATTTGGACAGTTTTATTTTCACTTTGTATTTTGCTTCAGGGCATAGTATATAAATGTGTTACTAAATCACCAATCACCAATTACTTAGTTGTCTAAAAAAGACTACACATTCTTTTCAGAATAGAATAATTAAAAGCTATTTTTGTATTAGGATTTTTGATTAAAAAGGAATGCAATATCTTCCTGCTTAAGAATTCTCTCCTTGCTAGAACTGACAAATCAAAATATCCTGATGATAATGTTTTGTATATTTTGTTTTCAAAATTAGAAGGAATATCCAATAGAATTTCCTCACAAATGGGAAATAAGCTGAATTCAGAAGCTGTAATGCTTAAATTTATCAGAATTACAGTCAAATTGGATCATTAAGTTGCAATTGTAAGGTTAAAAATCATTTTTATGCTTGGTTTCAAGTGAAGTATTCAAATACTTTATTCCAATTAAATGTAATAAAACATTTTTAACAAGAGTTGTATTTTACGGAGGCTTTCTTACATATAATGTTTTGTAATTCTAAGTGGTTCAGCTCACTCTTGAAAGAACTGTAGGCCTTTCCTTCCTTTGCAGTCTCCATGTTATATATGTAACAAACATGCTGATTTATGAGAGAAGAGAGAGCATGTGAGATTCAACCTTTTTTTCTTTTTTTTCCCCTTTTTTTTTTTTTTAATTGTTGCTGTGGCTGCTATTGTCGCATTTTGCTGGAATCCAAGCATTAAGTGCAGAAGAAAAGGAGAAGGAATCTGGGAGAGAGTGTGAAGGTTCTGATGTAAATCACATCTTGAAAAGCAAAAGAAACAAAGCTTGTTCTGCCATACTTACGCTTGCTGTGTTTGTATGTGCTAACTTTTTCCTACCTCGTGGCTGCTTTTTTTTTTTTTTTTTTTTTTCTTCTTTGGTGTACCTTTTGAAAAAGTCCTATGTGCATGGTTTGTGTTTCTTTTGTTGTTGTTGAAGCACCTTTAAACAATAACTTCCTTTTTCTCTCTCTTTAACGTACCTTTAAATGAATAAAGCCAATCATGGCAGGAAATACTGGCCAAATACATAGCTGTAGTGCATAAAGTTACAACAGTCATTCAAGTGGCTGCCTGGCCAATTTCCATTTGCAAGAAATTGATGGGTGAATAAAATATTATTAGTTTTTATTATCAATCATTTTTAAAAAAAGACTAGTTGAGTGGAATTTGTACCTGGGATAATAAATTTTTGTGATGACATCTCTGGATGGCAAGTATAATAAATTAGCCAAAAGTGTATATTGCAAAAGTAGACAAAAATATTTCTGTAAGAGGTTAGTTGTCAGGTGTCTGGTCTATAATTAATCTGTGGTAAAGCGTGTTTGCAATCTGGTTAATTGTGTTTTAAGGCGATCGAAATAGGCCAATGTTCTCTTTCTGCATGTGAAAAGGTAATTGAATGCCCTAGCACAGCTTTAGCCAGGAGCCAATTTTTCTGCGTAAAACTACTTGAAAAGGTGTGAAAGTTTCCCTGGGCGGATTGATGTTATGCTGCTACAGTAGTAGGCACGTCTGCGGACAGGTAAAAATTCCATCTGAGCGGTTGGGTGCCTCAGCGGGTGAATCCGGCAGCACGGAGCAGGCCGGGCCTGTGGCTGGGCCAGGCCAGGCCTGGCCAGGAGGCCTCCTTGGGCCTGCAAGGCGGGTGGCTACTGCAGGCCCATGGCCATCAACCCTGACCTGCCTTGCCCTGCTCCCCTCAGGCTACGTGTTGTCTCCTTTACCTCAGGATTTGAAAAATACTTGAGAGCTGCAAAGAACAGGAGCAGATGGCTGCTCAGTCATATACTCATCCTGCACTATTTATTTCTGGGTGTGTTTTTTCTTTTATTTTTTTTGGAACTGAAGTTAATTGATGTTAAGCTTTAACTTTGTACCTCCTGCTCTCTTCTGTTTTTAAAAGGAGAAAATTAAACCCATGTTTTATTCTTTTCTAGTCCTGAAAATTTCGGTCCTGTGATGTCTTAGAGGGCTGGTGGAGGAAAGATGAGGCACCAAAAGACTGAAAAGGAGCAAGCATAGGCAAGTCAGTTTATTCGATATCCAGGAATATGCATCAAAGAAATGATAAAAAGAACATACCTAAAAGAACATAACAAGTGAGAAGTTTGGGGCTGGGAGGGAGCTTTTTGTTTTGGCGAAAAAAACATGTCAGTTCAACCTAACTTCTTCCAACGATAGATTGCTTTGGTCTGTGGATTTTAAAGGCTTTTGATACTTTCTAATGCAAAATACAAGGAGGAGGAAAAAAAAAAAACTTTTCCCTGCACAAAACAGTACTCCATGTAGATTCAACACTTCTTGGAGACCTCCTCTTGCAGAATAACTGTCAGTGGTTCACAGCCAACACAGGGGGGGTTTGGGGAGTTAGGCTCTATAGTGAGTAGGTCTCCAATGCCACTGCTTTTATTTTTACATATATATATATATATAATTAAATGATGGAAAAGACAGAAGGATTTTAAAATACTTATATACAGTCAAATTGAGTTTTGCCTTTCTTACTTTAGGCTTAAAATTAAATTATCTTAAAAAATAACATACGGTCTCATGAAGAACTGACTATTCGAAAAACACTTTCGTTCGGGACCATTGGATCCATTCTGTACCAGCATATGCAGTTGAGCAATTTAAGTTACTGCTTGTAGGCAGGAATTCTGAACTAAAATAGAAGATGAGTAACAAACACTGACCTCTGTCATTTCAGGACAGGAAAATGTGTAAGTTTATAAGAGATTCTGTTGCAAGGAGAGGTTAAAGAAAAGCCTGAAAGCAGGGCTGAGATGAAGTGACATGAAGTGTCATGGTGACCTGTACCTAAGGCTTCTGCTTTATGCCATTAGGAGTGCCAAGCTTCCAAAGCGCCAGAGCACTACACTAGCTAACACAGAATTTACAGTCACTAAAACCTCATTGCCATGTTGCCCCAGTTCTTTCTGGATCTAATGTTTCTATGGTTTAATGGGGGGGAAGTGGGCAAAGGGTGGCTTCTCCTCATGGAAGCTGGCTGCATGCTTCCTTGTGAATATTATAAACAGACTGTGCCTGCCACCACTGTTTATTCATAAATTGTGGGTAGCTTTTGTCATGGAAGCCTTTCAGACTCGAATCCTGGGCTGGAACAAGACAAGGGCCCAATCTTTGCTTGGCCCCCTGTAACGCAGTAAGCGGGAGAGGAGGAGCAGGCCGGGTCCCTGTGGCGTTACGGCCTCCGCGCGCCGCTGGGAACTGCTGCTTCTGCTTCCTCTTGGATCTTTATGAAAAGAACTGCAACGGCAGTAACTGTATTGCCCATAAATTGCCTCACATTAATTCCTATTCCAATTCAGTGCAGCATACGTAAGTGAAAATCTTGGAAATATGTTTGCTAAATCATGTGGTAAATGGTCTTGTTGATGACTGCACAGTTGCTCTGGGGATGGAGTTGTTAAGCACTTATTATAGGAATCCAACAGGGCAAATTAAGAGAAACCTGTGTGTGTGCTTGTTATTTTAGGACTTTTATGCTCATCTTCTGAGAAGCCTCGTGTAGGACCTCCTGACCTAAAAAGACTTGCTGTCTTTAGTCGGAGGTTAACTTCAGAGAGCTCAGTCACTGACCTAGCAACAAGGAAAATAATCACCTCCGAGGGAGGGTTTCGTGTTGTTATTCTTTAATGCTAAATAGCTGCACGTTGCTGTTAATAATACATAGAAAGGAGCTGCTTTGCATTCCCTTTAGTTGTACGTGGGATTTTTACATGTAACTGAGGCTTTTTATACTTGTAGATTAGGGGGGGATATTTTATGTTTCGTTGTGGGTAATTGCTGAGCAGGTTTCTTATTTGTTTGTAACACCATTGCAAGCATTTAATCCATGAGCGTTCAGATGCAGTAGGTGGAACTCTAATCTGTACGTGACTGTTCCTTGGAAACATTATTCCAAGTACACAAAAACTCTGTGCATGACAGAATCTGCCATTATAATAAACTCTATCATAGAGGAGCCAGCACATGCTATTTTGTGCTGGGCTTAACCATTACATTGCAAGACTCAAATGCTACTCGTTTTGGAATAGATGTTGCTGTTGCTTGTATTACTTGCTAGGCACATTTGTAGAAACACAGCTCTAAAATATATCAATTCTTAATATAAGAATACATCTATGTGACTGTCAAATTTACCTATGTATATGTATAAAACCAGTGAAATCTTTTCTCATCTTACTTTTCCTCTCTACCTTCACTTAATTGTCTCTGAAATTGTATTAGCTATCTGAAGAACCATGATCTTTCCCTAGTGCCATTTTTCTGCAGCATCATAAGCATTTTTAGTAACCTTTGCTATCAGTTTTACTGGCAGATCTATATGTTTCAACTGAATCAGTTAAGATTTTCAGTGGGATGATTATTTTGCCAGTTGTCATTATTATGACACTGCAACTTGCCTTTGACAAACAAGGGGTCATCCATCTTTTGTAAGATACAAGCTCTATCATACATGAGCTCTGTCACTATAGCAAAGTTCATTGCTTGTTTCCTCTCTACAAAGGAACATCCTCACACTTGCTTTTGTTGCTGCATAGGCAGGTGTGTGTGTGTGTTTAATCCAGAAAGAAATTATTTTTAATCACAGAATTAAATGAAAATATAGCATACAATACATAGGGAAGTTGTGTTTTGTTTTAATTATGTAATACTGGAAAGTGTGAATAACATTCTGAAAATACCTGAAATGAGGTTCTTGTTTGAATTTCTATTTTACTAAAGAAATCTCTGTTAAAATGTAAGGTTAGGAAATTTCATTTGGATTCATTACTTTGTGTTTACAAAGGACTTTGTGTTTACAAAGGTCTTTACAAAGACAACAGGATCCTGTGTTGTCTTTAAATTGTAATTTTCTCCCATCTCTATTAGCTTGTCTATAAAGCTCTATCTGCAGCATGCTGAGAAATTGCTTAACTGGCTATGCTGTAAAATGTGTTCTGACCAGGTAAATTCAATGATGTTTCTTTTTATGATCATCTCTTCATTTTGTTTCTAGTATTGGTGATTAGTATCCAAAATTAATATGTGGTTAATGTCTGATGTATTCATATAAAAGCTGATACTAGTGTTACTCCTAGAAAATTTATGTTTGTTTGTGTCACTGCCAGTCTGTAAAATACCAGCATTAAAATGACTGTAACAAGGTGAAGAGTATTACATCCAATTTGGGGGAAAAAAAGGTCTTTTTTAGCACCTGTGATATTAAAGCATGTGATATAGGATCTTGCAAACCTTGTCATCAATTAATTATGTCGTTCAGTGTATTTTGTTGCGACGTTAAGATGCTGAGCTCATATCTTGTCCTATGAGCTGTGGTAGCTTCCGCGCACGTTTGCTTCAACTACAGCAGTGGGACTGTTACCTTGGGCCAAGGAACAGGGTGTAGAGATGAGGCAGTGCTGACTTTCGGTGGCAGCTGCTAAGCTGGCCAGGTGTGTCTGCCAGCTCTGCTGCAACATCTTTGTCTCCTGCAATACACCGGCAGTAAATGTAGCCAGTACCACAAGGAAAAAGATCTAAAAAAGCCACTTGGAACACATTAGTGTTTTGCACTATATGAAACTTGCATACACATCCCTGTATTTAAGCAAAAAGGTGCTCAGTGTTTCGCAGGTGACATGCAGCAACATGCAGGACTGGCCTCGTCATTCCGAAGCAGAACAATTTCCACTCCCTGAAATTCTTTTCCAGATTTACTGGGCTTTGTTTACAAAGGAAGTGATAGATGATAGGCTGAAGGAGTGGGATGAGGCATAAGTAACTACCTGTATTTTGTGTTTGGATGAGTTTGTGAAGACTTCACTGAATGGGGAAGACTGTTAGTGAGACCGTTCTTGCTAACGTTACTTCTCACTGAGCTTCTGTTAAGCTGATATACATAAATATATATATATATATTTGATCAAGGCAGGCAGTTGAACACATGTGCATTGAAACATGTGTTGACCCCTAAAACATGAATACCCATTCTTGGACATAATTCGTAATAGAGTGATGAAGAGAATTGTATGCTTCCTTTTAAGGAAACAAAGCAAGTTTGTACATAAACCCATGAAAAATAATCTATTATCTGTTTTATTTATGCCTACTTCTTTTATCGTTATATATTCTAAGTGTTAAAGGTATCAAAAGGAAAAAAGAATTACTTTAGTAGGCCTACATCATTTCAACATTTTGTTGCCTGGGTGTTGCAGAATTAAACTTGCTTGCCCTGAACCCGACAGTCCTTTTTTAAGTGGTTATTCTACCAAGCTTTTTAAAGAACTCCTAAGGTCCTAATAAGTAATTCAATAAAGGAGAGAGCTTTTAGTCCTCTTACAGCTGCAGAGTATTTCAGAATATCATGTAACAACTCACTGCAAGCACTTCTATACAAATGATAAAATTTCAGATAAAATACTGCAGGATGCTGCAGGTTATTTTGAAGAATGATTTGAATCTCTCACATCTCTACTAAAATATCACATGCAGGTTTTCTCCGTCTCCTTGGGATTTCACAATTACACCGTTGTCAAGAAGAATTTCCGCATAAGCAGTCTGTGGGGAGGAGGGGGAAATTACCAGACTGTAGTACTATATAGAATAGATGAGAATTAACTTTTTCTAGAGCACATGGTAAAACATGATGAGCTGGCTTGCTGTTAGTAGCAGTGCAGTACATATGTGTGCTTTGTTTGTTTGTTTTTTGTGATTCTGAATTTGGCTAGTTTAGTTAAAAGCCGGATTAGTTTGGCAACCTAACATTAGGTCACTTTAGATTATTTGAAATAATAGTATTGACATTAACCTTTTAAGTCTGCTTTTAATTTTCTGGAGAAGAAAAAAAGAAAAAAGATGACTTACTAAATTTATTAGAGGTTTTGGGAGAAAAATCTACTCTTATCTCCAAGACTAGAACTAATTGTTCAGTTTGATTCTATGCAATGGATAAGATGCACTTAGATTTTATTTTTCCTGTGCTACAAGTACCACTATAAACCAAGGGGTTACAGCGCTTCCGTTTTAACTTGCAAAAAGCAGCTGTGTTGTAGTTTAGCCAAGAAAAGGTATTTAGGCAATAAGTACATAATCTTAAAATTGAGAAGGCACTGTATATGCAATAATTCTGTATTTCTTGGGGGAAGTGCCAATATAGGTGTTTTTAGTTTTGTAAGTCTAGGGAAAATTTTAAGAAATATGAGGCTTTCTTTTCTTAACTGCAACTCTTGGCATTTAGGGGTGTTCTGCTGCTAAAGCACAAGTCAGGGATGAACTGTGTGTTTATATGTGTAAAGTTTTTTCTATTTTATTTTTATTTATTTTGATTTTTATTTTTTAATCACTGATGGTATGTGCTACTATAGAGTTTGGAAAGCCGAGCACAACTAAATGTTAACCTTAACCTGCTCTTATCCCCTCCCGCACGGTGACCGGTCTGACTGCGCTCACCTTTCTCAAATGGCACACCTTGCTCTCATTAAAACGTTGCACTGAAGCCTTGTGTTTGTGTGGACAGGGCAGCAGGGCAGGGCGGTGAAAGGCTGACCCAGTCGATAATGAAGCTGTTATGAAAAGTCATAGCAAACCTGGTGAGCAGCTGCTGCGCTTAGGGTGGTCATCAGTGACGGGTGAAAGGACGTCGTGGTGCTTCACGGGGCTGTTGTCTTCTCTGTGTTGATCCTGTTCGGTACTGGGCCTAGAGAGGTACAAGTTTTGGCCCGAAAAAGCTGTGTGGTAGCAACCCACAGGAGGTGATTTGCAAAATTTTTGCCTGATAGAGGCCCAGTGATGGTAGCAATCTGTGAGTTTATGTTTAAACAGCATATCCCTCACAAGGCGGTGGCTAGTGGCGTAGATGAGCCATCCGAACTCGGAAGCAATTGTATATTGGGAGGTTCTAACAATGTTAGGAGTATGATCGAAGGGTGACTGTACAAAAACAGCTGGAAGCTGTAGTGATATTTCCCCTCAAATGTGACAGTAAGAGGGGAAAGGAGAAGTCTATTTGATGTGGTTTCAAAGGAACAGAGAAATTCCATGACTGGGAGGAGAAGCTCCATTAAGAGGAGTTGGGACATCTGGAAGAATTTTGCCTTAAACAGCTTTCCCTCGTGAGGAAATTGAGGGAGGGAAAGGAGTACGTTTTACACTGCTTTTTCTGTGAGTTTGACTTCCAGTGATAGCTAAAAGGTAAAAAGTTTTTTGCGGGTGCAGGGAGAATGCCTCTGTTGCCTGACTTGGTCAAAATGGAACATCCCTGTCAGCTTACCCGAAAACATTCCAGCTGGTTCTGACCAGAAGTCGCTTTTTCTAGGTGATAGCTGAAAAGAAAATTTTTTTTTTTTTTGGAAAGCTTGCTATTCAGTTTGCAAACATGTCATTTTGCATTTCTAGCAGCTCTTTTTGGCCTCCCACTAAGGGGTTTGGAGGCAAGAGGTGGCAGCGTCGCGGTGGCTGCGAGGGGCTTCTCGAGGTCCATGGGCCCTGCCCCTTGCTCCAGGCAGGGCCAGCATCAAAGTTGGGTCACGTTGCTCAGAGTCTTGTTCAGTCAAGCTCTGAAAATCTCCGAGGATGGAGATTTTGCAGGCTCCCTTGGCAGGCTGTTCCAGTGTCTAACCATTCTCATTAGGGAGCGGCAGGAGGCAGCTTATAGCTTGTTCCTTACTGGGTTTTGGATTTGGATCCCAATTTGAGGGTTCCTCATCTGACTTCTGGGTAAGATGCAGTTTAGTTTAGCATACAAGCTCATTTGCTTTAATCTAGAGCTTTTAATTAGTATGTTGTAAAAATTAGAAATACTGCTCTTTTAGAGGCTCAGGTGGGAGACTCCTCTTACTCCTAAATTAGCGTCAGGATTTTTACTCGTTGATTTTTTTTTCTTTTTTTGCTAATTTTGAACTGCTATAAGGTGTTTCAAAACTCTTGAAATGTTTAGTCCTGTTATCTTGTAAAATTGTTTATGCACGTTTATTTTCTTTCTCAAATGTATAATATGAGTTTTCATTCTCTCCTAATGCTGAGATGGATTGATTGCAATGTGCCTGCATTTATCTATTTTGCTCTTGCACTTTTCTGTATAAAGAGTTCCATTATTTTCAACTAGCTTCTGAAATAATAAAGCGCTATGGTGTTTGTATCAGGTTGCCCAGCTTGAATTAGGGTTAGGGTTCTTGGGCAAAAAATAAAGGACCCGAGTTAAGAGTATTTTGGAGGATCAAAAAAGGGGTAGGGTTTGGGGCATTTTTGTTGTTGCAGTGGTCTTATATATATATGTGTGTGTGTGTGTGTATATGTGTGTGTGTATATAAACATATGCACACACACGTGCACACGCATACACACGTGCGTGCATGCACACGTATATAAAATAGGTGACATATAGCTAGCTAATAACTCTAGTAATAACTCTAGCTCTAGCTAATTAATGGCTTACAAAAATAGTAAAGAGCTGATGAAGATAAGAAAGATATCCCCAAGGCTCTATCATTCCCCATGTCACATGTGGAAATTACACTCTTCTGCAGAGTAGTGAGCATTGGTGTCTTTTGAGGCAATGGACTGACCTGCAGTGTGAATGAAGTGCAAGGAGTTGAATCTGTTGTTGTTGTAAATGGGATTTTGGGGAACATTAGTGCAGGACAAGAATGAAAATTTAGTTTGCTTGATACCACATAGCAAATATGTTGAGAAAGGAGATGTTTATGTATTCTGTCCTATAAACCTTTCTTCAAGTAAAGCATATTGGGTATATATTTTATTGTAAAGAAAAGAAAGTATTTGATATGAATGCGGTGGTTTTGGTCGCCAGAGTTAAGGGAATGTCTCCTACTAGTGAATTATGCAGGTTGCTTCAAACACATGACATAAAAGCCTTTGCATGCTCTTTGCAAGTTTTAGTGAGAAACCATTAAAATATTTTAAGGACTATTCTAACATTTAGGTATAGAAATTTCATACTGCATTTAAGCTAAACTGCTTTACTGCAACTGCTTTATAGCTTTTGAAAGAAAAAATAATTTGTGATGGATTTTTAAAGACTCTTTTGGCTCTCTAAACACCTTGATACCTAAATACATTTTGTGATAATTCCCTAATTTGAATCTTTTGTCTTGGAATCTGCTCACATTAGAATCAAATTATTACAGTTTGATTGGAAAATTGTTAACTTCGTATATGAAGTATAATGTAAACCTGGAAGCTGAAACATGTTTTGATTTAGAAGAATGTTACACCACAGTTGCACTATAATGTTCACCTGCAATTATCTTGGTTAGGTGCCCAAGCATTGGTGCAAGGGGCAAAGCAAAGGACAGCTGTACCCAATGTGTTTATATTTTCATCCAGTGCCTGTCAGTCATGGATCAGCCTGGAGAAATAGGAGCATAGCCCCCATTCTGGTTTTCACCAAAAATTTCTTGTCAGTGGGCAAAAACTAAGGCCACATCTTTATATGGAAATTCAGCAGGAATTAGACAACAGGATGACTTTTAAAAATGTCTGGAGAAAACTGTTCTCTTTTTCTGTCTCTTAATCAGATGTTCCCTGAGAATACAAATAGCTGTGCTGGTCTTGCATCCAAGCTTAACTTTTTTTTCCTCTGTAATCTTCCTTGTTTGCTCATCTACAATCATAGAAGATACTTTGTTGCATGTTGCATAGTCATTTGTTATGGAGAGTTAAAGTGTTGATTTTAATAGTAGGAAATTGAACTCTGTCTGGATTATTAACTTTTTTCCCTAATTAATAACTTGGGTGAGAAGGCTGTCATTTAAATGCAATGGGCTGCTCTAACAATATGGGACTGTCGTTAACTTCTAGCCGTAATAGAATTTCTAAGATATATAATGAATAACAGCAGAAAATTGGGTTGGGAATTAATAGCTATAATATATTTGCTGGTTATGCTGCTTTGTCTTTGTTGGAGAATAGTGCCTAGATATTTATTGCAGATACAAGTTGCCAAGCGGTAATTAAGTTATATTCTTCTTTTGTGCCTAAAATTGTACATTTATGGGGGATTCATTGGACAGAGTGTGGGAGGCGGAAAGTGGAGCTTTTTAGCTACTTTTAGTCCATGACAGTCTAACCTCCTTGCCACCCATTTTTCTGCGGTGATGTTGGACTTGCATGTCTGTCTGCAGCTGCAGCATCTCTCCAGCCCCTCGAGGTGGGAAGAAGCTCCAACTCCATGTAGCATCTGGGCTCTGTGTGTCGTTCCCTTCTTTACCAAAGCTTCCTTTGCCCTAATGCAGATCAGAGAGGAGCCAAATCCAGACAGTCAGCAATAGTTACCCATGATTTCACACGATCATTTTGAGTCTAAGCAGTCGACTTCTTTTTGAGAGCTATTTTCATGTGGAAGCTACTAGGAAAGTGCCTCGTGTTAGCTGTGCAAGTGTCATGCTAATAGCTCTAACTTAAAATAAATATCAATAAGGTTAGTTTTGCAGGTCTGAAACGAAGCTTCAGTTTAAGGATTTCAAGGAAAGGTTCTGAAGAAATGGCTTACCCTCCATTGCCTTCAGAAAGAAGGCATTCAAGTTCTCACACGCGCGAGCACACAAAGGTTCCCAGGAGCCTGCGCCAAAGTCATTAAATTTTATCCTTAGGCCTTTCCTCATCTTCAAAATATGGCATGGCCCTGGGGTCTTGTTTAGCACTATAATAAAGCAGCCCCTGGAGTATCCAGTGCCAGATGAAGATGCCGATGTGATGCAAATTCTGATTCAGTATAAATTCACACTTCCCACTCAATTTGCTGAAAATGTTCCAGCACCAGACTTGATGCTGGGTCATGTGTCACCCGTTCATACCATCCTGACATTGTGCAAAATTGGGTGCTGTCTCTTTTCTTGCAGCTGGCCTCAAAGCCATATATTCTTGCAGCAGCTGGCATAATCTCCATATAATGTCATGCAACCAGTTTGGCATGTCTCGTCCTATGTCCAGGAGAGGTGGCAGAGTGGTTTGGACCTTCTGTCTCATTAGGCTGATGCACAGTTTTAGTCAGTACTGACAGTTCGTCATGCCAAGCATCTTGACGAGTTGGCTGTTAGCACAGGAGAAAAACCATCAAAGCAAATGGTTTTTGATGTTCTCTTTAAAACCACCAGAAAAGACTGCAAATTGAATTAGACTTTTGGGTTTCATATTTAGGGGTGTGTATAGGTTTGGTGTGTGTGTGTGTGTATTTTTTTTTTTTTTCTTCTTCTTCTTCTATGGAGCTGGCATTTGGTGTTCTGGTAAGGGAGATGGTTAGGAATTTTGGAAGTGCTGATGTAGAAGGACTAATAAAGGATGGTGTGAAAAGCGAGGTGAAATCTTTTTCTATGGAAATGCAGCATTTGTGATATCACTCTCCTATAACTTATTTTGCTGCAAATTCACTAGATGGTTAATATATGAAATCAGCTTTCCTGGTTGACTGGAATTTACCCTTCTTTCATAATATAAAAAAAAAAAAGTGAATTATTACTTTTACCACTTCTAAAATTATTTGGTTGATCTATTTTTTTCATAAAATGGGCAACTGAAAACTCAAACTATTTATGGAACTTACTTGACTAGTTCTTTTTTCTTCTTTTTTTTTCTTTGAGAAGACAGGTGTTTTGTCCTGGATTTTTATTTTAACATTTTTTCTTTTCTTTATCCTTTTCTAATGTCATTCTCCTATTTTCAGTATAATCTTGAAGCTGTGTTCTGTTTTCTGTTCTTATTTTTAGATCTGTCATATGTCTCTCTCTTTGAACATCCCTCTTTCTCCTCATCTATTACAAGGATGCACACTGCATGTTGCTGTAATTCGTAGGAGAGGGCCATTTTTAAGGAGGATTTTTAGGGGCGCACCATGAAGAGACAGAGGAAGTAAATTGGACAAAATCCTTTGAGTTATTTCTCTTCTTGCCCTCCCTTGCCCAGCTGGGAAATACCTACTGGGAAACTGAAGTCATCTTCAGATTCTGGTGGGTAGTTCTTCCCTTTGCTTGCATCATATACCGTTGGCAAAAATATGAAGTTTATTCAAAAAAAGAAAGTGCCTGTTGTAATTGGCAACTTCTTTCAATTATTTTTTTTTTTTTTGCTGGCAGTAGTGCAAAGCTAGCATCATCTGTGGTCAAGCTAGCTAGACTTGGAGGATGTGTCCTATGAAAAACCCCTTCTGTGCTGAGAAAACCCTTTAATATCACTGTCTCGTTTCTGATATTCGCACGCACCCGCTAATGACGGTTTGTTAGGTTAGACTTAGGAGATGGTGTATTGAGATGGTGTATGGAGAGGCCTGGTTTAGCTGTCTCCTCGTTTCGGGAGGTTGAATGGCTTCTGCTCCCACGCAGGCTCCCAGGCGGGCCCGGCCGCCGCGCACACTGGGGGCAGCGGCCACTGCCTCGAAGGGACCCGTGAGGGTGGCCGGGGCATGGGGGTGTCCTCCCCAGGGGCAGGGTGCTGCTCTGGGGATTGCCCTCTGCAGGAGCTGCCCTCCACACCACACGGCCTGTGCGCGTTGGGCGAACGCGCTCTTACCCTCTGGCCTGTGGTTCTGTAGCGGCGCTTGCTCAGAGCCACTGAGTCACCGTGTCCGTGATTGCTCTAAGCTATACAGGTGATATTCACCTGTCATGGTCTTACCAACTGAGCATGTCAAGGTCTTAACAACTGAGACAGTAACGGAAAGATTCTGATGGTGCTCAACCAAGTCAATCCCAAAATGGCCGAACAGAAGGAGGAAAAGGTACTTCAGTAGCTTGAGAGACCCTTTTGGAGTTTTGAAGGCCTATAGTGGGTCTGTTTGAACTTGTAAAAGTAGTTAATGTCATTTGCAGTGACATTCGATAGGCCACTAATTTATGGCCTTCCTGTGATTTATCGTTCAACTTTGTGTCACTAGAGCAAGCTCCAGTGCTAAACCTTATGTAGAATAACCTACATGTAAAAGCAAACTGCAGTCGCACAAATCCAAAACAAAGACTTGTGTATCACTCCTACCTTACCTGTGACTCTTACCTAACCAGAGTCTTCCCTGCCATTTCAGGCATAAATCAAAGATATGTAACAAGCCAAAGGGGTGTGAGTTCTAGCCAGCCCTTGGCTGCTTTGTGAATGAAGCTCCAATGACTCAGGCGTGTGCTGCAAGTTGATGTAGGAAAGCATATGTCCATTTCTGACCTTCACTTACCAACTGATTGAGGAAGGGCTAGGAATAATGCTAGCACCCCTGCTTAAAATATTTTAACAGCATAGAGTGCTAGAAAATGTGATCAGAGAGGTTCATCAGTGTGTATGCCATCTAACAGATGTTTTCAGGTCTGTCTCAGTGTGGGGGTGGAAGGTTTTGAAGCTGTTCCTTTCACATAATCATATTAAAATAGAATTGTTTCTATCCAATGTCTAAGAAACACCATTTGAGAAATCTGTACCTTTTCTTGGGATAGTTTTTCCACTCAAATGTATTTAAATAGAAATGTCAAAACTAAATACAGTACAATACAATGCACGCACAAAAATCCTAGAATCGACCACTGTCGTCTCTCTTGGCAGCATCTGGGAAGCCTGTGTGATGAGCAGGAGCGGTGCCTGTCTCATAGCTCCTGAGTGTTGAACTGTTGCTGGATCACTTGCTGACCCTTCCCTTCATATGATTTCTTCTGGGATCAAATAGAGTGCTGCCACACCGAGCTTTTTCCAAGCAGCGGAGGACTGAACTGGAGACAGACTTATCTTAGATTGACGACTAGATTGATGGTAAGCAGCGCGGAAGGTTCAAGCCCCATGCTAGCATGAAATCATTTGACAGATAGAAATATTTGCTTATAAATTGAAAGAGTAGGTAATAATAGTGTTTTTTATGATTACATTACATGATATTTTATGATTACACAGACTAATAGCTAGCAGATGGCAGAGTATACATTTTACTTGTTTACCAAGATGATGGATGGCAGTGATTGAAAAAAATTTTTTTTTTTCTCTCTCCCCTCTTGTTACATTACTCTGAAAGCTTGTAGTGGACAGGCAATTTACAATATGAGTCAACAGTAATTTGTATCTGCTCTGGATTTTTGGAGAACATCAGTTCTGTTTCTTATTTTATTGGAATTTTTCTTTTTTCAAAGGTATTTTCTTTTCAGATGAAAAATAAAAGTAAATATGTGCTGTGCTTTGAATGTGTCTGAAACATCAGGCCTTTAAAAGGAGGCATGAGTGCCTGACAGTCCACATATACAAATAATATCTGTTTGTACAAAAACATCTGTTTGGAGATTTTTTTTACCACTGTTCTATTTCAATGTTTATCATATTACTTCAGCATTTTGAAGAGATATGCTCTGTCTTTTGTTTGGGCACCTCAGCGCAAATCTACGCTGTTATGTTGCATATTACCAAGATAGTTAAAGCTATCCAGCCACAATAATAATTGCAATGTTTTCCATCCCTCTTATTTAATTGGTATTGACTTACTGAAATTATCTATGTGCGTGTGTGTGTTGTACACAGCTGCCATTTAAGTGCTGTTTGTTTTGAAACATCACTCGGGTAGCAGACTTAAAAACTGTTTTTATTCTGGGTTCATTCCCTATCTCTTCTAGTCTCCAGTGGCAGATGCCCAACTCCCTGCTGTGTCCCCAAAGCCTGCAGTTTCCTCAGTGGTTTTGCTGGCCAACTTGTGCTTTAGGTGGCTAGTACCTGAATTGCTGTCTCCAGGTGAATATAGGGATAAAGCTATGGTTACTTTTCCCTCAAGAATTGCTATGTTAGATCTTATTTTCCTCTGCAGTCTTTGGCTTTTAGGAAGCTCATATCAGAGGCATCCAGCACTTCATCAAATCCAACAGAAGTTGCCCAACAGATTCAAATGATATTATGTGAAGACTAAACACAGAATCGTAACACCAGTTTCCTGAAAAAAATCAAGCTAAAACCATCAGATGGCAGCAGGTTGTCTTTTCTTTCAAAGAACCCAGTAAGGCCATGAAAATTAGATCCTTTTAATGAAAGGGTGAGGGAATTCATTGCCAAAGTTGTGACAGGACATTTTAAAACTTTAAAACTATGATTATTTTTTTTCCACATAAGATTTACCTTCCAGCCAAAGGATGGCACATGATGTATGCATCCAATTTCTAATGCAAATACTGAGTCTATTTAAAACTGTCCCTATAAAGCCCTTTGTGTTTTTTGTATATGTGGTAAGAACTTGGAGTCTAGTTCAGTTCTAGGTGAATCAGATGGATCTATTCAGTCCCTGTGTTTCCATCCCTTTCTATCTCCCTTCTCTCAAAGGGGTGCTCAAAGCCACTACTACTGGCTTTTTAGTAGGGAGAAAGTCTATGATGCTGTTTCAAATTGTGATGTGTAGAAGAGATTTTTTTTTCACATAGTTGCTGGCAGCCCTAGTGAGGTTGTAGTGAGCTCATAGTCTCTAACTCCATGGCACTCTTTCTATTTTTTTTTATTTTTTTATATATATATATATATATAAAATGTATATATAATATATACATGTATATGTATATATAATGTGTATATATATAACACTCTCTGTTTTTCACCACTGATTTCAGATTCAGCTGGCATATCAACAATTCCTGCCTTGCTTGGTTTTCTTCCTTTGACTAAATCTTCTATTTATCGTTCTCTCTAAGATACAGGTTTTGGACCTCTGTGATAATACAATACTTTTCAGCTTTTGTCTAAAGATAAAATAATTCCTGGCTTTGTCTATGAAGAACGGAGTAAGAAATAAGCAGCAGAAGTTTAACTGCCAAGAGCTAAACAAGAATCTCCAAAACCTCCTGATTTTTACAGGGAAACCTGTGTTCTGTACTTGAGTCGTCATTGCTGAATGCTTGAGGTTGGCAGTAGTGGAAGAAAACAGCAGAGGTAGACAAGAGGAGTAAAGAGCTATGTTGTTGGCTGCCTCTAATTTTCATAGGGCTCTTGATGCGAGAAAGGAAGTACTTCAGCAAAAAAAAAATTGGCAGTTGCATCATAATTTGCTCCATAGTGCTCACTGGATTTAGGAAAAGACACAAGCTGGAGATGAGAGCTCTAGTTGCTTGTACAACTCGGGTGTCTTTGCGTGCGCCCACACCTCTGCTTGTGCATGGGCTCGGGTGGCTGGCTGCAGCTCCAGCCTGGGGGGCCGACCCACACTGGTACTAACCTGGCAGAAATGAACCTTTAGCATTTAGCTCACTGATGTGAGCTGTGCTAACGGGTCGGGGTCCGGCTGCACGGAGCTCCGGATGGGGCGAGGAGGAGGGATGCTCCTTGGTTTTGCCAAGGCTCGTGGGTCCAGCGCTGCGGGGCTCGTCCTGCCCCGGGCTCTCCGCAGCAATACGCGCGCCGGCTTCCGCACGAGCCAGGGGCTCGCTGCCCTTAGCCTGCAAACCCCACGGCTTTGTGGGCATGAGGAGTGATAAACCAGGCTACAGGTCTTAGTTAAGGAATATGTAAAATATACATTAGCTGTAAATAATGGTCTCTGTCCCAGATTTTTGTTAGCTTTTTTGTTTTCAGCATTGGTTCTTAATTATGCATATACTCTAAGGCTTGCTAGATCTCCTTTCTAAAATTATGCAGAAGAAATTTTTAGTGCCTTTTTTTTTAAAAAAAAAAAAAAAAAAACAGTGTGTGCATGTCTTATTACTGCAAGGCTTCTCCTAATTTAAAAATATTCAGGCATTATTTTGTAAGAGCCTGCTTTTTTTGTTTCCTTTTTTTTGTGGCTCTTGTTTTTAGTAGTTCTCTCATACAGAGGGAGAGAAAGGATTTTTCTTTATGTGTTTATGTGTGTCGGAATTAGATCTTCACAATTTCATATCACTATGATCAATTCTGTTCTTGCCCTGTATACAACTATCACATAAGTCACTTGGAAGCCCTTGTAACAACACAATACTACTGTTAACTCTTATCACTATTTCTAAGTAGGAGATTTGTATGTGTCGGGTAACATGTTTAAATTGTTCATCATAAATGCCTCAATCTACTGCAGCCTTTTCCCAGCTCACTTTAAAAATAGCACAAATATGATCAAATTTTGAAACATCTCTATTTTGAGACTATAATGTAAGCTAACACAGACTGTCATAACCAGTTTTCTGTGTATTTAGTGAAGTGATATTTAGGGATTTGGGACTTTGATTTCTAAAATTGCCACCAATTTTATTATTGTTTCTTGTATCAGCTGGCTTGTTTTAGCTTACAACCAAAACAAAGCTGAAGATGTATAAAATATTGTTTGTACTGTTCTATCAATATTTTTATATGTTTCATCAGACTCTTTCCAAACTGACCCAGGCTGATCACTCTGCAAAGGTGCAAAATCACTGCTTCATGAAGGCAATTTCAGCAATTTTAGGGGAAAAAAAGGGCTGCTTGAAAGAAAAACAACTCATGATGTCTCTTCAGAATAAAAATTATATTTACTGCCTTGCATGTGACAGTGTCCAAGGCTCGTATTCATTTTAGAGTAACTGATTTACAGGTAGTTCTGTTCTTTGTCATTCATTCTGTTGTGCCTTAGCTAAAAATAAATAAATAAATAAAAATGATTTTAATAGCTGTGCTATTAGGATACTCTCAGGCTTTGGGAATGAAAAGATAGAAAAAAAGAACAACTGTAGTTCATGTCTCTAGGATATGTCTTTTTAGTTCCAAAAAGATTATGATAAAAAGTCTATGGTATATTGTGAAGAGTTTTTTGTTCCCAAAATAAAACTTGATTACTTATAATTCATGTTAGTAGGCTTTGCATATGGAATTTTGAATGTGCATGTTCTTTTTTATAAAAAAAAAAAAAAAATGAAGTGTTAGAACTGTACAAGTAAGACCCAGTCCTATACTTTGCTGTATTTCTGAAAAGATGTGAAAACTCACTGTAGATCTGTGAGAACGTTCAAGAATGGGGGGAGGGGGGAAATATTTATTGTGCTTTTCTCTTCCTGACTGTCATCCTTGCTTAAAAAAGAAAATGGTGTGACTTAGCACTCTGTTTATGTATTTTTGTGGAGAAGGTAAACTTAATGCCCCTGAGTTAATAGATGACAATGTCGAAGAGACAGAGACAGAATGGAGCTAATTTAACCAAGGTCACACACAGCAGTCCAAAAAAGATCTGTCCACTTAGTTTTTCCCCTGTCCTATGAAAAACTGTTTAGAAAAATCAAATAATATCATTTTTTTCTGAGAGGAAAAAAATAATTCTCTTAAAGATACTGATCTGCAGAACTATTCCAAATGTAAAATACCCACTGATATCTTGTATGCTTTCAGTCTGTCACTTACAGCAAATATTTCACCACTTCCATCTGCTTTTAACCCCCTACCACAAAGAAAACTCAAGTCCCCCCTTTTTCTTTTTTTTCTTTTTCTTACCGACATGAAATCAAGAACTGTTTTAGTTTAGATCAGCTAGAGTGTCTTAAGGAAGCTTGAGGGAGAATTTGAAATGTATCCACAGTATCTCTTGTGTAAATTAGGTTTTTGATCGTTTTGATGAGGGATAATTGCTTAAACATGACAGTTAATTTGTGTTTTGTATTCCAGTGTAGAAGCTTCAGAGAAAGTGTGTGAAACTGCATATAGCTGTAGACTTTACTTCAGATTTTCTTGACTTGAAAACAGTCATTTTTATCTCATCTTTAACTACAGCACTTCACATATTTTGGTAGCATGCTAATACAGCAAATCTATGTAGAGTAGAACCTCTTCTTTTTGATAGACTTTATTTTAGAAGTTGTTGGCAGTGACTATGTCTATGCTATAACCATACTACTAGCTTGGGGAAATTTGCTTTTTTTTTTTTTTTTTTTTTTTTTTTTTTTTTTTTTTTTTTTTTTTTAGTGACTGATCTTCAGTGTGTGTAGGGTCAGGACATTAGTTGATGTGGGTGTTCTTGACCAGTGGAGTGGAGAAAAAATGTAAAAATCGGTTTTCTGTCAATAGTCTAAATGTCTGTATGGATAGAGGACATGCATTTTTAACACTTCCTTATCTCTTTATCTGGTGTATTCAGCTGATGCAGGGTGTGATTAATAGAAACAAATGCCTTAGAGCTCATAATAAGAGGGAGCATAGTAATCCATCTTCAGATAATAAGCATCCCCTGGCTCTGAAATGCTGAGGGAATGCCTAAATAACAGCAGCGACGTTCTGACCATAGAAGATCAGAACTTGTTCCAGTTAGTTTGAGACAAGCGTTGTCTTTTGCCGCTTGCCATGGATGCAGAGCGAGCCGGGGGTTTTTGTGAAAGAAGGATGTCCTGCATGGGAGCATTCCTGCATGGCCTGCTTCAGCACTCTGCGGGCAGAGAAGAAACATGGAGTTAAGAGGAATTTTAATATCAACTCCTGGTGTTGTTGGTTTTTCTTTGGAAAAGTGCTTTTAAAAGCTGGGGTACTTTATCATCACCCATGACAGAAGTTTCCAAGATGTTAATGGGGCCGCTTTGCTGAAGCATTGCCAGCCGTGTACAGCCTAGAAAGAGAAACGCTCTTTACCACATGGTGGTTTTGAGGAAGGTGGCCTTGGTGGGGAAACACACGGAACGCAGCATTCCCCCGCACCCCCAGCATCCTTGAAGTAATAGCATGCACGAGAGCCGCTGAAAGAGAAGTGTGCTAGGCTTGAGAAACTAGTATTTTTAGACTAGTTGTTTCATGTTCGTAGGTTTGGGTCCTCCAACTACGCTGCAGTGGCAGGGCAGCATCTCCGCATAGCCCTCCCTGGCTCCTGGCAGCTCTTTCATCCCTCTCCCTGCGAGCAGTAAGCGTGGTGGGATCAGCTGCGTGCCAGGAACAGAGCACGCCAGCAGCCGGGGAACGGGCAGAATTTGACATTACCGAGCTTGTCTTGGGCCCACTCTTCTTGGGAACGGAGATCTTAGTTAATGGATATAATAGTATTTTAGAATACTACAGAAAGTTTAAACAGGGCAGAGAGTTTAATGTTAATTTATTTGACTGCTGCTATGGCAGGGATGCTCAAGCGCTGTACTACCTCGGCTTCTCTTCCTGAATAAATATATTCTCCTGTAGTCGTAGTTTTTGGTTAGCAGCCTGAAAACGGTGTGCAAATGTCAGAGTGGTGCTGTATATTAAAATGTATTATTAGCCCTCTTGGTACCCTAGCATGATATATCTGAAGTAGGATTTTTAAAGGCACACATACATCTTCCTAAGAGACAGATTTTTGCAAATCTGTCTCCATTTACTCTCATTAGTATTAAATCAGTTCAATTGATAACAAATGTCAGACAGTAATGTTTCTAGTTAAACAGACCATCTGCCTGTTTCATAATATGAACATTTATGCTTACAATGAGTACACTTCAGCTGTGTCTGAAGTGACAGGTAGTAATGTCTGCTAGAGGCTTCGGAATATGTTATGTATATTTGAACCATAATTAGTTGTATGCTTTCTTGGAATTGCAGTTAAGGGAGGTTTCCTTCCATGAGGATCCCTCATCTCCTTTGAAAATGTTCTCTTCCTCTTAGCCTTCATTTTATTGATCTGTGATTGTTTGTGATTCCTACTAATATATATGTATTTTTTTTCAAACTGGTTAGTCCCCCCAACCCTGAATTAGTGGAATTTGTAGACACTAATTGTTTATTAATTGAAGTAATAGTCTGAACAGAATCATGTTGCTACTGTTCACCACTTTGTTTTTATGGTTCAAGGAATTTATTTTGAAAAAAACACAAATGCTAAACAAAATAACACACACATCTTTCAAATCCCTCTAGCAATTTAAAAGGAGGTCCAATTAAAACTTCCAGGATTGTGAGATTTTAGGTATAGATATATACAGTGATGGAAGGTGACCCCAAGTGCCCCAGGCCGTGGTGGCCTCCAGCCCCACCACGTGGGTGACACACCATCACCGCGGGCCAGGGCTCAAGTGAGCAAGGTTAACCCAGCCCGTGGTGACTCAGTGGAAATTATGCGCTTGTGCAGAGATCTCTTGCTTTGGAAAGGGACTGTGCCCAAGAATATTTTATTGGAGCAGTGCATTTGAGTAGTAGCAGGACTTCATGAAGATCACTGGCCTCTCTGTGTCGAAAGGGATGTATTGTTGCCCCTTCTAGTTTTCCTCCATCCCTTTTCATTGGAGACAATACTCTTCAATATCTTGGTGTCTGTGGTGAGGCCAGTATTAGCACGCCAAAAACAGACTAGAAAACATTAATACATCTTAATCACTAGGGAACACCATCCAAATAAGGTTAGTGAAAGATGATTAGTGAAAAGACACTAGGTGGGTTCCCCCCCACTTTGTCTTACAAACTCCTTTATATTCAGAATGGAAAGGTTAGTTAAACACTGTATTTGCAAGGGGTGGAGAGATGATTTACTGAGTTATAGCTAATGATACATGAACCAATATATAATTTCTTAGACTTTTTACAAGCTGTGGGCTATCACCTTGTTAGTTTGAGGATGAAGGCAAAGAGAATAACTGAGCCATTCTTTTGATTTCTCAAGACCAGTTAAATTTATTTCCATTCAATTGAACAGGTATTTGAAGAAACCTTTGTGTTGTTGCAGGGTGGTGGTCATTGTTCTATTGCCATTTTTTAAACAAACTCTTCCCCTCTTCCATAGTTTCTTCAGTGTCTCCAGAACAATATTAATTCATGCATTCATTCATCCGTTTACATCACATGTGCTCCTCTTACACTGTCACATACTGGTCAGTATTTGAGTAGCTGCATGAATAATACGTTGTTATCTGTCTACTCTGTGCTTTGTTTCTGTAGTGCATAGGATTTTTCATAAGTGCTTAGGCTATATTTGACTCTTCTGGTTGAAATAGGATCAGAAACCTGAGTTTAAAAAAAAATAAAGAAAGAAACCTAGAATACATCTTTATTTCTGATTTGTCTACTGTACTAGTACTGTCTACTATTTGGTGTTCTGACGTAGCAGAGGATTTTTGTGTATGGAACAGTAACAATTTTTGGATGCATCAAATCGAGACTTTAACTAGAGAAGCTTCATCAGTGAGAGAGAGGGGGGAAAAAAGTGAAAATGTTACTAGAAATTGCTGGGGATCTTGATGGTACAATGTTAAGCACTGAGGGTGGATACTTGTGTACAAAGAAAATCCTACCATAAAATCAAGGTCGGAAAATTCTGCCAAGGTTCCCAGTGAATAAATACTCAGCACAATTTGTTTTGTGTTAAAGAATGTAAAGGCAGCAGACAAAACTGCAGAAGCTTTTGAGACTGTGGAACTGCTTCAATATAATATAAAATGCTTTAAATCATAGTGATGCATTATATGCATATCATGATAGAACACTTGGAAACATAACATCCCAATATATTTTTGTCTAAGTGCTCTGTAATTATGTGCGTATGATATATCACTGTAATTTAAAACATTTTAATCTTTGTTTACTCTTTAATCTGATTTTACTAGTTTTCCTTCTTATTCCCTCTTTGCTGATTTCAGTAATAAAAATGCAGCATCTGATACCTCATTCTCTTATGGGTTTTGGAATCCAAAGGTTTGGAAAGTGAATACAAGAATTCTCAAATTTGAAGGTCTGACTAATCCATTAAAGATCTGTGAGACTGGAGAGGACTATCCTGTTGTTGGATCCAAACAATATAAATGATAAAGGTACATGCCATAAATTCATATGAGTTATATAAATCTTAGGACCTAGTTCTGTTCTCCAGACTCAGTGGAGTTAAACGTGTCTCTCAGTGTTCAACCACTATTTTGGTGGTTAAAAATATCCAAATTAACATGTCTTAATTAAGGGCCTTTTTTTGTAAATAAAGCAGTATTGTCTTGATGACAGTGTTTTTTTTATTCCTAACCATTTTTATTATGAAAGTATTTCTTATGATGACAATTAATTTCTGCAAGTGATGAGCATATTCTGTGAAATCTGTAGTTTGGCAGAAGCAATAGAATCTAAAATAAAATCTAAAGTTTGGTGTATATATAGAGTTGTTCACTACTCAAAGACCCTTACTGCATAGTTTTCAATTTTGGTTGATTCTTTAAACGTACAGCACCAATTATAGCTGATATGTGCTGACATGTGGTATTTTCACTTTACAATTCTATCTAGTTAGATAATTTAAATACATAGGTAAAGGTACCCAACACCCGCAGTGAATGTGCCCACCTGCTGCTTTGCTTTATAAGAACTGACTTAGGTTGTTCAGTTAATAAAAGTTTTAAATACCGTATCTATAAAAGGCCTGATACAAAATCCTCCAACTAAGGAACACTTCTCTTACGATTTATTTGATAGTGAAAGGAGAGAGGATGCTTAGTGCTGGGCTTAATCTTTTCCAATTTCCTTGTGAAAAAATGTATTTGAGATTGACCTGACTCTTGATAATACTGACTGTACTGAGGAACTCGGTGCAATGGCTGTGAGCAGGTGTGATTTACTTGTCTTCTCCTTAATTAAACACTGTTTTGGGGGCAGTTTTGTTTTGTTGTTTTTTCCCCCATGTATCTCATCCTAGCTACCTGCCCTTATCTCTTAAAAGAAAGTGTATATTTGTTCACTTCTTCCGTGCCGAGACCCTTGTTCTCCTTGAGTTGCACTCACAAGGGTCACTTCTTGGCCACCTGCTTTTGTATATTGTGTCTAAACCGTGCTGCTAACTGACAGTTATGTGCTCATGATTCTCAGCTCTGCCTGTTTTTTGACACCTTTAATGACTCTCTTCTGTTCTCTTTGCCTGTTTGTGTTGAGTTTCTTCTAAATACTTCACATGGATATGTTTCTCCTGAGGACAAATCGGCTCTTCTGTCTCTGCTCTGTTAGAATTGCCATGCATAACCTCAGTATCAGCTTGGATCCTGAGCTTTTCAGCTGATACCTTTCCTATACTTGCAAATCTCACTTACTATATGTAACATAGACTTTTTTTTTCACTACCTTGTGGCCTGAACTTCCTCTCTTGATAATTGTGTTTTGCTGTAATCCTTCTAGGGCTCCATCCTTGTTGTATGTGGAAAAAGCATGTCACTCTTAAGTGTGCTGTAACTTAGCTAGCTCCTAATTAATTTCAGGGATCAATATAAAATCATGCTTTTATTCAAAGTCTAGATATGTCATCCTGTATATTTTGCTTTCAGTGTGTCACTTTCATCTTGGCGTATGTCTTAGTTACGTGAGTCAGGCATATTTTATTATGAACTCTTGTATCATATATATTGCTTCAAGGTGATATCAGTCAGTGCTCTTCTAGCTACTTTATCAGTTTACTTGGCTTTTCTTAAAATTTTAATTGTGAGGATATTATTTCATATATTTATTTTACAATTCTAAGTATAAATAACACAATTACTGTGTTTTCTAAGGGAAGCTATATATATCTTTTACTTTTTTCAAATTAACAGCAACAAAAAAACCCCTGTGTGCTGTGACTGTATTAGCAAGCCCAGTGCTGAGGACCTTGGGTTATTCTTTGATTCAATTCATTGGTTCTCCTTCATGGAAGCCTGGGATTTCTAAAAATCTGGTTGTTAAGAATAAAGTCCGTATTAGTGCTTCAGCGCTGCTCTGTATAAAGCTTCAAGATACTTAGGCCCACTGTTTTTTTTTCAGCTTGTTTGTTTCTTGTTTTCTTTAAGTCTTAAGCAGTGGTTTCCTTAAGCAGTTTTCGGTCCCGAAGGGCAGTGCCTCAGAGTGGCCTCTGGGTCTTCGGGGTCTGGGTGGCTTCTGCGCAATCCAGCTTCATTTTTCCCAGGAGGAGGGGAGCTCCTCGGGACCAGCAGGCCCGCTCGCCGCTGCTGCCTGGCGCGCTGCTCTGTCTCCCTCTCGGTGGCTCGTCTCATGAAGGCTGCCCCGCTCACGGGAGCCTTGGGAGAGGCAGTTCATGGGCAACATGAGGTCCTCGGTGTTGGTGCCCCGACGTGGCACTAGCAGGAGCTGGGCTGGCAGCTTTCGGCGTGGGCTCAGCTGCCCCTTCAAGCCCCGTGCAGGATCCGAGGCCCAGTCCACAGAGCTGAGCAGCACCCGTGGTGCCTCGTGGGAACCGCAGCTCTAGCTTTGCTCCTAACTGCATCCACACAGAATCAGGTCTCACATCTCAGCAGCTGATCCCATGTTCCAGACATGCAGTGGTTTCTGCTGACAGATTCTGGCTGAGAGAAAGGCTTTCTTTCGCTTTGTGCATTTTTTTCCCTCTCTTTTTAAATGCCAGGTGTTAAAGCATGTTGGAGGCTTTTGAAAGCAGGCAAATTGTCCATGTAACGCGTCATTGCAGGTTACAGCTGCAAAGCTTGGAGAGGGGAGTTCAGTTATGCAGAGGTCACAGGAGATTTGGAGGCTTGCGTTTGACTTCAGTCAAAATGCTTAAACTTCAAATACTAACGAAGGAAAATCGGTTCATACCAAACAACTGGTGTTTGCATGGCGTGACAAATCAGAGCTTACTGACTGTCCAGAGCACAGCTCTGGAGGGTGTTGCATTTTGAAGCTAGCTCTATCAAAACCATTACAAAATAACAGCAAGCTTTTTAAGTAGAAAAAGACACAAATTTCCCCCAGAAGTCTGAGAGCTTTAGATCTCCTACTTTATTTGAAAGTTTTAAATTTCCTATTTGGAAATATTTTTCCAATTTAATGTTTGGTCTGCCGTGTACAGTGTTTTAATGCTTTAGGAATACACACAGATCTGTAGCTTTTTCAGATGTAATTGAATATCTCCTTAGTAGCCACAGTGCATGCAGTTAATTACAAGGAGAAGTTATTATTGCTGGGATTAGTCTTCCATCTTGCTGAATGAATGTTCTCCATTTAAACAGAAAAGCTGCTTAAATGTCTTTACCAGATATTCTATAGTGCCTCACCAAGAATTTCTTTATTATGTAGACATAAAGCCAAGAGCTGGGGTAATAGGACATACTTGAGAGTTGTTCTGGATGAGGAATGGAGGATCAAAACCATATGGCATTATTCAGTATTAAATTAATACTTCTTTCAATGCAGGCATGTAGATGTTATTTTTGTTAAGGGTATGTACACATGCACACTACTCAGAGGCCTAGAGGAAATAGAGTAGCTAAAAGTGCTGGGTGTTTTTATTTTGTTTCTTGTGTGTGTCAGATTGGTTCCTGTTGTTCACTTTTAGAGCTTTTTTTGCCTTGGAAGTAGAACCACTTTTGTATTTCTGGTTTGTTTCTGTGGAAGCACAGATTATTGCTTCTAGAATGTCTTATTTTTCGCATTTCATGACGTTTATCAAGAATGTTTGTTAAAACACTGTGTTAAAGTTATCTGTTTAATTTCTAGAAACCTGGTGATGCTATGCACTAGACATACAAAAAAGTGCGTTTGGAGGCTGAGTGGTTGTTGCATAGGATGAGAGATCTTTTTGGACAGGTCCCATAGCCCTGGAGCGTATGAAGCTCATTGCTGCGTAACGAGGAGTGGCAGGTGAAGAGCCTTTGGACTACCAGTGTAAAGGGAAACTCGGCAGGTGCTGGAGCCTGGGCGCGCGTTCCCCACACTGGATGTGGCCATAAAATGCACGTGGGGCCCTTGGCCAGGGACACGGTGCAGCCGAGTGCCTGGAGGGCCCCATGGCGTGTGCTGGAGCCGCACTGGAAGATTGATGGTTTGCAATGAGTGTGTGTGTTAGTCATCCAAACCTGCGCAAAGCTTTGGGGAAATCTAGGAAATGTCAGGCAAAGTGTCAGCTCCACAGTGTTGATTACTGCGGAAGATACGATTCATTGCTTTCAACCTGTGTTGAGTCTATTGAGCTTTTACATTGAAGCAACAGTGGACACTTCACTTAAAGAGACTTGAACTAGTGCTGGGAGAAAATTTGTTTCAAACTGGATTCAGCCCAGTCAATGTAGTCTTTAAGGATGCACAAAGCGATTCTCACATATGTCTACCAACTTCGTTAAGTGTTTGATGAGCGTGTGTTTTAGACATGCATTTGCCCTTGGTAGACATACATTTGCCTTTAAAGATCAGAAGTAGATAGCTTTTCTGATGGAAATAAGCAACTCCCAGCACTTCGAACCTATTCTGCAAGAAGGTGAACGAGTACATATGTGAAGTTACAAAGAAAGGGCTCCCGTGTTGTTGTCTTTGTAATCACACGCGCACTGGAGGTCACTGGTGTTTTTAAATGCATGAGTTTCCTGCTAGCACAGTTAGTTCTCTGCCTAGTAGATGTGCTGAAGACTTTCATTACCAGCAAGGGGCTCTTCTCTGTTATAAAAATGTCGTTGTTCATTAGCACCGTCCGGCCCGGAGGATGGTCTGGACAAGGGAGTGCCAAGTCAGCAGTTCATCTGTGGATTTGGGTGAGGAAGGTTTGTTGGTGATTTTTGTTTTCTTGCTGTTTCTATTCCCTGTCCCTTTGACCTTTTTGACTACCCCTTACTTCCATTTCTCATCGAGAAATGATTAAGAATCCTGTCTGCCTACACCTGAAAATCCTACACGCAAAGTAGACACAGGCTGACACAGATACTAACTAACTATAAGCTGCAGACATAAGGAAAAATAAACCACTTATGTCTCTACCATATGTCAAGCATTAATAATATTTTTTTTGCCTTATTTGTGTTTTTTTGTGCAAGAAGGTTGCTGTGACTTACCAGAACTACTGGATGTTTTTTCTCCTTGCACTTCAAGGTAATTCCCTCTTGCCATGGGACTTGAGATGCAGTGACGCCTCCTCTGCCCGCGTGGCCACTTGTGTCACTCTTGGCCAATGATTGGATCAATGGCTTGGTAATACATTGTCCCTACTCATGTCTTGCAGATGGCAGGGCTGCAGGTAGCACCTCTTGGTACTTGCCATCACTGTGTCATCACGGTGTCTTCTCAACACCTGCTGTTGTCCTTGGCGTTCTCCTGCATGGGTGATAGATTTGGCAATGGCCAGCAGCTGTGCTGGGCTTTTATGCCCTTCCCTCTGCTGGAAGATGCTGTTGTAAACGGTGTCGCTGTAGAAGTGCCCCCCGTTTGGCAGATGTTCCTTGGAGCGCTCTTAGCTGAAGGCCTTGCAAAGTTTGTTCTCGGCGACAAAGCTCAAGTGCTGAATGTCGTGGTGGTCTCGATGGAGGCCGATGGGCTGGGGGTCCATGGCCTGGGATCTGCACCCTCCAGCCTGGACAGGACCGTTTTAGAGGGTGCTGGTAGCCTTTGTAAAGGGGGGAGAGCATATGCAAGTATTCCTTTCATCTTTCTTTTGCATATCAGCTTAAAACATATTTGCATAGGAATAAGGAGATAGACCTGGTCTATCTCCTTTCCTGGATTGTACTAAATTTCTGTATTAATATATAGTTTTAAAAGATCTCTCCAAAGTTTAACAAGCTCTTAGCAGAATGTCATTAAATAGATCAGATGCAAATGCAATTGTATTGAATTGGTTTTGTGTGCAATTTCTCTATTAATAGGAAAAATAATATATTTTTAGGAAAAATATTCGTAGCAAGGAGAGATGGCTAGAGGGACGATGTCTCAGCAGAAAGTTAATCTTTCTCCAAGCAGTTTCCAACAAGGTTGCTTACCTTAGAAGGAGGGAGGAATTAATACAGTGAATTCTTCAAAATATGTTAGAGCTGTGCATGATTCTCTTAAGTTACACATTGATAAGATTCAGCACTTAAAAATGGAAACTTTTTATTGTTATGCCATCCCCCAAATTAAGATTGATTTGACCTGCTAGTACAATGACCTTTACAAAGCACATTAATTTATCACTTGATTCTTGTTCTGGGAGGAAGAAGAAGGGGGGGAAAAAAAAGGTTGAGAGAGAGAGCTACAAAGATCTCACAGCTGCTGTTTGTTATGGTCTTGGAATCAATACGTTCCTTGTAAATGTCTTTACTTTCTGGAAGTTGTTGTAAATAAAAATATGGGACTCTTCAAAACTGTTATTGTATACTTAAAACTTTGATTAATACACAGTTTTTGGAAGAAACAACAACAAGAAAAAAAAAACAACAATGAAACCTGAAGAGAACATATGAGGAATAGAGAATGCTCACAGTGCCTTTGCTCTAAGCTCAGTGTTCTCCATCCTGGTTAGCAAATGCTGTCTTATTCCAGGGAGCGGGAGGGGAGCCCTGTGATTCCTTTAGCAGCTAGTTCTGGTCTCAAAGGGAGAAATGTTAGTGAAGAAGATGTACAAATAAATACAGTAAAGATTCCAAGACTAGGAGAGATGGGCTGATTTGGGTACACAATGCCATTTTTTGTATGTTTATGTAGTTTAAATTTCTCAAGAGAGTACTTCAAACCATAGTTTACATATTGTATTTTTTCCTCTAGGTTATGATTTGTGATTGTTATCTCTGTTTGAATTTTCAGTACAGGTTTCAAAGCATTAGGCACCTGTGGAACTTCCCTGACAGGTATTTTTCTACACTAAATAAGCTTGCTATTAAGCATTCTTTATATGCTTATTTGTAATAGAACTTCTAAAAAAGGGAAAACTGGTCATAAATCTTAATCTATGTTGCCCATTAGGTTTGCTTTGTTATTGTAAAAAGTTGTATTTGGAAGACTCTAGAGAGGCACCAAATTATTGTGAACAGCTAGATATAAAAATAGTGGGGACTTTGGACATTTTCGTACAATTTCATTGGAGTATTTACCACATACAACTAAAAACAGCTGCATATGGATATATGGTTGTAAGAGATTTTTGGAGACAAATAGCTGTGAAAAAAAGTTGTGCTAATTACACATAGCTGGCTTTAGTATGTTACAGTGTTTCTTTTTTGTATTCATGGAGTCTGGGATTCTGACTCATCACTCTAAGGTGAGTTGTCATAGCACATTTAAAATTGGAAAACTAGACTGTAAATTATCCAGCAAGTAAGGGAAATTTTTCATGGCAGCAGACTGACTTTTCTACATAAATGTGTGACTCCCACTTTGAAACTCTTTGTATAGCTTTATTGCAGACATTAGATTCCTCATTATAGTAGTTGTGCATATATGTAAGTGGTAGAGGATTTAAAGCAGAATTGGTTTTTGTACACATTCCAAAATTCAGTGTGTTAACAGGGCTTACTTAATTTCTGTTCTTCCTCTGAAATTGGACCAGAGTGCCCACCTTTCCACCTCTCTCAGTAAAAAGGACTGAACAGTTACTTTTTAATGTTGTTAGTAAGTTTTAATGAGTTTAGTAAAAAGGAACAAGTAACTAATTTATTGAAATCCCTCCAGTTTCTCAGCGCATAATTCAAAATTTTCAAATTTTGAAAGGGGGAGGTGGAGAGAACCTAACAACTTAGAAGAACTAACAACTTAAATACAAGTATTTTCAAGCTTTCCTACTGACAACATATTCAGACAGCTTACAAGCTTCAGAACAGTTAAAGATAGAAATATTTCACTTTGATTTTGTGCATCAATACTCTTTCATTGTGCATCAATATTCTTAAATCATTTCAAAAGCTGAATAGTTAGGAATGAACAGTTAGTTCAATAGTTAGGAATGAACCTCAGCCTGAGATGCTTTTTGTGGTTTGGTTTGTTATTAAAAAGCTATGCTTATTTCCTAGATACATTTATTTCAAATACAACAATTAAAATGTAGAAAGCCACATGAAAATAGGCATATATTTCTATTATATATGCAGGATGTGTTTTAACAATGATAAATATTTAATTTTTTCATAGTATAATTTGTATCAATGCTCTTGCTAGTTTAGAGATACTATACAAGAAATAAGTAGTGCATGTTGGTCATTACACACAGCTAGTGTTTTGTATTTATGGTTGAAGACAAATTCTTAGCTCTCTTCGTTCTTTGTTTTCTGTTATTAATAAGGTCTGTCAAAAAGATTATTTGTGGCAAGCAAGTCCACCAAAAAAGTCTGGTTTTGTACTAGAAAACATGTGCAAACATATAAATAGCATCCAGTTATCTGATGTACAATTTGTATTGCTGTACAATAAATGGTTTCTAGTGTATTTTAAGCAATCATCGGTTTTTAGCCTTGTTGGTTTTGGGGAGGCCGTCTGAGTGAAGGACACTTGGGAGCGCTAACGAAGTCTTTCAGCAAAACCAGGGAAATCAAACATGATGTGTTATAATATAACCAAAGTATTTGGTAAGAAGAAAGCAAATTAATGAAGATAGCACCAGCTTTTAGAGCTCACTTAAACCCACGGGGTTGAGGGAGGGATTTTTGTTGAGGGGAGCATTTGATTTATTTGTTTGGATAGGAATCATAACACTTTTTTTCCCTCTTTTCCCTTGTAACTCATCTTGTTTGATCATCAACCTGATTTCAGTCATAGGGGGGGGAAAAAAAAGAAAAAAAAAAAAAACATATCCATCTATCGACAGTAGCACTTCAATGACATATTTGGCTGTATTATTGGGTAGTTTTTTTTATTGCTATAAAATATTTTAGTTTCTGAATGCTTAGGTACGGACTAGTCGTTCAATTTAAAATACTTTGGATGTGTGTTACAGTTTAATATTAAGTCAAAAAAAAATTCCAAAAGTGACTTCACTATATTCACTATATTCACTGTATTCATTATAGTGCAAGTCCTTTTCACATGTGTTTAAGCTGTTCTGGCTGGAGAAGGGTTCTAATTTAAAGGAAGGGCATTAGAGGATGCACACAGGCAGTAATTAATCCTCTGAATGAACACTCTGTTATATAACTTCTCTGACAGATAATTTTTCAGATAAAACTGCATATAGACTGTGTAGTCTGCATAGCTACAGACTGAGCACTGTATAGTGCAGTGTTCCAATGCACTTTTTATCACAAAAAGAGGAAATGGCAGCAAATTTGCAGTCTTTTGAAAGAAGTCTACAGTACTCTCAAATGTTAGCCTTTGGTAAACAGGTGATTATATTGCTCGTATTTATTTTTAATAATTTTTTTTCAAGCAAAACTGTTTGTGTGTCAGCACCAGATTGCCTCTTTACGATATGTATGCCGACATCTGTCTGCTTTATAATTAAACCTAGGCCTACAATACATCAATCTGAAATAGCTACAGCGGCCCGGGATGTGTGTAACCACTGAAACTTGTCATTCCGTTGCGCTCCTATTATTTCTGTGCGCTAAGCCAAATAGACTAACTGCTGTTTAGAAGCTGTCGGGGGACGTGTGTCAAACACTAGGTGTATCATGCAATCAGACCGGTGCTGGGACGGAGAAGTCGGTGGATTGCGGGGGAAAAAAGAGTGACCTTGTTCTCTCAAAGTTGTCTTTACACTGAAAGGAACAGATGAGATGCTAAATTATTCACAGGACTGAAAGCTCATAATTGTTAGCAGTGGTGGCAGCAGCAGAGTATAGAGGCAGGATTTTTTTTTGTTGTTAAAATGTCTGATTCTGAAGCTCATCAAAGGATTCTTTTCACAAAACTGTCTCTGGGAATTTGGCTGTTTAAGGTTTGTGGAGCTGAGGATGGTTTCTTCCAAAGCATCATGAGAAGGAATATCTTCTTGTTACCTTTGTAAGAATCTGTGTTGAAATAAAGGTTAATATTAATCACAGGTCTTCAGAAATGCAGTAATGGAACTAAGCAGCGCTGCAAAAAGGATCTGCTGTTTCAGCAAGTAATCTCCTTGAGTTGATTACAATGTTAGTAACGAAGCAGATCTTTTAACTCTTGGTTACTGGATTTGTGTATTATCCTGTTCATCTAAACAAATAAAGCAATTCCGCTAGCTGGAAAATATACTTCAAACAAAGATAGATGCTAAGACTGTTTTGATTATAACTGGTAAGGAGTTGGAGGTACAGCCTTTCTCCATGTCATGGAGAGTTTTGCCTAGTTAAAACATGGACCTATTGCTCTTAAAGTAGCTAGTTTTATAATATGTAATTTATACGTATAATATAAATTATATGTATATGTATAAAAACTTTATATTAAAAATACTTCTTTTCAGTAAATTGAATCTATAACTATATTCTCCCATGTTTCTTTTCCCTTTTTGTTCTGAAAGCTACTAGTGTTTTTTAAGAATTTGGAAAGTGAACACTTTAAAGGCTATGTGCAATAATTATACTGTGATTTTTGCCTGTATGCCTTAAATAGAGATTCCTATGTTAAATGCCACTTGCCACTGTTCAGTATCTGTTATTATTCCTCCCCACTGCATACTAATAAAGACAAAATTTCTTTTTATGTAGAAAACAGTAAAAAATGGCGAGGGAGCTAATGACATACAACTTGGTCAGGAATTCAACCTTAAAAAACAAAAACAAAAAACACTTCCAAGGCTTTTAAAGTTTTCCTTGTTCTTGTGAGTTATTCCTTGCAAACCAAGCAGATATGAAAATATGCTTACTATTACCCTCTGAAATGTCTGCTCGGCATGTGAACCAAAGAGTTTATTAGTGGCCCAGTTGAATGTTTCAATAGTTTTGCAAAAACTTCTCGTACCTGTTCCTCTTGAGCGTTGTGCTCGTGTTTTCAGTGTTCCCCTGGATTGTAAAGCTGGTGGCAAACAGGATCTGTGGGAAGCCAGTTGGTGGGAAGCCACCGGTGTTTTCCCTCCTTTACCAGGAGTGTGACGTTCATGGTGGGACTTTCTGCTCAGTCTTGGCCGTTTTCATTTTATCTTCTTATCCTAGCCTTCTTTTTTGTCACTGATTCCTAGCTCGGTTTTGAAAGTTGCCCCCAGCCTCAGTTGCCCTTGAGGGCTCCTGCCTGTCATCTGGTGGCCACCAGGCTGGTGGGCTTTCTCTAGCCGTGGTATCACCTGTGGGGCAAATTGTGTGGCCAACAGTTAAGAAGGGACCAAACCCAACTTAGGTCAAGGCAACCCCAGATGACTCCTGAGAGTCTGTGCTGTCAGGTCGGTATAAAGTCTCTGGCCTTTTACTGCCTTTGGCAAGAATCAGGTTCACTGGGCAACCTTATCTAGGAAGGCATCATAGATTAAAGCTTTCTGAAATTAAGAGCATCTGGCTCATCTTCCCTGCCCGAGGGAGCTGTTTGGGTAAACACTGTATCAAGGGCAGTCAAAGCAAATTGACTGAAAACAGGTCAGGTTTCTTTTAAACACCTGTTAAAAAGTTGCTTTTTTTTTTTTTTTTTTCTTTTTTACTTGTGTTAAACGGAGTAGATACAATATCTTAGCTACCTAAGGAGAAAAGGTAGTAGTATGGTAGTGCCCTGTGTAGAAGGGGCTTTACTGGCATGGCTACACCTAGCTGAGGTGCTGTTTTATAGGAGCATGCCCTGGCGAGCGGCGTGTGGGGCTCGTGGCCCGGCTGCTCCTGGCTGCTCTCCTGGCTTCCCAAGTCATTGGTGCTGCCCCGAGGTGCAGCTTCAGCGGGAGCGAGGGACCGGCGGTGCCGCTCGCCCCGGGGGCCTGGGGAGCCCTGCAGCGCGGCCCGGGCCCTCCTAGCGCACGCGCTTGTGCTGGGGCACCCTGCAAAGGGCAGGGGAGGCAACTTTATTATCATCTGCTGCCCCTCCTGCCTGTGTGTTTGTTTGTTTATTTATTTATTTATTCTCTCCTCAATGCAAGAGATGTTCTACATGATTTTTCTATTAATTTTGAAAGGTTTGGTGAGCTGAATTTCTTGAGAGCATCTGTCGCTTGCTGTTGGCAAGTCCCCAAAGTCCCAAGACTTTCCTTTGGGCGCATTGAGAGAAAAAAAATAATAATTAAAAAAAAAGGAGCTCTGGTGTTTTGTCTCCAGGACTCTGACAAACCACGCTTGGTGTGTCTAAAGTCTCAGCTATGATGCCAACCTGCTCTGTGGCTTTATGGAGAAGGCATCCAGGAGCTGAGACTTACTGAGATTACTGGAGAAGCTGTGTTTGTCCGTTCCTAAGCATGACGCTGGAGGATATCGTGGTGCTACACGTAAGTGTTTGGGATGGACATCCTTAGCTAGGTAGGCTGCTACCTCACCGCTTCCCTGTTGCAGCTGCTGCCGAATTGCAGTGACACGGTCACGGAGCTGGCGACTCTCCTAGCTGCTTCAGTGCCCTTTCAAAAGTCACGTGTAGCCAGTAGTGGTTTTGTTGTGGTGCCTGTGAAGGGTGACTAAGAGCTTAAATAGGAGGCAGAAGATGAAGCCTCAGAGTGGTGCTTGTGACCTGATGACAGAGGATATTTTGCCTCTCTGAGGCAGAAGCTCCTGGTAAACCTGGACTCCCCAAGAAGCAGGAGCTGCTGCCTCTCGAGAGCCGCCTGTGTCTCCTCTCGGGAAGCTATATGGGATATGTCAAATGTGCCAAAGCTTCACAGCTGTCTCCTGCAGGTGCACAGGGACAGAGCCCTGTAGTGGTAACAGGCAAGGTAGCAGCGTTTTACACAGTTAGCAATATTTCACTCTTATTAGTGATGCTCTTTTGTTTGCAAACCAATTTCATTTTAATTGAGCAAGTAGGTGAGAGTTTGGAACCAGTTGCAATTTTGTTTTTCTAGTGTTTAAGTGCCCCAAAAGTGCAGAAATTTGTCTCCGTGATGGCATTTTTGAAAAATTACATGACTTTCCTAAACTTGCAGTTTTCCACCAGTGTTTGCCTGGACAGGAGTATTTCCTAGGTGTGCGGTGAAGACTGTTGAAGGGTTGGATCACTGGAGTTACTAGAACATTCTTAACTTTACCTCTTCCCCAGTCCTCCTTGACTATCATATTTTGTACAACTTTATCATAATGCGTTATTACAAGGGGGCAAACTTATCAGCGCTGAAATATTTTGGAATATACAATGGAGAACGGGTAAAGTTGTGAAATTACTGACGCAAACCGCCCAAGCTTTGGAAATGCAGGCTAGTTTCATGGGAGGGTTTGTTATCTTAGATCCTAGAGAGAAACCTGTCATGTCATTTCATTCACAGCTCTTACTCAATACTTCCCCGCAGCATGCCCTTTGTAGGTATTTTTATATATGCGTAACACAAACATGCACACAGACATATACTTCACTATCTTCTTAGTGTTAGGTAAGCTTTTAAGCATTAACAAAGCGAGATGTGCTAGAATCAATTCAATCAGTTTAAACTGCCTAAAACACAATGACTTGGGCAGGCCGCAGAGCTGTACATCTGCCCACCTTTTTAACCTTTCTTACCTACTTTGGTCTAGCTTCCATCATGGTGCTTCACACCTTCCGTTCAGTCCCCACTCTTTGTCTGGCTGTGCTTGGAGTTTGAGACATCGACTTTTTTTTTTTCCACTACTTGCTGTTTGGGTGAATTCTTGGATTTCATACACTTAAATTCCCGGCTAGCTGACATAGAGGAGTAGAGAGGGTTCTTTTATTCCTCCTGTTCACCCACATTAAATATAAACTCCACAAATACTGGCCTGTATCCTATGCCAAATCTTTTTCTTTCTGGATATCTGCCTCTTGGAAACCCCAATTAACTTCCCTGCACACACATAAATTGTATCACTAATCCTGCCCTACAGCTCCCTGAAGCACAGCAAGGCAATATGTGCAAGGATGCTGATGAGAGTGCTTTGAGTCAACCTCTGAACAGCAGGGGGGTTCAAGGAGGTGTGAAGTAGCCCATTCATCGTTCTCAGCTGAATAAGAACACCCGGAGAAGATGAGTACATCCTGAAATGATAACCGAGTGGTGTGAACCCCTTCATTCATCCTGCTGGGTATTCTCATCCTTTCACCTGGATGCTTAAGAGCCTATGATATTCATCAGACAGGCTCCAGTCTCATAGCTTATCTACATCAGTGGTTTTCAAAGTGCACTCTTCTGTCAGCATAGCTGTGTCTGCACCATAAATTTTGCTAGCTTAGCTATGACAGCGTCTAGTAAATGCAACTGTGCTGGCAAAACTTCTTAGTTTCTCAGCACTGTGTGTTTTTGAAGCATGCTCCTCAGCTCTGCAAATGCCGAGGTAAAAGTTTTTTCTGATGCTGCCGTATATTCAAATGCCGAGTATTTTTTCAGCCCTGACTATTGCTGAAGAACAGAGAGTAGGGTCAGAATTTTCTTTAGGTTCAGAAGTATTTAGACTTTTGCCTAATGCAGTTGAAAATTTCTCAGATCTCTTACTGTGTTAAAATGTCATCCCCTTTAGGATGAACAGGAGCCTCTCTGCTCCATTATGTAGAACTAGCAAACCTTCCAGATCCTCCCTTCCTGAATGTACCTCAGGCCCTCTTTCTGTCCCTGCATAAAACACCTCAAGTGTCAAGGCAATTGAGGAAAAGGTTAGCTTTAGAGTGCTCAGAAAAGCCCTGCTTGGAATGGGATTTATACCCTTGACTACAATCATGACATTAAACTATATATGATTTTCTTAGGCTTAAGGCCATGCTATAGAAAATAATGAAATAGTGACTCTTCCATGTGGTTTCATATTAAAATTGAACTGGAAATATTTGAAACAGGATGGAAATTAAATTACCTGCTCATCTCTCCAGATAGTCCGTCTGGGGTGCCTTGACTGTCACTGTGGAAAAGATTCTGCTGCTGCTCCTGCTCTTCCCATCCTTTAAATGAGCTGAAGCCTGCAGTGCTCCTGGCTTTCCGTCTTGTACCTGTGCTTGCTAATGGATTTAGTAGGAAATACAATTAGGTGTAGCAGAATTAGTTCTTAGGCAACTGTGGAACTCATTCTGAAAAGGATTTTACTGGCAATTGTTAACTATTTAACCAAATAATGGAAATATTTAGTTATACACGTGTTTGCAGACCAACTTAATCATCTTAAGAGCTTTTTTTGAGGTTAGAAATGGTCTGTCCTTTAGAGGTCAGCTTCACATCTGTTACTAATTGAACTGTTACATAGAGGGATTTTTTTTAATCAATGCTTGAATGAAGAATATCTGGATATTACCTTAAGTGGGAATAAGGTTTTAAAACAGCATCCTACTCTTCAAAGGCATATATGGAGCTATTTGTTGCTTATAATAGAAGCTTACCCCTTTTGCAAAATTGGGATCTTCTAGCAATGAGATGTCTTTTGGTAGAAACCGGTATCTGTCAGCGATCTGGTCACGTTGCTCTGGGGCTGTCACTAGGTTCTGCCATGAGAAACTGCCCTGCTTTCCCTGGGTGAAAGTTGTACCAGAAGTGGGGACACAGCTGGGCATGGTCCCTGCAGGTAACACTACAAGCAGAAAAGGAGGTCAGCAGGGGTGCTTCTTCCTGATACTGCCTTAGCTTCATGAAGGAGGATTAACATTATTAAGAATTTATTATTTGTTGCTTAAACACTGTTACCAGAGAGCAACTGGGTTGATAGTCAGTTAGGGCCACGTTAGAGTACGCTGTGTACTGTAGAGAAACATAGTCCTTTGAACAAATTTGCCAAGAACTGCAGGAATTTTTTTTTTTTGTCTCGAGTAGTTAGCCAGGCAGCTTGTTTAAAAATGCATTAGTGTTTTGTTTGCATTAATCAAAGTCTTAGTTCTGTTGAAATTGGAGACAAGACCCAGGAGTTGAGTGGAATGGGGGTGATTAAGGGGTAAGAATTTTTGCATTACCTTTAAGGTATGGTTAAAACCTGATGCTGTGAAAGGGAGGGTTTGAAAGAGAGCCAGAAGAGGGATTACAAAAAGGAAGTGATCCAACAGGGCAAACCACCTCCAGCCTTTACTGTCTGTTGATGTTGGATAGTGTCAGAGAGGAGACAATTAGAGGTTGTGACAAGACCAAACAGCTTGTACTGAGAGCAAAGCAGAAACCTGGGGAGGAGAGTGGGAGGCGAGACAGCTGATGCAGTCCAGGTTGATAGGAGACAGGGACACAGTAGTAGGGTTTCTTAATATAAACTAAAGTTAAACAGGGCTCTGCTGTATTTCATTCTATGTAGGTATTAGCCAACACATTTTGACACCTCTGCGTTATAGAAGAGGTAAATGAGTGTGGAATGAGTATTTGATACTTCTAAAATGTGTTTGGAGTTTTTCATCGTGGCTCAGGTTCTGTGTCAATCTGTTTTTGATTAGAACTTGGTATGGGAAGGGCAGTCTTCTTGGGGAGGGAGAATGAATTTGCTGAAAATAGAGTTGATTAAACATTTTTGTTGGGGTATGGTTTTATAATTTTCAGTGCTTGCACTTTTTATTAGTCAATCGATATTAAGGCGAGGCACTAACAAGTCTCCAGTTTTCTGGAGTGCAGTAGCGTTGTAATTACAGTATGTTCAGGACTGAAAAGTCCAGTTCTCCATCTGCGTACTGTGAAAAGAAAAATCTTCTGGTAGATGGATGTCCTCTGTCTCTGTGGACTAGCACTATGAAGAGCTGCTCTGCGGAAACACGAGCTTCATCGGCCCCGGCATCTTGCGTCATGCAGGCCCAGCAATAGCTCCAGCACTCGTCCTTTGCTCTTCTCTCCTTCCTCTCCTCAATGACATCTTCACTGCAATTTCCTCGAGTCCTCCTTGCGATGCCCGAGTCCTTCAAAGTGATATTTTCAGCTCAGTCTTGTGACTGTAAGCGCAGCCCTTGCATGTCACATGTAATGTACTTCCCATCCCTTATAGTGACTTAAGAGATGTATTATTTTTGAAAGCTCACTACTGTCAGGTTGTTTGAAATTAACACGGAGTTGTTGGGAGAGGGGGAGTTGGATGACAGACAGCCTGCTCAGATGGTAGGGCTGACCTACTGATAGCTTTGTTCTCTAAGCAGCAGTGAAGAAAAAATGTTCTCTGCTTGGGACCTGGGGACTCTTGCACCTTTGCTGATGCCTGGGGCTTGTTATATCTTCTTCCGACATCAGTTCCTCCATCCCACACGTTTCAGTTAGAAATCCCTCGATTGCTGGGGCTTTGAAATAAAATGGTTTTAGTTTTGAAATAAAAGTGGTCCTTTTAGAAAAGTTTTGAGCTGGTATAAGAGTAAACTTGGGAGGGCCTGTCCAAGAAGGAATTATTCTAGTGGAATTCAGGAGACCGTTGAGGTAGCTTGAAGATGAAAAAAATAAAATCATGTCAGCAGGAGAGAGCGAAGTAGGTGATGGCATAAAGGATTCCTTGAAAGTTTAAAGGTGCAAAGGAAATTATTTGGCTTTTAAAGAGCCCTAGGTGAATTTCTCTGTGCTCGCTGCCGAATAATGAATTATGCAGTGCTGACGTGCACAGTTTATTACTTGGCTCTGCAGTAAATAAGGCACCAAGTTTCTCCTTCCTAAAGTGCCCCTTATTCTCTTCCTCTGCTCGTTCTTCCCTCCTAGTCTCCCCTCTCTAGGCTTGCTGTGTCACTTCTCCCCAGTGTGTGCACACATCAGCCTCTGTGGCTGACCAGGACCCTGTAGAACTCACTGCTCCTCGATACTCCTGCTGGCTTTCTGGGCCCTCATTGCAAGAAGCTTTTACAGTGTCTAATAGGGGCCATTAATTAACTTGAGATTTTTAGATATGCCACGTAACCGTTCATTAGCATGGCACCCTGTAATGATGGCAGATACGGTGCGCCTAGACTGATATCAAGAAAAAAATCCTCAAAGAAGCTGCAGTATTTTGTGCTGGCTTTCCTTTTATTCTGCACCCCTCTCCATTTATAATCTAATCCTTTAAAAAAAGAAAAAAGAAAAGAAAAAAGCAAAGGCAGGTGACTTAAGGAGGCGCTTTCAAGTTTTAGTTTGTGAACTGTTTGTCTAGCAGGGCCGCTGTTTTGCGCTCCCCCTTAAGAATGCTGATTCTGGATGCATCCTCCCCAGTTTCTGTGCTGGGAGACAGACTTTTATTATTAAAAAGTGAGTTTCTAGATATGACGACCTGAAATATCCATGTATTAGGAGTCATCAGTTTGACTAATGGCACACCGTGGCTACAGATCATCCTAAGCACCTCTTCAAAGTGTCATTTTTCCAGCTGAGTTGATTTCTGACATATCTCGCTTTATCAGCCATTGAAGTGGAAATTTCATCACTCTTTTATGCCTTTTGAGTTTTTCTTAGTATTTGTTTGTAATAGGTTTTATGGGTGATTAGTTGTGTGAATTGTGGATATTTTTTGTGGGCAACAGATTTCCTTAATTTCTCTTCAATTGTGTATTGCATTTAAACTTTTAAATGTACTTGATATCTCTATCAGCTAAATTTGCTTTGTTCTTTTGATATTAGAAGGCATGTGAGTATTATACTTAGTAAAGTGGCAGAAATATTTACATTAATAGACAATTACTGATTGAAAGGAAATTATGCTCAATTTACAGTAATTACAATTACACTCATGTAGCATCTACGCACTAGAAATGCCTAGACGTTGTGTTTTCGCAAGCGTTGTCAGTGTTCACAATAGACCTTGTCTTGACTCGACCCGTGGAAGCCTCTTCTCCATTTCAAACGCAAGTTGGAGTCTGCTGCTGCTTGGGAAAGGGCTGCAGGTCTTTTCCTGATGGTGTTTGTAAGTACTGTATTGGGAAGTGAAACTTGCTCCTAATCTAAGCAAGCGTCCAGGCTATCCTTGTAGTAAGTGATCCATGTGCAAGATTTGATGATTATTAATTAGTGGCAATTAATAGTGCTGATAATAGTAATTCGGGTTTTTGGATGCAATTGTGAATACCTTATTTGGACTGTGTAAAATCTTCCGCTAGATTGAAGCGTTTGGAGGCAAAGCTGTGTTGCACAGTACGTAAACTCATTCCATAACTTGTTGTGCCTGCTTTGAGGGGAGGAGGAGGAACTTGGCTCTTAGGAATGTGTGGCTTCCGTTATTGTTACTTGTGAAATGGAGACGAGGATGTGTTTGGCCACCTCAGTAACAATATTTGGTAGTCTGTTACTTTTTTGTAACAATGAAACTTCCACATTTTTCATCTCATTTCTTGAAAAATTCTAGCACTGCATACGTTGAAATAATTATTCTTGTTATACTCAGGACTACTTCCATTTCTGTTATGTATATTCTGAGATGCCTAAAATGGAAATACACTTATTGAAATGGAACATACTGCACACAACAGCACGTTTGTAAATTGGCCCGAGCAGTGATGTGAAGTCTTCCATGCAGTTGTCTCTTCACTCGAGTAGCGAAGTTCTTAGATACCTGAACTCTTTACTAGTTTGTGTCTATGTAGCTTTTAGGTATTGAAGGGCGTAAAATATGGAGGTATATTTAGACATAGTAATGATTCTTGCCACTCATTTAACCAACCTTAAGGCCGAAAGAGATTTTGTTGAGTAGAGACAGGTGGGGAGCATTATGTATGTTAGGTCGAATTGCCATCCTGTTGCCAGCTGTAATAAACCTTTGGGGAACTCGGAGCTGAAGCTACTGAATTAAATGCAATAATTTTCTGTAACAGTTTAAAAGGCCTGAAGGCATGCTAAAGTTGTAGCTGGATGTTTTAGATAACACTCTGTAGCATGACCCTAAAGCCTCATTCACATCATGGCAATTAAAATATAGATGCTACATTATATGTCTCCTGTACTTTTCCTGTATTGCAGTGTAGGGCTTTAGGGTTTGAGTTTTTTGTTTAGAGAGAGAGAGAGAGGAGAGAAAAAAAAAAAAAGACTGTATTTCCTTCTCAGCAGAGTGAGTTTATTTCACATTACAGTAGGTGATTAAGAGGAGCTGCTGAAAGGCTATTCTGGGGAATATTAAGTCCATTGCAAAACTTTTCCCTCTGCCTCATTTGCTCAGCTGTGCCCATGGCTGAGCCTTGCATTCTGGCTCTCCAAGCTGCCCGTGTCGCTTCAGCTCTTGCGTGCCACTGTGTTGCCATGCTCTTTGGGCATTTCTGTGCTAAGATCAAAGCCCTTTCACTTTAACAGAGTAGTGCTTTTGGTCATTATTTGATAATTTGTATGCATCTTGTTTGGTTTGTTAATTAAATATGGGGTTAAATGCGAGTCGTGGGTCTTCAGAGTGGCCTAGCATGGAATGAGGTGAGTGTTCTGCCTGCTGGGATGCTGCTTTGGTTGTCCTGCTTCCTTCAAATTGAGTTCCAAAGAAATATATAAAGGAATGGGCATGAATATATAAGAGCTGATATGTCCATCCAGAGATTAGCATGTGGTGGCCTCTTTAATCCAAAGAAGAGCCTGCCATGTTGATCATATCACTTTTATGATGACCAGAGATCCCAATATTCCATGATACGAACAGGAAGCGGGAGCATCCTCAGCCCTTGCACCAAGGAGAGAATTAGAAATGAGCAATAGTGGCATACATCAGCCTGTTCATTTCTGGTTTCCTTCAGTACATGCAGGCCCTTTCAAGTTAATACTGTAACACAAAATCTGTAGCAGTATCTAGCAGGGCCCTTTTGACATCCTTTTGTGAGCAGATGATTTAGTAGTTCAATAGCTTGGTAAATATTGCTCTGTGAAAATTCTCTTTCATTTAATTGGAGCAAAGCTATTTGGTGAACCCTAAATATTGACATGTGGGGGGAAAATTACTTGCAGATGAAGGCAAGTGTTTCTGTAACTTGCTACAAAATAAATTTAATTCTATTTGGCTTAAAAATTTAATCTGATTTGTCAAGAAAACTGTTCATGTGTCAAATTAGTTGCTGTGTTCCCTTGAGTTTGTATTGTGCTCATTACCAATATTTCATGTGAGCTGCTTCGGAGGTATAGTAAAAGAAAGCTAGTCAAATGCATTTGGCTAGGCCCTGCAGGGGTGCAGCTTTAGTAGTGCTGAAACAGAGAAAAAAAAATGTAATATGTTGAAGTTTGTGCACTAGAATTTGTTTAATTTTTTTTGAAGATTTGAATGAGAAAGTTTGTTAACGTTGGACTGATCATTAGCAAACCGCCTTGTGCTCCCGCTGCTCGTGCCTGTCTCACGGCACCGAGCGCTTCCTTGCGGGCACGTCTAAAAGGCAGCGTTTCTCCTGTCTCCCTATTTCCCTATTTCAGGTGTGTGTGTGTATATATTATATATATATATATGTGTGTGTGTGTGTGTGTGTGTGTGTGTAACTGGCTGATAAAGTCATTTTAAGGGTGCAAACCTGCAGTCTTTCAATATTCTGTAGAAAACATGCTGAGAGATGCTGTGAAGTTTTCAGAAGTTAAAGGTTGCCAGAGTTATCGGGCTCTTAACTCTCTGGGCATCAAGGCAATAATATTTTTATTTTCAAAAATGCACCCCCCCCCCCCCCCAAAAAAAAAAAAAAAAAAAGAACAACAAAGAAAAAACACCCTCATCTTTGTTTATAATGGCACTTAAATAACTGTCAAAGTGTCCCGGGATTGTGGTACTATTAAGTGGTTTGTATGTGATGCTGTGTATGTTGTTGTGTTTCTTTTTGTGGGATTTTGTTGGTTTTTTTGTACATTTTCACCGCTTGTCTGGGAAGGCACTAGGTAACCCAGAAAATCACCTTCTGAAGTGGTAGCGAATCCATCAAATATTGTGGGAAGCAGATCAGTAGCTCTTCACCCCACAGCAGATTAAGCTCTTGAGGATTTTAGTTATGTCTCATAACAAAACATAGTGCAGAGAGGGGCTTGGGTTGGAGGGAGAAGCAGCTACATGAGCTTGGAGACTTGAGGGGAAAAAAAAAAGGTCAAACTTATTTCATCTGTGAATACTGTGCAGTCAGTCTTCCCACAGCACAATTGAGAGATGTTAGGAATTAGTGGCCCTTTAAAGCCTTGAAATGCTCTGATGAAAGGAGACATATGTTTCCCCATGAAGTCTTTCTGCTGCAGCCAAATATTTGTGTATGTCAGTCAATAGTGATTTTAAATCTCACAGTTCTGCATTAATAAAATAGTGTTTATAAATGTTTTTAAGGTTGTTTTACATGAAAAGAACTTTGATTCATTACTCAAAACATATAAAATATGTGTTGCCTATAAACTAAAACATGCTTCATGGACATGAATGCATCTACATAGTCATAAGTTGGGAAAAAATCGATTTTACTTTTCTTTTTTTCTTTTTTTTTTTACTTTAGTTTCTTTTTCCAGTTAAAAAACATTTGAAAATTCCTTAAATATATGAGACATTGCTTGAGTGAAAGAAGGCTTTTTTGCTTTGTCTTTTAGTATGTATGTATTCCATGTGATGTAGTACCTAGTCTTGAAACTCCAAAATTGAGATTCACACAGGTCAAGAAATGTGAGAGCTTTTCAAAGAATTTCGAAACAGATAGAGTGATAAAAGATCTGCCATTCACAAATGGGAATTACAGTTCACTAGCAAATTAAATGGTCCCTAAAAATCACTTTGAGTGGCAACTAATTTGTTTGATATTTAATATGTTTAAAGTGGAAGAGGTAAAGAAATCTAAGGCAACCCAGACTTTGTTGAACAGAGTGGAAATGGCTGTTGCTTTGTGCTACATGCTATGAGTTATTACATCTACATTCCACATCACAAAGGACTTGACTGATAATACAGACACTTGGTGAAATAATTGTTTGTGGCATTTAGGTATCCTAAATGGAGAGGTTCTCTTTCAGACAAAGGGGAGAAACCTAGTATATTAGGTTGTTCAATAAGCAATATCAAAAAGACTCAAGAGGTTCCTTTGCAAAGCATACTAAAGCCATCAGGAATGTTCTTCGTTTGGATGCTTGGTTGGCCCTTCTAGAAGATATGGATTTTATTTTACATGTTGGTTTACCCTGTAGGTATTTTGGTTAATTGTACTGGACCCAAGAGTTGAAACCGAGAAGTCTCTTGTTTTAAAATTAAGTAGAACTAAGCATAAAAGAAAAATATAATAGGCTTTCTTAAAAACATAATGGCATTTACTTGATTGTCATTTCTAACTCAAATATTTAGCCACTTTTGAGTGGAAATTATATATTTCATGAGAGAAGTATTCTTACACATCATCAATGTTGCTTTTATAGCCGTGATGCTGTATGTACGCCTTTTGGATAAGAAGAATTTCCTAAGAGCAGAGTAACAGTAAAAATTGCAGGGGTCTGTGTGGCAGAAGCAGGCACTAGAACAGTGGTTCCTAATGAGCAGGAGAAAGTCTGGCTTGCTCTTCAGATATACGCCTTTCTGGGAAAATCCAAAATGACTAATGTAGCTGGAGAGAAACACATTCTTAAAGCTGAAAACCAACTGAGATTGCCCTTTCTGCTTTGGACCCTCGGGCCTCCCCGCAGCTGGAGGCTGTGGTGACCCACCGGCGCTCCTCTTTCTGCTTGCGTTGCAGGTGAATGTGAGCTGGATGTAGAGGAGACCTCCCGGAACGCTGGCCTGATGCGCGCACGGAAGGCATGAAGTATGGATGTGAAGGAACGTAGGCCTTACTGCTCCCTGACCAAGAGCCGGCGGGACAAGGAGCGGCGCTACACAAACTCTTCAGCAGAAAATGAGGAGTGCAGAGTGCCTACCCAGAAGTCGTACAGCTCCAGCGAAACCCTGAAGGCTTTTGATCATGATTCCTCTCGGTTGCTGTATGGAAACCGGGTAAAAGACTTGGTCCACAGAGAAGCAGATGAGTATTCCAGACAAGGTAGGCCAGAACTTGTAATATGGAGAGTAGAATTCGCTAGCACCGTGTAACAAGATGTGCTGTGGAAGAATGTGTTGTTACACCTATTCTTCCAGTATTCAAAATACTCTGCATACACAGTGTACTTCACTTATCTCTTGAATATTTTACAGAGGTGGGAAAGCAATATGCACAACCTTTGAAATTAATAACACACAACGCTCAGGAGAGTTAAGGAAATAGCCCATATTGGGCAAGCCATCAGCAGCAGCATCACAAGCTCAGGTCTCAGGTATTCAGTCAGGCCTTAGTTTTAAAAACTGTGCCCCCTGCATTCCTTTAGCTGATTAACAGGTTATCCACAACTTTGCCACTAAATGTACCTAAAATAATTTTAAAACTATTTTAGAAAGACATGAGATTGTACTTTAAAAAAGTTCCATTTAGGGGTTAGGCACTTTGGCAACGAGTTCCAGAATTTTTTTAGGTTCAAAACTGTAATCCGGAATTGCCTTTCCTATATTCTACTGATAGAATACATAGTGCAAGCAAAAATGATGAAATATGTGGAGTGCTGTCACTCAGCTATCTAAAAGGATGAAGGCCAAGAACTGTGTGAAGCCTCGGTTCTTCTGTATGAAACTGTCTGTGTGTGTGTGTTTGCTTTGTTTGTGTTTTTGTTTTAGTAGCGGGAAAACAAGGACAAGTTTTATGGGTAGAGAGCTTTTTCCACGTGAGAAAATCTAGTTTTAGTTTATGACTTAGAAATATTTTTCCCTAATGGTGTTTTTCCTTTGTTCTGAATAGAATAACTTTACATAAGAATTAGAGCTGTGCAGATGGTGTTGACTTTTCCCCCCTACAAATGTTTGCAAAGGAAATAAAAATATTTCTCTTAAGCTCATGTAACTGAGGATTGCTGCTACTGTAGTCTGTCTGATCTCTGCTGTGTATTTTTATCTTCTGTGATGTATTGAAACCAGGTCATCACTACTTCCTAATTTTTAAGTGATTAGTCACCCTCAACCAGTTAGTTTTCTAAGGAAAAATCAAAGAAGAATGAAGTGTTCTAAGAACTGTACTATAGAGGCTTTCTTAGTTCTAGTGGACAAAATCATATCTAAACAAAATTCATAAACATTCAAAATTAATCTTTTGCTTTTCCTCCTTGTCCTCTGTGTGCCTCATTGCCTTGCTCTGATGCGTGCTGCTGCAGCACCTGTGGGGACGCCCTGCGGGTGCGATGGGGTCAGGATACGGAGGGCTTGTTTTGCAGGCTTGGGTGCTGTGTTCCTTTCATTCGTCTTTGAGAGGATGTACTGCTTCTGGCATTGCAAGCATTTTGTGCAAAAGGTGATCAAGGTCGTTCCAAAGGTTTCTAAATAATATATAAAACATACCCTCCTCTTTTTCCCTGTCCAGAAATAGAGTACAGATATGACTTTTTGTCAGTTCTAAATCCCTGCTAAATCAACAGGAAGTAAACCCACGAGCAAAAAAGACAATTTAAAAAAAAAATACCTTGAATTGGCAATTATTTTTTAATTAATCATTACCAGTGGTTTCATTTCTTTTGCACAAACTTTATAAAATAATAAATGCTACCAAATTTCAGGTGTGCAGAGAGGAAAGAAAAAGAAAAAAGGTTGCTGCAGCAGTTATTGGAAGTTTGTTGATCAAAAGTCTCTTCTGTGGCCCAGTTAAAACGTGTGAGGCTGTAGAGTTGCTGCTGACCTTTCTGGGGTGAGACCCTCCACGGCTCTGTTAATGAACAGGAGCTTACCCACCTCTTCTGCCTGCTCTGTCTTGGTGCACATCGTTGTGTTGCTTGCTCCCCCAAATCCCATGAGAGAGCTCAGAAAGGAATGTTGACCTAAAGAGATAAGTTTGCCCCGATCGGTGTTAGCTTTATCCCGGGAAGTCTTTTCTTTTGTAGAGCAAATTCCTCAGTTACCAGGATATTTTTCTTCAATTTCTTTCAATTTCTGCGGCTTGAGATTGACTGCATAAATAGAAATATCAGCCTAAAGAGACATGTTTGTCATTTTCATTCTAAAAACAGCATTTTAAACATATGTTAAAGTATTTTAACATGAAGTTATATAATAACTGGCAGGGTCTAAGTGTTTTTTGAAGCCAAGAGTACAAGTCATCACATACTGAGGAGCTGTCATTTGATGTAGGCAACATGTTTTAAGTAAACTTCAACAAGAGTCTACTGTGGTCTCCTTCCTTCTTCAGCCCTTCCTGCATTGCAGGACTGGTTTTGTTTTGAAAACCTTTTAAACAATAATTACTAAACCTACTGTTTTCTTGACTGTAGTAAAGAGAATTAAAAAGAAAACAAAAACAAAAACCCCCAAGAATTTAAGAAGTGGTAAGTCTGGGAATAATTAAACTCTGCAACCAATGGGTAAATAAAGTTCTTGAGCTTCTCCCTTCCTTTTTGTTTTCCTTCCCCATTAAAAAAAACTTTTTAAAATTAGGTATGTGGTTTTATATTACATGTTTGAGTAGATATCTAATCTCATGTTTGATAGTGGACAAAGTGATAATAAGATTGTCTTCTGTTCATAGTTTAGAGAGGAAGATAACTCCTATTTACTTACGTTTTGAGGTATCCAACTATAATGAGCAGCCTGATTTAAATGTACAACTTCCTAAATTGACTTCAGTGACCTAAGTGCTTATACTTGGGATATGGCTAACTACCCTGCTGAATTCAAGATTAAAGCTGACTAAAGTCTGTTTTATCTGTTGCACAGAGGAATTTCTGTGTTTACCAAATTATATTTGTAAGAATTATACTGTGCATAAGAGGCTGCTATCCAGAATAGTTACATGAAAATGTTACATAACTATGACTTTTGAGGGAAGGATTGTAGAAATAGTGAAAATTTATTCTTTTTTGTTGAATTTGAAAACAATAATTGAAACTACAACAATGAGAAAATAATTTGAAGGGGGTCAGGAATCGAATTGAAAAGCTTTTTATACAGCTGTATTATATTTGTAACGTGAGCTCAAGCAGGCAAAGACTGTATTTAACATCAGATGTTTTAAAAGGAAGGAATATGCAATATCTAATAGGCAGTCACACTGGAGTAAAAGTTGTATTAAATGGGCAGAACTCATGCTGCTGTCAGGCAGGAGAAAGAATGGGTATTTCTTCCATTTCAAATCATTTTGGTTTTGCAAGTGCTGTGCTCTTGTAGGATGATGCACCAGTCAAGTCAATGCATTCCTTTGCAGAAATGGGAGGCTGACCCACGCCCACAGGTGCCAGGATACGCTCTAGCTTGTGCATGTGCATATTTTCAAACAAATTGCTGCACTGTTTGAGAACTCTATGAAATAAACTGCGCTGTGGGAGAGCTTTTACTAACAGGAGGACTGACAAGGCAGTGTAGCTTTTGTTGAATTTTTGCTTTCTGAAAGCTTGATTCAACTATGCTTTAGCCTGCAGGTAAAGTTATTTGGTTCTTCTAGCTGGCAGTGAGTATAAGTTCATTGTGTTTATCATCCAGCACAATATCTTGTTAGCCCAGCTTCATGCCGACCATTTCAGTTTGCAGGAGAAAGTACTTGTGTGCATGTTCCCATATTGTTACTCCTATGGAATACTGAACTGCCTGAATTGCGTCAAGTAGCCTCATAACTCCTTGGACCAGCACAAAGAGGGACAGAACTGAGCAGGCAAACATAAAGAGAATTTCTTTTTTTGCCAACAAGCTGGATAACCCTTGCGGGGCTGCTGAAAGACAAAGCCGTATCAAGTGCCCTGTGCTCATGTGTGGTCGCTTGTGCTCAGCCCCTGCTGCTGTGACAGGAGCCAGGAAATGGCTGGGTGCTGGAAAGAATCTCACCGTTCAGCAGAGGAGGGACAATTTTGTTATATTATTTGGGATATTAAACACTGTCAGGGGTACATCTTTAAGGGTTCAGAAAGCTGAAGCATTTAATCATGACATCTATCCTAATGTGATGTGATTTCAAAGTTTTATTGCTTTTAAACATTAGCTACTCAAAATGATTAATTTGGATAGCAAATGATTAATCTTTTTAGATACCATAAATGTCAACTGTAGGATTAAGGAATGTAAATGGCCATGGTTTTCACCCTAAAATTCATGTCCTTAAAACTCACCTACCTATCCTGCCGTTGCTTCAGACAGCAAAAAAACATTTCTGACCTTCCCTTCCTGTGCCGTATTGATGGACTCATTTTTTGGAATTGGGTAGGAGAGTGTTTCTCTATAGCACAGCATCGGTCTGTTTTGTAGATGACTTGCACAAAGATTTGAAATTATGTATAAGTGACTTTGTACCTTCCTGATGAGCAAATTAATCACATTCAGTGCCATTGTAAGTACAGCCCCTTGGAATTTAAGGCAGTTACTAGTTAGCATTTTATGTTTGTGAAAGATGTGTCCCTTATTGTGATTATGACAGATATGTTTTTTGTTATGCTAAAGTGTGGCCACCCGCAGTATCTACCTGATTGGAGAGGATCTCTCTTGGGCAATGTCGAAGTGCCAGTACATTCTGGTTAATTTTTGTGGCCTTGAGCTAGACACATACCCTTCTGCCAGAAGGTTTTCTTTTCCGTCTCCCTTTTTTTTCCCTTTTTCTCCTCTGCTCCCTTAATACAGGGATAATAATACTTACCCACCTCACAGGCATGTTGGGAAGATTAATTAGTTTATGTTTGTAAAATGCTTTGAAGATGAAAAGCGCTGCAAGTGCTAAGTAATATTATCATCTCCCATTCCTATGCTAGTTACTTCTTAGAGCAACAATAAGAAGTTAATTGGTTTTCAGGTTCCAGGTGATAAGGATCTGTTGACTTTTGAAGATATTCTATTAGCTACAAAGTGCTACTAAGAAAAACATTTCACTTTCATTTGATTAGGAGTATATTTAGCTGTCACACACTTTCTCCAAGATATTCATCCCACTGAAATTGGCCCCTTGTGGGTCATGGTCTGTAGATGAACTATGGATCTGGAGACAAAGGACACTTGTAATTCTCCAGGGAAAAATCAGCCTTAGTTATTGGCTATGAGTTGCTTGAGCAGGCGTTTCTACCCAGCCTCATCTTTGACTAGTCAAGCTGCAAAATCAGAGCAAAGTGGTCTTCCTTATAATGATTAAGGACCTACAGGATGAGCAAGGGGCCTCCACAAGGTATTTTCTTTTGGTGGAGAGGGTTTTCATAGAGGGTCTGTGATGGATTTTGCTCTCCTCTAGCTCCTATGCACAGATGTACCTGTTCCTCGTGTTCATAATGAAAACTGACCAGAGGATTGGTGAGATAAATGGATGACAGCTAAATGAGAAGAGGGCATCTCAGAATATTAACATGTACAGAGAATGGAGAGAGAAAAGTGTGTAATCTGAGACAAGGGAAAAGGAATAAGAAAGGCTGAAGAGGAGTCCTGACTGTGGATTTAGTGCTTCAGGCCAAGACTCAAGACTATAGGCCAAACTGTGAGTGATTGCTTAGTCAATGACTGGCAATTAATGTGGAATGGGAGGCAGGGATGTAAAATAACAATAATTCTGTGGAAAGTTCCTTGATACTTTCAGAAATTGGTTTGTAAGGTGTCACAGCGTTATTGGCTTGAAAACTGATACTTAGTGTTACTTATCTTATTAAAGCTAAGAGGAAATGGAAATAAGCCAGCAGAATGTGTTTGCCCCAAATTTTCTGTACTCTTTTTTTTTTTTTTTCTTTGCAGTGCCATAAATATGTCCAAGTCGTAAACCCCTCCTTGTATTCAGACAATGGACATTTTGCTAGAAAAATATAAGAGAATGTTGTCCTCCATTTGGCATGGAGATTTACAGAAAGTTTTGGTAGGGGGTGGGAAAAGAAGTGTGAGCGAGCAATACGAGGTTTTATTTGTGCAAATATCCTTTGATCTGTAATTTCCTATTTCTATTTATTCACAAGGCTGTTCGGGAGACTCATTATGTTCAGGCATTGCAGAACAGATTCCTGGGAGCATGGGATACCTGGGAATGAAGTTTTACAAATTAAAATAGAGGGGTTTCTCTGAACTGGGTATTTTTTTGCTTTGTGCCATTTCAAAGCCTGTTAAGCCTTTTGAGTCAGCTCAGTGCTAGGGCAGATCCCTGTGTGGGTCTATCCACTCACTTGCACAGGAAGCCAATGCTTTTCCCTCTGGAAAAGTAGAAGTCATGGCAGATAATTCTGTCTTCTGGAGGAACAGTGGAAAGCCTGACTATTTATTTATTTATTTTTGTGCTTTTCTCCTCGCTGCCTGCTTCGTCTTCAGCTTCGTTCCCCATTTCAAGCCGTATGTCATATCATTAGCATTCCTCTGACCTTAATGTGGCAGTTCATACCTGTCAGATCTATGGTTTCAGGCTCTCTGCAGGCTAGATATCCATCATCTCTCTATTGCTTGCCCTTGAGTCATATTTTCTTCCCATCTATCAAATTTACGCTTTATTTATATTTTGCAATAAATGGAAGCTGAGATTTTGATGATATGCACTGATCTCAGCATCTGAAGATTAAGATAGAGGCCCAAGGAGTCTATCCTGTCATTCTGCTCATGATCAAGACTTCATATTCACTGCTACTCACTGAGATGCATTCCTTTTCTAAATTCATGGAATCATCAGTTCCCCACCACCACCATGCTCTAGACAGCTGGCTTAGTTTCTGTTAATTCAATAATCTGCAGTCTATGTTTTTTTGTAAAAACATTTTTAGAACATTTAGAACATTTTTAGAAAAAATCCAAAAATCTAGAACATGAATATATGTTATTAATTAATTCACAGAAACGTGATTGCTGATGATGTAGCTTGAAGCTTTGAATTTTGCAGCTCAGCCCTGATACATGAAACTGTTACTATTAATGTGCAGAAAAAAAAATAGATTTAGATTTTTTTGGATGTTGCAGAATTTCCAAATCCCTCTGTCTCTTTCTGAACTCTGTCTGCAATTATCTTCAGTTGACTGTAATCTTGCTCTGGTAACTTCGGGAAGGCTTGGTGGTTTATCCTGCCCCTGGATTAAGGAGCGCTGCTGTTGGACTGCGTGCATTAGCAGTGAGGATGCCCTGCCACCTGCAAGCCTTGCAGCAAGGAGAATTACGGGTCCCCCACATCGCAGTGGCTGCAGAGAAGAGTCTGCATGTTTGAACCCTAAATTGGGAAAACGGTGGCAGGAAAGCAGTGTGCTCCCCCCCTATTTTTTTGCTCTGTTTCTTCAAATATAATTTTTTACAGCTCAGTATTTTAGTCAGTCTATGCTGTGATTCTACAGTTTAATGTCAGTAAGAATACATAGCTAGTCTAAATATCAAGTTTTGAGATGCTTTAGTTCCCTCCAATATTTTTGTGTTCATTTTTTCCCCATAATATTTTGTGTTTATTTTAGTTTTGTAGAATTTTGAGTAGTTTTTGAGTCTTCTCGCAAAGTGGCACCGTAAGTGAAGCTCAGGTAACTCTGTGTATCTGGCACTGTTTCTTTCAAAAGTCCCTGAGACAGCGTGACTTACTTCCACACCTGCATTTGACAGCACATAAGGGGAACGAGACAACTATGTGGTTAATGTTCGCTCAGAAAGCTGAGCGTGTTAAAGAAAATCATATGCACTGTGTTATAGGCACTATGCACAATTGTTGAGTTTTAAAATAATTTAATGCTGTTTGCTATTGTGTGTTTTACTGATGTAGTGGAGAAGCAACTGTCTTAAAAATGAAATCTTAGAGCTTCAGTCTAAATCGGGTAATGAGAAGAAAAGGCAGTTGAGTGATTTGTGAGTGTAGAAGAAAGGTCAGGAAACAGATTAAGAGGTGAAGAGGAGGAAGAGGGTGATGAGTGACGAGAAAAACAGAGAAATTAAAACCAGCCCAAAAAAAAAAAAAAAACATGATAGAGTGAATGAGGATAGTTTAGACCCTGTGTATTATTTTCAAGAAGAAAAGAAAAAAAAGCCAAGTCAGAATGAAAGTATATGTTAACATATTTGTCAGTCTTCTCTGTTTTTTTTTGGCACACTGGCAAGAACAACTCTGCTAAGTACAGCCTTGAAAACTCCTGTTCAGTAATGTGCTGTGGAAGTTGTGTGACAAGAGGTGATATCACATCACATCACACTTCATTCTCTGCTTTCTTTTCTGCAGCTGTGTTCTACCTGCTTACCACTCTGAAATCTAAAGCTACTACATGTAGACTTCTCGTTGGAGTTTTATAGCAAAAGATAAGAGGCCTGGCATGCTTTACTTCCACTTTAATCTTTGTCCTTTCAATTCCTGCAATTTTTCACCCGCTTGTATCTTTGATTCTAATACTATGTCCTTTCTCAAGACACTTCCTTAGAAAGGATTGCATAAGTCTGCCAGACTGTCTCCCTCTTGGGAAAGAGGAAAAAAACATATTTTATTTACCAAAACAAAACAACCCACAGCCAGCATCGATTCTTGGAAACAGAGGGCGTTTAAGATCCCATAGGATCGCTTGGGACTTTTGCTCTGCTCTGGGCAGTTAGGAAGATGGCATCTTCCCCATGTTCCTGGTGGTCCTGTAGTGCCTGGCCAGTGATCTCAGAGCTGCAGAGCAGTTTTGTTCTTTATCATCCTCTGCAAAGCAGCACTTTTTTGATCTTTTGCTCACACATAATTCAGCTGTGTGTTCTTTCTGATTTGATAGGGTAAACAGTGTTCTGTTAACAGAGCTACTCCTCCGTTCTCATCATACGAGTGAGTCAGGAAGCCAGGGCTGCTGCTGGACCCGCTCGGTTTTGCTGAGCTCTCCGTTTGCAGCTGTAGAAGGTCTCCCTGAGCAGTGAGTAGTGATGGTGCCTCAGCACAGTGCTGGGTGCTGGCCTCACCGCTGCAGAAAGGATTCAGAAAGAGAGGGAGCTTCAAGTGAGGAGTCTGGGATGGAAAAATGTGTTCTCTATATGTATTAGGACATTTATTACAAGCACAGGTACAGAAAAAAGTAATTTTCACGTACCAAAATAGCAAAATGCAGCATGGTTGGTGTGGTAACACTTTGACATCACTGCTGCTTATGCTATGTATTTCAGGGACTGCATCTTAAGTGTTGTGCTGTGAAGACATGGTCGAATGCACTGGTTTACAGACTCTGAAAAACGGAGGAAATTATTTGTCTTCATTTGCTTTCTAAGTAAATTGGGTAGGTAGGAAAATGTGGAAAAGTAAGGGAGAAAATAAATGCAAGGAAATTGCTTCTTCTGAGGACTGTGATCATGTTTTGTTTTGCCATCTCTCTTGCTCTAGTTATTTCATAATTTATTTGCCTAAATTTACTGTAAGTACTTTTCCATGATGGGTTATCACAGAGTGATTGTAGGGAATATGTGTTTGATAGGTGATTTTTTTTTTTTTTTTTTTGAATGACATGAAGGCGATTGTGTTGCAGGGACAGTGACAAGAAAAAGCAAAATAGGAAGGAGGAATATTGCAAAGTCTAAGACTTGGAAGGGGACAGGCATGTAATGAGAGATACAGAGAAACGAAAAATGAAATAAAATTTGATCAGAAATATAAGTAAGAGGGTTGTTTATTGTTTTTGTTGTTGTTGTTATTAACCTGAGTGGGGCTTGGGACTTCAATGCCTTTTGATACTAGCTCTATCCAATTATGCCAAAACCAAAGTTAGCAAAGGCACTCAAACTGTAATTCCTCTAGTTTAAATGGGGTGGGTGTTTGTGTTTTTTTTTTTTTTTTTTTTTTTTTTTTTTTTTTTAATCTTAACTGGGCAGATGCCTGGAAGGCTCTTCAGTTTTGAAGTACTTTTTTTTTCTCCTCATTCCAGAATAGTTTAGAGTGGCTGAAATCTCACTTTGCAGAATCCTCAGTGGTAAACGAATTGCTAAAGACAGTGGTGTAGAATATCTCTGTAAGTCTGTATATTACAGATTTGAATTAGAGCAAGGACTGACAATTGAAAAACCATGGGAATTTCTTTTGTTGCGTAGTCCGCTTCAAAAACCTTTTTGCACAGATAACTCAAGCTTCAAGTCAGAAATGTTACTGTGGATGTCTTTGACTACTTTCTCCAGTTCAGGCCAAGGGAATAAATGAAGTACTGTAAGTTCTTATTTAGTTTCAGAAGGTAATTTCTGACTTCCTAAAATTGTACCTAATTTACTGCATATAGAAGCAAGTCCTGGGTATGCAGATTTGGTTAATTTAATTACAGTTGTCTGGAAATGCTGATGACTTAACCCCTACAGCCCTGGTTGAGAAATTACTATTTGAAAGAAAAAAAGAAAGATTTTTTTTTTTCCTCCCCCACATAGATTGCATAGATTTAACCAGTGAAGTCAAGGGCATACCAGTCTGGGGGGATCACTGCTTAAACAGAAAGTAGTTACAGTTTCTTAGGTGGGTGCCTGTGGTAACTGTTGGCAAATGCCATATTTTTCACAGTGATTGTGCAGGCTCTTGAAAGTTATTTTAGTGTTATTGCCTTAATTTCCTTCTTGCCTGGACAAATGGATGGTGTCAGCATTCCTTATCCTAACCATAAATTGATACGTTTAGCCAAGAGAAGTGCAATATCTAATAATGGAGTAGCAGTGGCAGCATTATCGTCAGGTTTTAAAACCTAACTTCATGATATATCTGCTCAAATGCTCCCAGAACCCTAAAGTTGCCTTTAAAACAGGTCTCCTTGAAATGTTATGGGTTTTTCCCATTGTACATTTTTTTTTCTTTCTTCAAGTTATTCTTAAGTCTTTAGGAAATGCTGAGGCACCTAATGGCAGTGAGGGACATTGCAAGAGTGTGTGTAGTATAGAAACTGATGCTCGAATTCCTTACACTGAAGAAATTTTGGAAAAGCTAATTAGAAACTGTAAGAACACAGGAGGGGGAACATCTTCTCCGTGCTCTTTTCCCCCAGAGCGCTTACAATGTCCTTCGCAAGCTTAAAAAAGAAGGGACGGGGGGGTTGTCATGTTCCTTAGGCGGGTAGAAGTCCCCATTTCCATTCTGCTGCTATTGCTTCTGTGTCCAGGCCATGTTCATCTTTCTCCACATGCTTAAAGACTTTTTGTTCTCATTGTTTGGGAATCTTAGGATGTCGATATTTTGTATCATATTTGTGCATTTTCCTTCGGGATAGTAATTCTCACTCAAGCACATATTTTCCATCCCAACTTTTTGTTTTTCATCTGTGTAGGCAACTTGCATGGAGTACAATCCTCTTAGTAAAGCTTTTAAGAGAGCTTTAATTCAGAAGATGATTGAGCCCTGCTGTTTTTAAAGCTGTTGCAGTGCTTCTGGGATATGCTGTTCTCTTCTCAATGTAGTGAAAAAGATTTAATATATTGGATGTGAAAGCAATATACAAACCACCTTCTCTGCCTCCAGAGTTGCAAGGGAGCTTTGGTCTGGTCCATCCTCATAATGTTTTACTTCTCGTAGCATTTGTAAGAGGAGCAAAGCAGAAAGCAGAAAATGCTTGATATTGATACACAGCACTGGAAACTTGAAGTAAAAAAATAAAATCCACTGATAACTGGGTGGGCGGTCAGTAGTGCTTGAGACTCCACGTCCTAGAGGTGGTGGTCATGGGCAGTGTTATGCAATGCCTGGGGTAGTTTCTCTTGGTTAGAGGAAAGAAAACTGTACAACGGTTTAGTAGGTCACTCCGAGTCGATGGGTGTGCACAGAGGGCTCCAGAAGGTTCTCTGAGTGCCAGGGGTGTCCGTGCACCCCCGGCGCGGAGCCCTGTCCCAGCCGTGCTGCAGGCTGCTCCCGCAGGTGCTGTGCTCAGGGCTCGAGGGGCTGGAGTGTCCCAGGCCGCATGTCCCTCTGCATGTCCCTGCACCTACAGCTCTACAGGCAGTATAAGGTTCAGAAACCCTGGGTGTGACCTCTTAACCCTGTAGCATTGAAATCAGTGGCAGTTCTGTTACCGACTCAGGTCGCGCTGTCTCTAGTCCCAAATGCCTCTCTGCTCTCCACCTGGCTTCCCAAAGCCCCCTTAGGGCTCCTGGGACATGTAAAGTGCTGCACGTGCAGTTGTATGGACACTTCAGCTGTTGTGTACAGGAATGCAGGCACATATCAAGTCAGGACATCAAGTCCTGTTCCCACTGGATGCATTTTTGGCATGCCTGTTTCTCAGTAGCTTCAAATCCCACAAAACCTGAGAAGGTGCATGGTGTGACAGAATCTCTTTTAAATGGCAAGTTGCTATCAGTGTGCATGATGCTCCTCTGCTGCTCTTGCAACCTTCACACAGTTCAGTCATTGTCCTAGATATTTACTGCTTTTATATTTACCTCCCCAGATGCATCTTTACTTCTGATACTTATTCACAGCTGCCTAATAAATATAGTTTGGTTTTGTGCCTAATTATAGTAACTGTTTTTCATTATTCATGGAAGTCATCGTCAGAATCCATTCTCAGGTCTAACAGAGAAGAAACTGCCGTGGTAACTACGTAAGACCACAGCAATAAAGCAATTAACTGGCTCACTAAAAACTGGTCAATGGTTACAGCATTAATTCTTAATACTTCAGCAATTATTTACACTTCCGTATTCATATGTCTCCCGTTCTTTTACTTGCTAATTAATAGCAGTCTGTTCTTGTTGCTTTATAAGCTTTAAGAATCATATCAATATGTATTTTTGTTAAGCAAACGTGTAATTATAGAGAAATTAGGGGTCCTATCAATGTGTAGCTAACAAAAATGAGTACCTGCTCTAATTTGCTGCCAGAGCTATGAAATAGGGGAGAGCTGGAGTGGAAAAGCACTGGGGGCATAGGCATGCAAATGAACATGCCAACTGTCTGTATATCATACAGTATCTTAAATCTATAGACATAAAAGCAGGATGAAGACATAGCCATTAAAGAGGCAGTAATTTTTGAGTGTCACATAATTTAGACACTTTAAGTTATTGAAGTGTCACAGGTTTATTGCACTTAATTTATTAATACAATCATTTGGGATTCTCTTATGTCTCTTGCTCTGCCCCAAACCAGAGGCTAGAAGTCTGCTTAAAATATACAGACTTTTCTTCAGCAGCAAGAGTCTAAAATGTTTCTCAAAATACCGAGAGACCTTACCATAGTCTTGCAGTTAGTGATTGGAGACATTCCTATTTATTTATATTATTGCATTAAAAGGGGGCAGAAAGCTCAGCTGAGCTCTTTTCCTACTTCAACGTTTTTCTCTTGCCACAGTAGGTGACATCTGGATGGGAAAATATCCTCTTGCTTTGGCCACTAGCCAGGACAAAAAGAGATAATCCTGACAAATACCTTGTTACTGCTTTCACACTGTTGAAAAAGAAAAATTTATTTTTTAATCCTTTCATGTGCTGAATTGGCTGTCCTTAGTTTACAGGTTCTGTTAAGTCTCTTTCCTACCTGAGAGTCCTTTTGATGTGTTTAAGCAGTTGCCGAAACAGCAGCAAGGTAGGAAGAATGAAAAGGGGCTCTGCGGAGAGCAAGAGGCAAACGAAGCCACTTGATCGTAGTAATACGTGGGGAGTCTTCACAAAACGCCTGGTGTGATGCCTCAGCCATTTATATACAAGAGGAGGTTTTTATTTTTAGCTTCTTTAAGAGCAAAACAAATATTCTCAACTTTTCTTATCTTTTTTTTTTCTTTTCTTTCCCTAATCAGGACAGAATTTTACCCTAAGGCAGTTAGGCGTTTGTGAACCAGCAGCTCGTCGTGGCCTGGCGTTTTGTGCGGAAATGGGGCTCCCGCACAGAGGTTACTCCATCAGCGCGGGCTCGGACGCCGACACGGAGAACGAAGGGGTGATGTCCCCCGAGCACGCCATGAGACTCTGGGGCAGGGGCGTCAAGTCGGGGCGCAGCTCCTGCCTCTCGAGCCGCTCCAACTCGGCCCTCACTCTGACCGACACCGAGCACGAGAACAAGTCCGACAGCGAGAACGGTGAGCTCCGAGCGCGCGCGTGGGTGACTCCATGCTTTGGGTGCTCTTCTGTCTGATGCTCAGCAGCTTCAAATCGGTGGAAATTCAAGGAGTGACCTTGGATTATGTGCCTACTTCTTTTGTCCCTTTTTGCCCGGAAAAGTCAATACACAGTATCGGTCCTGAGCTATGCAAGCTTTTGGTGTGTAATTTCGAAAAAGTTTAATGACAAAAAGAAAAAAAGAAAAAGATTAGCTTTGAGTTATCGAGGGGCCATGTCACCTGTTATCCTTTTGTGGGATAGAAAAGGAAGTGGTGATAAAGTTTATCCCCAAGCCAGCTAGCAATCAAAGATGTCTTTGTAAATTCCTCTTCAAGACATCACAGAGAAGTTGCAGAATCTGGGAATGGATGAGTGAGCACAAAGAATAGATTATTAACAAGGCTCAAGTGACTGAAAAACAAATTTGATCATGCTTTAAAGTTACTGGTTGATGAGAGCAATTGAAATTGTGGTAAAGAGGGACGTGTGTCCTTTGATGTGCCTGGGGGACTGGATTACTGTGCAATTAAAATCCACAAGAAATTTGAACAGCAACTTCGTAGGATGTGGGGATATGACCATTGTATTTAAGGCTTAGTCTTAAATGAAAAGACGCTAATACAATTGCCTGATTTATTTTTTAAAGCTTTTCAAAATTTCTTACCCCAACTTGAGGTTGTGAATTGAACCTGACATGGTGTTAAATGCTAAGCACATGGATCTTGGAAAACATTTGATCTTTAACTTCTTTACATTTGCAGAGGATTTTCAGCCTTATTAGAATTAGAATATGATTATTTTGTTAACTTTATGACACTGTGTGTAAGAAATTCAAAAGAGGAATAAAGTAAAAAGGGTAAAAATGAAAATTAGAGCGATGGCTATTGCTAGATGTCTGCACTTCATTTTCATTAATTTACTCAACTCGTCAGCTGTGCAATAGCGAAGGGAATTTTATTGCTATCCTCGGGGTACAGCTGTATCACATTGTGGCAAAGGGCAATGTGGGTGTGTGGCTTTTATTTTTTTAAGTAATTTTTATTTTAAAATAGAAACAGAGATGTGTTACCCTCCCTATTAATTATTTTACTTTCAGTTTGACAAGACAAAACCAAAGCTGTATTTTGGTATTATTCATACTTGCTGCCTTTCCCTGGCAGCTGCTTCCAACTGAAGGCACCTGTGCAGGATGGCTGCCTCAGATGGGATTCAGCCTTTTGTGCTGGGATTAATGCTGTGTGCCTGAGGGAGGCTCCAAGAACACTCTTGCCTCATATTTTGGAGGAGGGAAACCATGTTATGAGGCAGAGGGAGGTTTTGGCAGAGGAGGGTGGGTGTATTTGTCTGTATCCTTTGGGAAGCAGAGATTGTGTTGGATGAGTCGTGATCTCTCTGCTGCAAATGATCTAGAACAAGTTGTTGGGCAGCCCTGCAATTTTCCTTCTGAAAGGTCTGTGCTGAAACACCCTCCCTCAAGTGTTTTGTAGAGCCCTAGGTTAATGATCTTTAAAAAGACATGTAAAGATACAGCTGTCTGAGGAAATTTTGCATTACCAAGGGATGTGACTGCTTCAGAAATATAATACTTTAGATACATTTAAAAATGTATGTTAGATTTTTAAAAATAGCAAATGTCTGGTTACAATATGCCAAAATTCCCTCCATGAGGAATGTTTTATTTTTAACGTGTTAGAAAATGGCAAATACATCAGAAAAGACATTTTGCACTAGTTGAATTTCTGTAAGGAGAGCGTCTGATGTTTTAGATACAACTTCAAAGAAGAGTTTAGTCACTGAAAAGGATTACAGTTGATTTATTTATTGATAGGGAGGCCAGCAGTCCAACTTAAGAAGGTACTGGGACTGCTGTGAGGCTAATGAAATTTTGATGGCTTGAAAGTCCCCTGGGGTTATGAAACGTATATAACTCGGACCATGTCATGGGTCTCCATTTCAATGGAGATGTTACACAACTGGTGAAAAACTTAATCTCTTTTGGTGTTTTTCACTGGATTTTGTTTCCACCAAACATGGGAGATTCCACCAAGAAGAGACTTTATACGTATGGTCAGAAATCAGTATGCTAAATGTTCACAACAGAATAGAAAATATATTTTAAAATGAGGATGCGATATCATCCTGGTACACACATTCCCCAGCCCAAGGACCAAAATGCAAGTTCAAGTTCTGGTAATTTGTGGTCTAAAATTAATAGCTGCCCTATTCTGACAAACCCAACAGGGCTTTGAAGCCAGAGCCAACGTTACTGTGCATCCATCCTGCGCGCTGCACCCCTTCCCTGGGCTTGCAAGCTTCTTGACTGCATTTCAATTGAACTGCTTTGCAAGGAAATGCATTCCTCTGCAAGAGATTTACCTCTAAAGTAGATGAGGAGCAATGGGTTGTGATCAAAACAAAACACGACACCAGAACATACTTCCCTCGCTTCGGAGGGCCCAGTTCCACAAGTGATGCAGGCTAACAGCCACTGTTGTCAGTAGTTCGTTACCATAAGCAGACCTCCCTCGCTGGAGCTTTGGGATCTGCTGCTGATGGTGAGAATTTATCCTAGGGGTTTATGAATGTAGAATTATAACTGCTTGTTGAATGTGCTCCGGCTGCTCTTGGGGCCCCTTTTCCTCCCCAGTAGGGCAAGAATGGAAGCTTGGCATGAGCTCTGTCTTCTCTTTGTAGCTGTTGTGTGTATTCGCTCTTCAGAAATCATAGTAGTTGATTTTCAGAGGGGAAAGGCAAAAATGTTTAGTTGCATAGGTTTATGTATATGTAAGCATACATGTGTGTATATGTATGTATGTAAATATGTGTAAACAGAATTTGTTGAAGATGCCAACTTTCATTTGTCCAGGCCTCAACTGTGTGTATCTAAAGGTGGCTTGCTAAAGCCACCTATTTTGTGTGTGATATTGAACGATTAGAAGTTTCTTTACAAAAATCTGTTGCAAGTGATTAACTCTCAATTTTTTTTTTTTAAGTATGTTAATAGCGTATTATGAATACCAGGATTTGAAAAAAGAGAAAGAAAAAGAAAAAACATTACATCTATTTTCTAAATGTAGAGGAATATAGATACATTCTCACCTCAGGGTCTTAGGTTACTGCTGGGTAAATCCTCTTAAAGAGAAATATTTTTTTTCTTTATGCTGCAGTTCTCATTCAAATTCCACATATGACTTTTGGCATCATGTTTGGATAGATTTGTCATGTCGGCCTCCCAAAAGGAGAGCTTGCATCTGTTAATCTGGGCAATCTACCAGTGTCGTGTACAATATGATGTATCAATTGGAGCACAATAAGCACTCATGTTTTTCTTATGCCTTTTCCCCTTGCAAGATCTCTTGGAGGCAAAACTGAGATGAAAAGAATGTGTTCTTTGGGAATGCATCGGCACAACATGCGTGCATTCATATTTCATAAATGCAGTATCAAGATATATGTTATTAATCGTTATAGGAGCTGTAGCTTTGAAATTCAAGCAACTCATCTTTTATATGCTTGCCAATAACTTCTTGCTGTTAATTTGTTTGAGATTACTAAAGCTTGTCTTTTAAAATTGATAAATATTCCAGCAAAATAGAGGCTCCTGTATAGGTAAGCTTCAAATAGCCCTTTTGCTTAAAAGGTCGATATTTTTTTAAGGTATCTTAAAATCCACTTATCTGAATTATTTTTAAATCCATTCAGCTGATCTCAGGAGACATCAGGAAGGTAATAGTCAAAACAGAGCAAGTTATTCCTAAAGTGCAGCTCCTGACTCGGTTACATTTTTGTTTGTTTTGTAAAGTTCACAGCTCTTACCAGTTCTGCGTACGGTTCTTGCACAGGCCTGAAGCTCAGGCTGTGGCAATCATTGTTTCAGAGGAGATTTCAGTCAATCATTTCAGACTTGAGTAAGTCCATGCCACCTTCTGTCCCTTTGGAAGCTGTGCTGACAGAGCTCCTTGAAAAACTAGGCTTTCTGGATAGATCCACACCATGTGGTTGACAGTGCCTGTATCCACAAAGACTAGTTAAGAACTCTTTTTATCTCGTATACAGAAAATGGTTCCGACAGAGCTAGAATGGTGGATTTTTTTAGTTCTGTTTTTTCAGTAAGAGTTTTGCGCCAATGGGGATTTGTTAGAAGATCAGAGAAGATTAGGGTGTAGCAGAATAAAAAGAAGAAGAAAGGGAGAGGAGAATATGAGATCATGGCCTCAGGTGCTCGTTTTGAACTGAGTAGATCTTTATTTTGAAATTTGGCCTCCCATTTTTCACAGGTATAGAAAAGTAGATATTGCCAGTAAGAGGTTCAGTCCTGAAGATTTTGGTAAAGAGAAGTTATCAACCTAATCAGCTGCTGGGGCATCTCCACACTTCCTCTCCATCTTCAGCCAGTTTCTGTAGTTAGCATTCTTGTGAATGTAATGCTCTCTTGTCCTTCCAGAATGGTGAATTAACTGGCATTCAGATCTCTGAAAACCAGGAAATGCATTGGTAAGATATTTGTCAAGACATCTTAAATCTGCTCTCTCTAACCCAATATATCTATAACATGTTCTTGAACTCTGCATTCTTAAATAATGCACATCATTCAGGAAGTAGTGTTACACGTTTTCACCTGTTTAACATTCTTTTTTTTATGCTAAGACAGAACCTGATTTTTAGATGAGCTCTGCTGAATATGAGCTGCTTTGTACCTGCTAGGCAAAATGCTGAGCCTGCTTATCAAAAACAGCCACATATCTGATGGATTAATATTCACCTTACTGCCATACCACCATTTACAGCTTCTTCACTCTTACCCACAGTATTCCATCTAGCAATTATCTACCCCTCATTAAGCATGCCAATATCTCTTAAATCTTGCTTTGCTGCTAAGAAATTTCATGACCAGGAAATATGTCTGTTTTTACTGTTGACAGAACTCAGCTCTGAAATAATATTCAATATGTAAATAGGCATGCCCTTTTTTTTTTTTTTTTTTTTTTGGTTACAGATGCATGGAACTGAAATTCACACAGAAAAGAGGAGTCATCCCTGGTTTTCTACAATATTATCACAATTTTTTTGAAGTTATGCCAATTTTCAGATACTGTTACTTCCGCAGACCTGCAATCATAATATATTTCAGTAAATCTTCATGGCATTCATAATTAATGCAATTGGAATTTGTGTTGGTGATTCCTTTGGCTAGTGGCAGCCACAAGAGGGAACAGTTAAGTTGACCTTCTTCCAGCAAAATTTTTGCATCACCTGGATTTCAGAGGTTTGAGTGTCACCAAACCTGATGTTTAGGAAAGTTGTGAATTTCCAAACGGTTGTCTTGATAATGTTTTCGTGATAGGAGTCTAGTGCTGAATGTGCAATAAAAATTGTTGTGGAATCAGACTGTCTTGAAAGCATTTAACCAAATCTTCTGATGCACAGAAATTGTAGATGTAACAACACCTGGCCACAATAAAATAAACATGGAAGTCTGTATAGAAAAGCAAATCTAAAGAAAATATCAGGAAAATTCACTTTTGGTTGTCAAGGTTCCAAGATTTCTAATGTGAAGGAATGTTGAAAGAGGTTGCTGGCTAAAGATTAGCTGGCATGGCTCAGTATTTATTCAGATAGGAATTTCAGGAAAGAACCACAAAACTGGAAGCCAGAGCAGGTTTCTTAAGAAGACTGTAACAGACGTTTACAGAGATACAATTGCAAAGTTTTAGGAATGTAAACATGTTTGAGACATAATCAATGAGTCATACAGAAACACGAATGCTAAGAAGATGAGAGAGTTGATTCATCACTCAGGAGTGAAGGAAGACTGATAACACACTGCCGATACATTTTCTTGTGGTTGTTTTGGTTTTGGCATTTGCTACCTGGGTAGCTGATCACAGAGCTAATATTTACACCATTAGTAAAGGTTTAGAGGCTCCTTAAGTAAATAAAATACCTTCTGCATACATACAATGCCTATATTATCTGGGCTTTTAATGATTCATCTTTGAGAAAGCATTGAGGATAGATACAGCTCTGACAGGTGGAGGGGGGCGAGGGAGAAAAGGGAAATGTAGGAAGGGCTGAGGGAGGAAGAATCAGTTAGGCAAATTTTCTAGGAAAAGGAAATTAGTTTGTGCTTTATAATGCTGAGTATGTATTTGTTCTAAATGAATCCTGTCAAGCTGTACTGATCTCCTTCAGAGACAATATAAGCCACTTCTCAATAGGGAACAAGCAGCAGATGCTGACAATGATAGGTATTTTGACACTAGTAAGGCTTCTGACACTGTTTCAGCCCTGATGTTCTATATTTAGAGACACATGGTCTAGGTTCATTATTACAAGATAAATGTGCAAGTTATTGGAAAAATGTGTAAAGAATGATTATCAGTATTTCATGAACTGGCAAGTTGAATCAAATAGTATTCCACACAGCTTGTCATAGATTTTTGTAATGGCTTGGATAATGTAATAGAACATTGCAACCTGGAAAGAATTGCGTGCGCTATAAAGGGCAGGATGAGAAACTAGAGAATTATTTCAAATGAAAAAGTGCAGTTCAATAACTAATATGTAGGTCTTTTCACTTGTATTAAGAATAATTAAATTTCAAGAATGCTAAGAAGTCAAGGGACCTTTCGAGCTTACCTGGCCCAATGATCTGCTTGGAGCTGGACTGACTTTAAGCTAAATGATGCTCAAAACCTTCTCTAGTTGAGTTTTCAAAATTTCCAAGCATGGAAAAATGCGTGCTTCGGTGGTGATGAAGCTTTGGCTTTTCTGTCCCCAGCCCTATGGGCCCAGCAAGCGTTTCTGTATCCCTCTCTTCCCGACGGAGCATAGTGGATCACAGAAATGTCAGCTGTGTTTTCTGTGTTTTTCTGCTGGTATGTCAGGGTCGAACATGTCTCTGGTATCTGGGGCTCCCATAATCCCACTAATGTGGGACTGGGATGCTCCTAATGCACTCGGCATTGCTGAGATGGAACTGATGTGGCTGCTTTGGGGACTCCTTTTGCAGACGCTGCCAGGATAGAGACAGGGCAGCAAGAATGATCAGAGGTTTCAAGTGTGTGTCTTAAACAGCCACGAGAATTCCAGGTGTGCCCTCTAGCACCGGGGAGGATCCTGCTGCCTCCGGGAAGGCTGCCTGCTGCCCACACGTGCTGCAGATAGGACGAGAAGCAAGCAGTGCAAATAGCAAAGAGGGGAACGGTGGAAGGCCGGGGAGAGCTCGGTGGAAGAAATTGCTGAGGAAGGTGTGAATATTTCATCTTCTAGCATATTTTCAAAATTATTTTTAAAATGTCAGTGCCCATCAGCCCTACTTTGCAGAAGCGGATGGACTCAAGAACTATTTTTGTTCCTTTCTGATATTATTTTCTATGAGTCAGTTATTTAATCACTCCTTTTAGTGTAGAAAGGCATAGCAAAAATATTAATATATCTTGTTCTGTTCTAATTTTAAATAGTTAACTTCTGCTAGATGTTTTTTCCCCTCATTTAAAGGTTGCTAAATAGATACTACCTTTCAGTTCACTTAAACAAAACGTGTTCTTCTAGATGTGCTTACACAGGGAAATCTTAAAAAGACAACAGCTCTCTTCTGTTTGAGTTGTAAGTGTTCTTTTGATTCTGAGGTTGACATGAAAGCAAACCATGCTTTGCACATCTATAAACTGATGATCTCTGCTGTTCTGGTTTGGAAAGTGTTTTTGATGTCCTTGAGAAAAATCACAGTGGTAGCAGTAAATTGTTTTAATTAACGAATTAGAGAGGAAGGCATTTGCTGAATCAGGTTTATTGATGTAATTATCACTGGAATAAAAATTTCAAAAAAATCTGTCAGAGCTATGGGATTGTCTGGTTCATTGTCATTGAAAAGCAACTTAAACACTGAAAAAGTCATCTGTGATATAATTTGCATGTAATATTTAATTCTCAGGCATGACTTCCTTCATTTCCTGAATGCCTGTGCCTGTGTAACAATAGTGTAACAATTAAAGAGGATTGATGAGGAATATTGTTGCTTAATTGTGAATTAATATTTTTAGCCTGAAATGGTTAAAAGACACATTTCTCGTGTCTTCTGTCGCTGCACCCATGGCAAATACGAGGTTTTGGGGGTCTGAAGCTTCTGTGCAGTCCCTGTGCTAGGCCTGGTGAATCCCTCTCGGGTACCGCCGTGGCTGAGGGGTTGCGCTTGGGACAGGCTCCAAGCATTTCCACCTCCTGGGTGGTGTTTGCAACATAGAAAGAGTTAACTGACTGGAAGCACTCTCGTTTGTCAGGCTGCTACACTGACACCAGGCTGGTGATTAGTACTTATTTATTTATTTTTGTCCTTCGTGGTCAAATATATATATATATATCTATGTGTTTGTATCTGGCTAGGCATGCATTAGATGGCTATGCTTACAGAACTTCTTACAGTGGTGTTTTCACAGTTTTTACATATGGTTTTGTTATGGATTAAAAATACAGACTTGAAGGCAGGTTTCTACTTCTCCAAATAATCTGGAAACTGTAAAGCATTTCCGTAGTGAATATATAGGCAGTTGTGACCACAGGCAAGGGAAAGTTACTCTGTTGTTATAGGCTATTGACTTGCTATATGCTGGAGAAATATATATATATATTTTCCCCATGATTGGGTTTTCGTAAACACAAAATGAGAAAATTGGGGGGAAGATGCAAAAACGAAAAGCCTATTTCTATAAAATGCTTTATGGTTATGAATAGAATATGTTACATAATTGCTGACGACTAATTCTGTGGAATCTCAGTCTGCACTTGTGGCAGATGGTCTAAAGAATTTGGGTTGCTCTGTCTGCACAGAGTTTGATTTGCTTTTTGTCATGGGTTTGACGGACTCCAGGCTTGTATCAGCCATATCTGTAGTTTGTATAAAAATAACAGAAATCAGAAGTCTAATACCCTTTGTGACAGATCTAAATTCTTGCAGAAGGCTTCAGAGTTGTCTTTTCTGCCTGTTGTTGAAGATGAATATTGAGCGTGTCAAAGTGATTTATAATGTTTGAAGCACTTTTGAATTTTCAAGGTTTCCAAGGTATCCAGGTCAAAATGACTTTGAAAGGAGCTGTCCTTGTCATCAATATTTGGTTAGATGGATAGTACCCAGTTTCCTTTCGCATCGAGTTACCCAGAATGGCTCGAGCTGCGAAGTTCTTCATTGCGTGATTGCTGTATGCTCTATATGGAGATATACTTAAAATTGCTTAAAAGCTGCACTCAGTGGGGAATTCTGCTGCTCATTCCCTTAACTACTTTAGCTACAAAGAACATATGACATCTTTTTCATTAACTGTCTGCCGCTTGTTTGCTTCCAGTGGAGTTCTAGGAGGTTTTTATATTGTTTTGTAAACTCAATATTGCTGGGCCCTGGCTGCTCATGGCAATTGAGATGAGATTAGATGCTTTTGTTAACAGGCCTCAGACTTGAAATTTATAGGGAGTAGGCACCGTCTGTTCTCAATTAAGGGTCGTGAGCTCTGAAATTAATTCCTTCCACTGGTCCATTAGACTCAGTCTTTTGACCTAAAGTCATGATAAGGGTATATTAGCCTCTTGAGCCTTGGGAAAATGAGGAGTTCATGTAGGGACAGTATTATTGTATGGGATATTCCTTTTAGCCCATATCAGAGTAGTTAGGAGAGACAGAAGGTAACGCTTGTTTTCCCATTCTGCAGATAGAGTGATATTGTGCCAAGCGCCCTAGAGATTTAGAGCTCAAATCCTCATGTGCTGTAGCAGAACTTGTGCTCCCAAAACACACGAGTGCCAGGGAAAAAAGTCTTTCTCAGCAAAATCAAATTAAAATAGAGCCTGTTGACTAAGTACAGAGGAAGAGTTGATATCAAAGTTGGGTTGGGTGTGGAAGCCTTTTCTTCCCAGACACACGTTCGCGCATTAGCTTAGCTGCGCTTTGCCTTGGCTGCTTTTCCTTGGTTCCAGCCACAACTAGGAGGTGATGTGGAGTCTTATCAGAAGCCCCAGGACTCAAAATCTTCCCTCTTTTGCAGAGTTTGTCTGTCCTGTGGTGTGCAGATGTTGCAGAGCAGGAATGGGGCGGGGGGGAAGGGGCAAAGTGGTTTGTGTTTTTTAAGGTTTGATACAGCAGGGAGTGCTAAGGAGTGGGAGAACCTATAGCCACAAGCTTTTCATTTGCTGAATAAAAGCCCCAAGACGCTGAAAAACAAAGTTTTCATTTAAATTTAACATCAGTTCTTTATAGATGAAAATGTATTTTAAAGGCTTTAGGATCTGGTAGGAAGCAGCAGGCAGACACTGATTAAATTTATTCAGCACTGTCATTTCTTGAGGATGCTTGTAAGAATACTTCTTTTAAGACCCAATCTTTTGAGGTATAAGAGTGTTACCATCTTATCCCAAACTGCAATTGACTGAGAATGTCTTGGGATCTGCTGGCTACTGGGCTCCGAGTAGGAACAAGCAGGGAGGGAGTCTATGCCTGTGGTTTTTCATTTCTAACAACCTCCATCGCATAAAAAATGCAGCCTTGTTTGCCTTCCCACAGGGAGCAAACCTAAAGTCAAAGTCACAGCAACTGCCTTCGCGGGATGGAGGGCACGGCTGTGACCGCTTCACCCGCGTGTTGCTTGTTGATAACCTCTCAGACAGAAGATAAACTCAGGGATTCGTTTTTTATTACCCTTTTTCTGTATCTCCTTGAGTTCACTCAACTCTCTACCCAGCTCATAAATTCCTTGTTTGCAGGGCCCTGAGGACGGGTACTGCTTCCAGCGCTGCACAGGTTTACGCTTCCAAAGCTGCCTGCAATGCCAGGGCCATCAGTTCTCTTGGTACTGTCAAGGCAGTTTTATATATTTGTGTTATTCCTCCACATTTTTTAAGCTGTCAGCAGATGGCCGTACCAGCGAGCTGAGCCCAGTGGGTTTGCCTGAAACACTTTCATGGCCACGGGAAAAATGACACTTCTTGCTCTCTCAGCTGCTAGATTTCTTGGTTCTAGTAAGGCCAAGTTTTGAACAGACAAGAACCTATTTTCTCTATATGTTGTCTTTTAAAAGTGAGAGTCACTGCAAGCTAGATAAGCCATACAGCTGCTTTTTAATTGTGTTCATAAACAGCAAGGTAAAATAGTTTTCCCTGCTGCCTGCTCGTAGGAGCTCGGCACGTAAGTAATTTGGAAGAGGTGCCCTTCTCAGGATCACCTAAGCTAGAAGAACATTGGGTCTCTGATCCTGAGCACTTTGTGTCAGCGAGGCTCGGTGGCTCTGTGATCCACTCGTGTATACATATGTTTTTGAAGTGCGGTATTAGTTGTAATAAATATTTGGCCAAATTTTTGAAAAGCTAAATTAAACTCCAGTTGCTTGGAGTTCTTTGCTGTTGTTTGCTTATTTTTATATCTAGCATGTCATGTAAACAATATTAAGCTAATTTAGAAAGAGCTGAAGTGTCCACTTCTCATAGATTAATAACCTTCTCCTTATCCAGAGAATCATCTTTCCTCTGCTGGGGCCTAGGGAGCTTGTTTTTACAGCTATAATGCATTGGAACTATGGCAGCAGAATCTATGTACCTTAAGTTAGCAAATTGCTTTAACAAAAACACAAATTCATTTCTTACGAGTTCTTTGTTCTTTGCAGTATCAGGTATATTGATTTTTCTTTCCCTTTTTTTTATGAAAAAATTAATCGGCTTGCCTTTGTTCAGAGTGGATTTTTTCCTCTCATCAAGTCTACACGATTGAATTTGTTTCATCCTCTTTTCTGAAGTATTTCAATTTTTTTAAAAAAAAAACAGTATTAAAAATCCTGACAAATTATTCTTTTTCTTTAATAAAACAACAACAACAACAACAACAAAAACTGCACTGCATTTTTGTTGAGGCTGGAGAGTTAATTGAACTCAAGGTTTCTGATTTGCTTTCAATAAGACAGACATCTAAGCTCAGGAAATTTAAGAGGCACTGTCTCGTGAGGAACTGGAGTACATGATTCCCTGGTAGTTCTAATAACCTCAGCTCATTTTATGAGTCCAGATTAATCATTCGGGTCTACTGATTATCTCAAAATCCAGTTTTCCTTGTGAACTAAAAATATTTTAAAGTGGATTTTGAATGTAACACACCAAAGAATATGGAGGAAAAATATTTTAGTCATATTTTATGTATGCATATACATATATATATTATTTCAGAATGTTTTTATCATACTGCACAGTTCCTACTCTTATGGAGCAAAGGTTCTTCTCCAAAACCTGATTTTAAAAATAGTCATGTGCTATAATATACTTTTATGCGAAATGCATTATTATCCTGAGTTTGCCATATTTTTTTTTTTTCCATCGTGGCCATGTTAGATTTTTCCTTGTGAAATCAAGCCCAGCTTAATCTTTTATGAGTTGTTTTGTGTCTGTATTACCTCAGGCTGTCCTCTCATCAGACTTCTCAAGCTAAGTGGGCTTGAGTTTTGGGCAGTCTGTGAAAATAATCAAAGAAAATGTACCGTCCTCCTGGATGTGATGATAATGGCTCATTATGTCCATTAAATTTAGTACTGAATCAGTGCTGGGCCGTCTGTGTAAGGTGTAGTCTCAGTGTCCTGATCACTTGTAATTATTAAAGCACAACTGTTAGCTAAGCTCCGGTTTAGCTGGATACTTTATTTATCAATTTATCAATTTCTTATGTACTTTGCATGTGGAAGTCTTCAAAGTATTTGCTTTGAAGTCAGAGATCTGCACTGAAATCCTGATTTGGTCACTAATTTGTTGTCCCTCCTTTTGTGCCTGTTCATCTTGCTGATTTTGTTTCCCCACTTACAAATGAGCATCATAATGCATGTTTTCCACGGGAACTCCTAACACATCCTTTCTCCAACTTTGTAGGTTGCTATATCTTGGTGGTAGGCTGAGCTAAATAACATTGAAAAGGTTGGATATCTGTGTATGTGTATGTATATATGTACATATGTATGCTCTACACATTCGCAGTGCCTTGCTCTTTCTTTGGTTACATGTGACCTCTCATAGCAGGGGAGAGCTAAGCTTTGGACAAGAACAGATTTCTTGTCCAGTCTTTGGCCAAATAACCGCACAGTCCCCAATGTCCTTGATGTTTTCCAAACCATGAGAGAAAGGAATCGACATCAACCCTCTTCAACAACCTGTAAAGTTCTCAGCAGATTCAAATGACGGAATGTTCTCCTCCTCCCTCTTTTCCTTTCCTGAGCACGGGAACCAAAACTTGGGAACAGTTTGTCATCAGGTAGACAGGCTGGACTCCATCACTGCGCGAAGTGAACATGCCAGGCTCTGGACCACCCCTGATTCTCAAAAAGCTAGGCAGATGCTTACGCTGTTGGCATCACAGGTAGGTGTGAAGAAAGACCATGCTAAATCTAGAGGCAGAAGTGTGGGATGAAACAGGAAGCAAAACTCGAGTCCTTTCCCTCAGTGTTTGAGGGAAAAGATGCCTCCAGTTTCCAGCAGTGACAGATGGTCCAAAATAGCTGACTTCATAACAACCATGTAATACTGGGACAGCTGGAACAGTAGCTGGCATCAAGTTCCTGCCATTACACAACTGGTCATGTGTATATATGTATCATTGTTGTTTATGAGGTTTGCTCTCCCTCCTAGGTTCATTTTTCTCTGTGATGGTAAGGACATGTTTCCTGTAAATTTGGTAGTATTGAGGAGAGCAGAGCCAGTGGGAGCACCATCTGTTCAGAGCGCTGCCTTTTGGAGCTGCCTTGTCCTCGGAGTGCTCTGACACCGTGCTGAACACTGTCTCCTGGGCTTTGTTTTCTATGCAGTACCTTCCTTGTCGCTCTTCAGAGAAAGCCTGTTGTAATCAGAAGTGGCTTTATTGTTTTGTCTAGGAGCCACAGATGATGAAGCAGCAGGACTAAAGAGAAATGCTCCTGTGCATAGTATTTCCTCATGCTGCTGAAACGTAGGGTATCTTTAGCCTGCAGGCATCTACATTTGAGGAGACTGAAGAAATCTTTCTGCTTAGCCCTTTTTATCTCTACCCTTCCATTCACCGACTCTTCTTCTCAAACTTTTTAACTTGCAAGTTGTTTGGCCACCCTCTCAGTCTGCCAGAAGGACCACATTTCACATTCACAGCATGGCCTAGAAACTGTCGATAGAAGGATTTTCCAGAGAGTCAGGTAAAGGTATCTCGCAGTTATGGAAGCACACTTGAAGAGGAACCAAATCCATATGCAAATTGACTGAGATCCTCAGAAGTCATGCGAAGCAGCATCAACTATGATATCTTGAGAGCTATAACAAATTATGTACAACACTGTTCTAGATGATAGAGCTTGTTGTAGTTATGACGACCTGCCAATCATCTAGGGTCTATCTGTCAGGTGATGATCAAGTAGAGTCCAATAAAGGCAATACTTGGATAGTTGTAAATCTCAGATCTTCAATATATGTATAATGCTTTCAAGACCTCAGTTACATCACCTAAAGGATTTGGCTGGAGGTAGTTTTTTTTGGACAAATCTGCAAATTTGGATTGGCACCTGAGTGAAAGGATCAAACTGCTTTTACTGAGCAAGTGCTTGGTTGGTGTGGACCCAGTGAACACATGGAAATTCTTTGCTGTTTTCTTTATGTCTGTTACCAACAAATGTGCCAGAAACGTTGAATAAGTAAAAGATATAAGGATGGTGATGGCAAGATGCTCATAAATTACCGGTTTCACTTTCTGAGTGAACTGATATTTATGCATATCATATGATCCCACATTGCGTCAGCCGTAATTTCCGCTTAGTTGTGCATTGATTTTATTGTTAGATATCTTTATTTTTTGGATCATTCCGAAGTCCTTCCTGTGCTTTCTGGTTGTCAGAGGAGTGCCCAAGCTTAGGTGGGATGAGGCTGCAGTCATTTGGCTGAAGGATTCCTTACTGCTCCAGCCTGTTTCCAATCCCAGAACTGCAGCCGGTCACCTGTGCAGTCTTGGTCTACCCAGAGTGTAACAGAAACATCTGAAGTGGCTGGTCAAGCGCTGCAAAGAGGGAGTGTACCTTGCAGGTTCAGAGAAGGGCTTCTTTCTTAAAGTGAAAAGATTTTACAGATGAGAGTCAGATTGTTTGAATCCAAAGGGAGTTTCAGTGTGTTTATTTAATAACAGAATTCCTTAGGATTCTGTCAAAATTACATGGTTATCCTATGGAATATTGTGCATGTGTTCAGGCCTTTTCCTAGAGTTCACATTTTTCAAGCAATATCCAGTAAGATTAAATCAAGTATATATGTTTTATTATTCCACTTCAGAGTCAATAAACTGTCACAAGTCTTGCTGCTTTTACTGGCAAAACATCATCAACAAGTATGTAGCTATGTACTGTAAAATGTACTGGTTTAAAACCTTTATGCTGAAGAGGTTGCAACTAAAACTCTTTAAAGTATAGTCTATTGCCTATTTAGGCAGTAGACTATTAAAAAGCTAAACAAACTGCTGACTATATTCATTCAGGGACTAAATTATTCAACAGTCCAATATTCATTGTCATAGTATGACTTTATATCTGGCTCCTGTTCTTAGGAAATTTAGTGCAATAGCTATAACTTGAACATTAAGGACTCGATTATTCAATTATATTTCAAACTCATCTATAATATCTGCAGAAACTCGATATGCACCCTTCCACATTTCTTGCTTTTCTAAAACTGAAGGTATTCATGTATGTAAATAGGAGTATGTGCATAAAACTATGGGAGGCTGTAGACTTTCACAATGTTTGAAAAATAGTGGACTTCCTACAAGCACAAATGTAAACCTTCAGATATGTAACAATGCCTAAAGGTCAGTCTTTAAAAATTGGTATCTAAATCTTATTTTATTCTGACGGACTGTAATGGAATCCAGCTTCTTGTCTTTCAGAGCAATATTCATATATGATGCTATTGTATTTAGACAAATTTACTTGAAAAGTTTTATAGAAAGCATTTCAATATGTCTGTGGATATATTAAAAACCTAATATCGAAGAATACATCAAGGAGTAAAAAAGTTACTAAAGCACTCCCCTGTGCTACGATTAATTTGTATATTATCAAGGTCTTTATTATGAATGCAGTTCCTAACGTAGGCCTGTAATAAACAGAGTGTAATTGAATTTTCAATATTTTGCCACCAGGGAGTAATTTTCTTACAAGACCTCTGCTCCATCTTCTGGCTAATTGTCAGCAGTTACTCAGTATTACTGCATTAATGTCACCAAGCAGTGAAAGCAGAGACTACCTGCTTCTATTGCCTTGGAAGTTACTGGTGTGCAACTCCAGCCCTTGTCAATTTGCTAGCTTGGAGCTGTGGGCCGTTATGACTAGTGGATGGAGCGTTTTGAAAAGGTGGCTTTGTAAATGAGCCTGACTTCTCATACATTCAGATTGGTGTAAGAGTTCAATCGATTTGATTATTCCACATAATAAGATCAAAAAAGTCTGTAATATTAGAATCTTCAGATACACCATAAGAAAATTGTGTCTAATCCATGAATGAGTGAAATCTGTTTTATTTCTCAGCAAATGAAGCTGGAAGCTTCTGGAACTATTGGCTGCCTTTTACTTCTGTGGTGTGTTAAATGGCAAACTAACAGGAATGTAATTACAGATTAATATATTCTTGGAGGAAGATTGACTTCTCTGTCAATTCAACAACCAAAAGTTGACATTTTTTACAGCTATTGGATCTATTCTTGGTCTGCATTTCCATTAAGGTTTTGAATGCTTGGGTATGTGGGTTGTTTGTTTCTATCAATCTTGCTAGGGGTACCAAGCTAGAGTACCAAACACTTTGCAGGAAAGGAGTAGAATTTACAACCTTGATGCGTTGGGCTTGCCATCAAAGGAAAAAAAAAAAAAAAACGAAGTACTAAATAGACTACAATTCAGTAAGGAAAAGTGCAATACTGAAGTAGCAATAATTAATTCACACTTTCAAGATGGAGGAGCCACTTGCGTGGCAGAAGGTTTGGAAAAGGATCCAAGAATTGTAAAGGATTGGGGATGGAGTATGTATCAACCACATGCTTGTTTTTCAAAGGGGAAAATATCTGCTGGGCTATATAAGCATGAGTGTCAGACACCAAGTAATCCTTTTGGTGTCTCTCAGCCCTACTAAGGCCTCAGCTGTAGTAGCATCCAGCACAGGGAGTCCCAAATCAATAGCCTTGGTCCAGTTGTACAGAGGGTATTGGAGAAAAACAAAATTAGCAGAAACGTGAAGTAAAAGTGTGTCCTCTGAAAAACATTGGCAGAACTGTGGCTTGTCTCATGAAAAGAAAATGATGGAAAGCCTCATACATTTTCAAGTACATGTAAGATTGATGATAAGGAACCTGGAACAACCTTGTGAGTCATCCTGTCGGTAGGTCAAGAAATAATGTGCTAATTGTGGCAAGAAAGATTTTGTTTAGGCATTAGAGTGTTAGGATATTCAGTCATTAAGATAGCTTAGCACTGGTAGAGGTGTCTTAGGAAGGCTGTGAAATCTGCCTCCTTGAGGTTTTAAGAACAGGTCAGTTTTCTATTAAGAACAGATAATCCTTCTCACTGTCTCACTCACTGCTGTGAATCTGTGGTCCCTGTAGATTACTATAAACAAGGTTTAAGAAAAGTTGCATTTGGCAAAGCTGATAAAAAAAAAATAATAATAATAAAATAAAATAAACACCTAGCACCATCCATCTGTTTTTGTTGCTTAACTGGCCTTAAGAAAATAATAATAAGGTATATCTTCTCTTATTATAATTTTTACAAGAAATGATTGTTAAAGTTAACAGGTTTTCTCTATGGAGCATTTCTCAGTTTCTGCATCAGAACAATTAAGGCAGAAGGGAGTCAAGAACTTTTTAATGTGTTAAAATCACAAATCCCAAGCAGACCTTTGAAAATACATCATTATGCAGTAATTGTTATGACAGTATTGGACCCTCTATATTAACACTTGTGAAAGATGAGCCATTTAAAATTATTTTGATAATTTATTTTCTTTAACACCTACCAGTTTGAAAATTTGCCATGTTTTTTGACATCCAGGTGCTTGCTTTAACTTGCAGTTCAAACTTATGTACTAGCAGCAGAAAAAAAATAAAACTAGCAGATGTTTTACAAGGTTGAACTGCAATATATGAAACTGCCATTAAGTATATTTATAACCTGACAAATGTGCGAAGTGTAGTGCACAGAATTACCAGTAGAGTATTCTGAGTTGGAACTAGCTCTTTTCACTCATGACCAGTTTTCCTGCTGTGTTTTTACAAATTATCATGAAGCTCGTTATCTAAATCTAATCTTCTTCTTGGGATACATGCACTTCACTTGGCCACATCAGAAAGCATCAGGAACATACAAAAAAGCATGAGGACAGAGAAGGTCCTCATCGTGCAGCACGTCTTCTCCAGGGATTTTTCATCTCAGCAGCCATTCAGGAGACCCTGTAGTAGAGCAGGGCGGTGAATCTGTCTGCTCTTGGAGCAGAAGCAGCAACTCGGGCATACTTTCAAACCAAGAAAGATGAAAATTCTCTTTTAAATAAGAGATTGAAATAATCAACTCTGCATTGAACGTACTGGTGATATGTGATGCTGTAGAGTTAGTTTTGTATAAAAAGTAAGTTGTATAGGATATGAAGTTGAGTTCAGTGGCTAGAACAGATCATAGCTCGAATACCCTTTAGAATGTCTTCAGTGTAATTTCAAAGGTCAGAATTGAGATGCAGAGGTCAGGATCTCCTTGTAAGCCATTAAGAATTGCTTGTCCTTTGCTTCTCAGTGATATAATTCTCTGTGTGCCTGAAATTCTATGTATTTCCTGCTAATTGTACCTGAGCTCTTCCCCCAGCACAAAGAATCTGTGTGATTTGATTCTTTCATGTTAATATGCAAACGCTATTTGCCCTGAGAAGGCATTATAATAACTCTATAGCATTCACATGCCTCCTGGAAACCTTACCAGAAGTTCAAAGTGTGGAAATGCCTTTATTTCCCCTGGTCTGTTTTGGCATGAGCACTAGGGCTCTGCCTTTATCAGGCCTGTCAGATCTCATAGTTTCAGTGGGGGTCTGATTTCCTCACTAAGATTTTTTTTGCTGTTGTTCATTTGTCCCCTGTACTGGAAAAATAGTGCTGGAATCTCTAATGCCCCGGGACGCTTGAAGTGATCAGCGGCCTTGGTGGGGAGGACCCCACGCAGAGCCTAGGGCTAGGCCGTGCGTCCTGAAAGCGCTTTCAGCAGCACCGGGTGATCCCCTGCTTGGCCTCGCGCCTCCCATCTGCTCCCCTTGCATGAGAAGATACCACGTCCCTGGAATGTGCCTTGTGTCCCTGGTAAATCTTTCATAAGTTATCACTTAGAGATTGTTTAAGTTTGTAAATTCCCTTCACAGCTTTGCACCATGGTCATTGCAACTTTTTTGTTTCTCCCTTAAGAGCTTTTGTTAGTTTATTTATTTATTTTTTTTTTAAATAAGATGTTAAAGCTCACAGTATTCCTATGAAGCAAATGAGGGCTTTGCCCTCCCCTGGGTGTGTAGCAGAAATGCAAAGATTGGTTTACTAATTGGGATTAATGCAGATTTCTTTCTTGAGCATGTTGGTCAAGAAGTTTGTGATTTTAGAAATAGTTAGGAATATTGTGTGCTTCAGCTATGGAGGTAAAAATTGATTTTCAAGTTATAGATGGACCCATGGAAAGCACATGAGAAAATGAATGAGAAGATTTCAGTATCTAGCTCTTAAATGAAGTGTGTTGGTTTGGGAGGGACAGGAAACAGTTTATTTCCCTTGAAGAGGTTTATCAAAACACCACTGAAAGAAAGAAAAAGAAAATCACTGCAACTCATTAAAAAGTTTTGAGATATATTCAATCTTCAGCAGCAGGACAGTTTCGGTAGCCTATAACTGGAGTGAAAATTGGACGCTGAGGTCATTTGCGATGACAACACCCAGCGTGAGGATGAGGGCCTCGGTATCGAGGGTGCCCACCCGGCTGCGGCCGTTGGGAGGGCGCTTAGGGAGAGGCCGCGTTTTGCCAGGCCGGGTTCGCACGCGCCCTGCGGGGTGGGCGCCGCGTCAGCCCTGCCGGGCCGGCCACGAGACTCCCCCTGAAACCTGTATCCTTGAAATAGATTTGCCTGGCTCCTGTTGAAATAACAAGGACATGCAAATATCAAATTGAGATTTAGATGCGTGTGCTGTGTTTTTCGCTTTTCGGGTGGATAATGAGTCTCTTCTGGCCCATATGGTGATAATAACAAGATATATAATACAGAGAAGACAGGATCGGACTAGGAGCGAGGTGCAGGGAGGGGAATTGGTTGGGCTTCTCAGGGCCAATGCTATATAATTTAGGTCTAGTGTGCATAAGGGACGTGACATAACCCCCATTAAGACCTCGATATGTAAAGTTCAGCAGTTAAGTGAATACTTTCTTCTGCATTGTCTCTTAAGGCCCCCGCAAGCTTCGCCACGCACAAAGCACACTTGCTGTCCAGCCCCAGAGGCAGGAAAGGCCTCGCTCTCAAAAACAACAACAAAGTCAGTAAAACATGTAAAAATCGCTTCCGTAAGAAAGAATTCTGTCTATTGAAAGGATAAACTGCTCTTTACTTGGCGTTACAAGGTTGAAAAAGAAATACTGAGGAAATACAGGTGTTACGTCTTGTTGATATATGTTTTCCTGTGTTGTTGTAAACAAATATACAAATAAAACTTGTACGTTTCCTGGTTCCTTTAAGATACAATATTATTAAGTTGCCAGTGAAACCGCTTTGAAAATAAAAGCAGCCCAGAGTGCTTTTTCCTCCCTCTTGATTCTTTCTGTAACTCATTCTTTTGAGGAATATTCTAGTGCAGGATTTCTGGGGAGTTCTTTGTTTTCAAGCTTTAAAGAGTTGTCAGTAACAGAGATAGATGTTTGGTATCACTTGTGGATTTTCCGTTGCTTTTCCTCCATAAATACCATGTCTCATTCTGTCACAGCTTCCCTGCATTATCACCACTTTTCTAGTGTCCTTTTGAAAATCTTGTGTGTATATATAACAACTAATGGCTGTTTCTGTTTAATCTACCTCAATGATATCTTCCAAATGGGTTAAAGCAGAGGGATCATTTCTCTTTCACTTTAAGTATCGGTATAGATAGGATTCATCCCCCTGCAGATTTCTGTCTCTTCTGTGTTCTCTAATGGATCTGGTTCCAAGTCATGTTAACTTATCAGAGATGCAGAAGGAAGAATTAACCAGCAGCAAGAGCTGGTGCTTTCAAATAGTTGCCATCCCACCTGAGCCATGAGCAGGAAATTCAGACCAGTTCTTCAGCTCAGGTGGTAGCCACCAGTGTCAGGCTATTGCTCTTTTATTAAAATGAGAGAACATGCTCAGTTGTTACACTGACAATGCAGAGTTAACAAAGTGCTTCTCCAAATAAATATGTTTCTTAAAACACATTGAAAGGATTCAAGGCTTCCAATTCTCACTAGCAGCAATAATTTTTTTTTTCACTTGAGCTTACAAGATATTAATAACTAAAGTGTGAAAATATGGAAAAATGTGTATTTATGTGTGTGTGCATTTATATACATATGTATATAGATATACGGAAATTCAGTACAACAAAGTAGCCATATAATGAATGTACCCCATTAAGAACACATCACAAATATCAAGATATTTTTGCAGATGCACAGAGCCGTAGTTTAATTCCCTGTCAGAAGGTGACTGCTTAAAGGTCATTTCCCAAAGCATAAGCCAGGTTCTTTGGGGATGTATCCTTTAGCTTCATCTAATGTTTCATTGACTGTATAAGCATTAAACTGTGCAGGAATGACAGGCTGTGGTAAGTGGATCCCAGGTGGGCCGGGATCTGCAGAGCCAGCTGTTCCGAGCTCTGATAACTCGCGGAGATTTGCAGATCCTTTTGCATTTGAGGTGCCATGCCAAGTCTTTGTGCTGCCCGGTGCTGATGTTTTAAAGGAGAACCGCTTAATAATTTATTAACTGCTACATTTCCTCTGGGATTTATCTGTGTGATGCTGTTGAGTCTCGGAGAAGTGTAAATACATAGGAGTTAACAGAAGCATATTCTTTAACAAATTTAGCAAAGCCAGAGTGTGTGGGTTTTTGTTTTTGTTTTGTTTTAACCAAGGGACTCCTCAGAGTGTTTCTTAGCGGTTTAGCTAGTTCGGAAGGAAACAAATAGTTCTGCTTTTTAAAAAAGGACTGAGGCATCTGTTTTGAGTTTAACATCATGCCCTCCTCAAAAATCATTATAATTAGCCATAAACGAGAATACATTTTGTCTTCCATTTGCATTTTTATCCGCTGATATTGTTCTCAACCTTTCACCAAAATCGGTCTTTCATTATCTCACTTTGTAGCATGTACATCTTTGCCTTTGAATTTGAAACATATTCTTGTCTATCAACTTATGTCTTTGCAAATACTGGTGGAGGCTTCTGCCAGGCTGTTAAATCTCACCAAGGCCACCTGCTCCCTACCTCTAAAAGACAATATTGAAGAAACAGTGATACTTCAGCCTTCCCTGACTAAGAGACATCAAATTCTGTCTTCTGGGTGCCTAATAGATATGATTGAAAAAAAGGCTGAAAAATGATCCTCTTAACCCATGGTTTTGATCTCTGCTGCTCACTCCTGATTTAATTAAAAAATAAAGGAAAATAAACCAAATAATTGTTTATGATTGGGGATTTATGGTATCTATCTGTTTAAACATCAGTCCATGTTTTCTGGGGCATTTTAACGATTAGAGCTATGATGTAGAATTACAAAATTTTATTACAACCGTTTTCAACAGTATTTTTTTCCATAAAGGCTGTAGAGGTATAGTAGTGAATTAGGACTGTTGCAATATTAGTTGGTCAGATACAAAAACAACATAGTGGTGCATTTAAAAATTTTGTTTAGATATTTAATGTTTAAAAATCTCAGTAAAAGTGGTGATAAGTGTTTTCTCTCCATCATATTAGTCTACCAAAACCAAATCTCCTTTATTTAATTTATTCTAATACTATGTATTCTAAGTACTATGAGCTTGCAGAAGTTGCTGTATGTTTAAAATATTGATTTTATCTAATGCTAAATAATTAAAATCAATATGAATAGTTAGTGATACGAAATTTTAAATAGGAAAAAAAAAAACCTCTTTTATTGACTCCAAACAACAATTTTGCTATTTGGATGCTCCTTTAATTTAGCAATAAAATACTAATTTGGACAGATGCATCAGAGGCAGCCTTTAAATACAGTTTCATCTCATTTTTTTGTCCATTTGCATGGAGAAGATTGCCATCTGGGATCCTACGTAATGTTCAGTGCCTCCTCTCCTGGTCACTGTCAAGGCTCCGTTTGTAGTCCGGGCTGGGACTGGTGGGGTCAGGAAGCAAGAAGGCGATACCTCCTGCAGAAGGAACCCAGGAAATGAGCCTTGTAGGTTTTGTGCAAATTGGTTAAAGAATATCTGCTAATATGTGGTAAACAATGTGGCAGAATAAATCAATAGAGGTGGATTCTGCCCTGATTGGGTTTTTGAACTACTAAGGGTGGAAGGACCTTTGTGATTCAGGTGAATGTCTGTGCCCCTCTGTGGTCACATCACGGGGGGGATGTAGCTGCTCCGCTATCCATGTGCTATGCTAACTGCTTTTTTTTTTTTTTTTTTTAAGGTGAAATTGCCAATGTTTCATTATTAAGAAGCTGGACTAACAATTACCTGACACTTGCACATTTTTATAGTGACTTGAGTATCAGGATATGATATCCTGAGTTATTTTTCATATGTTCAGCAACACACAGAGGAGGCTGAGAGCCTTGTGAAAGCTCTCAGAATAGACATCCGGAAAAAAGCAGATAGACCTGATGCATAACCAATTAATAACTGGTTCTTAATGTAAAGAATAGTATGTTACTTCCCTTAGATTAATCAAGAAAAGCTAGTCTTGCAGTTGGGAAGTTTGCTTGAACCAGACTTGGGTTTTCCAGCTGGGGTTTCATGTATCCCTCTATTAAGAAAAGCAACTTTATGGAATTGGCCATTTTCAGCTGACCTGCTGGGATGCTCAGAGTTTTGTTGAGTAATTAAAGCAGTCATTTATACATACATTGGTCCTGTGGAGTTAATATAGCTTTAAGTTAGTAGTTGAGCCCCGGTCTCACTTGTAAATCACCAAAGTTAGGTGGCTGTAAGTGCATCTCAACTTCTTCCTTCTTGGCATTTCTTAAAGATGTTGACAGTGACATTGCACTGATACAACTAAGAACAGATTTATTTTAGATCCAGATCTAGAAAGAGTTTGTAGCATTGGCATCTACCATTAAATGTTTTTTCTTTATAAAGTCATCAAAATATTAGTGTAGAATTACTGAAGCACGATTAATAGAGTTCAGCAATGCATCTTCAAAAGTGTTGTTGTTGTTATACTCGGCTTGTTTGGTTTCTTCTTTTGAGGAGTCTTTGAGGGTTTTCTCATTTTCCCAAAACCTGACTCATTTTACTAATATCCAGCATCAAAGTGACAATATAAAACTTGAAAGATAGTTCATTATTCATTAATATTTGTTCATCATATTCAAAACTTAGCAATCTGTTTTTTTATATGAATGAATCTTACAAGACAATCTTACAATTTTTTGTTAATAGACTTCCAACGTTATTGGAATAAACATGACTGCAAAAGAGATGCCTACCAGTGCATGTTACACTACTGCACATCAGCAAAGCCAAATATAAAGTGGGTAACACAGTGATGAAGAGCTTATTCCTCTAAAAAGTTAAAAATATCTTTAACTTGAGACACCTTTTGTGTTGAGACTTACAAAGAAAGCACAAGTTACTTGACTTCTCTTATTTAAACGGACTACATTAAAATGTACATGTGCACTATAGAAGAAACTGACTGGGGATTAACTTCCCAGGATAATTCTCAGAGAAGAAGGGTGGAAATAGTGAGTCGTTACTCACAAATGTAGTTTGTGCTTAAAAAAAAAAAAAAAAAAAAAAAAAAAAAAGGATGTGCTTTTTTTCTCTGAATATGCTCTTTGCTTCAGTATTATATTGCTTCTTTAATTGTTATGTCGTCTTAAACAAAATGTGTATTTCCCATGTCTTTACCAATACACAAAAATGCTGACTTAAAACCCTAAAATCTAAGGAAGAAATTCCTATACTTTGCTTTGTTAGGATTGTAAGTTAAATCTCATTTTATTCAATAGAAGGCCTCTACTGAATTAATTGGCTTTAGAGCACAGTCCTAAATATGCCTTTTTTTTTTTTTTTCCCTATAGGTAACTGGTACTCTGCTAGCTTTACAGATGGGAAACATCTTAATACAACGTTCTTGCTTATTTCTGATCCTTAGAGATGTGATGTTATACTTGAAATTTAATAGAAACCTAAAATGCATCTCTTTAAGAAACGGATTTTTCTTCAGTTTGTTACATGACCTGCAATGATTAGTACCAAAAATGAAGCGCTTCTGCATTCATTAAAATAAAATCCATTACTGTATGCATTGACTAGCATTCCTTCACTGTATTTTTCAGATATGAATACAGCAAGGCTTTGATCACAAGTGTTGTGCCTGCATATGCCTACATACACAGTTCTCGTTGTCTCTTGTAGGAGTGATCAGGATACACTGAGCAACACAATTTGGTCTATTCTTATTCATGTAGCAGTGCCATGGTAGTATAAACTAAAGAAGTTGTTCTTGTTTCCTCATTTTTAATAACATTCTCCTGTGATACATGCTTGCTTAATTCCATTCATTTCTGATCCATTGATCTGTAACAGGGCACAAATTGAACTTCACTCACGAAAAAGAATTAAAAATTCCATCTTAATCAGCCAGGTGCAGCCCCCTTTGGGCCATTTGACTTACTCATATCACATCAGTTCTGGATAAAAATTCTATTTAATTCAGTGTTCAAGAAGAATTATTAGAAGAAAAATATGTTTTTAAACTCACAAATTTAGGAGCCCTTTTTAAGATTCTTGGCTTTTTTCTTTCTTTTCTTTTTTAAGGCTTTCCAATTTTTACTGTTTACTGAGACAGGGTGGCTGTATTATTTGCAGTAGTTTACAAATAGCAGGGTTTTTGTGATTGGTTTTTATATTAAGAGATATCAGAATGTTTCTTTGGCATGACTGAGTAAAATTTATGTTTTATTAGCGCTATTGAAACATTATTAATAATAGCAAAAGGCTTGGTCAAGAAAAATACCTTCCTAAATAGGGATGCTGCCTTCCAGTGCACGTGAGTGCTTGTGAAATAGGCTGAGGATTGCCCTCACAAACAAGCGTGGCTGTACAGTTCTCTAATTCGCAGTGTTAGCAACAAAGTAGGCAGTGCTCAGTATTGCTTCTTTACTTTGCACTTTCCTCCATACAGGGCATCATGAAATCCTTGCTAGTGTATGTGCTTATGGAAAATCCCATCATTTAGCTCTGACTGCCGCCTGGACCCTGGTGTGCCCCTTGAAAAAGCATTTGGTCCTGGTGGAAGCTTGTGAGTAACAGACAATCCCTGTGCAGCCTCAGCCCTGCTCGAGTTTTGTGCACGCTCATGTATAATGGCCTTGAGTCCTTAACAGTCTTAGCATCCCCGTGTGCTAATTATATTGATACATTTTTATTTTGCGAGGAAGAAGCAATATTTGTTGTTGAAGATTAAATTGCAAAAGCAGCTCTTAGCAAGTCTTAAAATTGCATCCATCTGATGTTTTTGGGGGCCTTAAGTGACTTTCAGAGTATCTTATTTGTGTTTAGTTGATTAGGAAGAGCTGTATTTCTGTTCACCTTGCCAGTGTTGTTAAGAAATGCAGTTGTGAAAATGGAATTGATTTTTCATTAAGGAGTCTTTATTTTTGGCTACAGATAAGCCAGATTGATCCAGAATATTCTTAAAGCATATGCAGTGGATTGCCCGAATTCCCAAGCCGGCATCTCAGGTACTTTGCTAATGTGGCATTGATCAATCTACAGATTCCAAACTGAGAAGTGATAGGAGTATTGGCCATAGGATGCACTGCAGGCCAGAGAGATAAATTGTTTGGGTTGTCTTTTTGCAAGTTTAAGGTCACAATTCATTCATCTTGTTACTTTGTTGTATCCCTTTAGTGGCTTCAATTGCAGGATTAAATATTGAATGGTGGCAGATCATTCAATATATAGCTCTTATACTTTGGCATTAGAAGGCTTTTCGTGCTTAAAATGGAACGATGTGCACACAGGATGCCAAAGGTAATCGTGCTGATGATCTATTCTGTAAGATTAATCCCACAACAACATTATCAGGCAATTCTTAACGCATTGATTTATCCCCGATATGACACTTCTGAAACAAATGGATAAATGCTTGGCATATACTAAGAATTCTAGGAGGGGGAACGTGGCATTGAACCCTTTGCAGAAAAGATCCATATTTGAAGTAAATCCATTAAAATCTCCGTGAGAAAAATTCCAAATTTTGGACTGAAATTCATGGCCCGCATGCCAAGCTGGTCTGTAAGAAGGGGACAAGTAGCGAGGATCCTTCCCCAGGGACCAGACCACGGTGTCTGGTGCGTTCCCTGTGTGCCCCCTTGTTACCCTTTCAGTGGGTTGGTGTTTCGGGGTCTCTCCGAGCGCTCCCCTGCACCACTGCAGAGCTCTCCTGCAGGGCACGCAGGAGGCTGCCAGCTCCCACAGACCTCCTCTGCGTTACTGTCTTCTGCCATTAGCAAGCAAGAGTAGGTGCTGGAAAGGTTGTCTGCGTTGCTGGAAGCACCAGGAACACTTTTACCTTTAATTATTTTCACCTGCGTAAACTGTTTAAATGTGTTCCGTGTTTTCAAAGTGTTGCATATATTTATAGAATGTGAAAAGCAACACAGCTGCTCAAGTACGCGTGTGCTTTTGCGTGTTCAGAGCTAGCATTGAGATTGTAATGCAAACGAGCAGAAGTAAGGAGCAAGTTTGTTACTGATTCTTAGCTTTAGCGATATATATATTTTATATATGAGGTTTCTGAACTGATATTGTATTTTTGTATGTTTTGGAAGTTTTTTTTAAATATGTCCACAATTAGAGAAAGTTTCCAGAATTCAGAAGTATGGATTACTGTCAGAGAGAAATAGCTCCAAAGGTAAAAAATGTAGTCTTGCTTTTAAAAATGTTTTTAGCGATTAAATATTATCTGTAACACCTGAGTTGAGTCGAAAGTGAGATCCAACCTCATGGCTGCAGCTCACTTATGGACACACTGTCATTTGGTGGAATTTAAAACCGTAGGCTATATGCCTTACTTCCTAATAGTGTATTGCATTTCCTGTACAGATGTGTTATACTGATATTCATAAAAGCTATACACTTCTCAGGGAAGTCGTTCATGTATGCTTGCAATAGCAAGCACCAAGGCAGGATATGTTGCAGAAATCCTGAAAGGAACTTGGCTCTTGGGGTGCAGAAAGACTCGTGAACGTTCAAATTCATAATAAAGGACCTTCTCCTTTGGACTGAGCGCCATATATACACACATGCACATATATCTGTATGTATGTGTGTATATATGTAAAAGAGCTAATCTCTTTCCAAAATTATTAGTACTGGGGTATTGCATCTCCTGGAGTCTGCTGGAGTCTAAGGGCTTCCCAGTAGTTCCAGCACTCATCAGGGTGTGGAAATGGCTGGGTCAATTCCCACATCTGGTGAAAATGTGTTTGTGTGAGGAAGGGCCGTTCCTCCTGTGAAGGTCGAGGGCAGCCCGCGTGGAGCAGAGCGCTGTGGAGGTCAAGGGCCGCCCGCGCTCCACGGAGCTCGCACAGCTGGTGTCACACACCTTCTTCACGTGCCTTTGGTTCTCTATTGCCCTTATGCCATATTAAAGGTATAAGGGGGACGCTGGCACTGGCTTGTTCATGGTTTAGTCTGTAAGGAGAGTATACCCCGGTGAACTTTCCAAAACAGAAGTTATCAGCTTGTTAAAGACACAAGTGTAATGAAACTAGCCAACAGGAGATATCAGGACACCGCTATCTCTAAGGCACATACACAGCCGTGTAGGTTAGCTGGTTTATTCTCAACCGTGTCCTGTGTTGTGCTTTTAAAATGTATGGGAAATATATGCCAGGCCAGTTTTTAAAATAACGACTCTTCACCATATTGCACTTGTATAAATGCTAAGATGCATGAATTGTGGTTGCCAAAGTCTCATCTGGATGTGGTTACTCTGCATATACAGCTACTGTTTATGTGCTAATGTCTGTAAATATTCAGCCTTGTTAAAGAGACTATTTCCTTCTTTGCTGTTTCTTCATTTAAGTGATTTCCCAGGCTGACCACCTGAATATATTTGTACCTTAAATATTCATTGAATGAGGTGAATGAGAATTGAAGCTTATTGATGTTCAATATTTTTTTCCTAATGCCAGTAAGGCATTTTTGTTATACACAAGACCTTTCAAGGTTTGTTTTAAATTGCTAATGTGTATCTTTATTTGTAGTGCCAGTATAATGAAAGCTTGCTTGATCCTGGTGTTTTGCTGAGAAAGGGATTGTATGCAATCCTCTATGGCTGGTCATATGCATGTTTAAAAATGTTGTTTTTACATGATGTGAATGGTTGTCTTAAATAGTTGGAAGCATTGCTGGTCTTTTTCCTCTGAGTTTGGTCACAAGTGAAGGGATTATCTTCACAAATTTGCAACTAAAATCCCAAATGGTTTTAAACATAGACTTAAAATACATATATATGTACATGTGTATGTACATATATATGCACACACATATATGTCCTATTCTGTCCTAATTTTAAATATGTATATACATAAATATACATATGTGTACACATAATATACACATTAAGTTACAGACATTTTCTTTCACAAGGTTAGACGTTTTCTTCCTTAGCTAAAGTTCTTGCCTGTGTCACAGATATGTTAGTTAATTCTTTTGGGTGTTTTTGACATTATAAAATGGTCAAGGTCAAATATTAGCAGATCTTTTTTGGGGACCAAGAATCTGCTCCAGTATTCATGCTCTAGAGTTATTATTCTATACACCCCTCATTATGTGTGATTTCTTTTGATCCCACAGAGAGTTACACATGAGCATCAACTGCAGAATGTAGTAGTTAAAAAGAAAGTTTTCTGCTTGTGTTTGAAAAAATTTTGAAAGGGCAGGGGGTATCTTTTGACACATTTAGGTCCTGCATGAGGAGCTCTTTAGACAGCTGATCTACACATGCTTCCATAACCACGTACATCGCCGTGAGGCAAACTGCAGTTAAGTTGTTGCACAGGTGTCATGGTGTAGAGTACACAAGTTATCGTCAAATACTCTTTTTGAGAGTAATTTTGATAAATTATTTTTCTGGGCTTTCAGATAAGGCAGTAAGGATGAAAAAAATACATCTTGAATGTACAGGGTGATGCAGTCACCAATTAGATGAAAAGTTAGCTAGAATTATTTTCCATATTGAAAAATAGATGTTTATTGTAATGGGCATTTTTCTAGTTAGGTGATTTTAGTCTCTTTTCTCATTTTCTCCATTCTGGATTTTTTTTTCATGGTAAAATTAAAAACCTCATTATCACACATTTATGAGCCTTATTTGTCATTGCTCTGTTTTTCCGTCTGTTAGATTGGCATAAAATCCGAAGGCCAATTTTGGAGGTGGAAGGCATGGCTGGCCTGGAGCTTTGGCCTCTGATCCCCGGGGGTGCAAGCCGTGCTCCTCGGTTCATAAGTAGTGTATGTGACCCGTGTCGGGCAGCTTGCTCTTCTGATGGAGCCAAATCTTACAGCCCGAGCATGCAGGCTTCTGCCCCCCTGGACTTGAGAGATTAGGAAAGTACTCTCAGCTCGGAGGATTTTAGTTCAGTTTTCCTCCTCATGATGGATTGTAGATAAACCCATATGCAAGTTTATTGCAGGATTCCTCTGGGACCCCCAAGGTTTTTATGAATGCAAAGGTCATTTATAAATGTTCACCATCATTTTATTTTATTATTTTCCCCATAGGACAAGATTGCTGTGTTTTCTATAAGAGACTAAAATCAGATTTTACAACCACACAGATTTAATGTTGTACATATTATTTGGGTTTAGATAACTGAGGACTCTCTAGTGAAAAATGTGTTTGATTTCAGCTCCTGGAAATCTCTTTTATTCATGCTTTATAATCTTCAAACCAGAGTACAGACTTTACTAAGGCTAGAAGTCTTCAATTTTAAATTATTGATGCAAAGCCAATCTTTGCCATGCATGTAGTTTTCTATAATGCTAAAAACTTCCAAACTGTTTCGTCTCATACATCTGACATTTCTTAATCAGGATAGCTTTGAAGTCCAGTATTTCTGGGAACTATGTTTGAACTGTGAGATCATATTGATGGTTTTTTTTTTTCACTCAATTATACTTCATATTTTTATTTCCTAGTCTTAGTTCCTAAATCCTATTTCTTTGGGCATAACATATCTTTCAGTCACTATAACATCTAGCTTGTTATCATCTATTTTAAAGCATTAATATTAACTAGAAAACTCTTTATGTGAGAAAAGTCTAGGACTTGAATGTGTTCAGTCATAAATTACGTTCATTATTGTGACATAAAATGTCTATTAGTAAATTCGAGAGTTTAAGCAATAAAGAAAACTTCTGTGATCTGATAGAGAGATCCAACTTCAGACACAGAAGTTCTTCAAGCAGTTCTTCCTGAGCGTAAAGCACCAAAGGAAGTTTGGATTTTATTAGTAAAGCTTGTTAGAAAATCACTTGTGTTTGAATTATCGCTGTGATCCATCCCTCGCATATTCAGTCTTGTATTATGAGAACAGACACCATCACAAACTGCAAAGGTGTCTGTGAGTATCTTAATCACCAAAAAATAGAAGCTGTTTCCCAAGAGCAGTGTAGCCTTACGGCTCCACAGCCTGCTGAATGGTGTGTGTTCTTTGAGGGAGAAGCTTGGGGGAAAGAGAAGTTCCTCATCATGGAGTATTTTACCTGTGGGAGAGGAAATAATACTCCTACCTCAAGACAATGTAATATAAAATCAGTACAAAGGAGAAGGTCCTAAAACAGCTTTGGTCTCTGTGTCTTGCTCATGCGCTGTTAGGAGTACATCCATTTGCCTGGCAACCTGGCAATTCAAACTCACCAGGTTTCTTCTTGAGAGGACTAAGAAAGGTGGTTTTTCTTAACCAGAAGCAGTTGTGTGTCAGAGATGCGCAGCTGTGCCAAGGACCAAGCTCTCTGTAAAGAGCTCAGTAGCCCAGAAAAGCTTTAGTTCTGTAGATTCAGCTCTGAGTAGGGCCAGACGCAGATGGTTAGATAATCCTAGGCGAGCGCAGTAGTACTGTGGTGGACCTACCTCAGCAGAAGCATCATGACTGGTATTTTGCTCTTTACCAAACTACATGGTTCTTATAGTCTGCACAACACCATGTTTGCAGGCTAACAAAAACGATCAGAGAAATGAAACCTGCTGTTTCCCAGAGCAGAGCAGTGGCTTCTTGTTCATTTTTCAGTGCTTGAATACAATTAGAGTTATTGCCTCCAAGGCAGAGGGGTACGTGCAGCTTACAGAAGCGTCTGCTTCTTGCACTTGGAATTCAGTAGCTCCTGTCTGTAAGAGCGGTCTGGAATTTCTGGTAGGTTCTGCAAACATCAGGGCAGAGGGAGGATAGAAAAGTTCGCTGCAAATACTGGCAAAGCATTCCTGGATTTTGGTAAGGCTTCTTGTAGTTAAATGGTGTTGGATGTATCTAGCCTGAGTTTGTGACACTTGGAGCAGAATTTTTTTTTCTTAGGGGAAAAGTCTCATTGTGAAGTTTTCAAATGGAGCTTAGTGGTCATGGTGACAAAAATATTGGAAAGGGGTATAGGCAGAGGGAGAAAAATCTTTGAAATTTTCCACCATGTCTACTAAGATTTTACTATTCTTATTCTTACCACAGAAAAAATATCTTTGAAACTTTAGGAACTTTATTTTCCTGCATGCAGCTCCTATGCAATCTATGTGTCATGCCTTCCTCTGAAAAGACGGCAATTTTCAGCCAAGTGAAATGCATCACAGATCTTGAGGTTGATCGATCAAGGGTGGATTTCCAAAGCAAACTAAACAGGTTTCTTTACAAAGGCCAGATTAACATTCTTTCATAGCTTAAGTAAAAGGAACCTGAGTATATTTTAGGCTAAAAAATAGTAATATAGTTGTTGTAAAATGTTCCTGCCAGCATTTGAAAATGCCTGCTGCCTCATTAAGGAGATACTCGGTGTATGTCTGGAGCAGAGAGTTGCCTCCGAGCTAGCAGGGATGCATCTGTGCTAGGTTCTTCTCTGCAGCTGCAAGCGGGTATTGACAGGAAGAGTCCAGTGTTCAGGGAGCGCAGACCTTGCTGGCAGCGCTGGCTACCTGCAAACCCTGTAGATACTGCTGTGCTTCCAGATTTCCATCTCCTCTCTGGAAAAACACAAGCCATTAGTAGCATGTCCTAGTGAAGAGCAGGCAGGACGTTCTGTACGCGCTGGAAGCGCAGCCAGCCTGACGGGCCCGAACGCCGCCTCCTCTCCCTGGGGTGTTCCTGGCCTGCGGTGCGAGCGCGGCAGCAGCGGTGGAGGCTCCCGGGCGCTGCGGCGTTACCTGCGTGTCCTCCTGCAGCGTCAGCCCACGGTGAGAGGTGCAGTCAGCAAGTGGGCAGCTTTGAGCGGGGGCTTGCGGGGAGCGCGGGCGATGAGAGCACAGCGAGGAGATCACGAGGCAGCTGGCGAAGGAAGAAGTCTATTCAAGGAATGTCAAGAGTGACGGTTTCTGATAGGAACCAAGCTAACTCTTCCTGTGTGTCCCATGTATTTTCCATGATTTGTTACCTTCTATCAATAAACTAAAAATAGTTCACGTTTCCTTCAAATACCTGAATTTTGCCTTAATTTTTTTTCCTCTCCCTAATGTCTTTACTAGACAGGATATAAGACATCTTTCTTTCTTTCTTTCTTCTTTTTTTTTTTTTAGGGTCTAGAGAATAACTGCCAATATTTCACTGAAAGTAGGACAGCTGGCATATGTGAGTAGGTGTGTAATAACTTGTGTATGTTGTGCATCTCTTCTAAAAGATCTCTGATTGCTCTAACTCAACTATGAACTTGGGCAAGTATGCAGTAGGCTTTGGTGTCTCAAATGCTTCAATTTGTGGTTTCTGTAGTATTTGTTCATGACCGGTGCCTATAGCTGAATATGGGAAAAAGTGGGAAATGGTTCATTACATATCCTAGCTTGTTTTGCACATTAATAGGATATCCAAATCAGGAATTGCTGGTTCATGTGTGTTTCTAAAACAGCATAAGAGCCAAGCAGTCGCCTTAGCTGTTATTGAGGGCTTTTATGGGCTACTCTCTCAGACTCAAAAGTAAACTTTGTAGAAAGTGAATTTAAACAGCAGATAGAAAACAAAGTCATCTCCGTCTTTTTCTTCTGCGGTCCTGGAATTATTCACAGCACAGAGTGCAGTTTTACTGAGCATTCTGGGACACTGAGATGCCAGCAACCCGGTAAAACTAGTTGTTTAAATAGATTTATGGTTGCTTTGTGTTGTCAGAATGGTGGGAAGCATCAGGCGCGTCCCCGTGAAATGCGAACCCTTTGTCTTGTTTAGTGCGGCACAGACTCCGTCCCATAAAACTCGCTGGAGAAGCGAGGTGTTCCATAATGCAGCTTTACGGAGGGAAGCTGCTGGATGCCCACGGAGCCGGGTGGAGGTGAGGACCAGGCAAGCTTCATCACCTGCCGGGGCAGCTTCCCCACCGCGTTTCCTGGTGCACTGCAATTAGGGTTGGGCCTAACCCTTGGGTCCTTAACACTCCCTGAGCTGCTCCCTGCCTGCTTTAGCACTATTTTTTTTTTCCAAGTCTTCTTTTCTGAAAGTCAAGTATAATAAAAACAGCCAAGACTTTCTTCCTTAGTTCAGCTATTCCTAGACTATACCCCTCAGGACCGCTTAGTCCACTCTACAGTCTGTGGTTTGCAATTATGGGATACAGACTACTTTTAAGGGACTTGGCAAAGGTAATAAAGAAAATCAAGCTTGGCAGGATTAAATTTGCTGTACAGGGATCTTTGTCATCACTAGAAAATTCTCAAGCCTCTGTAAATAAAGAAGGGACTGGAAACTACACATACTGTCTCTGAGACTTATACCTTGGTAGCTCGAAAAAAATAATCTGGCCTTCAGTCATCAGACTACATGTAACTTTTGGCAGGTGGAAGGGAAAAAAAACTGTGGTAAGTTGTTATTGTTACATTTATTATATATAGTTACATAGTTTATAAAGAAAAGGTTAGGTTTCCTTCCCCTGTGTGAATTTATATATTGCTATATGGATAGACTCTGGTTTGTTCCAGGAGTGGTGCGTGTTTGTGTCTGATGATTTAAGATGAGCCACTGCTTATCTGAGATGGGTATTGTCTCCCCAGCTCTCTTTGTTACATAACTCTCCTTCTTAAAATGAGGACTACGAGAACATAGGTTTTTCCCTCAAAATGTTTGCATAATTATTGTGTATATATAGTATCACTTAGGGACTATGGTCTTTGAATGTTTCTATAGTAGTGACATGAGCAGATTTTAGAGATACTGAACACAATGATGAAAGTAGTGGGATTTGGGTAGTGTTCTTTGTTTGTATTTCTGTTCTTCCCAGTGCCAGTGTTCTTGAAAGCGTCTTGAAAGATACCATTCTCAGCCCACTATAAAACAATATTGCAAGTTTTTTTTCATAGCTAACTTGTTTGTAAACTTCTCACCTGTTTCTGTGTCATATTGTTAAAATATTTTGAAACCTCACATGAGGATATTTCTAGCCTTTTGGTATGTAAATCAGTTTTCGTCACTTAAAAATGCAAATTGGACTGCTCAGATCACTTCCAGAACCCTGTTGAAAAGTGTCCTAGCAGTAGGTTCTGCAGAAGTGCTACCTTTTCAGAGGCTGAAAAATAGACAAAATCAGTCTTAGAAGACTAGATCAATGAAGAAATGTGTCTTTTAAAACTCCCCCCTGAACGCTTGAGACTAGGCTGAAACTTGAGACTAGACAACTAGAATTTTAGTTTTGTTTAGTATTTAAGTTGTCAATGGGTTGTTTGTTGTCATATACGGAAAAAGGTGGTGTTGAGTTGCAAGAAATCTAGCTATTGAAACACAGGATGCAGAGATGGTATTTAACTACTTTTGTACCACTTTCTGCAGTGGCGTCAAATATGAGTGTAGCCAATATACTACTCACTACTCAGAGTAGTTTTGTCATGCCTGGAAAAAACATACTATTTAGCTGCAATGTGATATGGCTTGCTTTCTTGCACTCCTGTGGATTATGTTTTCAAGGCCCACCATAAATCTGTCTTCTCAGATGGCCAAGCATCTCCCATGGAAGCATATATTACTGTAAGTTTTACACTACGGTGTGAAATCAGTGTCAAAACTGTGAGTTGCGTATGTGGTGTTACCAGCTAAGCAAAACATTAATCGTGGCATGCAGGTTGCATTAATTAAACATTTATGATGTTTAGTGATGAGAGTTAACACTGACCTCTGAATGGCAGTGGAAAAATTCACCTTTCAGTAGGTCCAAATTTGCTGAGGTGGTGCTGACCTAACTTAGAAGAGAGGTTGTTAGTTGTTTTCTCAGTTCATCTCTTTCGTCTCTTTGCGAAGTGAGATGTTCTTATGTTTATGGGAAATGCCCAGGGAAGTGGTCTTGAACACTGGCAGTGTTGAAGAAACGTGTAGATGAGGCACTTAGGGACATGATTTAGCAGGGATGGTGTTGAGGGGCTTGCCGTTGGACTTGGTGATCTTGAAGGTCTTTTCCAACCATAATGATTTTATGATTATATATATTTTGGATGGCTAGGATGCAGGAAGTTTACATTATTGTAGGTAGAATTTAATACTTTATCACTCTAGAAAGTTATGGTATATTCCTATAAATCAATAAGTGTGCAATTCTCTCCTATCTCTGCAGCATTTCCTTTCAATAGGCAACACGTTACCTTTGCTTTGTGCTCAGTTTTTGCATTGCCCTCATGTTAGTCAGTGAGGATTAGGGCTCAGTGTGCTGCTAATACCATTCATGTTTATGGCTGAATTTAGCTGGAGGAATCACACCTTAAACTTTAAAGAGATACCTCGAGATACGCATGCCTATAATTCATAATATGCCTGAACAGAGGTGTACATTGACAGACTGCACAGAGCACCAGGAGGGCAATCAGAGTTTTGAAGCATAGTCCAAACAGAAATCCCCTTCACAGCAGTTTAAAAGCAGTTATGGGTAGTACAAAATCATGCTAAAATGTTTTTTTCCCAAGCTGTATGAACAAAGTCTGTATTGAGTTAAGTGAAATTTGATTTGATCTTAAAGAACTCATAAGTCATCTTTTAACATCCTCAATTTGGATCCAGTGTCAGGAACTGAAGGTGTGTATACTCTGTGTAAAATAAACATCTCTTCCCCTCCAAGTTAGTCTTCAGCCTTTTTTTTTTTTCCAGACTAATTGGCTGTTCACACATTTATTTTATTGTACCTGAGATTTAATATCTGAGCTACTTAGCATGTTAATTGATTAGTAGGGGGCCAGGCCCCGCTGCACCTTTTTATCATCTAATTTTATAGGCCTATCTGCACCTAGTTAATCTTTCTCCTTCATGAACCCAGTCAAATTGCTTGTATCTGAAGTACCTGCAGTTCCTTAAAAGCACAGATTTCCACTTGAGATCTATGTTCTCATTATGGCTGATGATTCTTGCACTTAGCTCCTTTTTATGCGCTGCGTTCCTCCAGTCTTTGGTTGCTGAAGGCATCTGAACTGGAGTAGAAAGGGAAGAATTTACCCCTTTTTCTTTTATGAGAGCTCCTCATGTTTTCCAGGCAGCGAGTGAACGTGGGAGCATTTCTGTAGCTCACTGCTCGCTAAGCCCATTCTGCCCGTATTGGGGTAAGGTTTTGCACTGTTAACGTGTCGCGGACGGCGCAGGCAGGTTACCGAGCAGGAGGTTAAAGGTGGCTTGCTGAAATGGAAACTGCATGAACCAGACGTAATAGGAAAGGACAAGGCAAAGCAGGCAGGAGTGGAGGAACAGCGAGCGGCAGCGGCTGCTGCCTGCACAGGCTGCGTGAAGCCCGTTCCCGCGTTTGCTTTCCCTTTGCCCGACACACTCTGAGCACAGATTATTTTTAGGTGCTTGCTTAACATCAAACAGGGTATTTCCCTGGCTCTGATTTGCGTCGTGGTGGCTCCTGTAGTGTTCGTGACAGACACATCTGAGGAGGGCGGTGGTGATGGAGAGGAGCGGCGCAGAGCCCGCAGCCGCTGTGCGGAAGGAGGGTGCTGCCGCCTGCGCCTCAGCGCCTCAGGCAGGGCGAGAGGGAGAGGCCGGGCGGAGCTGAGGCGCCCTGAGGCCTGGCGGCTCGCGCTGGGCAGGGGCCCTAGCGGGCGTCCCTCCTTACACATGGGGTTGGAAAAAGGAGCTTGAGATAAACGGAACGGAGCCCCGTCCCTCCGTCCTGCAGTAAATGCTTGAAATTATGCCTTTTTGCTAACGGCATTTGCCGCTAAGCCTGCTCTGGTTTCTGTGAACAAGAGCATCCCAGGCATTTCAGAACTGAGGCGAGTTGCACATCGATATTACCATCTCATCACCATAAACACACTCAGATTGGGTACTTGATAATTATTGTTAGCGCCGTCCCACTGATCTTTATCAGGAAATAAGATTTGCTTTCTCTATTGCAATTTAATAAATGCTAGAGCATAAAAGCTAAGAATGAACAATACCCTTACTGCTTTTTATCTTGTGACAGAACATTCAGATATCATCTCCCGTGCGTAAATAAGATATTTTTCCATTATTAAAATTATCATTAATGAATAACGTGTTGTGAAAAGGCATTGTAAAGCAATCTGCAGCCTTTCAGCTGTCTTCTTTCATGCCATTCCATCCAATTTAAACCTGTTTGACATTGTCCGAGTTAACAAGTTAATCCCCTCTGTTCGGCACCTCTTGGTAGCGACTCGTAAATCAACATCTCATCCTGAACCATTAAAGACCTCATTAAATCTATTTTTTGTATGAGTTAACAGATCTGCAAATTAACCTTTCTTTAAAAATAAAGTAAAATAAGATAGTAAAGGTCAGCCTTTTCATATGCCAAAGTTTGCTGACCGTGCAGATTTTCAAGCATGGTGGCACATTTGACTGCTTGGTTGTCTCATCATTTTGGCAGTGATCTCTCTGATGCCAGTAAGGAATGCAGAGAGTCTGAATGTCCAAAATGTGTTAACGTATAGATTTTTTTTTTCAGCAGGAAGTGAGAAATGAAAGTTATCTTTACATTCATTTTTTTTTCCAGCAGCAGCAAATTATTGGCGTGAAAAGACTGCTAGTAATTCTGGAGGAGGTGAGCTTGTCTCTCCATTCACTTGCCAACTCTTTGAATGGCAATATGAATTTGCATTTGATGTTTGGCTTTACTCTGTTGATTAGAATTCACCTTCTTTTAATAATCAGTAAAAGGATAGGATTTGACAAGGTGGTTGCAGAAGTGTTTTGTGTGGAAAGACATGTCTTTCTTGACTGTGGACTTTTAAAGCAGTTAATCAGACCTATGAAAGTAATAAAATAAAAAAAAAAAAAAAACCAAACTCATATATACTAGAATTCCAAGTCATGGTCAGGTCTGTATGAATATAGGACAAACTGTTACTGAAAAATTATTTTATGTGCATTACTCCTGCTTAGGATAGAAAAGATACTCCTTCCTTCTGCACCTATATGATTCATCTATATTATATACAAAAGACAACTGACACTTTCAAAATTTACACCTGGAAGTGTTTATTTAAAAAAAAAGCAATTAAGTAATATCAAATAAAGACAGAAGACAAAAGATAATAAAGTAATAGGAATAAAAGCATAGATGGTAAGTGTAGAAAGCAACTGAAAGCAAGTTACTTTTGTTCCGCATGCCTTTCTGAATACTGTTCTTTTATAATTTACCTATATAAGGCTGACTGTGTTTCTGACCAAAAAAAAAGGGAGGGGGCGGGGAGGCGATTCATGTCAATTTTAACATTAACACTTAACATTTAGTGGAATTTTAACATCAAGACTATTCACCGAAGTCATCTCTCTAAATTAATGGAGGACTTTTCAATCACTAACAGCATTTTAACCATGCTCTTCTCTGCAGAAACTGAGTTAAGAGAAATTCAGTTTCTGGCAGTGCTCTGTTCTTCCTGCTTGCAGTCTTTGAGGTGGCTTCCATTTGTAACATACGAGGAGTGCAAGACCACTGCCTTTGACAGCTGTTTGCACCTTCTTAGAAATACATTCTTTATAAGAAATACAGAAAAGTTCCCTAATATCTATCTTTAGGAAGATTTAAAAATAACATCTATTTTATTTTCAGCCAGATGTTCAGTTAGAAGTGTAATTAAAATAGCTCATATAAAATCTTCCGAGATGGTGAGGAATGTGATTCTTCTGACCATCTGCAAAATGGTGGTCTCATGATGAAAATGAAATAAATGAAAGGAGGACTAGGCTGTTACTGTAATAATCTTTTTTTTTCCTCTCTGTATGATCTTTTTTTTCTTTTACCTGTAATAGAGCTCTAACTTTTAAATGTTCCAAGCTGAACAATTTTTCATGATCCAGCTGTCTCAGGATTGTTTGGGTTCAGTTTAATATTTCTTTTGATTCACTGAATTCTTCTCCAAGCTATTTTGTGGGATTTCATTCCTGCACCAGACAGGGCTTAATTTATCATGATTTGAATCATTATAAAATGATTCCAGTTGAATAAATGAATATGACCTCATTAAGGCCCCTGGATGTTGAATTCCTTTCAAAAAAAAAAAAAAAAAAGAGAGAGAGAGAGAGAAGGTGCTGTTACATTTCCATACCTTTTCTCCCAGTAAAAGACAAGTAGGCAAAATCTTATCTTTGAAAAGTCTAGGCATGATGGCTGATGGTAAGATCTGTTAAGTCAGTGCTCCGTGATCCTGAACACTGCCATGCTGTAGTGTTATTCCCACGTATTGCTCCAAGCTTCCATCCGATTAAGGAATCGGAATCGGTGGGCTAGCTGAGGACCATGAGCCCGCAGGAAAGCACAAAATCCCTCCACCACCCTTTCATCCTGCCCCTGTGGGTGGTTTTGTGAAGGTTTAACAGCGTGAGCTTGCTTGCCGCGGAGTGGGATGGCCAGGCCCAGTCGACCCAAGGCAGGCAGCAAGGCTTGGCAGTGGCAGCAGATAGTTTAATGTCAGCTTCCAGAACTGTATCCTGACCCTGGAAACAAACCCTTTCCATGAGCAGCCGGCTGAACGGACTCACGGGCCGAGCCGGAGGGAGGCAGGCGGGAAGCACAGCCCGAGTGTGGCAGGGGGGACCTCCCCTTTGGCAGCTGCGAGCGGTTAGGCTGGTATGACTGCAACTGGAAACACTTTCCAGTTTCCTGAAAAAAATTTAAGTGTCTGGTATGGTTTTATGTAACCTAATTAATGCTCCTGCATGCTTTCTCACCTTTCACCACAACTCCCGATTTAATATTGCAAAACTATTTGTTGAGCAGAAGAAGGGTAAAAATTTCTGAAACTTATAAGTAGGACGTTCCATAAATACTTCACCAGTTGGATAATATTGACAAATACCTACTGCAGAATTAAGTGCAATTTTTCTTCAGATCTAAATAGTTCACTGTACTAGGTTTAGGTCATTGTAGTGTTGTATGTTTGTAACTGACCTTGCTTTCATGAGAATACACAAGCAATCATGGGAATTTACTGCCTAGTCACTTGTGCTTCACCTGGATTTTCCTGGGCTTCAGAGATTGGTTCTGAATTTGGAGAGAATAGGCAGATTTTGCAGTTTGGATCTGGTTCTTGGCTCACGTGGTAAGTGCCACTTGCCCCTTTCCTTTATTGACTGATTTTTTGTGCCATTTTAGCCATTTACCAGTATTTCAGAATGACACTTGTGCTGCCACAAGCTTTCTTAGCATTACTGATGTCCATGTAGCTCTCAGCTGAGTGGTTTAACAAGTTTTGTTCGTTAAGATACAAGGGAGTTCATATGCTTTGGGTCAACCTGTTGATGTCAGGATACATCCAAGGGAAAACAGGTCATTCTGTTAGCATGTTTATGCTATGTTATAGTCTTCAAGCCATAGAAAGAGTGGCTGACTTGGGTCCACTTTGGTGGACTCTATATTATATGACTTGTTACACAATCTATCCAGGCTGGGATGAAGGAGCTGAGGAGAAGCAAGTCTGCTCAGGTGCAGTTAAAATGCAAAGATCATGGTTCTGCTGCTTACCTGGTATATTCACTGCAGTATTTGGAGAATAGGGTCTAGATGTCTTCAAGATCAGCTTGCCTGAAGTAGGAGGCCTTTTGGTTACCCAGAAAAGGGAGTTTTGTCAGGGAGGGCAAAGGACCGAATCTCCTTGCAAGCTGCAATCTCAACTTCCTGTTAAGTCTTTTAGCTTTGGCTTTTAGTGCTTGGCTTGGTGGTTTATAGCTTGCAGGATTGCTGCCTCCTTGTGCTTAGGCTGCTCCTAGAGCACCCCTGGTAGAGAGGAGGTAGCTTTACCTGACTGTACTGGGTATATATGGATGATTAGGAGCTGGTACTACCACGTTTGGAAGCAGCAATGACAGTTGTGAGGTAGGTAACACTTGCTTAGTTATCTTAATTTTTTGATGTGACTTTGGAAAGGAGAGAGTACTTTTTAGTGATTGCACTTTAAGTATCTGCAACTGTAAGCACAGGTTTAGAAATCAGCGGTCAATAATATGTTAAAATGAGAACATTACTTTGTAACACAGAACAAACAGTGTATTGAATTAAAAATAAACTTGTCCTGAGGTAAGCTCTGTTCAAAGAATTTTACTGGTGAGTCTGTGGAGTTTGCTGGAATGTGCATTGAGTTTTGTACTTAAAAGATAATAGCCATTTGCTCTCCAGAGTGCTGTTGAAAGCTATTTCTTCCCTGCTAGTTTTGTCAAGCCACAATAATTATTTGAATTTCACCTGAAAGCCTCCTTGCCTTTCCCCTAAGCTTTGACTCTCTCTGACAGGTTTTGCAGTTGAAAAAATGAGTGTTCCAGCTCCATATTCTTGAGAATTAGATGCTTCCATTTATCTTAAGTCTAAGTTTCAAAATTAATAAATACAAAATTAATAAATTCAAAATTAATAATATAAAGTGCGATTCAGAAAGTGATTATTTTTTTTTCCAGTTCTTATAAATCCAGGAATAGAAAGACACTGATAAAATAAAACCTTTCCTCTTATGATTTCAAAGTTAGATATTATTGCTCTCTGTATTTCATTTTCTGCACAAATATGTAAGTGACATAGTAGCTCCTTACACAGTTGACATAAGGGCTGCACCCTGATAAAATCCTGCGGGTCGGTCTCTGTGAAGGCTTGGAGTGAACCGAGACCCTGCTCGTGTCCTGTGGGAGGATTCAGGGTGTCGTGGGGCAGCCCGAGCTCGCCCCGAGCAGCTCTGCGGTGCCCGGGTAACTGTCCTGCCGGGCTGTTTGCCCCGTGTGCCGCGTTCGCCCGCCCGAGCCGCTCCGCTCGCGGGAGCTCATGGCGTTTCGCAGGCCAGGGCTTCTCCCACCTTGCGTTGCAAGGGGTTGCCCGTAGCAGAAGAGAGAAGAAAAAGATGATGTAGTTCAGTGCGGAAAGGAATTGCAGCGCTCTCCTGGAGCAAGCAGGGTGCCCTTTGGATTGATTACGCTTACTTTTTGTTGTTGTTGTTCTTTGATGTGTAGGTACCATTTGGACCCTAGAAAAATATGTGTCTGTGTTAAAGCATCTATTTCAAGCTAAATAAGACTGAGTCAGGAGTAGTATTTGCAGTTATGTGCGTTTGGCTGTGAGCATTCCCAGTACTGTGAAGGAAGAGTTCCGGCAGGATGTAGTGTACCCGAGTGCCGTGTGAGCCAGGAGAGCCAAGCTGGGGGGTTTGGGGGCAGCTTCTCATGCTCTCTGCTAAGGGCTCTAGATGTGCCACTGGTGTGTGTGTGTCTCTCTCTTTCTCTCTCTTTCTCTCTCTCTCTCTCTCTCTTTCTCTCTCTCTCTTTCTTTCTCTCTCTCTCTCTCTTTCTCTCTCTCTCTCTCTTTCTCTCTTGAATGACTTGAGCACCACAAGAATGTGGTGTATAGTTCACTAAGCACCAGAGGTAGTTAAATAAGCCAACAATTTCATAGCAATTATGACTGACCTTTTTTCCCTTTTTGTTGGGATGGTATTTGGTTTGGCAAGGTACTTCAATGTTAAAAACAAATAAGTAAAATTAAAGCATAAACAAGTGGTAAACCTGGGATGAGAAATGATAATTCAACTAGGAAGCTTTTCCTAGGCTGCAAGAAATGAAAATATGGAATCACACACAAAAAAAAAAAAGAAAAAAGAAAAAAAAAAGCCGTGGCTGGAGGGGACCCCTGGAGATCATTGGGCTCAAGCTTGTGTTGAAAGCAGAGCCTTAGATTGGGATATTCAGGGTCTTATTCAGCTGAATCTTAAACTTCATTTCAAGAAAGAGAATTTCATGAATAGAAATTGAGATCCCCCTGCTTCTCTGGGCCACCCATTCCAATATTTAACTTTTTGCACAATAGAAGAATTACTTCCTTATATCCAGAGAGACTTGCCCTGAAGCAACTTGTGCCCTTTGCCTCTTGTTCCTGTCCCCATTCACCTGTGAAAAGAGAGCAGCCACCTTGTCTGTAGCCAGTTCAGGTTCTCGAAGACTCATCAGCTCCTTCTTGAGGCTTCTCTGGGTTGTACCAATCCCTTTCCTTCAAACTTTCCTTGCATGTCAAGTTCCCCAACCTTCAATTCACCCTGTTGGGCTCTCTCCAGTTGTTCAATGTCTTTCTTGAACTGGGGACACCGAATTGATGATACTTTTCCACAGTCGTTGCCTTTAAAGTATTTTAAGAGGGCAATGGCTATGACTGTAGTTTCCTACATAGGTCATAAGATAATGTTTTTATTATCTAAAGACATCAACATTTTGGTGCAGTGCTCCATTTAGTTAAAGCATTTTCATTAGGGAGAAGTATGAAGTGTGTATGGGGGCAAGTAATTATTTAGTTTCTCTCTGTCTTCTCCAATTCAAAACTATTCTTACCAACTCGTGCTGAATTACGAGTGGTGGTTTTAAGTAACCAGCTACATAATAGAATGCATTTTGAAGCACCAAGACCATGTCAGTAGGTTTGTGTTTGACAGCTGAACTGCAATCCCTGAGGTGGTAATAAAATACATTTTTTCAAGGGAATCCAACAAATTTGTGCTATCATATTAAGACAATGACTGATGGCAATTGTATTGCTTACATATCTTAAACTCTGATATTCTGACTCACATTAACCTCTTTCACAAGGATCGCAAATCTTCAGAGGATCTCCTATATCTAAGTAATTTACTTTCTGTCAAACATATAAAACAAATCTCAGAAATACTTTTTGTTAAGGGAGAAAAGGAACTTGGAAAGGAAATCTCTATCATGGCTGGCCCTGCAGTTACTGGCTGTCCAGATGTGTCATCAGACAGATGTGAAAAATCATTTTTCAACATCTATAACCACGGTTAGACTGATTCCTGGTTAAATGTATTAGCCAAGTGAGTCTTTTATGATCTTTTTAGTAAGAGGGAAAAAAAATCTGATTGTGTCACAAGATCCTGATAGACATTATTTTATAAATACATCAATAAGGCCAGGGTAAGATAAAACGGCCATTGTTGAATTTGTCTCTACACTTGCTAGTGTTTAGTTGAGGTTTTATCTTCCTTTAAAAAAAACTAAGTAGAAATCCCAGGTGACAAAGTATTTGTGGTAGTTTCTACTGTGTGTATTTTTTGCTAGACTCTTCTTTCTGTAACTACTTCAGCAATGACCTATGTAAAATGCAATGTTTAAGCACAGCCCTACTTACACCACCCGAGCAATTACAAGAACATCCAGATTTATCAGAAGTCTCAGCAGAGCAAAGCCCAGAGTTACTCACTTAGCCTGGAAATCAGCGTGTCTCAGATGTGGGGGGAGATGCAGTTTGAAGACCACTCTGACGAGGATTATATTTTGCTGCACATATTGAGGATATACTGTACATAAATGTAATTCTAATGTCTGAGGCTGTAAATTTGGCTTCTTTTACAATTAGTGATTTTTATTATAGTATATAGTATAGTCATATCTTACTGGGGTTCTTTTTTATATATATAAAAAAAGATAACTTTATTTTAAATTACTGTTAAAACAGAATTATGGTATAGACTGCTAAAAAGTTATTAGCTCTGTAAGGGCAAACATTTGAAAGCCTTTCCACCAATGTCCAGCTTTGAATTCTTGTATGGGAAAATGTTGGCCCCAGAAAGCTCACCAAGGATACAGGAGTCTAGGATGCAGGAAAGAGCCCGAGCTCAGGCCGCAGAGATGCTGCGTTCATCACAAACAGCTGGGCAGAGGGTTTCTTTCTACTGCACCACCAAAACCACTGTCATTTTTATACCTTCTTGCTGACCTTCTTGGAACTGCAGGAACATTTGTTCTGAAATAGGAGTTGAAATGACTGACTGATCGTCAGGGAACGCTAATGGTTACCGAATCTGTATCATAGATCTATGCTGAAGTGAACATAGGTTTAAGTTTTTATCCGATAGATCTCCCTAAGAAAACAAAGCTGTTCTGTTGACTTGGAATTTAGTATTTACTGTGACTCACAGATGCATAACTTAAAACATCCAGCTAAAAGAAAGGAGAAAAGGAAACAACATTATTTACATTTGTTTTGAGTATAGTGGGTTTAAGTTATTGACATTATCTTTTAAGATAACTTTAGATCTACCTCCATTAGGGGGAGTTACACATTCACTGCTAAGTGCTCCACATTCTGGAAACGGTGTCTGATGGATTTCCTCTTAGATGTTTTTGTGCCCTTTTAAAGGACTTGGTTGCTGCTTCTGCCTCCTTGTTCCACTGTGGTTAACCTTTTTAATCAGCATGCAGAAATTCACAGCAAAGAGCAAGGGCCAACACTATCAATTCCTGAATGCTTAAGGGAAAAAAAAGAAAAAAGAAAAAAAAACCTATTAGTAAAATTATCTTTCATTAGTTGGAGGATTTTCTAGAATGAGATATAAGTCATAAGGTTTAGAAAACACAGAGCAACACTTTATTATTATTATTGTTATTATCCCTTGCCCGTTCTTCTTTCTTTCCTTTGTGAAACTGCTTCTGCCTCAGGGTAATCCAGGAAATCTTATCAGTTTTGTTTACTCTGGTGCAGAAGAGTTTTAAACAGTAACGCGACAGTGATGATCCCTGTTAGCTGGGGCGTTACCGAGAAGGCAAGAATATGGTTTGACTTCAGCTGATAAATTCTTGTACTAGGATTCAGAGTAGAATAGTTTTACATGAGGTATTAAAGTCATATAGATACGTGCCTAAGCGCTGTCTTCTAGATAAGTTTCATTCTAGAGCAGGTGGGGACAGAGCCCTCTCCTCCGAAGGAGAACCCAGGTCCATGACCAGCTGGATTTGCAGTGGAATAGGCCACTCCATGCAGTTTTGCCTGGCAGTCTTGGCTGAAGGCACCGTGCCGCCCCCTTCCAATGAATGTCCATGTCGGCATGCTGCTCCCCGGGCTTCCCTGGCTCTCCTGGGGAGGGTGTTTTTACCCCAGAATTAATCACAAAGGCGGTTTAGGTATCTGGACAAGACAAAAGAGGAGGGTTCATGGTGGACAGGAAAGAAGGGGAGGGAGAAAATCTGGTAACAGCAATTCCTAAAGTTCCTTAAGTTCAGCAGTCGCTCTCTTGGCATAAGTAGGCAACTCACCTGTGTGTGTGTGTGTAGATCATACTCGTAGAAAAAAGCATTTGGGACATGGGGTGGTAGACACAGTTGTTGGGAAGTAGTTTGTTTTCCAAATGCAGATAGAACAATATTGGCTACATTAAATTTGGAGAGAGATCTGTCTTGCGATCAGATTCATAATACTCGGCATTTTTACAAGCAGTTTTAAGAACAGGCTCTTTTTCACAAACTTTTCTGCCGTGTTGAGCCCCCTTCAGCCGCGTGCTGAATACCCGCAGTGGGCTGACTATTTCAGCTGTGATGAAGCACAAGCCTCCCCAGCAAACAGGCAGGAGGGAGGAGTAATCCAGTGTATGGGAACTTCCGAAGTCTGGAGAAGGGGCACAGATGCTCCCTGTTGCAGTGCAACAGATCGCATGGAGAGTGTATATATGTGGGGAAAATATTTCAGGAAACAGTTTCACAGAGATTGGAGTAAACTCTGGCATGATGGTAATTCTATAGCTGCCTTTTTTATATAGATACTGAGAGCAGCTTTTGCAAATTTGATTATCTTTAGGATACTTGCTATTAAAGCTGTATTTTGACTATCCTTGACTTCTGCAGCAGGCTTGGCTCTGACCAGCATAGGGTTTTGGCCTCAATGACATGGGCCTTTTCCATTCTAAACGTGACTCTGTTCCTCTGCGTTTTCGATTTCACCTCGTTGCCTGCTTCTCTGCTCAAGAGTAAAGACAAGGTGGTGGGAAGAGAGGGGTGGGGAAGCCCCTGCCCATGACTTGCACTGATTCATCAGGCTGCTCAAAACCCCTGCGAGTGAGTCACAGCCATCGCCTTTTGTCCGTGTCCTGGGGATACACGCGCTATATTTAGCTTCTTTCTTTTCCTTGAGAAGTGTCTTTGATGCCTGATATTCAACCACCTGCCCACGTTCTCAGGGCTCTTGCATGACAGAATTCAGCAAATTCCCTGGGCAGAGGATCCCGGAGCATGCAAGCCTGGCAGCACCTGTGGGAAGGGCTTTTCTGAGCGGTGCTGACAGTGAAATCATTGAGATGACTGGAAAATGCTAGGGGAAAATGGGGGTTGCTGGCGATAAACGGGGCTTGTTGGAACCGAACTCTGCCACCTCTGGGGTGGACTTCTGGTTCCCTCCAGCAGCTCCATGGCAGCCCCTCGTGTGGATAGTGGAGTGCGGGCAAGTGAACGGAGTTTGGCAAACGGCAGCAGGAAGACAGCCCCTAGGTGCTGTGGCGTTAGGTGACTGCCATGTCACATACTGGGCTTTGGGGGACTTGGTGGCAGTCAGTCTGGCTTCAAATAAGCTGAGCCCAGGTGACGGCCGGGCGGCCTGCGGTGCGGATCCGCGGCTCTGCGTGCGAGCACGAGGTGAGCAGACTCGTGGAACGTGGTTAACACACCAAAGCAGTCCTGAAACACAAACAAAATGAAGGAAGAAGTATTTTCTTCTTCCTCCTTCTCTCTTAAGTACACAATTTTAGATTCTTGTTGCTGCCTCGGCTCCCCTTCTGAATACATGCCACGTCTGCTAGTATTGAATAAAATGATTTCAGTATTTGCCAGCCTGCCAGACTTCTAGTAAGTTTGCTGGGTTGAATGGGCAAAATGATTGCCTGCTCTCCAGGAGAATTAATACCCAATAAGTCACTCCGAAGTGTGCCATAAATGTAATTCTGGATGCACTGCAGCACTTAGTCTTGTGCCTAACAACCCACTATCGCCAAGTATTCATCATCTGGCCCTAAGTCTACCATGGGAAAGTTCATTAAGGTAGGCAGTTCTGAGTGTATATAAACTGTGTATAAAACTATTTTTATAACTTACAAAAAAGATTTTTTTTCCTCTTTTTTTTTTTCTTTTTTTTCTCCCCAGAAATGGCAGTTAGGTGTATACTTCATGGCAGCCTACAATGCATTTTTGATATAAACTCAAGCTAATATAGTGACAACCTTGTATTTTAAACGTGTTATTTTTATGAACATTTTGTATACAGACCACTTTTTTACGGGATGTGCCTCACACCAGGTGTCAGAGTAGTGTGAAATAATTTTTCTGCCACCTTTCCAAGGCAATGAGTGTCATACAGGCATACACAAGTGCAGTTCTAGTACCTCTAGATGAACAGTCTCAAAGTGTACACTAGAAATCCATTTGACAGACTTACCCAAAGGATGACAGTTTTTTCTGATCCTGCCAAAAAAGCGACTGTGTAAAAAGAAAATGTGATCTGGTATTTATTTTTTATTTTTTTCCTCCTTAAGGAGTTGCGATGTAAGAGGAGGGAGGACAAGCTGAAATTATAAAAATAACTAACTAACTAAATAAATAAATAAAGACAGAAGATGAAGGACAGCAGCAGCTGAAGCCCTGGTCACAGCCACGCAATTTCTGTAAGGATCAGTAGAATACATATTCCAAGAAATATGCGAAATATTTTCTGTGGGAATCACAAGGGCTTAGATGTGCTTTGTGCCTCTGTATCCAAAGTAGCTGGGTAAAGATGTGATTTTGGAAAAGTACCTTCGTGTTTTGTGTCTTTTTCTAAGTGGATCGGAATACAAGTAAGACTTTTCTGCAGGTATGCGATGGCACCTTCAGCATTTGGAAGAATAGAGTGTTTTTCCAAAGATTTTGTTCTCTTGTACTGCTAGGGTCACTCTGTTGGTGGTCTTCACCAATGGGAAGAGATGAAGAGATGTACAATAGGGTATTTTTTCATAGATGCCACTTCTGCTTCACAGACCTCTATACAGAACTATTTTACTCTAAATAGATTGTTTCCAACAACCTACAGAGACTTCATCTATTGTGAAATGTCCTCTATCTTAGGTGTTTACATGGCAAATTGATCTTTTTCTTTTTTTTTTCCCTCCTTACAAAAGTGTAATTTTTAAATTAAAAAATTTCGGTAATCCAGAGGGATTTAGTACTGTGGACCTAAGTGTTAAAAGTAAGTCAAAACTTAGTCAGTTGGACGCTGCTTATAATGAAGATTAGACATTCAGTCTCCAGTTTGGAAGCAGTGCGAGCATTAGCTGTGCAAGCAACTGCTTCTTTGCCGCCTCTCCCAGATAAAAGCCAGTGAGAATGAGCAGCAGCTGCTGGCGGGGCTTTCTGAAAGAAGTGGCAAAGCAATATGAAAAATTAAGGGGAGAAAAGTGTTGCAACTGTGCATATTTCAATTTTTAGTCATTTTCCCTTCAGGGTTCTGGAGTGTGGTGATGCACTGAAGCAGATTTCTCAAGATGCGGGCAGAAGCCAAATTCACAGCAAGTTCAATTTTGCAGAGTGATACAAGGCTCAGATTATTTGCTTTTTTTATTTCTTCAGTGAAAAGTTTGAACTTTTTCCTAAAACATTTTTGTATTTTTATTTTAAATTAGGTTAAAGTGACTTGAAAACATTTGAGCACTGGAACATTATTTCTTTTATTGTTTCAGCTTATTGTTGTTATTGATATAGTAGTTTTTGTGACACATGGAATTAGCTACTCTCCTTTTTTTTCCTGCATTGGAACACAGAAACATTGGTGGAAAAAAAGAACTGAAACTATTGAAAGACTATGAAAAGTGATCAATGTTTGTGTCTGCAGTAATTCAGATTTTGAAGACCAAGAGACTGAACTTATATAATGCTTGTAAATATTAACTTTTCCATACTTTTATGACAGAAAATACTGTAGAGTTTGAGGATTCTGAACCAGGCAGTGTGTTGCTGGACAGCAAAATGTGGAATAGTTCTGTATAAAAATAGCTTGCATTTTTTTACCTGGCCAGATACTGCACTGAGCTCACTGGGAAACTTGTCAAAGGGCAGAGAAACATTATTTGCTTCAAGATAAATGTTCATCTACAGCACTGAGATATCACAGTAGGAAAATGGGGTGGTTCTGTGTTATTTCTCAGGAAAAAGACAGTAGGTTGTCCACTTACATCAAGACAAGTGACTTAGGGCAGCTGTTTGGTGAAACCGAAGTCCTGTGTTTGTGGCGTCTCTCCTGCACTGCCTCAGATTCATTTGCCTGTAATTCCCACTTGTATTTTCAATGAAGCGCAGACTTGAAGCTGCAAAATTCTTAATGTGCTTTTGGAAGGGGTTATAAGAAATGGAGCTGGGTGTTACTTCAGTTGATGAAAAAGAAAAAGAAAATTATTTTCAGATATGGTCACTGAGTCTGTGATCTCATTGTGGTCTCAGTCCATTCTCATTTAAATCAGTGTCGTTATTGTGTGAAATGGCTAATCTTCATCTTGTGAGAAAAAATCTGCTCAGTTTAGTGTACTATTTAGGTGCTTCAGAATGGAAAAATATTTTCACATGTAGGGATAGATTATAACATTAATCCTGCTGCTATTAGATAGTGTTCTTAGACTTTTTATTTTTAGACAAGCATTACCTTGTTTTTTTCTTAAGAAATACAGTTTCAACAGGAATTGTAAAGTTGTTATTATTTTACTTGATTAATTAACAATTTGTGAAACAGACATGAGAATGCATGCTGCTGTTCTAAATGATACTTTCCCTGACAAAAATCATCTTTCTTTCATGTGTTTTTTTTTTCCCTTTGATAATTTAATATCTTGCTTTTTTGTAGGATAGGAAGAAAAACTGGTTGTGATGTGATGCATTTATACTGCACATTTTCAGCTTCTAGGTGGATATTCTGTGCAAGCTCGTTTTGCCCCTGCAGACAATAGTATTTCTATAAAGCACGTGCAACATTTCAGAGCAAGTAGAAATATAACACTAATAAACTATTTATGATGGGATGTATTAACAGGGCACTTACGCTACTATTCAAATAGGTGAATTAGTATTTGGCTAAAAAGGTGTTTGTTCCTCTTTAAGAAAAGCCACAGGTCATCATTAATGATGATAAATAGCTGAAATTTTTATTCTAATGACGAGAAGAAGGAAGGATCAGCAATAGGATAAGCCTCAGGAGACCAGCATCAGTTTTTCTCTCTCCCCTGATAGGGCTTTTGTGGGATGGGCACATCAGCCAGGTCTGCCCAAGGCAGCGTGGTGCCTCCGCTGGCCATGTTTCCGTGGGTCTGGTGGAGATTCCTACCTTTGCATGGTGGTGCTCGCACAGAAGAGTGGTCAGGTATTTGGTTGCCTGTGATAACACTCCTCTTCAACACAGAGCAAATCTGCCTGTTGGCTGCTGCCTTTAAATTCCCCGCGACCTGCTGCAAAGGGAAGCACAAACACCCAAATGGCTCATCCCTCCGGCTGAGCTGTAACAACACCCCCTGCGCAGCCGAGGGCCTGGCAGACGGTTTTAAAGCTGAACCAGGCCCGTCTCCAGAAACAAACCAAGTCTCCCCTGTTTGCACATGCTCTGGAAAAATGGGAACTGTGCAACACGCTATGAGGGCCGTAAAATTTGAGCTCTTCTGGATGCGGGAAGAGGAGCGAGTTCCAAAAGCTCCGAGTTCCCACAGAGCACATCCAGTTAGCAGTTCCTCTCCCTTTCATACCAGCAAGGCCCCTGCTCAGTGCTTTCCACTGATCTAAATTGTGACAGAGGGGGAGAGAGGGAAAGAGGAATTCCTTCACATATGTCGAGGCCAGCTGCGCGCTACCTTTCAGCCCCGTAAGAAAAAGGTAAGTTGTCAGGTGACCCTGGCAGTGACCTGGAAAGGCCACCGCGACTTGAGTGCAGCGGGAGGTGAGTCTCTGTTGTCCCTGAAATGCAGCTTCCAGGAAGGAGAGGAGGAGCGGCCTCCGCAGTGATGACTGTTCTGTAGATAGCCGCGTGGATTAACGCGGCTCTAACGTATTCCATGTTGAGGAAAAGCCCCATAAGGAGTTATTAATAACTAAAGACTAAAAGGGATAGAGAATCGTTGGTTAACACTCTGAGTTACCTACTGGAATAGTCCCTCTGACCACCAAATAGTCACAAAAATGAGTGTATGTCTGTTTTCCTATGAATGAAACATTTATGTTGTTTCACCCCACCTATCCCAAGGTTTTGTTTGAGCTTTCTGCTGCTTGGGCCTGAACAGTGTTGACATAAAGTGTGATATCTGTGTTGAATTTTGCTTCACCCACGTTATTTGTCTATTCCATATAAATATTTTCCCAAGCAAACATCTACATTGCAGATATCTTTATTGGTGAACCTAATAGATTTCACAAATTATTTGTGCTGGCATTAGTGGGACAGTGGGACAGAACACAAGGGCCTTCAAAGCAAAGGAAATTTCCATTGCAGCATGTGGATAATGGGGAAAAGGGATCTATTGCAGGTCTCTTGAGGCTGGATGGATCAAGCAGAGTTGGATAAAGGAGGAAGGTTGTCTCTGCATAAATTAAAGAGGCAGAATCCTGCTTTTTTGATACTCTGAATTCCTCAGAAAGCGAATAAACAGTTGTGCGGGTTTAGAGAAAAACAGAATAGAAGATATAGGTAGGGCAGGTTTAGGTAGTCAGAGGTAGCTTTCTTTTTGGAAGACAATAGCTAGATGGCTTCGGCCTTCTACAGCCTCTGGCTTTGGGAAGAGCCGGTGTCCTGCTTCCTGCCCAGTTTCATGGGAAGAAGGTTTCTCACGGACGCAGGCTCTGCATGTGAGCTGATGCCTGGCATCTCCATGCCGTGCCTCTCTTTCAAGGTCTGTAAGGATATGAATTAATTAATTAATTAATTGCCTGAATTAATTGCCTATTTAGTGGGTTTTTCAATGGTAAGAAATGCTTAGCCATAGGTATTCCATTCAGGCAGTTTGAAAAATACTGTTTTCATGATCTAATAACCCCATTTATTACAAGTACTCTTGGAAGAGACACAGAGCACATGAGTATTACCGTGGCATCGCTAGACTTGCTTGGCTAGGCTAGGTCGTGATTTCATCTCATGCTTCTCTTCTTGGCCAGTGTTGCAGCTATTGCAGATGCGAGAGTCCTTCCAGAATGCGAACTGCAAAAAGCCTGCCAATTCCAGCACAACCCCCTGAAATCCAAGTAAGGCATAAACCACTGGCAACTGCAGGACAGCTTTTGCCCTGTGTTAGTCAGAGGGCACAAAATCTGTTGCGTTTCTAACTGAAGAGCTTTGGTTCGAGGTAGTATTGCTGCTGTTGCTTCTGCCTTTCTTTCGGTATCATTCCCCGCTGTCAGCCAAGACTGCCATCGTCAGGATCAGGCTACTTAGCTCACTCTTCCTCCCCCTTTCCTGGAATTCGCTGTTCCCGCTGCACGGGCTCTGCTTCTCTGCAAAGTTGCAAATGAGCATGTGGACTTTTTAATTTTGTAAGCTCTTTAAAACATTATTAAGTTAGTTGTGAATAATACATCTAAAATATGTGCTTGTTTTGAAATGTTATGCATAACTTTGTTGAAAACTAGTCTGGAATGGCTTTATTTTCCCTGGAACTGTTACGTAGTTGTTAACGATATCTTTACCTGATTTTTGGCAAAATGTGGCTCCTAATCCTGGTTAGATGCGTGACTTGAAACATGGCAGCAATAAATCATATAGTAGGATGGGTAGAGTTAGGGGTAGTCAGGACATGGAAAGGTCCAGGGTGAAAAAAGCCTGATATGAGAGGGCTTTAGGAGCTGCTAGGTGCATCCCTCCACCAAGCCGCATCAGAGAAAGATCCTTCTTGACACAGTGCTGAGAATGATGTTGGAGACCACATTATGGTAAATATTTTGGAGGAGGTATATACTCCCCAAGGGGTGATTTAGGAAAAAAAAAAAAAACAAAATAAAAAAAAAAAAAGATCCTTTCACTGGAGATAGGGGTGCCAGCTTGAGTTCGAGCGCCCACTGAAGATGGGCTAGTCCCTTTCCACCGCGTACACTTGCGTCTGCTTGCTGTGTCCTCCCGTGCACGTTGTTTCGGACCCCGGTGACGCGGCGGGTGCTGCGTTCGGCTGCCAGCGCCCCGGACGCCCCGGCTGCGGCGCGTGCGGGCCCAGGGCGCGAGGCCCTCGCGAGCGCTCGCCAGGTAGCACCTTGCGCGGGGCCCGAGCTCTCCGCGTTCCCGCGCGGGTCGTGCCGAGGCAGGGATATCTGGTGGGGCAAAGGCCGGGAGAGGGGCTGCTGCTTTGGTTCTGGCCGGGGCTGAGGCTGAGGCGGCTGGTTGCTCCGCCGGGCTCTGCTCGCGCGGGCTCTCGGCCGGCCGCCTCTGGAGACGCCGCTTTCGCGCCCGAAGGGCATCGTGGCTCCGCTCAGACCGCCCTTAATCCCGTTCCTGCCAGCCCCGGGCGGCAGTTCGCGCCGCAGCCGAGTCCCTTCCTCACCTCTCGCCACGTCAAGGCGGCGCGGGGCGCTGCGGGCAGGACGCGCGGGAGCCCCCGGCCCGCGTCCCCCCGCGGCGGCAGCGCGGCCGCGAAGGGGTTACTCGCCGCGGCGCCCGCCCCCTGCCCGCGCCGGCAGCGCCGAGCGCGGCCGCCGCAGCCTATCGCGGCGCCGGGGCCGAGCCCGAGCCCGAGCCCGGCCGCGCCGCCACACACGGGGCCGGGCGGCGCAGCGCGGAGCGGCGCGGAGCGGAGCGGCCAGGTGGGTGCGCGGAACCCCGCGGAGCGGCGCGCGGCCCGGGAGCCCCCGCCGGCCGCTTCCAGCGGCGGGGTGCGGGGGGACCCCGCTCGGCAAGCGGGGGCGCGAGGAAGCCCCAAGCTTTTATTCGTCTGTCTGTTTTTATTTTCCCGCTATCTGCATTTTTTTAAAGGTTTTAAGTTGGGAAATAGGAGCCTTTGGGGTGCCCTGCCTAACTGCGCGATGGGAATGTTACGGGAGGGTGGGGGGAAAAAAGCAGAAGGAAAAAAAAAAAAAAAGTACCAACTGGTTCTCATCGTCGGGTCTGCTAGAGGCTGCGGTACCTGCAACAGCACTTTTTTTTCTTTCTTTCTTTCTTTTATTTTTTTAAGGGAGGTGGGAGGTGTGGTTGTCTCTAGTTCAAAGTCTGTAAAGAAAAATAGAACTTTACAACTGTGTCAATAAAGCTATGGATAAAATCAGCCTAGCTGGTTTATGCACGGCTGTAAAATCCTTCGTTTAAAGCGTGGTGTGAGCCTTGACGTTTATGTAGGCACCTGAAAAACAAAAATAAAGCGGAGCTGCGCTGTGGTAGCGCTGCTGCGAGCAGCCCCTCTGCTTGCTGCTTCTCCTTTAAAGTGCTGCCTCGTTCCTCTTTGTATACCTAATAAACGGTGCGTACAGGGGATACGTAGCTGTGTCACAAAGTCGTTCTGTATTCTTAAACCTTAATATAATCAAATTCATTGCCTAAAGATGGTGCAGTTGAAGATTTGATCCTTTCGCGCTGAAGTGGAAATACTTTCAGTAATTGAAAGCAGATTCATGTCTGGAGTTGTACAAGCCAAGGTTTTCATTTTTCAAATAAACCTTTTGTTCCCCAGCTTTAAATGTTTGAGCAAGCCGTCCGGAGACCTCTGTTTGTTAAATGCTAGAGTAGACATTAAGGAAGGATTGGGAAAAGACCCTAAGAAAGGTATGTCAGCAATTAAATTTACTTAAAACAATAATGTCTGTATTCCCGTGCATGACCATACTGTTGCAGCTTTTGTATCCAGTGTGTTTTAGTTTCCTTGTTAATTCACGTGAATCCGCCTTTGAACTGTCTGTCTGTCTGTCAAGCGCTCATTTTCTAAAAAAAAAAAAAAAATTATCTCAACTTACCTTTGCTTACTTATCCCATTGGCCGTTTTTCATTGGAGTTCGTTTACTAAACAGCAGCAAAAAAAAAAAAAAAAAAAAGGCAAGCCCTGAACTTTGCGGGTTTGAGGGAATCCTGCGCTCCCTCCGTAACCAAACCCGCCCTTGGTGCCCGGGGCTGCTCTTTGTTAACTTTGCGCCCGTTTGCTGCGCGTTTCGGTGCGAAGCCTCCAGGAAAGGGCTGGGGGCTCCGGCGCCGCCGCCAGCTCCGCGCCGCCGAGCGGGAGAACAATGGAGAAGCCGAGGGAGGGGAGCCCCTTCGCCTGCCCGCGCTCCGAGACACCAAGGAATTCCCTGGAAACGCGGCAGGGAAAAGTTACCCGCCTTGGCGAGAGTGCCCTATCCATTAGTAAGGTTATTAATTGCATAATAGATGCCAGCATCTGATTTCCTAGTGTTAAGTACAGCCTATCATTAAGAAAAAGGGAGTACATTTGCATAATGGCACTAAATAGGCCCTTTTTATCTTTTTTTCCTTGAAATTTTTTTGTTGATGTTAACATAGTCTGCATATTTCACTCTTTCCTGTTTTTTCTTCAAAAGGTAAATCTGGTCGTATATCCTTAGTCAGTTAGATGGAAGTATTCGAGTAAAACATGGGAAAGGGAAATAAGTGTTAAAACCAGAGCAGCAAATGTAGCCTGCCATTCCTTGTCCATCAGATTGGTATTCAAAACTGCCAAGCTGCTTGTTAACTACAAATGAGATGTGGCAAAAAATCTTCATTAATCAGTCTCTGCTTCCGTTTGGAAAATAGCCTATTCCGTGTCACACTGTCGTCTCTTCTTACGAGGAGTTAAGGGAAGGCCGTGTGACAATTTAGTGGGAAATAACAACAAAGCAAAGTTGTGCAGAAGCGTGTGGTGTTTGGACACTTCTGACTTACCCATCGTTTTTACTTTCCAACCTTTCTGCACTGGCGCGGAGGACACGTGCAGTAATACATTCCAGGCGCGATGGAATGCGGGTTTTTTCACTTGAAGAAAAGCAACCAAGTGGTAGCTGCCTAAGTATGATTTTGACAAGTAATGCAGTAAAAGAAGTTAAAAACGTGTAATTCGGGTGTATGTTGTTCTAAAGGTCTACAGTAAGAATATTGCTAAGTACCTCTCAGTATATAATGTAAACTGACCCAAGTTAAAGAATTTGTCTTGAGCTATATTCCTACTTTGTGAAGATTTAACAAGACTTGCTGGAAAAGGTCTGATAAGTATGAGATCAGACTTTTAGCTTTTCTTTCCTATAGCTTGTTTTGCTTCCCAGCTCTCTGAACTAAAGGAGGAAAAATAAAGGATCGCAATGGGTGCACTTTATGCAATGTATCCAATTTGAGATAACATCAGAAAATAATACTGCACTTTAATGTTTTCCGAATGAGTAAAGACGTTAGCTTTCCTATTTTTTTTTCTGCCTATCTAAGATGTAATTCTTAATTATTCTATTGAAAATACTGACTTCCCTCCACATGGTTTGAAAGATTTTCTTGAGAGGTGGTTACAGATAAATGCATTTAAGGGTAGCAAGGGAGGCTGTATACAATCAGTGACATACAGAGGCTTGATCCTGTGAGCTGCTGACCTCAGGGGTGGCTTGACGGTGCGTTTGGACATGTGAAGATTTTATAAAACACAAGAAATCAGATGAAATAGCGCTATGGTATTATAAACTGCCTCTTTGGTTTTCCAAGTTTTCCAGACTTAAATGATTTAGGTTTTTAAGATGTTAGGGACAAATGGGAGAGAGTCACTTCATTTAGAAAACTTCACGTGTTAAACTCTATATAGACTTAAGTTGCTGACTGACACGTTTTCTAAACGAAGGGAAAATAACCTGTATCTGAAAGGATTGAAAGTGCAATTATACAGGAAAACTTAAAATTCGCTGTGGGTAGCAACAAGGTTTGTAGTCTTCTTCTGGGACTGGCTAGTGCAGCTGTTTATCCAAACTTGCAATTAAAGTAAGTGGTGTGTGTAAGCTGCTATCAAGTAGATGCTTTACGAAACAAGTCCTTTGAATGTAAGAAAATGGTAGAGTTATCATAGCTGGAGACAGCGTATCATCCCAGTGGGATGCATATGGGAAAGAAACGCAGGGTTAGTTTTGAGTCACGGCCCATAGTGAAGGGTTTACTTAGGCCTTGTTATATAGTGCAGAAAAAGGCTTTGGCGCAGCAATGACATGTGAATCGCTGCAAACGTCGGAGTATTTCAAGTGGTAATCAGAGATTGGAGAAGCAGTGGGTATTAGAATGTATCATTATAAAAGATTTCAGTTCTACTGTGTCCAGAGTCTTGGAGTGGAGTCTGGATACAGAAATGTTTTGGTAAAAGGTTTAACAATATCCCCCCCTTCTTTTTTCTCAAATTGTATGAGTAAATCAAAGTAAAAAATAGCAAAAGTAGATCCTCTTGTCGTTGTTCCTGAAGAGCTGTGATCTATAAGTGCACGTTAAATATACTTAGCATATTTTTTGCGCAGTCTTATTTTCTGTGGCAAAAGATCAGCACTTTTTGCAATAGCAGTAAGCTCCCATATCTAGTATCGTGTCAACAGTACGTTACCCATTTTTATTTTTCTGATATATGTGTTCTACTTCTTTCTGTCTCACACAGACGATTCAGGCCTATGCAGCGTAACTATTAAGATGCTTTAAAAAAGGATTAATTTGCAGTAAGAACTCTAACATACCACTAAAAAAGCCCCACATCCAACTGTTCTACTTAATTTTTCGTTCTTATCTTAGTTCATTGGTTATTAGTCCAAGTGTGATTGAGGTGAGGTTTTTTCCTGATACAAAGGTTAATTAGGGTCCTGGATAATGCTGTGGGATGCAAGAATATATGTCAATGAAAATTAAAGAAGGAAAATGTTGTTATAGATCAGAATTATTTGGTCATTTTTCATCATTGTGTAAATCATGAGAAAACACTAGTTTCCAGTCATCTTAAGTGCCAAACTAATGTTTAAACCACTTGACTTTGCATCTCTGGTATGGTATTTATTGACCACACACAGAGGAAAGGGCGGAGGGGGGAAAGAAGAGTAAACTGAAATACTTTTGTTAGAGCAGCTCTTTGTTTAATAGTATACACCCACTTTTTCATAAAACATAATTGTAGTCAGCTCCGAATCTGCGGAAATTTGAGTTGTTAATTTTTGCAGAACATTTTACCTCTTAGTCTGTGTTTAAGAAAAAAAACTGTTGTCCAGGGAGTTGTAAAAAGTAGTCTGGAAAGGCTTTTATGTTCTTTCATTTAAATAAAACAGAATTGCCTTCTGTAACAAAGTTAACTTTGTTAACCTTTTGTAATTATTTAACCATTACTTCGTGTTCCCCCTCTGCTCAAACATTGTGCGTTAATGCAACAGACACCTGGCTGCGCTCTTAAAAGTTTATTTGTCTCCATTCCCGTGATAGTAGGGGGCAGTATATCTCCTTAATTATCTTTGTTCAGGGAAATGCTGAAAGGCCAAGGCAGTTAAACAAGGCCGTTTGGATTCGCAGTAAGGTCGAAGTCGGATGCAAGGCAAGTGGTTAAGTGGTTAAATGCGTTATCATCTTATTGAGCACATCCTCCGTAAAGTGACCTTGGTGGAGGTGGAAAAGCCACTTGGCTGTTTTAAAACAGCCACCTTTTTGCTGGCTTTATCCTTGCCAGGGAGTACTGCCTATGACTTTGGCGTAGTCTCTTCTTGTTGCTCGGAAATCTGATTTTCTTAATTACAGATAACCAATTAGAGGCTGAAAATTGAAATAGACTTTAATAATGTCAAATTTTAGGGCTTTGCTAAAGCACATTTATGCTTTGACTTCGGAGATGTAGAAATACCTCTTCAAATGACCTGTAACGATGACCATTCTCTATCTGCCTGTAAGGATCTTCTGATGATGAGTGTTGTCTTCTACGAAGCTTTTCTTGTGCTGCTGCTTAAGCTGTTTTTAAGTCGCTAAGAGGACAGACTTGCCAACTTTCAGCTTTAGCAGCCGAGGCCTGTTTGTTTTAACAGTACGTAATTACGTTTTCATAAAGATACTCAACCACAGCAGGCCTATGGCCAAGCTGAAGACAAATAGTTCGGGAGTACGGCTAATTCCTATGTTGTTTCTGCTTAGTCATGTTAACCTGATGCATGAAAAGCTCACAAAAATAGAATTTCAACTATTGCACATTAAATATTTAATCAAAGAACTCTCATCTGTCCATCTTCTCCCTCATTCTTTTTAACTGTCTTTTTCTCATTTAAAAAGGGATTTTAATTTGTTTGATATCAAACTACAATGATTTAGAACAGATGGTAAAATTTTGTATAATTTTAATGCAAGTTTTGTCTTTGAAAACACCTCTACACTGGTTGCAGTTTTTACATTGTCCTCTGCGGAGGCACTAGCATAATTATTAAGGGAATTTTAAAACAAATGTACAAAATCGAAGGGAAGACCATATAAGGAAAATCATATCTAGTTTTGAGTACCTTAGGGTAAAGGTTAATTGGCTGAAACTCACAGCAGAGCCTTAAAAATTATTGGAGGGACAGAAGAAATGATTTATCAATATAGATTAGTCACATAGCTCAGCAGGGATGCAAGATGGAACCATCCCTAAGATATTTTAAAAACCACATGGACTGAGGTGATATAACTAGATGCAACAAAATGAAATTAAGCACCAGAAAATCCATCAGCTGCCTATCAAGACGCTTTTTCTAATGGTAACGTCCTAGAGGCTGTGGAAAATATCTCAGCGTGATTAAGACCAGAGTCATTTTTTGAGAAAGCAAATATTACTTATTTTATGGCAGAATGTGGAGCATAGCTTTTATATCTTTGGTTCCTAAGTTATATGTATTTAACTCAGGAAGCAGTTGCATATTAACTTAGGAACCATATGTGTTAGTTAACCTAATGACCAGTGTTCTCTTATTCTTCAGCACTTGGTGACATCTCAGGAGAGCGCAGGGGGCTCTTGAGATCGTCTTCTGCGTTGGAAAACATCTCACAGTTGTGTCAGTGTCTCATCATAACTTTTATGGTGCTGTTTAAAAATAAATAGAAAGAAAGAAAAAGCGTGTTATCCCTGAGTATGGAATGCTTTTCTGAGACGTTTTACTCTCTATTCAGTAATTAAGATTTTAAATTTGCTGGCTTTGAGCAATGATTTGGTGAGGTCTGTAGCCCCACACTGTAGAGTCAGAGTGCATACTCTTATGTGAAGTCTCTATCCCTTTGGTCTACTCATGTTTTCTGCACGTTTGCTGACCAAGCTAGGAACTGGACTGAGCTGGAAGCACCTGGTGCCCCTCAGCCTTCTTAATGAGCAGGGTGTTTTGCTCAACACCCTGATCAGGTGGCTGCTAGTGTCAGAAGAGCAATTTCAAAAGCAGATACTGGGAAGGAGAGAGCATTTCTCTGCACACACCAGGTTCCCCTTGTTGTTCTCAGATTTGCCCTGATGATCTGCTTGCCTGTATGATGGAGGTGCCCTTCACCCTCGTGGTGTGAAGAGTTCAGAGCTCTTGTCCGTGTAGCTGTTGTTGCTTCTTCCTCCGCGCTCACCGGGGCTGATCACTTGTGCTCCACCACAGAGCAGGAGGATTCGCTCTACGTGTGTTTTCCTGCACCCATTGAAGACGAGTCTTTTGAAGTCAGACCTATAGAGCCAGGGTTTGAAAATGCGATTCTGCCTTTTCCTTCTGTCAAACTCGCTTTTTCATCAGATAGCTCTAGGAAGGTCGCCACACAGACGTGCCTGCGCGCTGTCGTGTAATGATGCCACGTCTTAAGATCTCTCCTATCAACTGGGAGACAAGCAGTGAGGTGATGGGCCTTGTGCTGGAGAGGAGCTCGCTGTTCCTTGACAAGCATGCCAAAATCACTGTCAATGTTAGAGTCATTTTCATAGAAGTACCTCAGAGTTATTGTTCTTCTCCCCTATCTTCCTTTTCATTTACTCTCCCTTTGACTGTTTTGGTTAATGGAGCCTCGTACGTATTTCATTGCCAGGAGTTTTTTTCTGGCAGCTGTCTCTCGAAAACACAGAGTAAGGTTCATGACACTAAATAGGCCTCTTCAGAGCAATTCAAATGGTCTTATTCTGTGCTACTCCTGCCTCGTCATTTTAGCGAGATCCCAGTCTTTGCCATGCTGTTTTGCCCACAGTCCTTGCCCCTCAGGTCAAGGAAATGCAAACCAACTTTTCAGCCAGATGGTTACTTTGTAGATGTAAAACCTTCTCCCCCTTTGGTGCTTATATTGGTGGCATTTGGATAGTGTTCCCAGTTGTTCCTCAGCAGCTCTGCCAGCTTTCCACATGAGACCTGTGTGTTATTTATCAGTTCTCCTTTCTCATTCCTCCCCTCCAGGTTGTACAGTGCCCCCTCATCTTAGACCCTAATCCTGATTTATTGCTGATCAGACCTGTAGTAGCAGAAGCAGTCCCATGAGGTGAAGAAAGAGGAACATTTCTGATCCCTGATTTGGTTGCCTTTTTGTGGGCAATTTGTTTTCACATAGGTGAATTTTTTCGTGCCAGACATGCCGGTATTAAACTTGCATGTGATAAATTACACACGCGTCTCGATTAACAAATATAAGAAGTACCATGGCTTGTATTTAGCTGATGGTTTGAGAATTACTTTTGTTCCTTGGGAGTAGCATTATTGGCTATAGTTGGTTTAGAAATTATAACCTTTATTAGTGTAATTTGTGGAGTAAATTGTGCTAGCATGAAAGAGTGTGTGTGTGTATGTGTATCTGGGCATGCGTTCTGGCTGAGGATCCGCTGCTTTCAGCTCTTGAGCCTTTGGTCCTCTACCTCAGTAGAGAAGTAAATGTTGAGGCTTAGCTGTCTTTATGGTGGGGACTAAGAGGCAAATAGTAAAGCAAATGCCACTGCAGGGACACATCTGCCTGCTTTGCACAAGCTTTTTGTTCAGCAGAGGCCCTTTAGCAGCGTAGCAGCGCCAACCTACCCGTGAACTCACTGGTGTGTGGGTTTCCGAACACTTCTCACCATCCATCCCAGTTGGATCTAGATTTCCTTCCTCTATTCTGTTCCCAGTGATTTCCTTATGGACGGTCCAGGAGAAACCTCTGTCAGCATGGTCTTCACAGACCTGGAGTAATGTCCCTCTCTTCAGAAAAATACTAGTTGAGGTAAACTTTATAAGATAATATTGTAACTCGTAATTAGTGATCATGTTTAGATCAACAGCAAAAAGAAGTGTTTTGATGTTTTTTTCTGCTAGCTAGGGATGTATATGCTACATTTTTTAGTTGATAGAATCAAAGTCCTTTCCACACACAAACACACATAACCCCCCACAGAAGAAGTAATAAACCTTCATGCCATGACATTCCTGAGTATAAACTGCTGCAATTGGTTTTGAGTTAGTTGAAAAGTGTAGAAATACTCCCTTTTGGCTGCCTATCTGAAGAGTCTAAAGAAATGCACACAGTTCCTTTCAAAGTCAACTATACCTCACACTAACTAAATTGATTCAGCATCTCTCTGGGTCGGAGGAATGACATAGCTGGCATTTGTTTTGGATGAAACTACATCTCTCTTTAAAAATGTACCATTACTCTATTTAAAGGAAAGGATGAGCCTGCAAGCATGGAAGTCACATTTTCTAAAACTGTGAAATCTGTCAGGTGAGCTATTAGCCTGCTGTTTATGGCTCCCTCTTCATTCGAGTGTCGCTCCAACCCCGCTGTGATTTTTGCCAGCCGAACCTCTGGGTTCTACCGGTCTGGTTGCCTCTTCTTCATCTCCGTAGGATTAAAACAGAGCAGAAAGAAAATACGCGTTAACTGTTCACTGTCAGCCAAGCAGGTCTGCCCCGATGGCCCGGCAGGTACTGAAGCCAGGGCGTCGGGAGGCGCTTTGCTTTGCGCTTTCAGATGCATCGTGCTCTGAAGGGGCTCAGGGTCCTTTTTGAGAGACAGAAGCACGGGGGCTTGTGCGGGTAACAGCCCCTCAGTCCGGGCAGACTGGGGTTTTCAGAAGAAGGCCCCATGCTCCCCAGTGCTGGTTGCAGTGGCACAAGGTTTAGCTTATTGGTCTGAGCAGTTAGGAGAACCTACCAGTGGCAAAAGTAGCAAAAAGAGCATGTGTCTTTCTCTGAAACACCCCACTGAGATTTACTCGTTTTTGCAAGCATCCATGACAGAGAGAATAAAGGAATTTTTAAGAAATTGTTACACTTTCCTATATGCAGAACTCGCTTCTGTCCTTTATATGCAGTATTAATTGATGTGCTAGTGGATGGGGACCTGATAAGCCTGTAAAAGAGGCATTAAAACTTAATCTGTTGTAAAAGGCATATTAAAATACTGGAATTCAATATTGATGGGATATACTCATTGAATGATAGACATGTTGAATCGCTGTAATTGAACTTATCTGTGATATAAGTAAACCAGTTATAATCAATGTGTATGCATAGGTTATGTACATTTTAACAGCATATCTTTCTGATATTATACTCTTGTAATTTCCTGAGCCCTGCCAAGATTAGAGCATAAAAGGTATTACTGTTAGTTTTCTGTAGCTACAGATACCCATCTTAAAATCTCTGTTCAGTGAGCTATTGAGTGTCTATTGACAGAAGACTTGAAAGTAATTTAGATACAGCCTCGTACGCTGGGAGTCCTGGCGTCGCTCACACTACGTTTGGTGCTCCAGAGAGCTCAGGGACCTTGCTATTGAATAGGAAAGGAGGTGTAAGCTGTGAGGGTATAATATGTGCGCACTTTTGGAGTGTGTTGGGGGCTGTCAGAGGTCACAGATGCAATCTGGACTCTCCGTTTGTGGCGTTTTGAGCACATCCGGCAAAAATTTGGGTCGGTGCCCCTCAAGTTTAGTCTGAGATACTGCGAGTTTATTAGTTGAGACTGTGCGGCTTTCCTGTACTCAGGCATCTCTGCAGAACCCTCCACAGCGTTCCCAGTTTCACATGTGCAGTGGAGAGGAGGCCCAGAGCCAGCACGGCTTAGCCACGGGTTGGGTTGAAAACCACTGATCCAGACTGCTGGACCGGAACATAAATGAGGAAAGTAAAATATCACTCTAAATTAAAATCTTATTAACACTGGATTTTAAAATAGTTCAGTCTCCTTAAATTAGCAAGTTGGAAGAAATCAGCAGCTATTAGTTTCTCACCTTTTAGAGGAAATCTGTATGCAAGGTGACTCCAGTATACCGCATTTCAGCTAGATGTAAGTTAAAACTGCTAAGTTATGAGTGCTTGAGAGGCAGAGTGCAGAGTGGGAATGACAGCTCCAGCACAGTAATGCCAGGAGCTGCTGTAATAACTTAATATTTAAAATGCTATAAAATCAGAAATAAGCACCTTCAGATTTTCACGTTACAAGAGATTATGACAACGAGACACGTTGCTTCTGTAGACAAATTCCATGCTGTAAGTCACAAGCTCAGCAGTAGCATGCCTTTACGTGCCTACAATAATAACTGAATTTCTAAAGAGATAGAATATTTGAAAATAGCAGTCGTCTCTTTTTTTTTTCTTTTTTTTTCTGCACTTCTTTTAGATGTTTATTGCCAACATCTGTGAACATTGAAGCTTTCCTTACTGAGGTAGAATTGCATGCTATAACGTTCATGCTATAAACATCTTGTTTGTACTTAACGTATTTAATACCTTGCTTTTCCCTCTTTCTTCTCAGGTCAGTAACTCCTAAAAACATAATGAAACAAAATGCTTATTTGTTTATTTTACTGGTTATGGTGTTGTTAATTGCACATACCACTTAAATGGTCAGCATTTGAGGATTGTTATCTTTTTCACTCTATGAAAGCTTTGAGAAAGGGAAAAAGCCATTTACTGAAAAAGTTCGCACTATTCTGAGGCATCTTCTTCTCTCTTTTGTCCTCCATAATCGATTGCAAGCACTCAAATGCATTTTTTTTCCCTGTCACAAAACACTTTCTTGAAAGAAGGGTTCTGAAAGCAATTTTTCAGGAAGCGGGATAATGGGAATATTTTAAGCCCTTTCATTGACGTAAAGCAAAAGGATGTTTCAAGTCGTTATTTTCATTGTAATATGTGAATAATAAAATATTACCAATGCCATTAGGCAGATTAGTAGAAGCTAATTTTATTGGATAGCAATAGGTTATAAGCGTGACTAAATGTCAAATCTCAGATAGAGACACGGTATCTATCACAGCAAAAGCAGTAGAAACAGTAGTCTTTTCAAACCCTAAGAAAGTAGTGAACAGTTTAAGCTTGAGAAAGATGGAAGTCCAAATATATTTAATATTCCTGACCCTATAAAGGCACATTCCTACTATATTTCCTGTTAAAAGAGAAGCATAATCTGAGTGCCATGTTTAAATATTCAAACTTATATCTGTAACCAATAAAGTAAATAAGCTTTGATAATATAAGTGGAAAATGGGTAATAAAGTTTTGTTCATTAGTACTGGACATAATTTAATGTCTTATAGGATCAGAGAAATGCTTTCTTTTCATCATTCGTAAAGACATTTTGAGGGTTTGCAGACACTAAGTCTTGCAGAGAGCATAGAACAATCCTAAAATTGTTGAATAGTCTGTGATTTAGAAGCGCATATGGAAAATTCACATCAGTACTGTGTAATGATGCATGTGTCAGTAGGTGGAATAATGGCATTCTGATTTACAAACTTTACATTTGTCAATACCAAGAACATGTTAAAATCTTGTCATCTATTTATAACTCTAAAAGATCTTCACTAGCTATTGCAGATAGGTTTTCACAAAGAAATAGTGAATTACTTCCTATGAGAGGTTTTTCAGTTTAGAATTGTTGCATAAAACATGTTAAGGAATTAATGAGGGGAAAAAAAACCCCATGTTTGCTCTCACTCCTGGTAGGCCGTGGCTCCTCCAGGAGCACACATGAAGGGCTTGCTTTTCCTAAAGTGAGTGTCAGCCGAGCTGCTTCAGCAAGCCTTGCCAGCCTTTCATGTTGCCAGTTGTATCTATTATCTCATTAAAAGAATTTTTTACTCTAGTGGTTTTGACTGAGTTCTCCTTTATCTGCTAGATAGTTACATCTATGGTAGAATATTTATTAGTGTACATATTTTGTATTTGGAGGTGTTATGATTTTTCCCCCTGCTCTCCCATTCACTTTAGTTATGATGGGAAAACTAGTCCTCCATCAGAGGCACACTTCTCTTTCTTGTGGTTTTTGTAACAAATAATAATCTGCAAGCGGTAAATATTTTGCCCAGTGTATCAGCATCTTGTGTTCCATGTGAACCTGGCACGGGGATTTTAAAACAAGGAAAGAAATAATTGGCCATGTAGGCTCTGGCTGCTCTGCAGAAAATACCCCAAGTGTCTACACACAAAAACGCTGTCAAATCACGAGTTAAACTGGGGAAGGTGTTTCGCCATCCTCCCTCAGTGTGGGAAGTTGGCTCCTGGGGCGCTCCAGCGGCTGAAAGCAGGCGCTTGCAGAGAGCAGCTGAGCTCGGGCATTTTGGCTTCCTCTTGTGTCGCCGCCGTCGCAGCGGCATCCAGCCCGCAGGTCCCATCTCCGCCGTGTCAGCGCTCCGGGTGGCGTTTTGCCTCCAAAGCCTCTCGGAGCGAAGCTGCAGTTTAGCTCTGGGTTATTGGGCTGCCTGGGCTGAGGTGATGGTGAGGGAGGATGGAGGCTGCGCGCGGTGCTGCTGCGCTGCAGCGAGGGCGCGAGATCCGGATTGCACCAGGTTTATCTGACGGTGACGCGGAGGTGCCGTGCCCGGCTGGGAGGCTCGAGGAGCTGAGAACGACAAGCCCTTGGTTCAGATATATTTGCTCTAGGCATTACTTGTCTGCTGTGAAAACATTTTCAGGCAGAGCTGGTCTATCTGTGTTTGATTTGTTTAAATCACGGTATGAAAAACATGACAAATCCAAATGTTTGGAACAAGGTGCTCTTTTAGGGTTTGTATAGCCGTCTGTAGCACAGTGAGCTGGCCTGTATATTATTTCACTAATATGCTTACATTTGTTTTAGATGAGAAGAAAATAGCAGTACATCCTCAAATGAAAACCTTTTCAATGCATGCTGTTTACGTTTAATATTTTTATGTGCTGTGTAGTCATTAATTTAATACAAAAACACCATCTGTATAAAAAAAGATAACTCCTTTTTTTTTTCCCCTCAAAATGAACAAAGCAGTTGCCAGATAGTGCACAGCAGGATGAGCAAACTTTCTGTCCTTTCTTTCTGTTCATTTTTTGTTTGTTTGCGTTGTTTTGTCCCCGCAGTCTCAGGGCTCCTTGGCTGTCATGCCCGTGCTGAAGCAACGTGCACTGGTTTAATATAGGGAGAGGAGCCGAGAAGGTTTGTGGGCACCTCTTGAGCTTCAGGGAGATGTGAGACTCTTAATCCCAACTTTACTCTCTGATTACTAAGGACCTTTTGGTTTAGTTTGATTTAGCTGCAGTGCAGACTTTAGATTACGGTCCAGACTCCATCCCAAAGCAGTTCAAACTGACTTTCAGTTCAGTGACCATTGTGCCAAGTGTACCAATTTGTTGCTGAATTGCCTTCTCTTAGCATTACTGCTCTGTCCTTGCTTTCCTAATCCCAAGTGAGTGTTGGCATGGGCAGCAGGGTTGGAAAATACTGATTTAGGACATAAAAGATAGGTTAGGACATAAAAGATAGGTTATTCGCTATCTTGAGGAGCCAGGTTCTTGGATTTTTGCACTGGAATGTACATGCGTATGTGCTGCACTTTACAGTTAATACAGGAGGGACTAAGGATCAACTCTTTGTTCAAATTTTGAGTAATTATGAAGTAACTTATTGTAAAATAAAATGCATTTTTAAAGGAAAGCTGTTACCTTTGAAATGTTTCAATTAGTAATACCTTTCAGTTTCAAAATGCTTTCAAATCACCTGTGAGTACCTCTAAAGAGATACCATGGCAGGTTGTGGCTAATTAGGAGAACTGCCTATTAGCATCATAATTGCTAGAATCGCCTTCCTCAAATAATGAAAGAGCTGCATGCACAAAATCAATATCCATGAAGTATATAGGATGGATCCTAAAAGAAAAGCGCGTCTCATAAATGATTGCAGTGGTTGCAGTGTCCCAATTTTAAGTGTGTTATTGTTGCTTGCCTTTTTGTGTTAAAAACTAAGCAGGTTCATAGTGAGTGGCGTGAAGTAATACACACGTTTTGTTTGCGTGTTAATATTGGTGGCATGCTAGGAAACTGAGATACTCAGCTGTGCTTTTCTTGTACCCCAAGTAACCACACTCCGGCCTACATCTGAAGGCAGAGAACCACACAACATTATTTTTGAGGATACTGTTGTCAGGTAACTTATAGTCTCTAGCCTGAGGTTTATTCATAGCTGTTTCTTGGTCTTTATCACCCACTTTGAGTAGCTCATGTTGCTGCTGCCAGCTGCTCCACAGACCTATGTGTTTCCCGCGGCTTTAATTTTGTCAAGCATTGCCAAGTTAGCCTGTCCTGCTACTTGATAATGCTAGATATGAAGTACAGCCACTCCCTATGGTAGCAGTGTAGTGGCGGTATGTCAATAAAATTTTGGGTAAGCCTTTGTACACTCACGAAATAGTTAAAAAAAAAAAATACAAATAAGATGGTCTAGTGCTGAAACCGGGAAATGTGCTTTACCCTTGTTTTAGCATGCGGCTGAAGGTGTTCCCGGTGACGGGGTGGCTTGAGCAGCTCCCGGGTGGCACTGGTGGTGTGTCCTGCCCTCAGCGCCTTTCAGCTCCTTTCTGCTCGCACGCAGGTCTGCTGGCACCTTTGTGCTGGGTAAACACACACCTCGACGGCTGCGGGGAGGGTGGACGCGAAGGGCTCCGTGCTGACTTGCCGCCTATTCCCTATTTATTTACTTTCGGGGCTACCCGGCGGGGTATGAGACTGAACTTGCCCCGCTCCTGCGCGAGCCTCGGTGTGCTTACTGTGCACATTGCTGCAATTGCAGAGGAGAAAAAAGATCACCACGGCAGACTCGTAAACCTGAGCAGCCCCGGGGGCTGTCGCCGCAGACAAATGAGAGGGGCCGTCGCCGCACCGGTCTGCCCTGCGCCGCCGTGCCCGCGGTGCCGGAGCCGGCTCCTGCCGGAAGAGCGGCCGAGACGCGATCCCGCGGCCTGGTCGCGTGCCCCTCCTGCCATCCCAGACGTTCCGTCCTTACGAACGCCCCTCAGACAGCCTCGCGGGGAGATCGCATACCTCTTTGACGAGGTAGTCGCGTCTGCCGGAGCCGGCTCAGCCGAGCTGCCTGTTTTTCAGGGAGCCGCGTGTTTGCCCGGCTCCTCCGGAGCATCCACCCCAAGGGAAAGCGGCGCTCACTCCGCACACGGTGTCATAGCAGAGCTGCAGCTGAAGGGACCTGCGTTCGGCTATACCTGCCCTCCCACATGTGTGTTTGCTCCCCGGGAGGGGGAACGGCATCGCTTGGCTTTGGCTCCTAACTGCACAAAGCTGTTGTTCACTCCTCGTATTCAGGCACATCTGAGGTAAGGGTGCAACCTATTTGCATGAGAGATACTGAGGAAGTGTTTAAAGAATCCAGGATGAAAGGCCCAAAACTTTGTTCTAAAAAGAAACTGCCTTGCTGTCTAATAACAGCCACCAGCCCCTCAACCTTATTGCAGTGGTTGAACAGTGAGACACTGAGGAATTGAATGCTAGTTTTTTTTGTTACAGGCGAAAGGGCATCCCTGCCTTTTCCAGTGCTTCCTGTCGTGTGAGTCTGCAAAGGAGACGACAGGGAGGGAAACGTGGAGGGAAGCTCTCCCTGGCTCCTGTCGCCTGGCGAGGAGAAGCCGCCGGGCAGGACGGTGCGCGCGGCCCTGTCACGGGGCGCTCCTGGCCACGCAACTTCGGTGTTTGCCGACCGAACTGCTGTTAAAGGCACAAGACACAGTGGAAAATGCATCAGCTCAGGCCTCGCAGAGGCTGTTTAAAATAAGGCTTATCTGATAAACAGCATCTCTGAAAGGTCTGTCCCTGTTTTAGGTGGTTTTACTGCAGGCTCTTGCTAATGGATTTTAAACTTTTCTTGAGAGGCCGGTTTTTGTCCCTTGGCTTTTTTGCTACCAGATGTGAGAGGGGGAGAAATGTCAGCGGTGGCAGGAGGCTGCACGGCCTTCCCGAGCAGCGGCCGCGTGTGTTGAGAAACCCGGTGTCGGAAATGCTGACGTTTCAGCCCGGCGGGTGCCGCAGCGCGCGCTGCCTTCAATGCGCAAAGGATCTTCCCTGGTGCTGGCTTCAGTTTTTAAAGTTTACAAATGTCCCCAGCTTGAGGCTCAGCTTGTTTCAAAACAATGTCCTGAGAAGTGTATTTCTTCAGAGACCATTTTTACTTCACATATTTAATTAATCTTCCTGAGAGAAAAAGAGGGAAGGCGTGAGGTGGCTGAGTATGCCTGCAAAGCAATGAATTTTTTATTTAGAAAACATTAATAATATTTAGAAATGCATTTAAATGTGTCTGACGTGCATCCCGATTCTGTAAAGCCCCAAATTATCTTTGGTGCGCTCCATATTTCTCATTGCCTTTGATGAGATTCAGAGCAAGTGTGAAGTTAAGAATATGTTTAACTGTTCTGTGGAATTAGATGGAAGATAAACACCAGCTTTAGTGTGCTGCTAAGTGTGTGTGTGTATTGATAAAGCCAGGATTAGTAACAGCAGATAAAATTTTATATTTTCCAAAATATTCTTTTTTCCTAATTTTATATAAAATGCTTTGGGGATTTGGACTTTTAGCCTACTTTGATTCAGCTGAGGGGAACAAATGATAAGTGCCAAGAAAAAAAGAGAAGCTAGTTTGTTTCTTTTTAAGTTTTTGTTTAACTTGCTTGTATTTTAATATTTATTTGTAATTAATCTACTTTATATTTCTAATTACATCACAGAATTAAGGAGTCAGAAAATATTAAGTCTTGCTCTCAATTCGTGTGAGGCAAATACAGCTTCTCTGTGTGTAAAAGTCAATCTTGAGTAAATTAGGAGATATTTGTAAAGGAAAAAGGCAGTCCAGACAAATTGCAGGTTCAGACTAGCTGCTCCCTTGTGCTTGATCTTTGCTGAGGATAAACTGGGAAATGAAGCTATGTTGGAACAGTGTGTTTTCATCCCTGGGTTGGCATTCCAGCATAACACCATGCCTAAGAACCTTGGTTGCCAGTTCATGGCATGTTAGGTTGCTAAATCTGTGAATTGCCAGCAGACCCTTTTGCTGGCATACAGTGCGTTTTTATCAGCGCGTGTTTCAGAAATGCTTTGAAATTCTCTAGTTGGTGCATTTCATAAGTGCCAAGTGCTGTTTTAAATTTCCCCACAGGAATTTTATCACTTTTTTTCTAACCAAACCTAGAATCTGAAGAGAAGTTTTCCATATTCTCTGTGATAGTGTCCTATCACGCTGCAGAGAGCTCCACTGCTGGTTCTGCATAGCTTCCCAGAAACAGATGTTCCTCTCAATTTTGAGAGGGATGTGCTATGTCCTTAAAATGGCAATTGTGGAAGGGCTTGCTGGGTGTTATGTTGGTCCAGAATAGTTTAGAGAAACTCCGGTAGGCGCAAAGCGTGGCCCGAGGCAGAGCCCACGTGGCAGGGAATCGGGAAGCGCCAAAGAGGAGCTGCCTGCCCCGAGACACCTTCCACTGAGCAGCTGCAGGTAACAGGGGTGCTCAGCCTTGTGGGTGTCTGTCGTTTGTTTGTGATGAAAACCCATCAGTATTTCACATAGTCTGAAATGATTTCATATTTTAAGTGTGATGGCGTTCGTTTGGATAGATTAGATGCTTTCTTTATAAATAGGGAGTTAACACTTGAAAATTTCACTGTCATGAAATAAATCCACTGAGGGAAAATGTGTGTCCACAGCTGTCATCATGCTTTGTTCTGGGAAGGCATCTTTGTCCCTGCTGTACAGAAGTGAAAAGATACACTGAGACCAAGAGGAAGTAAACGGAGTAATTTGTGCAGCTCTAATGTTACTTCTAGCTGCTCTAGTTGTGGCATGTTTTAATCGTCAGAAGATTTTGTACTGGTCCATGGAGGGTTTATAGGTGCAGTGACAGAAGGATGTGACTGAAAGATGGACTTATTTTTGGAAACATAATTATAACAGCATCATTTTACTTTTCCGTTAGTGTTGCCCAAGGATTGTCATGTTTCTAATGTTGCTATTAATGCCTTCTTAAATGTCAAATTCAAACTGCTGATGGTGATCATCTCGTATCATATTGCTAAATATATCCATGCTGTTGAGAATGTATGATGTAAATGTTATGCCAGAACCTCTACATATGCACATTAGAAGTCATCTTATGCTAAATAGCTGCTAGCACACGCATACTTAACTATTTGCCTAAGTGGTACACAAAATGACTTGAAACCTTTTTTCCTAGGGAGGCCTTTTGCTATATTATTTTTAAATGACCTCTGATAGGGAGAAACTTGCTTCTGGATAAGTGCAGCACTAAATGGTTTAGTAGGAAACTCCTTATGTGGCTACACTGATGAAATGAAAGTCAAAATAATTTTCTCCGACGGGTTAGCCTGTGAGATCAGACAGGTGCATGTCACTCTTCCCTAGTATCTAGCAGCCAAAAGAAGGAAAAACACTTTAGTGAGATCACTGGTAAAGCTTGTAAGATACAAAAGAAAATTCGGTTCAGCCTTGTGTTTCAAAAAATCTCAATACAGTTTTGTAATCATGACGTTAAGTAGCTCTTCATCTTCTATTCACTGAGTCATCTTGGAAAGGAGAAGTCGCTTTAGGGAAGAAGCACATTCCTGCAGTCACTAAAGCGTTGGGTGGTCAAGCTGAGTGACATGTGACTGGCCACTGTGGGTGGCTTAAGTAGCTGTCACCTTGCGCCTCCTTGGAAGAGGGACGTGCACCGGTTTCCTCTGATGTTTCCTCTGAAATTTCACAGATTGAAGCCATTTGAGCCGTACAAAGTTTATAATCTGGACTTAAGTAGCAGGTACTTACTGGAGTTGTTCTTTCAACTTTCCTTTGTGAGAAGGGGTTAAAAATCACCTGTAGTTTCACTGTGTAAGCGTGATTGCAAAGGTAACTGAAAAATGAGTCGGTATCTTGTTGCTACTAAAAGTGGTTGTTAGAGACTGTGGAGATAACATGCCAGGGGAATAAGATTTAGCCTTTACATTGGTTTTGTGATGTTTTCAATGGCCTTTAATATCTGCCACTCTGCCTTTCTCATGCTTCAAAAGCAAGGTCTTGAAATTTTAGAGTTATAAATATATTTATTATATTCACCCACATCTGTGAAAAAAAGATGTGTCTGACTTCTGGCGCATGAATACGTAATTGGGGGATTTCAAAGTGTTTGTGTCTTGTTAGAACAGCAAAGCTTTGGATATCAGATGTGCAATTTTGAAGAAATGAGGGATGCCATTTGTTTTTATTAAGCTGGGATTTGAATGTTTGAAGAAAGCATTGGGGGAGGCATTTCTTTTGAAATGGAAGTAATATTCCTCATTTGCGATGTTAAAAATATTTTTTTTGGCATAACTACACTCTTTATAAATAAACATAGGAATCTGTGCCTGAAAGAAATATGTTTATTTTCCATGTTGACTTATAAATTGGGTAGGGTTTTTTTGTTATTTTCACTTTTATGAGGGTTTCTATGTAACAGCAAAAGTGGAATCGAATGTACCACTCTAAATGTGCTGTCATTTCTATGTGATGAAAATGCCAATGTATATTTCAAGAATATCAGTGCACTCAAAACTCTTTGTCCTGCTGTAAGCTAGATAAAATATAAGGAAAATCAGTAAATGACATTTTTCAGGAAAAAAAAAATGCACCCACCTGTGGAGTAAGATTTAAGGCTTTCTATCTAACCTGACCACAGTAAAAGGAGAAAAAAAACAAGGGAGAGGATAAGGGAACGAGACCTGGGCCTTTAGCTCCCTTGCACATTTCTCTTGTTCAGTAAGTGTTTTCCCATCTTTTGTGCAGCCTTTCCCATTTGCTTAACTCCCACTTTCCAAATACCCGACTGTGTATAAGCGAGCTTTTATGTTCCTGAGAAACTGAAATGCATTTCCCAAGGAAAATGAAGACTGACACTAACTTATGTTTATAAAAACCTGCACATCTTTGTATGGTTTTAGATGCAGTGTACAAAAAATGCAGATTACAGAACAGCGGTTTCTGATTTGAGACCTGTCTTACATGTCGACCGATCCTTTTCATACAAGAAATGTTGTGTCCCCTGCAGTTTCTGTATCTGACCCTGAGGTGTTTTGGACTGTTTTCTCTAATGATGCTTCTAAAGTGGTGTTTGGGGAGCCCTTAAGGAGTACTGGGAAATCATTTTCATAAAGGTTTTCCTTCAGTGCAGGACGTGTCAAGAATTATTTTTTTTTGATGGGCTGTGTACAGTTGTAAGGAGACTGCATCCTGCATTTAGTGAGCTAGAAGCTAGGGAAGTGGTCTTCCTTCAGTAGTAGTGGTCTTTGATAGAAAATTAAATGAGGAATTCAGTAAAATGTCTTCTCTCTGAGGCTCACAATTTCAGTGAGTTTTGTGTTCACGTTAAATGTAATTATTGCAAAGTGTGTTTAGTTTGAAGCATGGCTTTATAAGGACAACATTAGAATTGTTTAGATGATTCTGGTTTGGAAGTCTTGCATTTCAGAACATTTGCTTTGTTACAAGGAAGCATTTGAAGAAGTAAATATGCTGGTGGAGGACGAGCTAGTGATGAAGAAACTGGCAAATACAGGGAGATGTAAACAGAAAAATAAAACTATTTAAAGTGATATAAAGCTAGCAATAACAGAGTGAGGGAAAATCTTACAATAAATGTTAGAAAAATATATAGACTTCGGAATAAAATCAGTGCAGCTTATGCTCTCTTTTTCTCTAGGGCAAGTTATATAAGTCCTAAAATGTTTTTAAGCAGGCTGCGCACACAGCACTCTGAGGAACAGCACGTACAGAGCCGCGAGAGGAGGTGGAGAACCCGGCGGCCTGTAAGCGCGGCCCAGCCGAACGCGAGGCGCAGGCCGCGGGTGGCGGCGCAGGCCGCGGGTGCCAGCGCGCCCCGTCCTCGCGCACGGCGCGGCAGGACCGGCCTGGGCACCTGCTCGTGCCCCTCGCTTACACCTGCTGCGTCGTGCCGGGAAAGGCGGCAACTTCTTTGCGTTAGTTCTGTACAACAATTTTAGGGATGGTTTTGAGGGGTGGCGGAGAGTCAACCGAATATAAAAGAAGGTGGCGCCTGCCCGGAAATGCTTGAGAGCCCTTGCACGAGAGCATATGGTGGATGACGGTTGTGTGCAGGTTTTCTTTATTTACTCATCTATCTATCTATCTATTTATTTATTTATTAAAAATAGCAGCACGGTTCCAGTGCAACGTGAAGGCCGCGTCCCGTGGTGGGAAGCCGCCCTGTGCAGGTGGAGCCCTTCTCCGGGCAGCTTTGCTGCAATTGCAGGCGGGAGCGTCGGAAAAGCCCGTCTTTCATCTTCCCAAGCTCTCCCTCCCCTGCCAGGATTAAACCTATGAAAGCCCCACAGAGATATTTGCTGCTGCGCTTGATATTGTTAATATTAAATATTAAAATTAAGTATAAAATATTAATATTTTAGTAGTCACACAAGTCCCCGCACATCATTAGAGCCTCTTTGTACTAAGCAGTTCTCAAGAACGTAGAGAGATACAGTCCCTATCCTGAAGAGTATGTAATATAAAACGAAGGAAGTATGAAAAATGGGGAGGAATGACGCCATCATATATGTGCATGTGTGTATATTTCAAATGACATATTTTGATTTTACATTATTGGTAAAAGGTCAAATGCCCTGACTTTCTCTTTAAGCTAGATGATGCTAGCTGGCTTAGATAGAGCAAGGAAGTGGAATAGATGTACATTTTGTATTTGCTTGCCCTTCATACTTTAGTACAATTCTGTAATTTATGAAAGCTCATGGCTTTTTCTTTTCAATTTAGAAAAAAAAAAATCAGATGCAATCCTCAAAAAGGTTAAGGAGAATGGAATTTATAGGCCACATTCCTGGCTGCTCTGAGGGCTCCTGAACAGCTTTTATAAATAGCCCTTGTGTTCTTCCACTTCAGGTTGCAAACAGGAGACGGTCATAAACTTCAGCTTGGAGAAGCTTGGAGATTGCCAAGGGCTGCCAGGGTATAACAGCATCTGAACCTGCGTTGCCTGCCACCAATCATGTCTCATATTTGAGCAGTAGTCTTAGATTTTACTCTCTAGAGTTATCCCCTTGTGAGAAAAAAAAAGCCTTTTATAGTTAAATTTTACTGACCTTAGTCAAATTGATTCCAGATCCAGGGTCCAGATGTATTGTAATTGTTTGAAAACAGATGCTGATTTAGATTAACACATTTAAGAGCTAGAAGGAAAACGTCATTGTCTGGTGGTCAAGAGGCAGTTTGGATGACTTACGAAAACGATGTGAACTGCTCCAAGGGGACCGTCTGCTGCCCGGTTGCGGCTGTGCAGCACTGGGGATGCCATGGGTGAAGGGCACCAGAGGGTGATTTTGTGAGGCAGTCAGCACATAGACCAGCTTGTTTTAATGCGGTTTGGAGGAAGAATGGGGAGCCCCGTCCGGGCGGATCAGGGTGCCCAGGCAGGAGTTTGGCTGCAGTTGCAGTGATCAAGAGGGAACTTTGTTGTTTTGCCTGGAATATCTGAAGCCAGGCGGGTTGTTCTGGTTTCTCCCTAGTGTCAGCTGCGCAGAAGCAGCTTTGGGGAGATGAATTCTTTAATTTCTAATGACCTGTTAGGAGGGTGACGATCCCTGCAGGGCAGGGCCCAGCAATGTGCTCCAATCACCAGGAATCTGATTCCAGGCAGCAATTGCATCATTCATCCATAGAGATACCTCCATAGTGTCTGCACAGCAGACAGACAGAGACAGACCCCAGCAAGAAGTACAGACTGGCAGAGCCTTGACCAGGGACTTTGGCTTGTGGTGGCATTTCTCCCCAAAAAGAGCCCCTGGCCCCCCAAAGAGGGAGCAGCTGGGCCGGGCGCAGCTCGCCCCAGAGTTGGGTGGATGATGCAGGATCGTAACTTACCCGTTCCCCGTGGCCGAGCCAGGCGCGTGCCTGAGGCGCCGGTGCCGTGTCCGTGACTCAGTTACCGCGTGTGGCGCTCGGAGCTCGACGCTGCGGCGTCGCCTCACTGGCGATGCCTTAGCTGGAGAGCAGCTTTCCTTCCCCCCGCCCTGCTATAAATTAAAAGGAACAAAGCGTACTGCTGCATAAATTTAGCAAGAATAACACCATGATTGAGCTTGTTTCTTTTCAAGTTGTTAGTGCAGCGCTCTCGGCCATGGCTCAGGCTCCCGGGCCTAGTGACAGACGGCTCTGTCTTGTGCGGCGCTGCAGGCTCTTTGTTTTGGGCAGAAAGAGGCTCATTCCACAAATACTTCTGGCATTTCTGCATGCTCTTTTCAGTGCTCCGAGGCCGTGGTTTTTCTTTTCTTTCTTTCTTCTTTCTTCAGTTCATTTTCTTCCACTAATCTTAACCTGTTGTATCTGTGCTGAAAAAGTTTGTAATTTAAGTGATTCTGCTCTCTATGAAGCCAGAATGTGAAAAAGAGATATTTCAAGTACTGTATCTGACTTCAGTTTACTAGATTTTTTTTTTTTGCATATTATTATGTATTTTCTGCATACTATATATATTCTGCGTATCTGGTAAATATCTGTGTGTTTGAACTCTGAGTTTTCTATTTTAATAATCTAAGCTTCTTTTAAGCTCAAACCGGTCATCTTGTCCTATATTCAGCAACTGCAATACTGATACCTCTTTCGCATGAAGTGTGTGCCACTATGCAATATACTGGGTTTGTGAAGAAACTTCTTAGTGTATCACTAGGTTGTGTTTAAGTGCCTTGTTTCCTTGGGGCTTCTAAGCATGCCACATTTTTCTAATCCATTTGCTTACAAGAGAACCACGTTGTTTTTATGATGTCTTGCATTGACTTACATCCATGTGTTGTGGCAAACCTTCTATTTTTGTGGTCTTTTTTTTTTTTTTTTTTTTTTTTTGACTGCAACAGTCCTTGAAATAAATCTGTGGGAATAAGCATTAAATCTGCCTGATGACAAATGAGATGGATGCTTCCAGATGATCTCTTCCCAAAGAGAAACAAGCCGAGCACTCTACTAGTCACGCTATCCTCACCAAGGGTGTCACTTCCCTTGTGCACTTCCTTATTTCAGTTTCCGTGACTATTTCCATCATTATTTTAGAATCACTTTAAAGAAATTATTTTAGAATCACTCTTATTACCAGTTCTGTAGTTTCCATCATATGTCACTCGCTTGCTTGCTCTTCTTGTCTCTATTCCACCTAATACTGTTACCGGATTCTACAGTATGTAACTGAGCTCCCTGACAGCTTGTCACTGTGTTGTAATTGCTGAAACGCAAGGTGTTAATTTTCCAAAACACGATTTAGATCTTGTACGGCTGCCTCCTGTGCTTTCTCCTTGGCAGAACCTTTCTCCGCCCCATTCCACACTCCTGGCAATACATGAACTTTGTGGTTGTGTATTTGCTAAATAGTTGGAACGGGGAACTATAAAACAGTTCAAGTGAACTTTGTACTCTTGACATTCACTCAGCCACTTGTGCCCTAAGGGGTATCTTCTTGGAGCTTTTGTTTTCCCTTTCAAAGTTAATCAGAGACATAGAGTCTTTTTTGTCTTGAGATCTACGACAACTGAAAAGCAACAAAGGGTCCGCACAAATCACTGAAGTTTTTATGGCATGTCAGATTTGGTCATCTCATTAAGTATTTATGTATGCTGCCTTTTTTTTTCTCTCTTCTTCTTTTTTTTTTTCCCCTCCGCAGCTGTGCTATTACTCAGAGGGGACATAGTGCCATATCACCACTTACACTCGTCTCTATCCCCACGTGTGAAGCTGCAATGGAGAGCTCCATCTCTCTAGCAATCAGACATTGCAGAGTGGCTGCCGCTTTCGGCTTAAGCGTTTTGTAATCTTCCAGGGAAGAGGCTAGGTGAGCTGGTTACGTTCTGTCTGCCTAAGAATAAGCTGTCTTTCTGACTTGGTTCCTCTTTGCAGTATCTGGATTCTGCTGTTCTGGGTTTGTTTTTTTGTTTTTGCATGTGTGGCGTTTGGGGGTTCTCTTTTTCTTTGTTAGCCGCCTGCGTCATTAATACTGCATGGATCTTAACCTTACAAGGCACTTCCCCTTTGTGGTCCGTCTCTCCTCCGAGGAGAGGATTTCAATTGTGCGAGATTAATAGTTGGGCTTTGTACATATCTTTTCGTGCTTGCAGAGCTGGCTGGCTGCTCTACCCTCGCGTTGTCCTGCTGCTCAGTGTCGTCGTAGCCTGGATTGCGTTGGCCGTGTCCGCGTTGCTCCTCTGGCATCTGGGTCACCGCGCATTGAAATAGTGCTAAGCTTCACTATATCCCAGAGAGCATTTTCAGACCCTAATGGAGAGTCAAAAGTACAGCTCTTGGAGCTCTGCTGCAAAAAGGAGATAAATTTGTCTTCTACCAACATCCATATTTGCTGAAGAATTTTTTTTGACTTGTCTACCTAGGGCGAAAGGTTGATATTGTGTTTTCTGTATTCTTTAGCTTTAGAGGGCCAGCATAAAGCTGTGCTCTGTTTTTCCTTTACTATTACGTATTGTATTTTCTGGCTTTTCTGTATCAGGAGTTATGCTTACCTAGATTTGGGATCTTTTCCAGCCACGTTTTAGAGATCTCGTGGAGTATGTGCGAGTACATGTGTGCAGAGCTCAGTGTGCTACCACAGCATCTTATGATGAGGGTTCAAAATTAGTGATGTTTTCTCATGCTTCCTTATCTTTGGTTTGAGTCAGAAAAATAGTTGGCCGCTTGCTGCTGTCTGTGGCTGTGAACTTTTGTACATCAGCAACACGCTGTCCCAGGGCTGGAGTTCGTTCAGGACTCAGTATTGCTACAGGTCTTCACTGTTTTGATATTTTTTCTTTTAATTATATTTTCAATACTCTATCTATTTCACCTTCTATTACTCCATTCACTATTACTCCTAAACTTTTCACGTGAGCTACAAGCACGGAATTTGGGTCATATTTTAATCAGCCACCTTTGTATTTCCAAGTCCTGTCAGGATGAAACATGCCTATTATTTAACTTGCTGTGCACTTAACCTCTGTGTATGTTCTGACATTGCCATCAGAATTTATTTTTTGCTGTGTTTTCACAAATTTGTCCCAAATCTGAATATTTCTGTACGCAAGGGCATTTTCATGTGTATGAGACTGATCCTTTGACCTCTTATTTTTATTGACTTTTAATTTAATTTATTTTATTTTGATGAATGACACTGTATAGAAAATTCTATGATTACTTGCCTGCGAAATTCACACTAAAATACAAGTAGCTGAGAGGATGCCTTTAAGCAACAAAAATATGTTGACTAGCGGGAAATCCTTGTCAGGGAAACTATGTGGGCAAGATACTTACATGGGGAAGCGACTGTTTCAGGCAAGTTCAAAGAGAAAGAAGAAGGTGAGGTCACAAAATATAGAAAATAAACATTAGCAATTGTTACCCGAACTAGTTGTATTCGATTCCACTTTCCCTCACCCCCTTGGATCATAAATGCTGAGACTGGCCACGATACAGAAATTTTTATGTTGTTTTACCCCAGAGCCTATACTGATTCTGAAAATTTATTTCCAGGGTTGCTGTCCAGATCTGTATCAGTGTTTGAGTCATTAAGTTTTCTTGTCTGGCTATATGGGGGTGAAATTAAATTAATGTGACTTTAAAACATGCTTAAAACGGAGCACATGGATGAATTAGGCCCTATGTTCTGGACCCAGCGGACTTCAATGACTCCTTTGAACGAATCTTACCCTGGAGGGCTAAATAACTTCATGCTCGTTAGAACTGGGAATCATAAATTGGCTGCAGACAATAGATGCCGTAGTCACTCGCCTGGATTTAAAGCAGCGCAAATGACACGCAGCGCTTCTAGGCACTGGTGTAACTCACACGGAGTCGGGGAAGACGGGCTCGTCTCCCTCTGCGTAAGACACTTTGACCCCCTGTTGCTGCTTTGTGTCGAGCCCCTCGGGTCTCCAAACACGAGTGTAGACACGGGGGACGCTGGCGGCGTGGGTGAGAGCGTGGGCCCTGCTGCGGCTGCGCCTGGCGCTGCCCGAACGCACGCCGAGCAAGACGGGAGCACGAGGGTCTTCAGGTGCCCCCTTCCCAGCCACGCGGTCCCCACTGGGGAACTTTCCCAAAATAACCCGGTGCATAAAGCACCGCGTAGATCCCGGTGCGCCGCAGGCGGGCCCAGCTCCTCGCTAAACCTGCCGGCAGCTCGGCAGGTAACGCCCCGCAGCGGCCTCCTTCCCTTGGCCATTTCCTTCCCGCTCGAAGGTGAGCGCAGCGTTATTGAGCCGGGGGTGTCGAGGGGGCTGCGGTTTGTGTTGTGGAGCTGTTTTTTATTTGAAAGCTCATTTTAACAGCCGCTTCCCTATTAGCTTCGCAAAATATCTGCAGCTGCATCTGCTTCTCGTGTGATAACTGCGATAAAGTAATCTCAAGGTACTTACCGAACCTTTGTGGCTTTTCCCCCTTCTCGCTCCGTCCTCTTTTCATCTTCCAAATTGCATTTTGTAGGAATTAAATAATAATGGGCCTGTTTTGTCAAAACTCCCTAGCCACTGCAATATTACAACCCAAAGAGAGCTTGGGAGTTTGCTAGCAGTACGCTGAATTTCTGGTCTGATAATTCCCGGCAACAAAAGGATGATTTCAGCTGCTCAAATCCCAGCTGCCATATTTTCAGGTAATTACTGGAAAAAGTTATCTTACTGTATTGGAAATGGTGACTGAATGTACCCTAATTTTCAAGCACGAGTAAGTTCGGGGAATATCGCCTATGGTAGGGATGACTTTTGCTCTTCTGTGATGGTTAGACAAGCTACAGTGTAATAGCTTTTGAGATGTTATTTTGTGTCTCTATTCAGTTTGTGATGAAGTTTGGAGTTTTTTTTCTCTTGGAGGGTATAATTGAGTTTTCACAGTTAAATTGGCCTTTCATTCCCTCCCACTTCTCCTCTTTGCCTTTTCCTTCCCTGCTCGTTTTTTTTTTTTTTTTTCCCTTTTCTGTTATATGTGTACAGTCATAGAAACAGTATTTGTGGTGTTTTGTGGTTTCTCTACACCATGTTGTACACAATACTGTCGATGCAGTAAGACAATGTTGGTAGGGAAGTAATGCATTAAAAATGATTACAGAGATTGTGTAGCAACATCATCATGTACCTTTGATCTTAACAAAGATTTGGTTGTAATTGTTGTCTGTTTATAAATATTTTGTACCTCATTTAAGTAGTAAAGTCTGAAATCATCGCAGATGACTTTGTGGATGTGAAGGTGTTTTGTATGTTTTAATACGTGCTGCTGTGTGTTAGTACTGACTTTGTTTATGAGTTTATAAATATTTTCTATTCTCATGAGCATGAACAATATGATAATATTTGCGTTTATAGTAAAAAAAGGTTTGGGGACTAGGCCAGGCTTTAGGAGATGCAGGCAGGTAAACTTCCCAGTTCGTGTGCAGGGGTCTCCTGCTTTTATAGATGCTGCTTAGTCTCCCCTCAGCCCACAGAAAGCGCTAGCTGCTCCCTGCCCTCTGCTCTCCAGGCAGTTGGCTCACACCTTTCCGATAATAAATCTTTTTACAGCTTTATTTTGGCACAAGCAGGTGAGGAGATGCCTGGTGGGGTGCTTTTCCCGCAGCAGCTGGGGCAATAACCTCCCTCCTCACCCCACTGAGCTGCTGCTGCAGCTTTCTCATCAGCCAGCAGCACCCTCTGGGATTTTGGCAAGTCTTGTTTGTGGATAGCAAATGGCCTCAAGGTGTATGAGAGATTTAATAGCAGGATTCAGGACACACTTGCAGCTTCAGGGTGGGAAATCTGGACCCCTGCAAGTTCTCAGGCGTGTGAGCTAAGGGATTTTTTTGGGATAAGGTTCCTGCAAGGAGGTACAAAATGTAACTGTAAACAGTCACAAAATTGGAAACGTCTACAGGATTTTATAGGTCTCGCCCCAGTCCTACAAGAAATACAGGAATATGACTCTGCTGTGATTTAACTGTATACTTAAGGTATATATGTGCCTGTTGGCTGTGCTGGCAGACTAAGTCACGGCCTATTCTCTGTGCTCAGCAGACTGCTATGCCATGGGCTATTTTCCCCATTTTCATTACAATTTGAAGTACTGTTCATCATGCAACAGTTAAATAATTTGCATAAATATTCTGGCTAGAAGTGAAGAGAAAAACAGCTTTAGTGTTCCAGGAAGAGTATTCCCATTCCAAATCTGAATGAAATAAAGTCTTCAAAATGTTCATGATTGGATAACGCAGGAAACAATTTCCATGTAATTCATTGGAAACATTTCCCAAAGATAATTTTAAATAGCTTTGTTTAGATTTGGACTATATAAAATAGCTTCTAATGCCAGTTAGATTATGTTTTGAATCAATATATTGTAAATGGGCAAATTGGACTGTTTCTGAGCTATTTCAAACTGATCACAGAGGGAGTGCTTCAGAGCGCACATTTCCATAGTGTCTCCAGAAAGCTTTAGAAGAAAAGTTTCTTCTCCAAAGTTAAGGAGCCCTTAAGCAGTGTTCAGGACTCTTAAATCGCATTTGGAAAGAGGAGGTGGATGCAAAAGCCAACACAGGAATATTACAGCGCCACAGACATTTTTCAGTGCAAAGTCCTTTCAAAATACATGCTGTCTGCAGCTATGGATCCACACAAGAACACTGTTTCAGAACATGTGTTGTTCAGTACAGGTATGTGCTGATCAGTACGGAAAGTGATGCATGCTCTATGGAAAAAAAAAATTGCAGTTGCATAACTAAGCAGTTAGGGTTATTTTTTTCTCCTTCCCGCCTTGCTCCCCCATGTTGTTCTTTACTGTCTCTAAAGCTCTCTAAATGTAGTGGCATAAAACTGCAGTAAAACAAATACAAAAGTAAAATTTCTGTTTCTGGAGCATGCAACATAGTTTTAGCCTTATTTCTCTCATCAGTCCTTTGGACTTTACCTAAGCAAAACGTAGGTGGTTTTCCTTGGCACCGGCAGGTACCTTTAGCAAGGCCGTGTTGTGCGAGAGGTGTTAGGGACACGTGTTTCCTCCAGGCGCCTCGGCCAAATGCTGGGGTGGAGCAGGGAGTTTTGATTCCTTCGTTTCATTAACTTGTACTTACAGCAGTGTCATCTTTCTAAGTCTTTTATAAGAGGAGAGGCATTGGAGAGGGCTGCAGGCGGCCGGTGCGGAGCCGCTCGCTGCGCCCCGGCTCTCCGGGCGCCACGCGGGGAGCACAACCCGGCGCGGGGACACGGGGGCAGGGATGCAACTGCTCGGATTCTTCTACTATTTTTCTTTTTCTTTTTTTCTTTTTTTTTTCTGCTAGCTCGATACTGACCAGTATTACAAATATCGATTTACACACAGATAAGCATTAAGTGTGTTATTTTTCTAAAGCTACAGGTTGTTCACCTTGTTTTGTTTCTAATACCTGACTCTTCTATCCACCCTCTTAAAGAGGAGGCTGCTGTTTTTAAGCTCACTAAGATCCCCATGTGCCTTCCCGCTCACTGCCGTAGGCAGAGCACATCAGGTGTAGGTACTTTTAGGTAAGCTGGGCTCTCTTGTTGCTATATTCACTTTTATTTTTCACAATTTTGCTGTATAGCAAAGAATATATACAAAGATCTTCAGTTTTGCATTGGTAGAAGCTAATGTGTTAGGTACATTGCATTAGCATTTGAGAAACGTAATCCAAGGTAATGGTCTATCTGGACCTTTTCATGTACCTCTAATTGAATGGAGTCACTGTCTCTGTAGTTATAGCTTATTGGTTCTGGGGTTTTAATGATAATGGAGTGGTTTTCTGTAACGGTATTTTTCTTATGCATGTAGCTTATCTGAATTTAAAAAACATTTTTCAGGTTGTAGGATTGTACGTGCCAGAGAATGTAAAGCAATGAGGTTCACAGTAAAACTGCTGCAATGATAGTAAAACGTTAATATAGATCAAGAACACTGATTTAAGTCTGGAGTAATTAGCACTGCTTTAAATTTACAAAATCCCCCCACTACATCTTTCCACAAGAGCAGTGATTGAGAATTTTCCCTACCGCTGCAAAGCGTTTGTTAGCCCTTGCAAAGCAAGGTCTGAGGGGGAAGCGGGACGTTCACAGCGCTGGGCATCCGCGGTCACCAACATTAAACGGAGCGAGGTCGGCCTCAGTTTTTATCTTCTTCTTTTCTTTTTTCTTTTAAGCACTGATGGAAAGAAGAAAAATTAAAAATATATATATAGGCAGCAAATAGCTACTGCCTTGTGGAGCTTATCGAATTAAGTGGAGTTCCCTGCAGGCGCACAGATCTGCCTCCATGGAAAAAATGGCGGGATCAAGCCACAGTTAGATCTAGAATGTTATTTATATTAATAATGAACATGTAAACAAGTCAAAATGAGCTGTTAAATGACTTACGCATCTACTTACATATAGGGATCAAAGTTACATTTTTCTTCATAATCTTTTTTTCTGTCAATGCTTCACACATAATCTCCCAGAACTCCATTTTCTTTTCTTTTTTCTTCAAGTAAGAAAAGCTGTTCACCGATTTTGTGAACAAAACTGTGATGCACTGCAGAAAAGATAATCTGCATGAGCACAAATGTGATCTTTGAGCATGTAAGCTGGGGTGAAGCAGATAAGTTTACATTTGAAAATGGAAATCAAACCAGTGATTTCTGAAAGTAAAAATATGTATATTCTGATCACCAATTTCTTTTTTTTTTTTCATCTTGATTATTACGTTAGGAAATTCTGTTGAAAGTTGGATAGCTGGTTGGAATGTGGTGTGTGTCCCTATATAAAATGAGATTTTAAGTTGCGGCCTGAGGAATAGCGGAAGAATCGTTCAGTTCATAAATAAAGCAGTGCTGCTTGTGAGGCTTTTCCTTCGAATCTTTCTCCCAGCTTTATGCTTGCATTTTCTTTTGTAAACTTTTTTTCTTTTTTTAAGGATAGTTAAACCTTTGAAGAACCTCATAGTGACCTCTCCTGTTTAATGGACTGTAAATGCCTGGAACACTTAGACTACACTCGGCCCAAGATGGTCTATCAGAACTAGTGCGGGTGATTTTAGTGGCCTCCAAAGTAGACTGTCACCTTCTGACTTGGCAGCATGAGGGCTATGAATGAGAAGCAGACAGCTATTGTAGCCAGACCAGGAATATAACAGTAATCACTTTTTTCAAGTTTTGGCTTCCTTTCTGGCCATGTGGTAGATGGGCTTGCTAAAAGGTCTGCGTGCCCTCTGCTTTCTGAAATGCGGAGGTATCCAGCAAGTCTCGTTTAAAAAAATAATTAAAAATTTGATACTGAGTAAAGGAGCCAAGAAAATCAATGGCCAGTCTTACTAAATATGCCAGCTTCCAGAAGAGGAATTAAAATACAGAAGTAGTAGCACGCATGCTGCTTAAGTATTATGTTGTTCGATTTTGATGTCTTTTACTGTCTTTTAGTGGATAAATACATCTCCTGTAGTATTTTTTCCTCATTTATCTGCATTCTCAAGCAGCATAGGAATGTGCAAAGCTAGAACAGGTTTTCTGACAGCAGTGCCTATATAATAGTTCGTAAGCTATAAAATATCTTTCCTGGCTAACACGTCACAGGTGCTTATTTTTCAAACAGGAGCTTTGCGTTTCAAATTTATTTGAATTTAAATGTACCAAGATTGAATGTCTGGAACAGAACTGGAATGGCTAATTTTATCCATATCAGATTGTGGAGGGGAAAAGAAAAGCTTATTATCTAATCAGCTTTATTTTTAGCACACTTCCGTAATTGGCAGGAGACCCTCAATCCAAGCACTTGTTTTAGTGTGGAGATGATGTGATGCTTTAATGTTCCCTAGTTAGCTGCACCAAAATCGCTGTTGGCGGCATTTTGTGACACCCTGTCATTTAGGGGCTGGTGCCTGCACCAGGTCCAATTAGCTAGTACTGTTATTTCTCATAAGGAATTACTGGTATATTTAATATAATAATGGCAGTAAATTAAATGTTTTTTTCCCCTTATCTAGTTAGTTTCTTTTAATTTTGTCTTTTTTTAGTTGGTTTATTTTACTTTAGGATTGCTCCGTCAGCTGCTTCCAAGGCCCTCGTTAGCTGAAAGGTTAATTCTGTAGATGCAGAACCGGCCGGGAAGGAGTCCCCGGTGGTAGCAGGGGGCAGTCGGTGAGGCTGGCACCTGGCCGCAGTCCTCACCTGTCCCTAGTGGGAAGCTCCATATTAATTTTTGGACATAACCTGGTTTGGGAGCTGCTTTCACATTGGTTTTGACTTGCTGTCCCTCCTTCCGCCTTCACTTACTACAAGTTAGGTGAGTCATGGATGCTACCTCTGAACCTTTAATCCCAACCAGCCCAGCAGAGTGACTGGAGTCGAATAACGAATGAGGATCACTCAGGAGACCCTCCTGGGTTTGCAAAGTCTTCTCCACTGCTTCGGTGAAAAGTGAAGCACTTTCTGTACCCTCCCTTTGGTCACTGAGCCATTGGAAAAAGAGGCTATTGGCTTTAAAAGCAGCAAGGAATAAAACCTTAGTATTGGATGTTACTGCCACGTAGGAGTTCATTTTGTTCCCCAACTGGGCCAGGTGGGAGATTTGCCAAAATAATCTTGTTTCGAGCTAAAGCATTTTTGCTACCTTTTCCCAGTAGTTAGATACTCTTAAGTGACGAATTGTCTTGTTGTTTTGGGGCTTTGTTTGATAGTCATCTCAAATTTATTATTTAGGTTTTCGATGATCTCTCTGGAGGAAAAAGAGTTGTGATACACATCTCAGGAAAAAAGAAAAATACTTTCAGATGGATTTGTATGCTTTGATCTAAAGTAAAATGCACCACAAGTAATAAAAGATTAAGTTGCCACAGACTGTGATATCAGGTTCAGTAGTCACGATCTTTGAGGTGTTCTGTAATCGCCAAGTTCATTACAGAGTTCATTAAAAATAGATACTTGATTTGTAATTGTATTGGGATTTCAGCGTCATCTTTTTCTGTAGCTAAACTTCTACATCCTATGCATCATAGTTGCCACTAAGTGTTTCTAAATAGAAAAATGCTTTTAACAAGTGTTCTGACTTTCATGGAGACAACAGTGTAATTAAGAAAAACTGCATCAAAAACACTGTGCTACGTATTTTAGTGTGCAAGAGCATAATTTCTTTCTCCTCATTCCCACAAACCCTACCATGATGTGGTGATGTATAAGTTTTTCTTTTTTTCCTGGGGATTTTGCAAATCAGCTGTTTGTATAAATACAAAGATGAACTTACTGAGGAGTAACGTGAATGTTCATATTACTCTAGCTTCATTAAGACCTCCACAAAGGATCTTTCCTGGGAGTTCCTCTGTTGGGTTTCTCTTTTGGTGCATTTTCTAGCTGTTGAATGGTAAATAAGTTAATTGACTATTCAAAGCGATCAGCTGGGTGTTTTATTCAGGGAATCATTCGGTCTGTACAGTCATAGGGGTGTTTTAAAAGATGTTGCATTTATTATGAGACGATCTCTGTGTTAAGTGTTTAGACAATATAATTTCTATTGGTGCTGAACTCAAATGTTTAGCAGTGAAAAAAAAAAAGTGATGCTAGGCAGTTTTTTCCATCAAGTAAAGACTTTTCTTAGTACCTTGTTTTTTCAGGAATCTAGAGTACCTCTTGAGTAACCTAAATTCCTAGCTGAAATATGAGATGTGAATTCAGAGCTAAAAATGACCATATCTGGAGAAATGCAGATGAATATCATAGTCTTTCAAAGCTTAAATAACTAATCCAATTTTAGATCTGTGTTTTAATAGATTTTTATAATTTAATGAGCTAAGCATTAGCTTGTACCCACAATAAAAAAAAAAAAACCTCTCCAGAGCTTTTCAGTGTTTTATGTAATTTTTGTGGAAGAAGGTCCAGTGAACATAAATAAGTCCCGTAGGTTCTAACCTTTGGTGTTGAGTGGTGTCTCAGATACATGCACAGTGAATAGTGCACGTATGTACTTTTGGTGTTATAAAACGTTGGTTTTCATGTTGTGATGCAACGACCGTGTCTTAGAAATTGAGGAGTTTATACATCTGCAGACAAAGAATGACCACGCTTGTGACCTGAGCTTAACTCTTAGAAGTTCAAAATTATTTGTCGTGTTTAATTTGAATGTAACTGTGATAATTTTGTTAACTTTATGGAAGCTCATTTTTATAATGCCTTTATTTCAAACTTCTTAATTGTTTTCAGTAAATAATGAAAGAAGCATAAAGAAACATATACATGGTTTGTTCCACACATATGAGTATTCACATTGATTTATGTGGTTACATGTATAAAATATTCATACCTTAATAGAAACTAAAAACAGTCTTTATTGAGTTAAGCTGTGAATGTGGACACAGGGCTGCAGAAATGATTGATGATTTTCTTACCACATATAATAGTCTAACAGGATTTCACAAAACCTTTGTTCACATGCTTAAAAATTACCAGAGCATTTCATTAAAAGAGTAGATGGTATAAAGTTAAAGTGCTACTTGAGTGCTTCAAACAGAAATTTTCCTAAATGTTGCTTCAAAAATAGAATTTAAGTTGTTTTTTTTGGTTGGTGGGTTGGTTTTCGTGCATATGTCCACTGTAGGTTGCAGTCGCTTATCAGCTAAAGTATTTTGCTCTGTGCATTTTGAACGGATTTCATTCATTGTCTCCTAACTTGGAGGGGAGGGTCGTTTCTGGTTTAGTTGTTCCAGTTGTTTTTAGGCTACACTGCCACCAGTCCAAAGCAAAACCCGTAGAGCCCAAACCATGCGGACGTCGGCGCTGGTGGGAGCTGCCTCCTCGGGAGCAGGGCCCCCTCAGGGCAGTGTCGGTGCTTGTGCTCCGGAGAAGCGCGGTTTGGCCGAGGCTGCCTGCACGCTAAGGTGTGCACCAGGGATTCGCTGCGCTCCTCGCCGAGGAGCCTGCGCTCTGCGTGCCGTAATCGCTGTGATTGAGGACGGGAGCGCTGTTTCGGCGTGGGTAGCACCCTCCAGCGATTTTTTTTCTTCTACCCTTCCCATTCCTCTGGCTTGCCTACTGTGAGGCGTGAAATTATGCCTGGCCCGAGTACTCCTGCATCACCCCAGTAATTTACTTCAACTTCTGCGCTGCTTGTTCCCCTTTGATTGGCCTCTCCATGCCGTCGTGGCGCGCGCGGCACAAAGATGGATTGTGTGGCATTCTCTGCTGGGGAAAATCAACACATAGAGCAGGCTCGCTGCCAAGATGTTCATAATTAAACTGTTGCTATGGACAGGATTACATCAGTGTTTCTATCCGTCATATGCTGTGGTTGTGTGAGTGCCGGTACTTGGATTGCTTTTAGCTCTTTATTTTCCTCTTGCCTACCTGACTCTTCAGATGAAGCGTTGCAGCACGTAAACAGAGATGTATAAATAAAAATAATTGCAGGAAGTGGTGATGAGGGACAGGGGAAAAAAAAGCAAAGCAAATTCCACCTTTGTGACTCCTTGTGTGAAGCTGATGCCTTTGCGGGGTGTTTGCCCTTATGCTAAGGGAAATTGCCAGATGTAGTATTTCCCAATGAGAAATTGTCATCTTGTAGTGTTGCAAAATTACCTTCGTGTGGTTACTATCATGTAAGCAGGAATAGAGCCACAGATTTATCAGTCCCCATTAGCACATTATAAATTCAGTTGTGCAGCAAGTAATGGAAAACAGCAGCAAAATGGTTAAACCTTTTTGTCCCCTTTTGTTTTTTTTCTCCTCTCTCATCCCTTCTGACTTAAAATCAGTTAAGTTGAGATGGACTAATGACAGTATAGTATGTCAGCTTATCAGAACAGAGCTTTACTGCCAAAATAAGATTGCTGTGCTTTACCTGCTACCATAGCATTGTCATTATTGTTATTATCATGCCCCGTTACAATGATCCTCAGCAAGTAATTCCTTTTGGTAATGCTCAAAATGTTTGGCGTGATAGCTAAATAGTATGTAGTGCATTAAATGTATAGAGAGCCACGATTACAGCACAAATAAGGCAGGTTGTGGGGTAACAAATGATACTGAGTGCAGCTAAGATCACGGTAACGAGATAAACAGTGTGGTGTCACAAAATTGTCTCCCAGTTGACAAAACAATCCATATTTTATAGATTGTCTTAAAAATTGAAGGATGGAGTCAATTATAACCAATTATGATGCTGTGTTTACTGGAGGAGTTTTCATATCCTTTGGGGAGGCATAAGGAAATGTTTGAGTCAGAGAAAGCTCTTGTGTTTGTTTCCTTCATTTATCTGAATGTAGTTCTTGCTATTTTTTCAGGTAGGAGCTACCTATGAGACCTGGGACAATCATCTTGAGGAGAAACATTTTTTAGGTCCTTTATTTCTCTTCACATTGAGTGCAAAGTTGCAGTAGATAATACTGCAAATAGAACGAGAAACTCGGACATCACATTTCCCCTTGGTTAAGATGGGGCTTATTCCAGAGGAGCCCTAAACTCAGCCAGGTGAAGGTAAAGTCTACCCTGGCAGAGCATATTGACATCTTTAGCTTGACCTGTGCCTTGCCAAGAAAGGGTCTTCACCTCATTTAAGAAAATAGATAATAGATACCGTGTTTCCGTATTAAGTCCATTAAATAAAAGCTAAAGGGATGAGTGCACGGGACAGTTTGCTGTGACCAGCAATTCTGCTTGAAGCATAGATGTGAAACGGAAGATGGATGAATATACTCCCCTGTTCTTACAGACCCATAGTAGCCTCGGTAATTCAGAGGCAAGTGTTCATTTAATCATGTAGTATCCTGTTATATTCTTTTATGTAGATGATTTTCCGTTTTCTTTGCAGTTTTGGCTCTCAGGTAGCGTGTCAGGAAGCCCTGCATCCCATGTGTCTCTTGCTGTAGGATTGGCGGTTTCCCTTGCCTAGAAAAGCTCGCTGTTCATACGTTCAAGACTTGGATATGTAGATACAGTAGTGTTCAGAGAAGGAAGGCTATGGTAAACAAGTTGTTTGATTAATGTTTCCAAGTCGTCGTCTTCTGTCTTCAGGATTTCATTTTAGTAGCAAGCTTCAGAGGGTGACCTAGTACGTGTGCCAATGACAAAAGCTACTTGTAACAATTCAGATCATGCTTTCTGCTGTATGAAATGGGATTGTAAAAATCCTCTCAAAAATGACATCTGAAATAGCATTAAAACACAATTTCCTTTTGATAAGGTTTTAAGGCACTCATATGAAAAGTGATGCTGCTCTGAGTGGCTGTGTGTCAGCATTATGCAGTGTGTTGCACATAAGTGACATTAATCCATTAAGGGTGTGAGGGCCACTTATTTTTCTCATGAAGTCATTAAATACTGTTATTGATTTCTGTTCAATCAGCTGGATTCTGCTGGTATTTGGCGGTCTTCAGGCATGCTAATAGTCCTGTTTCTAATAATGTTTAAGGACCGTAGTTTAAAGACAGATATTACATTGAAAGTAAATTATCATGCCTAAGTGAAACACAAAGTAGCTTAGAGAAGCAAAAATATGACACTGTTTGCAAACTACCTGAACCTACTGTAGTGCAAAAGATGACTTTGTGACACAGATGTTCTAAAATCAATAAATAACCATCTGCAATACGTTTGTTCCTTTACCTAAACATGCCGAATTAATTTATATTTTGGACTGCTTCTATTACACAATGATAAAGCATGTTCTGAAAATCACATCTGAACTTAGAAGCACTGCAATAGTTGATATGAAATCCGTAATGTTAGTTTTTATACCGAAGACTATTTTAAGCCCGGCTCATTACAGTTGCCGTAGCGCTATGGACTGGTGCTTGGGACACGAGCAGATTTTGCCATTTGGAACGATGTTGCGTGTAGGAAAGGCTGGTGAATCGAATGCCAGCAGTGTTGCTGATTCTTCCTGTCATTTCTTGGTGATAAGCAGGCCTGGGACGAGGATGTACGTAAGACAATTAAATCTCATGAGTGTGTTTCAGCACCATGCGGGTGGATGTGCCCTAGACGAGAGGGGAGGTCTGCTCTGCCCTTCCCTGCTTTGCTGCAGCCCTAATGACTTTATCAAGGCAGCTGCAGCCTGAGCTGGTTTCCTTGTCTAATAGATAACTTCAACTGGAGTTTAGATTTTTTCTGTTGAGAAGGAATCGAGGCTTCAGAATAATTTCAAATCTGATTGGGGAGTCGCGATACCCGTGTTGGTGTCCGTGATGGTCAGATACCGTAATGGCTGCTTTTACCTTGCCTCGTCTCGCTGCTCTCGCTCTGAACACAAGTGAGGTACCAGGGCAGGCTGCCTCTGCGGCCAAAACGTTACCTTTCCCCTTCCAAGCGACGAATCGTGTCCTGCTGAGGAGCCAGCACCGTCTGCAGGCGGCCGCCCTCCTCGTGGCCGAGCGGTGCCAAGCTGTGGTGCGTTGATGGCGGGGCCTCAGCGGGAGCTGCTCTTCCCTCCGCGTCTCCCTGCTAGGCCGCTCACCCGGTTTCGCTGAAGGGACCCTGAGCATGTTATTGATGAATTATGACAAGGCTTTCGCGTACGAGGCGGAGAGGTTCCCGCTCTCTCCCTTTCAGACAGAGCCTTAATGGCAGGAGCTCAGCTGGGCCGGCGCGCCGTGGATGCTCCTTAAGTGCTCGCCCCCTTCCTGTGCGGGCGCGCGGAGAGCCGCGAAGCTGCAAGTGGCGGCGTTTAATACCGCCGCTCTCATCATGCCCGAATAATCTTCCGGAGAGCGATCGCTGCAGCTGCCGCCGGCGCGGTTGTTTGTTTTTCACCTCGGTCCTGGCGGATTGCTGACCTAGCCGGCGAGCGAGCGTGCGGCGCGGCAGCAGGGGAGACGCTCCCCTGCCCGTCTCATCGGCAGCCTCCTGAGCACGCCGGGATCGGGAGCCGGAGCCGAGCTCGTGCGGGCTCCATGGGTAGCCGAGCCGGGCCGGTGCTGCCGGCAGGACTCGCGAGGCTGCGGGGCTCCACGGGGAGCGAGCAGGGAGCCGGCTCATGCTGCTCTTGATGGACGCTCGCGAGCGGCGCGGAGACGGCACGGGCTGTCACGGTGAGTTAAGTTGTCGGCCTCTCCCTCTGGTAGCCCTTCTTGTTACGCTAAACTGCTGCTCCTAAACTACTCCGTTTTTTGTGTTTTTTTTTTTTTTTTAATGTGACGTGGCCTTCATTTGCTGGAATGCTTCAAGTTCACCATGCTCGAGTTGTTTTGGAAGCGGGATGTAATTACCAAGGTTTCTTATGCTTACCAACAGCTTTTCTGAACCAGCGTAATTATCATTACTCGTGGATACTGTAAATTGAATATCCCCTCCCTAATTGCATTACACTCAAGGGTTGACTGCTCAAACAGGCAAATAAGAAAAGTTCACCCCTTACTATAAATAGTAGAAATTGTTCTCTTAGTTCTGCTGACCTTTAAAGCTAAGTGCTTTACATGATGCTGTCAGGTGTACATTAGAAAGATAGCTTGTAATTAGATCTGTAATGAGGAACTAAGTTATAATGGCTTTCTGCAAAAGTTCATTTATTCAGCGTTTTCGAGCCGCGCCGCGGAGCTGAAGTTTCGGTTTGTGTCAGGCCTTGTAAAGGGGCCGCTCGCGGTTCCGCGCGGCGGTGATTTGTGGCGGCCCGGGATCGCTGCCGCTGCTCGAAGAAGTTGCTGTGGCTGCAGTGAATCAGAGCTGCCCCTTGGAAACGGCGCGGGGGCCAGGGAGCGATTTATTTGGCCGTCACGTGCTCCCTATGATTAATTAATGTTTTCTCCTCTCACTTTGGTAGACAAATAATGACTTAATCTGGAGTTCTCAGCAGAATAAAGAGAGGCAAGGGAGGCTGGTGCTTTTTTTTTTTTTTTTTTTTTTTGTCCAATTGAAATGAGTAACTGTAGACATGCTGACATGCTGAAGAGTAAGTTGTCTTCCCTGGTTAGGGAAAGGCTTCTCCTTGGTTGAGGAGTCTGCCTTGCCTTCAGAGCCTGTTACTCTTTTACCAACTCTGTGCTTAGTTTTAAGATCGCTGAAAGCATTTCTGGGAGGCATTTGATTGATTTCTACTTGCTTGCTGTTGCTGAAAATTTTAGTGCATAGCTACCAGCTAATATTTACTTTTTCTTCATTCTACTTTAATTAAAATCACACCATTTATTCCCCATAGCAGGTTTTCTGTTAGTCATGACTACTTATTTTTCCTAGAACGTTTCCTACTGAGTGTCCTTTATGACCTATCATAAAAATGTGCTTAGGTGGGACAAATTAAAAAGCCTTAGAAAAAGGCAAAAATTTCAATTACAGGTAAATGGTAGAGAATTATGACTGTATAGAAAGAATGCAAAAATCCTTATTGCATAATAGAATGACAGCAAATATGAAATGAAATAAATTCTAAGCTGCTTTTAATGAAATGTAAGTGGAAAAAAATGTGACTTGTTCTATTTTAGAACATATGTTATAAACTCACTCATTGTCTTGTAGAAATCTTAGGAACTGCAGCTGACAGTTCAAACTAATGAAATACTCTGCATGGTTATATTTCTTGTCAAAAGACTTATGTTCATAGTCGACATATTTATGAGTCTGAAGAATATAATTCATTGCAATTCTGGCTTTTTGTGTGTGTGTGTCTTTCAACATATTTTCTACCCGTTTGCATTCTGTTGCAAGGTATGCAAAACTACTGTATAGCTTTATGTGGATTAACAGTGCACAGGTGTGTAAGTACATGAAGTTAAACAGAGGAGTTTACACGTGTGTAAGTAAACAGCACAATACGAATAGCCAGATGTGATAGACAAAGTGTGTGTCTCCTAGTATGAGAAGTCTCATAGTGGACAATCCAAATGAAAAGCAGAAGAGGATTATCCTTCACGCAGTTAGATTAAGGTGCTAGTCATATCGGTCCGTTAGCAGTCAGGCAATTTTTTTTTCGTAAAAGCAAGAAGTAGATGTTTTAGTAGAGATGTATACAGATTAGCTAGAAATCTGGTTTGGTCCCAGTTTAACTTTTCCCTTTAACAAAATCTCAGTGGGTAAAAGCATCTCTATGTTGCTGAAGCACTAAAGACTCTTGTTCTGATGGTACCTTGGGCAGACTACTTTATAGCGAGGAAAAAGAGGGGAAAGAGCTATGAGAAAGACGAGCCTTGAAGCAGATTTTTAGATTTGTTTGGTTCTCTGTACCCATTTGTTGGCACTTGGACTTACTCTTGCAGCTTAAAATCTTCAAAATGGTTTTGGCAAATGATTTTAAGCTTGCTCTGTACTGTTGGAAAGAAGGCAAATCTTCAAACGTGTCTTTTCCCATCCATTTCAAGGTCTAGTAAGCCTCGTACATTGAAATAGCTAAACCTTTTGATACACAATAAGGCTTTTGTAGTAGCTCTCATTAGTTCTGTGTGTATAATTTGTCAACCTCTTTCTGAATACTTTATGAATAAGTATCTAGAAAGCTTCACCTCCTTGATTTTTGAAAATGGACTCAGCAAAACCTGCGAAACGCCGTGTGTTCAAATTGCCTTTTTTCTCCCCACTAATTATATTTTTTTACATTAGCTGATTTCTGTCTTTAAATTTCACCTTCCTTTGTAAAAGTAAACATAATAGAAAGCATTCAGAGGGGTGAAACATGCTGCCCCAACTCTCCGCCCCTGGAAACAGGGACAACTTATGGGCAGGGTGTCTGATACCCACCGAGGACTTCTCTTGTGTGCATTTGTGCCCCGTGCCCACAGAAACGAAGGAAGCTTTGAGCACCCAGCGTCCTTCGGCACTGAGCTCGAGAGCGCTACCTGCTAATCGTTTCTCCTGAACCTGGCTTCAACAAGCTTCATTTGGTGCCCTCTAATCTTGCATTGAAGCGACACCCTTATGGCTTTGTCATTGTCCTTTCTCCTGCCCCTCCGCTCTCCCCACCATGCACAATTTTAAGATCCCTGCCGTATCCCTGCACAACTGTGTCTCCTCCTCAGGCCTCAGGGTCTTAGCCTATTCAATCACTCCTTGGTCAGAAAAAGGTCTGTATCTCTGATTGTTCTTGTTACTCTTTTTTTTTTTTTTTTGTCCCCTCAAATCTCCTATGACCTTTTTGAAAGAGGCAACCTGAGCTGCACATAGTGCTCATTATGTAAGCTAATTAAGGAATGACAAGCAACTCTGTGTTTTGTATGTGTGTTTCTGTTTTTTGGGGTTTTTTTCCCCCATTCCTTTCATAATAAAACCTAACATTTGGGCTGCTTTCACTTGACAGCAGAGCACCAGGCTGACATTTTGATAGAGCTGTTTATTGTAACCCCAAGGTCTCGCTCCTGAGCAGTAATGTTCAACTCGGAGCCCATCAGCTTACATGTGAATTTAAGGTTATATTTTCCCATGTGCATCACTCCGCAGTTATGTACACTGAATTTAATTTACCATTTTATTGTCTAGTCACTCCATTTCATAAGCTCTTTTTGCAGTTCCGCGCTGCTTGCCCTCGTTCTTACTACCTTGAATAAGTTTTTATCGTCTGCAAACTTTGTTGCTTCACTGCTCAGCTACCTTTCCAGGTCACTGCAGAATGTGCAGAGTGGAGAACGTCTCAGTGCAGATCCCTGGGAAACCCCACTAGTGACCACCACCTACCGCACAGTCTTGACCATTTTCTGCCAATCTCTGGTTATGTGTTTGATCTGCTTCAGTGCAGAGGCCTCTGTATTGCCATGCATGTTTAGTTTCTTTAAAATCCTTCATTGAAGCACTTGTTAAAATCCTTTTGGAAATCCATGTAGACTGTGTTTACAGGATCACAGGTTTCACGTGTGTAGAGTGTTAAGAGAGCTCCATCGGTTTCATGGGACAGGACTTCATTTTCCAAAACTGAAATTTGATTCCTCTCAGGCAGGCGCCCGCTACTGCTATTTGTTGTAACAGTTTCTCTTACCTGGCCTAGCATACACACATCAGCCGTGCGCTTGCAGGTTGCAGACTGCGAGCCCAGGAGCTTGCCTGGCACCTCTGCTGGAAGCTGGCAGCACCTCAGGAGAGTTCGAAGAATTTATTATAATCCTTTGTTTTGTCTGCTTTTATGCATGGCCGTTTGCCTTACTGGTGTTTGAAAGAGAAACACAAACTGCTGAAGGAAGCGAAAGGTTTCATTTGCAGGCGATGAGATGTTAAAAACCCTGGAAATACAGAAGGAAGTTAATTTCAGGTATAAATCTTAGGGGTTGTTTGAAAGCATTCTAGAATAAGTGAGGATTTTCATTTGGCAGTTTCCTTTTAATAAAGATGCATATGGTCTTCATCAGTAATTATCAACCTTAAGTTACGCTAGCCAGATTTGAGTTGGTGAGCAATAAATGTGCCCCAGTGCCATGTCTGGTGTCTGGAGGAAGCTTTTGTGATGTTTCAGTATCGGGGAATATTCCTTTGACGGCACTTGGCACTGAGCTCTTGCTCAAAGCTGAGCAGAGGGTTGTTAAAAGAGCTGAGCTAGGGAGAAGTCTGGTCACAGAAGGTCACAGCCATGGTCTTTGACCAAAGGTGAGTCAATGTTTGTATTGAGTTTTTGAAGCGTTTAAGAAAAGGATTTTCATCACATTAGGCTTAAATTTGGAATTTGCCACCTTTTCTTTCTCTGTTAATTCTCTGAAATGAGGTCCCTCCACTGTGACAAGAAGAAATGCTGTGGGTGAAATGTTTGACAGCAGGTCCCTTTCCTGTTTGAAAGCCAAAAGAAATCGGGCTGCTCAGGTGTGTGGTTTTGCTGCAGAGTGCAGCTGAGGGGAGCTGCCTCCCACGCAGGGCCACGGCAGAGCGCGAGATCATCTGCTCCCCTCTTTCTGTCTGCTTTCCTTTTCCTTTTTCGTACGGAATGGGCTTCATGGTGAGTGTCACGGGGTGTAAAACCAGGCAGCTCTGCTCGCCCGCCTTCCCTGTGCTCTGCATTTCAGGGTCTGGCAGCCCTGGGTGGGAGAAGTGCGGGATCCTCTGCTCCGCTTCCATGCAGGAGGAGAGAGCAGTGCTATGAGTTAGATCGCAGGGTTTTCCAGTTATGCTTAGGGCCTTTGCAGATTGTAAGAAGAAACGATTACTGCAATGGTAAGTCTCGAGTTTATGAAGGTGAAGGTAGCAAGTGTGAAGAGAGAGGGAAGCAAAGCAGACGTGACCAGGCAGTGTGGTAAAATGAGCTACAGATTATAAATGTGCTTAACCATTAGTTCCACGTGCCTTACACTATTTGGTAGGCAAAGATTGGATGTAGGCATGCCTGTAGTACCGAACACTGCTTGTTGGGGGTTCACACCAGTTTTGTTCCTTTCCTTTTGCTTTTTCCTGGAAGCTGTGGAAGGAGCAGAATGCTGAATTGTCCTCAAAATTCTGCACTGACGCAAGGCAAGAGGAGAGTGTAAATGAATTGCCAGCTTCGCTTCCAGCTGTGTCCCTCCAACCTCTCCTTTTTCTTTTTTCTTTTTTTTTCCAGTTTACAGAATTGCAGACTTCAGAAAGGCTTCCTTTCCTCCCTTCCTGTGCACACCATATTCACAGGTTGAGTTTTTGTTTGTTTGTTTGTTTGTTGTCAATTTTCTCCAATAAAAAAGATTTTTGGAACAGGGCAAGGGACAAGCTGCTCGGTGCTCTCCTTTGCATGTGTTTGTGCAAGATCCAGGTGTTTGCAGATTTTTTTACTGAGGGGGAAAAAAAAAATCCTCCCCGGTCTGAATGGCAGGGACTTTGGAGTCATTAGTCTTAGGCTGTGCACTGGAGGAGGATCATATGCTAGGATTATATAGACTTATTATGCCCATATTAAACCCCACCATTTATAGGGACCTTGGGCATTGGTGTTTTGAAGGCCTGAATTGCTACTATTTACATAATAACAACGTGAACGCTGTAATGAAAGGGACTCTTTTTAATGAGTAGATTCTGAAAGTTTGGTCCAAATGTAAAATAAATATGAAGATGCACAAACTACTACTTTAAAGAAAAAAAAAGAAAAGGATGAAGTGGAGTTTGTTGTTGTTGTTTGGTTTTGCTAAGGATAAAAAGAAGCAGTATGTAGAGGATGGCCTCGTCTTTGGAAGCTTTCAGAAGATTCGTAAGGGACTGTCTGAATTTGAGGCACACTGCTCAATCAAAATAGAAACTAGCTCAGGGAAGCAAGTGATATGGCCACAGAACTGGCAGGAAAGAATTATTTTATAAAAAGTGGATGTAGTGAGAAGTGAGGAAAATGAGATATAAAAAAGAAAGCAACAGACAGAAAATAATACAATGAATGCAGATGATTTGTGGGAGAGTAATACACACATCTGAAGAGCAAGGAAGAAGGAATTTTAGAAATACAGAAAATGTGTATCATTTTGTAATGATCCGCCTTTGTGGGTGGCAAAGCTGATAGTGATCTTGAGCGTAACAGGAGCTAGGGAAGTGTGGGTGATCCATGCTGCTGTCTCTAGCAAGTCGTAGTATCACTAAGCACCACCTACCCCACTTCAAGAACAGATAGTAGAAAGGTGACAAGAGCTCTGTGGGCTGGTACCTGTCAGCAGCTTCTGCTGTCAGCTGGGTTTGTCCATGGTCCATGATGTTGTCTTAGGCCAGAGCATCTCAAACGCAGGAATACGTCTGTGAACAGTTACCTACGGGGAGCGTATAAAGCGCGTTGCTTTTTGACGTCTTTTTCATATGGTTATGTCTGGAGCATCTCTGAAACAATGCTGGTGGTCTTAGGATTTGATGTTACCTTTTATTAGGCATTGGTACCTTCTAGCCATAAACTAACCATTTGTGATTCATTTTTAGATCTAATAATAGTAATAACAATGTATATAATAATAATAATGGGGTATTGTGAGTGGCAGTGCTGTTGGAGCTGCTGTAGGAAATTAGAGGCCTCAAGGAAAACGAAGCTCAGTCTTTTTCCGTTTTTTTTTGCCAGCCCTTTGCTGGGAAGAATAGTGAGGGAGGATGTGGATATACTGGAAATGACCATAAAATGCTTCACTGGGAAACTTTAACACCAAATTACTGCCCGGACTAAGTGTTCTTCAAGCCCTTGCTGTAGATCAGATGTGCACAGCTCAGTCGTTTGCATCGCAGGGGAATAGTTGACCCGTCCCTCACGTGCTTCCTTTCAAAGTCTGGCCATTTTGGTGTTTGAGGACCAGTTCCGAGGCCCCTGTTCCTCACCACGTAGCAGTCGGCTTGCAGCCCCTTCGGCCCCAGAGGGGCCCTGCGCGAGGCCAATGGCCAACACGCGGCTTGATGCTTGGGCAGCCAGCGCCTGCTCGCAGCCACCCCAGCTCTGGCAGCAAGGGAGCGGACAGGGACTTGCTGGGGCACGAGCACAGGGTAGCAGACGTGCCCAACAGCCCCTGTGCTGCAGCTCAGTGCAGTATTCCAGCTTCCAGGCCCTGCTGCTCCGGCCGCACAGCAGGGTTGAGCCCCTTTGCTGCCGCTGCTGAGGTTCGGTGGTTTCCTCGCCCAAGGCACCGCGCTTTCATTGGGGGATGCTGAGGAGAGTTTCCGAGCTTAACTGGTGTAGGCGCCGCCTCCTGAAGATGTAGTACTGGGAGAACAACTAGCAGATTCCTCCTTTGTGCGTGTTTATTTTAGGTCTTAATAGACTTAAGTATTTCAGGACTCCGTAGTAAAATAAATGCCTGAGGGAGCCGAAAATGTTCACACATAACCAGGGTTGGCAGGAGAACAAGAATTCAGTGTCATGAAAAATTTAGCAGTCTTGGCATTCATCTTGATGAGGAACTAAACACAGTTCTTCAGAGGCTTTCAGGAGAAAAAGGGAGAGGGAGAACAAGTTGCTCCATTATTAGCCGCGGGCTCATTAGGTAGGGCGCTCACCTGGAATGTGGGAGACTCGGATTTAACTCCGGTCGGAATCAAGCAGAACATTAATACATCTCCTCTCTAGTGGGTTGCAGTCTCGTCCTGTTTGTTTCTGTTACCGCGACAAAAAGTTCCACTGGAGATGTCGCTCCAGTAGCAGCTGGGAATAAAGGTACTTTTGCTGTGTTCTCCTTTTGAAGAAGATTCTTTCAGTGCGTGGTTGGGGAATATCCCATAAAGTGCCCAACCACACCCACTTTGAGCATCAATTTCAAACATTTTTTTGATTTGTTTTCATTAAAAGAAATAATGGCATTACCAGTATTACCTGCTATTCAACTTACCTGACACAATTAAAATGCTATAAATTATGTGTGAGTGTATTTTCGTATGCCAGTGGTCTACATTAAATGGCATAATTATTTAATTAGTCCTGCATTCAACACTCACACTTGTTCTTGTCTTGATGATTCTGTGATGCAAGTTCACTTCCTCCCCACAATAAATAAATAAATTTGTATCAGAAGTAACATGCAAACCCTTTTAATTGTAGTGTGAGGGATAATAAAAATATGTCCATTTAAAAAGAAAAAAAAAAGTGCATGGAAGTAAAAGGGCAAGGAGAGCTAAGACAGGAGAAGAGGGAGAGATAGCAGCTGTATTGGCTGGAAGAGTTAGGCACAGGTTAGCTTTGGCCCTAGGAGATCACAGGTGCGGGGAAGTAGGTGGCAGTGCCTTCTCTTAATGCATGTTGTGCAAATCTCAGCAGTACCTGACAGCCAGCTTTGCTGCACGGTTGCCTATGCATAGCATAGGAAGCATCTAGGATGAAGCTTTGCAAAGCTTTTGCAAAGCAAAAAGGAGGGGGAACACAATATTTGGCATCCGATGCCGAACTGGGATCCCGGTAGTAGGCGACTGAAACAAGAAGATACTTTGGTTCGTTTTACTTTCAGCTGATGTGGGAGTCCCTTGCTCAAAGGCTGGTTAATAGAAAAGTTGTTGTTGTTTGTTGTTTTGTTTTGCTTTAGTGGATGACATCGATGAAGAATAATCTGAGCTGGGGGGCAGGGAGGAAGAGCTAGATGCACTTTAATCCAATAGATTCCATGAAAACAGACTGCAGCCATAAAAACGTCAAAGGAAGCAGTCATGTTGTATGTTATTGTTTATAATGAATTGTTTTCTGCTTTTTCTGCTAATCAGGCATTTTCATAAATGTATTTTCCTTCCAAATGGGTATGTTGTTGTTCCCATGGAGCAGCTGCTGTAGCATATTGTACTTGCACGTTAGTTTTTTTTTTTTTTTCTTTCAAATGGAATGATGTATGAGTCACTTATGCCTGAAACATAGTAAAACTTATTATACTATCATTCCTATCACATCTTTTGAAATAAATAGATCCAAAAAGACAATTGCAAGTTGGCTTTCTGAGTGTTTGCAGGGGCTGAATGTTATGGGCCTGATGCATCATTTTCATTCACAGGAAACTTGTGCGTGGGTCTTAATGTCCCTGCCTGCTCGCTTCAGTACGCGGGCATGGTGCCGGTGTGACAGAGGTGTTGGTACTAGACTGGCGGTCAACACCTTCTCCTACTTGGCAGGATCTGACTTGGAAGTATGTTTTCTACGTGTGGATATAAAAATTCTGACCAGGAAATTGGCTTTGTAAGCTGTAACTGCTTCGAGAGACAAGTAAGGATAATTTAGAATACTTCAAGGGCTAATAGCAAATACAGAAAGGACAAAGAAAGCATCTCGGACAAATGAGCAAAAGATCACGGGGTGGAGGAGCTCAAGCTCCTGCTTTGTCTTTCTGCCCGTGGGCGCATTTGGAGCGAAGGAGGCTAGATCAAGTAGCACGTCGTAATAGCCACCCTATCAGAAAATTACATGTGCATAGGAGTGTTAGACCTAAGCATACCATGGCACAAAAGGAATGAAATGCAGGTAAAACCAGTTTTAATTCTGTATTTCTGTCTTTCTCTGCATTTATAAATCGCATTTTATGCAGCTTGATCCTTTCAGAATGAATATATTTAGCTTATAAGTGTTCCTGCTTAATCTTTTCCTTACATAGTGCTGCATTATCAAGCATATAAAATTAGTTACTTTGTGCTTGTATGAATGTGGACAAAGTCAAGCCATTAGTTGGCTTTTTCAGCGGCTGCTCTCATAATTGGTCGCATTACTTCTTTCTGTAAAGGAGCATTGTGTGAATACAAATGTAATCTTGGCCAAGAACCTGTTTAAAAGTGTCTTTTTCAGAGGAAACAAAAAAAAGGAGCCAAATAAGAATTTTTTTCATGTCTTTTCTTATCAGCAAGTGGTTGTGGTAGGTGTTTTGGCAGTGGAGATTTATGAAGGTTGATGTGAGGGAGGGGATTATCTTAGAAAGCATGTGCGATAGAGGAGATGGGTGCTTCCAGCCCCGTGCCTTTAAATGCTTTCCGTGTCGTAACTGGCTTCTATCCGGCAGGTTTTAACAGGTATTGAGAGTTCATCTTGCAAGGGTAGTGCTGCAACATGACTAATTTGTCAGGAGCTCCACAGCTCGTATGGGCTCTACCGAGGGCGCTCTCCGCTCGAGAGCAGCCGCCTCAGAATCTGCAAAGCGGCCAGGGGAGAATTCCCGCCCTCTCTGCTCACACACATGGATAAGCCAGGCCCCGTGAGAGGTGCGGATGGCCCTGTTGGTGTTGCCCCTCTGTCCTGGCACAAAGGCCCAAGTATTTGGGAAGCGACTTTGGAAAGAGATTTTGTTTCCCATGGTTCCAGCGGAGCGTAAGCGATATTTTTCCCTCTTTTGGAATTTTCCTTATATGTGTTTTGGCCCGGCCTTTTGTGCCTTTTCTGTTTTCATTCAGATAAAGCCTTTTAGAAGTAACCGGTGTGGTTTGTTTTATTTTGTTATTTCGCTGTTCTGAAGTGGTCATATTGGCAAAGAAATAAAGATTACATTTGTTATTGCTGGGGTTTATAGGTACCATTTCACGAAACTTCATTAGAGCCCCTTTTGTTCATTAGCTCATAACTTTGTGAAAAGCACTTTTGGACTGATGTTTTCCGTGTTTAGTCTGAAGCCAGAGGGATTATTTAGATCCATTCAGTCTCTTTCTGACCTAGCTAAGCTAATGTGGGGGCTTTGTATACTTTTTTTTGAAGAAATGTTAAGACTGTTTTCTCTGTGCTTAAATGGATAGCTAAACACACTTGAAATTTACGGTTTGAAATTCTGCACATAGCTAAAGCACAAGGTAGTCTTGCCAAGTATAAATACAGATAAAATGTTACAAAATTAAAAGCTATTGCATAGGAGTGTTATATATGTGGGCAATTTATTTCTATTTTACAATGTAAGAATTTCCTACAGTGGAAAAGTGTCATTGAAAATGTGCAGTTTTTACAAATCTTCACTTTACAAATATTGTATAAAATCCCTATTTAAATATTTTTGGATAAAATGTAAGAAACTTCTTTTTTTTGTTTTTGTCGGTGAGTATTTTGGGGGTTTTGTTGTAATGCAGGGTTTCCAGGGCCGCCCAGCTGCGGAGCCCGGCCGGCCCCAGCCGCGTTTGTTGCTCTCGCTTTGCTAAACGCGCTCCCTTTTCCAGAACCGCGGCCCAGAGGGGCCCCCCGGCCCGCTGGAGCGGCGCCGCCGTCGCCGGTTGGGTAGCGAGGCGGCTCTGGTCGGATCACGCGGCGGATTTTCATTTAAGCTTTCCAGCTTCCTGCCTGCGGTGTTCTATTTGTTTCTGAGGTAGAAACATTTTCTCCACATGGGCAAAGCTGATAAGTCCCGTTCCAGCAGAGAAATAAATTACATGCTAGATATAATGAGACGTCAACATCCGGTAAATGTCCTGTTGCTTGCGCGCGTGGTGCTGCGTGAGACAACGGTTGATAATTTTCTGGTAATTCCCTAATTCCTCCCCCTCCACCAAATTCCTTTGTTAAGGAGTTGCATTTAAGGCATCGCGGGAAAAACTCCAGCAAGGAGCAACCTTGTCCGTGTGGCAGGGAGGGAAGGGCTGTTGGAAATGGAGCACTGCAGAGCTAAAAGTTCACAAACACCCACTCGCTCGCTCTCTTCAGCCTCGCGAAGCCGGTGAAATCCCAGCCCTCTCTGCTGGTAACGCCGCTTGGCGTTGCAGGAGCCGGAACGCTCTCGCCGGGCTGGGTTGGTGCTTTTGGAGGCGTCGCGTCGTCCCCGAGGCTTTCATTTCCTGGGGGATTGGTTGGGTGTGCAAGGGATGGGGACGATGAGGAGGTGTGCGTGGATCCGGGTGGTGACAGCAGCGCACATCCATGTCATCCTTCCTCCTCCTCCTCCGCTGCGCCTCAGTCTTGGTCTTTTGAAACAGCTAATGGTCAAAAAATCCACCACCGCTAAGGAGGTTTTAAATAACTATCCTAAAACAAGTAACTTGCTCTTTGTCAGCTTCTGCCGACGTCATTGCCGCCCTCCCTCGTAAAAACAAGTGCCCTTCTTAAGGACTGAGCATCGTGTCTCGTGGCCTGCGAGGGAGCGTGGGCCTGGTGTGGGCAAGGCTGCTGCCGTGCTGGCGGCCAAGGCAGGCAAAGCGTGTGCGCCATTGCCCAGGCTGCCGTCCCCATGACGGGCTCGGAAGAGGGATGTAAGGGAGGGAAAAAATAGGGGGAGAAACAAAATTAATTACCTAGTGTATATTTTGATTCCTCATTAGATGGCTTCTTCTAAGGGTGGGAGGAACGAGGGGGAAAAGTTATCTGACTCTGAAAACTGAATGATTTGTGAGTCATCCTCAGAGGATGTATTTTTTCCTTCATTAGCAACCTTCTCCCCTGCTCCCTTACAAAAAAAGTTCCTCTGTGTCCTTCTGGAAAGGAGGAAAAATAAATTTTTTCAAGACACACTTCCTGGCCTATTCCAATAAAACTTTTTTTTTTTTTCTCCCAATTTAGCCCAAGGCAAGTTAGAAAACTGAAGGTACACAGGCTTGCATAGAGCTGCGCTGAAAGGATGATAAACCAGATGTGACATGGCTCAGTCCATTTCAGCCCTCATAATAAAATGTCACGGATAGGAAGAATGAAGAAGCATTTCTTCACAAAGGTTGTTTTTTTAGGCTATTATTCTTTATGAATCGCCCTCCAAAAGAGTATCAGCATCCAAAAAGTGCACAGCCTTTGTGACTGCAAAGGTCAGCGTTGAAAATGGAAATGTTCAGTGAACTCCTCAGCCCTATCACTGATTAAATGTAACATATATATAGGTTGAGAGAGTGGCAATCCTCATTACGCCAATTAGGGTACATGCCAGCATCTCATCTCCGGTTTCAACGATCAGCTCCATTGCTGAAAATGGGGTGAAACATATTGGCGGGGTGTTTTTTGGGTTTTTTCTTTTTTTTTAAGGCTGTTTAGAAAGGGACAGGTTCTGTTTGCAGCACTACGTGGTGCTCACTTTGCCGTGCGTTTTGCGTGCGGGCTGGGGAAGGGCGCCTGCAGCCAACCCTCCGTCCCCACGCGCAAGAGGCGCCTCCTGCTCCCTGCCACCCCGCGAGCACCCAGGGGGCAGAAGGGATGGAGGCAGAAGTTGCTGGCCAAGGACAGGTCCGTTTTAGCCTGTTGTGGCATGTGGCTGCTGAATTCGGCCACGTTTGAGCAGGCCCTGGCTGCGCAGTCGTGGTAGCCAGTGGCCAGGTCTGTGCAAGGAGGCCGTGCGGCCCGGTGGGGACTTGGAAGTCCCCTTGGCCCCGGGGCTGCAGCTTCCCCGGGGCTGCTCTGACGGAGACTAGAGCTGGTGACGAGCGCTTCCAGCCTGGCAAAAACGAGGAGCGCGTAGGGAAGCCGCTCGCTGACCCGATGCCTCCCTGGGCTGGGTGAGACTGATGACAAGGCATGGGGGCTCTCATCCCAGCAGATGCTCTAAACGGAGATAAGTGACATTTCCATGTGAGAACTGTTACGTCTTAAACGGAGATATGAGTTAATCAAAACATGCTGCAATCTGGTGTTGATTTCATCAGCTTGCTTCTGGCCAAAAGCCCTCACCAAAAATACAGGATCGGGCGTCCTTTTATAAACATACCGAAGCTTGTTGTGGAAAGGGCCCTGAGCGGAACGGGGATCATAGAATCATAGAATCAGCCTGGGAGCCCTGTCCTCCTCCCTCCGCTTTGCACAGGTCCCTCCTGCAGCGTTCGGCTTGGCGGGCGAGCAGAGTTGAAAGCTCAGATGAGTTTAGCAGAGCTGCTCCTCCAAACCACCGCGCTCACAGAGCTCCGCGAGGGCGTCTGTATCTTTTACGAGGTGTTTGGCTGAGCCAAGGGAGCCCCCGGGTCTCCTGGCGCCCCATGCTTTAACGAGGGGCAACAATGATGCTCGTGGCGCCCGACGAGGGCGATGAGGGCATGAAGGCCGGGGCGGGCGGCGCGCGAGCCGGGAGCGCCAGGCACGGGAGCCCTCGTCCTCCTCACGCCGCTCGGGCTTTCGAAGGTAACCGGACCGCGCCAGGGTGACCCAACAGCCGCGCGTTCGGCGTCCTGTTCTGCTGAGGAACTCTCATTTGGCTGCCACGGGGAAAGCGGGTTAAATTTGGATGCCGGAGGTGCTTGAATGTTTAGTTCAGCTCATGAATTTCAGTGCGGCGGCGTGGACCTTCACGCTGCAGCCAGCTCCTATGTTGTGAGGTAATTCTTTAAAAAAAAAAAAAAAACAAAGGGGAAAAAATAGCTAGCGAGAGAGCAGTGCACTCCGGTTGGGATAATCTGCCAGCTAAGGCTCAGGTTCCACAGTTTCTTTGCCGACAAAACTCCCATTTAAAGCAACGATGATGGTTGCCTGAAGTGAGGCTTGAAGATGGAGCACTGTGATCATGTCGCCTGACCTCCCGCAAGAATAGGGCACTCCTTTTCATTTAGCAATCTGCTGAGCAGCAGCTGTTAACGGTTCTGAAACCACCAAAATGCCTCCAAACACAAAGTGTTTGCTTTCTAAATGAGTGCTGCTTCTAATGCATAACCATTTTTCTTAAGAAATCTCCCTCCTTTTCACGAGTCAATTGCAAGCCTTGTATTGCTGTCTGTGATACATTACCCTCCAAAAAGAAAGCAAGTTATATTTTTTCAGGCAAGTGTTTTCCTTGCTTTCTGAAAGACTACTTTTTGGTTTTTTTGTGTGTGGTTTTTTTTTTCCTTTCAAATAAATCTACTCTTACTGCAGTCCTATAAAGTTTCAACTTTCGCAGACTATAGAAGCAATTGCAACTTAGTGAGCACCAGTGCATGTAGCAATACGCACCCGTTTTGTTTGCGAGGAAGCATAGTGAGGGCAGATACCTCTTTTATTTTAACATTTGCAAAAGAGGATGTAACACCAGTTTATTAGCACTCGGAGAGATTTGAAGCTTGGAAAGTATGTTCTCCAATTTGGGATTAAAAAGGTTGCCATCAATTATGTTCAAAAGAAAATACTAAACAGAAAAATAAAAAACGGGGTAGATTGCATGCATAGCGTAACACGTTTGAAAGCATTTATTTTTAAAGAATTCTAGGCACATAATTCTTCTCACTGAAATGTTTTTGATGAAGGGCTTTTGCAGTCTGATTTTTTTGTATGTGTGTATGTGCGTGTGTGTGTATTTGAAAGAACATCTATGCATCTATTTCCTTGAGGAGATCTTTGCAGCAACTGCAGTGGTTGACTCTGGTATTTGCATAGATAAAAAGAACTGCGTAGGTTAAAAATAATCATTCTTTATATGTGTTATGCCACAACGCTTTTCAGTAGTTGTATTTGCATGTAGAGTTTTAATTAAGAGATAACTGTCGCTGCAGGTTGGCTGCAGAAGGCTGCAGTATCCAGCAGAGAGATAAATGCCAATGCCAAGTTGTACAGGTTGGGTAGCATACAGGGAGCCCGTAATAAAAAATGGGCGTACAGTTAAAACTCACTTATTGCTAACTTCCTGCATCATTCGAAGAAATGCAAAGCCCCACATTGTGGCTGCCTAGGGTGGTTAGGTGCAGGTTCCGTTTGGTCAGTCGGTGCGCGATGCGTCCGGGACGCGATCGGTGCGGTGTAGGAGGCCTGTTTAATAGGAGCGCGCTCCAGCTCCCGGCACACCGGGAAGTCCGGGAACAGATTGCGAAGATTCAGCCCAGCTTGACTGAGGAGGGCTCCGAGTGTCCTTCTGCCTGTGTGGAAGTGTTTTGTTTCCTAATTAATTTAGCTAGGAGACATTATTTCTGACCTTCACAAACCACTGACTGTCTGAGCTTGGTTTTAAAGCATCCCATTAACTGTTTTTTCCTTTTTTTTAAGGAAAAAAAAAGAAAAAAAAATCCTCTCTTTCCTTCTCGTGAGTAGCCAAGTACAGAATGAGTACCTATAGTTATTCTTAGTGAGCTATTATATGTATAACATTTTTCCACAGTACGTGGTGTGTTTCTGGATTTATATGACACAATAATGACATTTTAAAATGAGGTGAAATCTTCATTTCCATGCAGTCACCAGCAAAATTTCCATTAATTTGAGTAAGGATAGGAGATACCTACCTTGCAATTTATAATTTAATAGCATTTTCTTACTGACGCTGAAGTCAGTAAGTACTTTTTACCCCTACCTTCAAAATAAGACTCTTTCTCTGTCTTTAAGATGTAGATGGAGGAATTTTTTCTTCAGTTTCAGTGGCAGGGCTGCCAAGATTGTGAAAGGAAAAATGTATTGTTCTGCCATAGTAAAACAGCCTAAACAGAGCTGTCTACTCTTATATTGCCTTAAGCATCCATCAGAAGTTGTATATATATGAGTCAGGTATAGGATTTATGCGTGCTGATTGAGGAGAAAATAATGGCCCTTCAAATTTTTGTACTTAAATTACTTTTGCAAAGAACATAACTTGCAATGCATTTTATGCAAATAATGCTAGGGATTTGGGGGAGAGGGGCTGAGAGCTAATACAGACAGAAGGGATACTTAGTGTTAAAGCAAATTGCATGAAAATTAGAAAGACTTTTCTGAACCAAAATATTTAACAAACAATATAGGCTTATGATTAAAATAGGAAATGAAGTTTGTTTTTTATTTCTTACTGGTGTCATTCTCCACCAAAATGTGTCTGTTATTTGGAGTTTGTAGATGTTGGAAATTTTTCATAAACCCGTGTGTTTTAGTGGTGTGCAGAGACTTTCAGGGTTGTCCAATCCAGCTCAAGGCACACGCACACACACACACACACACACACACCCCAGCAGGAGCTTAAGATCACCGCTTCTCTTTAGTCCCGCTTTTCTCCTAAATCCCATGTTCCAAAGGTGTCCAGCACGGTTTTCTCTAAAATAGATCCAGTTGATAATATTTCATGTCTGCACCCTTTGGTGCTGAAGCCCCGTACTTTGTTAGCATGTGATAAACGCAGAGTAGTTGTTAGATTTTAAGTCCCACTTTAACTATCTGTTCTTTCTTAGACCTGGTCCTCAGCTGGCTTTTTGGAAATGAGACTCTCCTTTTGGGGTGAGACTCTCAGACTTTTGGGTGACTAATGCTGTCCTGGGCTTTCCGTTCCTGTTGCTCTTTTTATGTGCTGCGTTATCCTACTTCTTGCTTTCCGCTTTTCCGTGGGCGAGATGATCTCTGCTTCCACCTCGGTTTTATACCATCAGCCCATCAGATCTTGGTAGGGTCACTAGGCTACTGCAATCACTTCTCTGTTGTGGGGCCCAGAACTGAACGTAGTACTTTTTTTCTTTGTTTCTTTTTAACCTAGTTGCTCCATACACACCTATTTAATTTATCTATTTTTGTCTGAGGTATGTTTTTGTTAATGCTGTTCTTGCACCCATTTTTTTTCCTTTTGGGACAAGGAGGAGTGAGCAGCTTGTGCTATTTCCTTAGCAGCAGTTCTTTTTGTATGGGCCAGAGTCAAAGCAGACAGTCAGAAAATCTTGATAGGTTTGCTTATTATACTGAAAGAACTAGAAGACGAAGGGAAAAAAATCAATATATGTATTTTTGTGTCTCTTCTCAGAAGGAAATGTTGTTTGCATCATAGTGTGCCTTCAAGCTGTGTGGAAAGAGGGTTAGAATCAATACAATTGGCTTTTGTCATGCTTAATAATTAAGATTTCAATAACAGATATTGTCGAGCATTTTTAAATACTTCTCACTCTCTGTAAAAAAAAAATAATAATAATGATGATAATCCAAGGTGAACATGCACAGCACACACGATCACTCTTTCTGGTGTGTTAAGTAGCTTTGCTCAATGTGTAGTTTATTCCATAGGTGGCAGTGTAGCCAGCTCTCCGGCTTTCCGCACGGAACCAAACAGGAACTCGCCCTACGGTTTTGCTGGAATTGGCCAGTGTTGGGTTTAACTGTAGAGAAAGGCATATGTGTCCCCGCGGCCTGGCCCAGGGCTCTGGGGAAGAACTGGCTCATGGTCTCGCTGGCTCCCTTTGCTGAGCACCTTGCAGCTTTGTGAGATGGTAGATCTGCCTTTTAACACCCGTGTTATTTATCTAAGTCACCAATGTTAATTAATTACCTGCTAGTATAATTATTATTTGAAAATTCAAGTTAAAATCTAGCCCCAAGGAGAGCAGTGGAAACTTTGCTGGTGACTCCATGTGTCCACCCCACATCTGACAAAGCTTTTATGAGCCAAGAACCTCAGCAGAGCTGGACACCCCCCTAATGCTCTTCTGGGGCACATGTTCATCAGTGCAGCGTCAACTAGCCACAGAGCACTGAGGCAGTTGATAAATTTGGATAAATGAGCGGAATTTAAGATGTAATTAACGGACCTTGGATATGACACATTTCCAGATAACGCCATGTTTTGTATAATTAAGGTTCGTGTAATCAGGGCTATGTTAACGCATGAAGTTTAATGAGTGCAAATGGAGAAGGAGAGAGGAAGCGTGCTGCAAATGGAGTGCCACGTAGTTTCATAGGCACCACTGGTATGCTGGCTGCCTTCAGACTGCATCAGCAGAAACACATTGCCGTAGCACTCCTGCAGTCAGAGAAGCCCAAAGCAAGTGAAGGATGTTTGTTCCAAACTCCAAAATTGTTGTTCAATCAAATTGTGTTTGAAGGAAAAAGAAAATAGCTCTTCTTGGAATTGTTCAATGAATGAAATCTAACGTGTATATAAATCAGTTTGGGTACATCATAAATAAGGCGTTCAATGCACTGTGAAGGAAACACCACCTTCAGGTTACTGAAGCAAGCAATGTAAGCAATTAAAGGTAGCAAGAAAATCTGATAGCATTTTGTCTTGAAACTGAGAAAGTGTCTGTTCTTCCAAATTTCTCATTTAAGTCGTGTAAAATATAACTTCCCCCTGTTTCCGACACCCCCTCTTCTTGTTTCCCCCAACTTTGGGCTTGATGCAGGAATCACTTGATTAATGTTCAGTGCTCACTGTCCTTCCAGAGTCAAAGTTGAATCTTAATATTCATAATAGTAGTGTACTGTGCCCCTTAGTAGAGCTTTGAGAATAGGGAAATAGCATCTGAAAGAATTAAGAGAAGAATTTGTGGCCAGGCTGTCGCAGATTTATTTCCACAGAAGCCCTACAGTGAGTACGTAGCAACAAGTCCCTAAGATCCCAAAGATACTGCGTGAATGCCTGCACTGAACATGAGAGCAGGTGGTGGTGGTGGTGGTTTTTAAAATCATCATGATTGTTGCAGTATACGAAAGGGAGATGGAGAAAACATAATTCAAGCAATTGGTGTTGGCCTTATTTATTATATTAAACTGAAATATAACTTTGAGATGTAGAGAGCTTCTCCAATATAATCATACTACTGAATACCATAAAAATAAATCATTACATAATGAAAAAAATATTCCTTTCTCCCCTGTTTTAAGTTTATTCTGTTAGTTCTGATTGATATCTATGCAGGTTCATCTTTATTTTTTTTCTATAGCGTAGTATGTGTAGTAGAACTACTGTGCTTTCTGATAGAGCTCCCAATGTACAGGGAAAGATGACACTTTTATTCAAAAGTAACCCAGTTGACTCACTCCGTATGAATTTTAGTTTTAAGTACTATTGCCAGGATTTGCTTTTAGAGCACAGCGGTGTTCACAAAGTTAACTGTGTTTGCTTTAATGTGGGTCCTGCTGTTGTGCTCATTTGCGGTGAGCTCAGAAAATTAGATTCTTGTTTATAGCTGGCTCCATCAGGGTCAGACGCGCGCAGGAGCTGCACTGTGCAGCAGTGCGGATGTAGGACAGACGAGCGCTTTGCTGCCCAAGCTGTACCCACCTTCCGCAGCTGCCCACGCGTGCGTGGACGCGTCACCTCCGCGACCCGTGTCCTGCGGCACACGCGGTGCTCTGTGGCGAGGCGGCCAGCCTGCCAAAAGGGCAGCCCCACGCAGCTTAGGGCACACCTCGAGGGGCACAACCACTGGCTAAGCATCAAAAAACCCAAGGTACCGGCAGGGCAAAACTGCCAGGCGTGCTCTTTGCTGCTTCGGGTTGGTAATGTAAGCGTTATCGGCACCTACGTGTGTTGTTGCAGCGCCACAGATCTCCGTTTGCCTTCCTCCGTGACGTCTGTGTGGTGCTCTCACACCAATGCACCACAGCCTGCATGTGGTGTAGGCATTGTATAGGCATGCCGTAAAACCCATGCAGATGAGCTCAAGTTTGATGGATCAAACGTTTTAGGGGGTTTTAAGTAGTATCTGTATCTCAAGGGTACTGTTAAAATCCTGTCAGGATAGTTCAGACTGTAGAAATTTGGCGGGGAGCGGGTGGGATCCAAATATCTGTGAACTTGGAAAAACTACTCCTGTCTCTCTGCCTATCCGTGTTGTTTTCTTTCATAAGTAGATTTTATATGGGAGTGTTGCTCTGGATAAAAGGCAACATGTATTTGGCCGTATATTTGCAGGCTTTTGCTCTGCGAACCCGGCCAGTAGGAGAGAGCAGAAAGCAGGAGCAGTGCAATGCATGTGTGGTGATGCTACATGGGTACTTTGGTCCTCTGGACAAAACAGAATCACTTTGGTTACAGCAATGGCTTAAGAAAATAAATGTTCAAAAATAGAAAATACTGTGTTTTCCAAAGGTTAATACAGCAAGTATTTTATTTCATTTGGCAAGCTTTGTTCTGTTGTTCTGTTTTGCAAAGACATTGGGATTCCAGATAGTGATAGATGCACAGTGTCTGTGCATTGAAACAGCCAGTCAAGGCATTGCATTGTGTATTTTAAAGTGCTTAAAAATATATATTATATTGCTATTGTCATATTTTCTCTGCCCGTCTCTCTTTTTTTTATTGTTTCAAGTATATTACTTGCCTTTGAGTGATGCATAAAAAGAATTGATTTATTGTTCGTGTGCTATCTTGACCCATATTTTAAATATTTTTTTATTTTTTTCATAGGTCCTCCCATGCCATCCTCCTCATCTAGTCCATCAGTTATCGAACATTCACACTCCCCTCCTCCATCACCCAACCTCCATGACAACCAGAGGTGGTTATTAAGTAATAATGCGAGCCAGCCAGTTCAGGACTCTGATACAGATGAGGACTATACTGCCAGCTCATATCTAGTGCAGACCGGTACTGTTTCAGTTTCTGTCCCAGGTCATGGTAAGAAGAGGACACTTTGTCCATAGTTTGAATGTGTTTTTCTTTTCTATCCTCTTATGAAATTGCCTGATAAGAATTAAATTGGAAATAAATTTGTATTTTAAACTTGTTTTCCCATGAATGTGACAAAATGATGCGTCTGCTTTGAAAATATTGCAGCATGAACAACTTCTAATAACTTTAACATAACTTTCTAATATATGAGAGCTTGTTTAAGTTATTTTTAGATGCATTAGTTGCATGTAGCAAAAGCCACTGATGACTTGTTGTGTACTGTGCCTCGTAGCAATGTCTGATGAGCTTGTAGTTGTGGGCCTTCTTAATGGGCAGGCTGCCCTGGGGTGAAACACCGTGCTCAGCCTCTGAATAACGTGAGGAGCATTTTGTGCTCCCTCGCTGAGCTGAGCGGGTGCCGGCAGCCCCTGGGGTTGCCCCTGGGCAGGCGCACGGGGTGGTGTGCCCGGTGCTCCAGCTTGAGGATGTAGGTGCAGGATGCAGGTTACACGGTCAGGGAAGGGAATGGTGGCCCCAAAGATGCATGCGTGCATGTTTCCCATTCCCCCAGTCCTGGGAACCAGGGAGGGTGGCACGCACCTGAAACCCCGCTGAGCTGACCCTTTATACTTCTTGCTGTAAGTAACCAGACTTTTATGGCCTTTTCCTGTCAATGCAGAAATAGTCATAGGGATGCATTTTTGCTGTATGGCTGGAATATGTTTTCTTGGGATAGTGGGACAGGAAAAATCATTTCTGAATTTATGGCCCTGCCCCGAGAGATGAGCAGAGCCTGGGAGGAGCCGGCCCTTTCCTGGCGCGCTCGTGCGTCCTGCGCGTGAAGCCGTGCCCGGCGATCAGCCCCTGGAGGGGTTGGCAGGAGCGTTCAGAGCGTGGCCTCCGCGGCCGCGCGTGGGGCACCTCCGTGTTGCAGAGCAGAATCTCCGTGTGCCCCCCTCAGCTTGGAGCGGGGCTTTGGGGCAGTATGGAAGAGAGCGTGCGCTGAGAAGAGCGGTGTGCGTGCGTGCGTCAGCTCTCCTTTCGTGGTTTTGTGCCTTTGGAAAGGCAGCATGGCCTGCTGGAAAAATCAAGATGCTTAGATTAAGATTTTAAAAACTGGTTGTTTTATTTTTGCATGTTCAGTGACTTGCTCAATATTCATCTGTGAAGGGCCCAGAGAAACAGTTTAACGTGCCGAGTTTGTAACCAGGGTGCCTTGTGAAGATGTCTCATTTCTTTTATGTCTATGAATGTGAAATCTATTAGACAGATTAGACAGATCTATTAGAAATCTATTAGGTTTAGCTTGGTAAATCAGTGGGTTTAGATTGCTGTTGTATCTACCAGGCTTTCTTATACCAAAAAAAAAAAAAAAAAAAGAAATAGCAACAGAAAACTGCTAAAAATGTTGAATTTTGGCGAAGGGCGCCTTACAGCCCCTAACCTCTTAGAAAGCCTCAAGAAGCCAGTAGGTATTTTTCATTCCTCTAGGTTTTTGCCGCTGCTGAGATGTTCAGCAGTTACTTGCCACTGGGAGTCTAATAGCTTTGAGAAATGTTCCTTAGAGTCATAGAATCATTATGGTTGGAAAAGACCTTCAAGATCATCAAGTTCAACTGTATTCCCTTTCACTCCAGGCGGGCCAAAGTAAGTTCAGCTAGCTACAGCCAGTCAGAAGCTAATGTGTATTGAGAAGGTTGTCCTTGGTGAGACTATAGCTAGCCAGAAGGGAAAAATAATCTTTCTCTGCACAGTACGTGTTCATCTTCTCATCCTGGCCATTAATGAAAATGTTAATCTTTGCCCCAGTATTAACCCCTTTGGGACACCATTGATGACTGGCCTCCAGCTGGACTGAGTACCGCTAATCACAGCCCCCTGAGCCCAGGAGTTCAGCCCGTTTTCAGTCTCCCGCAGTGTCTGTTTGCCTACCCTGGGCTTCATTAGCTCATCTCTGAGGCCGTTGCAGGAGACGGTGTCAAAAGCCTTGCTGAAGTCGAGGTGAACACCCACTGCTCTCCCCTCATCCGCCCAGCCAGCCAGCTCGTCACGGAGGGCGCTCAGGGTGCTTGGGCAGGCTTCCCCCTTGAGGAGTGAATCCGTCCTCCCTGCTCTCAACCACCTTCCTCTCCTTCGCTTTTGCAGCGGTTGAGGTGAGGCAGTTCCTCCTCCCTGCCTTTCTTAAACCCACGTGTGAGCACTTCAGTGTCCACGTCCAGTAGACGCCCTTGCAGCTTCTACTTTATCCTGCCAAAGCATCAGTATCAGTGATATCTATAGGCAGTTATGTATACACACTCATCTAGTAGTGCCAGCAGTTACATATATATATATGTGTGTATATATATGATGCAGTTTTAATGATCTTTCTCTCTCTCCACAAGATTAGACATTCTAAAAGCATTTCAACCTGCTAACCATAGATACTGTGTTTGTGAATGCTGTAAATAGCTGTAAATAGGGTTAGTTTGTCCTATTCCTAGAGAAGATGACAGCAGGAACTCTCATAAAGGGGCAAGTTCCAGCTGTGCAGTTGGCTGCAGGATCAGTGATAGTGTTGCCTGAAAATCAGGGTATTTCCATCCAAGACATGGCTTTGCCTCTGGTTAGTTTCTTGTATTGCAAGCTTTCGGCCTATACTGGAACATAACAGTAAGTAACAGTAACAGTAAGTTTTAATACTGATACTAATAGTTTATAAGTTAGCTACAGGTTTCTTGTACTGAATAGTTTTTATTTTTGGATAGCAGTTTTGCTAGTATGCAGATCTACCTTCGAAAGTTAACATCCTTTAACCTTGATATGTTCTCGTTTGAGTAATGTATTTTCTTTAGCTAGTATGCCAGCTGATACAGCAAATATTGCACTTTCAGTGGAAAAAGTTTGGGGTTTTGTTTGTTTTTCGTTACTAGCCTTCTTTTAATACACCTGGATGCAAAAAAGGCTTTCTATGCTATTTAATATTAATGGGTGCAAAATAACTCCAGTGCTGTGTTCTGGATGATTTATCCAATGTTTATATTGGCTAGGGGAAAATGCAAAAGCACTTTAGGCACATTTAGGATGAAAAAGGTACTGACTGAAAACAATTGTATTATTGAACTGTTTTCAGTTATATTGAATTTATGTGAACAAGAAGTTAAATTACCCTTTCGTCAGTCTGGGCAAATATCTGTTTTGTTTTCTTTTAAACTCAGTTCATTTGATCAGTGTAGCAACCTCCTCAAGTTTTAAAGAATCTGAGCATGTATTTAGAATTATATTTACCTGTGCCTTTGGCTTGGTTAGTTTGTTTTGCTGACCAATGGGAAATAGCTTTTATTTGTGGAATTAGCTAAAAGAGAATAACTAATAATTCTCATTTCTGTGTTCACTACATGTGGGGAGAAAAGATCTTCGTGGTGAGATTGCTAGTAGCTTTAAAAAATTCAGGTCAAGTAGGACCGTAGAAGTGTTGAGGATGATTTGCTAAGAATCATTTCTATAAAAGGGGTTTGATAATATGGGTAAATTTCAGGAGGACATAAATTTTAAGGCCATCAATCTTAACAGTGTTCCTTTACGTGGCATCCCCAATTTATTCCAGCTTTTATTGTTCCTCCTCTTCGCGGTGCAGCTCAGGATATCAACTGTTCTCACAGTCAGCCAGCCTGTCCATGGAGTTCAGAACAATTGATCAGTATTATAAAAGCCATTTTTAGAACTCCTGGAAATTTTAAATTGTTTTTAAGAAGACTACTGAAGCAGTTATAAGGAGCGGGAGCATTCTGAATATGTCCCCAGGGAGGAAGAACAGCTCTTTAAATGAGGGAGAAGGAGCTAGAAGTTGGGAGGAGGAGAGACTGTAAGATTGAGGTAGGGGTTTTCTCTTTATGTAATAAAATCTGTTTATGAGCAAGTCATGCAAAGTTTTTATTTAAGGATTCTGATAAGCTACTTAACTTTTTTCCACCAAAAATGATAGATTAATGGGAATTCGGAAGGGAATTTGTTCAAATTAGTAGCTTATCTTTCAACAGACAGACATATTGTAATGGAAAATACAGTGCTAAGTTGTCAGGTTAAGCAGAGCCTATGAAGAAAAGATATAGTTAAATGTTAGTTCTTATTATTGACAATGGAGATGAAGAGTCTGAATTAGAAATTCAGATTCGGGTTTTTTTTTACTCCTAAATCAGAAACATTATGGCAGAACTATCAAATACAAAATAGAGAAATATCTGTTTGACAGCAGCGTTTGTAACATGTATTTGAACATTTAAGTTGTACAAGGCTGTTGTGCCTCTTAGATAACAGCTTGTGATGATCATTCATCTGATGGAAGATTGGAAACAAATTTCAGTATAATAAATGTTTCGCAGTTGTCCTTGACCAAGGGTTTGCCAGGTGAGACCCACAATAAGCAAGATTTTGCCCAGCCACATGGGGGTTTTAGAGTGATTGTCCTTTTTTTTGCTCAAAATGTCTAGAATGTAAGTTAGGAAATCCAGAGCCAAACTTTCACATTTTGATTTGTGAAGGAGGGAGAACAGCCAAATGATGTTGGGAATGGTGGGACACAAGAGCTCTTCGTGCTCAGAAGCCTCAATGTATGCCATCTAACCCTACAGACACCAAATTGCCTATATATAATTCTCCTACGAACATAATTTGAGGCCTTTTGTTCCTGATGACTCAGTTGAACTTGATGGGAGAAATTATAGAGAAGTGCCTGTCATAAAGAAGTGATGACTATTTTATCATACCATAATGTCCTGAGGCCAGTGGCAGAACCTTCTGCTTTGCACAAGCACCTGGGAGAATACAGACCAAATGCTCAAGCCTGGCAAGGAGTAATGAGCAACACACGTACAAAGTTTAGGTGGGATTTTGTTAGTTTGTTGTTGTTGTTAAATCTCAGATTCTCCTGCCAGCTATCATGTTTTATTTTTCTTCCCAGATATCTCAGTTACCATATACCACCCTAACTGAGCAATGCCTTTCTTGTACAGTTTCCTTGCTGCCAGAAGCATAAGAAGTGGAGGGATCAATGGAAGTGCACACAGGGATTTGTGTTAAAAAGCAGTGGAATGAGCAAGTGGCTTTCGGGCACATTTTCCTCCTTTGCAACTCTTGCAGTTGCTCCTGCAAGTGGGAAAAACTCCTGTTCTGCCTGGAAAGCAGGGGACCATGTGATTGCTCCACACATGTCCCCATGGGCTTGGCAGAGATTTGGAAATCACATGTGAGCATTGAGAAGACCCGTGACAAGTTAAGTCAATGTCTTAGAAGAGCCTGCTTTGTAGCAGTCCTGCAAAACCCTTGCCAGTCCCTGTTGCAGCATCGTTGCGGTGCCGCAGTGAGTGCGCAAGGGGAGCTGGCTGTGAGGCTGGATTAGAGCTTGGCGTGTTGGGCTGTCATGTTCCGTGTAATGAAGAGCAATTTAGTTCTGATTATTGGGGAACAGAGGGAGAATAAAAAGTGCTGAGGGAGAAGGAAACTGAAACATGATGGCTTAAGGCAGAAAGCTTAAAAGCTGGTTGGGCTTTTTTAGTGAAGTGTAAATTTGTTTCCTTTTTTCTTCATTATTCTAAGTAAAGAATTGGCAGTCCATCTGAATTCCCTGGAAAAAATCGCTCTAGGTATCCAAGTACCCTTTTTTCCTTGTCTTCTTAAATCATTATCCACTGATTTTTTTTTCCTGTTATCAGTAAACCCATGCTAAATTAAGATTTGTCATCATTATGTCAGTACATATATTCTGTTTACCGGTCTGACACTGATGCTCAGAAATGCTACTTGAAAAATGAATTCTGGTTATTTTGGAATTGTGATAAATTAAAAATAATAGAACAAACTTGAAGGAGTTACACTGAGGAATATCATAGGAATAAGCTATGAACTTAGTCTTCTTTAACATCATTAATTATATGAATGAAGGAGTTAAAGTGGCAATAATAAAAATTCCTAATGATACTAAATGGCAAGAGTTCTGAGCACCAATTGGGGACAGCAAGTTAATAGAAAAGGACAAAGAAAGATAATAAATCATATGGCTGGAAACTAACAACATGAAATTATAACTGAAAAATGTAAGCTCATCTGAGATTCAGAATACTCGGGAGAAGTCCAAGGGGGAGAAATAGAGACTATTCATGATACTGAGCACCAAATCGGAGATTAATTTGCAGGATGGTCTGACCAACAAGTATAGTTTGAGCCAGACGTACAAATAGACCAGAAAAGAGGGTTTCACAGATGTAACATTAATGATATCATCTCCTGTCTGGAAACACATGAATTGGGGCAATTAGTAGGTCAGAGGAATTAGTGCATAGGAACAGGCAAGAGAACTAAACCTCTGCTCTGTGTAGAGTTTGTACTCTGTCTGCCTAAGTACTAGTTAACATTAGAGACAAGGAACGGAACACTGAGTGTACCCTACACGTAAAGAAATAATTAAAAACAACAGAGGGAAAATCAGAAAAGGAGAGATTAGGCTGAGTGTCAGGCACAATGATCTAGCAGTGCGCTGCATTGAGATGTCCAGGGGAATCCCGAGGGAAATGGCAGAGGCTCTGTCACTTGTAACATGAAATTAAAATGAATAAAAACATCAGAGTGATATTGCTGAGAACAAACCTCTGTGGTGCAGGAGAAGGTAGGCCAAAGTAACCTCCTGGAGCTTTGCTAGTAACGTGTGTGTGTGTGTGTGTGTGTGTTTCGAACACAAGACTCGGCAGTTTATAGCGGATTTCATGCCAGCCTGCACGGTGACTGCCTCGCTAGCAGCATGCGCAAGGCAACAGGTTCCCTGTTTAAACTGAACTGAAAACCCTGGGCTGTCCAGTGTCCCAGGCTTCCCTCTGCAACCATCCACGCCTGCCACACGAAGGCATCTGCAAAGCAGCTGCGCTCCCTTCCCACGCACCAAACGTCTGGCATCCTGCAAAACTACCAAATCCCACGGCCTCCCCTCAATAGAAGCTGACAATGTCTTTTGGGCATGTGCGTACCATGCAAATATTTCGTAAGCAAACGTGTTTGATACACACAAATTCAGCTAGCAATAGCTGACAAGCTGTCTGTAAATACGGAATAAGTTCATTCTTGACTGGAGCATTCCATAAAAAATTATACCGATTTTTATCTGAGGCCTGAGATAGATTGTCATGTTGCAGCTGCCGTGCAGCAAGGCTTTTGGGGCTTCCTCGGCAGCTCCAGAGGCATTTTTTCTCTTGCATTCAGCATCAGGCAGTGCAGAAAGGCCAGTATCCTTCAGGTGCAGATCAACTAATTTATCTGTTCCACATGCCTGGGGCAAATATAGTTGCATTAAAAAAACTTAACAAATGTGTCCTGAATGCTAGCCAGTTTATTTTTTATCCTTTTCAGATGTTTGGTTTCATTAATCCATCTTTTTATTCTTTTTCTCTGGCTTCATAGCCAAACTTCTGTCATCATTATTCCCTTAATGTACAAAAATGTACATTTGTTCAATTTAATTAGGCATTCAGCCTGTTTGCCAAGAGCAAATTAAAGTTTCCACCATCTCACCTTCACCCCGCCAAAATCAAATTTTGCAAAGTGGTGGGCAATTAGTTCTTACATCCAATTGTTGTAGTCTTGTTTTTCTCTTATAATTTTTTTGTAGTTTTCGATCTCTGTTACTTAATAGAAGAGCCAAGACCAATTATTTCTCCTCAGATTGTGGCCTTTGCAGCCTTCAAAGAACAGTCTCCCCCACACCTCCTGTATCATTAGCTGGAAGATATCTTTCCAAAGACGATTTCGGCCTCTTCACAAATCAAAGGATCGAGAGTGACAAATTCTCCTTCTTATACTCGAATGCATGCCAGATGGGACAACCTGCCAACTGTGTATCGTATTGCGGATGCGATCTGATGTAGAGACAGCTCCCCTCCTCCCTTCCCTGTCAAAAATCGTATTATAAAAAAATCATGCATGGTAAGAAAATCTGTGAAGATAAATTGATTTTGAAATAAAGGGAAACAGCAGTGCAGAATACAGTTTTATAAGATGATCAGAGCTGCATCCAAATGTCAGAGAGCTTATCTTGAACAAACACCTACCTGGGTCTCTACATGAGTGTGGGAAGGACAATGTATCCGTTTGCTCTTCGCCCCTGCTTGCATGCCTTGACTGCCTTGATTACAGGAGAGACCTTCCTAATTGCTAGGGAAGGAATCTTAATTTAAATTCTGTTGTAGTTAAACAGCAGCACCCTGAAGTTGCAGTCAAGAGCCAGGATGTACTGTTCTTGTCAGGAAAAGTAGGCTCCAACAAATTTATAGTGGACATTAATTTGTAATACAAAAGATGAAAAGAGGAGCGGCCACCTCGGAATTTTGCTTTTGTTATAAATTATGAAGCTGGGGACTTGACCCAGCTGTTCAGGCTGACTTCCAGCCTCCCTGAGTACGTCGAGGTGCAAAGGGTATGCAAGTGCACAGCAAAGAGCTTGCCCGAGGTCAGAACTAAACTCAAGCATCGTGCGTCAACAGGTTAAAATCTCATTTATGGTTTTCCACCATTCTAGTTCAGAGAAAGATCTAATATTTCAACTCTGAGCAACAGAGAGAAAGCTGGTTTTTTACAGATGTCTTATTTAGGAAGCGAACAGTGAACATCTTGCCTGTGCTACTGTTCATTCATCACTGAATGGCAACTTCTTCAACCTACAGCTTTGCAAGCCCATCTTACCAGCTCTAGTACTCCCTGAGCCTCGATAACTTAAATAATTCAAAAGTTCTTCCTTTTTTCATTGAAGGTTGTGGGGTTTAGATAAAACTTTGAATTTATTGTCTGGTTTCTGAGTCTTTAGTCTGCTCTTACTTGGTCTTTTTCATCTTTTTTTTTTTTTTTCTCTCTTTTTCCGTCCCACCCTACTGGAAGGGTTGGTTTGTTGGTTTGGTTGTTTGTTTTCATTTACTTAGAATTGTAATCGCTGTTACGGCAAAGAGCTGGGCCTTTGGAAAGCACTCCCGCCTACCAGCTTGGTAAAACTTGGTACAAAATGTTTGAATTTAGTAAGGGACCGAGGTGCTGTTCAGTCCTGCAGATTGTGCAAATCCTTCCTCCTGCTGGGTTGAGTCCTCAGTTACAGCTGAAGAAAATAAGACCTGTGCAAACATGAAAGACATGATTTCTTGCTTAGTTTTTCTGAATGAGTGTGCTAAGGCCTGATTCCCTGCTTCAGAAGAGCCCGGGATTGCCCTTGGAGGAAAGGGAAGTTGCCAGAGCAGTAAGTAGTAACACAAGTGAGTCACTGGAATGCATCTGCAAGATAGACATTTTATCCTATGGTGTTGAAAAAGTCACTGTAGCCAAAAATAAAGCGTTTGGCAGAGCAACAAAATACGATTTTAGTTGGTGGTGGCTTTTGGCTTCCCTTTGAACTGTACTTTGGATAACTCTAAGTTGGAGGACAGTTGTCTGGTGCTTTAAGCAAGCAGCTTGCTGGAAGTAAGCAGGACTTTTGTAAGCTCTTCACAAGAGAAAAAAATGAGTATTTTTCACTTGATTTTCTAAGTAAAAAAGGGGAATGGATGACTGAAATCTTAAGAGAACTTATCGTAAGGTTGCTTTGAAAAGTACATGTCTAAACAGTTGAATGCCATTAGTCTTATATTCTTTATACTTTTGAAAGCTTCAAAAATGGAGCAGTTGAAGGATGTTGTTTATTAAAGCAGCTGTGAATTAGTAGAGAAGTTGGTTGTGATTGTAAACATGTGATAAGTGTCCAAAGATCCATTTTTCTTTAATTAACTCATAACATTAATTACTCGTTTGTAATTTTTGCTGGTGCTGAAAGATTAGAAAGCAGCACTTCACCTTGTTGCCACAACAGTTTAAAATAACACTTAGATAAAAAACCATCCATTAACGGAAACGATAACTGGTTCCTCTTCAGATTCAATTTCCCGTTCCTTTGCTATGTTATGGGTCTCTAGGTATGCATCACTTCTAGCATATTATCAATGCTTTCCAAAGCTTCAGGGCTACTCTCCAAGCGTAATTCCTGCGCCCTTGGACCTCGTCCGCAAAAAGGCCTCTCCATTTAGGATCTCTCTGCGTCTGGCTGGGCCGCTGACGTGAGTCCCTTTGTCACTCGCCCATTAAGGGTAGGCAGGAGCAGTAACCCGACTTTTCAAGGCTGCGGAGATGTGACTGGGAGGCACGTGGGCCTGCCTCCCTCATGCAAGGCCAGGGATTGCTATTGTCAGATGCAGTGGGCATGAAAGCAGCAATTTTACAGCACAAAAACTCCAATAACATTTACTGCGGTTGGCTGGGATTGCAATGCACACAGGCACTGCTCAGTCGGGGCTGCTTAAGCACCAGCTTCCCTTGGCTTTTTGCCAGGCTGCACATTTCAGAGAGGAGCCCTTCCAGGGGGAAGAGTTTCCCTTGTAACTGGCTGGGGGGTAAACAGAGCGGTCAGGCATGGTTTATTGCGTTACATACTTGACTATGCCTGGTAGCATGCAACAAAATAATTGGTAGAATTATTTTAATCATTAGACCCCGTACGTATGAAATACCTTTTCCAAGCCAGGGAAAAAAAAAAAAAAAGCAAAAGACACGCAGGGATGTGATGTTTCTTTCTGCTAAGTTGATGGTTGTTTATTATAAAAGGCTAAAAATATTCTCTCTGTGGGAATACTGTATGTTTACACTAGTATCCCTGCTACAGTTAGAGAAAACTGAATTAATTTGCCTCTTTATTGCTATTCTTCTCTCGCATATAAATTCCATAATGGTTAACAGCTCGTTACTGTGTGGAAGGATAGGTCTGTGTATGTAACAGGACACTTTATAATAATAATAAAAAAACTGTTTTGAAATACTGTATATGCAAGGTAATGACAAATTAAAAGAAAGTCACTGTAAATTCTGCTATTGGTCTAACTAATCTGTACCTTGATAAGTCTGTCTTGCAGTAATTAAGAGTAAACTTACCTCCCTGTTGCCATAACCTGGAGACTCTGCGTGAAATACTCTTATGTGCATTTTTAAAACCCCCAGTTTAACACTGACTAGCACTATTTAAACAACGTATAAGTGAATTTATATCTACTAGAGCAGATGTTACGAGAGCTGAATATACAGAAGGCTGACTTGGTTACCACTGAGTAAAAATACCAGCTGCTGTTCAAGTCTTTCAGTTCATTCAGAAAGCCTCAAAGAAGGGTCCAGCTTTCCCTTGGGCTTGTTTCTAGGACTTGTTTTCGGGGGCTTATTGGTGAGTTCATTTGTAATTCCAAAGACTGCAGCGTTTGGGGGTTCTTTTGCTTGCTTGTTTCTATTTTGTCTTTTTTTTTTTTTTTTCCTGCAACACACTTAGTTATTTCTCCTCAGCGGTGCGAGCGAACGCGCTCGGGAGAAGCTCAGAGGAGCGTCGGCAGAAACCTGCAGGTTTCCCGGTCGCTCCCGCATGGTTTGCCCCGTGCCGAGCAGGGAGAAGGCAGGAGCAGCAGTGACCTTGCGGCTCCGTGTCAGCGGCCGCCCGTACGGCCCGCGCTGGAGGGAGCGCGCGGCGCCCTCCTAATGAATCGTGCCTTTGGTTCCCCGGACGAGCTTTTACAGCTGGGCTCGGGCTGTCATTGCTGCTGGGGGGAGATGGAGCTAAGTGCTGAGATTGTTTCGCTGGCCCGTGGTGGAGAGCGGAGAGGAGCAGCAGCCTTCATGAAATTCACACTCGTGTTTCTTCGTGTTCTTCACCCGTTCCTGACGTGCTGCTGATTTGCCAGCAGGCGCTCTAGATGGAGGCGGTAGAAATGGCGAAGCTGAAAGATGCAGTTTCATGAAGCAGCTGCATATTAGCAAAGAAGCTGGTTGTGATTGTAAACCTATGATAAGTGTCCAAAAATCTACTTTTTATTAATTCATTTGTAATTTTTGCTGGTGCTGAAAGAAGGAAAAGCAGCACTTCACCTTTTTAATATTCTTGACATTACAGTTTAAAATAATGCTTGGATAAAAGCGCCCATAATAGAAACGGTAACTGGTTCCTCTTCAGATTCAATTTCCAGCTCCTTTGATGTCATGTGGGACTCTAGGTGTGCATCATTTTTAGCATATTTAGCTGTCTGATTCGGAGATAATCACAGAGTCATTGTTTCTTTCTCAAGTCTTTAGTTGTGTTTTTCAGGAGACACACTAAGAAGTTGTTAGGTAAGCCCTGTAATGGGTGTTTTCCCAGGGTCGCTGCAGCATTTTGCCTCAGCTGCCCTTCCTGTTGCCTCAAGGCAGTTCCTCAGTGGCCTGCAGTATGGAGCGTTTTCTATTCGGTTATAGCTCAGTACGAGTAACCAGAAGCACGGAGCCGTGCAGGGATCTCCGCCTCACCCAAGTAGGATTAACTCTTATTTTAACCAAGTCACCCGTAACTGGAGTGAATGCGGCTATTGTGCGCATGGAGGGCCGCAGAGAGACAGGTTGGTGATAGACATTTTTAAAGCTCCTTTCTGGTTTCCCCGAAGCCCTTGGGGCGCAGGGCTGAGGGAAGGGGCAACCTCCCCCCTGCGCCAGGGTTATTTGTGCTCCTAGCTGGGCCCTGGGGTGGCCGCTGTGGCCGAGGAGCATCTGCGGAGTCAGATCCAAGCAAGGTGACCTGGTCTGCCCGGGTTTGTGCTGTCTCCAGCAGCAGTTGACACTGGGCTACATCAGAATTTCTATTAAAGAAATACGCGGTGGTCTGGAGGTTCTCTCAATTTGAGCTTAAATCTTGGATTTTTAAAAATTTATTTATTTGAGTGTGACCACAATGCTTTGTATGTATAGAAAATTCCTTACGGAGAGTTAAAGCAGAAGCTAACAAAGAATTGAATCCTTAAGAGAACGTTTTAACCACACAACTCTCTAGGTGCAAGTACCTGGTAGCTCTGTGCTGAGGAAGTTGGGGAGGCTCCTGTGTCCTTCATGCATGCGTTAGCAAGGCTGAGTTTCTTTTGTAGTGGTCTCTACATGTGCACTTTGTGACTATGAATTTTGAAGCCGCAGTGCTATCAGATTTAAATTAAAAGATATTTACGTGTGTGTTTTGGGCAGGTGGAGAGGCCACAGCTTCAGCTGAAAGTTCAAGAAATTGGAGCATAGACAAAAAATCAAGAGAGCAATTAAAAGATTGTTTATTTTTAACTTTTTTACGTATGGCTAGTAGTATAGGATAGAAAGCATAAAACCATGTGAACAATAAATAGTCTATAATCAATGCGCTATCCTCCTTTTTGGTGACATTTGTCTCTCACTTTATCCAAGTGCAAACAAACAGGTAAATCCTGGCTGAAGTAGGTTGTAATTACCCCATATTTGTGTGTCTGGCTCCCATTTCTGGGCTTGCATGATTATAACAGAATTTGAAATGTATGTGAAGAGACACAGAGAGAAGTATATTCTCTTGGTTACGACTTGAGCAATTCAGCAGCATCTGTGGAAAGCCTTTGGGAAAAGCTCTTAGAGCTGTGAAATACAGGAGCTGGGAGCCTCGCTGCTCTTTCACTGCCTCATCTATACTGCTCTGCTCCGCTTTGCTTCCTTCAGAGATCTTTGAGGAGGAAGAGGGGATAAAAGCATTAGCAGATCCAGTATTTCCACAAGTCAAAAACCACTTTATCTGCTGACAAAAGCACCCAGCGGTTTCCTTGCCATGGTCTCTGCCTCCAAGAGCAAACCCCCGTTGCCACTTTGTGGGTTAATAATCCCCAAACGGGAATGCCCACGCAGGAAGGAGGTTACCCCTTGCACACCCGTTGCCAGCAGTGGCTGCGAGACGCGAGCGCAGCCGAGCGCTGGCGCCCTGGAGCCTCTCGCTCTGCGGCCCCAGGAGCCGGTGCCAACGTGGCCCCCCTTTCCTCTTCACTTGGGGTGCTTCTAGCCACGGCGTGAAAGGTGGTTCATGGTGCTAGTGCTGAGGCATGGCAGCGAGCATCCTAAGTCTGGTTCTGCATGGATTAGGGAGACTGTTACTCACCATCCCATATTGGTGGGGTTTTTTTTGGTTTTGGTTTTTGCTGTTGTCCAATGCTCAGGTCTTTTGCAGAGAGCAAGCGTGAATTGCACTTGCCTTCAGGGCTGTCCATAGCTGGTTAGGGGACAGTTTCTTTGGATATTATCCTTCCTCTTGAAAAAAAAATGAGCAGGGAGGTGTTCCTCCTAGGTTCCTCCTAGGTTCCTTCCAGTCTTAATGGTTTGTAGGCACATTAAGGCAAAGCAGAGTAGAGTGAATGTAGGTTGGAAAGTAGAGAGAGTCCTGGACACTTCTGTCCCGACTTCCTTTCCTCATGACTCACTTTTTTACCTCCTTCTGCGGTCAGAAGTGCTGAGGATGCCAGGCTGTCAAATGTAAGGTACAGTAGGTACAAGTAGAGGGAGCCTTTTGAACCCTCAAGCGTTCTGTGTTCCTGGACTTTTTTTTTTTTCCCCTCACATTCTTTGGAGGGTTTTGCTTTTCTACTTGCTCCATCTTAGTTTTAATCCTTCTCATCCTTTAAGTGTGCTCTTTTAATTTCCTCTTTTTATACCCCACGAGCTTTGAAGGCTTCCCTTTCTCATTGATTAAGTCATTTATCCTTTATTAGACCATTCCATCCCACTTCCTACTTTCTCTTTTATCCTTTTCTCTTTTCTTTTTTTTTTTTTTTCTTCCCTTCATGGACTCTTTTCATATCATCCTCTCCTTGTTCAGGCTTCCTGCCTCCCCCTCCTCTCTGCCTTTGTTGTTTTCTCCATGGGACAGGTACCTCTCATGAAAAGGTGCTTTGTTCCGAATGTATCTGCCTTGGGGCAGCTATTTAATGAAAAAATCAGTTTTCCGAGCTCCTATCCCTCTGAAGCCCTACGCAATAAATGCCAATTACAGTTTTACACAATTAAAATAACCATGCAATATTTATTTTTTATTATTAGTGTCTCCTCATTAAAGAAGTAGTGCTATGTCGTGTGTATGTTTGCGTTTTTTTGAAACACAAAATAAAGACAATGCTTTCCTTCTAATCCATGTTAGTCTTTGCTATCAAGAATTTCTTTAACCCTTCTTTTCTTTTGTGAGTGCGTTCCAGCCATCCGTGGAAGAGTCAGCAAAACACAAACAAAATACTTATAAGAAGTCTAGTTCTTTTATAATCAGGGATGGAAGCTAACATCCTGCCCTCTTCTGATCCCACTTATACTCCTGGGGCAGGAAAGCTGTTAGAAGAGATGAAAATTGATCAAAAAAGAAGGGCAGACTTTTCTCCTGATGGCTGTGGTGGTCACCGGGGGAATTGGCAGTTGTGGCGAGGGGGCGGTGGAGAGCGATGCAGGAGAGCGGCCGTCTCAGGTGGTTTCCTCAGTGCAGAATAGCCCAAACCTTTTGGGTGCTGCTCCTGGGAACTGAGTTTGTCCTGGATGCCCCGTCGTGCTTTTAAGAGGATTAAAAGCTGAAACGAAGGCGAAGTTGGTACAGGTAACAGCGCTAATTTCCTCAAGTGTGACTGGTTTAGCTCTACAGAGCAGCTGATCTCTGTCTCCTCAGTGAGATGCACTTAACCTGAAACACCAGTCTTTCATGTGTGGGTTTGACATCAAGGGGTTGCTTGACACTCGCTGTGCAGAAATTAACATCTTTGTTGTTTTTCCACATCCATTTTCTATTCATCGTCTCTGTCTCGTCCAGTCTTCTGTTCCCACCTCATACAGTGTTGTACTGCTGCTTGCAGTGCACAGCCTTGTGCAGACGGCTAGGTTTTAGCAGCTGAAGCTCTTCTGATGATTGTGACGGAAATTAGTGTGTTTTATAAATAAGGATCTTTCTTCCCCTCCCCTAGAATTTTGTTGACATTATTAGATGATATTTTAAAAGTCAGATTTTTACCAGACAAAATTCAAGTTTGGAATTGCAGGTTTCGCAAAAGTGATTAATGGTATAAAGAATTATTGAAAACAGTTTGAGGAACTGTGTTCTTGGTAGCGTTTCATGCTCAAATAGTCCTATTAGATAAAGTATTTTTGCTCCAGAGGTGACAGGCAGTCAGCGAGTAGGACTTGAGCAGCATGACTGTATGTAAAAAAGATTGATTGCTTTTTGCATAAGTGGAAGGATCACAATATTAGGGTGGCATCAGGATATGATTGCAAGTGGCAACACATCTGTGTCTATGTGTGAGATGAGTGATTAACTGATGGACGGTGGATAAACAGAATTGAGATGTGCTGGGGAAAAAATGGCATTTTAGCCGGTGCTTTGAAGCTTTCAGTCGAATTGCTGCTGGTTTGGGGATGCCCTATAGTTCATGCAAGTGGGGTCAATCCTTTTGGGAGGGAAACAGATATGCTTTTCCTTGGAGAGATCTCCACGGTTCGTTTTGCCCAGCATGCAGGTCCGTAGCCGTGCTCTGCACACCAGCCTGCTCGTCGGCAGAATCTGGGGTGGCCTCGAGCCCTCCTGCCTGCTCTGGGAGACACCACAGCCTGGGCTGGACCCTCAGACAGCCCTCCTGTTGTGCCGGGCCGCTTTGCGAGAGCCTCGGGTGGGTCTCCTGCAAGCAGTCAGCTGGTGGGACCCGGAAGGAGTAAGGAATAACCTGGAGCAGGGTGAGGTGCTGGGCACGTCTCTGGGGAGCTGCAGATCCAAGGGTTTCTTCCGCGTGCCCTAGGAGCATGTTGGGACCAGGCACTTCAAAGCAGAGAAAAATCACAACGCTAGCATAGTTGCTGCTGTTATATCCTAGAGCAGCAGTTGGTCTTGGATGCTTTTCTCCTTCCCTTGTCAAAAGTCCTTTCCTCCATTTTTTTTCTCATCCTTCACCACTCTTTCTTCAGTGTTTTTTAATGCTCTTGTATGCTAGTGGGAAACATTTTTGACATGTGTTAGTGGTTGTCTCTACACATTTGCCACTGTACTTGTTTTTTTTTTTTTCCTTTCCCTGTTGTTTGCAGTTTTAAGGGATTTCATTGCCTCAAGGCTAGTATTTCCTTTTTTCCTTAAAAAAAAAAAAAGTATTTTTTCTAAAAGGACAAGGAATATAACTTACCAGCTAATAAAAATTTATATTTTATTGTCATCTCATATTTTAGAAAAAAGTGAGCATGTTGATTCTAATTATATTATTGGTTTATCAGTCTGGGAATTTCATAACTGTATTTCTCAACCATATGTTCAGTATGTCATTATTAGACTTATGCTGCAAAAATGCACTGTGTAACAGAACAATATGAATTGCCCAGGCTATATTAAGATTTAGAATCAAGCACACAAAGAAAGGTGAAAAAAAATGTGTAGGCTTCACATCTAGGATTATAATCCTTTAAATCTCTATTCACCTGTAAATTTTAATTACAAATTACTTCTTTTGTTGTTATTGTACTGAGTGTCTGCAAAGGAAACACACTGACTCTGTAGAAGAAACTACCTTGTAAAAGAAACACCCTCCAAGGAAGTAATTTACATTTATTTATACGACACTCTGAGCCGATTAATGAGACCAATATAATTTTTATTTCAGAAGTAATGGCTTGAATTATTTTCTTCAAAATTATTCATATTTTACTTGGCTGTTTATTTTCTCTTACATCGCTTTCCAGATTTATGGAAGGTACTCGTAATAATTGCGTACTTCATTTGATGCAGTGAATATACGTTGCTGGACAGCCTTGTGCATTGCCTCACATTTTACTTTCGCAGCTGAAGACCAATTTCACTTCTGCATTAATGCATGTAATTGATTATTCAAGTTTGAGGTTTGTTCTTGAGGTTTTGTGGGACTTTTTTCAAGCTACTCTAATATTTGTGTTTATGTTGTAGACGTGCACGATGCACTTCTAAGCTTATGATTCTATACATTGCAAGTCTGACACAAACTCCTATTAGCTACAAGCTACTCCCTTGTAGCTCTGAATACCACAACATGCCAATGCATCATACATCTTCCATTTAAATTATATAATTGTTCCTAGATCAATAGCCAGTAGTTGTTAGTATAGAAGGAAGATGTTTGTAAACATATTTTTTGGCTTTTGATTGTAATTTCCATAATGCCTCTCTCCTGTGGTCAGGAAGAACAGGAAAAGTGAACTTTTCTCCCTGGGGCTTTTGTGCTTGTATACGGTGGAGGTGGGAGCGGTGTACAGCCTTGTTTCTGCATCCAAGGAAGGATCTCATCCATAGCCAGCACTTGGTTTTTGCCTGAACCTAGTGATTTCAAAACATCGCTACAGGAGTGTTTTTCCTCTTGTAAACAATAAATGTGCCACATCCTTAAAAGACCAAGTGTGAGACACAGCCATAATTGCTCAGTTTTGGTGCCAAGAATAAATGGTTCGAAGAAAGCTTAGCACCCTTATCCCTAGGGAGATGCAACTTATATCAGGCAATAACACACACAGTAACTTCTCACTTGAGTTCTAGCAGATATCAAAGATATGTCACAAACTAATTGGTATTCATCAAGTGATAGAAAAATGTATTTTTCGTAACATACATTTATACCTGTATACATCTGCCTAAATGCTTATGATTAGTGTAGAGATTCAGACTTACTCCAAGAGCTATTACAGTTTTGCAGATATTATCAATGACTTCATTTATTCTCTCTCATAAGCATAGATGACTCTCCTAGAGCCACGTGCTCCTCAGGTCTCATTATGTTCCTATGTGGGGGAAAAAAAGACAAGTCAACAGGGATCCTTTTACTGTCATAGCAGTGAGGCTAAACGTAGCTTCTCTCTAGCATCTTATTTCTTAATGTTTGCTTTTCAAATAAGTTTCTGTTTGCTCATTAATGATTTTTTGATTTCTCTGTTTCCTTAACCCTGCCGAAATAAATAAATAAATAAAAATGGTGGATGTGGTTAATCTCAGCCCTTAATGAGATGGCCTTTAGCAATTAATTGATAGGCACTGAAGATACTTTTTATATCTGGGTAAAATCCCATCCCTGGCAGATATCAAATTTGCTGTTCTCTCTCATTTCATAGAATCACAGAATGCTTAAGGTTGGAAGGGACCTCTAGAGATCATCTAGTCCAACCCCCCTGCACACGCAGGGTCACCTAGAGCACGTGGCACAGGACTGTGTCCAAGGGGGTTTGGAAGATCTCCAGAGAAGGAGACTCCACAACCTCTCTGGGCAGCCTGTTCCAGTGCTCTGGCACCCTCACTGTTAAGAAATTTTTCCTTAATTCATGTGGAACTTTTGATGCTTCAGTTTCTGGCCGTTTCCTCTAGTTATGTCTGTGGCCACCAGTGAAAAGAGGCCAGCACCATCCTCCTCACTGCCTCCCTTGAGGTACTTATAGACACTGATTAGATCCCCTCTCAGCCTTCTCTTCTCCAGGCAAGAAGAAAAAAGAAAAGGCTAGAGAAGAGCCACCATGATCTCTCACTTTAGTACTGTGAAGCACTTACTTTGGTGGCCAAAGCAATTGAGCTTAGTCCTTCTCTGTGTGGTAGATGAATAAGGAATATTCAGTAGTGCTTATATTGACCATTTTGCATGAAAATGATCTAAGCCAGGGGGTGGAATGTAAAGAGCCTCAAAATAGGCATCATCTCGCTGAACATCATGTGTGATGACAACTCTATGCTGTGGAGATGTGATCAACAATCATAATTGAACTTTACATAAAGAAGCTATAAGAGTCCTACTTGAAAAGCACAGTGAAACTTGAACACACTGACCTAGGAATTGGCCATCATCTCTTAGCTTTCCCAAACAGAAAATTTAGAAAGAACTGCAAGTGGGTTATCGCCAGGATTAGGGAATACCATGGGTATAAATCTGTAGAATCCAAGGTTAATGTCAAGTCTCTGCGATAAAGCATGGGATCCAGAGGCATTGCTGGATGCCTTTATGTGCTTTGCCACCAGTTCCACCAAGCCCCCTAGTTACTGTCAGAGCTAGTCAAAAGCAGGATGCACTCGTCCATGTAGCTGGCCGTTGGCCAAGGCAGACTTGTTGCATGCCAGGAGCTGCAACCAGCTGGGCTCGAGAATAAATACATCCCTTGTCTGTCTTTAGATCAGAGCTTAAGTTTTTTCTTGTGTCTAGACTTGTGCTACCATGTTGAGGTCTGGCAGCTTGCCAGGGAAGTGCTTTGAGGAGGAATTGCTCCTTGCTGTTTCAAGAAGTCCTGTACGGTTGGAAAAGGTTCTGAGTGTAAGTAGCTGAACATGGTCTAAAACCAGACAAGAGCCTTGCTACCTTCATAATTGGCCATGGATGCCTGCCTATCCACCACCTTTTTTGCTCATTGGTTTAAGGCATCAGCCCTCTCCTTAGCTGAGCTGTGAACTTCAGCATCCTTTGGTAATGTCATGTTTGGTCTTCTCTTACTTGACTCTTTCCAAAGAGGAGACTCCCCTGTCTGTACCGCAGTGAGCTCTCTAAAGGAAGGCTGGGATGTCCCATCTTTTACATCTTCCTCAAACTGAGCGTTATCCGCCAAAGCAACATAGAGAGCAAGGTGAGCAAGCTGGAGATACTCAAAACAGAGCACCTGTTGTTCTAGCTGAAGAAACCTGGTTTAGTGGATAATGTGCCTTGTTTCCTGACATTTCTGACCAACCTCCGAATCTTTTCTGGGAATTGTTAGAAGCTTCTTGAAAATCCTCCTGTTTTCAGGAGATTTGGCTATCCGAAGTAAGATTACTGAAATGGAACCATCCACATGCATTTGCCCGGTGCTGTGCACTGTTCCTACCTGCTAAGCGAGATGCTCTATTTGAAAGATCAATCTTACAGTCCTGCAAGGAGGCTGACATTTCTCATTCCTACCATGCTGGTAAAGTTTTTCTTCTCACTCCAGTTTGTGACAGGCACACTGACACATACTTTAAAAAGAGACATTTATTTCCACTGCAATGACTGGTTCTTTGAGCTGATAATGGCAATGTGGATCTCCATTCCCTGTAGTTGAATGCAAGAAATCTGGAGGTGCTACCAAGAAAAATACTTCAAGCTTGTTTGTGTAAGATGTACCTGATCTTTTGTGTGATGCATGCAATGCATGGAAAAAAATGAGTTACAGCAGAGGAAACGATAATTTCTTAGCAATGTTTTCTTATTATATGTGTTTGTATTATATGTGTGTTTTGTGAAACTTCTCTGGATTTCCAGATTGCCTTGCAAGAGAGTATATAATACACATAAAGTGCTGTAACACCCGTACATGTTACAATTCATTTGAAGGTTTTCACCCAAAACTTCACTGAGATCTAGCAAATATTTTGGAAATTAGGCTGGTATTTGTTGCTGCTACAGAAAATACTATGATGCAAGAAGCTTATTTTGCAACTGTTGCACTAACCTTTCAAATAGCACTTCAGTTCTGTTGGGTATCTCATTGGTATTCAGATATTTGAAAAAATATGTGAGACGAACTGCAAACTCCTGGTTTTGCCTTTTGGGGTTTGTTCTAACAAAGTGATTTGATGCAGTGATTGCTTTTAAATGGTAGCCAACACGTAAATGTGTAAGTAGACAATAATAAAAAAAAAGATAACTTGAGACCTACTTACTAAGAAGTCCCTACTTAAAAATAGGTATTCACACATACAGGGCTTTACACTGTTTTTATTACAAATATAGGCTTTGCAATTCATCAGTGCTCCTTTCTGTTAATAATCTGTCTGCTTGGTGTTGTAAATAACTTACACTTGTTGACAGCTATTTAGACTTCCAGCTTTCAGAAATGCTGCTGTCCATGTTTGCCGCTTCTAAAAGCATTTACTCTTTTTCTGAGGTAATTTTTCCAGCTAATATGCCTTAAAATCTTCACTGTTTGTTTGTGTTTGTTCTTTTAAAAATGTGTATTTCCAAAGTGTGAATCTCTCCTTAGCAGATTGAATTCACCTGAGACTACAGAGCAGCTAGTAAATTCGCAGGATGTGTTTGCTGCACGTGTTACCTTGCTCGTGATGTTGGCTCATCCTTCTGGAAGAGGGAACAGCGGCCTGCGAAACCTCGCGCTCTGCGCTGGGCTTGGGGCGAGATCCTGCCGCCTCCATGGGCCACCAAGGGGGGTGTTCCCGGGCCTGGGAGCAAGGCGGCTTCCCGGGGCTCGTCCCCGTCGCCGCTGTGCGGAGCGGGGCCGCGCGGAGCTGCCGGGGCGCCGGCCGAGACGCCCGCGGCCCCCACGGGGTTATCGGTGAAACGGGAGCAGCTCTCGGGCGTAAAGGGAGTTTTGTGCCACCTAAATCGCTTGAAACTCAAATTCAGTCAGTGCAGAAATTAGGAGATAGTAGGAGATTTCAGATCAATCCGTTTTTTTTTAAAAAAAAAAAAAAACTAAATATGTTGCAGAATTTGTAATTCTAGCAAAAGGCACAGAACTATAATGGATCGGTTCACTTAGCCTTTCCTTACCTCAGAAGAAGGTGCAGCCTCTCCTGCGATAGCATTGCCCAGGAGGCAGCAGCATCCTAGAGTTCAGCCTGCCCTCTGCTAGTGTGCATAGGTTTTCATTCCTTCTCACTGTACCGCGGTGGTGATTCACTTTGTACTTCTTTTTTCTCTTTTTCTTTTTAAAAAATATCTATTTTAGCTTTGCTCATTTGGGGTTTTTATGCATATGTTATCTAGTTGGCTGCTTAAATCAAAGCCTGTAGTTGTGAGCTGTGATTTCCCCTCCTTATCTGTTCTGTCAGTATCTATCTTAGAACTACAGGACTTTCACTAAGAGGGAAAGCTTGCGATGACACGGATCAGCCACGCTTTTTTAAGGATCCTGGTTCAGGCAAGAGCTGTAAAGTTTAACTGGAGTCTGATATGAAAAATCATCTGCTGGAAACAGCTTAGGAGCAGTAACACCACCAGGACATGATGAAAATCTAAACAGGAGAGGTGAAAGGTAGTCACTTGTGAAAACGTACCTGGAATTTAAATGTAAGGAGAAATGTGTTTCACAGTTTCATGGGTTTTAGTCTTATTTTTTTAATGCTGTCAGTATTTCCCCCCCAACTAATTTTTTGCCTGCTACTGGACAGACTCATGGTCTGTTGGAGCTCCCCAGCGCACTGCGGTCCTTTGCAGGGTTTGCAGAGTAAGGGATGAACACATGGTCATCTCTACTTGGACCAGCGTCCAGCGATGCCTCTGGAGTTACTGCAGATTCAGTTCAGTTTCTAGCCACGAAGGCTCTGTTGATCAGTTAACGTGAACCGAGGCAGTCAGACTGAAGCGTAGCTTTTGTTCCAGCTGTTAGCAATTCCGAGTTTATGTTTGATTTGAGAGTTAATGAGTCTCTATTACTTCTGACAGGGGAAGCAGTTTTACTGGAAACCCAGAACATCTCTTAAGAAATCTTTTGTAAGGGGCTTGTTCTTTTGATTGATGTCGAACTAGACTTGATTGTCGTTAGAATAGAAAATATCTTACCTAAATGAGTTTTTTTTTTTTTTTAATCACAAGGAAGAAGAGCAAAGTTCTAATACACCGGTAAGCCTAAAAAGCTTATTTAAAGTCATTAGAGAACAATAGTTCCTCAGTTTGCTCCTGTGGGGGCCTCCCCCTCTTATGCATTTCTTTTTCCTGACACTATTAAGAGAAAAAAAGTATTCAAAAGCTATTTTGGAAGCTTAGCACCCCATTCTTTTCCTCTCTTTCATGTTCTGACTATCCTTTATACTTGATAATACATAGATCAATTAATTGATATGGAGACAAAAATTAATCTGGCGTCCTGCTACTTTATTTCTCTTTTGATCTCAGGCCTAAGCTGTAGTCCATCAGGATTTTTACCTTTAACTCTAGAGGCCAGGAGTAAGCTTGTTTAAAAAAAAAAAAAAAAGGCAGTAAAAGAAGCATATCGCTTCTGCCTTTTCCATAAAAGATTGATCTGTATGATTTTCTAATAAAAATGTGTTTACACTCTCATTTTTATTAAAATTTTTCTCTCCGCCATTTGCTTTTGCATCTCCTGTGTGTATTATTTGTTCAACCTCTTTTTTTGTGGAGTTCTAGCATTTTTGCCCATGGTTTCTTTTTCATCTCACTGCCCCTTTTCCTTTTTCATTTCCTCCAAAGCAGAACCTGCATTCCTCTTATCGGAGTTATTTCCAATCTGATGAAACAAAGTCACCTATTTGTGCTTAGAAGTTTATATTGTGTTTTCCCATTCCTAGCTTATCTTCTACTAGTTTTATTAGTGTGGTCTTGTGTTCCCAGGCAAGAGTGAGCTTGCAGAAGTTGCTCCAGACTTTGGTCACTCATAGTGAACTATTTCTGGGGTCTCCAGACAACCTCCAGATTTGTGCACTTGCAAATGTTGAGGAGACAGCGAATCTAAAAAAAAAAAAAAAAAAAAAGAAGAAAAGTGGACTTAATGAGAGGGGAATTTCCCTGTGACTCTTAGAAGTGAGGAAATCTAGTGGTTTTCTCCTTCATGGATGTCAATTGTCACATCTCAATAAAAAGCTTCTTAGATGCAGTTTTGCTTACTGGGAAGAATAGCAGGTTTTTGCTGCACTAGTCATGTCAGCTGTTAGCATTACAGAATCATTAATTATGATTTTTTTTAGGTTAGTGTTTTTCAAAGCCCTTTGTTTTTAATCTGTACCATAGTAAATAGGTTCTATGCAAATTGCTTTGACAAATATTCTTGGAAGTATTCAGAACTAAAATCAGAAAACAAAATGCTGTAAAGTGTCAAAGATCACTTTGTATTTATGATTCGGGTAGGAATCAAAATTATCCAATGCGAGGAAATCTATTGCAAAGTCATGCATCAGTCTTTGCAATCCGTACTGCACTCTGGTTAAACATATGATATAAAACACGTGTGTGTGCTCAAAGACTCTTGTTTTGCCTGGAGTTAGAGAATTTACTCAAGTTATAAACTAGGGCGTGATAAGTTTTTAACCTTTGTTTATTTGTCAATCACTATTTTCACCATCAAAATCATGTGAACACCTCTATTTGATAGAAACATAAGGCAGGGAATGAGCAAAGCAGGAGCTGCAGTAGCTGCACGTAGTTTGCCTGTGCTCTGCAGGCCATGGCCGATGGTTTCTCGGGGTTTTCAGGTAAACCCTGGGCTCTCTGTTGGGAGAGCTGCGTGTTTCCTCCACACACTGTGTCTCAGTCCCTACCTCTGCTTCCCGCCTTGTGGACGTCCCCTCTGTGCCGTTTCTCACCGCGGAAGCAGGGAGCCCACGTTCACAACGGGAACGGCGGGGCTGGAAGCGGAGCCTGTGGAGCGGCCATCCCCAGCCCTGGGATGCTGCCCCGGGGCCCTGCTCTCCTCTGGCAAAAAGCAGGAGTTTTTGGGGGTGCTGCCAGGGCAGCCCGGCAGCGCTTGCTCTCCAATGTCCTGTGTGCCAGGCTGAATTCCTGTCTGTGTCTTGAGCGGACAGAATTCATGTAATTTCTCACTGTATGAGAGTATTTTTCCTCCGGTTTTATCTCCAAGTGAATTTTTGGAAATAAGTGAGTGCTGTTTCACCATTTCAGGGTTCTGCCTCATTTCACAGCCCCCAAGCCCTGAAACAGGTATAGAAATAACATCTCTTAGTGTTTCTGCTGCCTGCTGTTTGGCTTAGCTGGGAAGGCCGGGCTGGGTGGGCCACATCCTGCGGCCATGGGATCCTAAGTCCTCCTGCTTGACTCCAGTTCATTCCTTATGCACAGTTACCATCCCATGGTTTCTTTGGACAGGCCTTAAGTTGTATTTTTTTTCTTCTTTTTAAAGCAAGATGATAAGGGTATTACCTCAGCAGGTTAAATTTCAATTTATTTTAGCTGTGTCTCTGTACTGCCCTTTCTTCTTAAATCCCTCTGGGGATAAAGAGGCCACTTTTAGGAAGCCTGTGCGTTGAACTAGTTTCACCATAGCTGTTCTCACTGAAGCTAAAATATTTATCTCCGCTTCAGCTTTGATAAGGTGACTAAGCTGCCCTCAGCTCAGTCCCGAACCGGCAACGTTCCGGTTTACTTTGTTACTTTAAAATGTCTGCCTCGTGGATGAGAGGGTCGGCATCACTTTTCCCTGATCCAGGGCTGTTTGTTTGTTCTACCAGACACCCTCCTGCCCCCCGTCTCCTTTTGCAACTGCTTTGCTTTAGCCGGACCCTCCTGTATCCACAGAAATATCCGCGGATGAGGGGACACCCTTTCACGGCGCCCAAGGAAAGCGGTGGCACTGCCGGCCGCGCGTGACGTGGCTGCCCGACGGGTTAACGGAGCGGCTGCCGGCTGCATGCGGGGACGAGGGAATGCTCTGCGAATCGATTCCGGCTAATGGAAAAAATGTTTTAACAGTGAGCGGCTCAGTTCCCACAGCGAGCCGCGCAGAGTGGGAACAGCGCTCCATAAAACCTTTCAGAAGTAAATCCGCACGATTTTTCCTTTCACCGCCGGCTCTGGAAGAAATATCCGGGTTCCGCACACGGGAAAGTATTTCTTCCTGCAATTATTTGCCTTACTTTGTTAGGTAGTAAGAAAAGTTATTTCTGTCTCTGGCCAAAAAATATTTGAAAAATGTAGCCTGTTTGCGATGGCCTCAAAGGTTTAAGTTTTACTGACTTTACACATCTTTGTTTAAATAGCAAGTAAGGCAAAAAAAAGGAGCCTGGAGCTGCCTTTCAAACTACCCCTATTTAGTTTCTAACAAATTGGAAAAACAAACAAACAAACAAACAAAAACCCCCAGCCGTCTACATCTTTTCTTTACAAAGATGAATACTGCAAATGTAAATCTCCACTGCGCTTGGATCCAGGGAAAATGTTGCATCTGATGATCTATCTGTGTGTGTGCCACCTCCGTTTCAAAAATTAAGACGATTATAAGATCCGGGGAACTAAATATGTTACTTGTGAAAATAACGTGCACACGTTAGATCTGTATAAGTCCCTGTTTTGTTGTTGGTTGTTTGCTTTTTAATACACAGTTGTTGGAATTCACAGTAGTATTTACATTGCAAATTAAGATGATTTTATAAAGATTTAATTTAGGAAGGAGTTTTTCCTTTGGAAAAACCTCTCTGAATAATCTAGGTTTCAATTCAGCCTGGAGAATTGGCATGATTTTAAACTGCAGGGCATATTTGTTGTGAACCATGAACAGTCTGTATGAAACCTGGAAAAGATTTGTGAAAACAGCCTGTAATAAAAATCACACATGCTTCATAAAACACTACTTGATAGATATCACTTGCACCATTAAGAACTAAACGGCAAAGGATGTAATTTCAGTTCTGGCATGCAATATTAATCGAAAGCCTTTAAAGCATCTTGCTGATGGGATCTGTGACAACATGACATTGAAGAATTACAGACTAGAGACATCTATCTTAATCAGATTTTCAAAGTAAATGCCATAAAGTAGTTATTTTATCTTTACAGGGTCACATATCACATATACTATATAGGTTTTTAGCTTGTTTATTCTGAAACTATCAGGGAGAAAAAAATTGGCTTTTCAAGTAAGTTTTGAAGTTCAGTTCATATGTGTTACAAAGTGTTTTGTGAGGGAAAAGTAGTAAGTATTTTATAGTATAGGGGAAGAAAATTAGAAACCGAAGGCTTATGTTTGCTACAGGAAGATTTCTAAAACATTTTGGGAGACTGAATTCTAGAACATACCCAGCCATGCACAGGTATGATCAGTGTGAATATGCTGGGGGGAGAGGCAGGGATACTTTGCTAAAAGGATGTGGAATGGAAATGCAAAGTCCCCTTAGCTTGAAGTGATGCGTCTGTGAATAGCACATCAGAACAATTTAACTGAAAGACTTTTTGGTAAAAATATTTTTCTTCATTTCCTAAAGGCTGCTTTCTTTTTGCATTCGATAGGCTGTTGTGCATGATTCATTTATCTGCTTTCCAGTGCATGCTTAATCTGTAACGGGCAGGTTCCTTATATGATAGAGGAAATTATCAACATACTCTTTGTGGTTAGAAATACCAGTGTTACATGTTAGGGACTATTCTACCCCCTCCAGGGAGCTCCTCCTGCTCCTCTCCTCTTACCATCTGGTAGATCTTAGTCAGATACTCAGCACATGGGCGCCATGAGACCTTGAGCTTCTCCACAGCCAAATAAGCCTCTTCCTTTCCTTTTACAGGATGGATTATTTTTTTAATGTAATAAAATAATGTTTAGATTTAAGGCAAAATGTGTAATGCCAAACTCAGGTTTTCTTTCTTTTCTTTTTCCTTCCAAACTTAGGACACATAAATAAGGCAGTGCAATCTTTCAGAGCATACCCCGCAGTTAAATTCTCTGGTAGTTGCTCATTCTTGGGTAGTTTGACAGGTTGTCAGACCCCACAGGCAGTGTACTGATGAGGAGACAAACATTGGCCTGCTTTGATCAAGCTACTTGTATGACTTTTTCCCATTTTATATTATAATAGTATACACACACTCACACAAGCTAAAGATGCATATCTTGATCAAAGTGTCCTTGTCACTTCTCTGCATTTTTGTCATCACAGAGAAGCATGATACAGGAGCGAGTACTTTGAGGAAAAGCGAGCAAAAGCAGTGGTTAATTCTGGTTTGGTCTTTAGCTGTAAAGTAAGCAGAATGGCATAGAACAGGCTGAGAGCACAAATGAACATTTAGATAAGGACTTTTTTTCTCTAACCCCATAATTATGTGTTTGTTTTCCTTAAACACAGCTTCCCACTGGCAGGGTGAGCGCTTTGTCTTTAGGAAGCCCTGGCCACGACGGTGCCGTGGCCGCTCTCGGCCCGCGGGAAGCAGAGACTTTGCTGCCCTAAGACCCATTCGGTTCTGACTGCAGAGGTTTTCAGCCTAAATCTCCCTTTGGTACTTCAAAAAGTACCACAGTACTTCTGGGAATATGTCCTTGTGTCAGCTAGGTAAAGTTTGGAGTCCATCAAAGTTGTTTTATTCATGAAATCAAACGAGTTCTTCTGGAAATTACTTTTGATCGCTAGCAACGAAGGGTAGGATTCAGACCAGTGACCTGGAAACGAAGGGTTATCTTTTTTGTTATCCCTCTAAGACATTCAGCCTGTTCCAGCCACCTTCTCAGAAGAAGCTGTGCGAAAGGCTGAGGAGAGAAAGGAGAAATCCTGTTAGAAAGAGTTAAGATTCTTGCACACCTAGATATTCCATTACATCATGTTCACATTTAAAATGTTTATATCGTAATGGAAGTTCTGTCTTCACTTCTGTGTTTGTCGTGGAAGCTCAGCTTTAATGTTAACTATACACTGAATAAAAGACTGATCCTTATCAAATGGAAATCACCTCCTTTTCCTAGGTGAGTAGCTAGCTGACAGGTCTCAGGATCTGTCTGTTATGTGAAGACTTTTGCACAAAATGCAACAAATTAATTTTTTCATGGAGGCTTGGGGCTTGGTCTGCTTTTCTGCTTTTGGATTAACCCCTCTCTCATAAACATCTCTATCTCCTCATTATTTACTGTCACGTGCATTTTCCTGCGTTCTTTTGCATGTTATTCAAATTCAGTAACAGCTAAACGATAAAATTAATTAAATGTAAATTAGTTTTTGGAAAAGAAAAGAGAAAAAGGTTTCGTAAAAGGCTACAGCGTGTATGTAATTTACCTCTGCAATTGAAATGGCTGCCTCGCCTCAGTGTTGTTCCCTAGGGTAAATAACAATTTGCATGTGTTTTGAGAAACTAGTAGAACTGTAGTAAGGCAGCTTTCTAGCCAATTTCTTATGACTTTTTCAAGTCCTGTGCCTATGCTGACATGCATAATTATCTGATGCTGGCTTAGGCAGCAAACGCCTCAAGAAGGTGGTGGTGGTTGTACCTGAACAACTGGGGTTCATGGACTGGTTGTTGGGCCAATTGACACTTGCTTCTTGCTGCAGGAACCTTCTTGGTGAGATGGATGGGGTTGCTCCTCAGGCATCAGGCTCCTGGGCAAGGAAGCTCTCATTGAAACGCCCCATTTTTCACCATAAGCACCCCTGAGGCCATACCTGCTGATTTTTGGTGGAAACCACACCTTCCCATTGAGGGGAAATCAATTAGGATTGCCCTTAAATCCTGTTCAAAGCAACACGACCGTATCTTTCTGCAGTAAATGCAGCTTTGAAGTGTTTGTCCACAGCTGTGTTTTCAGAAGTTTGAACACTTTTTCCTCTTCCCAGTTTTCCTTCAGAATAGAAGTGTGCAATGAGGGCAAGTTCTAGCACTGTTGATTACCACTCTAACCAAGGGAGGAAGTGATTCCTTTTAGGACTCAGGTGCCCCTGCATTGCTGGCATTAAGAGTCCCTCTCTTCTGGCCGTGGTGGCCTGTGCAGGAGCAGTTTCACCCATGCAGGGGCAGTTGCAGAGCCCATGGGAGATGCAACTTTGCCACAATCCAGTACTCACTGAAACTCCCCTTGTCTTTGGCTCGTCCCTATCTCTGAAAGCAAGAATACAGGATTTTCCTGCCTGTGGCGCTCATTTCTCATTCAACCTACGTGAAATGCTTAATATCAGTGCCTCAGTTTCCCTACATATGAAATGAGGCTTAAATCCGGAATGTTACGATGACGGTGAGAAGCTCAGTTATGACACAGGCTTTTATAGTTTTCTCTGGAAGTTGTTTAAAAAATCTGAAAGCAGTTCTTTAGCTATTAACTCCTTAAAAGAGGAGTAAAAAAGTGAATCTGAGTCAGGCTTAAATATAGCCTTTGAAACATGACTGTTGTGATGATTATGTCTTCCTCACAAATCAGTGCTGTAAAATTGAAGTTTCTTTCAGAAATTGCTTGGCAATCAAAAGACCTGTGAATTCGGAAAATCTGGCAAGCTGACGGAAAGATTGAAAGAGCAGTCATCAGCAGTGTCTCCTTCAGAATGATGGCACGGGGGTGAGGAAATGGAGGGGAATGCGGATTTTAGCTCGGTTGCTTTGTAGATAATCTAATCTTGTTAGACTTGATGGGATCCAGTTACTATGCCAACATTCGTATCCACCTGTAGCTCTCGCAGAGTTAGAAAAAAGGTAGGAATTATTCCAGTGTTTTCAAGCATTTCCGATTCTGTGTAGGCTGCGGTTTCCCTGTCAAATCCAGTCGCGTTTGGACGCCAAGAAATGCCGCCCGACAGCACGTTCTGGAGGGAGGCGAGCGAATCTTGCTGTCCAAACTTTATAAAGTCATATTTATCATCCTCTTCTACTTCTCTTTTACTCTGTACCCTATAGGCGTAAGCTTGACTTGGTGACCTTCAATTTATTTTCTATCTTGTCCTGTAGCGTTAGTGTCAGTAATGTTTACATGCGGTACGGCAGAAGGGCTCTGTGGGGTGACAGCGAATATCTGGGGCAATAATCTGAATCCCAATCAATGGAGGAAGCAGCTGGGCCAAGGGATGAAGAATAGTTTTCCTCCTCTAGCAAGTTACCCTTGTACTTAGTGTAGCTGTTTGTTCTGGGAGCACGTAGCAGCCTTTACGGAGCCTCTCGCTCCCCGGGAGAGCGTGTGCGATGGTCGCAGGTCTGCAGGCGGGTGGCACGGCGGTGCCCTGCTCCGACGCGCCGGTGACCAAGCGAACAACGTTGTTTTTGGGTCCCTCTAGGAGAGCACGTGCTAAAGAAGAGGATATACTGGTGCTAACGCTGCAGCAAAGCAGATTGAACAGGTTAGAAGGCTGATTTGCAGCTGAGATTTTTACATGAGATGAGAAATGAAGGAGAGAGATTCCAGAACCGTGTTACAGATTAGAGGAACTGCAGAGGTGACCATGGCATCCCCATTCAACAGGGCTAGGCAGGTCGGAGAGCCCAAACAGGGAGCAAAATAGAAGACAGGTCACCAAAACAGTTTTAATTGATTCGTTTATCTCATTAAAAATAAATAAATAAACAGGACTTAATTTTGCTTGTAAATTTTTCGCATAATGTGAGTAGTAATTTGTACCTAACACATATATGTTCACACGTGCACATTTTTCTTTTTGTATATAATATACGGACACAGTTAATTCTGCAGCAGCTGAAGAATAGCCTTAATTTAACTCAAATAAAATTTTAAGTAGACATGGAAAAAAAAAAAAAAACCCTTAAACCTTTGCTGGTGTTAGCCTGTTAAATTATCTTGTAGCTGGCTTTTTGAAATGTGCCTTAAAGCCCTGGATAGTGATTCTAATCATATGCAGTGACACACACGGTTGGTAAAGACCAAGCTGTAAAGGCAAAGGATTTTTTTATGAATGTTTTAGGGTTTTCTTTGTTGATTGATTGGTTGTTCTTTGGTGAAAACATTATGGACTATTTAAGTGCTGCCACTGTTTCAGTGCCAGATTCTGCATTATTGTCTTTTATGACAAAAGCCACATCAGCCACACCAGAAAGCTGGAGAACGGGATTCTCTATAAAGAAATTATTCCAAAAATAATTTTCTGGTGAAGTTTAGCATGTCTGTTCCTTAACAATTTCATGTTTTCTGATGTTCACAATATGATAAATTATTCACTGTTATTTGTATAAGTCACCAGTAAGTTTTTGGAAGCATCTGTACTTTTCCCAGTGTTCTCTGGACTGCTGTATTGGTTTTGAAATAGTTCATCTTTATAACCAGTTACAGAGAACTATTTATGATGATGAAACAACTCCTTTGAGAAGTACACCAAAACATTTACAGCACAAGCAAAGTGCGGGCCTTGTATCCTCTGCTCTGCTAAGACTTGCATTTTGTTGCTAAGTGTGTTCTGCTACGTCTCTTCAGCAAATAGATTGCAGTGTGAATTACAGATCATCCAAGAGGGGCATTTGGTAGAAGCTCCTGCCAGAGCCCTGGTCAGCAGTGAGCAGATTATACTTGTCACTCCTCGGTTATGTGTTACAGTTCTAAGTGTCACCAGACATCTCTAAGTCGTTACCAAAAAAAAAAAAAAAGGTGTCTGGAGGGTTTTGCTGCTGTGTGCTCTGCTTCTGCTGTGTGGCGAGGTTTGTCTTCTCCTGATTTGCTAACTACTGGATCTACAGGACAGATTTTTAAATCCTAACATTGCTGGAGGTGCTTTGCTGTCCTGAGGCTCTGGTTTTAAGCTTTATGGGTGTCATGTGCTTTCATTAAGCCGCAAAATATTTCCACTGTTGTTCAGATTCAAATGGCCTGACTCTCTGATCACCTGTGACTTACTCCAGAACGTAGCTACACTGCGTAGTGGGAAATTGGAAAATCTGTGCCATGTGTGTTCTAATGGATGTGACGGTCATTAAGTATATGAGTCTTCTGACGTTGTAATCAGATGTGATTCAGTCTGTTAAATATCCATGAAGCAACATCTGCTTCACAGAGTGACCTTCTGCTAAAGAATACTTAGCATCTATTAGCAGATCATAGTGCAGATCTGCCTTATTTGAAATGCACTAAACTGGAGTAGTCTACTGCTGTTTAGCAGCTAGCTTGCAATAATTTATTGCAGTTAAATAAAGCTTAAAAAACTCCATTAAATAATTATAGGGATTATATGCATTTCGAAAACCTTTGTGTTCTACTGAAATTACCCATTTAATTTCAGGGTTGGTTTGTTAAAAAAGCTGAAATCTAAAGGCACATTAGGGGATCTGTCAGATGCTGTTTTCTGTAGGTGTTAATAAAACCAGATAAAAAAAAAAAAAAAAAGGAAACAAATTAAAACCAAAAGCAATTTTACCATCTGCTGTATATTAATTAGAACTTTGCGTATCAAGGGTAAACTTGCTCTTAGAGAATGTCACTGAGTGTCTGCTAATAGAATAATATGCAAATATATTAGGTGATAGGATTATGTTGAGTTCCGCGTCCTCCTTCAGCCGCGGCGTACGCCGAGGCGCTGTTCGTATAACCAACCTTGGGTTTCTTTCTCCTCAGAGCAACCTCCAAATAACCAAGGCCAGTCGACGCTGCAGCCGTTGCCACCTCCTCACAAGCAGCACCCAGCCCAGCACCACCCATCCATCACCTCGCTTAACAGGAACTCCCTGACAAATAGGAGGAACCAGAGCCCGGCGCCGCCGGCTGCGCTGCCCGCCGAGCTGCAAACCACACCTGAGTCCGTCCAGCTGCAGGACAGCTGGGTCCTCGGCAGTAATGCGCCACTGGAAAGCAGGTAACGCCTCGCGGGCCGCTGCAGGCTGGGGGGTGTGAGGGGATGACGGGCACAGCCTCGGGAGGGGTGACCGGCAGCTGCTGCTTCCCGGTATTCCGTCAGCAAAGTCCAAAACTTCAGCACTTCAAGGGAAAATCCATGAGTTTGTCCCACCGTTTTCCTTTAGAAAGTGTTTTGCAAAGTAATTGGATTTAGGGAGTATCGTAATTTGTAGGACAAGTATTTTCCTTCCTGTTAGTAACATGACTGTTTACTGAAAACATTTCTTGCCTCACCTGCCAAACTTGTATGTGTCAAACATATCCTGCCCTGCAAATCAAGTGTCAGGGAACTTTCACTAACTCCTGTTTAACTCCGACCCTAGCCTCTGAAGAAATACCTAACTGAGGAAAGATGTTTCTAAACTTTTCTAGGCTTTCATAAGAGGGAAAGGCTCACTTAGTTCTGCTATAATGATAAATTTGTTCTTGTTCTTTCTTGTCTTTGAGAATTGATAACTCATTCTAGGAAAGAAAGCAGCTTATTTAAAGGATGGCACAAGCTTCTTTGGATGCAGAATGATCTATGATACAGAATTATCTTTAAAATTATTTCATAGGACCCACTGGCAGAGAGCTGAATTTACCTAGAGTGATTAATTAATACTCCTGTAACAGTCAATCAGCACTAATTTTCTATTAGCAAAAACTGTAATAATGCAATTTAGTCATCAAACTGAACATTTATACCTATGTTAAAGCTGACAGTAGTTCTTAAAAATAGTTATGAAATCATTTAAGTGGATTCTTTGAATTCTCTTAAATTATATTTTGTAGTGGACTAACAGATAGTCAAGCTGATTTTGCCTAAGTAGTTTAAAGTCTATCTTACCTTAAGATTCTATGCTAGGCAGTTTTGTCCCTATAGATGTTTCAGGCAACCCTTCTATCAATCTTTTGGGAATGGCTATTCCATTTCTTAGGGTTCATAGATCCTACTGTATTGCTTAGGAAATGTAGACACTGTGGGGCAGGATTCCAGTGCAGGGATTTCATCATCATATTCAGACAGTTTTGTAGATATCATAAGAAAAATTTTTCTTACAGAACTAGTGAGTGGGCCGGAATGCACTAATAAGATGTTGGATATTTTCAGGATAGTTATTTGGTCTTCAGAAGCTGTAAGATCTTCTATGTTTTCTTCTGTTGCCGTAAAGTTCTTAACGTGTTTGTCAAGAAATAGTATTTTAACAAGAATAACACTTCCATCTTGGAAGAAATAAGTTCGGCCGAATAGAGTCAGCTCATCTTTTAAACGTTGCTGATGAAAAGCTAAGGGTATTTTAATGTTTGAGCTCTGAACACTTGTGCGTGAGCTGAAATGCGAAAATTGCACATGAAAACTGACACAGCCCTTCTGTCATTTCTCTAATATTCACATTTGCCTGGAACTCTTAAGGTGAAGAACCCATCTTATTTGTCATTGATTTTTCCCTTTTTAGTTAAGCTTCCCTATTGAGTGTGATTCTTGGGCTCAGTTTCAGCTATATTAACAACTCTCTACTAGGTCTCTTCCTTCATCCATTTTTCTGCCTAGAAGACAGTTCGCTTCTTCTCTGACAATATTTTACCTTATGTCCATACTTAGTTTTCTTCTTCCTCTTCTTCTTCTTTTTTAATCTTAGGTGCCTGCTATTTTGATGTGTAGAATGTGAATGTCAGCATGTATACCTAGCCATGTTTCTGTCTCTTTAGGCTCATATTGGTGATGAGTGGCATAAAAATGACATATAACTTGCTGTGCTGTAAACTGGAGAGTGAGGAGGCTGTTTTTGTGTATGTGCATGTACAGGAGCAGAGTGTGTTTGGAAAATCTGGACAAGATTTCAGTACCTATCGTTTTGCAGTACTAATGTTTTGGGGCTGTTTTTTGATATATGCTTTATAAGGTTGGGTATAGTTTTATATTTAGTATGTTATGGTATGACATGGTTCTGTGCAGAGTTAATATTTTTGTGTAAAGCATGGTGTTACTGATTAAATGGATGAACTGTGAAGTGGCTGATCAATAACATCCAGCAGGAATTCCCAGGCTTTTTTTAATAAAGAGACCATCTTTCCTTAAATTTTTCTGAGGGCCTAATGCCACAACTTGCTTTCCATGAGTGCATCTCTCATCTTCGATGCACCTTTCAGTGACAGTGACTGAGCAGTGGCAAAATTTGTCTTCACTCTATTGGGGGTCAGTAAAATTTACCTTTAAGGAAAAAAGGAAGTAAGAAAAAGCCTTCAGGTTTCCTGCAGCCTTCGTGAACTTGTCCCTGGCATTTTATGGCCTTTGCTATTTGCCCCTTCCCCAGCCTCCTGCGAGTTAGGTTCAGCTGCAGGGGCAATAGACCTGCTGGGGAAGTGAGCACCATGGTACAAGAATAACTTTTGAAGGAATAAAATAGCAGAGATGTGTTGAATAACTTTACAGTTCATTCCATGGAGTACCGTTTGGATACCCCAAATTATACAGATGTGTAGCAACATGTCAGGTGTCTGAATACTGTAAGCAAGAATTAGGTAAGCAATTGTTAGCAGATTTTTAATCTGAGTGTTTTTATTAACCTACTAGTTGTTAATAATGTGTTCTTGAGCATCAGTATCACATTAGTTAGATTTTCATGGCTTTGCATTTTAGTAGTATCATTATTATGGATACTTAAGCTGAGAGGTCTACTGAGATCTGAGATCACTTACTTATGTTTTCCTGTAAATATTTGAATGTGTGAATGTTTCTCATGCGTGATTGCATGTATTAGAGAGGTTTAAAGGGAGAGTAAGTTAAAATTTGGAAATCTGTTGATAAAAGCAAGTTGGTATCATATCTTCATGTCTTTCTCAGGCCACATTTCATTAATTTTAGCCATTGAATGTCTAAGGTAAATTTATGAGCAAGAAAAAATGTACATATTCCACTGCAGCAGTACTTGTCTGAAAATGTTATATAACTTCATCCAGAATCTGTGCTAAAGAGTGAGTCAAAGAAGGAAGATCTTTGCTGTTTCTTACTTAATTGGCAATTTTAAATACCTAAGTTTGTTGAATGACAGTATTTTATATGATAGACAGTGGATTTTGTTGTTCATTAGGCCGAAAAACTAGCCTGTTTTTCTTAGGTTTTACTAATACTGCAAAGTCTTTTCTTATCCCTAAACAGGCAGTTAAAGACAGACTAGGTAGGAAAGTTGTTATATTCAGTTACTCATCTACCAGTTTTCCCAAGGAGAAAGAAGGAAGTGATTGAAGGAATATTTGATGACTGGAAAATATTTTCAGTGTTTTTGAAGCAATTATAGAATGTGTCAGAAGTGACACTGACAAAACCATTCCTAGGATGTGTGACTTGGTTCTGCAAACTTTATCTAAACTTCCTTTAAGCATGTGAAGGTTTGAGGAAGTTTGAAAGTAGGATAAGCATCGAACAACCATATGACGTGACTGGGGGAGAGTGCCAGCGAACCTTGTAATTTTAGTATTGGTTAAGGTGTTGATAGTGTCCAGGGAAGTTTGTGTCGGTTTGTATAAATGCTGATTGATTGTCTGCAAAAGCACAGTCTTGCTGGCAGTAAAAGTCTGCCAGAGTAGTCATTCTGTGCATTACGCCCACTGAAACAGTGTGCAGTTTAACCAAATCCCAAGTCAGTACAGTTCCTCCATCCTCCTGGTTCTCCCACTGATTAAACACATCTCACCTCTATTCGGGAAAAGGATAGTGCCGGATAAAAGCACAAGCCAGGGGTCGAGTTCATGTGCTCTTCTCACAACCGCCCGTGTGGTTGTGGTCCCCTCGCCTGGCTGGGCTGGAATGCAGAAGTGGCGCTGTGCGTTACGCAGCTTGTCGCAAGCCTGCGCGTTGCCGAAGGTCGGCGTGCCGTGATTGCGGGGCCAGGGCACCTGCCTGTTCAGACATGCACATTTCAGACCGAACGGCTAAGCTGGGGGGTCTCGCGGCGTTCGCTCCTGCTGCAGCCCCGTGTCCCTCAGCATCCTGAGCCAGTTCTAGCAATCCGGGCCCATGCACTTGCCAGCTCCCTTGGTGTGACCAGTGCCTTACTTTAGACTTCTGCTTGGTGTGTCTGGCATCCTTCCTGCACGCAAATCCCTTGCTGTCACCATGAAGACACAGAGTTTCAGCCACACTGTGCATTTTGCCTTGTGTCTCTCGAGCCAGCACTGATAGTCCAGATTTCAGTCATATTTGCACAGTGTTGCTTGGGTTCATCATCCACTTCTTCAAATTTATCTAATAGTGAAGGCAAACACAGACATAGCTTTTGGAAGTATTTCAAAACAACCCTTTATTTTAGGTAGCACAAAAAACACGCAGACATAACCACTAGTTAGGCTGCTCCCCCTTCGTTTTCTTGCCATTTTTGAGGTTCTTTTGGATTAAGCCACAGTCCTTGGTCCTTCCTTTGGCTCCCCTGCTGCTGTGCAGTGGCATTTGGGGAAGACGAGGGCTGCCCTTGCTCCGGTGTGCAGCCCCACACGGGTTTTGGGGCTGATGGCCCGTGCCGCGTGGCCAGCAAGACGCTGCCTTTCATGCTCCCGGGTCGCTTTCATGCCTTTATTTCTTGTCCAGCCTCATCAGGGAAACAAAGTCCCCCACTCCAGACCTTAAGCCTGCCTTGCCATGGGCAGCAGCCAGGAATTTTATTCAAGGACTTGCACATAAATAAGGATCACCAAAGGGTAGTGACCACCTAATGGTAGCCTTGTAACACTGTGTCTTCAAATTACAATCCAGGATGTAGTTCAAAAGACAGCATGGAGGGCAGATAACTCCCACGTTCAAAACTCCCACGTTTGCAGTTTTGCCCAGATACAGGCAAGGGAACAGAATCTGTAAATACTTTTTTTTTTCTCTCGACCACCCCATTCTTTCATTTGAAATTGCCACTCTAATTTCATCTTTTTGTATCTTTGTGTATAGAAAATTAGAAAATCAAGCAATCCTTGCAAATGGTCATGACAACCTTATAGAGATGGATGTGTTTTCTCCAACATATCACGATAGCAGTTATGGGTATGTGACTCTAAGTGTTTGCATGATGCTAGCTGTTGACACAGAGACAAAATGCGATTTAAAAAAATGTATTTGACAACAGTCAAATACATCTGAGGCAGTCTTTCTATCTTTGTATCTCATGTTCTAAATTGCACTTTAAATGTTTTTTCTTACTGACTTCATAGTAAAAACAAAACGCTAAACTTCTGAGTGCAAAATTTTGTTTGCTTTCACTTAAGAAAGTAAGAATAACAGTGCTTAAGAAAATAAGAGTGCATCTGAGGTTGTATTAATTCTCTGTGGCCTGATTTTGCAAGCTGTCACAAACTATTCACATGAATATACATTTACCAGATCCGATCCTTCATCTGTAATATATTTATTATTTAGCAAATGTTCTTCTTTTAAATATTATGCCATAGTAGGGGAGCATGAGGAATGACCAATGAAAGAAGCTAAAAAGTTAAAAATTACATAGCTATAATTATAGTTAAATATAGTTGAACTATGGTTAATAGTTAAATTATGTAGTTAATTTGTTACAGTTTTTACAAGCTACTTTGAAATTTTAACTGCTTGTAAGTATATAACCGGAAATAGAGAATCCAAATAAATGAATATTTCAATTCATTTAAATAATATTTCTACTATGTAATTGTTCTGTATGTATTTTAAGTTTCTTAAGTAATGCCTGTCTTCTATTTGGACTACATTTTTTAAAGCAAATACTCTTCTGCAAATCAGCATACACAGTTTCAAATCAACAAAACCTGACAAAGCAACACGATTTCCAACCATAATGATTCTGTAAATCTAAGATTTCTAATGAGTTATGATATTTTGGCTGACACAACATTAAAAAGTTTGGAAAGGAATTATTCATCGTAAATATTCTTTTCATTTCTTAATTGTATGATAAAAGATAGGACTTCATGTCCAAAGTTCTGTTGCACTAATTGTAACCCTTAAAAGGGTTACAGACCTTATAAAAGGGATAAGGTTTTTCTGACATATTTATCCAACTATTTATAGTATCTCCTTGTTACTGTTTGATCTAAATGAGGAGATCTGCATCTGGCCATTAATGGCTAATTCATCTGTAAAATGCATTGACACTGTGCATTGATCTGCTTCAAACACCCAACATTCTTAAACTTCCACTTAGCCACAAATTAAGATCAACAGCAGGACGGGCGTTATGTGTTAAACCCAATTAGTTAATCATTTTTATCACACTCAAGCATATTGCAGGTATTTACCAGAAGACCCTGGCATTAAAAAAAAAAATCTAAAAATGCAATACTGTGTTAAAAAAGAAAAATAAAGAGCAGATATTATTGTTCCCTCTAGTTCAATTGCCATGAGATACTGATTCAGATGCATAATTGCTAATTAGTTGAGTTAACAGAAACAGGTCTGGTTTGTTTTATATGTTTGTAATGGGACCACCAAATTCTGGCAAATGCACTGCATTATATGAAACTCCCGTTAGCTGATACTAGGTCAGGTAACAATACAATGAAATTTATCTTGTTTGTAATCCCTTCATTTTTAAAATTATGCTAGCAGGGATCACCACCTAGTGTGAAAGTTGTCCAGAGATAATAACACATCAGCTCCAAAGCATAATGGATTTGAGAATACAACGTGTTATCAGCATGAAGATTCAGTTTATCAACCTCACGAACATACTGTGTCACAGCTAGAATCATTATATATTTGTTCCTTTGTTTCCATGTCATGTGTGTGTTACATGGTGATATACTGTTTCTGCTTTCTTAGTTTGAATGACTTATGAAGAGAATATTAATCTAATGAATCTGGCAATTTAATGTTAATAATGATAATAGAGAAAAATATTTTACATAAAAATTCTAATGATTCATATGCCCAGACCTTAGGAATAGGTGTTTATTGCTTTCAGAGATTTGTGCACAGTGCATTAAGTATCGTAACGCAGCTGGAAATCTCAGACTATCTTAATGGTATGTATTGTTGGCTTTACTTGGTACCACTGTTATTTTCTCTAATTTGTAAACATATAATTCTACACATCTGCTACCTTAGTTTGAAGCAAAGAGCCTGTTTTTCATTAATCTGACCTAATAGTCCTCTCCCAAAGTTATCCAGATATCCTTATTTGTGAAAACACAAGTAAGATAAAGTATCAGCAAAGCCAGTTGCTAGTGACAGTACTTGCATTTCTGTTAGGTGAGGCTTCCTAACTTTAAAAAAAAATCCAGCTATGGTATGTTCTTCAGTGTTTTTGAGAGTCTTTTTTTTCTTCTCTGTTCAGGGATAAGACTTGCAGGACTAAAACTTCCTGTTATATTTAAGGAATAATTATTTGCAAGGAGATCGATGGGACATTTTTGTCACGTGTTAGGGGAGGAAAAGTCAGAAGAGCTCAGTTAAAAAAAATGACCAGGTCACTTGATTTATGAGGGCCTAATGAATTAGATTCAAGAGGGAAGAAGTCAGGAGCGTGGAACGGAGAAGGGAAGTCTGGAAATGGCCGGGTGTGGAAGGAGTAGGAATGAGTATGGAAATGGATAGACTGAGGAGCCCAGAAGGAAAAACTGGGAGTGGTTGGTTAGGCAAAGTGGGACATGGATGAATTGCCAGAGGATTAGAGCCTAGGATGAAAATCAAGATCATTTCTTGGGAGCACTAAATTTGAATGACAGGTACTGCATCACCTACAGGACTGACTCGAGAGGGTGGGAATTGTGGCTGCTGGCATAGACTCTGTCAGTGGCAGAAACAAGCAATAATGACACCAAAGATTTTGTATCACTGATGACTTAGGTCAGTAAGATGCCTTTTAATGCAATCTCTAAAGTTGTTTCACGTTTGCCTAAAAAAAAAGCACAAGCTGGATGAAATGACAGTTAGCAAACAAATACCATTGAGACCATAAAGCTAAGCACGCCAAAGTAACAAAATTAAAAGGTAACCTCTTTCTCCAGTTGCTTGACTGCAGTCAAGCCTGCCATCCCAGCCAGGGCAGCTGAACTTGAACCAAAAGAGAACTTCTAAGAGATTCTGGAAATTCCCTTTGTTGTGCTCAGATGGGTAAGAAAAAGATATCAAATATCATGGAAAGCAAAGACCTGGATGACTGTAGCGTGTCAGCGTCCAGGGTCTCTGATAATGTTGGTGGCAGAAAGTCTGCCCCAAAAAGATCACCTCAGAGGCAGGTTTGTCTCATTAGGGACATGGTTCCAGGAGAGCAGAGAATAAGACAAGAGATTGTAATATAAAGCCTCATAGCTTACGTAAGCATTTCCGCACAGCAAAATTCAAACATTTTCTTCTCTGTCTCCTTCCTCTGGAGAGAGGACTGGAGTAGGATGAGCATTACTGGTGACAGAAGGCCTGCTGTGAGGCTCTCAGGTTTGTTCCTTCCCACGGCTGCCTCCTTGAGGAGTGGATGTTGCCGAAGGTATCCAGCACCACAGCACTTAGCGTAACGTGGGGAGAGTTTGTGTGGGTGCTAGACCTCCAAAAGGCCCTGAAAAAGCCCCCATGGGAGGGCAGAGCCATTGATATTTACCAAGTGATGTTTGAACCTCGTTTCCCCTTTCCTCTAGAAGGCAGGCAATGGGACGGTCCTGCGGAGACGTGTGCGTAGCTATAATTGTGGCACATCTCCTCCCTCACCCCCAGCACGGTGGCTCGTTCTTGGCCGCCGCGTGTCCCGCTCCCCCTCGCACGGTGCGGCTTGGCCAGCGCCGGGTGCTCGCCTCGCTCCTCCCCACACAGCGCAGCAGAGCAGGCTCGGCCAAGCAGGGCCGTCCTGCTGGTTCTTGTCGTGCTCAACCCGTGTGTGCAGCGCACGCGGGGGTGAGCACCTCCTCCCCGGGGGAAGAGAGCTGCGAGCTCCGCATTCGGAGCAGCGAAGGAGACGCGCGCGGGTGCCTTGCGCGTGCTCTAGCGCCGTGTTCTTTCCTAAGCCACCAAGAAAGTGCACTGCAGAGGAAGGGATTTACTCTTGCACATCTGAAGGTAGAGGAGGTTTTTACCTTTTGTCAGCATTCGGTGCTGCTGGTCACTGTGTCCCAGCAGCTTTCACAGCACATTAGGGCATTGTTGTGTCTGCCTTGCTCTTTCAAGCTGCTTCTGCAGGTTGCCCTGTCTCATTTATCCAGCGTTTGCCCAGCAGTGGCCACATACAGTCTCATGGTAACGTGGCAAAGGGTAGATATGGGATAAAACACAAACAGTAAGAAAGGCTCTTACTGCCTTGCTGTTTTTTTCCCTGTGGTTTTCAGTGTTCAGTCTGTAAAGAAAGAGGTCTCCCATATAAACTCACCCAAATTCAACAGGTGTCACCATATGTAAAGCATTTCTCCAAAACATTTGAATAAGCTGTTGTAAGAGGCTTCTATCCTGTTCCCACACACATTTCCTCCATTTTTGCATACAGATAATAGCTTTCTTCTCTTTCCTCCTTCCCCCAGGCTTTGATCAACATTTCATCTGATGTGATCTTGGAATGTTTTCCAGGATTACACTAGGGTTAATATTGACTTTGAGGAAGAGGAAGTTCACTTTTATGTCTTCCTAGGCATTTTTTCTTTTTAACCCAGCTCTGCAAAGAAGGAAAGCTGAAAAAAAATTCAGAGAATAATAGAGTTTCTGTGCCGGCTTGGGTTTATGTTAAAGGCAGACATACGGTTCTACGTAAGTCAGTCATAAGCCTGCGCTAAGGGCTAACACCACCAGCTACAAGGTTTCATCTCAGAAAAATGTTAACAGAAGATGAAGACAGGCATGAAGTGCACACAGAGAAACAAAAATCCAAATCCAATTCCTTCTGGAGCCTATTGGGAATGCTGAGCTCATGCACCAGTGAACCAGAGTTCGTATGAGCCTCACTCAGTAATTTCTGTTATCTCTTTTACATCTTCCCTGTAACGTCAGTCATCAGAGATGAATCTTCTCGTTCCATCTGCTTCCACAGCTCAGTGTGAAGAATCAGATTTATTGATGTGAGCTATCGATCAGTGAACCAGGCCGAGCAATCTTATGTCAAATGGGAGATGAGGATCATGGTCTCGTTCAGAGCACCCGGTTCGATCCAGCCTGAATAGGTTCTGTCAAGAGAGAGGGAACCCGCCATTCAATGTGCGCAGAGCAGTGATTGAAAGTTATCTCAGACCACTATTTTTTTCCATGGATAATACTTTTATTCTGGTTCTGACAGTTAATGCGTCTGGTGGGTTTTATTTCAAACAGACAATCCATTCCCTTGAGGGAGAAAATCAACTGTTTTGGATTAAGCAAAGTCAGGAAGAAATAAATACAAAAACTTCAATGGGAAAAGTTAGAGCTAGCTAAAATATCTACAGCTAGAAATATTCATCCTCTTTAGAGTTACTCTGGTAAGATTAATTGTTTTATTTGCATGGAAATGGGAAGTAAAATGCAGGTCTTTAGGCAGAGACAGGCACTATCTCTGCATGTGTCAGGAAAGAGTTATGTGCAGTAGAAAGGGCACAGAAGCTCAGAAATCTTTCTTCTTTCTAACTTTCCTGGCCCCTTTGGACCATGGGAAAAGTAGGGAGACTTAAACATTTGTGGGTCTTCTGATACCCAAGTGTGCAATAAACAAGTACAAAAAATGTTAACAACTAAACAAATATAAAAAAAAAGTTAAAATGTTTCATCTTTCCCCTCTGCTCAAGCCACTTTCTGTTTTCTTCCAAATAGCAATTTTGTTGTATTCTGTGTTGAAGCAACAGGTATCATAAAGTAGCAGTCCTCTGTTCCACAGCTGCCTTTGCCTGACCCATAAAGAGCTGCAAGTTTGCTTTTTTTGCTTTAGGCAGTTACTTTTATAATGCTTTTGTATGTTTTACCCTGCAAGTAAAATGAATCAAGCAGTAATATTATTAAAATGTTGTCTTTATGTACCACAGGGCAAACAGTACATACTCATTATACAAGAACAAGGGAACAATCAGCTGAATTTAAATTGAAATTGATAGAAGAAAATTTATTTTGACACGGTGTGTTTAGCCTACAGAAATAAATGCCACAAAACATGAGTGAGAGTGTGAGTTTGGGGCTGTTTAGAGAAAGAGTGAACTGTTGGTGAATAAGCAGTTTGGAAGGGTTTCAAATTCTTAATTTGTTTGGCTACTTTTAGACCAAATATTGTTCCTGACAGTCTGCTGTACTGTGGTAATGACTGTTCTGCTATTTTGTTACACCTAAACACAGATTTGGCCCATATAACCGCTTTCTATGTAAATTAAATCTATCCTTCTATTTTTGAGGTGAACTAGCATGCTTATTGTATTATTCAACACCATCATGTAGACAGGGGAAGCTGACAAGACAGTGCTGTATTTGGGAGCGTAGCGGAGGCAAAACCTCAGCCGGTGCCACACGCGTCCTGTGTGCAGCAGGACTGTGTCGTTTCTTGCTTATCATAGTGGGGTCACTTCATTCGGAAATACAGTTTATCAGACTCCGGGTTCTTCACATGTTGGAAGTGCACAACAGTACGTGAGATTCAAGGGCTTGGGAGGGAGGGGGTTGGGGGCTTTATGTTATAAACAATGTCTAATTCTGGTTAGACAGTGTTGTAGCTCCTAACAGGAAGACTGCTTTTGCACTGTGTATGCGTAAGACCTAGCAATATTAACCTCTGTGACAGTAGTTTCTCGTCACTGCCATAATGCAGATAATAACATGTCACAAAATAACAATAGTTGCTTTTAAAGCACATTGGCAGTGTTGTACAGCAGGATGTATATTCTGACATACTGTGAGGTGTTTAGCTGTATTTTGCTGGGCCTGATTCGCAGTTCCTCATTTAATAAGTGCTTTTTAATGGAGTTCCACGTAAATCTTAGTATCCTGTATCATAGGACAGTATTCTGTCCTATGTCCGCAGTATTCTATACTGTATATGTATTCTTGTGCAGTGTGGAATATTCTAATACAAACTAAAATGTTGCCAAGGGAGTTGCCAAGGAAATGTCCTCTATCTATATGCAGTGTTCTATAGATGATGCCTAAACCCAGGGAAATCATAGTTATCGATCCCAGTGAATCATACACAAACTGAAGTAAGGCCAGTATTGGCTAAAAAGGTCATACACCTAACATAAAAATGATAATATGAACATTAAAATTATTCAATAATTCTGTCAAATTTGAGACAATTATGTTTTAAAGTAATATGGAATTCTTCTCTTTTTTGTGTGTGCATGTGATAATTTATTAATATAATAGACTGTTCCTGGCAGTCTAGAGTTCATTCTGGAGCCAGGGATCAAAATCTCTGTGTATGAGTTCATTAACGTGCAGTATCCAGTTTCTTCCAAGCTGTGGTCAGAAGTTTTTGTCACAGTTTTTTTTTTTCTCAAGAAAGCCATTCTAAACCACGTTTCTCTCACTGGACACCTACCTATCTGGCACATCAGGAGTGTTTGAGTTTATGGTCTGAGCCTGGCTGTCCTTGAATGTTTTTGTAATCTATCTCCATTTCTCAAAAGACACTGTTTCCAGTTAACTTAATCTTTCCACCCAACTCCTGATTTTTTATATCACTTTTTTCCCCATCCTGCTTTCCCATTTACTGAGTTTGGCAGAGGTTACTTCAATTTTATTTTCCACAGAGGAAGTAGCAGCACAGAGAAAATCTTATTTGGAGTGAATCCTCCCCACCTCTGCTTGAAGAGGGAAAAGAACTGTCTGCATGTCAGCAGGTGCTGAGACTGCTCAGTGCTGAGACAGGGCTGCATTAACTGAAAGCTTGAGTATTATTTTATTTTTATTTTATTTTACCTTTATTTATGTGTATTTGTTTTACCTTTATTCATGCTATATACCTGCCTTATCTTTGAATATCTTTGAGCAAACTGAGAACAGTGCCTGCCATTTGTGAAATAAGGGAACTTCCCAGTTGTCCCAGTGTCCAAGGACTAGTTTTTATGACATAACTTTATATTCTAAATATGGTGAATTGTGACCAGTCTGTGGTTTAGAACTGTTAGCTACTAAAATCTCCTCCCCTGAAGTGTTCAGATTCAGCTGCACATCTGAGTAGGTACATATATTTAATAAGCAGGCAGAAATATATATACAGAATAAGCATAAAAGATTATTTGCTTTTAAGAGTATTGAGTTATTTAATACAAGAGCAATAGCTTGTCCTATAAAATAATGACATGATTTACTTGATTTTTTTGGTCTAAAGCTTTTAAAATTTTTACTGTGTTGCATGCAAATCTTGAAAGTGCTTGTTAAGTGGTCAGTCTGTAGTATGGTAGGTGCTGGAGGCTTCCCATGAGTCGAAGCAGCGCAATGGCTTCCAGGTCAGCAGCTGGTCGAGCAGCCCAAACAGTTTTGCCTCTGGAAATCAGCTACTCAGGCACCATGGTATGGAACAACTGGGTAGATGGACATACAGATAATTAAAGGCGTTTGCGGATAGATTATATTTCAAGAGCATAAGGATTTCTGCATTACCTGGAAGCCGCGCGGGTTTGCTGTGAGGTATCGCGTCCTGCGGCGCAGCGAGGCAGGCGGGATGTGCAGGGCAGAGAGTGTCGCACTCGAAACGCTCCTCGCGCGGAGCTGATGCAGCAGGAGAGTCCCTGATAACTTTAGTAGTAACTCTTCTCATTAGACAGATCTGGGCAAATTTTCTTAACTCAGAGCAAGATTCCGGTACATATATATGTGTATATATATTTTTTTTTAGGTTTTTTTTTTTGGTCAGTATACCCTCATGCCCATTCTGGAATTTTCTCCCCATCCTGCCAGTGAGACCTCTCTGGCTGCAGATTAACGCGCTTCAAAGCGGAGGAGGAGGAGCTGGAAGCGCGCGGCGCTCTGTGCTACCGCAGACCGCGCGCTGCCGAATTCACATATAAAAGTTACAATTTTCTTTCGTTTCCACCATGCCTGAGGTGGACTGTCAGAGCTGTGACAGCTCACACTGCCGCAGATACGCAGCCATCTCCCGAGTTCATCTGTGGGATTAACTCCTCAAAGGCTTTGAGAATATGGATTACACTCTGTAGTAGGCTGCGCTGTACCCAAGCCTACGTCTCAGCTCGCCCTTCCTCAGAGGAGGGGAAAGAAGAAAAAGAGACCAGAGGCTGCCGGTTTTGTTGAATTATTTTGTTAAAGCTTAGACTGTATGGCGTTATAGTCAAAGGCTCATATAATGTGCATTCCCATGTGTAGTCTGTTGAGCACCGGGAGCAGGAGGATGTTAAAATCATTGACTGGTCATGCAGCTTCTTATTTTGAACCTGGGAGCTGTTCTTTAGGAGTTTGTTATCCCTGCGGTAGGGTTTTGTTTCAGTTCCCCAAAGCAACATGTGTTACGAGGGAGAAAGCGACTCGTTCGTGTTGGTCGTTATTTTGGGATCTGGGTGGATGTGGTTTAGGCACCTGGAGACCCCATTCACCACATGTAGTATTCACCACAGGTAGCCTCAGGTGGAAGAGCTGGAGAGGTAACAGGGACAAGACACATAAACACAACCCAACAAATCCACCTGCTCTTTCAGGGTTACTAAAATTAAGGCAATAGTATGCTAAGGTAAAGCATGGGTGTTGACATGGGGCTAGTTATTTTGGTGTTATCTACATAGCAAATGTCACACCTTTTAATGAAGTACCTTCTTGGTAGGGATCCAGACCACTGGGGATGTTATACTGGGGGCTCATTGGTAACTCTCTGTGCTCAGGCACCCAGTGAAGCCAGGATGCTGCAGCTGCTTATCTGTATATCCAGTGTGTATCCATCTGTTGCTACTGCTGGATATTTTAATATTGCTGGAACTGGAAGTAGCCTGTGTAGCATATTTCCAGGGATCATGGAAAGCGCTGGCCCTAGGATGCTTTAATTCATCTATTCATCTCCAGTGGCAAAAGCACTGGCAAGCGGGTGATCTCCTTGCTGAGGAGCTCTGCTCTTCCTCTGGGGCTGTGGTGGGGCAGCTCGGTGGGGCATGCAGGCCAGTGGCTAACGGGTCCCTCCTGGGAAACACAGGCACCTCTGTGCTCGATGCTGCTGCTCAAGGGTTGGGTAACCTCAGGATGTCCAAAGTTATCCAGCTCTTCCAAAAGAACTGTGCTAGCCTAAGCCAAAACGGAAGGGCTCTTCTGCTGTACACAAAGTCAGGGGGAGGATACTACCTTTAGAAATTTTGATTTGCTAAAATTAATCTTATCAGTGACTCACTGAGGATGTCTTAAATTTGGCTTTGCTTTCCATCTCTGTCTGCGGCAAGAGTCTCTTCGACACCTACTAAACAGGTGTCTGTGGAGGAGTTCCAGGACTGTAACGAGCTGCTCCGTTACCGGATCTCGCTAGGGTGAGATTGTGTGTGAGGAGATAGGAGTTACTAAACTGGGTATTTAGGATCCAAAAAAAAAAAAAAAATTTAACTGACTAATTTTGGCCAGAATCACCAAAAGTTTTCATCTGAGGGATTGCTCTTCTCTCTGTGCTTAAACCAGGGCAACTATAAGAAGTAGCATTGACTGTAGCAAGATTGCATAACACCGCCTTTTTAATGGACTTCGCTGTACTATGCAGCAGAAGCCAGCAAAAATAAACAGCTGAAAGCCTGTCCGTACTTGTCAAATAAACTCTGCGAGACCTCCCCCTCTACCACACTATATTTCTGTATAGAAAAATCAGTTTCCTCTCTGGGTACCAGTGAGGGGCCTTGGGGGGCCCTTTTAAAAGTGAAAAGTGACTTTTTTGTGTGTGCAAGTGTTGTGACATGCGTTGCTTTTACGACCCTGGGCAGATGGGATGTTGTTAGATATTTGAAAAATAGAAAACACTTAAACAAAAAAAACCAGATATGACTGCCTGTGCTACAGCTTTGTTTACTTTTGTATTTCACTCTGCGCTCTTTCTCCTGCAGGCATTTCCTATTCAAAACAGGAACAGGGACCACACCGCTGTTCAGTACTGCAACACCAGGGTACACGATGGCATCTGGCTCGGTGTATTCCCCTCCGACTCGGCCACTACCTAGGAACACTCTGTCCAGAAGTGCTTTTAAATTCAAGAAGTCTTCGAAGTATTGTAGCTGGAAATGTACTGCCCTCTGTGCTGTAGGGGTCTCGGTGCTGCTGGCAATACTGCTATCCTACTTTATAGGTGAGTTCCATTTGTTTATGATAATTGTCGCCATAAAGAGGGGTGTCTGGAGGCTTTTATATGGGTTGTGCCTTGTAAATGTTCATTCACAACATTTTTTTTTTATGTAACAGTATAAACCACAACAGTGATTTAATTGGAACTCTGGTCCTTTAGAGGGAAGAGAAAATGTGGATACTTTGCAAGCATTTTGCAGCACAACAGCAAACGATAACTTCAAAGACGTATTTGAACTGCAGTTAAGCTATGTGGTGGCTAATCCTTTTTAAAGCATATTTTTAGTGCAAGCTGTAAAATTCCATAATACAAATGTAACTTGCAACCTAGCCATGGAACTTGTTCTCCTCATGTTGTCCTTTTGAACAATTATTTCCCTACCTTGCAATCAAAAATCTCTAGCTCCACTCACGAACTCAAAATGAGATGATATAAGTGAAAGTTTGCATTCCTACGTGGTGTCTTAGTTGTATTTCAAGCAAAACAAAAGAAAAAAGTTCCATGAACAACATGAGGATGCTGTTCAAAAGAACAACATGTGAAGGAGGATTTATCCTTTCTGTTGAGTTGTTTATTTATTCTTTTTTCTCCTTATTCGTTAAATTTGCTTTCCTGATTTTCATTTTATATCTTTTGCTTTATTTCTTTATTGTTATAACATTTTTAATTGCATAAACATTTGTTGTCAAAATTATCTCATTTGAGTTTTAGGCTATTCATGGGGACAGTGCTTATCTGTGAGAAAAAAAGTTAATTGACTTTAATAAGGGAACAGAGCAGGCTTGTAATGTATTTTCAGCTTCTCCTGTGGCCGGGTCCAGATGACAGGTATTGCCACCTCTGGGTCAGTAAAAAGTCTTCAAAGACTTTCTTTTTTGACTGACTTGCTAATTATAAGTTTAAATCGTCACGATTATGGAAGAATAAGTGTACGAGAGCCATTCGTTGCATTCAGATCCAAAATCTTAGAGAAGGAAAGAAAGTAGAAAGAGGGGAGTCACTCTCCTCCCTCTTTCTTAAGTCGATGTAAGTTATAACGAAGCCTGGAAGGCCCTGTGATCCTTAAATCTTCGCTGCCTTTGTTGAAGCAGGCGTGTTACCTTTCAGTTGGAGGCGTAGCGTGTAAAGCCTTTGAAGTGGCTCTTCCAGGGCCGAAGCTGCGGTGAGCAGCGCGCGAAACGGGGCAGCCGAGTGACGGCAGAAACCCCCGTGTCCCGTGTCCCAGCAGAGGCTCCTTCCCACCACGGGCACGAGGCCCCCGTGCAGATGCTGGGGTCACCGTCACGGTTGAGGCCATTTCATGCCCGACGTTTGCTGTGGTTTTGAGTGACTGTTGTGCGCAGGGGTGTAAAGCTGTGGTTTAGAGTTGAGCTTTGACACTGCCTTTCTTTTTTTTAATGGGATTGAAACAGTCCCATTTTTAAAAGCCAGTAGCTGTGCTTGCCTCTGACAGTCATTACAATCAAACACACGCTACTAAATAAATACGTAAATAAATAAATATGAAAGGAGGAATTCAGTAGGAAGTTATCACTGTTAAGGATGAGGAAAAATGGCTGTATTGATGGTAAAATACTGAAGACTTGCTTCTGAGCTGAGCTCTATACCTCCCTAGCCCCAATGAGCCAGATTACTTATGAATCTGAGGGGCACAAGAAGATAGCTCTGCCGGATTATTTCTCCCACAGGCACATTAAGAAATACAAGCATGTCTAATGCGCCTCTATGTGTGTATTCGCAAAACAGAAGCGAGCTTTCCAGTGAGTGAGAGCTTTCAGCTCCACACATTATTTATTCACATACTCCGTTAAAAAAAAAAAAAAAAGAATGAAAAGAAAAAGAAAAACCTGAGCGTAGCTGTACAACATTTCCTGGGCATGCGCCAGCTCACGTCCTTGCTGGAATAAACAGTGCACAAGGGCCTTCCTCTGCCCGGAGTCAATAGGGAGCTCTTTGCCTACTGGTGATATTACACATATTTCAGCTAACTCAGCAATCTAAATGTAAAATCCAGCACTCAGGGATGCTCTCTGGAGAACTCCAGGTCCATAAAACCATGAATGGATTACACTCATTCATATATGTGGTTTTCCCATCTCTGCAGATGTAATATCAGAAATACTCTCCGTTTAATAGGCCATCCAAGTATAAATCAGTGGAAATTATTAATACAAGATGGAAACAGCCCTCCGTTTCGGTTAACCATTTCATAGCAAAGGTATGAGAGGGAAAAATGGCAGGGTGGGAAGTTGCTGGAGACGTGAGACTTGGGCTGCGGCGCTGCGGGAGCGCGGGCAGCGCGATCGGTGCCTCGCCGCGACGGGAGGCAAACGTGTCGTGCTCAGCTGATGCTGTTTCAAGGGATGTGGCATGGAGAAAAGCGACTTCAGAGACCTCTGCTGCTGCTCAAGCACTGCTGCAAGGCAGGAGAGACAGTTTTCTAGGCTTGGTGTCTGCCTGTGTCCAATAGCTCTGGCAATCACTGCTCTGGAGACAGGGGGGACAGCTCTGCCTTGCACTCCTTCCATCACCGGGACAGGAAAGACTCTTAGGATTGCAAAAGCTACGGAAGGGAGGTGAGAGCAGACGAAGTCAGCGTGGGGAGAGCGCAGCATTTCACAGGCACGCCATCGTAAAGCCCCTTAGTGCCGTCTTGCAGGTCGCAAGGCATTGGGAATGTTATTCTAGTCTAAAGGAAAGCAGGTCTCACCTTTCCCTACCCTGTGTATTCGGGCTTTTCAAGCTCTGTTAGTCTCTCGCGCTCTCCTGAAATGTACAGAATGTTTAAGCTTACCGCGTCCGGCAGTGTTAAAGTGTTAACTTTAGGGAAGATAAAAGCGAGTTTTGGGAAATGCTGACCTTCTGGTTAAAGGGTTTATCTGTAGTAAGTGATTGAGAAGCTGCAAATTAGGTGACAGAAACATGAAAATCTGAAGTGCCACAGTTAAAGATATTTTATCAAAGAGGAAAAAGAGCAGCATAGAGGAGACCAGGTTTAAGAAACAGCTCTAGTTTAAAGAACAATGCTCCGGAAGAGTGGGATGAAAAGAGGGAAAAAAAGAATATAAATTGCTTAGCTTTTGGATAGAGATTACACTGGAATTTCGACTAGCAGTTTAGTTGGTTAACTGCTATCCATAATCTGATTTTCAGCCAAGGAAAAAGAAGACAAATTCATTCTAACATGGACATTTTTAGAATACTTCATTAAAACAACAACAACAACAACAACAAAAACGCCTTTTTCCCTGTTTGGAAAATGAGGAAGAGCAGTATTAAATTTAAGCCATGGAAATGTAAGAAATACCAAGTTGCCTTAGCTTCACCTCTTTCTATATGCACAGGGAGTCTGTGTAGGAGTCAGAAGTGGGGTCCAGCTTCACAGTGTGCAAGACAAAACATAACAGGACTTTGTACTGTTCTTCCCTGTGCCTCATGGCCTCGTTCAGTATCCAGCATTTGCTGAATAAATGAAGCAAAGTTTGTAGAGCAGCTCCCGGCTGAAACTGTGAGTCAAATGAAAGTTTCATAGCCTCAAACCTGTCAGCTCCTACCTTTCGGGGTCTTCTCTTCCTTACTACGGGGAGAGAGTTGCATGTTATTTTGCCTGTTCTTTTTTAAGTAAAGAGAAAAATCCACAGTTTAATCTTAGAGAATCACATCAGTCAGGAGGAATTGCTCTCAATACATGTCATTGCACAGCAAGGCTTTGACCAGTTACATTATAGGAGCAGTCAATACCACCTCTAAATTATTTCTTTTCTAATGTGGATTCAACAACTGGGTGAAATAATGAGAATTTGGGGACATCAGGGCCTCTCTTTCTGGCTCAAGAATTGCTTTGGCAACTGCTTGTCCCTGGTCAATGGCGTTGGCTTGACAAGGCCTAAGTCAGTGCAAGGTGTCAGGGCCATCGTGCCATTTTCCCTCACTGACCAGCCATTTTCCTCAGTCAGGGCTGGAATTGCACAACCCCAGATTTAATCAGCTGGGCTTGGAGAATTGCACACTGAAAGATTATGTGCATCTGTCATGAATATTGTCCTCTGTCCAGTAAATAGGTTTCTATTAACATAAAACATTGTTTGAATACGTGGCGAAACTTGACCTGTTCAGTCCACCTTCTCTGCTATTCCGACTTCTTCACAGTGATCTGTCATACTCCCAGGCCTATTTGCATTTTATGAGCATTTTAACCTCTGTGTACCTTGAAATTGATTATTGCATTAGCCTTAGCTCTATAGCCAATGTCAGAAGAATACATACTAAGCAATTATTCTTTACAGTAAAGGAAACATTTAAATATCTGTGGTAACATATCGATATCTCTATAAAAAAACTTTGATTTTTTTTTAATTTAAAAGGACAGCAAATATAGCAGACTTTTTTTTTTTTAATCACTACTCTATGAACAGTTAAGTAAATCTATTTGAGACAGAAAATAAGGCTAACACCTGGACTTAACACCTGAAATATCCCCTGGGAAAATTTTTATTTTACTCTCTCAGAAATGGCAGAAAATACATTTCTGTTTGAGCAGGTTCTGTCGTGATGTAGAGATGACCACGTAGTCTTAGTGCTAATTGCAAATGGGTTGGGAATGGATAAGCATACCAGATCTGAAAGCCCTGTTTGTTATCCACAGATAATTCATATTTCCACATTTGGGGAGATATAGGTATATTGTGCTTGGGATTGTTACATTTTGCATTCATTTCTGAAAATGAATTGTTTTATCATTATCTCAAAACATTTAAGCTGAAAACGTATTCTGATACTTTAATAAACTCACAAGCGCTGCTATATCTGGAGTGTGAGGGAGAGAAACCTGTTGAGAATGAGAGGGGAACCCTGTGAGGTTCCTTAGCAGACACACAAGAGGAGGGAGGTGCCTGAGATGAGGTTTAATGAATCCTTAGAAATTATAGAATTGTCTCTTTCTCTAGCTTAATCATGGTTAGCTTTTCATCTCTCTCCGGTGCTGTTTCTGGTCCTGTTTTCTGCCGCTCTTCCACGTTACTCGGTGTTTGCTGTGGCAGCTGCTGGCATCACATCAGGTCGCAGGTTGCAGGGCGCCAGGTGTCCTTCCTGTCAGAGTCAATGACAGAAATCATAGGAGGGCAGAACCCCCTCCCCAAAAGTAGAGGACGTGAAATAATGAAAGTTACCTAACTGCATTTTGTGAAAGCACTTGCCAAAGTGTACGGTACCTGTAATCAAAAGCAATCTATTTTACTTTATCAATAAGGAACAATATAATATGCCTCTTTGATTGCAATGCCAAGTTAACATTATTCTGCCGTTTATAAAGCTCAATTACTGCCAGGAATGAGGAAAACAACTTAATTAATAATGCCATTTAAATGGAGCTTCATTACAATACCTGTTAACAGTCATGAGGGAGAATGTAGTTTAGTTGCTATTAATCATTATGTGGTTATGGAAACTTTTTTTTTCTTTTTGATCTGCATTTAATTTTGAATATTTTAATGTTGTTGTCACTGAGAACTTTATCAGGAACTTTTATATTTCTAGCATGTAAATGCCCATTCCTGTGTGCTTCCCCTGGTTTTTCTAATGCCTTAGGTATGACTAGGGCTGCGTGGAATAGAAATATGTTCTCTGCCTGGCCATACTTGGCAGGTTTTTAGAGTTTTCCAGGTTGATGCTCTCAGCCCATTTCTCATCACATCATATTAGATGTGTTGAGGTAGACTAATACCTGTACATATATCACTGATTCAAAAAGTGCATCAGAAACATTTTGCCCTTCCTCATGGTCTTTTACGGCAACTTGCAGAAAGCATCGTGAGGTTTTACAGTTCACCAAATCCATATAACAGAATATACTCAAACTTCCACCAAAAATCTACTGCAAGAAGACTTCTTTCCATGAAGGGACCTTTCTGAGAGCACCTTTCAGATATCAAAGCATGGCTTTTTAGTATGTTGTGGTCGCACCGAGTGCTTAGGAGGGCCACATGAGCTGCTCATGTTTTTGCGTAAGCATCTGGAGCCACGAAGGCAGCCCGCGCCTCAGAAAGTGAAGGAATTGCATCAGTCCTTGCAGTGTTGTGGTCAGCTTCTCATCTTAAAGATTCTTTGGGTTTTTTAAGGATGGCTTTGGGATTGTTTTCCTCATCACCTTTTCCTTTCCCAGATTAGAGGTTTTCATGGAGGAAGTATGAGGATGTGGATGAGCTGTGGAGCACTGTCTTGCTTCTGTGCAAGGCCGGTGTCTGGTAGATATCCAGGATAAATACCAGATAGGATCTCTTCCCACAGGCCTGCAGTGTGCGTTTTTGTGCCCTATATTCCCCATATAGGTGGGGCATCCACCAGAATACAATTACTTAGTAGGTAGATTTCACTCCCTGAAATTGCTAAAGGATTTTAGCATCCTCAGTGAACCTTAGAAAAGTGTCCAAAGCTTGAAGTACCACTAGTACTATTCCCATTTCAGTACTTCATAATCTCCAGAAATGTAGCTAAAAAAGCCAGAAATTTGCTATTTGTGGACCATGCCTTACGGATATCAGCTCAGCCCATTTCCTTTCAATCATTTCTGATAATGGCAATATTCAGGTGTAAATGTGACTGTCCTTAGGCATTGACGTGAGGCTTGATATTACACGTAGTATATTCATGGTTTTCTGCATTGTAGTCATTTTCAGCCATGTCTAGCACTAGATAAATGTATTTTCCTTGGCATTCCTTAGTCTTGACTCTTGTTTTTTTAATTCGAGGTTCACATAGGCTAAATAGCATTTAGAGGAGATGTTGCTTAGGAGCTGGTCCTCCTTAGTGCCTCCTTAGTGTGAAAAGATTTCTGATATATTTCCACATACTTTCCAAACTGGGGGAAGACAGAGAATGACTAATTAGAAAATGAATTCAGTATGCTTCACTGTCTTTATTGTGTTGAGTATTTGTCATTCTAGGATGAAGTATTTTTAAGATCTTCCACCGAATCATGCTAAAATTAAACATGTGTTCAGCATCTATATCTTGAAGTGCAAACGTTAAAGAATATTCTTTTTTTTTTGCCTGTAGCAAGAACACCCTTATGGGTAATGTCTTTTACTTGATGGTTTTTGAGCAAAGATCCTGTTACCGTGTTTCAAACCAAGTGGAAAGCATAATGCAATATTTACTATTTCAGCAGTATTAATATTTGATTGGCATTGTGGATGTCACATGCTATTATTGTCAGTGGCACTAGGAGTAAAAAACGTTCATTGAGAAAGTTAATCCTTACGCAGAAGGATGTAGGAAGATGTAATTGGCAGTCAGAAGGTTAAAAGAGACTTGACAAGATTTCGAAGGATTAAAAAAGTTAATCCGTCAAGGAGCATCCACACCTCTGCTCTGAGAAAGGCTGCTATTCAAATGGAGATTTATCGCAAGGTGTTCGGCAGCGGTCCCGTCACCTCCTGCTTTTGCCCCGTGGAGCGCGGTGCAGCTCGGCGGTGCCGGCAGCGCGGCGGGCGCAGGGGGAAGCCGCGAGGTGCCGCGGTGTCACTGCCAGCGGGGCCCTCATCCTGGGAGGCCTCCCGGTGGCCTTCGGAGGTCGAGAAGGTGTTTTCAGGAAGGTCAAATGCAGTCATCCAAATGTGCTGTGAGTAGTATCATTTTATGTTGCACTTACAAATGAGATTGCAAGTACACGTGCTCCTCACCCAGGTGTAATTCCCCCACTGCAGTGTTTAATTTGGGTGAAATGTAGGGGTCTTCAGGAGAGGACAGGAACCTTTAGCTAGGAGAGCCTTTTCTCATGGCAGCCATTTCAGAAGACTCCATTTGCGAAAAGAAAAAGAAATATTATCTCTTGTGAGTCACCTTCTGTAACAGCATTTGTAATTTTATATTCTGGGGAAAGCAAATGCTTTACAACTATACAGGTGAAATGGACCATCACATTTGAAAATCTCACTTTTTCAATAGTAAAATCAGCCAACCAACCAACCAAGAACATTTGGTTTTGTCTAAAGGTGATGAAATAGGATCACACAAAATCATAACTTTTAATAACTCTATAGGAGGAGAAATTCAGTTCTTTCAGGTATTGTGAAAAAATCAGCTATTTGAAATGTGCTATTTGAATGAGCAAGCTCGTTCTCATTTAGGCTTTAAATAAGGAAACTGGTATGTAGGTTTCCACTGGTTGTTAATTGTGAATACATAATTGTGCAGAAAGAGTAAGATTATTATTCAAATAATACTCATTAAAAACTGAACTGTAAAACAACAGCCAACTACATGGAGTTAACACCCTCTGCTAACCGCTGATTTACTTGAATTTCAGAAGGTTTGTGTAACTCAGAGTGCCCTGGTACGATAAATTTGTCTTCACTTGTGAAAGGCTCAAACTCTTCTGCTGTTCTTCACGTCTTTTATCTTCAAAAATGCCAGGTTTCACAGCAGTTCTTACTGAGGCGTTTTGCTAGACAGTGGGCTCTGATTTGAGTCATTCCACATCTTTTCATGCTGCCAAAAGATCAGTCTTTAGGATTTTAACTTACTTTCAAGATTCTGGCAACTTTTTTCTGTTTCTCCTGTTAGTAATCTGCTGTGGAAGTGATGATGTGCTGGCATCGACAAGTAAGGAAAGCAGAGATACAATTCTACTTCTTAATTCAACTAGAGAAAAGTAGTTGATAATTTTAAAATACATATCTTTATTACTGATCCAGTGTCTTTCCCTATGGTAACAAGAGTAGATGATTTTCTCTATCAATTTTATCTGTATTACTTAAAACTTAGACTAACACTTAAATGTCACCTGCAGAACCTGAGAGTTCAATATTGTGGCTGATTTTACTTGGAAAAAAAAAAAAAAGTAAATGTGACAGCAATCCCAACTTGTTTTTCTCAAGGCTTACATAACTCCAAGAAAAGAACAGACTGTCTTACAAATCGGCTTGCAAACCACCGGCCCTAGAACAACTGGCAGTGTGGTTGTCGGTGCTGCATATGTTGCTTTCATAACTCATCAGCTGCTTTTTCTATGTTTCCTTATTTTTATTATTTTCCAGGTGTTTAGGGTGCATCCTGGCTCGCAGGAGTAGTTTGGAAAAGGCACGTCCCACATGAGGAGGCCTCTGGAGGAAGGAAGGGCAGTTGCTGTGTGCTCGGCCAGGACACACACAACCTGCCAGTGACCATGTCACGAAGGAGGCTCCATCTGGTAGCCAGTCCTGCCCTTGCTTATTCCCGTCTCTGGTCTTGAATCCTGCTAATACAGATTGGGCCCCGGAGGGACTGGGCTAAAACAGAGATGTTTCAGTAAGGGGATCATTGCAGTCGCTGAGCTGACTTAGACCTTGAAACGTTTCTAAACAAGGATTTTTCGCAGGAATGTTAGTGTTGTACATAGTACATGGCTTTAGAGTTTTTCCTGGAGAGGTTGAGGTCAGGTGCAGTTACATTAAAAAAGCCTCTGAGACGACAAACTGAATGCTCCCATTCTCTTTTTAATGTGCAATTAAATGCAAACTACTTGTTTTTGCAAATTGATCTGAACGAAATACATCTACGCAAACAAGCAGTTCTGGAGGTAAGTGGTTATTACCAAGTGTATGTCTAAATCACTGTGCAGTTTTGTAAAGAGGTCATAGCTTATTTAGTTTTGGCCTCAATCATCTACCTTTGATCTGCAAGTGGGCTGTTATGATGATGATATCATGAAATCTAACAAACAGCAAAGGATTAGAAAAGCTATATAATGACGTGCACATTCAATCAACTTGCATATGATCTCAGCAGGAAATTCAAAACAAAAGCTAATTTATGGAAAAATATGTAGTTCTAATCACAGTTTAGCTCTGTGGGGTTCCAAATAACACACTACAATCTCTACATGCAGATGCTTTCATCTTACATTGCATATCTGGTGACAGTCCAAAAGTTCTTATCAAACCTTATTATCATCTTTTATTAAACCTTATTACATTTCTCCTTATTGCATGTTTGCTGTAATATTCTGTCACTCTTAATATGGAATATAAAAAGCTTTGATCTTTTTTAGCCAGTTATGAGATAGAAATATGCAGCACAAGTATTTCACTATATACTATAAAATGTATGTCGGTGTGTCCTTTGAACATCACATTAATTGGACCCTGTTTCTTTTTCCTTTGCTTCTCAAATCTTTTCATCAGACTGCACTTCTCTCTGCCATCAACATGCAAATAGGTTATCCATGATCATATAATGCCATTTCGTTATTGTTATTATTATTGTATCTCACGGGAGATCTGTTTCTTTTTTTTTCCTGATAATAAGTGACATAAGGCTTTTAAACTGTGAAAGGCCAAGTTTGCACCTTTTCACTGATGCACCTGCATAAGTAAGACGGTTCCAATGGATGTTGAGACAACACACGGACATTTCCTTTCTTAACGTTGCTGTTCTATCAGGATGACAATTGAAAGGATGTGGCTATGGGCAAGACTTTTATTGCAGTTGTGAAAAACAATCGAAAATAGATAAGCACAAACCTGAGCCTCAGCCCTTCCCCAGAATATAAGTGTAGGGGGGAAGGGAAGGAGTTAAAGATTAAGATAGAGGAGACTAAAGAAATGCTTGGCGGCATATGGAAAGGTAGTTGTTCTGCAGTATTAACCCACTCTTGGAAAATATAAATCAGGGTTTGTGGGTTTTTTTCTTCCCAGTATTAGTCAATAGTAAAGTTTATAATATAAAGGGCACACTAGATGATAATCAGACTAAATGGTTAAATATGAAAGATAGCATAATAGATGCCTCATACTCAGAAATGGCTATTTAGTAATAATCTGATTTCTCTTGTGAGAAATCTGTAAGGAATTCTCTGTTGAGCTCTCCATGTTTTCACATAATGCTGTTGACAGAATTAGACCATTGTTATAGAAAAGCCGCTCGCTTGACAGCTAAAATGAAACGTCTAGCTATACAAGTTTTCAGAGGGATAAACATGCAATGTTTTGGTGAATGTACTAAAAATAGTTAAAGAGGCTATCACACATCCTTCTCAACAGTTCAGTGCAGCTGTGTTTTAATCACAAGCATCTTTGCTTAGAGGTCAGACAAAGAACGTTGATCCATAATAGTTACGTGATACATCTTCAATGCTCGTTTTTCTCTAGGCAACTTTTGTGATGTTTTTGCAAATTTCTTATTTAAAAGTTCCCATAAAAATGAGAAATAGGGTATAAAGATTGGATTTTTTTGCAGGTGAAACAGTAAAATCAGTGAATTCATTCATCAGTTCAGGGTAAATGGAAAAAGACCACATTTTCTCAGTTACTATGGCGTTCTTGATGGGTATTACCAAGTTCTTATATAATGCTATTTTGAAAATGTTTTACATTCACAATAAAACCTCAGAAACTCCTGCGAACATACGATGCTTCTTGTTGGTTAACCTTTTGAAGAGGCTGAGAAGCATGCACTTTCAAGTTATTTTTAATTTAGAAATAACTGGATTTTTTGTTATTGATTTGGGAAAGGCAATAATAAATAACAAACTGGTCTTTATAACTTTATTTCACTTATTTAAAATTTTAATTAGCTGTTTTTAATTCACTATTTGATCTGCAGCAATGTCCAAGGCATCCTATTATCTTAGAAAAGAGCAAGTGAATGCAAATCAGTGACAGTTGATTTGCACATCTCCTGGTCCACTCCAGGTCCTTGAGAACAAAATAGGTTCAGCTTCTAATTATAGCTGCAAGAAAAATATGTGGGAGATAATTTAAAAAGCCACTTCAGTGTTCAAATATTTCATTTGAAAATGTATTGCCAACAGCGAGATGAACTAGAAGATAATCCTTCAAGGAGATTGAGCAATAATTGCCATTTGCTTAGTTTAAATTATAATCTTTTTGCATTGGCTCTAAGTATAAATGATACTCACTTTACCTTATGTATAAGTGTGCATATATATTGTGCTATTAATTCCAGGAAAGCAGTTTTGTAAACCGTCGTTTGAAAGTGCCAGCACCCAGAAATTCACAGCAGTACCAGTGTTGAGGATGAGTACAGTATCCTGGCAGGAAGCTGATCTTTAAACACACCTCCAGGAATAATAAGACTTGATTCCCATCCCTTGGAAAATGCTTGGGAGAAAGGAAGGAAGGGGCAGGCGTTGCTGGGTTCCTTCTAACTTTCCCCACTGTGTTCAGTTGTTCCTCCATGTAGGACATACCCCACAGACCTTACCTGCAGGGACCCTGAGGCTGCACAGTACCCAGTATTTCTCCTTTTACTGTTTATTACTAGCTTTGCTTCTCTCATTATAATAAGAAGAGTTTGGGGGATATTGCAAACTTATCTCCCAACTCAGGCAACTGCGTTTCTGCCCCTTTCTATGTAAAAGATGCTGATTTCTGTGAAATTCCCATTCCTCTGAAATGCACTTTCCCTTTTAGAAATCTTTTACAGCAAAAAACAAATTTACCAAATGCAAAATGTCAGCCGTTGAATTACTGGTACTTCTAGCCTGTGCTGACATTTTCTTTGGAGATTTCAGGCTTGTACTCTGGCTCCCCATCCTGTTCCTGTGTGGCTGCTTTATAAAACGATGCCTCTCAACACGCGTGCGGTTTTGCAAGCTCATCGTTACCAGCTGCATGCTCAGTGCTTTCGCTTGCATAGCTGATCAGGTATTTGCCACGCACTTTGTTTTTCATATGAACCTTTCTGTCACTTGGAGCACTTCAAAAGAGATGTGCTGGATCCTGCTGAGTAGTGATGGAGAGGTCACTGAAGCGTTGCCCTGAACAATACACAGGCTTCTCGGTTTCTCCTTCTCGCTGCATTTGCTGCTGTTTCCTACAAAGGAAGAAATGTCCTTCCTTTCTCCTGATACCACTAATCATCTCCATCATTGGTACATACTCACATCTATGTGCAGACTTTGCTTTCTGTTTAAGATATTCCTATTTAATCCTGACGACTGCTACATTCTGGACCCTGGCGGATGCTAACGTCTGCCTAATTCCTTCTATTAGCTACCCCCTCCTCTTACCATTTGTATGGATGAGGAGACAAAACCAGTCAAGCTCAGGATTTGCTGAGTGGAAAAGCATCTCCGGAAATTGGTTTTCTGTTACAATTCTTTTGTAAGAGTTCTTTCTCCATTCTCTTTTAACTTTGGCAGAAGAGGTCTTTCAAGCAGTTAGCAGGATAGTGAAGGGAGAGCTCTATCCAGGCAGAATGCAGCAGATAATTGTTAACTCTCACAATGCTCGTTCTGTCACATAGTTACATAAATTATCCATCTCTCCTACCACCTACTAATAAAAGGAATGATTTCTTTTCGGCTTAGCGAAGAAAGTCTTGAAGAGGGTTTTGAAGTGGTAATACGGTGTATTTGCTCAAGAACAACTTTCTTACAAAGAGAATGCATAAAGTGCAGAAATACCAGCTTGAGAAATGAGCATACAAAACAAATGGACTGGCAGCATTAAAAGGAATGAAAGGGCCTAATAAGCTACAACTTATTTTTCCTGAAGCAGATTATTGTAAAATGTTTTATAAAGTGTGAACTAGATATGGTATTTTTTTTAAGTGTGGTGAAATGTGTACTTAGTTGCTATTTTAGTTACTGAGTGGAAAGAAAGACTTTTAGTCTAATTAAAAACTAAAATACCTAGACCTTCAGTGCGGAGAGAATAAAAGGTAGGATCAACCAACTTTTTCAAAGTAGTTTCAACGGGTTCAGAAAGAGTGAAGTGGATGGTGGTAGGTGTTAAGATTACTTGATAGCCTGTAACAAACGATAGACATTCTGAGTTAATGTTGATGCTGTTGTAGGTATAAATGCTCCTCTTTCCTCTGAGCTTTGAAACTTTTGAATAGGCCGGTGTTGTCATCAACATCGTTGATTAAAACGTTGTTCTGCTCCCTGCTGGGAGCCATCTTGCCAGTCTTAATGCGAGGAAGGGTGTGTGGGCACGTTTAGAGCCGTGAGGACCCGTCTTTGCTTCCGTCACCGGAGAATTCCCCGCTGCCTGCAGCTGTGGCTTGTGTGGATGGAGCAGCTGTGCTCTGTGCCACAAGCGTCGCGGGCCGGGAGCCTCCCGGCTGGATCCAAGCAGCGCTCCCAGCCAGGCCCTGCACCCAGCTCTGCCGGTTACTCCGCTGTTAGCGCCCTCGTCGGTCTGACAGCCTAATTAAACACTCAGGAGCAGTCATTTTAGTAAGGGTCTGTTAATCTTCGTTGTCATTATTTAACACCTAAAAATGACAACCAATTGGGAATAAACCAGACCTGACAGCATCAAATCCACAACCAAATAATGCCCTACGTTAGATTTGGGGTGAAAATAGTAGCTGATGCAAACCATAGTCCCCATTTAATTCTGGTTTGTATATTAAATTCTTTGTAAAAAGAAGTGAATATTTCTCTGCACATGCTAGAAAGAATTCTTCAAAAACAGAGAAGAGATTCAGCTCATATCCTCATCTTAAAGATGGAAGAAAGTCTTCCTCCTTTCCTAGTCCTGAGGAAACCAAACTGGCATCTATACCACCAGAGTCAGGAAAATATTTCCCTGCATCTTTCTATCTCTAGTCCATAACTTTTGACTTGAAGCACCTAGACCCTCCTCCTGAGGTTCACTTTCAGCATACGGTTGGTCTGAACCATTGCAGTGCAAAATCAGACTCACTGGGACATCAACTATTATTAATAGGTTCCTCAGTGTCCTCCTCACACTGAGGAGAGTTTAATGTTTGCCTTGATTAGATGACAGGCTGAGCAGAGGACAGCTCTAACCTGAAACTAGGAAGCATGAGCTATACATTGACAAAATAATGCCAGAATTTCTCTTAAGCTAATCAATCAATTTACCCATGCTCTTAAAGTTACGCTCCACATCTCCAAAAAAATTGTGCTTTATATTTTGTTCCTGTATGAATAGGCCTAAGCCTTTCATGTTGTTTCCTCATGTTTGTAGTGAAATGAGAATTCTTTAAATTCCATAATGCTACCTCAAAGAGATTACTTAGTTGAATTATTTAGTGTATCAGCACACACTGTAAGATTTGCATTGTCATTAGAATTCTAAAGCAACATCTTTGGCCTGCTTCAGAAACAATCCAGTATTCGAATCTGTGAAACTGCTCTGTGTATCAGCTTGCTCATTTCTATTAAACATTGCGTATTGAACTTGACAGCTAATACAACGCCAAATTCGAGAGAGCACCTTTGAGGAATGGGACTGTTTACTCACCTCTTGGGCAAGCAGCTGCAGTGGGACCCACATTCGCATGAGGACAAGAGAGGGATAATTGTCACTCGCCTTGTCATCCCTGTGGTTCTCTGAGATGTGATCAGTATAGATCCCATGCCGCTTGCCTTTGAAGGCTTCAGATTCCAGCTGTTTTGAATTATGAGGGAATGGCTAAAAGGTCACATCAGAGCTTCCCTTCCTGACCTCCCAGGAGAGCATGCAGAGTGCAGGGCATGTCCACAGTGCCAGCAGAGAGAGCAGGGGATGATATTCGGAGCGTGCGTGTTTGGAGCGATGCACTGCTGGAGGAAGCTGGCAGAGTGAAGGCTGCCTTTTTACTTTTTTTTTTCCCTGTAAAATATTGAGTGATAAGAAGCCTGCAAAGTTAGGAGAGGTAATTTAGTCTTCCGTAGTTAAAGACAAGAAATGTACAGAGTTTGAATCATAAAATATTTAGATACTTGTAGTCTTCCATTGCTGCCAGTGAAGGGAACTAGTATAACAGATAGTAGAATTTGACCCTAGGGCTTTTGATGGAATATATTAAAAGGGATGGGATCATCAAATGGGAAGCACTGGTTAAGATATAAATAAGAATTTCAGCTGAGGTAGAGTCCTGGCAATGTTCCAAAATGGTGGTAGTCAAATTTATGGTTTAACAAGAGGTGGGAAGGGAGAAAAGAAATAAGATTTTTAGGGTCAGGGAGCATTCTACATTATCACGCTTTGACAGGCAATTTAAGTTCTGCAAAAGAACAGTAATAGTGGAGTCAGAAACTTGGAACAAAGAGAATATTTCATCTATAGCGAAGGTTTCAGTCTCTGAAGCATTTGGTAATAAGACTTTGTTGTGTTTTGGTTTGTCTGTTTTTGCTGGTGGGTTTTTAGGCAAAGATCTGGCAGAGAGACTCTTAATTTGTCACTGCTTCCTACCTCCCCAGCTCAACTTCCACTGCATCAGTTTGTGCTAAGTAAGGATTGCTGAATCCCGTCCAGGGTCAGGGCGCGGAGACTGAAAGATCAAAGATGAAACCGGATGGGATGAAGAAGAGTTTGTCATCAGGGTTAAAGGAATGAGTAATATTGCCTGTAGCAGTGATCTGTGTTGGGGACAGGAGCAGAAGAAATGAGATGCAGTGGATTATGTTCCTTATACTTTGCACTGATAGTTTAAAAAAGAAAAAAAGCATTATTAGAGAAAAAATTGTGAGTGTATTTTTGTACCGTTTCAGCTTTGCAGGAAACTGCTGATGCAGAGTCAGCAAACCCATATTATACCAAAATGAAGTTAGAATAATTACAATAAAATTCATTTCTGCTGGTATGACATATTATTTGGAAGAGAAGGGAAGCAGCCCACAGATACTAAGAAATTGCATGTGCTCTGTGTATCACAGTATAGCCTTATGGTGATTTTTTTTCCATGTATTTTTCTTTTGAAGCGTTAGTTGAAGGGTTCATTCATTAATCTCTGTGTTGTCTAGGTTCCCTGAGTAGTTCCCCCTAATACGAACAAGCAGATTGGCTCCATGGTTAGCTCAGCCGAAGGTTTTAACTCGCTGTTGGTGTTTCCAACACACAAGCTGGTGGTGAATGACGTTCCTTGCAATCCTCCCTGCGTGTTATCCAGCCACCGTTACCGCAGTGGCCAAGGGCCTCCCCATCAGAGCTCTACCAAGGTCTTAGCCATGTTCTGCAGGGCAGGGAAAAGAGGAGTAGCAGTACTGCTGTCTTAGCCCTGTACCACCCACAGCACCATCCTCTCCTCCTGCATCGTTTGTTTAACCTCTATGGCTAATCAACAGATCCATCGGCTGGCTGGTGAAATCAGTTATTTTGGTAGGTCATTTAGGAGCTTGGTTAAATGATACCTCTCTCTAGTAGGATCAAAAATGGCGGAAAAAAAAAAAAAAAAAGAGAGAGAGAAAAGGCCATAATTACCACCTGTCCTTTTAAACATTGATTTGGGACTGGCACAAGACTCAGCGTAAGAGTGGTGAGTTGTTTGTCAATGGCATTCACCGAAAGCACTGTATCATTAAAGGACTGTCGTGGTAATTGCTTGGTGCCATTGCTAAGTTGAACTATTAGTCTGTGAGTGCTTGCTCCTGTAATTTAATTTTTTAATGTATGACTTGCTGTTCTCCTGCAAAGTGTGGAAAGCCATTATTTGTGTGATTTGTTGTTGCGGTTAAGAGCGTCAAATAACCTGTATCCTTTACCACCAGCAATGCATCTGTTTGGCCTCAACTGGCAGCTGCAGCAAACTGAAAATGATACATTTGAGAATGGAAAAGTGAATTCTGATACTGTGCCAACACATCCTGTAACAGTACCTGCTGGAGAAAATGGTAAGGGAAACAGACACCAATTTCATTTCTTATTTTTTTAGCATTTCCTATCTTTGTGTTTTATTTATATCATTGTATCTTAACACTTTGCCTTTAAAAGTTTGGGAATTCAATGGAAAAAAATGAGCTTTTGTAAGCAGTAATGGTTTCAGGTAGACCTGCAGATACCACAAGGGAGTTGTATTTCAAATGGAAAGAAGCACGCTGTTCCTTCTGCCTTATGGGTGAAGGAGGTGATGAATTCTCAGTGGGGGCTGATGTCAGTATTTTTGGCAAAGCTGGCTGCCAATACTCTGACCAGAATTCCTCACAGGAATTCACATTGACCAGGTGAACAAAACCAAAGAAAAAGCAAAACCTCCGCTAATCCTGAAATCCTTGATAACTTAACAGCTGTTGTGGTGTGCCCAGAGACTAGGACTGCCTCGAGGAGCGTTGCCTCGTGGTGCTGGTGGCCAGGTCCCACTCTACAGAAACCACCAGGCTGGGACGTGCATGAAGTCCAGCCAGAACAAGCTATTTTATAACACCAGGCCAGATAAAAAATGAAGCTTTGGAGTCTCAATTGTCTCTGGATAGTTTTCAAACAAAATCTTTGTCTGTCTTCTTCTTTGGAGATCTTCCAAACTCGCCTGGATACGACCCTTTGCCACGTGCTCTAGGTGTCCCTGCTTGAGCAAGGGGGTTGGAGTAGATGACCTCTAGAGGTCCCTTCCAACCTTAACCATTCTGTGATTCTATAACAGAGGAACATGAACTCTTTTTCTAAAGCACTGGCACTGGAAAACGCTTTTCAGCATCATTTGCAGTATTTGAAGCTCCTCTGCTACATTTAGAAGACAACTTGTAATCAAGTTGCTTCCTACGGCGTGATCACCTTGTGTTTTTCCTACAGATGAAGTTTTCTTTTTTATTTTTCTGTTCTTTGTTTCACTGAAACATGATAGGTCATGTGTAATATATTCAGTTGTTTGCTCCAAGTGTCTAACATATAACATTGAGTCTGAATCATCCAACCAATATATAAAGTCAAAAAAAAACTTTATTAATTTTTGTTGTAGGAGCTTTTAAAATACAAACCACATAAAAGGATTATTTTTATCGACCTTTTTCCGTGTTGCCCTTTAAGATCTTCCAAACCTTTAAGAGCCTGAGCACTTTCAGCTAGCAGAGGCTTTAAAATCAATAGTTTTTGAATGGAAAACTTGATTTAAATGGTTGATGAATGCGGTATTTGCTTCATTACACAAAAATCCATTTTCCTTTTCACAAGGTACAGTTGACCTCCTTACCACTGAGGAGGAGGAAGCTTCTGCCAGCATTTGATATCTTGAAAAATTTTCAAGTTATTACAACTCCAAGTTAGCGAAATGATATAGCACTGTTCCTTCATTCTCTCATCTTATTAAGCATATGAAACTTGTTCAGCAGGCCCCCTTTTCTGTTTTCATTTCTGTTTCTCTGATGTCTTTTTCTTGCACTCAGATGTTCTCTTTTCATGTTCTTACTCGTTCTGAATGAATAGAAAGAAGATGGTGCGTGGCTAATGAATACAGTGACAGCTGATGATCCTGCTATCTTTTGGCCTGTTATACTTTGCCTTAAATATAATAGGAAAAAAAAAACATAATATCAAATCTTGGTTTTCCTTCCTAATGTCCATAAATACTGTAAAATAAAGCAGGGCTATTCTAATCCTCTGTTAACAACCAAGCCAGTGGTCATTTGTCAGCTTACATCAATACTGAAGGACAGACTAGAGAATATACATTTTAAAGGAAATTTAAGTGGAAAGGGAAGTATGACGACTAGATATGAAATTCAAGTAGGAGGGCCCTGAGCTTTTGTACTTATTACTGAAGCTCAAAGGAAGAATCAACAAGGCATAGCACAGCTTCCAGTCTAAACTTTGACTAGTCCTGGGCCTTCTTTGGTCATAAAATCATAATCCACTTCAGAAGCTTAGAGGCTTAGATCCCAGGCACTCATTTGCCTTTCAAACGTACAGATATTTTGAGTGATGAAGTAGCAAAGGGAAGCTTTAAAAGGCATCCTTATGAACTGTGCAAAAATATTCAGCTGTGGTTTACCTAGAATCAGCTAATCATAAGTTTGACAAGAAAAGCATGTGAAATCATCCTTAAATGCAAGTTATTTGTTAAATGAAGCTTGAATCTCTGAACAAGATTTTCCAAGGTTTTTTGTTTCTTTTGTGGATTTATTTTTGCCTCCCAGTGCTTCTGTCTGTATGAACAGCAAACTACTGGAAACATATTCCCTGCTTACCTAGTGAGGCATGATTCGGGGCTGCCTGAGAATATGTATTTTATATTGATATGGAGAATTTTATAGGGCGTTTCAGTTGAAGTTGTCCAAAGCACTTTATAAGCCAGGTTTAATCAAACACCTGTTTGAGGTGCATGAGTACTTCAATAGGTTTTATAAGCAGGAGTAGAAGAGACAGTCAGGTTTAAAACACAGCAACCTGAAAATTTGGTTAGCCACTGTGTTTTAACAGTTGGTCACGTACCATATGGTACTGTCTGTATTGTATATGTCATATATAAATGTGTATATGTATATATTATTATAAATGTGTATATGTATGTGACATGTACATGACATGTATATGTGTATATACATATATGTCATATATAAATGTATATAAATATAAATGTTATATGTCATGTACATATTCCATTGCCTTCTCCTGGAGAAGCTGGCAGCTCATGGCTTAGACAGATGTACCCTTTGCTGGGTGAAGAACTGGCTGGATGCCTGGGCCCAGGGAGTGGCAGTGAATGGAGTAAAATCCATCTGGTGACCGGTCACGAGCAGTGTTCCTCAGGGGTCAGTGTTGGGACCAGTCCTCTTTAATATCCTTATCGATAGTCTGGGTGAGGGGATTGAGTGCACCCACAGCAAATTTGCAGAGGACACCAAGCTGGAAGGAGGAGTTGATCTGCCTGAGGGTAGGAAGGCTCCGCAGAGGGATCTGAACAGGCTGGATCAATGTGCTGGGGCCAACCATACGAGGTTCAACAAGGCCAGGTGCCAGGTCCTGCACTTCGGTCACAACAACCCCATGCAGCTCTATAGGCTTGGGGCAGAGTGGTTGGAGAGCTGTGTGGCTGAAAAGGAACTGGGGGTGCTGGTTGACAGGCAGCTGAACATGAGGCAGCAGTGTGCCTAGGTGGCCATGAAGGCCAACAGCCTCCTGGCTGTATCAGGAACAGTGTAGCCAGCAGGACCAGGCAAGTGATTGTCCTCCTGTACCGGGCGCTGGTGAGGCCGCACCTCAAATAGTGTGTTCAGTTTTGGGCCCCGTGCTACAAGAAGGACGTTGAGGTGCTGGAGGGAGTCCGGAGAAAGGCAACGAAGATGGTGAAGGGGCTGGAGCAGAGACCTTACGAGGAGCGGCTGAGGGAGATAGTCTGGAGAAGAGGAGGTTCAGGGGAGACCCTACAGCTCTCTACAGTGACCTGAAAGGAGGCTGTAGTGAAGCCAGGGGTCGATCTCTTCTCCAGAGTAACTGTCGATAGGACAAGAGAAAATGGCCTCAAGTTGCGCCGGGGAGGTTCAGGTTGAACCTTAGGAAGAATTTCTACACGGAAAGAGTAGTCAAGCATTGGAACAGGCTGCCCAGGGAAGTGGTCATTCTCCCTGGCACCGTCCCTGGCAGTGTTTGAGAAACGTGTGGAGGAGGCACTTAGGGACGTGTTTTGACAAGCATGGTAGTGATACGCTTACGGTTGGACTCAGTGATCTCGAGGGGCTTTTCCAACCATAATGATTCTGTGATTCTCCGATATAAAATTAATTTGCAATTCAGAAATACCTTATAATAACCTATTTTTAATTAACAGATTTATTTTTAAATGTAAGGCAGGAGAAAGAAAGAGACTGGGGAAAGGAACACTTCTTTAGGCTTACTTAGTGCACCTTCTGAGATAAGTTAGCCCTTTTATTTTCATTAAAAAGCATCTACTGAACCTGATATGTATTGAGCTTTTTGTTTTGTTTATCATGTAGATCACGTTAATTAAATGTATAATAGCTTCTTAATTAGATGTTCTATTGATTTTTCTTCAGAAAAGGTGTGTTTTTAAGGATGATTTTGATTTTATTTGGCATGCAATAATAATGACATTTAGCAAGAATGTTAAGTTTATTGCCCATAGTTGTTGCAGAGGAATGTATAACAAATGCCTCACAGGAAAAGATGTGAATCCAAGGTTATGCAGTGGAATGGGAGAATATGCTATTGATTGTCTGTAAATCCAGCCTTGCAACCTAATAGTCTAATTAGTGCTGCCTGTGAAGGAAGGAAAATGATATTATCTGTGACATCATACAGCAGTTATAGTTAAGCACTTCTGTGTTTTGATTATTCATTCATTTTTATTCTTTATTAAAGATATTTAGTTCATCACCCAATATTTTGTGTATTAACCTCCAGAATGTTTGTAAATATCAGGGGAGAGCTTGGTTTCATGTAATTATAGTGGTATCTTTGTATTATTATGTTTCTTCTGTTTTTCTGTTAAATATTTTTATAAATAATTGTTTTGTTCAGGATCTTGTCCACCCTAGCCTCAGTAGAGCAGAACTTACAAATAGCAAATACAACAGATTATCTTATACATTAGCTATCATGCATTGCATCACCTGTATCATAAGTATATAATTGTATATATTGACTAATATGCAATAGAGTAAAATTGTGTTTTATAAATTAAATAGTAAATAAGGCAGGAATGTAGGTACAAATCATGGTATAAGTTTATTTACCTGTAAGTATTAATGTTTTGTGGGGTTTTGTTTGTTTGTTTTTTCCTTTTGGGGAGGGGTTGTGAAAGGAGGATTTGGCAGGGGAAGAGTAGAAGCATGGTGAAAAGAAAATATTCAAGAGGTTAGGTATTTTAAAATTGTTTTCATATTTGGAAAGCTGCATCATTGTGGAATTATGTGAATAAATGTGACTTATTTTTGTATTTTGACTTAAGGCTGTTAGACTCAATGATCTTGAAGGTCTTTTCCAGCTATAATGATTCTATGATTCTATAAAATCTTGCAAGATTTTAGAGGGTAAGAAGGAACTGATGAAATTACTAAAATATTTCATAAGCCTTTTGCAAAACAGTGTGGAAAGAGAATAATAGATGAAGCCCTGTTATTAGAATGACAAAAACTAGTGAGGATTTTGAGAGAGTGAGTGTGATGTTAGAGGCATGTGGTTAAAAGGGAATACTGCCTCTCATCTGGTGAAGTAAAGGAGACCAGGTGAGATCATTTTCTCTTAAGGATAATTGTTTAAAACCCAAGGATAGGCACTTCTGATGGAGCTGGGCAAAATATATGTTTGATGAGGTCGGTCTCTTCAAGCTGTCCAGCTCATCTTTCCACAGTCAGAGGTCTTCGCTTTTCATTTCAAATGTAGAAATAGGGGAAGTCGCAGATCGATGAAGCAAATAAGTGTTTATTGTTCAGCGATTATCAGTCATCAGTGAGTGAACTGTATGACAAAACATGCCTTAAATTTGAAGGACATGGTAAGAAACAAATGTTTAAGGGAACTGAAACAATGCCATCTTCTAGAATAACATAAATATTGTGAAAGGTTAAACCCAAAATTATAAACGGATGAGACTCATCCTGAAATGCACAAAAAAAAAATCTTTGTCCAAGATCAGATATTTCACTGTCTTTTGAAAGCAGAACATTGATCAGTCAGAGGATGCTGTGAGATTTCCAGTGACTGCAATGCTACTGTGACATAGCTATGAGGATGATATGATATGAGCCCCACTCAAGGCCTCTTCGTAGTGCTACTCTTAATTCAGAAGCAGTTTCTGTTCATCTTGGATGCACAAAAAGTAGTGAAGATCAATCTGTGACCTCACCTGGCATTTCAGATTTTAATCTTTTTGTTTGTTCGTTGTTGTATTCTAAATGTTCGCAAAAAGATTGTGTCAGTTTGTTCCATCAAATGATGAATAATGTAGAATTTAATCATAACAGACAGGGCAGCAAGAGAATGTTGGCAATTGTTTAGCAAGTTAGCATCACTGGAACATGCTGAGCACATCCAGAAGGGCTTAGTTCAATCCTCACAACTAGACCAACTGCTGAAAAAAGGAAAATAAATTGGCAAGAGCCTAGTGGGCTCTGCGATTGTGACTACAGCTCTGTTTTTTCTTTATATGGCTTCAGTCCTTCAATCAAGGCTCATCTTGATATGCAAGGTGGTCAAATGCAGTGTTGTTTGCATGCTTTAAAGTTGGTACATGTTGGTAAACAAGTTGTTATTAAAATCTTTACCTCTAGACTAAGTTTGATAGCATTGGGTCCGTTCAATCAAAGTAGGGTTTGATCCTGGCACCAGCTGCCAAAAATGTAGGTGTCCACAACACAGCATGGTTGGGTGCCTGGACATCCGACCTGTCCTTGGCCTCAGCAGAGGTGGATGACTCTTCCAAGCCATCTCAAAATGTGACTCTGGATTTGTGCAGACCACTTTCGTTAGTGCCTCCGTCCTGGTAGCTCTGTTCCCTCCAATCTGGCAAGGAGAAGACACCACCACGACTAAGGCACAGTCTGTGTGCTGATGAGCTTTGAGGTACGTCTGTAAGCTCTGGCAGATTTGCAGTGCTGTACAAGCAAGAACACTGCAGAGATCCCCAAGCTGCCAGCGACTTGTGCTATGCCTCGGGTACAGCAGTGCCTTGCTCGCTTACCATTGCGGGCTCAACCACTCTGACCTGCTGCATTTATTTAAAAAAAGGAAAAAAAAAATCCTCTACATGTTCATCATCTTCACTTCTTCTGGGCTTTTCCAAACCAACATCACTGAGCTGCTACGGCTAAGTAGTAATTGTGCTAATGCTTGATAACAAATTACTATTAATTCCCTTCAGCATTATGTTCTTATTTCTAACAATTGGCCTTCAGAGCCTGTACCTATTCATGGTATAGAAAAGAGTGAAAATATCAGATTCTTACAGGTTATTATTCATTTTATTCGGGAGACAGTGTGGACAAGGGAATGGTATCAAGCTTGGGGCAGAGGCTCTAAAATGCAGGAGAGAAAGGCATAAAGATAAGGATCCAGTGGAACAAGAAATACCACCCTTTTGTGGAGCTCAACCACAAAAAGCAGGGAACCAAAGATGTAGACATTGTTGGTATTGTATAGATGCTCTAATATTTCATGGAGAACAGGCAATATATAACATTCCCCTTGACTGAGTATGTTTGTGGCTAATATTCTTGAAATCTCTTATTGCATTTCCCTTTATCTTATGTGTTGTGAGATGTATGTACACACCATACATGCAGGATGACCCTGTATTTTAAAATGCACTTTAAAAAAAGTGGTAAGAATACGTCCTAAAACACTCTCCTTAATACTTAATACTTGTATATTGTTTTACAACAAATACTTTTACAACAAATACTTGTTGTATTGTTTTTACTTAGTAGATATTTGTGTTATATCTTTGCTTTGTTTGTTCTAAATCAGTGAATTCCCTGGGATCTTTATCTAAGATGAGTCTAATTCATATTAAGGATAACTGAGCAAGAAGGGAATACTAATTTTTGATCTCTTATTATTTTAACCTGTCAGGAAAAGTAGGAGGATTTGCACAAGAAAACAACACTATAGATTCTGGAGAACTTGATATAGGCCGAAGAGCAATACAAGAAGTTCCCCCTGGAATTTTCTGGAGATCACAACTCTTCATCGATCAGCCACAATTTCTAAAATTCAATATATCTCTTCAGAAGGATGCACTGATTGGAGTATATGGCCGAAAAGGCTTACCACCTTCACATACTCAGGTGAGACCTATTTGCATTAAAAGTAGGAAACAATATTGAAGACCATGAGCTTATGTCTTTTGCATGTTTTTTTATTTCTCAAGATTTCAGCTTTATTATTGTTGATAATTTTTTTTGCACTTTATTGATCACATGCAATGTACAAAGTATTTATATTACTGTGAGTGATCTAAAATGTATAATGTGGGAAAGAGTTTATCGTTTACGGATTTCATTATGAAATTCTTCTGAGTTCTGTGAGCAATAGTAGTGCTTTAGAAACAGAGTTGCTTCATGCAGAATTTATTTCCTTTTTTTCTGGGATATACATACAGACATATTTAAAAATCTAAACTAATTATTATATTCTGGTCAGCTGTGTATGCGATTATGCCTGGTAAAGGTTGTATTTGCCAAATTTCCAAACAAGAAGAATTTTTTTTAAAAAAAAGTTTCAGTTCATTCTACAAGCAAATGCTACAGTATTTGCAGCTTGGTGTTCTAGTAAATACATACATGCAAGATAAAAAAAAGAAATATGTGTCTATATGGGTACAGTGAAGTAGGCTTGTAAAAGTGTCCGTTTTCATTAGGCATCATATTGTCCTAAAATTCTTTTCTGAAGTATCGCAGAGGATTTATTCTGCTCCGCCCCTTAGAAGGTTTCTAAAGAGACTTTTTATTGTATATGATCATGCATTTGTATAGTAACAAAGACACACTTTTTATCAGAAGTCATAGAAAAGGCTTCCGTTAAAGTATAAAAGAATGAATAGTCTGGATGGCAGGAGAAAGGGAGGAATCATTACCAGAGATGGTATTTTTGGATCAATTGTATTTAGATTTTATTTTTAGGGTTTAAGACCATCCAAGTTTAAACTTGCTTCAGCTCAGTATTTTTCCAAGTTGTGGTTCCTAACCATTGTTCCACTTGAAAAGGGAATTAAGCTCATGCAATAGCGTTTTACCCTATTTAGAGAATTATGCAACATCTTACCTTTTTTTTAAGATTTTTTTTTTGTCCTGAACTTAGCTCTCAGAATAGTAGCCTAATGATATAGGCAGAATGAACTGAGTTGGCCCATTACGCACAATGCTCAGCTGTAATTGTAAACTGATAAATACAACATTCAGTTTCTTTATATATTTTGATTTTGATTGGTATGCTGTTGCACTATATGAATACATTTTATTCTTTGTTTTAGCATAATTTTAAAAGATTTAGAACTTGATAATATTCCTAATTCTGTCACCTATTTAGCAACTACTGTCACACACTGATTTGAAATTGTTGCAAGCCGAAGGAGAAAAGTTAGGGTCAAGCAAAGGAGTTTCACAGCACTGAAACTGCAGACTGTTATGCTAGCTTTAATTTCTAGTTTAGTTTCAATTCAACTAAAAACAATTCATTAAATGCCGAAAATGCACTTGTGTTTATTTAAAAATTTGATCCTCATAAAAATGAATAAATGGATTTTCGTTAGACTCTCACATATGAAAAGTCACCCTTAGGCTGGCAACAAGCATGAGAAATTCTAGCTCAAAGAAAATTGATTCAGAAAGTTATCAGCCATTGGAAATAGGGGCTTGGAATACAAATGCAATCCCAATGATAACAGTAATAACAGGAGCGAGGGGAATACATGTGTGGCAAGAATAAATAAAACTGAAGAAGCTGATCTGAACTGCATTTATATGAGAGGTTGTGCAAGTCGGTAAGTAGATGAAAAATGATCCCTTATCCTGCTAAAAGATTGAAATGGGGGTCCCCTCTATCCAAAAACTCTGTAAAATGAGATAGCTATATCTATTTCCTGGCATCTGTATTACACAGATTCCTTTTTGTTGGATTCCTACTATCCAAGTGCTGATGAGAATCAAACTTGTTCATGTTTAAGTGTAATACAACAGAAAGAAGCATACAAGGATCCTGCTAGTACAGCTGTAGTTTCTGTGACTCTTTGGATATATTGTTCCTGGGGTGTCAGTGAAGCTCTCTTGTTAAGTTTTTGCCTGGAATATAGTTAGATTTTTTTCTTTATGAGCCATTGACACTTGGTACCTTGAAAAATTAAGCATCCCCACTTTTATTAGTAAGTTAAATGGCATCTCTGTTGAATAAATTTGAAGGGCTCCTGAGGATTGTGTAAGGCACAAGGTTTATCAGAATGTCCTCATGGCCTGAACCCTGTCATGTCTGGTTTATATGCCTGAAATTGAGTGTGTGTGTAATGTTCATTTGAGCAGCTTGGGTTTTTTTTGTGACTGTGTTTCCTGTGCCTGGAAAATAAATATCTTGCCACAGGTTAGGCCTTTTTCCAACAATGCAAAGGCCTAATCACAGTCATAACCTGTATGGTAAATCATGTATTTTACCAAATTACCTTATATAAAGAAAATAAGCTATTAAATTAAAAGAGCATCTAGAGAAATAAGATGCTGGCATATATCTGTTCATGGTTTCCCTGCCTCCCCGAAGCCTTCTAGCTAGTCCTGACGCAGGTCTCGTTGGTAAACCAGGATCAGCGGGCAATGATTCCTGGCTTCACTGCATCCTGTCATTGGGTGCGACAGCTGATTCCCAGAGCTCCGAGTGTCACAGGAGCGTGATAGCAGAACACGAAGGCCCATGCTGGGTCTCATCAAAGGCCCGTCTAGCCCAGTGTTCTGTCTGTCACTAAGTAATAGTGGCCATTAGCAGATATGTGAATTAATATAACAGCGTGTGAGACTTGTGACGTTTCCTAGAATAAGTTATTGGCCTCCAGCATTCTGAGGCTGAAGGACTTTCTGAGACAAAGGTGCTGTCACCTTTGATAGATTTATTTTTTTTTCCTAGGAATATGTCTAGTCACTTTTAAATCCATGGAAGCTTTCAATATCCATGACATTTGTAGGAAAGGGTTTCGTGATTTAACTGCTCATCTCTACCTGCTACATCTTTGCTGTGTTTTGAGACAGCCTTCAGGTAGATTGAGTTTGACACCCTCTTGGTAGCTACAGTGGAGAGCTGCACCCTCTTGAAACAGGATCACTGGTATTAGCTCTCCTCCTTTCCTATAATCCAAAGTAAACAGGATGCAGCATGTTGGAAATGTTTTGATATGCTGTGGTCAGTACAGAGTTTTTGGTTGCGTTTCTGGTTTCTCTTTAGGCACCCAAATCACTCACAAGTGCGTGCTCCATATGCGCGTCGCCGACCTCTCTGAGGATCATCATTCTGTCTTTCTGGGGAATCATATATAAATCAAGCAGAAATAATTGATAGTGGCTGTCCATGCACACCCCAATCAATGCCAGCCTCAAAATCTGGGTGACACTTCCTGAAATTGTCAGTTTCATTGCAGCCAGCAAATCAATATGTTTATTTAAAGAGACTTTAAGAATAACAAAGGACTTGGGTGTAAAGCAAAACTGAATAGAGGAGACTCGGTGGAGTAGGCTGAATGTTTAGACTCAATATGAAGGTAATTAATTTATCCCCGTAGGATGAAGATAAAATGAGTATGTTTTTTGCTCACAAAGATAATTGTTTTTCCCACAAAGAATTATCTTCACACAGATAATTTTGTCCTAGGTGTACAAACCTAGCCCTTAAAGAGGTTTAGATCAGTTATAGTTGTTTGCTGGGGGCAGATGGAACAGGAAATGCTCTCTGTATTGTTCTTAAAATGTAATCTAAAATAGTATTTTGATACTTACATAGATTCTTATTATTACTATAACACAAAATCATTAATAGTAGCATGCTTGTCAGCCATGAACACACTGTTTGAGGTCAATTAAGTAGTATTATCATTTACTCCCTTATCAAAAAGATGGTTTTCATCTGAAATTATCCTCCTACAAAAAAAAATGACCCTCTGCAGTATACAAATTACGAGGTCTTTCCTGATGTCCATAAATAACTTGTTACAAGTTAGAACTCCCTGTTTTCTCCTTTAGATATTTGCAAATAATGCAAGCAGAAAGAAGTGTTCTTATGTCTGGTAGGAGGAGGAAAAAAAACGAAATGATTTCTCTCTCTCTCTCTCTCTCTCACAAAATAAGATAAATATTTAATTCCCTGACAAATGAGAACACTGAGTGGTTTTGAATAATCTGTGCTCTCCTGAAACAGTTGCATTAGTTTTCGTGCGCATTTGCACGTACATTCAAAGTGACAGTGTATCAAGGTACTGCCTTCTGCACGTACTAATCATGTTAAGTCCTATTCTGCTTGTTCAGACGTATCTGGAAAAGTGTCTCAGGTGTTGATAGAGGCATTTTAACTATGCATTTCTTTTGCACTCTGAATGGTAGGAAGATAATTCCAATTACTATAGAGGAGCATTTTTATTATGCCAGTGCATTTTGGCCTCAGGAGTGGAATTTGAAGGAGAGAACAGAAGTACTTAAACCCTGTTTGGGGACAGCGACTGTGGTGTTTTCTTCTGTCCAGGGAGCAGTTTCTGAAGGTCACAAGTCAGGACATAAAACCACCAATTCTCCAGCCCCAGTAACTGATGTTATCCAGCCTAGGTGAATCCATGGTTTCACATGCTGGCCTTTACCTTAATAGAGCCTGGATGTAATTCCGTTTGAAAGGGATCTCAAACACTGGGGGCAGATTGAAGGTTTATGTGAAGCAGTTCATCTCATACAGTAAACACATACCAGAGTAAAAGGGAAAGGGTGGACTGAGTAGGGAGAGCAGAGGCTCTCTACTAAAACCAGGAATTCACTTTAACTTGCCTAAGTGCTTGATTTTGCCTTATACACCTTGATCTTTATGCGAGAAATGTACAAAAGAAACCTTCCAAGGCGTTTGATGAGACTCTGGGTTAGTATAAATCAGCACAAGGCCCAGACAAGGGTCAAGTCCCATGGGCACTCTTAACACTGGTTAAGAATTATATGCATAAAATCGTGGGGTTTGGGATTGCAGGTTGTTTCCATTGCTCATGGGAGCCCACATGCCCTGTTTTCCAAGCCCTCAGGCCTTGCCATGTTTCTCTGCATGCTCTCCGCTGACCTGAAGTTCACAATTTGTCGGAACTATTTCCATGTGCTGCTTTGGGTGGCCTTTGCAGGAGGTGGAAGGAAAGCCCTCCCTTCTCTCAGAGCTTCTGACTAGCTGGCACGAGGACCAAGCAATTTAATCCTTATTGCAAAAGTGGATAAAAAAGCGAAGTAGAGGAATAATGTTGGATATTATTAGCAGCTGAGATGTGTGGCATGCCGGAAGGGAGTGCTCACCTGTGGATCAGGTGGGGGCCATGACTGCAGATTAATCACAGCTCACCTTTTCTTCTGTACAACCCCTGAAACAGAATTGCTGGCCCTGAGCTCATCACCAGAAAAGCCACCGAGGTGAACGCGAGTGCTAATGGGCCCTTTTTGTTGGAGATCTAACACAAGGTGAAGGCATGAGGCAGGGTTAGTCCCAGCTCCTACTTCTGTGCTCCATGAGGGGAAGTTCTGGGTCAAAATGCCACCGTATCGGTGGGTTATTCCAAGGAAGCCGGCAGGGGCCTTGCCGTGACGTGTTGCTCTCTTCCCGCCGGCAGTACGACTTCGTGGAGCTGCTGGACGGCAGCCGGCTGATCGCCAGGGAGCAGCGCAACCTGCTCGAGGCGGAGCGAGCGGGCCGGCAGGCCAGGTCCGTGAGCCTCCACGAGGCCGGCTTCATCCAGTACCTGGATTCGGGCATCTGGCACTTGGCCTTTTACAACGACGGGAAGAACGCGGAGCAGGTGTCTTTTAATACCATCGTTATAGGTAAGTGGGAATGATCTTCGGAAGTTTACCAGGAGCTCAGCACTGCTCACTTTCATTTTAGGAATACAGGGACAAGCTTTCTCAATTAAATCTTCTGGTTTATTTGCACAGATTTTCCTTTCATCGTGTTTGTTTTGCTGCTCAGAACACAGAATATATATTTTAATTAGTTGTTCTAGAGTACGAGGTCTGTACCTCCATGTAAAACCTGCCTTGAAAGAAGTCTACTTTGGTTGTAATATTTGTTAAACAGCACAAGGCTCCATTTTGAGCACAGAGCACCTATTGTTTTATAATTAAAATTTGAGCTTTTTTGTTGGAAATTGAAGGCCCAAGATGTGACAGGCGCCAGCTTCAGAAAATGGGAATTATTCGTGTTCTTGGGAATCCCAAACAAACCAGCCATGAACACCTCTCTGAGAATCTGTTTGCTGCATTTACATTAGCAGTGGTTAAATGACAGATACTTTGCATGGTGGGAATCCAGGAATTACCCTACTTACCTATTTCCCCCCCCCCTTTTTTTTTTTATAGAGTCCGTCGTGGAGTGCCCCCGGAATTGTCATGGTAACGGGGAGTGCGTTTCTGGGACGTGCCATTGTTTCGCCGGCTTCCTGGGCCCCGACTGCTCCCGAGGTACGTCCACCCACCCCTTCCTAAGCGAACGTGGCGCCAAATCCCTTGGAAAGGCGCTGGCGCGCGGCCCGCTCGGCAGCGGGCCCGCTCTGCTGGCCGCCGCGCTCCTCACGCGCGCGTCTCCCTCGGCAGCGGCCTGCCCCGTGCTGTGCAGCGGCAACGGGCAGTACTCCAAGGGACGCTGCCTGTGCTACAGCGGCTGGAAGGGCACCGAGTGCGACGTGCCGGCCACCCAGTGCATCGACCCCCAGTGCGGCGGCCGGGGCATCTGCATCATGGGCTCCTGCGCCTGCAACTCAGGCTACAAAGGAGAGAACTGCGAAGAAGGTGCGTGAGTACCACGCGCGGTCCCGCGTCCGAAGGGTGCGCTAGCTCTGATGTTGATGGACCTAGGTGCTGCCCATTGCTACTCATCCCTGGAAAATAAAACCCGTTTATCAATAAATCATAAGCATGCTGAAATGTATTTGTCACATATGTTTTTTCTAAAATACAATTCTAATAATCATATTTGGGAAGCACTAGTATCACCGAACTCTGCAGAACTCTCATACTTTATTTCCTTTTGACAATGTGAACAGTTTTAATTACTCAATATGGGATCTTTTTGCTTGTCAGTATACTTTTGTTTACTTTTTCTGGCTGAGGTCAGCTAAGAAGAGAGCACAAAAAAACATGTTAGACTACAGAAACACTTAGTGATTTTTTTCTTTCTTTCACAGAACAGAATAAATCATTAGTGTATTGCATTTGTTAGGGCTCTTTTCCACCAACCACATTGTGGAAAATGCTGATTCCGATGTATTGTAATGAAAAATGATGCATCATTTTTGTATTCGAGAGATGTGCGTAATAATATTCATTCGAGTGTGCTGCAAAGTGCAGTTCATTTTCTATTCTATTTTTTTAGGGAGTAAAAGGCACCATTTTCTTCCTCGATCAAATTGATTTTATTGATCTCCACACACAAAGTAATGCAATTAAGTCTCTGGAATTAAATTTTCAGACCATTGACCCTACAAGTGTAACATTTTATTGAGTCAAATTGCTAAATTAGATCTCGTCATCTAAAGCACATTAAAGTGAATTAAGAAGGATGGAGAGTATGCAACTCATTTATTTCTGAAACAAGTCGGAGGTCCTGTACAGCTGTCAAAACTCAGTAGCAGTGGATGGGGTCAGCTGATACTGAGCGTTCCCAGGAATCCAACAGTTGTTACACTGTGATTAGAGGGAACAGGGATCAGTAGCCTGAAATCCAAAGTGAATCTTGCTGTAATTCAGAAAAATCAGTAAAGCCTGAAAGATCTGTATTGAATTAGACAGCAGCCTGTGATGTTGTGAGTCAGTTCTGTACTTGCACTGACTTCACGATGCCACAGTGGTGTGAAACGACTTGTTTTGGCAAAGAAAAATGCCAGTATGCTAACAAAGATTGACTAGGAATTGCAGTCATGAGAGAATGATTTTATTTTTTTTTTTTAGCCTTGTAGCTAGAGAAGGGAGGGTGCCCCAAGACACCTTGGTTTGCTCTGTCTTTCACTCACTCATTGCAATAAAACATACATGAATCACTCAGCATCAACCTGCTGAGGCTTGTTTTTAAGATGAGCGTGATGCTCCCCCTTTCACAAGGTTTTTAAAAGGTGGCTTAATCAGGAAGATGCCTTGAGAACCTAAGGTGGGCTGTTCGTTCTTCAGTTTGACGGCAGGTTTAAGCTCATCTTCTTCTTCTCTCGCCAGCTGATTGCCTGGACCCAGCCTGTGCCAGTCATGGTGTTTGCATCCACGGCGAGTGTCACTGTAACCCAGGCTGGGGAGGCAGCAACTGTGAAATCCTGAAGACGATGTGCCCCGATCAGTGCTCTGGCCATGGGACGTACCTGCAAGAGAGTGGTACCTGCACCTGCGATCCAAATTGGACAGGTCCAGATTGCTCCAATGGTAAGGGTGAAAAACACTCCCATTTACTAGAACAGTGATGCTCTAAATAGCACCGATTTAAGGTGTTAGCTTGGACTTGACCTGCTGAGCAGATGGAAGTCTTTCCGTTGACTTCAGTGTGAGCTATGGATTGATTCAAGTAACAAGTTTGAAGTGTACAGAAGTCAATTTATGCGCTTGACAGTGTTTGTCAGCCACTTCTGGTAGTTCACATACAAGTACAGTCTTCTTTGTACAATATAAGTACGTGTATTTACCATGTTATCTAACACATCAATTTAAAACATAGAACTACACCAAAACTGGAAGCAGTTTCACTTTTAAAGTCTATCTAGCTAATTGCAGACATTTTTCTTGAAATCTTAGCTCAGGTAACAGTCCAGTTTTGAGGCAGTGGGAATGCAAGAATAGCTTCGAGGAAGGGCACGGGCTCCTGGGGCAAAAAGGGTTGGTAGAAGTGACAAAGCAGTGAGACTTTCTTACATGAAGAAGGATGAAGCTGAGATTATAAAACCATGATCCAAGGATGGCCGCAGTAGGAAAAAAAAGCCTGCAATTACCATCACAGAGAGCAGAATCTAAGTATTTGTTTGTGTAGGATAGCAGCCAAATACAAGTTTTTAGAGTACTTTTTCGTAGTCTTACATCAAAACATAAATCGAGTCTGTGAGATACATATTCGTCCAAAACAATTCATCTTAACAGCTTAGATGATTTTTTAATGAAAACTGATCTCATAGATTTCATGGGGAAATTAATTTTTAAAACAAATGTACTTCCTGATCAGAGTCATTGATATTTCATAAAGGTTTGTGTGTACACGAAGAGTAGTAGAGAGCTCCAAACATTCAAGAGAAAAGCAACAAAGTTAAGAAAATGTTGTCTTCTATTAATTCTGGTTAGAAGAAAAAAAACTCTTCTCTGAGCTTTTTTAGTGCTAAACAAGGCTGTTTGCAAGATACCTTTGGTAGTTCTCCTCTAAACATGAACTCTCAAAAACTTTCTAGTTCTGGGCACCGTGTCCTCCACAGCAGTTGGGATGATTCAGTTATGCTGTAACTTTTATCGATGTTTCAAGGAATTATTGGTCATTGAAATGCACAAAATCATGTGTCTCACGTTCTTAGATGTTTCAGTAGTGTCAGACTCTCAAAAGAGCTTTTAAAAAAACACAAAGAGCATTTGATGAAGTTGTACAAAATGACCTTGAAACCAGTACACAAAAAAGTAAATCTTACCTATAAATAGTTTGTTAAGCTGCTAAAAAAGGAAAAGAAAGAATTATTTCCATCAGAGGGTTTGCAGGTTTGAAATCACCAGAGCTTTCCTCTATCTTCATCAGCAGTTTGTCCCTTAATTAGCCCTTCAATTCCACTTCAATTAAATTAACTCTAATTAATAAGTTCATTACAAAGATTGACGCACCTTGCTCATAGCTAGTGTGCTAAAGGCTGATAAACACCTTCACCCTAATGAAAAATTGATTAGATTGAAGAGAAATAAACTTTTCTTTTTTGAAGCTAGGTTGACATCTTGTGACTCTAAAGTTAATCAAATCATCTTGGATCTCTTCATCAAAAATTTAATTCGAAGTATGTATAAAACGCTCTATAGGAAAGAAGGAAAAAGGAAAACCTACACCTGTCTTGTTCCATAAATATTCTTATGGGAAATATCACGGCTCCTTGATGCTATGTTTAATGCGAAAGAGCACCCTGAGCCAGAGAATTACACTCAACTGGGACAAAAGAAACACTGCACAATGACAAACTGAAACCCCTATTTTTCCACCGAGCAACTACTTTCTTTGGTAGTTGAAAATAACAATTTTTATTCTTTTTGCTGATTGTTGTCTTTCACAAGAAAACAAAAATTAAATATGCTGCTTTAATCAACTGATGTGTGGTTAGAACCAATTGTATTCCAAGGAACTAAAAAAATTTCTTAGACTATATTCTCTAGCAATAATGATGTTTCCTACAGTCTAACTGAATGAACTAAAATTGTAAATGCAAACTCTGGCAATCTAAATTATCAGCTTGTATTAGCTCTGAGAGTTAACATGTGTTGTTTAGTCTCCGACTACCTTTGGCTCTTAATGTATTTTTCAATTATTCTATCAGTTACAAGAACCTGTTACTATAGGTAAATGACAAGTGAAATTGCTGTATGTTGCTTTATTTTTTTTAACAATCTATTATTTAAGCCAGACTGTTCATAGCTGTCACTGATAGGAATTTACTGAAAGTGAAAGAGCATCATCATTTATATTTAACAGATGTGTCAGTTATGTCAGCATAGTACTAATTTGTCTCACTAAGGCTGATTCTTTTTAATGAAAAAATGTGTCAAAAATGGCACATTTTTTCTTTGGAAGAAAACAGGGAGCAGAGTGGAGAGGGGAAACCTTGTTGTTGTAAGGAACTTCTATTAATACTGCATTTTTACTCATGACATACAGTGACTTAGGTCTGTGGGGCATTCAGTCACTAAAACCAGGCTGTAAATTTTAATAGCTTTGAGTGCCCTATAATCTGAGTTACGAAAGGTGGCCTGTAAGAAATATGAAATAAAAAACTGCATTTGAAAATTGCTCGGAGCTAAGAGGTAGAAGGACTGTGGACACCTGAGCGTCGGTAAGTCTGCGGGGTAGCTGAGTAGGCATTAGCACTGAGAGAAAGCTCTCTGTTCCGTATTCTGTAGGGGTGACATGAGCATGTTTTTCAAAGGAAGGAAAGTGATTTAATTTTGGTTTGATTTCCACAGCTTTAGCTTTTCCAACCCTTTGTGGGTGGAACTGCTGATTCACACACGTCCTCTCTGTCCCGTGTATGCCCCTTCCCCTCCCCTCCTGTCGCCCGCAGAGATCTGCTCCGTGGACTGCGGCGCGCACGGCGTCTGCATGGGCGGCTCGTGCCGCTGCGAGGACGGCTGGACGGGCGCCGCCTGCAACCAGCGCGCGTGCCACCCGCGCTGCGCCGAGCACGGCACCTGCAAGGACGGCAAGTGCGAGTGCAGCCAGGGCTGGAACGGCGAGCACTGCACCATCGGTAGGCCCCGCGCCGCCGCGCGCCTCACGCGCGCCTCACGCGAGCGCCCGGAGCGACGGCCCTCAGCCGAGCGAGAGCCGCGCGGCTTTGAAAGCCGGTTCTTCAAAGGGAGCGGTTGCCCTTGCCTGGCTGGGCAAAGGAATTGGTGTTTTAAGAAAGGAGATGGTTATATAATGGCTCATCAATTCTTCATAGCTAGTTTGCTGTTAATAGGAGGTGCAAGAATTTCCTTTTTAGTCTTTCCCTTTCAACTGCCTTTTGCTCAGGGGGAGGTTACTCTTATTTTAAACTGTAAATATATCCTGCTATGTGTGCTTTTCTATTTTTATGTGATAGCTTTCCATCTTTTGGAAACAAAGCTTCCCTTTGTGGTTTTTTTTTTTTTTTTTTCTTTCTTGTAAGGAGAAGATACTCTGAAAAAAGGTGAATTTTGCCTACATGCACAGATGCTATTCCTGTCTTGCAATGAATGTAATCTAGTTGCCTAACATCCTAACATTATCTTCTTGTCAACATAATTCTTTATTTTAGAATTATAACAGATTTCTGATATGTAACTAACAGCACAACATTTCAGCAGTTTAACACAGCAGATTCCGAAGAGGCCATCATTATTACAGCTTATATATTGCTGTAATTAAGTTAGTCCTAATGTGAAAACCTTTGGGGACTCCTGTGCCTTTGAGTGAAGCTTTTCTCACTCCATTATTTACATTCCTTATGTCCCATTTACTATGCCTGCCCTCCACTGCTTAGAGTTTGACAGTGAACCAACATGGGAAATTATACATGTAGCTAAAGGAAGTGAGGAAATGGAAGAAGTGGAAGAGTTGACCAAGAGGTTACTGTTGTAAAATATATTTTATGTAGCTGTAGTGCCAAGAATTCCCCTGTAAGCAAGGACCCCGTGGTGCAAGACACTGCGGGACTGTAATGCAGGAGGGGGAGTCCTGTCCAGCCTGCGTTGTGCTCCCAGCATAATGCTCAAAAAAACTGTCATGAAGAGAGGCAGGAAGCACAGGCAAAGGGACTGGCAGTGTGAGAGCAGACTAACTCCTGCTGAGGTCTGTGGTGAGCACTGCACAAGCCCAGGAATAACAAAATGGCTCTACGGGTATTTACGGGCCACGTCTGCCAGAGGTGAGCAGCCTTTTGGATAAATTCTCAAAGATGCCTCTTTTGAGACACTATCAAATAGACAATGAAGGAGGTGGTCACTGGTCAAGCGAAGGGCAAGAGCTACCGCTGAGTGATGGGAAAATCAAAGATACACTGAACAGTCAAAACAAAATCCAACTAAGGCAAAATAAAGTGTTTTGTTTGAAGGGATGGAGAAGGGGAATCAGTTAATAGAGGTGATGAGGACAAAGCAACAGGTTGAGAGGGTAAGTCCAATGGTGGTAAGAGTTAATGAATACCAACCAGTACACAGAAATAGAGTTTTGCCACAAAATAAGAAGAGGCCAGAGAATTTGACTTTCATGGATGTTTTGGAAAGGCTAACTCAGAATGTTAAGCGGAAAGAATCAGTATGGTCAAGTATGGATATCTAGAAAAAAAGAACAGGCCAAAAATCATTCAGTGGTAGCTTACAACAATGGTTAAGAGGCGGGATGATGATGTTGTGGATGGTAGTAACAGGAAATAATAGTGATGAGAGGCGTGAGGGCAGGGAAAATCACAGACTCGCAGGATGATTGAGGTTGGCAGGGACCTCTGGAGAGCTCATGAAGTCCAATACATGCCCTGCTCCAGCAGGGTCACCTAGAGCACATTGCACAGGATCAGGACCAGGCGGGTTTTGGAGCTCTTCAGAGGAGACTGCACAGCAATGAGTCCCTGTTCTAGCTGTATTGTCCAGTATCCACGTCTCTGCACCAGGATGAGAAGGCAAGATTTCCTTTTGTAGAAAGGAGCCAGGTGTGAAGTAGTCAGATTGATTTGTGAATTGTTTTTACAGAAATCACAATTGATCTTTTTTTTCACTAGTGAGATTTCTGGTGCATAAGGAGGGGACCTGGGGGCCACGATGCCTCCCTGCAGAGATACAGAGAGAATTGCCTCAGGTAAAGGTTTGAGGAACTTTCAGGAAACGTGCTGATGAGAACAGCGAGGTGGGAAGAGCACTTTATTTTAAACAATAAAGTTAAAAGTAGGATAAAGCCTTTCCCCTGACCGCCTTAACTTGCCAATGAGCAATTACTCAGCAGATCGCTCTGCTGTTGGTCTCCCTGACCTTGGCACTGTTTCAAGGGTTGCACTCATACACGGATGAGCTGCTCTTGAACAATTTTTCCGACATATTAGGCACAAACAAGTTTTTTCTCAGCACTGGGCAAGCGGGTCTGTCTTCCCACCTGTTTGTTCCTTAAATGTGTATTTACTCTGAGGCTGCTGCTGTAAGTTTGATTTGTTAATGTTGCATTTTGCAATTACAGTCTCAAACACAAGTAATGCAGTACAGCCTCTAGTCCACTCTTGTATTTGGCAGTTTTCTTCAAGACCCCGGCTTTATAGCGAAAACAGGACATTCTATTGCTTATTTTCAGGAATAGTTCCATCTTAATGCCGTAAAAATGGATGCTTCCTCAGCTTTGCAAATGAAGTGTCAGTCTGCTTTTGTCTCTTCTACTCTAGAGTTTATAGTGTCTTCCTTTGAGCAATAGATTTCAAAACACAAGGAGCATCAGCATGTTTTTCTCTATATACTTACCTCACTTTTCTTATTCTCTCCCTCCTTTTTTATACTGCACTTTTATATTGCTTGCAACTCTAAAACAGAAAAATTCTCCATTCCTATTTCTAAAAGCTGTTAACCATTTCATAGAAATAAAGATTTTTTTAGTTTGGTGCAGCTCTTGGTTGAAATTCATCTGAAGTGTACTGACGTAAATTTTAAACTTCTTTGGGAATGGAATTTGCCAAAGAAATTGTAAATTTAGGCCAATGGATGACATTGACCTTTTGGGAAAGTTGTGTCCCAGCAGATCTTCAGGTGGCTTCCCAGAGTAGGGTGAATGTTCATGTGTTAAACCTTAGAAGTGCTAACTGAAGTCTTGCTGTTGTGCTCTACATCCGTAACTCAGTTGATCAGAGTGATCATGCTTTCCTTTTTTGTAAAGCACAAGTGCAGTTTAAAATGGTAGAGATGTTTTGCACCTCAGCTAACAACTTTAGTTTATTTCTGAATGTCGTCTGTGTGTCCTGACTCATTTTCAGTTAGCCCATTCTTTGTATTCTCTTAGATGAGACATATTAGGGACTGGGAAGAAACAAACCTGTGTCTGTAATTAAAAGGTAGTCCTTAGTGTGTTCCTGCCTAATATCATTCAAACCCTAGGTTGCTTTTTGAGTTTACACTGCTTCCCATTTATACTCAAGACACCCATGAGAAAAGTTGGCCTAGAGAAATTCTAGTAGCTGTAAGCTGGAAAAGACCTTTTATTTGTTTTTATTCCAGTTCTTGAGGACATTGGGTAGCAAGATCATAAATGATTGCAAAGGTTTGCTTTTTTTGTTCAGGCAAAATTTAAACACCTGCTTCTCAGAGCACCTTTATTTTAAGCATCATCCTTTCTGTAAGCTTCAGTATCACAAAGGCTGGAATTGCAAAATAATATACATGCATTTCTGTTTGCATTTGGTTTGGGAGAGAGGATAAAGTACAGTAAATAAGGTTTTGTTTTGTTTTTTGAAGTAATGCACGTAGTAAGGTGGGCAAGATGGCTTTGGCTGGGAAACCTGGTGCATGTTACTGGTACCCACTGTTCTGCTGTGCTTGCAGAGGGCACCTCTGGCGTAAGAACCGTACCCAATACGGGCCACATTCATAAGTCACTGCTATTGCCCTTGCCACGTACTGCTAAAGATTGATATCAGACATATTCAGCAGGTAATTGCATGCTCAGGGTTGTGGTGAACTCAACTTTTTGAGAATTAACAAAAATGAGGATTTAGAGCTATTGTTCAGCATCTTACAGGATTGAACCAAACACTGGCACTGTACGCTCCAAATACGGAGCAGTTTAAGGCCATCTAAATTGCTTACTGTCTTTTCCCTGCTGAGAGTCGTAATATTTTACCATTGCTTGTAGCCATGTGAGAGCAGGTTAAATCAACAGTTTACTACAGAGCTAAGGAAAATCACCTGTCAACTGTTTATTTGGTGTGAGAATGACATTCGTGGGTCTGAAGTGAGCATCGTTATGGTATTCTGTGAAGTTCTACCTGCATTTCAATGGGATGCAGGTCTGCACAAGCACAGCTGGTGCCCGGGTGAGAGCCCGGATGAAAATTTGGTCTGTAATTAAGTTTTCGTAACACAGTTGTGCTAAAATATGTTTTTATTTCCCTTCTATCCCGGTCCGCAGTGAGTTCAGTGACCCTCTCTTGTCTGAATAGTTGTTCTGTGAGATTGGAAGAGCTATTATTTCAGATAGTCTATTATTTTTCGTGATATAACTGGCATGTACCATGAGTAAATTAACTAACTGTCATAGGAAGCCCATAAATATGAATACTTATCCAGCTGCTTTTCCATTAAACTCTGTTAGCTGAATAGAATTAGTAAATAATTATGTTGGTGGGGAATCTGCTATATCCATGTGCTGTGTAACATCTCAGTTTTACAGTGCAGCCTAATTTTTTCTATAGACCAAATTAGTTTTAGAGTAATCTAAATTGCAAATTGGCCAATTTGCATTAAAACTATGCCTTCTTGTTCAGATTTGTCAACACCTCTTTTTTAAAAAGTCTTTAACATTAAGCATGGGTGGATAAGACCATCTGTTTATGTAGCTTGCCTGCAGCTCCATTACTTAACACATGAGACAGGTTACAGCTGTTTAATTGTTATGGTGTTGAGCGATTATCACTCAGTCCAAAATTAATATTTATATATGTATGCATGGAATGTGTGTCGTTAAACAAAAGTGATACAAATGTCTATTAATGTCATTAAGCATTCATATTAATCCCTCAGGAGGGCTTAAGTTACCATAGGAGTATTCATACTACTTTTGAGTACTGCTTGAGGTTACTTTACCTGATATGCAGAAGTGAAATCCTTATCAGATGCTGTTCAAATAGCTGTCCGTGGACAACTTGTAATATGCTCATGTTGTGGTGACAATTAGTATCTTAATTTTTTATCATCTAAGAATTTTCCCAGATTTATTGCCCCTAAAATTTGTTTGAGAAAAAAAAATAGGAGACAGCAAAGTATTTATTCTTAGCATTTTTCTTTGCATGAAATCATTAAAATGAATCAAAAATAAATTTTGTTTAGTAAAGGTTTCTAGAGGCAGCTATTTTAACTAGGAAAATAAGAAAGTTTCCAGGTTTAGATTCTCACAATTGTAAGAGAATAAATAACATGTGGAGCACACTCCTGTAAGTGCCCTGCCATTACCACTGGCTCTATCCCAGCTCCTGGTTGGGATGGATTTTTGAGTGTGGGCAAACATGAGGGCATTCACACGCTGTTTTTCTGTGTGATCATGAGCAGTGGAAGCTCAGACGTACTGGCCGTGTAAGGAATGCTTGTTTTAGAAAGCAGTATCCTTTAAAAAGTTGTTGCATCTGCACCTGCTTTCATCAACATGTGTTTAGCTCAGGGCTCCTTTTATTAGTGGTTTCAAATATGGCTCCAGGGAAAAACACTTCATCTCTTTATCAGATCAGAGAGCAGGTCAAGACAAGTGTGTTCCTCCTGTTAATTAAAAGAAAACTTCATAGAGAGATTATAGAAAACTGAAAATGGCTATATTTCATTAAAGTGTATATATATGTTTACAGTATGGACTTTGCAAACCCAGTCACAGTCCTTCTTCGGCGCTTGCTTGATCTCCAGATTTGCATGTTGCAGGGAAGGCAGCATGAATAACGGGGGTGATCACTGCCGTATTACTGCCACTGCTCTCCTCAAAGCTTTGTCATTACCTGGTATATTTACATTTGGCGTTCTTTTAAATAATTGTGCCAGGTATTTTATGTATCTCAGTGCACTCATGCCAAGAATTCTTTGTAAATGTTAAGATTCTCTTCAGATTTTAAAGTCTTGATAAGAAGAAAATGCTTCCCTTCAAATTATGAATGAAATAATCATGAAATACTTTCAAAATGGATGTTTTAGAAACACCTGAGTTCACTAGAGTCAGGATTTCACACAAGTATTTATAGCTGTACTGTCAGTACAAAAACTTCATGAAAAAGAGAAGTTGTCTTTCTTAACACCCATAGGGCTGATATCCACGTTTTAACACTATTTCATGTAATTTACTGCAAATATGTTTTTGATCGTCCCTGGGACAGAAGAGCATGTTATGATTTGCCAGGCCAAGCGTTAAATATGCAAAATATTTGTACATTTGCTAATGATAAAAATCTTGCCTTGACAGGTAAATCTAAGATAGTCATATTTATGGTGGCTACATTTCTGATGCTGTAAAAAATAAATGAATTATTGGTCAGACCTTAACACTTTTCAAGACCAAGTATCTCAAACGCAAATTATCTGCTGGTGTACTTTAAATTGCTAATTGATTGATTTGCATTTAAATGAGGACCACATGTGAAATTTGAGTTAGACACGTTTTCAGAAAACAGCAGAATCCTCTGAGATGTGAAGTTTTTTCAGGCATGTTGCAAAGCTTGAGTTGAAGTGGCCAGAAAGCAGGTGCTATTGCAGGCTGTAGAGTTACCCCATTACCTAGTCATGCCGCCAGGCACGTTCAGAAAGAGCTTCTAGTCGGGAAGAAATACAGAAACATTAAGGCTTTTTTTTTCTTTTCATGCAGTTTTTTAAAAGCATCAGGATTTATGTGCATCTGTATGAGTTATGGTCTTGCAGAGTTTGTCAGAGATTTCAAAGAAATATGTGAACTTTTTCAGCTTTTAAATATGAGACAAATTTAAATCCATACTGGGAGTAGCCCTTTCTAAGGCATTTATTCTAAGATAGATGTGGCTTTCTTATGCTAATGGTTAGAAACATTGTTTTAAAACTAAGATGGGGATGGTCTCCCAAACAAAATATCTGCTCACCTTGTCAGAACCCCCCAAAGCCCCTACATGGCTGCTGCAAAGAATTGTTGCAGATTTGGCAAGGGATAAATTGGAATGAATTCAGATCTCTCTGAATACAAGAGTGAATGCAGTGAGTGGGTATCTCTGCTGCAGACCTACAAAGGCATCGGAGAACGAGTGCAAAAGTAATGAGGAAGGTCTGGTTTCAGGCTAAAGTGTGTGTTTTGGCCAAAACAGAGACACCAAATTGCCTGAAACTATTATTCCGTGCATGCATTCTGCTTTGCAAGCAGGGCAAAATGTGAATTTAGGAGGAAAAAGGGCTCAAAAGGAAAGAGCGCTCATAATCCTCCTCTATTGGCAGCAGTGCTCTGAACATATGGTATGTCCAAGACAAGGTTCTTATGAACTCGGAAAAAGGATGATGACTATGAGCTGCTTACAGCTGCTTGCAGGACTGCCTGGTGATGAGTAAGAGAGTATTGCATTTGCAAATGATTCCAAAGCCCACTGTCCCCCAAGCGCTTGGCAAGACAGGATGAGAATTTAAAATGACTTTAACAAATAGGAGAACAGGATATCCAGAAAAATGATGTGAAATTCAGTAAGTGAAGGGCTCTGGGCTTAATAAGGATAATCAACTGCACGAATTCTAGGTAGGAAGGAGTTTCCCAGGGAGAAACTGCTCAGGAAAGACTGAGTTTCACATGAGTGATCTCCTTCAGAGGACGGGCTAGAGCAGCGGCTTTACATTTGGTGAACTATGGACTCCTAAATGCTTCGTGATGGTGGATTTTCTCTGTTAAAGGTGTGGACCTCTTCTGAAATTTCATATGGATGCAAGGCAGGTTTTTTTAGTCACCTTTTGAGAGTAAAAACAGTTGCTTAAAGAACACAGTCCACTATTCTCCAAGTCAGCCGTGGATCAGACAGGAAATACTGGGTTTGAATATTACAAGGAATATTTGGGTTTGTTTTTGTTTTTTACGCTCAAAAAGTGTTTTTGATTGACAGGAGTGTTCAACTGTGGCTAGATAGAAGAATGAAGAACATTTCTGGGAAGGTCAGGTAGCTGTATCAGGAGAATTAAGCCAAAATGAAAATTTAGGGACTGAGTCTTGGATACACTAGAAGAGCTAGATGAGAGCAGGGGTTTTGCACTATTTGCCACTAAACAAACCCCTAAATTAGTACTTTCTCCCGATAGCTTGCAATTAAGCCCTCATAATTTCTCTGCTGTTGATGAACAGACTTTGTTAGCACAATTGGCAGAACCTTAAGTGGTTCATCGAAGCTTCCACCATGTGGCTCATCATGAAAAACATGTAATACCACGGAATGAAATTTCTTTCCCCTCCTTTCTCTTTTTTTTTTGAGTTCACTTTCTGTACATAAGCCTTGAGAGCTTTCTCATGCCCAAAAATGAGAGTGGGCTGCTAAAACGCTGAGTGAACACACAGCTGCAGGTGAGCAAAGAGAAACATGTGCTTCCTGTGCATGAAATTCTGTAAAATTCTAAGTATTTTGAAAATCACGTGGTAGGTGTTGCAGCCAGGATGGATGGCTACTTTCTGCTTTTGTCTTTCTGTGCCTCATATACCCACTAGTATAATGAATGAAGAATACATTCTCCACTCACTCTCCAACCAGTGTGAAGATAATAAATTAAATAATTTTGAATTTGTGAGAACGATCATACAAAAGTCTGTGAGAGAACAATTATGTCTTTGTCTAGGTTAACATGTGCATTTAGTCATTGGCTGAGTGTCGTTCCCAAGAGGAGGGCTGTTCTGTACACTGACAAACACAGGTCCCACTACAAAAATATACCAGTCCGTATTGCAGGGGAATGCTTTCCAGAGGGAAGGGAGTGAGAATTGTACAGGTATCTGTAAGTCTGGCATCACTTACATTTTGAATATTTGACTCTGCGACTTTCATATTCTTTTAATGTGGATTTTTTGCTAGTCCTATGTAGTGTTAACAAAGTTATATGCCAAAAAAAAATCTTGAATTTTAGTAGTTGAAAATTTAAAATGTTATAACACTTTAAACAAATAGAAAGTCAAAGATACCAAAAAAAACACTTAAGGGGAACTTAACTTTATGCTATAAACATGCCATGGTTTGCTTACATTTAGTTTATCTACCCTGAAATTCGCGTGAGTTTTATCTCTAGATCTCCTGAAATGATACAGCCTGCAAGATTGCACGTAGGTGTAAACACGTCTGGAGCCAGGCACGTCGTTTACATCTTCCTTGCGAAGGTCTGCGTGCAGGTGCCCGGGCTGGTGGCAGCGGGGGGGATGTAAGGGCACCTCAGGCCGGGGATGTTCCCACTTGGTGAGCCGTGAGGGAGAGCAAGCTGCAGCCATATGCTGAATATGTGATATACACATGTGTGTGTACACATACATACACCTCCTTTGTAAGACAGACCAGCCCCAAAGAAATCCTGAGCCCCAGGTGCCCTACACAGATGCAGTGTTCTTCATTGCTTGCTATGTTCCAAGGTTGTGTCTTCATCTTCTTTTTTCTCTCCTTTTGGCACTCCCCTCTGTCTCTAATTCCTCCTTCCTGACTTCTGTAAGAGGCTGAGGAGGGAGAGGCTGCCACGCGCCAGGGCAGGGAGGCAGCTAGTGGCATGAGAGAAGCAGAGGCCGGGGTTGTGCCACGCTCGCGCCGTGCAGGAAGCCCACAAGAGCCTGCTTGATCCACCTTGATCAAAGACGCTTTGCTCACACTCTCTTACATTTTTTGCCTGGCATCTGGTGGTGCTGGGAGGTCTAATTCTGCTTCTGGAGTGGCACTGGGGACTTTGCGGGTGCAGTGGCACCGCGCGCTGACACAGAATCCTCACCGTGTTGTAGCCCAGTGTATCCATTACCAAGACTGTGGTGGGTGAAAACATCTCCTGAAGGGCTACGGTATCAGCTACCAGGAATATACATTTGTTATCTGGTGTTTAGGAGCCTGTCTCTGTTATAATCCTTTATGCCCGAATAATCGGTAATAAAGCAGTGCTACGAGTGCCAATTAAGGAACATCAAGTCAATGGGTATGCGACTCACGCTGATTTGAACAGGAGCTGATTGGGATAAATGGATTTAATATATACTTGTGTTCTGTGGCTATTCTGGCATACCTACAGGAAGTAGCAGATGAATAATCTAAAGAAGGTGCTGACTTACATCTCTAATAGGCTAATGGGAGACAGTTTTTTAAAAAAAAATGGAGAGAAAAAAAGGAAAAAGGATTCAGATACTGGCTGGTTGTGAAATAAATGATAAATGTGAGTTTGCCAGATAGTGTTAACAGTCATTTCAAAGCACATTTATCTGATACCTATTTGCATAACTGTCTACATATTCTGCTAATGCAATTAATATTCTACTTTTATGAGTTTTGAATGCCACTTAAATTTTCTTGGATTTTGACTATGCTAGGAAGTCTACACAATTTATGCCTTCGTTTTGTTTTTTTCTATTCTGTATGGAGCTATACAAATTCTCTACAAATAGAAATAATACCAAGATTTTAAATTTCACAGTCTTAATTCCAACAAGAAAACCCTTACAGGTATAGGTTAAATTACATAATCAAGTCTGTAATTCTATCATTAGACTTCTTAAGGACTTATGTTTAAATACTGTGAAGAATAGAACTATGCTCCTGTCTGTAATTTTCTATGTAGAGGGAAAAGCAGGCAGATACCCTTCAGCTTCATATTTTATACTTCCATCTAGAACTAGATTTTTTCCTATTTCAATTGCAATGCCCTGAAGATAAGGAAGGCAGCATAGTTAGCTAAATTCCACTACAAAAATAGTTTTTTTCTGGTCACCTGTTTTCTGGTTTTTGATTCTAGGATGCCGTAAGTTCCCAAGAATAGTTTATAACTTTGTCCTTAATGTTAGAACTGTAGAATGACGATGCGAAAAAGGATGCTGAAACATAGAAGGGTTGTTTTCAAAAAAAACAAAACAAAAAACAAAAACAACAACAAAAAACAAAACAAACCCTAAAGAACCTGGGATTGCAGGGACTAATTTCAGTTGCCTGGGACATTTTTTTATATGTTCAATTTTCTTGCCTCTCCCTACTTCTGTAGAGGCACTTAATGTTTCATTGGTGGGTAGATGCATTCTTTAGCCAGACCTAATTTGCTTTCATTTTATGGAGTAAAACTTGCTTTTTTCTCCTCACATATTGCACAGTATTCCAAGAGCATGTCTGTATGGGCAAAGGGCATTACGTTATATTGGTACAAGAGTGAAGAATTAGATCCGTCTCGAACTGCAGATCCATTACTCTTCTTTTTGTTTACGGTGTATGTGAAAGGGTGCTTTGTTGCTGCCATCTAAGTGTTCTACAACCAATATTTTCATCTTTTTACTTTGTATCCTGCTTTATCATTACGAGGAAAAAAAAGATTGCAGAGGACATATGGCAATTTCTTCCTCAAGACAGGGACAAGAAGCTGTCCCTCCCTTAACCGTAGCAGCGTGATTGCGGTTTCTGTGAGGCTCCACATCTCACCCCCTTCCTCCTTGGTCTTGGGAAAAAAACAGCTGGCCCATTCAGCCAAATCGGAGTGCAATCTCATGGTTGGAAGTGTTTGTCTTACATATGCAACACACAACGCTGAGGGTTAATAGCGAGTGACAAAGCAGTGGCCAGACTGAAGCCATTATCCAGCGCAGAACGAGGAAAGATCAAATCCTGGGAATACGGGAGCGTAGCAGTTGTGTTGGGAGGCCTTGCAAGAGGGGATGGGATCTTGCCGCATCCTGTCTCCGTGCGGGCCGGCGGTGGCCGTCGACAGACCACGTGCCGCGGGCTTTGGCTGTACGGGTTAGCCCCCCGGGCTCTAAATCCATCTTGTGCTCTGTCTTGCCTCCCTTCATCCGTCCTATTCAGATCTTAAGCCTTGCTATTCTTGGGTATGCCATGTTATTTATTTCTATACAACTCAAACCTCAGTTTAATTTTCCCTGCTCTTCCGAACGGGATGGATCACCCGGCTCCTAGCCCTGGTACGCCCTCCTCTGCCCTGCACATATGGTCTGACTTATTTTACATAATTGGCTGTGTGTGTGCAGAAGAATAAGTGTGACTGAACTGAAGCAGAAGAAAATTATTCCTCCCCCCTTAAAATCCTGTTAATCCAATCGGAATTACGGCAGTGTGCTGGTTATTCTGTCAGAGTCCTACGTGACCTGCAAATCAAAGACCACGCAGCATGGTCAGTGTTTTAAAGCACATAGGCTAAGTAATGACTCTTAGGTTGTGCTGAAAAGTGGATTTCATTACTAGCTTTATTTTTTTATGCATAAAAATCAAAGCATGTGAAAAGAAATCAGAGGAAAAAGGCCTAATCTCAGAAAGGTAGCATCTCTTTCTCCTGCAGGCCTCGTTTCTAAAATACTGCTTCATTGAGTCATGAGTTTGTCTGCCGAAAAGGGAATTTCTTGCATTTTTAAAAGCTGTGAAGTACATTTTCATTTCGTAATGTAAGATCTCTCATGTCAGGTGCACCTGCTCGATTTGCATGTGAATTCTGAACAGTTCTTGTTTTATGTGACACTTCTGAAATGTCTGTCTGTTTTTTTTTTTTTTTTCTCCCTTAATTCTCAAGCTCACTATTTGGATAAGATAGTGAAAGGTACTGTATATTTGCTCTTTGCTGACATGCCTATACATACATGTATTTTCTTATATATGAATACGTAGTAACCACTGTACTAGATTTGGCAAAAGAATTTTTTCTTACACATACATTCCATGGATTATAGATTTAATTCATGCTAGTTTCAACCCATCTCAAATTAAAATATAAAATCTCACTTGTGTAATATAATAATATTTTACTAGTTGTTACACATTTCTGTGCAAACTGTATACGTGTTATTAGATTTTGCTTGAACCAAAGACTGAAGATAGTATTTGTTTGCTGTTTGGTGCTTTATCTTTGTTGGTTTTGTCATTGGACTTCTACCTATGAAAAAGTAAATATTTAGGAAAAGAAGCAAAATGATACTCCTGTCACAGGACAAGTATCAATAGCTCTGAAGAATAGAGTACACTACAGATATGTTTTATGTGTAGCCAGATCGATGGAATAACTGGAGCTTTAAACTTTTGTTTATCTAAGTGTTGACAAATCTATAGAAAATTAGGACTATGCAATGCTGTCAATTAAAAGGCTCAAGGATGTAAATACCCAGTATGAAACAGCAAAGATTCTTGTATCTTCAGTTATGGTAAAATTTGATAGAAAAAATGTTAAAAAGAAATCCTACCCCTCTTTCCCTGAATACCTTTTTCTATTCCCTCTTTGTGTTGTTTTTTTTTTCATTAGAATATGGCAATATTCATGGCAATATCCAGGCTTTCACACAATAATTCTTGAGAGTACCCAATTGACTTCTAAAACGCTCTGCTGGTAGGGCAATTAAATCTTCCATAAATGAAACAGAGAAACATTCTGAAAAAAAAAAAACAGCCCTCTGTGCATCAACAAATACTGCTAGCAGCTCCAGTCTGAAAGAAAAAGAGTAGCAAGACTAATCTCAGCCTGGCATGATGGCATGATATCCATAACTATAACGTGTTCATACTTTCTCATAAGAGGCTGTTATGGTTCTCTGCCTTCTATGAGTAATTCGACAAGAGTTGAGAGCCCTTTATAACTTTTTCTGGGGATTTTTGTAATTTGAAACTGCATAGTTGAAAGGAGTCATTATAGTCATAATTCTTTAGAAGAAAAAAATGAGCTATTGCTTCTGAAAGAATGCTCTAGGCTCAAGCAAATTTAACCAAAACAGTCTAGGAGATTAGTTCACAATGACAGTAGTCCTAGGAAGGGAAGAAATGCTTTCACCAGTTATTTAGTTGTGGGTTTTTTTTTTTTAATAAAAGTTTACAGATAATTGTTGTGTCCAAAAATAGCTTTGTAGCCACGTTCACATAAGATGCTTAGTGCCATCCTGTAGTTGCTTCTGTCAATGTCTTATCATAGTCACAGATAAGGAACACCAGAATCTACATATTTATGAAGTGTTGTCATCCTCATACAGGCCATGTTGGCTGCATGCCAGATTTCATCACTAGGAAGTGACAGATACTGTTTTTTTTTCTTTTTTTTTTATGTAATGTTAGACTGAAAGCAATTATAGATTTTGGATATATTAAATTATTTTAATTGTTTCCCAAATTTTCCCTCCTTGGCCATAAAAGCAGACAAGATAGGATATAAAGGTAACAGCACAAAAGCCTTAGGGAGACTGTCACAAAAAATCACTCTCTGCTATCTGTCTTGAAGCACGTCACTACCGTGTTTTTGTTCAGTCTATCAATGTTTTATTGTGGTCCTTATGGTATTTCATTTTGTCCGTCCTAAGTAATCAAATACGCACAGCTATTACATTTAGTTGGAAATCCTGTTGGTCCTGTCCCATCCGTATGCAGCCTGAATCCTAATGTTTGTTAGAATAGATGCTAAGCTGCTTCACTATTTCCTGGGCTTTGCTTATTCTGTGGAAAGGAATGTACTTTTGGCATAAAGTATAGTCATTAAAACTGGCCTATACTTTGTGCAATTATTTAACACACTGTAATTTCACATGAATATACGGCAACTCTGAGACCAGATAAAGTTAACGTTCGCTTTTATTGTGTGCCTAAAATCATATGTGCTTTCCTACTTAAGAATTTGGAGGGATTTGGTCTTAGTAACAGGGAGCTGAAACATTTATACCAGTAGGTATCCAATATTGCATACAGCCAATAACATTCTATTCTATGAGCACAGAAAAAAAAGTAGCATTTTACGCAGCTGTGTTTGCGCTGTGCACTCATCTCTTGTTACTTTGCCAAAAAAAAAAAGGAAAAAAAATAAAAAACAAACTTAATTTTGTCTGGCCTGCAGGTATTTAGAGGATTGGTGCATATATTTCCTGCCTGTACAGGTAAGTGGTGTCTCAAGTGTCAGGCCAATCGCAGATGCCACTTTGTTAAGAAATACATTCCCCAGGTAATGTTGCTGTTCCACTCCATGTGCAATTACAGTATTTGTGCTGTTTTAAAGGCCTGTTCCCAGTAAGTGTCCCTTGTTCGTATCTCTTTCTTTCTTCTGGGCTGACGTGATGGCAACGTTTAAATCGCTGGCGATGTTCTGCTTTGTGTGTCTCGACAGAGGGCTGCCCCGGGCTGTGCAACAGCAACGGACGGTGCACGCTGGACCAGAACGGCTGGCACTGCGTCTGCCAGCCGGGCTGGCGGGGGGCCGGCTGCGACGTGGCCATGGAGACGCTCTGCACGGACAGTAAGGACAACGAAGGAGGTGAGTTTTAACAGGGGGAAGGTATGCCGAGGAACGGAGGCTTTTGTACTCAGGTGAAAAAACTGCGGCTGCGAGTGACAGGACAAGGGGTAATGGGTACAAGCTGAAACACAGGAAGTTCCACCTCCATATGAGGAAGAACTTCTTACTGTGAGGGTGACAGAGCCCTGGAACAGGCTGCTCAAAGAGGTTGTGGAGTCTCCTTCTCTGGAGATCTTCCAAACCCGCCTGGATGCCACCCTGTGCCACATGCTCTGGGTGTCCCTGCTGGAGCAGGGGGTTGGACTAGATGATCTCTAAAGATCCCTTCCAACCTCAACCACTCTGTGATTCTGCAAGAGGCACGTGTTGCATTTTAGCAGGGCTCGTGCAACGTTGGCCGCGTTCGCGTGGCACACGAGCAGAGCTGCACGAGGTCACTGCAACGGGTGAGATACGAATTAGAAACTGATTGGAGGTACATCAGTTTCCTTGTGATGTGTCTCTGTACTGGAATAAAGCATGGACCAAATTCTATGAATTGTAGCGGAAAAAAAAAAGAGAAAGATGGGAGTTCAAATTCTCAGTGACCTCACAAGGAAATTATCCCAAGAGAAAAGACCGAATAGGGACTTTACATTGTGACCTGTGATGCTATTCCTGGAAACAATGGCTTGCGTGGGCCATGAAGATCTCATTCACCCATAGCCTGTGAACACTCAGATAATTGACAGGATGCTCCTGGAAGTCTGTCTGTCTTTTTTTTTCTTTTTTTTCTTTTTTTTTGCTTGCTTTTCTGCGCTCTGTCACTCGTGTGACAGATACCAATCTGCCCTGAGATGCATGCGCGACTCGTGACTGAAGGAATCAATCTGTGATCAGATCTTTGTCGGGTACTGAAGATAGATGGGCTGTGACTTTCTGACATGAGTCAAATCCCACAAAAAATCACAAAAGCGGTTAACATGTGAATGTAGTCAAACATTAGATTGTTGTAATACTTTTTTGTTTTTCTTGTTCTCTCATCTGCTCTTTTTATTTAACATCTTTAGAGCACAGATTTAAAAAAGCCTCCATTAGGGCTTTTCGGTGATGATGATGATACCCTTATTTTTCATCTTCAGACTGGCTATTCCTGTCTTATTGCTGGTTGACTGTTCAATCTCATATCCTGATTGCAGCTGAGATCTGAGACATCATAAACCAGAAATAACATGGTCCAAACAGTGCTGCTGTTACTCACTATCTTATACATCATTTGATTTACCATGCTACTCCTTTACATATTTTATATTTTGAATCAACTTTGCACATTTAGAGGCTGAAGAATCTGGGATGATCTGAGCTACAGTGAACTAGTGCAAACTTGAGTTCTGCATGTATGAAGGGAGCAAGAGGAGTGAATTAGCCATAGGCTGAATTGGGTTCAGATGGGCCAAGGTATTATGAACATAAGGAAGACAGGGAACCTGCAAGGATGAAAAGAGACAAAGCAAGGAGGAAAAGAAATTAGGAAAGTTAGAAAAAAGGCAGTTTGGAGAGAAAAAACAGGTGATGTGGGAAAAAAAAAGAAAAAAAGCCCAAGGATAGACTTAAAACATTTCAGTAAATATTAAAGATAATAGAACTAAGTGGCATGACAAAAAGCAAAAGAGAGAGAGTCAACAGCAGATAACAGGGCAGCAGGAGGAAAAGAGTCAGTGAACAGGAAGGCACATAAAGGGAAAAGGAGATGCTCCTTCAGACTGAAAAAAATGATAGTTTTTGTGAGTAAAAGAGAGAAAAGAATAAGGAATTGGAGCAGAAGGAACTTAACAGTTCAGCTTAAAGTTCAGAAAGAAAGACAACATTGGGAAAAAAAAGTCTTTTAAGAGTGATATTTGTATTGCCTTTTCTTTCTTTTTTTATTATTATTTCCTTTGCAGACATGACCCAGCTATGTACGAGGTAGGGACTGGCCAGCTGTTTTGCCATGGTTGACCCAGATAATGCTATTTTTGTCAGTGGCATTTCTCTTTTAGTGGTCCTTGTTTTTCATTTATGTGCTTCAGTAAGAAGCATATTCACTTCAGTCTTTGATTAATGGCTGAGGGAAAAGGTTAAACTATAACATTTAAATTAAATTAGATGAAAAACTGTGAGGATACCAAACGAAACGGGGAAAGGTGAGTTCACATTGCTAGAAATCCACCTGGCAAGAGGGGAACTGTTTCTTCCCATTCCAAGAACACTTGCAGTCAGCCAGGGATCTCTTGAGCAAGCCGTTCGGATTGCAGAAGGACGTCTCCCTGCCGTGTTTACTTAGTGTGGGAGATGAGATTATCCACACACTTAGGCTGGATTTATACTCATGACCCCAAGTGGAGTGATTTACATTGCACTAGGCTCAGTGGTTATATAATTAAAGTTATCTTGGTTGTTCGCTAATTGATATACTGTGGTTAATGTTTATGTTTCGTCATACCCTGGATGAAATATATTTCGTATATTAGGATAACTAGTTTGTATTAAGAGTAGCGCTTGCTCTTGCTTTAGTTCTCAGCTCTTTTGCTTCAGTTCTCAGCTCTTTTTGGAGCCAAGTGTTCAGATTCTGTGAACATGAACATCCACTGACTTCAGTGGGAAAATTATCTATAGGAAGTGATTATGGAATAAAGTACATTCTTGATCATTTCCCCTCCTGTGTGCTATCGACATAACATGGCATGGTTATTACGTGTCTTCATTGTGATACAGGTTTTTGAAAGCCCTACAGATCACATCCCTTCTCTTTTAAGGATACTTCTTTCTCTGTTTTCCCATGTGTTTGGTTTAGATAGTAAATAACAGAATGTCCATAAATTTCAATAGCTTAGAAGGGATGCATGTGCCACAAGCAGACCTTAGGCAGAACTGAACTCTTAACAGCTCTGTGGGAGAGAGGGGAAAGTTCGCCAGGAGTTTTTCATGAGTGGAATATGCCTGAATTTATACTAAACAAAGCGGGACATGTTTTATTGTCATTCCATAGGAAAAATAAGCTGTAGACTCTTGAATTTAGGTAGGTTGTTATTGAAGAGGTTAGTTTTTAGGCTTTTATTAGTTCCTATTCAATTATTGAGGGTAGTGACAGGTTATCCCCAATAGAGATTAGTAGGGATTATTAACGTTTTTTATGCTAAAATTAAAATAAATATTATAACAAAACAAGGCTTGCTTAGTACTTGGTGTATTTTTTCAATTGCTAACATACCTTAGGTCATCCAGCTCATAATAATCCTGTCATAGGGGACTACAGAGACAGTCTCTGCACTGATCTTTAGATCACTTAGTCCAGTGTCCCTGCTTTGGCAGTGGCTAATGGCAAGTGCTTTGCAAAAGTGTGCAAGAATTGGGCCTATGCAGAATGATCTTTTCTATTGTATACAGGCAGGCTGCTAATTAAAATAGGAAATTGGTGCCTGAGATTTTGCATGTCAGAAGATAAACTAAGCACAAAGATAGCCCAGGACTTTTCAGAAAGTTGAATTAGGATGGATACAGGGGAATGCTGAGGTGCTCTGGCTTGTGCTCACATACCCACTATTCTTTGTCTTTCCGTTTGCATCCACGGCTGCTGGGGAGTGCTGGGTTGCTTTACCTGCTTTGCTTATCTGCCGTGAGGCCAAGAGTCATTTCTGAAGTGACAGTTAGTTTGGAGCCTAACGCTTGGTATTTTAGGCTGCTTCACTGCAACACAAACGTTGTGGGTCCTCTGCTGTGTGAACTGCCATAGTCGCTGACTGCGCAAGGTGCTCGTGCGCTGCTCGAGGAACACGATGTGATCCTCATGTACACGAGGATAACTGTGGTTTCTCTGTATGAGGTTTCTGTCCATCCCAGCCTCTTCCCTTAATGTGCCACGTCGCTGCTGGTCAGTAGGGCAGCAGTACAGCTCCAAAACTGCCTTCTTCCTATGTAGACACTGGGTTTTACCTCACAGAGTTTCTGCGTTACTTAAATACACAATTAAATTATATACCAACAGTGTGATCTATGCAGGTCGTAGGCATAATCCACTCTTAACACTTCGGCTGAATTTATAATGTGGAATTATTTTGTCCCACAGATTTTCTTCCTTCCAGCAGTTTTACATATACCCTTTAAATCCCACTCAAAGGCAAACATTCACTTCATGCATCTTATTTTTAAACATCCAGAGGTGCATGAATTCTTCGTAGAAGTCTTGGCTCTCCTTCTTTAATGTTTTTTGTTTTTATTAGTCTCTCCAAGTGAGTAATCTTATCACCATACTGTGCCCCGTTGCAGTTCCGTGCATTTTGCAACAAAGGGAAAAGTAGCATTAGTCAAGATTTTCACAGCTAGCCTTTAAGCTTTTGAGGAGGAAAACAGTAACGGAAGGAGGAAAACAGTAATGGACTCATTACCTCTGCTGTATATAGAGAAGCCACTTACATCTAGAACAAATATATATATATAAGTGGTCTTTTGAGGCTGATAATGACTGTCCATCTGGCTGTGACAGTTTATTTTCCTTATAGGTTTTCTATCACATTTGAATGATATAGCTGGTAAGCTAGTGCTGCGCTTAGACTCATATTTTTAAGGCTAAACAAAATTCATCAATAATTTTGCAGAGCTATTTCAGGAAGGAAATCTTCCTCTGCTTCACACAGTGCAATAGAGTAGTCAACTTAGTGGTACTAGATAGCTCTAGCCACATAAGTACAGAGAAAGAATGAAAAATGTTTTCTGAAGTTATAAGGAGCCAGATTCATAACCATCCGTCACTCGCCTGGGCAAGTTGCTGATAAACTCCACAGAAAAATAACAAACAGCGTGTCCCTGTATCTTGGCTGGTGAAAATGAGATTCTTTCTCTGATTGATGTTAGTGGAGAGACTTGTAAAAATGCATTTCCAGCTGATTAGTTCAGAAGGTGTCAATCTCATGCAGTTTTATGACCTGCAGACTATGTGCCAGATGTACATTTGCTTTTTATAAACTAACAAAGATGAATGACTAAATTTTAGCATTCCTTTGGCAACTGTACCAGATATTGCCTGTGAGACCATGCAGAGGTATAAACGAACAGAACTCTGCTTTTAATCATCAGGACCCTTAACTTTGACACCAATCCAGGCTTCCAGAGTTAAAACCAGCAAGGGAGATCAAGTACTTCAGCCAGAAGGGAGCTCCATATTGTACAAGACTGAGGCTGCAGATGGTCACAGAGTCGCAGAATGGCCGAGGCTGGCAGGAACCTCTGGAGATGGCCTAGTCCAACCCCCCTGCTCGCGAGGGGCCGCCTGCACCGGGCTGCTCCAGGCCACGTCCAGCTGGGTTTTGAAAATCTCCAAGAATGGGGAGTCCGCGGCTTCTGCAGCCCAGCAAGGTCCTCCAAATGGCAGCACAACCATCTGGTCTATCAGCTGCTCCTCCCAGGAAAAGTCAATATTATTTCTTTTCTCTTAAAAAAAAAGTTTAAACTTTAATGTCCTTAATGATGATATTTTGTCCCTTTTTTATTCCTTGAACTCACTTCAATGTCAATTGCGTTAAATAGGAATTATAGATGTGAAAAAGAATAGAAATCCCAAGTCTCTACTATTTTGCCAGTCCTCTAACTGATCTGCATAGCAAGGCAGTTCTTAGAGGAATACCTTTAGAAGATCTCTGCTTACTTACATTCTTTCAATATGTGATTGAGCAACAATGAATGAGATTTTTTCCTTCAAAAAGAAGTTTTACTATAAAGCTAGATACCTTTGTGAAAGAAGCGGTCATGGGCTTCCTCAGAATGCTGTAGGGGGTACATTTTTTTCAGCTCAGTTGCAGCAGACAAGCTCCCTCTGTAATCTAAATGAAATAATAAAATGTTGGAGCTATTTCAGTCTTGCTGTTCTTTTGGAGAAGCAATTATCAGCTATGTGATACCATATTACATTCATCTTGAAATTTTCTGTAGCTGACATTTCCAGGCTCATTTTCCTTATGACTTTACTTACAGCAAATTAGTAGTTATCAATTTGATCTTGATTTTAATCTTTCACCAAATTAGATTTCCAGTGATGTGACAGATCTAATGCTCATTATATGTGAATATTAAGCACATAAGCATAAAAGCACCCATGTGTTTAAATCGTGTTTGTACTGGCCAGTATTTCTCATCAGTGTATTCAGAATAAAATCTAAATGTTAAGTTCAGATTTTGTTTTCTCATACATTTTCATGCAAAATAGTTGTGGAAATTGCCTTTGCCACTAGCAACAAAATGTTCTTTCAAAGTATAAAGGAATCCACCTTGATAAATGTTGCTAAATATTTAAAGCTACTTGCAGCATAAATATGCTTAAAAAGTTCAGGAAAACAGCAGACCGGGAGCTACCTGTTTCTTCTCTCTAATAAGCTAAATAGCCTCCGAGAGAAGCTACTTAGCCCCCCTACAAATGTTTAATGTTTATAAGTTAGGAGTGTATGCAGAGCCTTAAGTCCCCACATTTTTTGCTTTGTTCCACAAGTTTTCAGAAAAGTATCGAATAAATACATTTAATACGTACAAGGGAATGAGTGTGCTCAGCTTACATGAATTTCCCTAAGAGGTTTAAGAACACAGAGGAAGCAAACTAGCATTAATTGAGAGTGAATTCATACTAATCTTAGTTATTAATATTCTTTCATAGTACCTAGTGTTTTAAATCTCTCTGCTAGCCGGCTTCTTCGCATACAAAGCACGGGAAGAAGACTTTGTTCATTTGTGTGAATTTCTGCCAACAGATGGGCTAGTGGACTGTATGGATCCCGACTGCTGTTTGCAGAGCTCTTGCCAAAATCAGCCTTATTGCCGTGGCCTACCTGATCCCCAAGATATTATCAGCCAAAGTCAACAATCGCCATCCCAGCAAGCTGCCAAAGCGTTTTATGACCGGATCAGTTTTCTCATAGGATCAGAGAGCACTCACGTCATACCCGGCGAAAGCCCTTTCAACAAGAGGTGGGCACGACTCATCTTCTACTCACGCGTGTGAAAAGCCACTGCAGAGTGTGTGAGAGTCGTCCTAGGAGACGAGCCACTGTGAAAATGTCATGGAGTGGGCTTTCCACAAAGACACATTGTCTTCGTTTTTGTCAAATTGCTTATTTTATCTCCTTTCCTATAAAATTCAAATTGCTAGTGCTGGTAGGTTACAACAGGTACTTGCCATGCTTAGTACCTGTATTCTAACAGGGCACTTCATTAATGATTAAATAAATCCTCGTTTAACTAGTTGATTTGGGATAGCACAGTTGGAAGTATATCAAAGCAATGAAAGCACTTCAGAAGGAAAAGCAAAGTTCCACTTTTAAAACTGAGCTCACTAAATAATATAAATTATGAAATAATGTAATGGAACTGTTAAGTGCACGACAGTATAATTGCATAAACTATTTGACTGGTGCTCTATGAAACTGTAATGACCTGAAAATAAACCAGTAACGGGAAGCAGGTGTCTTAGATCTCACTGAGTGAAAGAAGATGATTTACACCAGAACTACTGTGTTTGCAGTAATTTAACAGCATTAATGTGTTTGGGCACAGCAGTTGATTAAAAGTTGTTGCACAAATGTTCCTTATTGCTCTTTTAAATTTTGTACTTAGTCCCTGCAGTTTTACAGATTGCTTTGATACTAACTGAAAAGTACATTTTCCTTTATGAATCTGCCAGAGGTATGACTTATAGTGGGAACATCTGAAGTTTATAAGTTCTTAAAATTCTTCACTGAATTATTGGTCTTAGTAACTTAGCACAGATAAAATGAACCAAAGTAAACTCGGCTAAATTAAAACAAAGTGATTAGCTATAGATGTTGAGGCATATGTTTAGAGAATGTATATTATGTGAACTTGTAAAAGGCTTAGAAGCTTGGGAATGTTTTTGTTAGCGGTACTTGATACCATGAAGAGAGATGTGCCTGTGCACGATATTGGCTGGTATTCATGTAGAAGAGAACTAAGAAGTCTGAAATCTTATCCTGAATCTTTTTCACAGTCTTGCATCTGTCATAAGAGGCCAGGTACTAACTGCTGATGGAACACCCCTCATTGGTGTCAATGTCTCCTTCTTACACTATCCAGAATATGGATATACAATCACTCGGCAGGACGGAATGTAAGTTCACTTTGAAACACTTCTCAGACATAGAAACAGCAAATACATTAATAGATCAGGAGTTGCTTGTACAAATAGTATAATGGAAACAAAAGACATGAAGAAGTTAATGAGGAAAGCTTTACTTCATATGTTCTTCAAATAATGTTAAGCATGCTGATTATATACTTCAGAAGTAAACGGGCTTGTTTAATGTAAATGAGGCATCCCAAATTCTCCCGTCTCAGAATACAGTATTATGTGATGTAATTTAATTGATTTCTCCATTGTTCCCAGTAGAGCTATTCTGTCTTCAGAGCAGTACAATAGGATGAAGAATCAATCAGTAGAATGGAAACTGTAGATGGCTTTGGGAATTTGCTGAAGAGCTAACCCAGCCTTTTTTCCAGGTTTGACTTGGTAGCAAATGGTGGTGCCTCCCTGACGCTGGTATTTGAACGATCACCCTTCCTGACACAGTTTCACACGGTGTGGATTCCCTGGAATGTCTTTTATGTCATGGATACCCTGGTCATGAAAAAGGAAGAAAATGACATTCCTAGCTGTGATCTGAGTGGATTTGTACGGCCAAACCCCGTTATTGTGTCATCACCTTTATCTACCCTCTTTCGAATTTCTCCAGAAGATAGTCCTATCATCCCAGAGACACAGGTAAAACGTGCTTCAAGTAAATAGCATTTTATTTCAGAAATTTCCTAAATGATTATAAGGAAAATAGTGCAGACTGCATTTTTAATAGATATTTTTGACTAGTAAGAATTTGCAGCATGTAGTGATTTTCAGACAAATTTACTTTTTCTGTGGGTTGATTGTTTTAAATTTCATTGGGGGAAAAAAAAAGAAATAGGAAAGAAAGCTTGCTACACACCAATATCTGGCTTTATGTTTGTTTGTATCATGTAAACCACAGTATCTTCACTTATTAGGCATTGTCCCATTAAAATCTGACTTTTTTTGTCTGTCAGTTTCACATTTTCGTAATTATATAGGACACACTTTTGGCTCATTCACTAAGAAATGTGTTTGCATTGTCAGGTGAAACATGGAAAATGTATTCAAATTGTTTTCACTGAGGGCTTTTCAGAAAAAATCAATTCAGCAATTCATGGAAGGAGCAGGTTTAAATAAAGATGCAAAGGAATTGTAACTAAATGCTCACAGACTTAGACAGTGCTAGCAAATGGTTGCTTTTATTCTCACTATCACTTCTGTGCCTTTGGTAGTTGCAAGTCAATTAGAAAAAGGTGCTTGCAAAATACAGTCTGCAGAAAAACAGCATTGATTTCCTTATTTTGGCAACAGATGATGGATTCAGTTCCTGAAGTGATGGAAAATGGCTTAAATAGATGGTGCATAAATCAAGAAAAGTAATAATAGAAAAATGTCAGAAAATACATTTTTTTCAAGGAACAATTGCAATGTCTAGATAAACAAGTCATTCTGTGAGCAGTGGGACTAATGAAGTCTGGTTTCCTACTAATTCCCACCCGTCGCTGTAATCCCAGCTAACTGCCAAGTCCAGTCATTCCCTCATGGAGCGCACTCAGCCTTTTTCTCTGAGGGGGTATTAAATTTGGATAGGTCTTCCCTACCTGAACCCTGTTTTCTTTTACAAACCTTTACTGAATTATATTGAAGATTTCTACTATTACTTGAAATGCGGTTGAAATTATCTGCCAAGTTCAGAAGTTGTGAGGTGGGAGGTCTGGCAGGCAGTGCTGCTGTGAGGTCAGGCTGATTTATTTAGAAAAATGTCCAGAAGAAAAGGTCACATTCTCACAAGTTGTTATGCAGTAGATGCTTATGTGTAATTTCTGATGAGATGAAAAAGGGGCTATTATTACATATATTACATATGCAAAACTTCAGTAACTGTACTGTTTGAAAACATCAAGGAATCTTTCTCTGAGCTCCTCTTGTGTCTTTGGAAATGTGTAATGCACAATAGTCAGTCTTCACAAGTCTGATCTTAAAAAAAAAAAAAAAACAGGCAGATTCAGATTATATTCAAAACTATCCGTTCAGCTCTTGAGGAGCTGTTGCAAAAGGAGGCAAAGCCACATTAAGAGGATGGGAGACTGGAGCAAGCAAAGAGAAAGAAGCTCTTCCTCGTGTTCTTTCAGTCAATATCAGTCATCCTCTTTGTGTGATGTGGCAACACTCGGTATCACACACAGGAGAAAATGCTGTGGTGCTGTAATCATCATCCCTGGAACAGCTTCGTCATCCTTTGCAGATGATGTTGCCAACGAGCATACCTAGTGGTTTATGAGTCCAAAATGATCAGAGGGGAATTCAAAGTCTGTACTAAAGAAGAAGAAGAAAAAAAAAAAGAGGGCAAGTAAGAGCAAAGCAAGAAGGCAGTAGATAGAGGTGCAATCACAGACCCAAAGGCACAACAGATCGTTAGTCAAAACGAAAGATAACAAATCTAAGATAACAAACAGGCCAACTAAATTTGGATTATTTAACCATGATCTTTTATCTACCTCTAATTGAAAGTTAGCCTGCTCTGCCTAGACTTAACTAACTGGGATTAATTGGTGTAGAATAAGATGTTAAGCTACATGCAGATAAGGCAGAGGATCAAGTTAAGCTGGAGCTACTGATATGTGCTAGGTAACGTTGCTGTCTTTTTTCTAACACAGTAGTTGTCTGTATGCTACGTGCTGCAGTATGGCCTGGCAGAGACCCACATGTGAGTCAGACTGAGCTGTTTGGAAACAGTTTTTGTGGTGGCTTCTTCCACACTTCTGTTGTTCACCCTTAGGTGAGACCTGAGAAGGTCCTGAGCAACTTATTTCAGGGACCCCAAGAGTGTGGGAAAATCAGGATTTTCCTTCAGATTCATGTTTTCCCCAGTATAGAGAAAAGTGGTTTTGGCTACGTCTGGGTAGTGTGACCCACATGTTTAGGGGACCAATGTAGACCAGACGTGCATATTTAGGGGACCAGCCAGCAACAGGGATGCTTGGTTTAGTTGAAGTGCTGCCGGGCCAAACCATTTCTGTGATAGATTTTCTCAAAATCAGCTCAAAGTTTCTGAGTTTTTCTTTACCGTATTCCTTGACTCTTTTACATTATTGGCAATACAATAGAGCAGAAGTTGACAAAATCTATTTACCCACCAAAGTTAAGGGGAAAATACTGGCCCCAATGACTTAATAAAAATGATTCTTTTAAATTCAGAGTTGACTAGGTTTAGGCTTAAGAAGTGAATCTGTTCTGTTATTCACATGGAAAACCTAATAGGATATGTAGATATTTCAGTGTTATACAGATGCTACATCTTGTTTTCACTGGACTAAATTTACAAAAAAAAATGGAGTTTACAAGTAACAAGATGCAGGTATCTCCATTTATGTATCTTTGGTTTTCACCAGTTTTTCTTCTGTCTGTAACTTTATATAGTGCTCTTGGTATATGCTTTTACTGACTTATTTTAGGCTCCTACAGGTATATGGCCTCATCTCTGTGGTATCTCAGCAAGTCTAGAAAGTTGAGTGTTTTTTCCCTTTTCATATTTATCCTTGCTTTATATAGTCATCCTAGGGTTATGGTACCCTAGATTTTCCCTATAAGCTCATTTTTAAAAGCCTCAGAAGCCTCAGTTCTAGGGAAATTCTTTTTTCTAAAAGGGAAAGGTTTGTGTATCTTGAAATGAACAACTTCAGCGTATACTTAAAGTGGTATAATTTTAGTTTTCTTTGGCCTCAAGCATTGTGTGATGCAGTAGTTACCAATATTTATATGCTTCTAAGAGAACCATCTTTGCCCATCTCAAGCCATGATGTTGTTCCATTCTATTGCAGCAGTTAAGCTGTTATATCTCGATGAAGAATCTTTTCCAGGTGTTTGGATTAAAGTTTGCACTGATTTGTGAAAGTTTTCTCCTATTTGCTACTCAAGTTGCTCATTTGCAAAAAAAAAAAAAAAAAAAAAAAAAAGGGGGGGGGGGCAAAAGGAGCAGGTTTTCTCCCTCCCAGTGTGAGTGTAATATCCTCCTTCAGGGTTCCTAATGCCATCAGAGCATGTCACCTGAATCTCATCATATTTCAGAGCAGTAGAGGGCTGCAGAGCTTTAGTCCTGCTGGGCATGAGAGACAAGGAATCCTACAGAATTTATGTGACTTACTGGCCAACTTGAACTCTTAAGACAACTAATTCTGTTTTTGTGAAAATTGCAGTGACCCTTATCTTAGTCCTGTAGGTTAAATATTTCACAGATGTCCTTCCAAGAAGCTTGGTCATCCATAAATAAAATGTCAACCTTTAGAACGTGGTAGTTGGGCTATAACTCAGGCTCCTTAGAGGATCAACCTTTCTGAGGGTAGTTTGACACTCTATCAGGAAAAGTTAAACTACAAGACAGATTGGTTGTGTTGGCGATTTCTGATGTGACTTTTATACTCAGGGACTTTCCTGGTGGCCTCACAATTGATGTATTGTCATGACTCCCACAAGATGCTCTCTGCTGTGCTTAATGACCACTTTTCAGAAGATTGTTAAACTGTTTAATTCTGTTTATAGTGCTTGATTTCAAGGGAGAGCTTAAAATGCAGTCCAGTGTCTCTAGATTTTTAAAATTCTCAAGAAATTATGTTACTACAGGAAGTATTTTACAGCAAGAAGAAAGTTGTGAGGTTTCCAGCAGATGTGAGGTCTTTACAGAAACTAATAATGGGGTTGCGTTTTTGTTCTAAACCTCGCTGAGAACAGAATGAGTGTCCCAGTTTCTAATTCAATATCATCCCAATACACAGTGGATTTTCTTGAAAATTGAAGCTTCAAGGTGTCGTCTTTATTGCCTGTTATCTCAGCCAAGACTATTGGAAGACCACCTAAGTGTTTAACACCGCTCTTCCGCAGCGCACTTGTGAAAGAAGCAGTGGTCATAACAGGAGACCAGGGAGCTCCATTACTTTGTGTCCTGCTATGAGCGTATGATTTCTCTTTGTTTCTGCAGTTGCTTACAGCAGACTTTTAGATGCAGTGTGCAAGAGTCCAATGGATGTCATGAGGAAGAATTTCCTCCTTCAGTTCTTAAAGCTGTGTTATAGTTTCGCTACCTGCATATAATAGATGTAAATGATTGTTTGTGACATACAACAAGCCAAATGATGATTTATTTTTAATTAGAAAAGAGACAGACATTAGTAGTATATATTTCTTCCTTTATATACCAGTAATAGTGCTAACATACAGCATTGTGTCTGCTGCCATCCTCAACAGTGTAAACCATGTTATTTAACCCTATTCAACATGAACAGAAAATTGTTTCAAAGCAGTCTCCAAAGATTTCCCCAGCATAGACACTAACTTAGCACCTTTGATACGTGCTGAAGTCTTGAGCCTGATGTTGGGGATATTTGAGATAGTGCTCTCCCTAAAGCATACTTTCCGCTAAGAGCCTAGGTAATGTTTGACCTGAACGGTCTTCAGGACATAGGAATAGGGAGATAAAATAAATGTTTCCAAATTTACCTCCCTGAAACTGCTGCTCTGACACCACCAAGGCTCTGGGCTAGGGACAAAGAGTCCTTTGCCCTGTGCCCCCTTCAGAGAAATAATGGGTTTACAAAAATGTCTAGATACCTGTTTGTTTATTTGTTTGCTTGTTTAGAGATGTGTGGTAGCTCTTGGCTTGATGTACTAACTTTCAGTATTTAGGGACCTGATTTTAATGCAGTCACATGTCCTGGCTGAAGTATAGGATAATAAGTTGTCTTCATCCACATAGTACAAGAACTTTTCACATCCATCCATCATCTACAAAAGCTTCTCAGCTCACAGGGAAAGACAAGGGTGGGGAAGCGGGGAGAGGAACTATTTAAAAATAAAATTGAATCATTGCACCTCTCTGAAATGAGAAAGTGGTGAGCTGATGTCTGAGTAGTGAATATTGATCAGGAAATATGGAAAAGCTTGCCCTGAGGCATCTACTTACCTCTCTTTGAAATAAATGGGAGAATGCTCCAGTTTAAAGTATTTACGGTCCACAGGCAATGCAAATAATGAACCAGCTAAAAGTCCTTCCTGTGTTATACTATTATCATTTGAACTGCAGGAGCAATTAGAGATCCTAGCCCAAATCTGGAGCCTCTGCAGTGCACAGGGGCTCTGCTGCTTTTATTACCTGCCCATAGCCAGGCTAGAAGTGGCTGCATGAGAAGGGGCTGTTGCACGTAGGTAGATGAGGGGTGCTTTTCCGACCCTCCTCTCCACGCTTCCTTCACATTTCCTTCCCTAAAATACAAGAAGGATCTTTGAAATCTTTCAGTAGCAAGTAACTAAACAGCCACAATACAAAAAAAAACTTTAAACTTTTCAGAAAAATGTGAGCTACTGTTACCAATTGATTTTTCCTTTAAATGTTAAACAAAAGACAGATTTTGATGCTGCTTCATAATGGATTATAATGTAGTAAAACCATAGGCATCCTTTTACAGTAACTACATTGTTCTCTTTAATTTCCAAATCATTCAAAGATTGTAATTTTCTTTCCCAATGCGTAGGTGCTTCATGAAGAGACTACAATCCCAGGAACTGATCTGAAGTTATCCTACTTGAGCTCCAGGGCTGCAGGATACAAATCTGTTCTGAAGATCACAATGACCCAGTCCGTTATACCCTTTAATTTAATGAAGGTTCACCTTATGGTGGCAGTGGTGGGAAGACTTTTCCAAAAATGGTTCCCTGCGTCCCCAAACCTGGCATACACTTTCATATGGGATAAAACGGATGCATACAACCAGAGGGTCTATGGATTATCTGAAGCTGTTGGTATGTGTGTTGTGGAGAGTATTTTCATGTTCACTGCTGTCTTGAAATAAAGGGAATTACATCTCAAATGCCTATATGCATTAATTAGAAGATACTTATCAGGACAAGATGGGAAATAAAGATACATAGTAAAATATATTCAATAATATTAATCTAAACTCCGAGTTGTAAGAAGAGCACACTTCAAAAGGAAAAGGAGACTGCAGTCGTTTTGCTCTTGGAGTTCTTAGCCTGGGAGGAACCCTCAGCATAATAATACAGTGGAGCACTTGGTCTGAGCACTGCGTGTGTGTTAGACCTCAACAGGTTTCAACTTTTTTCTTTACCTGTCCTAATCCATTTACTGTTAATAACTAAAATTATTTTGGTAATCTCGGGTTGCTTTCTAAAATATTTTGGAATTTTGTTTGGTGTTTTGAATGCATCTAAGGTAGTCTTGGGGATTTTTACTGAGAGACGAAGAACATATGCTGTACAGACAAATAACAACAATTTTAAAACTATTCTTCTGAACAAAATTCCTTGTTTAATTAGGAAACTTATTGTCGTTTCAGTGTCTGTAGGTTATGAATATGAGTCTTGCTTGGATCTGACTCTTTGGGAAAAGCGGACTGCCATTCTGCAAGGCTATGAGCTGGATGCCTCGAACATGGGTGGCTGGACATTGGATAAACATCACGTATTGGATGTGCAGAATGGTGAGGAGTTTGCTTCCTTGTTGCTGATTTCAATCCTAAGTTGCACTAAACTTTAAGCACATCCTTCTATTTTTTCAAATGTTTGCTTTGTTATTAAAAAAAATTATAGAATGTTTTGCATATGGTAAATGCTTTGAGTTTTACAGCATATGTCATGTTTCTTCCTCCTCAAAATACATATGCATTAATAATTTCACCTAGCAAATATCTTACAGTAAAACCTCTGGGTCATCCTGGGAGGAATATGTTTACCAAACAAAAAAAAGAACAAACACTGAATTGTTTTCAAAAATTGAGTGATGCTAAGGACAAGTACAAGGGAAATTGTAAATGTCAGCATTGTTTTTTGGCATTAACTGGTTGTACATTAGCAATGTGTTGAAAGATATTTGCACTTTAAGTTTTCACGATGGGAGAAATTTAAATGGCAAGAAAAAGCAGGGTCCTCAGGGGCCGTGCTGCTCAGTGAAGCCGTCGGGGCAGCAGTGACTCCTCACTAATTGCAGCTGAGAGAGGCAGAGTGGAGGATGTGCCCAAGCACCAAGGCAAACCTGCCTGGTGCGCTGCCCGCTGGCACCCAGGGGCAAGTCCCCAGCTGGAGGGGCCATTGGGAAAAATTGGGCTGCAAGTGTAAAAAGAAGATGAAATAAGCACAAGGAAATATGCGCATGAAATATGCACAGAGGCAGGTGGGAGTTGGTGACGTGGGATTTTTAGGCCAAGGGGGAGCTCAGGGAGATGGTCACTGCTGTGGTACCCTCTGTGCCTGGAGGGGTTCCCACCACCTTAGTTGTGTGACGTGCTCGTCATCACCTAAAGCATTGCTCCCAACTGCCAGATAAGCAAGGCAACCCCCAAAAAGGGAAGAGGCTTCCTTGTCCCTAAATTAAATTTCAAAGAATATGTGGGCAAAGTCGCGTGGGGCAGTGCATCTGCAAACGGAAAGGGTCGCAATTCAAGGCTGCCTCTGTCTGCAAGGTGAATCGATGGGGGCTATAAATTATGTACAAGAGTGCCTTTGACACGTGATGGCTTTGCAGAGCGGCGCGTGTCTCACTGAATAAACGAAGTGGAGAGTGCTGGCAACAAGGGGGAGGAGAGAGGAAGGTGTTCGGGGGAGAGCAGGGGCCTGTGCGGGCACCCCGGGCTGCTGCGGCAGCGAAGAGTCCCACGTACATCCCCGCGGCCCGCAGTAACGGAGGGGAAACGCGCAGGACCCATTTCTCAAAGTAACGACAGAATAAATCAGGTGCAGCAGCGCGTTGTGCTGACTTGGAGGATTCCTCTGATGGAAATTATAGAGCTCAGCTGTTTCGGGCAAAATTATGGTTCCGTGGTTGTCCTAAGTGATGTCATCACAGAGAGGGGATTTTGTATATGGTTACTGTGTTCTGGCTTTGACTAGTCACAAAAAATGCCTTCTACTTGTTTTATTTCAATAACATTTAGATTACTTGTCTTTAAGTTGCCATAAGCAATTTTCATTTTTCCTGGTTTTATCACTTATATTTGTTTTGTATTTATATCTCCCAGATTTTATCACACTAAGAATATCACATCTTTAAGAGGAAAAAATGATTTACTTACTTATATCCTGCAGCACAAAGAGCAAATTTGGGGGAAAAGGAATACATTTTAAATTCCCTAAATGTATTTTTAAAGTGTTGATTTTTTGAAGGCATCTGAAAAAAAGGAATGTACACCTCAGTCCCCCCAAAACTGCCTTGGAAACTCTATATGTGCTATCTATAAAGCATATATCCCTGTTAAAGTGCAAAGTGACATGTGGTTTACATGGATTCCACCACGTAAAAATGTGTTTTGACACTGGATTGCAGCCATAATGCCTGCCTATTCATCGGGGACACCTTGATGGATTCATTGAGATATGTAATAATGAGGGTCCAGGCAACCTTTAATACCCTGTAAATGCGGACATTCTTTTTCCAGGGCTGCAGGTTTCACATAAAGCATGCATTTTTCTTTTCGGATTTCCTGTTGAGGCCATAAGGAAGAAAAAATACTGCTGGCACATTGCTTTGTCTTTACAGAATTATTGTTCCTTTCATGCCTCAGAGCAGAATTAAGTTTAAGAGGCAGGTTGGCTTGGCACCACATTTTTTTTGTTGTTTTGACATTTTTAATAACTGCCTATAACTGCAGACATGGTATTGAGGCAGACTTTGTTGCCAGAGGTACATTTTTATTGTTAGCTGAGTAAAGAGCCTTTTATGATGTACAACTGAGGCAATCGCCAACTTTTTTCAACTGGCTCTTTAATTAATATTTACAATTCGCAGCAGTGATCCACTTTAGATCTGACATCATATCATAATTAAGTGGAGTAGGACTTGAGAAATAAAATTAGCATTATTTTAATAGTATATGCACAGTTAGAATTTCCATTTTGGTTTAGGAGGAACCCCAAAAGGAATTAGGAACACAGGGCTTGTTTTTATTACGCAGGCCTTGCATTTCCTTAAATATGAACATTTTTATACTGATTTATAAATTTTTTAATCTATTAACATTTTTTCAAAAAGAATAATTGCAAATTTGCTTGGGTTCTATAATTCTAGTATATTTAGTGTTTCTTGTACATTCTGTGAACAAGACAATTTAATGTTTCAGATGTATTTTTAGTGTATTTTTGACCTAAGTATAACTATTAATGTTTGAATACAATTCTGTCCATTTTAACAGGGAAAATATATTGCTGCAACAAAATTAAATGCCTGTTAAGTTATATTAATCAAATTAAATTGAATATTTGTAATACTTCCACACCATCATATACGCAGACACTCAAAAGCTTCTATTAACTGTTCTGGGTTTCGTGTTTTTTACATTATCTACCAGGAATCCTATACAAAGGAAACGGTGAAAATCAATTTATATCTCAGCAACCCCCAGTTGTTAGTAGCATTATGGGCAATGGAAGAAGACGCAGCATCTCCTGCCCGAGCTGTAATGGCCAAGCGGATGGCAATAAATTGCTGGCTCCCGTTGCCCTGGCCTGTGGGATAGATGGCAGTCTCTACGTGGGGGATTTCAACTATGTTCGGCGGATATTTCCATCTGGAAATGTAACGAGTGTTTTGGAACTCAGGTATGTTTTTTTTTTCAGATCTCCAGCTTTCAGAGTTGTGAATTACTGTTGGGAGCTAAAGTGTGGAATAGATTTCTGGCACTGTGCAAGGCAGAGCTTCCAAATGCGTTTGGAAACAAGAAATTTATTTCAAAAGATTTTGATACCTTTGAAATAGTGTTTAGAAGTGAAGTGAGAAAGCTTCACTGTGGTAAAATATTTTAATTATGTAAATCTAAACTGAAAATCTAATCTATCCAAAGTAATTATTCTGTGGATTTACTGAGTTAACTTATGTAGTCAACATGACTAGACAGAAATTGGAGATTCATCGCATTGCTAATGATGAATTTAAATGTTGCCACCTTTTCATCTTTAAATACGATGAAATATTCTGAATATTTTTCTAATAATGTTTTTCTGTTCTTTTTTACTTGCTCCCACCAAGAAATAAAGATTTTAGACATAGGTAAGCATTTCTTAAAGAAGATTTATATTTCTCTAACTGTTCTTTTTTTTTTTAAACAACTGAATGCTTATAATGGACTAGTCATTTCTGAGATGTATTATTAGAAAAGGGAAGTATTTTTCAAAAATAATGAGTTCATAAGTTTTAGTTATGTCAGCTGTCAGGTTGCATCCTCCTGCCAGATACGAGTTCATATTTTCTCATCACTCTCTGTCCGCAGCCAGTGCTCCTCTTCTGCCCTGCTGTGTGCCCTCCTCTGCGGGCCCTTTGGCTCTGCCCACTCCTTGCTGGCAGCACTTTTGCTGATCCTATCAAAACTCATTAATCAGATCCCCCCAAGTCCCATGGGAATGGCATATAGCTAATAAAATTACAGAAGTATAAAATGAGTTCATGTTATTAGCTTCTTGATGTTGAGTCTTTTCAAGCTCACATTTGAAAGATTTCTTCATCCAAGGCACAAGACCCTCTCTTAAGAATGAAAGCTAAAATTGTTGCACAACAGCATGACTCCAGGAGTTAAGACTTATCGTAATAAATAATAGTCAGAAGGATGTGGTACAACGTTTGTGCATCCTGGCCTAGGCAGGAGCAGAGGGAAAGATGGATGCTTACACTTGTTTTGCCACAACAGCCTTGCTGGTAAGGAGACAAAACCAGAGCTGGTATGCTAAAATCTTGTTGGATACATGAAACCCTGCAAGACTTTGCGACAGACCTGCTAAATACATAAGGCTCAGCAACCCTCCTTCTCTCCTCTTTTGCTGCCAGCCTATTTTTTTCTTCTTTTTTTAAAACAAATCCCACAGAGTAGTATCTCAGCTTTCCTTTTGCCTGTTATTATTTTTTTTAATCACTTAGCTTTTGGCCATATGTCTTTGTGAGGAAACCTTTTATGTTTAAGAAGTGTTTCAAACGTTGGGAAAAAAGTTCTGTGACTAAGGAAGGTGTTTGCATCAGTGCTAGTGATGAGAATGGGAGCTGCTGTGCAGTCTGGGTGGCTCATGCTCTTCTGCAGGTGTGATTCAGAGGTGGCCTCTTTGCCTTAGCAGCGGTGGGTTGCGTCCGCTCCATCACTTTTGGAAGAATTACCACCTTTGTGCTGGGGCCGAGCTGCAATTATAACTAGGGAAGATGTCTTGCCAAACGTGTGGAATATGGATACTCAAAACGGGAATTTGGAATGGACAAGTGGGATTAAGGGGCTGACACGTAGCAAGGTTTGTTTTCTGTCATTTAGTCGTGGCACCCTCTCCTGTTTCTGGCAGAAAGGTGGCTCGAAGCACAACTGTGGCATTCCAGGAACAAGCCCCGTGCTGGTAAGGGGTGTTTGGGAGGGAGAACACGAGAGCTTTGCTCGTGTCCGCAGACGAGCAGCTCGGTCGTGGAGGTGCTGCAGCTGCCCTGTGCTGATTGCTGTACCAGCGCCTGCACCGCCCTGCAGAGCGGCCCTCGAGTGAGGGCCTCCCCGTCAGGACCCTGTATACCAATAACGGGTGAAAAAACAGTAGAGCTAATGAGCCCCAAGTCCAAAAGCACTAGAATTTAGGTAGAGGTCCTTGTCCCGAAGCACAGAGCAGCAGACGCACACTGGATTAGACCAAACGTGCAGCTGGCCCGGTGTCTCGTCTCCCGCGTGGCGCAGCAGCAGATGGAAGGCTGTACGGTGCCTGTAATTATCTGTGACATTTTCCCTGTGCGCACTCGCGGGCTCAGAGAGGTCCCTCGCTGCACAGGGACTTCCTAAGCCAAGAGTAGTATCTTGAAGTTTAATAATCCTTGACAGCCTTTGGTTCTGTGGATTTATCTGATTGTTTTTTTAACCCATGTGAACCTTCAGGATCCGCTGAAGCCAGTGGCTGAGGGCCCCACTGTTTAGGGACACCTTGAGGCTTCCCTTGTCTGGGTTAGCTTGTGCAGAGCCTTGTGTGTTGCAGAGAAAGGAGGAGCACGTCTGTTTGGCTTGAAGGAGAAAGAGGACAACATTGTGCAGTTTCACAAAATCTTAGAATTGTGGGGGAGGTTTCTATTTAAACTAGGATTTAGAAAACAACCCTTGCAACACATAAGTGCTAAGCATTGAAACTAAGAAAAACGCACCAAGATGGGCATTCACCAAGTAAGAGTCATGAAGAACATTCAACTCCAAGCGTTCAACTTTCTTTGCTTGTAAACACAGTGCTTCAATGCAGAGCAATGTCTGCCCATCCCCTCTCAAGGAGCCTGAGCTCTAAATTAAGGAGGCAACGCAGATCAAATTTATTCTCTAATATTCTCAGTGACCTAGTGTTTTGTAAGACTCAAAGCTGAGCTGGTGTCTTCATACACACTGCTGCCTGTGAGTGATTAATGCTGATGGGCATTCATGGAAGAAGTAATTTTTAGAAGGACTTTGAAGACAGGGAGGTCGTTTGTAGGCCATGGTGATATTCTGAGTCTGCAGGGAGCCAGGGGAAAGTTTAGTAAAAGGCAAGACAGCTTTGAGGGCATATGGTTTAGAAGGCACACCGTGAATGGGAGAGATAATATAGATAAGGGCTGTAGTTAGAAGAATATAAATGATTTGATTCTGCATGGAGAGTTATGAAGGGGATCTAACAGTTGAGAATTAAGAGTGTCATAGGCAAATTAAAAGCAGTGAGAAAGGAATCATTACAGCCACAAAACCAAATAGTAGGCAGCACTTACGAGTAAGCTTTTCCAACACTTTTCATTACAATTTTATGCTAAGAAAATCAGCAACAACAGGAAAAGGTTTGCTAATTCTCATCGTTCAAGAGGCCTGTGCTAGTTAGGTACACACGTGTGTGTGTGTGTGTGTGTGTGTGTGCAGTTTAAATTCTAAACACTGCTTTTAAGGCTGGATAGAACAAGCTAATTCATAGTTACTTGTCTTGTATAACAGTCCATGTTGGAATAGGACAACATGTTTTACAGAGCTAGCTCCAGCAATTAGATTATAACGAGCAAGTTGAAATGTGGAGTTTATTCCTTTGCTTTCGTTGGAGATGGTCGAAGACAGGACCTTAGCATCATTTCAAGCTGTGGTGAAACCGAATGGTCTCTGCTCCGCGCTCCAGGCGCATGTCGAGGTCTGCATTGGTGCTCTCTGGCTTGGAAGCAGCCGTGGGTTTCGCTAAGCAGTTCCCAAACTGGACCCTGCTCCTCTGAACTAACTGCTGGTGGTCTCTGCTGGCTTCTGATAACCTCAGCTTTGATACCTTCTCTCGAAAGGCAACACTGCTGTGCGGTCTCAGGAGCCGTTTGGCTGCTCCATATGAGAGTCTGGAGAGATTTTGTTGACACGACAGCAATATTTCTAAGCAATCTCCAAATTTTGCTCTTTGGTCAAAAGGAAAAAATATCCTTAAATTGTCACCAACATTTTTGTTTTGATGAGGACACATTACTGCTAAAATTCACCCTGGGTTAGAGGAGATGCACCATTTTTATTAGAACTAATTAAAAAACAGAGTTTTCCTATTTGTTTATGAAGAAAATGTCCTAATTTTTTTTAAAGAGAAATAATTGTTAGACATAAATTATTTAGTTACTGATTTGATGAGTCTTATTCCAACAATTAAAAATATGATTCAAGTGATATTAAATGAGTTGTCGAGAAGTGCTTTAATTCAGCAGTACAAGGAAGGACTTTATTTTAAATTTTAGTGAAATAAAATTTAATTGTGTATTTCACATTTTGCAATGTGTTTATATTTGAAATGTCTTCAGCATTTCTTAAAGACCAAAGTAATCATGTAAATGGGTATAATTTAATTTGCAGTCTATGGAGGTATAAATAATTTGTACACTACATAGTGATCATATAAGTGATCTCTGCATAAATGGAGGTTTTGAAAATATCTTTAAACTATTTAGCACTTTGCCAGTAATGGATTTCTAACAGACAGAAATTTAAAGTATGCCTGAATTTAATTGTTTTCAGACATGCTGCGTGGCATTCAGCCCTATAGCAGAGCTTTTTAAGAGGTGCTAATCACTGTGTATGTGATTTCATTAGTCTGCTTCACTGGATTTCTTTGTTCTGAACCAACACGTTAAAAGTCTTATAACCGAAGAAAATCTTACTTAGGCAACACATTTTTTCTGTATTATTGTAACTGGATGGCTATAAAAATCTGTCCCTGCTTAAAGACATAATTCGTTCACAACTTGTTCCTGTTGGTCTCTTGCTGCTTTTTGCAAGTGGTGGTACATAAAAATGTGTTATATTAGCACAGTGATATGTTTGCAGAATGTGAAGTGCAGCAGCCTGCGAGCAGATGTTTGGATATCACCAAGCTCGGGAGCTGTGTTTAAGCAGCGCCTTTGCAAACGTCAGAAATGGGACTGACTGTTCTGACACTCTGATTCAATCCATTAGGAGAGCATCTGAAATTACCTCCTGTACTTACATGACCTCATTTCAGCTCTTCATGCCATAAATTAGGTCAGGAATCCTAACTGCAGTGGGTTAAGTTTCTGCACCATAATATATCAGCCCAAAAGGTACTCTCCAGGGTTGTTTTTTCCACCAGCAGGGGAGAAAAGACAGTAATTCTCAATTATGTGGCACCAGCGGAGAGGCAAAATGTATGTTTCTGAGAAAATGGTTAGCAATATATGTTTTCACTGTAATAAAGACTGTGTTGGCATAGTTAGTGGTTTTGTGCCAATGTGTACAGTAATTTGAAATATGACTCTGCGTTAAGAAGAAAGGAAAAGCTCCTTTCAGCATTCGGGAGAAAAAGATGCCGTTCCCTAATGCGTTAAATCATGCACATCACGTCTGTGAAAGCAAAGGATTAAACAAATGCTTAGAAAGGATGTCTTTATCTCTTGCCCACGAACTAATAATATGAACTCTGCCTTATCTGTTTAGGAATTATATAAGCCATGCACCCCAGCAGCCTTATATAAATTAGAATAAAATGGATGGGATGATAACAGCAACTAAGTGTAAGCTAGGGCTGGGGTCATGCTGCAAAGTTGGGAATTAAACCGAGGTTTCAAAGACTAAGAAAGCCTGGGAGTTTTTAGACTCCACTGTTTGATTTGGTCTGATACCGAGATAGGAACTGGCTTTAAATATGCAGCACAGAAGGAGCATTACAGACAAAATTGAAATTTCTGCCCCAAAAGAATGAGGATGCTAGACTGGACTGCCTTTGGCACAGGACATAGGAGAGATGAGAACGGAGGAAGGCTTGGACTGGAGCGGAGAGCCGCAGAGGTCAACGTGGTGGTGGGTTCACTGCTTCTCCTGCCGTGAAAGGGGCATGGGAAGAGTAAGGGGGTCTGCCTCCAGGGAGGACTCTTCTCCTTCCTCTTCCTCATCCCAGCAGCAGCTGCTGCTGCCTTCCTCACACCATCAGGTTCCTTCCTTGTAGCAGCTCGAGGTGGTTCGGCCAGAGTGGTTTTACCAACTCTGCCGAAAGTCTGCCTGGGGGCTGCGACTTAGACTGCACGTGCCTACAACATTGGTGTGTTTTTTAACTATTTGTACATTACTAGACACCACGTGCGAGCTGAAACCTTGCTTTCTGGGCCCAGTGTGAGGTGCAGCTAATTAGAGCATACTTATTTCTTTTTTACAGCAGCAACCCGGCTCACAGATACTACCTCGCAACAGACCCCGTCACCGGAGATTTGTACGTGTCCGACACCAACACGCGCAGGATTTACCGGCCCAGGTCACTCACGGGTGCAAAAGACCTGACCAAAAACGCCGAGGTGATAGGAGGAACTGGGGAGCAGTGCCTGCCATTTGATGAGGCAAGATGTGGTGATGGAGGCAAGGCGGTGGAGGCAACTCTCATGAGCCCTAAAGGTAAAAGGAGTTATCCCTTCATAACTTTAATATGAAAGTTTGGAGTCAATGGCTAAGTAAGTTGTTTTTGAGTAATTCTTTCACACTGGAAAGAACCTTGAGGAAGAGTTACAGGAGATCTAGGCTGATTTTACAAATATAAAAACTTGGCTTTTATGGTTATTGAACATCTTAAAATGCTCACTTAGATTGTGGTTTTGGCCAGCTATAATGAAGGTTTAAAGTTGTTGTGGTATTTGGTCCTACTTAGCCAATTTTTCAATTTAACTTAAAATACTTGCTCTCCAGTGAGCAGTAAATGCAATCAACAGTAGTAGATTATATATATTTTCTGCCCTTAATTTTCACTGCATACATATAACTCAGACAGTTGGTTATGGATAATGCATTGTCTGCTCGTACAAGAAACTAGCTTTTATTCTCTCTGCTGAAGGAATAGCAATCGACAAGAATGGGCTAATCTATTTTGTGGATGGGACCATGATCAGGAAAGTAGATCAAAATGGAATAATATCCACGTTGCTTGGCTCCAACGACCTGACCTCAGCACGACCGCTCACCTGTGATACCAGCATGCACATCAGCCAGGTACTTATTAACTGCTGCTAATTTGGATAGCTGAGCTGGGGCTGGGAAATGCAGTTTGCTTGCTCCTGACAGTAGAATGGGGAAGGATGTGTAAGGAATATTTAACAGCAGAATTTGGAACAAAGACCTATATTCCAAGGGCATGAATTGCATTATACTCTCTTAGCTATAAATGCTGCTGTATTCAATTTTTCTGCCCATAAAGTTCAGTCTAGTTTAGAACAGCAAGGCTATCAGCAGGAGACATTAATTCTAGCAGTAAATACTGGAAGAATAGAAAATACGTTGGGATAATATTGGCATGTTGATGTTTTCTGAATGAATTAAACCACTAACTTCCTTAGCATATTAAGGTGAATGTGAGGATATATAAAAGAGCCTGTTTTTTTATTTGTTCCAAGAAATTTGTGCAGTTAGGAAGGATCATCACTAGTGGTGTGTTCAGTGCGGTGTTTCATAGTCTGGAAGGCAGTAAATTTCATTATTTGGTATACAAGAATACAAAACAAGAGTACTAGCTATGAGTATGCCTGTAGCTTTTTATATCTGTCTCTTTTTCATTTATGTATTGGCTACGTATAAAGATGTAGCTTTTATTGGAGGGGAAATCTGACCTGTATTATAGTTTCAAAGCGCTTCAAGCATTAGTCTTAAACTGAAGGTAGATTCAATAATTGAATTTAATCTGCCTTGGCTAACTGTTTGATAAAACACCTTTCTTTGCTAAGGTACGTCTGGAGTGGCCTACAGATTTAGCTATCAACCCCATGGATAACTCCATTTACGTTTTGGATAACAACGTAGTTTTGCAGATCACAGAAAACCGCCAAGTTCGCATTGCCGCTGGGAGGCCGATGCATTGCCAGGTTCCTGGAGTGGAGTACTCGGTGGGAAAGCACGCGGTACAGACCACATTAGAGTCAGCAACTGCCATTGCCGTGTCCTACAGCGGGGTGCTTTACATTACAGAGACTGATGAAAAGAAGATTAATAGGATAAGGCAGGTTACAACCGACGGAGAGATATCCTTAGTTGCCGGAATACCTTCCGAATGTGATTGCAAAAACGATGTCAACTGCGACTGCTACCAGAACGGAGATGGCTACGCTAAGGACGCCAAGCTGAACGCGCCCTCCTCGCTAGCCGTGTCTCCTGACGGCACGCTGTACATTGCTGATCTGGGGAACATTAGGATACGGGCCGTGTCAAAGAACAAACCCTTGCTGAACTCTGTGAACTTTTATGAAGTCGCTTCTCCGACTGATCAAGAGCTGTATATCTTTGATGTCAATGGTACTCACCAGTACACTGTGAGTTTAGTCACTGGAGATTATCTGTACAACTTCAGCTACAGCAACGACAATGATATTACTGCAGTAACGGATAGCAATGGGAATACGCTCCGTATCCGGCGGGATCCCAACAGGATGCCAGTAAGGGTGGTCTCCCCCGATAACCAGGTCATCTGGTTGACGATAGGCACTAACGGATGTTTGAAAAGCATGACTGCCCAAGGGCAGGAGCTCGTTCTGTTTACCTACCACGGCAACAGTGGACTTCTGGCAACCAAAAGCGACGAGACTGGATGGACCACGTTTTTTGAGTAAGTACATAAAGTCAGGTGCTTTTTAGTTTTATTGGGTTGTGTTATATCATCATTTGAAATATTTCTGGCGTCTGATGGACCAACCGTAGAGATGTCTTGATAATAAAAAAACATAGAAGGGTATTTTCTGACTCCCATACAGTCTCCATCTCTGACTTCCAGATGTAGATTTGCTTAAATTGATTATTCTGAATTTCAGTTTCGTATAGCTCTCTCTTGTCAAGAAAGTTGCCACTCAGACAACCAAGATTTTGTATCAAAAATTTTTGTATAAAAACTGGATTTCTCATTACATTTGTTCATTAATTGACATTGTTCTGCAGCAAATACTGACTAGAAATTTGTTTTACTGCTCAATATCTCCATTTAATTTTTTGAAGTAGAAGCATGTCTGAACAGTCTTTTATACCAAAAAAAAAAAGGCTGGTGGATATTTTTTAAGTTATAAAACGTTTTGTTTCATTGAGTGGAGAATGTGCAGGGAAGATGTCATGGATGACATTGTGAGCTTTCACGGAGATGAACCCCCAGCCGAGGACAGTAGCACAGAACTTGAAAAAGGAAATAGGGGCCATGGGGGAAAATGACATTGCTGTAGGAAGGAGTTAAAAGCAGAGACCACCAACAGTCAGTGTAGTATACAGATATGAGCACAACAGTGAGAGATAGTAGAGAACAAGTAATACTTGTAATTTTACTAACCTCTGAGAAGTCCTTTAAGGGAATTGCTGTACCCACTGTTACAATCATTGAGTCATCAGCATCTGTTCATAACAGACAGATTAGCAAAATCTTTTACGGAATCCTCAACTGCATCAACTAAGGAAGGTCGTGACTATTTGTATATGAAGTAGTAGAACCCAAGAATTCAGAGGTTGTCTTTATAGGCAGCTTCATCACCCAAATAAACTGAAGTATAAAGTGATACACCAAGCAAAATTTTAATGACAAAGGAACCTAAAATGTAAGCAATTTCTTTAAAGGAAATCCAGAAGAATAACCTTTTAACAGTCATTTCTATCAATTGGAAAGCATTTCTGTTTTTGAATTGCCTCAAAGAAGGATGCTGAAGTTGTGTAAAACATGCCTAGGAGAAAGCAGAAGAGTTCACACAGAGTGAAAGTGTTAGAGGGACCTCAGTTGAGATGTTCAGCATTACAAAGGGCATCATGAAAAGCCAACCAGTCCCTCTTCTTTTTCTATTCTTTTTTATTTTTTCTCTTGTCTTTTCTTATTCTTTGCTATCTTTGTGATGAAATGCAGTAGCAACTGCTGCCAAGGTCAGGGCCTAAAAAAAGCTTTCAATTCAACACACACGATAAAGAAAATAAAGTGCTGGTGTCAGGCAGTGGCCGCAAAGCCAAACATCTGTGTTCAGAGATAACTTTGCGTTTGTGTCCGGATCCATTTGGCTGAGGCGGGATGCAAGAAGGCTCTGAGCACCTGTATCTCCTCTCCAACCTTTACATGTGCCCATCAGAGACAGGAGAGCAGCAGGTGCTGCTTCACTGCACATTGTGTCCTGAAGTGGAGAGACTGATAGAAACACTGATCCCCAACAAAGACAGCAGGTGGGAACGGCGCTTGCTGCCAATTTTGAGGTATTCTTACAATAATCTGCAAATTGGCAGAGCTGCGGTCGTGGGCACGTTACCAAAGCATTAGTGCACGCCTGTAATGTTTAATTGTGCATTTGTGCATCGCTGCCTGTCTTTTCAGGTCCTGCCAAGAGGACGAGAAGCCAGTGGGGTTACGCAGAGCAGCGAGAGACGGCTCAGCCAGGAGGCAGGGTGCTGGCGTTGGCATGGGGCGGGCATGTCCTCTGTGCCAGAGCCCAAAGCAGAGCCTCGCGCGGGCTCTGAGCAGCCAGACATTCCCACAGAGAGAAATTCAGCATTTAACTGTGATGCACAAAAGCCCTTGTTCCCCGCACGCATGTCGGGCAAGGCCGTCGACCTGGGGGATAGGGAAGTCTCTTACTGAAATTAAGGCATCTGCTGGGTACAGCAGGCACCTTAAATCATGCTGGCATTCATGCTGGATAAGTGAGAACCCAGAGTTTTAATCAGAGCAGTAATTTCTCACCATGTTGCTTGTAGTTTCTGTGTGCCTACCGTGCGCCTTGCAGAAGTAGCTCGTGGCTCCTGAATGTATCTTAATGGCTTCTGTGTGATCGCAAAAACATGGATATTATATTCGCTATGAAGTGGTTTGTAGGTCTGTATTTTTCATCATAGGAAAGAGTTAGGGTACTGTGTGTCAGGAAGTCCATAGTTATTTACCAACTCTGTAAATAGACATCTTGTCGCATCTGCTCTGCTTTCATGCAGACTTTCTGGTCTGTGTTAAGCATGTCCAGCTGGCTTGTGGAGAACCCTTGTGTTTTGACACAGCGAAAGGGCAGGCTATTCCCCTCAGTAAGTATTAGTGTTATTTCCAAGCTGCTGTTTATGCAGTTCCTAAACAATTACAGCAGACGAACGTCTTGTTAGAATTCCCAAAATGAAATAATTCTGGGGAAAGCGAAGCAATTACGCTCAACGCAATTTGCAAGTATACAAGGCTCCTGCAGAAGCAACAGTATTAATCTCCCCTCCGTATCCATGGTGAAGAAGCAATCTGTTTAATTGCAGCGAGGAAGATTCACGTTAGACACGTGGAAAAATGGGACTGTGAAGATGTAGGGGCTCTGGAGCAGGCAGGCAGCAGCAGTGACCACTTGGCCTCCCCATGACTTCCCAAGGTCATGGCTCTTCCAGCCACGTTTTCTGTAACGTTCTGTGCAAGATAATAGAAAAAAAACGAAAATTTTGCCCTCGTTACTCAAAGCCACGTGCGCAAAAAGGCACTGGCTTGCTTTTCTTGCCAAAGCGAGCAGCCTTAAAAATAAACAAAATCTCTGCAGTATAAATTTGTATCTTTGTATGTCCCTTTGGAAGAAAAAGCAGATATAACCAAGACCATTTTGGCACCTTTTATTCTCAAATCAGCAAACATTGCTGTGACTTTGCTTTCCAGTGCTGGTGATTTGTAGTAGTAAATCCCACTTCTGTTTGGTTTCCAGGGCCATCGGCCTTTGCCAGCTGCCACCAAAATTGAAACCGGGTGTGTTGCACTAGGGGTTGTGTTGAGGGACACGGTACCCACACATGCATGTGTCTCCTTGCGTATCCTTGCCAGTGGGGTGGGCTGGCTGAACTAAAACTAAAGTTTTCCTACAGAATCAGTCATATTAAGGAATAAGAAAGTGGAGAAAGAAATCATTTGACTTGCTTGTTCTATTTTTGTAATAGCAAAATATTTTGATTTCATTGCAAGATATATTTTCCTTGAATTTAGGAGTTCACTTTTAATTACGTATGTATTTTATTTATTTCATTGTATATATTCATATTATCAAAATATTTGGTGAGAGGGACAGAATTTATGGTGAGTTCATGGTGAATTATGCTTTCAATTCATGATTAAAACAACTATTAGACTTTCCAGTAGATCAGAAATGTTATTTTTCGAAAAAGCTCTGATTATGGCTGCATTGTTTCACCCTTTGTTTGTCATATGTCTGTTTAAATGGCAGGAGTTATATGAGACTGAAAATACTGCATTTGTAGTAATGGAAAAGTCTGTCTTTAGGACTAATTTAGCAATAGCTTCCTTAGGTATTCTCCTGTAGAAATCTGCTTGTGGAACAGCTCCCAGTCTGCTTGGGAGCACGGATCCAGAGTATTTATATAACTTCAGTTGAGTTCTCAGTGATTTGGGAGGGAGGAGAGTTAAGAAAACTATTTTTTGTCTTAGAACACATTTTTTTAGTGAAAGAGACTAGTGAAGAGACTATCCGCTATTCTCTGTAGTGAAGAGAATGATAAAAATCATTCTAGCCCAACAGTGGCAATGAGGATCTGTCCAGCTGCGCAGAGACACATATGGAAAGCATTTGGATTTGCTTCTCTTCATGTTTTCTTCCCTAAACTAAATCACACTGACATCAGATGCAAAAAAGTTACCTTTATTTAATCTGGTATGGTAGAGTTTACCGTATCCTCTCCCCAAGAAGGCAAGAACTAGCAGATAAGAGGCCTTTGTTTTTAGAGTTTTTAATTTCTTATTGTGAAAATAACAACCATTAATTTGAATTATTTTGTTTGTCAGATAATCTCTTTGTTCACACCGTGCATTTGTTCATAGACTTCGGGTTGTTTGTTATCTTTATTCCAGCATGGATTAGAGTCTGTTGATCAAAATTCAGACTTTATATTGCAAGACTATCTATCTTTTTCAAGTATAATTACTAAAATTTGTATTAACTGTAATCTGTGAATGAAGGTCTAAAAATTTGTTGAATAAAAATAGACAGAGAACGTCTCAGGAAGGGAGTTGAAAATACATGCAGTTGAGTCATTTAAAGCTAAAAACTGTCCAACTAGAGCTTATAATGAAATTATAATATTCAGCAAGATATAATAATACTAAGCCTAATCACATTACACTGCTGTAAAATCACCTGCTTTCTGAGCTGGAAAGAAAACTAATAACCGTAACTATATATTAGGTAACCTGAGCATTTCAACAGCTAAATCCTACCTAGCAAAGTTGTCGTGTAGTTGAAGTGAAGCTAATTATATACATATGGGCATTTTGGCAGAGATACTGTTTATCTGGCCTGCATCGGCTAGTTCTTGTGCAGCAGTTCCCCTGCTGCTCTCACACACAGACGTTTGCAAAAGGCGTTTTTCCCTGCATCGGAGATGCTGATGCATCCCTGGAAAAGGTTCACGTCAGAAGGGAACTTGCGAGAAGGCCCGAGTTGTAACCTGCTTCTCGGGGCTGGGAGTGAGAGCCCCGGGCACCCGGTCCCCGCGGCAGCCCCAGCCTGGCCACCTCTGCCAGGCACTCGTGCAATTTGGCTGAGAATGGTTTAAAATGTTCCTGCTAACTGACTGCTCAATGATGCTCAAGAGGGTGAATTATTCCAGAAAAAAGAGTCACGATTGCTTATATCCGTTCTGCTTAAATTGACCAGCAGTTTAAGGCGCCGTCCTGCCAGGCAGCCAGGCATTTCACTACAGCCCTCTTGTCCAGGCTGATTTCAGAATTCAGAATTATTTCCTGGAAGCTGCCAGAGCAGGTGCATAACATCTGTTACCGTAGTTGCTCACCTTGTACCATAGCTACTTTCCGTAGTGATGTTCTTGGGAAACCCTTTGGCCTGCTGCCTGGTGAATCCCTGTCGGCTGGATGCTCTGCCATGGAGCTGCCAGAGACTTGTCCCTACAGACACACAGACCTTAAAGATGCCTTAAATTGTGGTGAGTCCAGTGTCAGGGGACCAGGACCTGCCTGCAGTACAGGTCTAGGCACTTCTGCAAGCTCCTGTGTTAGGCACAGTTATCAGTGTGCTTTGGAAGGCAAAAGGTATTAATATTACCTGATTCTATTTAATTTCTGCCTGCTTCTGTGTTTCCTGGTTGTGCTATATCATTGTTGGAGCTAGATGGTTAAAACAGGCTGGTAAATACTCCTCACTCTCCTCACTTCTCTGGAGAGTACGGGCTAGCCGCGCTCACCCTTGGTGCTCTCTTACCCCTGCTGCAAACCGAGGGGTTCGGCTGTGCAACCTTAGCCATGAGCCGATTCCCTTGGCTGGTGTGCGCCTTTTCCCTGTCGTCTTTCCTTTTACCTCTCTCCCCATTTAGGAGCAATCTCAGGAGGCTCAGCACTGATCCAAACCAAGATGCGTCATCTTTGCAGTTTTGCTCCCTTTCTTGCATTCCGCTTTCTGGCTCTCCAGACCTTTTCTTCCTACTTCCTGTGTTTTCTTACCTTGTATCTTCTTGCTCCCTCCCGTGTCTCCTGTCATTTCTCTCGCCCTTTTTCTCTTGCACAGGTGCGTTTCTTGGCAATCCCCTCTTGTATCTCTTGACAGTCCATCCAGTGCCTCTCCGGGCACTTGGTACCCTGAGCTCATTTGTCTTCTCGCTCCCCTCCTGCCTCTGGCGCTCAGCCCTCGTCTCCAAGGGGAAGCACCGGCGCTCGCAGAGGGGGTGTAAGTGTCTGGCAGGGGGTACAGGAAGGTTTGGGCCACGCTCAGGGATAGGCGGGATGGGAGGCAGCGGGAACACCCGCAGGCCGTGCAGCCCAAACGTGAGGGAAAGCTGCTCCGTTGCGGGGGTCACGGAGCACCGGGACAGGCTGCACGGAGAGGTGGCTGCTGGAGCCGCCTTCCTGGGAGACACCCAAGCCCGCCCGGACGCAGTCCTGGGCAATGTGCTAACAGGAGCTGAGAGTTTGCGTTTGGATAGTGAGAAATGATGAGTTCTGATCAGATCGGATAAGTAGCTCCTAACAGTTATGTCACTTCACTTGGTTGTTTACTGTGTATTAAGATGTTCACAATTCAGTTTTCATAATTACTATTTCTATAGCGTTTCCTCTTAACATTGCTCTTTCTGCTGGTGCTCATTTTTCTGTCACGTTTCTCTTTCAGTAATTTGAATCTCTAAAAATTCCTAGCCACTTTTTCTTGCAAATTTTTGGCTTTTGTTCTAATTAGATTTTGCTTTCTGATAAATACCAGAACTTTGTACAAATTTGTAATTTGGGTCTTTGGGTTTGAATTTTTTTAAGCAGCTCTGAGAAACACTTTTATGAATATCATGGGTATCATAGTGCTTTTTAGATATTTTTGTCCCCTTACCATTTAAAAAAACCCAAAACTCTAGTTTGTCCCACTCTTTCATATGATCCCATGGAGGCAGGGCTGAACATTAAAGTGATTAAAGCACCTACTCCTATTCAAATAGGCTAAAGATCCCTTTACCCAAAAGGAATTCTGGAAAAATAGCCAGATGATGTGTTTGATTCGTGCATGCCCATAACAAGCTGAGGAATGCCATTTATGTGTCTTTTAAAGCAGGAAGCTTCCCTTAAGTACATCAGTGCTACACATACATGTAACCATGTTTCATGCAAAAAGCAGTATTTTAGGAGAGCTTAGTGACAGTGTTTTTATGTTCTTTTATGGTGCCCGTATACTACATTTCTTCTTTAGATAAATTGTTAAATGGATCTTTAATTCCTAACTTCAACCAGAGTTTCTGATTTTGTAATTTTCTGCCCTGAAATACTAACTTTACCATAAGCTTCATAATTGTAATACAACACTATAATAACTTTAGTCTTGTGAGAATTATGCTGACAGCAGAGCACACAAATTTGCTGTTTCGAGACTCATCCTGCTCGAATAAAGCATGTTAAAAATAATCGATTAATGGATACCATTAGATATCAATAAAAAATCTTTTAGAGAACTTTAGCTCGTCCCCTGATTGCTCAGATAGCAATAGTATATCTTCTTTGTTAGACATTCACTTCATGTTTTCTTGCTTCTTGAGTGTTTCCAGCTCCTTAGAATGAGGCTAAGTAATAAAAGTAGAAATGGGAAACCAGTGAATAGGTAATAATACCAAAATAGCAACCCTGGAGATACACATCAAAACTATTACATCTTGCAGGTATGGGAAAGAAGAAGTGCTTTGGTTTCTATCAAGAAGATCAGGGTATGATGTCTGTGCGGTTTCAGAGAGCACTTTAGAAGCAAGGATAGTTTAGAAAAAAAATAGCATCATTCTTACTAATGGCATAAATGTCCTGCCCCATCAATCCAGCTCAACTCTGCTTAGGCTTCTCAAGGTATCCATTTCACTGCCAGCTTTATCAGGACCTTAGTAATGCCATTTGTGCAGTTATTCCTGTGCTAATACTTTTTTTTTCCTGTGTCAATTTTCTTTATCAAACAACAGATAGTGAGATTATATCCAAACAAGCTCTCTCCCTCCTTTGCACTCCTTCACTGAGGACGTGGTGCAGTGGTGACATTCAGCTTCACATTTCACTAAAAAAAAAAAAAAAAGGCTGTTTTCTGCAGTCAGTTTTGAATTCATTGTTTTGAGATGCCCATTTATTAGCTGGAATTAATTCTAGCTTCCTGTGATAATCAGGATGCTCCCACTTCCGCGAGAATGGTAGTGGGTGGAGGAGGGTGTCCACCATGAGGCCAGGCTGATCTGCTCTTGAGGGGGGCAAAAATTGATGCAGGAACAAAACAGCCAAAGGGAGCCGTCCTGGGGGAAGGTGTTGATTCATTTCCGTGAGCGCCTCTCCAACAGACGCGTTTTCTGCAGCGCTTTGGGTTTAGATTGTGCCTGTTGCTTTGCAGAGGAGTTACAGCTGTCAAGAATGCCCTATTTAGGTGGATCGTTTGCATGCCTAGCGAATTGAGCTTTACAGTTTGCAAAAAAGAGAGGGAAAACTATCCTTTTAACGTTATGACAAAGTAGGCACGCACAACAAAATAGCCTCGAAAGCTGTAGTTAGAATACAAGAAGGTGAAAAGAGAATTGTCAATCACCTCCAAGCAGAGGAAATTTCTTCATTAAACATGAGCTGAAAATTCATCCTGACCACTTTGCTAGCCTAAAAGAACATTACCTGAATTATTTAACCAGCTGTACAAATGGTTGCAGAAGACTATCACAAATGAGAACTGGATGAAGGCCCTTCCTTCATGGAAATCAGCTAGCAAATAACGGGACTGGAAAAGGTGACCAGATGCTTGAATTTGACCTTGAGTTTTCTGGCGCTTTTGGTGGAAAAGGACAGGAAAATTTGGCTGATATTTAATATGTTTTAAAAACCCTTCCAACCTCTATACTTATTTGTGAGAAGACATTTTCTACTTGGTGCCATTTAAAAACAAGCAGAAAAATCCTAATCCAGAATTGGACTTGAGGCTGCAGTTTGTTTGAGGTCTTTCTCAAAGTTACTCATAGGTCTGTTTTTCTGTGATTCCTAAATAGCCACTGTTGTCTTTGAGCTAAGCACAGTATTTTCAGAGGGAAGAATAAAATATATTTTTCACTTGATTAAAATTCTGTAAGACTGGTTAGATGCCGGGGTTTTTTTTCTCATGTTTACCTATGTTCCAGATAAGGAGAAAGGAAAAATGCTAACCTTATAAGAAAACAGACAAGTTAAAAAAAAAAAAAAAAACAACTTGTCATAATTTACAAGCCTACCAACATATATCAAATTGTCAGTTATGACACTTTTGCTTCATTCTTGTTAAGTAAAACAAAAGATGAGCACTAATAACAAGACATGTAGCTATCTCATTGTTTATGGTTCAATTTTAACAATCTGTTAGATCTCAAAAGGAAGTTACAGTTTAAGTTTTGGCTTCCTGATAGGTTTGTACTGTGAGTTTGTGAGTAATAAGCCAAACCAATTAAGATGTAAAAAAGTATGCAAATAATTACCTGTAATATTTCAGCTAACATTATTTTTAAGAAGGTAGGTTATAAACAAACAGTGATCCGTTAAAGTATGGATTTCAGTTAAACTAAATAATGAAGGAAAAAAATAAAAAGGTCATTTTTTCATGTTTGCTTCCTGATGGTTTTTCCATTGTTTATTCTTAGTGGGACCATTACATGAAGAGAAAATACAAATGCAGATCAAAGTGGGCAAAGTTGTTCAGAGAATAGGAATTTCATAGGGTTGGAGTTAAGAGTCTTTTCGTTTCTTCCAGCAACCCCCATAGTGGTTAAAGGTGATCAGAAGGGGTGCTCTGTGTTTTTGGAAGTGGAACATAGGGGAGTTTCATGCCTCTTCCCAGTGAAATGAGAAGAGGTGATGGAATATAAACAACAGTTGCATTTTCTTTTGATCTGTGAGGTAACTCTGTGTGAGTGAGCAGTGCAGCCTACCGTGGTGACTTTCTTTCGTGTCTCTGTGCAGTAATTTTCAATCTCTGAGTGACCTATCTGGGAGGGTCTCAACCTGAAGCGGTTTAGAGGAGGCTGAATACGATTAAAATAATGTATTTGGAAACTGGCCATCATTCTTTAGTGTTAAAGACCGATGGTCCTTTATGTAAATGCAAACCTTTTGGCCTTGACAAGCTGAATGAGATGTTTTAGTGTCAGGCTGGGACAGATTTTCAGTATGTGCCAACACCGTGATTATAGTCATAACACAGCACATTGCACTTCTAAAAAGGAATCTTGAACCTTCTGCTTTCACCTGCCACCTTGATGGAAAAGACTGTCAATGAATAGCTTGAAATGGAGTGGGGTAACGTTCCATAAATTTCTATCTACTCCTGGTAATTAGAGATGCATGGAGGAAGTGCCCGATACGTGGTCAGGGAGTGTGTAGCAGTACTTTGCCTTCTGCTGTCACAATTGTACGGGGCTCTGTTATGAAATATGTTCAATGCCTCATTTCTCCAATTGTATCCCAACAAATGGTATAATCCATAGCCAGTCTTTTAAGAAATATATAACATTAATTTCAGTTACACGTCTTGCTATCTGGAATGTGCAGGGAGCACTGTGCCTTGCCGTTAAACCTGAGATGTTTACAGCAGAAGGAAAAAGAAAGGAAAAAATATATATTTTTTCTTAAGAGAAAATGCTGCAGAGGTTTGTGGAAAAACAGTATCAATCATAACTCCACAACTGGCTTTAGCAGCTAGCCTTGTTATGCATTTCAGTTCTGTAGGGCCCTATTTTTGGCTGTAGCAATACAAAATGTTAGATAATGCTGTGCTGAATTTAGGATTGAGCTAAATGTACTCCAAACTAAGATAAAACTCATGTGAGAGGCAAGTCAGAAACACAGGATATAGGGCATTCCCATCTGTGACCATGATTACCAAGAAGTCACCCCTGCGCAGTGAAAAGTGTCCTACATAGAGCAGAATAGGAAATGGTCTGGAAAGGAATGAAACCAAAAACACAGGTGATGAGCGGTGGAAAAGCAACTTCCCGCAGGTGAGGAGCAGAAGGTCACGAATCTGGGAAGCTGCTCGTCATTAGCTCTGAGCACTTCTCTCTGTAGAAGGGGGCAGCTGGTGGGCAGGGGCAGAGCGTCCTAAGGAAAAGAAAGAATTTGATCAAATGGGGAAATTCGTCTCGGGGCGGTGGCATCTGCCCTTCCCCTGCCGCTGCCTTCCGCAGTTAGCGACCAAACGTGAAGACCGTTGTGTTAGCGCGGACGGGATAGGGTCTAAAGGGTTTGATGGACGTCGGGTCACATCCCGTAAGCAAGTTTGTTCTGGAAAAGCTGGCGCGTGGCCTGCTCTGGGGACGGGAGGCACCGGCTGGGAGGCTTTGCATGGAGCCCGGCGCCCGTGGGAGATCAGAGGGCTCTGCAGTGACTGTGTGTTTGGATGAGGGGATCAAAGAGGTGGCGAAACGCCCAGTACCGGTGCGTGCCCTCTAGGCTCGAGAGCGCGTCTCTTTCGGTGCAATTTCAATATTAGAACACCAGATAAAGGAGATCCCTCAGTCTAAAACTGACAATCTCAAATGAGTAAATTCACCTTGGCAGCAGCGTGCAAGGATATTTGGCTGTAATAAGAAAAATGACCTAGCAATGCCCAAAGGTATGAGTGATGTTGCTATGGTTAGCATTGATAAGGCTTTCGTTGTGGGCAGAAAGATATCCAGTATGAAGTAACTTTAGTATTTGATGTGCTGGGAACAAAATGAAGGGCATGCACATTACAACCTTTCGTAAAATGTAATATGTAGTAAACTGCAGAAAAAAATTGTTTCCCTCCTTTCTTTTTATTCTTGGATATAAAAGTATGAGAAATCCTATTCTTAACTTCCCCATCTCATTCACGTTTTCTCCCTGCACTCGGAAGCCTGAGCCGTGCTGTCGTGGCTTGCAAGAGTCTTTCAGCTATAAAGTCATGTTTTAAGAACATGAATATGTAGTGTGAATTTTTGTAGTGAATTTTTGTTGCTCTTCAAGCTCTTCCCTAGTGTAGTAACATTAGCAATATTAGCTGCTTATCTCAGGCTCCTGATGTGCTGTCATCAACTCGAGCAGCAAGGGACCAGTTCATAACCCTGTGCATAAAGCAAGAAGAGCAGCGTTCAGAGATGCCCACTCTAGTGAAGCCACACACTGTGCCACAAACGGGAGCCAGGATGAACACTAGTGATGTGGGGAAGCGCGTGGTGTTTTCCAGCTTGAGCACTGCACTCAAAAATATCATAATGAATTTCTCGTAAATACCATAATTTGAAGGGTAAAAAGGTCTGGTGGAGAAGTCTCACTTTCTGTGTCTGTAGTAAGCATCGATTGAAGCGCAAATGGCACTTGGGTACTGGAATCAAAGTGTATAAGTAAATAATCCCCAACAAGATAATCTGAGCAAACACGGTCTTCAAACATTGTGCTATGAAGTGGAACATAGACAAAGATGCTAATTGGAGACTTTATGTTCCCCGGGAGTTGAAAAGGAAGTTGGGCATGAAAAGAAAATGAGCTTACAGAACGGAAGAATAAGACATAAGGTCTCATTCGTCACAGGATAGCAGCCGGATTCAGGCACAAGGGTATGGTTCTTTCAGTTTCTTGTCTAAATACAGTATGTTAGCTAGCCATGGCCAACACGTGAAAAAGAGCCAGAACTAGGGACAGAAACTCACTGGAAGAAACCCTATTATCCTCAAATGTACTTAGCTTCAATAAATAAGTTTCCTCACTTGCTTTTTGCCAACTTGCTGCACCGTTTCTTATTTTTAAGCATTCTTTTCTTTTTCCTGTTGCTAAGTGAGAGTCTCGTGTAAACAAAGGAAATTGAGTGTGTTAAAAGGATGAAAATAGCTATATGCAAAAAACTGTCAAATGTACAGAGTAAGCAAACTAGGAAAAAAAAAAACAAAAACCCACAGTTCTTAACCTAATCTTTTCAGTTACAGCAATCCTGGGTAGTACTCGTAATACTCAGAGGAAGGCAGTGTATCATGGGTTAAAGCTATTTGGAATTAATTCTCTCAATTCAAAAAATAGCTTCTGTAACCTCAGTTATATGCCTGTTTTTTCTCTCTCTTTCTGAAAGAGCAATTTTGATAATAACTGATAAGTATGAAGTGTCCAGCACACTTTGGGGATCTGCAGGGTAATATTACAGTTACTTAGGAGACTAAAGCTTCCTTCAGCATCATACTGCACAGTCAAGGTATAGGGATGACAAACTGACAGCAAGTAGGCTTTAAGTAGGCTTTAAAATCCCCCTTTTAAATACCTTTGTCTCTCCCCTGCAGTTTAGAGGGAGACCATATTCCTAACCTAGGTGCCCCAGTTGAATGCCTAACCTGATGCATTCAGGTCATCACACTGGAAGAGCTAATTTTAAAAGAATTTTATGACCTGAAGTTACTAATGTTAGAATTTGCAAATGGTCTTGGGCCGACATTTGAAATATATGATGTGAGACCCTCTCTTGCATTGGATAACTTCACTTGGCTCTCAGAAAGACCCAGTATGATAGTATGCACTTGGGATGGGAGAGCTTCCCTTGTCATCTTCCTTTCATACACGCAGAACTGTACACATAACATCAGGGCGATTAACAACTGGAGGATATGTAATGGGAATGGGAAAAGAAATGCTTTAGAAGTCCTAAGTCTATTTGCATTACAAAAATTATGTGTATGTAGTAAATGAATACGTAGGTTTTGATTTAAAGACATATCAGTGGAGCCAGTAAAAAAAAACAACTCCTGCGTGGATTATGCCACAGTTCTCCAGCTGGGATCCACAAGCAGCTAGCTAGCTGTATATACTAGCTGTTCTGACTTGCAGGTGCAGGCAGCTTAAGTGGATTAAATACTAGCCCAGATTCTTCCTCCTTGTAATACAAGGGGGTGTTAAGCACTCGGAACAGGAGGGCAGGTGGTCTGCATAATCATGGAGCAGCCAGGGCCCAAGAGACAATCTGTTAAGATATCCTTCCTATGAAAAATGCTGAGGATTCCCACAATAACAGCAAAATCTAGTCCGATAATAGGGAGTGAGCACAGAACGCCATGGAATTTAGCACCAACAAATATGTTCCCTTTGAAACGGCAAATTAGATGTGCAGCAGGATCTTGGTCACACTTCAAAGAATAATATGCAGAGCTGAAGATCCATCTGTTTGCTCTTGCTATCACCATTGAGGCTCCTGTATGTTAAACAGTCTTTTGACTACTTCAAAGCACGTTTGAAGTCTTTGCTGTGCCTATCCTGTGCACAAAAAGCAAACGTGCCCTAACAATATGAGTAGCTGATATTTTTGTTAATTTTGCTGGTAAATGAAAGCAATTTGTTCCTGCTATGTATCATTTTGGGATTTTTTTCTTTTTTTTCTTTCATAGCTACGATAGCGAGGGCCGCCTAACAAACGTTACATTCCCAACTGGAGTGGTCACTAACCTTCATGGGGAAATGGAAAGGGCCATTACAGTGGACATTGAATCATCCAGCAGAGAGGAAGATGTCAGCATCACTTCCAATTTATCATCAATTGATTCTTTCTATACCATGGTTCAAGGTATTGTAAACAAAAGATTCCTCAGCAGATACTAAAACTGAGAACTGCTTTCTTACAGTATAACAAGCTGCAGTCAGATCCCTCAGAGAGCCTTTAGAGGCACAGAGTTTGGAGGGGAGAAATACGTATATATATTTTTAGGCATATACGAGACAAATCAGGGAAAGAAGGAGATGCAATGAAAATACAATTAACTACGTTTTCTACCCAAAAAGATTTTGTAAGTTGCTATTGGAATTACCCAGAATACCTGCTTCACACAAAAAAGGAATCTGAAAAAAACAGAGAGGGATTGAGAGAGAAAGAGGTGTAGAAATGGTGTGAAGTGAGCACTGAGCTTTAAAACAGCATGTTAAGCCCCAGCAACCATGCCCTAGCAATAGTCAATAGTCACAGCATGTTTAGGATTAGGCCAGAAATGCCCAATGCAGCAACAAAGAATGTATTTTATGTCCATCCAAAGATTTATATACCAAGGGTGGGATTTTAAGTGTTTAAGTGACTTTGAAACTGGGTCCCTAAGGCATTTGTGCTCTCATGTAATATAGATATTCTTATCAATCTCACCCTGGGTGTTTATCCATCAGGATGTTACATGCATATATAGCCTAAGAAATGTAGCAAAGAGAGGGAATTTAACCTTTGTAGGTCATGTGCATTTTGTGCATTCCTTTTTTGTGTGGTTTTTTTTTTTGCATTTTCAGATCAGTTGAGAAATAGCTACCAGATGGGCTATGACGGCTCCCTCCGGATCCTGTACGCCAGCGGCCTGGATTCCCACTACCAGACGGAGCCGCACGTGCTGGCGGGCACCGCCAACCCCACGGTAGCCAAGCGCAACATGACCCTGCCCGGCGAGAACGGGCAGAACGTGGTGGAGTGGAGGTTCCGCAAGGAGCAGGCCCAGGGGAAGGTCAACGTGTTCGGCCGCAAGCTCAGGGTACGCGCGAGAGCCGCGGGGAGAGCCGCGGTATTCCCGGCAGCGGGGAGGACGTGGGGCCGCGTTACTGTAGCTATTGCCATTCAGCCACCGCACGGGATTTACCGTAGACCAGCTTACTGTAGGACTGGAAGCATTGCCTCTATTATTTCAGTTATTGGCTGCTTTACCTTATTTATTGCTCTTTTCTGTGCACTCTAAACTGTTGTTTTTAGCCTGGAATGCATTGTAATGAATCAGTATAAAGAGACTGTTTTTCTGCTTTCCGTCACTTTTTTTTGGAATACTGAATTCATGCGTTTGAAGGTAGCGTTTAGAACCTTTTTTAAATTATTCTACCATAAATTAGCACAATCCAAGGGTTTTCTTTTTATTTTGAATAAAAGTTGTAGCAATACTTATTTCTAGTAGAAAGGGTTGAACTTTGTGTGCGTGTGTATATGCTTACTGCATATTCCTCTAACATATGTCTTTACCATTTTGTTGGCATTTCTTATTCCTATATAGTGGGCGAAACGCAAGTAGCAAGCAAACTATGATTTATGACAGCCATTTGGTAAAGACAACAGAGATTAAGCATTTAGAATTGGGTTGCCAGGAGACCATTTCAAGACCGCAGCAGGGGTCTGACTTGCTATTAGAACTGAACCCAGTTCTTTAAAATAAGGTCTAGGTGGTAAATCACATAAAGGTAAGTAATATCGCATGGCTCCTCCCGACTCCTAAGAGGTAATGTCCCATTTTTACTCTTTCTCTGGGACAAGAAGGGAGGAAAGGCTGTTGTGCATCTTATATAACTCTCTATCACTTGTTCTGCAAGAACTATTTTTTTTTTTCCCAAGAAGGAAGAATCATGATGTGCAATGGCTGCTGCCTAAGAACAGCAAACTTTTATGTGGCTTTGGCAACACTGAATACACGTGGATAAGGTCAAGAATTAGAGAGGCCATGCTTACATGTTTGTCTTTGTGGTTCTAGTTCGTAGCCATTTCATCACTTAGCAAAGTGGGATAATATATCTGCCAGTTCGTACGTGAAGGAAGCTCAAGAAAAAACAAAATAACCATACCAATGATATGTTGGTTTTGGCAGCAAAACAAATCTCTGTGAGTCAAGTTCTTATAACTGAGGCAAAATTTTGACATTCAAGTACAGAGGAGGTAGGAGAAGCATCATGCACAACTCAAACTTGAAATAGTTAAGCAGAAAGAAGAAACAGCAGAGAAATTTAACAAGAGGGAAAACGTGAAAGATTATAGATTAAGATAAAATAGTGGTAATTAAAAGTGTATATATATATATATGGGAGAAGTAGGGCAGGAGGAGAATACTGGCTAGTAAGAAAAAAGTGCTTCAAAAAGAAAAGAAACTTGGAAAAAGTGGAAGGGTTTTCTTGGAACTGGGTTATGTGGGAACACATTACAAAAATGTTGCTGATGGAGGAAAGTAGTGAGAACACAACTGAAAGAACAAGAATAAATGATTCTTGCTCATCGTTCCACCAACAGACATGTCAATATCATTTTGCTGCAAAGATGACAAACTTAGACAAAATCAGTGACAAAATATATTGCCTGTAAAGGTACGCATATGAGACACACAGTTACTGCCTTGTATGCATTGCATGTGACACCACAAAATACAATCCATGGTGATTTATTGGATTTTTATCGTATATTAGTTCTATCCACTCCTAAGTGTGTCTGTGAAGAACCTTGTTAGGGCACAGCAGTGTGGGGCTGGCATTCCTGCAGCAGTGCCACAGCGTGGCTTCATGCTGCTCAGCGAGCTGCTGTGAGGAAAAAACAAAGTTAAAGCAGAGCAAGGCAGATGGACACATTAATTATCAAAATGTAGCAAGATGGTATTTAGGGACTGTCACGGGCTTGTCTTGTAAAGTGTTTATTCACTGAAAGTTTCCTGAATTACTGTTTTTATCATAGTAAAGCCCGGAGTTATCCAATATATTTGGAGCATGATTGTCTCAGACCAAGTAAAAAGACCCAGTTAAGTTTTGCTGTAGCAGCATTTTGGCAGAGGAGCCCTGTTGTTAAGTAGAACACTTCAGTTGGCAGCAGCGCTGTAGCTGGCATGTGACAGCCCAGTCCCATACTGGTGTCCAGTGAATCCCCAACACTTTTTTTTTTTTTTGGTAACTTTAACTGTCACTTATGAGGTTATGTAAGCACAGCCCATCTCAGGAAAAGCTCAGGCATCTGTCTGATGCTGGAGCTCCACCAGCAGATCTTGGGAGCATTCATCTGGCTGAAGAAAGCAGTTGCCTTCCTGCATTCCCCTCCTCTTTAGCCAGGGCAGGGAGAAGGCGAGGGACGTTGTTACCCTGTTCAGTGGATAAGGCAGCAAAGGAGGGGAGGGAGGGAATTTGCAGCAGTTTCCAACGGGGGAATGAGCTCGGACAAGGAATGAACCACATGTGCGTGGACATCTGCCTGGACCGTGAAGCCACCCTTCTCTCCTTGCCCTGATTCAGAAAATCAGGTTCTGAACCTGCGAGACAGGCAGGAAAATTAATAAAAAGCATAATTAGATGTAAGATAAGAGAGGGGAGAGAGAAAGGGAGGAGAGAGTTCAGAGAAACAAGACAGGGAGAGACAGAGATGAGTTCAGGCATGCGTAGGAGAGGCTGAGAAATGGAAGCCTGAGATAAAGATGACTGAATACAGAAGAGGGAATTTAGGCAAATGATTTAATTGTAAATGTTGTAAAAGTTTAGAAGAAAAATGGAAATGTAAAAAGTCCTCAAAGCAGAAAAAAGGGAAGAGAATGGGAATGCTTTATGTTTAAATTTAAACTACTATTAGAATCAGCCTTGTAGCATTAAATTTTCAAAGTATATTTAAAAAACATTTGATGGCACACTGAATATGCAAAATAACTATTCTGCATCTGCTAGACTGTGTTCCTCACTTAAATATTTTCATGAAAGCATGATTTTTGTTCTGAAATGGATAATACAGCTTGTTGTCATACTAGTGATTGCATTTTTTTAAAAAAAAAGAGCAAGTCAAGAAAAAAGAGATCATTAATATATTAAAATATAGATTGCTAAAAAACATGCTGTATATTTGATACATGTGTTTGTGTGTACACACATACAGACATTTAAACACAAAGGAGCATCTGGAGGGTGTTTTTTTCAGATTTCCCTCTGACCCATCACTAGCACTTTAGTACCCTTTATGCCAATAATGTAGAATCTAATTTGTATTGATCTTTTAGAATCTCATTGTCCTCAGGGAAAAAGCACTAAAGTCCATGGTACACAGATTTTGAACATGCAGCCCTGAAAAATGTTAAAATCCTTCTGTCATTTTTCTGATCAGCGTATCTGTTTTTTCTCTAACTGCTATTTGACCATCTCTCTCCACCTCTTTGTAATGTGTGCATCTCTTCTGTTGCTTGTAAGTACTTAGAAAAGGATTTTGTTTTAAATCCGTAATAAACACAGCTACGTGTCCGTTTGTCCTCAGCTTCCCATATGTTAGCAAGATACAGCATTGAAAAAACCTCAGTTATCCGTGTTTCACCCCTACCTGGAATAACTGGACACAGCAGCAGCAGGAGACTTTTGCAGTTGAGCAGAGAATATAGAGAGGGTTCTGTATTAAACAGTTGAGTATGGGAGGAATAGAGAATTGCTAGATACCAGTATGGAAACAGTAAACCAGACAGGCAGTTTCAGAAGCAGTTTTAACTGTTTTCAGGAGGTCAGTAGCCTTCCAGTTGCTAATTGCTTTAATTGGCCAGGGAACTAGGAGAAAGACATAATCACCACTAAAGATTTCAGCATCTAAAATACATTACTGCTATGGATCTAATCCAGAATTAAATTTTCATCTGATCCAGAAGGGGAAAACTTTCCTCTAGAAACTGTTTAATCTGAATTGGAGGATTAAACATGCTTTTGAAAATCTTAACTTTGTGTTTACTGCTTTAAAAAACACTTGCTGTGGAGGATTGGGATGTGGTTCTTCCTTAGGGTGTTTGTTTTGAATTGGGTGTCTGCTGGGAATATGCTTTAACAATAATTTGCTATATACATATATGTATTTTATACTGCCTGCAAATGAAGTAGCTTGTCCTCTGAAATAGCACCATTTATTACAAAGGTTTTCAGCACGTATCTTTTAGTATTTTCTCAACAGTAGGCTAAGCATCAAGAAAGGACACAAATTGCGACAAATTCTGGGCCATCTCTTCACGTAATGAAACCTTTTAAAGTAGCTGCTAATGTAGTACCTCACATTTATATCAAGAAGTTCCTAAATTAATTTACACACACAGCCAATGAATCACTGTAAATGATATTTAAAGAATCGCCGGCACTTGGTGGAAATAATAGGTGGCTACTGTTTAAATCGCATGATTTATTGTGTCATTTGTTTGTTTTCAAAGGTTAATGGCAGAAACCTCCTTTCAGTTGACTTCGATCGAACCACAAAGACGGAGAAGATCTACGATGACCACCGTAAATTCCTGCTGCGCATCGCGTACGACACGTCGGGGCACCCGACGCTGTGGCTGCCCAGCAGCAAGCTGATGGCTGTCAACGTCACCTACTCGTCCAGCGGGCACATCGGCAGCATCCAGCGAGGGACCACGAGCGAGAAAATAGAGTACGACGGGCAGGGCAGGATAGTGTCCCGAGTGTTTGCCGACGGGAAAACGTGGAGCTACACGTATCTGGAAAAGGTAAAGAGCACTCCGATTTTTTAAAATACTCAGGCTGCGATAACACTATGTGGCATCTGACTGCTGAGTACACGAGAGACAGTACAAGCACATTCCATTCATCTTAAGTAACAATATGATTCATGTGAGAATGTGTTATACAAAAGGTATATAACCAAGCTTTAGCTAATTTCTAGGCATTGATGTCTTTCTAAATTATTTAGGCCACAAGCTAGAAGCATCCTTTTTTATCTTTCATCTTAACCCTTAAAACAAGGTACAGGAGTTAGATCTCTGAAATGCAATTCAGTTGAAAATAACATGTTTGTAGACATGATTTTATACTTTGCTACTTTTTTTTTTTTCTCTTTTTTGGCTACAAAGAAAAGTTCTTGTTTCTAAATACTTACAGCTGTCAATTTATACTTGCTATATGTTGCAGCTTACAATTAAATGGTAGGGAAAAGATCTGAAAATTTTATGTATAATGACTGCAGAATTATAGCTGTCCTTCTGAAATATCTGTGAAAATCTCCCTTGTGAGATCTCATGCCTACTATGGCAAAACAAAATCCATTTCTTTCTGGAGTTTAAATATATTTCTATTGAATTTGTTGTTCAGCAAGTATTACTTCCTAGTCATTGCTGACATAATTTAATCAAGAGCTATGATTCATAGTAGCCACACATCAGAAAAAAATCCCAGAATGATTCTGAGTAGCTCCTTTTGATGTAAATAATCAAACAATTGTTTTGCCCTTGTCTTAAGCACTTACCGAACAAGAATGCAGTATTCGGGGATCTCAGGCTATTCAAATTGTTCAAAATTATCTCTAATTGTAGGGGAGAAATTGTTTCTCCCATATGTTGTTCTCCTTGTGAGTTAATGGCTCTAAGACAGTTTTGCTTCTTCCCACATTAAACATGACTTATCTGAATCCATTGACAATCTGCTGTTTAGCTGCGAGTGCTTGATAAAAGAGTGATACAGTCATAACAAGTAGCAAATTATGAATGTGGAACCACTAATTACAGAACCCCTTACAATTAAGCATCCAAGTAAATTAGGCAGGGAGATGTTAACAACATGCAAGGTCAAGGATAACTCAATTAAAGAGGAGATAATTTTCTCAAGTGGGAATGTCACATTTTTGTCAAGAAATAGTGTCAGTATATGCGTGCGTGCCGGGGGTGGGGGTGACACTCCACCATTTGTCACATGGTAAATCCTGTTCTTAATTTTCAGTCGATGGTTCTCCTGCTTCATAGCCAACGGCAGTACATCTTCGAATACGATCTGCTGGATCGGCTCTCGGCTGTCACCATGCCTAGCGTGGCTCGTCACACCATGCAGACCATCCGCTCCATTGGCTACTACCGGAACATCTACAACCCCCCTGAAAGTAATGCCTCAGTTATAATGGACTACAATGAAGAAGGGCAGCTCCTTCAAACCGCCTTCCTGGGGACGAGCCGAAGAGTGTTATTCAAGTACCGGCGGCAGACCAAGCTCTCAGAGATTCTGTACGACAGCACAAGAGTTAGCTTTACTTACGATGAGACAGCAGGCGTCCTGAAAACAGTCAACCTCCAAAGTGATGGTTTTATCTGCACCATTAGATACAGGCAGATCGGCCCACTGATCGACAGGCAGATATTCCGCTTCAGCGAGGACGGGATGGTCAATGCCCGCTTCGACTACAGCTACGACAATAGCTTCCGAGTGACTAGCATGCAGGGCGTCATCAATGAAACCCCCTTGCCCATCGACCTGTACCAGTTCGATGATATCTCTGGGAAAGTGGAACAGTTTGGAAAATTCGGAGTCATCTATTATGATATTAACCAGATCATTTCTACGGCCGTAATGACTTACACAAAACACTTTGATGCACATGGCCGCATCAAGGAAATTCAGTATGAAATATTTAGGTCATTAATGTATTGGATTACAATTCAGTATGATAACATGGGACGAGTGACAAAAAGAGAAATTAAGATTGGGCCGTTTGCCAACACCACAAAATACGCTTATGAATACGATGTAGATGGTCAGCTCCAGACAGTCTATCTAAATGAAAAAATAATGTGGCGATACAACTATGACCTGAATGGCAACCTCCATTTACTTAACCCCAGTAACAGTGCCCGCTTGACGCCGCTTCGCTACGACCTGAGAGACAGAATAACTCGACTGGGTGATGTTCAGTATCGATTAGATGAAGATGGATTCCTGCGTCAGAGGGGTACTGAGATCTTTGAATACAGCTCCAAGGGCCTCCTTACCAGAGTGTATAGCAAAGGCAGCGGGTGGACAGTCATTTACCGTTACGATGGACTCGGGCGGCGAGTTTCCACTAAAACTAGCCTTGGACAGCATCTCCAGTTCTTTTATGCAGACCTTACTTATCCAACCAGGATAACTCACGTATACAACCACTCAAGTTCCGAAATCACATCCCTCTACTACGACCTGCAAGGGCATCTTTTTGCCATGGAAATTAGCAGTGGCGATGAGTTTTACATTGCCTCAGACAATACAGGGACACCACTGGCTGTTTTTAGTAGCAATGGTCTCATGCTTAAGCAAATTCAATACACTGCTTACGGAGAGATCTACTTTGACTCTAACCTTGACTTTCAGCTGGTCATAGGCTTCCATGGAGGCTTGTATGACCCCCTGACCAAGCTAGTCCACTTTGGAGAAAGAGACTATGACATAATGGCAGGCCGATGGACAACACCTGATATTGAGATCTGGAAAAGAATTGGGAAAGATCCGGCTCCTTTTAATTTGTACATGTTTAGAAACAACAACCCAGCCAGTAAGATACATGATGTGAAGGATTATATCACAGGTAAAGGAACTCTACTTAAATTGCCAGACTGCCTCCCACTTGCTCATAAATCTGTCTTTTTGTAATCTCAAAATCTGGAATCTGATCATGTGGGCTAAGGATACTGTCTGGGGAAGGTTAGAAGAGAAACTCTCGGGGAAGATAATTCTTCAGGAAAGAACTTGGCATTTTGGAGCAGATCAACAAAATTGATCTGGGCGGGAGTTAATCTGAGGATGCTGGAAAAGAAACTACAGATTTCCAATTTAGATTGGAATTCACAGTTTTGGAGAGTTATCTTAATGTGTCATATTTGGGAAAATTCCTTATGAGGAAGCATTAGACACCTTCCAGTGAGATTAACCAGGGTGAACGCGCTGATCAGAAATGGTAAAATAATGAATGGGAGATCTTGATAATAAAAGGTATATCAAAATTGCATGTAGCTTTAGATATTGACATAGGTAGCCACTAGAAGTTGGTTGATATTTGCCAAGTAAGTTCCTGCAAGGCTGCTACAATAAACTGGCTGACAGAGAGATGAGTACAAAGCTAGGAGCAGGGAATGGGGAACAGAACGTAGGAAAATGACTAAGAACTTCTTTTGGCAATAGAACGCGGCCAAGATGCCACTTTGTATACAACTGAGTTATTATTAGGAAACCCATATGCTTTTGTTGATCTAGATTGAGTAATATACATTGATTAGCGTAATACACAATTATATAAATTAAAAAAAAAAAAAACTGACTGCACATCAGCAGATGTTCCTGAAAAATGCATGGCTGAATAAACTTGAATTCCCACAACTGAATAGGTGCAAATAATCTGAACTATTTTACATAGACAGTGCCAGACTACAGGAGGGGCTGAGCTCCACTTAGAAATGAGTTGTGAGACTGTCCCTCAGAGAAGCATATTGGGAACCAAGTGAATTTGCACTTGCATTTAGCACACAGCACCTTTCACAGGGTTGCTAACAGGCTTCCTGAAAGTAAGGTTGACAGCAGACCCTTGAATATGCCCTCTCTTAGCACCATGTGCTATAGGGGATGCAGTTGCAATCAGAATCTTGGTGACAGTGAAGACAAGGTAGTCAGTTCAAAAATTGCCCTTAAAATACAGTTTTTCTATCAACATCTTTGGTGTACAGAATATGTAGACCCAGACTGCATATATAAGCTTAGTGCTACAGTGACTAATTTAACTGGAGGGCAATTTTAGATCCAGAGTTTAATGAGGCTTATCATTTATCTGGAAAGGTTAGAAAATATTTTAAAATAAATACTTTTTATTCTTTTAAGATTTGGAAAAATCTATTCCTTCTTCCAGATATTTGTGGTCTTCTTAAATGGAAATTACTGGACTTACCAATACTCTACCAGCTTCTGCTAAGCTAACTTAACTTCTGCTAAGTATGTGACAAGTAGCCTAGAAAGACAGAAATTAGTAAGGAAGAGTACTTCTACTGGCCCAACAATTTTTAGTTAGCTAGCATTCTTTGCTTATCAAAAATAATGCTATTTAATGCTAATAGAGTATCATCCGTCTACTTAGGGACGCCACTGTAATACATATTTATTAGTTTTTAATTTCATCGGTCCAGCTTCATCATGAAGAGGGGGAACTTTCTCTTGAATCACTAAAAAATATCTGCCAATTCCTATGAAAGGTAATGGAGTGTGCAGGTATTATTTCGGCTGTAGTTTGAAGGCATTCAGTTACACGAATGTAGGAAAGACAGGATGTGCTCTGCAGTACTTGTTCACTTTGTTCTAAAGTATTGATGATGATGTGTGGACAAAGAGTGATCGTCTCAGTCTGATCGTGAAATCCGAATTTGATTAGGCTTTCTTAGAAAGAAATCTCATTTTAATTGTGCTCCTATATTTGTTCTAGAAGCCACTGAGGCCTCTAAAATAGCTGAGACCCACAGTGCCTTTCAGAAGGCTGCAGTGCAGCTCTTCAGTAGCGTGGGACTTGCTTAGACTCTTGTTCCCTACGCCAGCAGGCTCTCCTGGCAGTCACACAAACCTAAAGCCATACAGGTCAAAAGGAAGACTCTTGAATGACTGTGATGGTACAGAAGAAAATCAACTATGCCAAAAGTTACGTCATGTGAAAATGGTAACGGTTGCAAAATATGGAACAAATCTAATATTTTTCTTCTTGTTGTATAATTTTCTTTCAGATGTTAATAGCTGGTTGGTGACATTTGGATTCCATCTGCACAACGCCATTCCTGGTTTTCCTGTTCCCAAATTTGATTTAACAGAACCTTCTTATGAACTTGTGAAGAGCCAGCAATGGGAGGATATACCAGTAAGAAACAAAACCAAATACACAACCCAAACACAATATTCCTCTATACTCAGAACTTACTAGGCAAGATAGTTCTGAGTATTACCTTCTAACTTTCATCTGAACAGTACTTTCCATACCTCCAAATTTTATCTGTTTTCAAAAGAATTCAGGAAATTACAGATTGTGCTTTCCTTATGAATTTACTATGTTAGGTGTAATTTTAAATAAACTTTTTGTTTGCTTTCGGCCATAGTAAAAATGCAGAAAGAGAGTAATCAATGGAAAGAACTTTAAGACCCTTTTAAGATGTTTAATTTTCCTGGCAGAAACTACAGATTGGATTTATACTAACCTCTGCCTGAAGGTGGAAAGTGAATATTGTAGTAAAAAATAGACTGTGGAAAAAAAAAACAGAAGAACAGGTGATATAAATTATGCATACCAGGCACCACCACAGTTTTACTCTCTTTAATATTAACCATATTTTATATGTAAAGATAAAATATTGAAAATGAAATTACCTGAGGTAAAACCCATTATGTTACATAAAACCAGAACTCCAGGTGCTTATGAAGTTCTTTCCTATGGAAAAAAATAATAATACTAAAGTGAAAGCTAGAAATCCTGCTACAGTTTTTGATGATAGAAGGAATAAATGTGAAGTTTAAAATCCAAATCTAGTGTTTAAGAGTATGATGTTTACAAACCCAGGTTATTCAGAGGTCAAAAGTCTATGCCCTCTAAAATCCTGGAATTCTCAGAAAGGAAATATTGAGACCGTTAAATGAGTAATCCAGTCATGAATCAAAAACACATCTTGCTCCAGAAGAAAAAAGATATGATCTTCACCCTTACAACTTAATTTAGGCAAAAATCATTAAAAGGGTGGAACAGAGGGAACATACCAAAAGGAGTTGTATTGTGAAGAACTATCAGAAGCTGTTTATTTAGGCCTCAAAAGGCTAGAGAAAACAACTATTCAGTAAAGCAGCACAAAGCAGCGTGCCACCAAGTGAACCGGTCGAGTCGAAGAGATGAGAACAGATGGGTTGTTGGCAAAATCTTCCTTCAAGTGAAGAACTCAACAACAGTGAGGAATGCCGGGGTATGAGACATCACAGAGAAAGACAGAGAAGGGGAGGAAAAAAATGTATTAAAAATTCCCAGGTAGGAAGAAGCTGCAGGTATGATACTCATTGCTGAACAAGCAATTACAACCAGCAGCCAGGAGTAAACACACAAAGCACATGGTATTTTGAAAGATTCTGGCAAAAGTGAGCTTTGCAGTGTTCTGGTTTTGCCTCAGAGCTCCGAGGATGCATGTTAAAAATGAACAAGCTCTGCTATTACAAAGTGCTCTTACTGGGCGGTGTGCCGTCTAGAGCGTGTCTTGTGCTTTGCAGCCTTCATGTAGGTGTGAGAGCAGCTGAAATCCATACTTATTAGCAAGTATGGAGAGACAGGAATCCCCCCCTTTGAGACGAGGTGAGAGCCAGTGTGCAATTCCCCCAGGAGCCATCCTCTGCGATTACCAGCAAGGCTGGTTTAGGACTCTAGGAGGTGGTTAATGATTCCTGCTTGGTCTCCTACCCAGAAATTTGGGAAGACGGAGCAGACCATGGCCTCATTTGTCAGCCATGTATCAAATGGGTTAAACAGTGTTTTACTGAAAGGGGAGCGAGTCAACTGGAAGATAAACTCGGTAATCTATAATAACTGACTGCTTTTCAAAAACGCAGCCAAAGCTGTTTAAAAATCTTCCTCCTCGTTTGCAGCTGAGGCCCCAGCTCCGTCAACAGCAGCTCCTTCACCGCTCAGAGCTGCTGAGGCCCCAGCTCCCTCAACGGCAGCTCCTTCACCGCTCGGAGCTGCTGAGGCCCCAGCTCCGTCAACAGCAGCTCCTTCACCTCTCAGAGCTGCTGAGGCCCCAGCTCCGTCAACGGCAGCTCCTTCACCGCTCGGAGCTGAGGCCCCAGCTCCGTCAACAGCAGCTCCTTCACCTCTCAGAGCTGCTGAGGCCCCAGCTCCGTCAACAGCAGCTCCTTCACCGCTCAGAGCTGCTGAGGCCCCAGTTCCCTCAACGGCAGCTCCTTCACCTCTCAGAGCTGCTGAGGCCCGAGGTTTGGCAGAGGGACGTGCCTCTCCTGCACAGTAGTCCCACCCGAGCTCTGCTGGCCGCGCCGCTGAGCCGCTCGCTGCGGCCGCTCTCATGGGCGCCCTGGCCACCACATCGCCTCCTCTGGCTCTCCCCTGTCCATACAGGATGCCTGGAGCGCACGCATAGCTCTGCATACTCGAGGAGACGTTGTTACACGTTCTCCTACCCTAGCCCTTTCAGTTAGGAACTTCTGCACCTCACCAAGCATTTAGGCAGAGTTGATTTCCACAGGCTTGGACACAACATACTGAAACTGTAGTTTCCTCCCCCTCACAACAGTTCTCCAGAGAGAAGCTGCTGGTCTTGTTTAGCCCTCAGCCACCGCACTGATACTGGGATGGCCTCCACCAGAGCAAGTGAAATGAAAGGTCACCTGACTTAATTGGCTGTAGCTTTTTCACAGATCCCTTTTCATCAATTTCTGCAATTATTTGCAAGAAAGGGCATCATTCCCCAATATTCCACCTTTCTGCCCTGTACTCTTTGCTTCTTTCTCTTTTACTGTAAAGACTATCATCATGGTTCGATTCCTCCCCTTCCTTTACTGCCTTTACGTACAGACTCCCTGCAGTTCTGCCTGTGCCTGTAGCTACCCATGAGACATAGACTTATTCTTATTTTGAAGTGGAGCTTCATGACCTGCAAAACACTCAGTTTAGATGGAACCATGATAGACAGTTACTGCTCCTGTGAACCACAGACATCACTGCAACACTGCCGTAAACCTACATGTAAATATAAGTCAATGTAATAAGTCAAACTAATAAGTCAGTAATGCTTCTACCCTTCCACATCTAGCAGACCTGCAGGAAGGGGCTGGGTCAGATCTGTATGGGATGAAAACAGTATAACCAGCAGTATAACCAACCTCTTATTACTGTCTCTAATTTGGAAAATAAAAAAAGAATCAGGGTTTTTCCCATGATGATGAGGGTATTATAACAGCCAGCATAGAGCACTGAAGCCAGATTCACTGTTACTCTAATCTCTGCTTTCCTAAGAGATCCCATGATCTGTTACTCCTTCTGAAAAGCCGGAATCACAATCAAACAGGTTCCAAGGATGAACAGTACTGCAGTATGATAGTTCTTTCCCATATTAAGTAATAGTATCACAAAGACATAGCCTGTGTAGCCCACTAAATAGCGTCTTGAGTTAGTTACACTTTTTGTGCATATGCAGGTTCTCAGGGGGACAGAAAAAAACCCACTGAACATTGCCAACCCTATAGTCTTGCAGTGCAGCAGAACAAGCTGTATGTAGATTTAATTAACTCCTTGGCGCTGTCAGTTGTGGCATATCCTGTTGTTGGCCACGGGCAGCCTACCAAGAAAGCCTGGCTGTTTGGCATCTCGAGGGCTACAGATGGTTGGTAAAACTTCTGTCTGTTCTTGTTTACAGCCGATTTCTGGAGTGCAACAACAAGTGGCGAGACAAGCAAAGGCTTTCCTTTCCCTGGGAAAGATGGCAGAAGTGCAGGTCAGCAGACGGAGATCCGGTGCAGAGAAGTCATGGCTGTGGTTCGCTACGGTGAAGTCGCTCATTGGGAAAGGGGTGATGCTCGCTGTCAACCAAGGCAAAGTGCAGACGAACGTGCTCAACATCGCCAACGAGGACTGCATAAAAGTGGCAGCTGTTCTGAACAACGCCTACTACCTAGAAAACCTGCATTTCACCATTGAGGGAAAGGACACTCACTACTTCATCAAGACCACCTCCCCCGAGAGCGACCTGGGCACGCTGCGGCTGACGAGCGGGCGGAAGGCCCTCGAGAACGGCATCAACGTCACGGTGTCGCAGTCCACGACGGTGGTGAACGGCAGGACTCGTAGGTTCGCCGACGTGGAGATGCAGTACGGCGCGCTGGCGCTCCACGTGCGCTACGGCATGACGCTGGACGAGGAGAAGGCCCGCATCCTGGAGCAGGCCCGGCAGAGAGCCCTCGCCAGCGCCTGGGCCAGGGAGCAGCAGCGCGTGCGCGACGGGGAGGAGGGCGCCAGGCTGTGGACAGAAGGCGAAAAGAGGCAGCTGCTGAGTGCTGGGAAGGTACAAGGATACGATGGGTACTATGTACTCTCTGTGGAGCAATATCCAGAATTAGCAGACAGCGCTAACAACATACAGTTCCTCAGACAAAGTGAGATAGGAAAGAGGTAACACCCTGGCTTAGCTCAGGCTGCCAAAGAGACCGTGTACCAAGTGTCTTCTAAAAAGGAGACCAAACTGTTTTGCTGCATTACTACTTGAGCCTAAGCTTACATCTTTGCTCAGATTTTTTTCTGTAGCACAATCCGAACAGACTCTGCAACGAAAGGAGCGCCTTCCAGAAGAATGATACTGCTAATGACAAAACTTTTTTTTTTCTCAATGACCTTAAAGGTGATCTGCTTTAAAGAATATGTTTACATATGCATATCGCTGCACTCAAGTTGGACTGAGAAGTATTAAAAAAAAGAAGAAGAAAAACAAAAAGAAAAAAGGCCTAAAGATTTTTCAACAGGCTGTCTGTTCCTTTGAGGCACTGTATTTAATTAAGATACAGACCCATACAGTGTTTCCAAATATTACTGAATTGTTGACCTTTGCTTACAGAAGTAGTCTCTCTCTTTCTCTCTTTTTCTCTCTCTTTCTGCATAGGATGTGATATATATCTGTTAATTTTAAAACATGGGGCAAAAATTACTGTTTATAGACAACCCAACTGCTTTAAACTGTGCTGCTTTCTAAAAGGACATTGGCACAAGTGACTTATGCTACCATGGGAATTTAATAATGGATTTTACAATGCTAACATGGTTTGCCTTGGGGGGAGGAATGGCAGTAGAATCCTTGTTATAGATAAGCAAAGGAAACCCTGATTTTTTTGTAAATTATGTGAGACAAGTTGTTTATGGATTTTTATATGAATTACAATTTACTGTACATCAAATATTAGTCTCAGAGGAGTTAATTTATGTAAAGTGTTTAAAAAAGTTTATACTTAAAAAATAAAATGATAAAAACGTGTGCTGTGTGTGATTTTTTTAAAGAAAAAAAAAAGGAATTGCACCTTTTATGTTATAGCTGTACAGTATAAAGGATTATATTGTAGAGATATAACAACAGTGATGACTAATGTCCAAAAGTGTTAATATTTTTGTATTAGGTTTGAAGCTGTGCATCTATCAGTGCTGATAGGGTGGAACACGCCAGCGTGGCTGGCGGAATCCGCGCGCAGCTCCCTCCCCTCCTGTACCGCTCCCGTCACCCAGGCCAGTGCCACTTCATCAGTCATTGTTAGGAGGCACAGTAACCAAATAAGTCTCGTTTATTATGATGGAAGACTTTAATAGGTTGGGTTTTCCCTGTCTTTTTCCGGCCCTGATGTAATAAATGGACATTTATTCGTACCAAGTGGGGTTTCTGTTGTTTTTTTAGAAGCTTTGTTTCACAATGGAGAGAATAGTGTCTCAGGTGCTCGGCAAACTGTATGTAGAAGAAGAAGAAGAAATGATGTAGTTTCATCCAGTTATGTCAACTTTGTCTTCTGTATAGTACAACTCTCTTAGACGTTTCGACTGCAGACAGAGGATGTGTCCCTCTGGCCTGATGCTGCATAGTGGCTCTTTGGGCAGGCAGGCTGTCCCGTAGGTTCGGTCCCTGGCCTTCCACGGGCACATCGAACCCCACCACTGCGAAGACTGACCATGGGGAGGGAGAGGAAGGTCTAATCCTAGTGCCTAGTCTGCATCTCAACACCACCGCATAGATTTGGCATGCCCTGCTCCAAGACCCCCCTGTATCTGATTTGTTGCAGGACAGAACTGAAGCGTGCAGCTGGTTCCTCATAGGAAGCCTGCGATGGCATCTATGGCATCTGTTCTACTTCTTGGCTGAAACCATTCTCAGAGCTTTACTCTCATGAGCACTAAATTCAGCCGCAAAAAGTAATATTTTTAAGATGAGACAAAATTGGGGTTTTTTGATGTTCCTTGAAATATACACAGTATTTCTATCCATGTATTATAATGACAAAACATAGTAAGTGAACGTGTCTTAACTATGAATGGTTCAAGTGGATGTAATAAAAATAGTTTTCTAACTGCTTTGTATTCTGAGATTCTATGGTATTACATACTCCAAATTGCACATTAGGATTGTTTGATAAACAGATTTGAACTTCTCCCAGCCAAGTTGCTACTGGATCTACAGTACCAGTGCTGTTCCTGTATGTGTGTCTTTGGTAGAGCATACAGAACTAAGTACACATGTAACAAATGCTAATCATCTATTAGAATGAAAGCACAGATTAGTTGTTAGTATTTTTACCCTTCAAGTCTTGAGGGCCCTAAATTTAGAGCGGAGGATCTGTCAGAGCCCCGAGGCGTGTCATTGATCTGCGTATCATTTTTGGAAATGTGAAATGCTAGGTGTTTGCAGTTCTGTTGGGTGGCTCTTCCACAGCACTGTATTTAGCATGCTGTAAGTGCTCTCTGTCCAAATAGGCTCATATTCTAAATTATGTCAAATGTTTCTGTTCTGTTTGAATATGAAAAGCTTGTATAACATGCCAACAATGAAATATATCTTCTACTTGACGTGTACCAGTTCCTTCTCCTTTGTTCTGGCACCAATAAACAACAAATTAGAGTATCTGTTGGTGATCATTTTAGATGAAGTCAAATCAAGCCAATTAGTGGCCTTGTTAGTAGGTATAATGAGCCTATTTCTTGCTAAAAAAGACTTGTGATCTGGACATGCTCCTGCAGGAAATAGTGACCTTGGGGAATATGTAAACAAAAGATCTTTTTAAAGAAAAAAAAATGTATAATTAAAAGAAGCATATTACAGAAAAAAAAAAGGAGATTCAAAGTATTTTAGGCATTGCCAGTCAAAATGCTATCCTGATATTTTGAGATGTATATTTCGTCTGATTTGTATTGTTCTTTTAATTTGCCTTCTTAACTTTATATGTGTCCTGAATTTTCCACAAATTGATAACTATAGATTGCATCTAGGCTTTCCAATAAAAGCCAACCCAATGTGTGTGTTCGTGTGCGTGTTTATATTTGTTTTTTAAATCTGTGTGTCAGACATTACAGCTGTGTTGCTGCTTTTCTGGTTATGCGGGAAGAAGCGAACGGATCCACTTGCACCGGTATCGATTCATTTGCTTCACAGTTGGCAGTATCTTTTTTTTTATTATTTATTTCCCCCCCTCCATCTTTCTAATGGGCCAGACTGCTAACTCAGCGAGGGAATTACTCCGTGGGACTCTCAGGTGGCCTACTTTAGAGAAAACATTAAATACACCTTGCAAAGTCAAATCTGCCATAGGTAAGGAAAAGCCAAGCAACAACTCTGCTTTCTCTCATAGCCTCCTAGGTCAAAATACAACAAAACGTCTTCTGTTTATAAATAATTAGTTGGGGACCGGTAGTTGCATACACACACAGAAAGCCTTCAGTCTGCATTTAGCCCCGCTTTGTGCAAAGTGCTGATTTCAGCACGGCTGCATGTCAAGAGACTGCTTTGATTTTAGTTGGAACAGGCAGACTTCACCACGCTTGCTTTATAGTGACAACCTCGAGTTGGTAACATGTTGATCCAGCACGAATCAGGTCACTCTGCTTAGCTAACTGTGGCCTAATTTTGTTATTAAAAAAATATATACCAGTAAGAGAGCTTTGTATGTTCACACTTGGGAGGTGAGAGATTTGCATTTGACAAGAAAAAAAAAAAAGCCAGTTACCACTGCCACTCTGCCACTCTTCAGAAGCACTTTTAAGTGACGGCTGAATGACTGTAAATGAAAGGAGGAAAAAAAAAAGGGGGGGGGGGAAAGCAGTGCATAAAATAGCAGCTTGCAATGATTGTCTAGGAGAGAATAAGCTGCATTTGCAGAGAACCTGAGATGACAAAATGTTTGAATTCTGTCTGCAATGGCCAAGTTTAAAACCTGGTGAAATAAAACACTTACGAATGAGTATGCTATGATTTTAAAGATACCACTAAAAAAGTAAAATCTTCCGTAAGTGCTACTGCCTTTCTTTACTGTTAATTGCAGAACGGCAAACTACAGCCGTGTGAATGGGTGCTCTGCACACCTTCAAGGGAGAGTCCATAGAGATATGAAATGCAAAGCCAAGACACTTCACAGAAACTGCTTCCAAACAGCTTATTAGAAGCTGCTTGTTTGACACTTACTAGAAGCCACCAGGGTTAAAAATAAGCCAAAGCAAAGAGCATCACACAGCACAAACTGAACAGCACAGACACAGATAGTCACTCGTGCCCCTTCCCGGGAAGCCACATCCAAACCAACCAGAAGATCCGCTTCTCACTTACAGCCCGTTAGTGCTGCGGACTCAGTGTGCGCTGCTTACGAAATTAAATCAATCTTTGACTGCTCACGCAAGTCGCTGAAGAGGCTGTGACCAAGAAAGAGCCAAAATGAGAACCAGTTCACTAATGGGCAAGTGCCAATGTTTATTTTCCTATGAAGAAAGGAACACGTGGCCTATAGCCATGACACTGACAGAGCTTAAACACTATCTTTTTCCCTCCAAAGTTTTTAGCTTTGAGGCAGAAAGGCTGTAACTGTATGAGACAAAATTTAAAAGTGTCACTGCCTAGGCTAGCCCTCCAGAAACTCAAAATACTAATGTGAGTCAAAGCTCCCCTTGTCCTTTTCTTTTTTTTCTATTTTAATAGTAATATAAATAAAGATGCCAGAGCTTCAATATTAATGCACAAACATTTTAAAACCGTTCAGCTTCTTAATCCATCACAAAAAGGTTATTTGTTGCAAGTCACTAACAACATCTTAGGCCACTCAGGGCAAAAGATAGTGCAAAGGTTTGGTTCTTGTGCCACCTCCTCATCAGAAGACAAAGTATTGGACACTGCACCTGGCACAGTGACAGAGATAGAGGGAAAAAGAGCAGGCGGTCAGAAGTTTGGGCACGTTCTGCCCTGCCTTCGTAACAGCATGTATGAAGGGGAGGCAACGGGGCCCGGTTATCACACCTGGGTCTGAAATGCAACCCTGGCTGTGCAGCCACACAGATGGCAGTGGGGCACATACATTGGCATGAGATGTATAACTGCACTGTGCTTTACATACATGCCTTAACAAAAACACATACAATAACAAAGACTTGCAAATACATAAAAGTCTGATCTGTGCAAGGATGAAATAAAGCATATCACCTAAATAAAAATTGATATATATATGTGTATACACACATACACCCCAGCACAGAATATTGTTTCACACTATCCTAAACAAGGCAAACTGAACAGCAAAACCATCCTCCTTTTAAAAAAAGAAAGTAGGTAAGAGCTTTATGTGTAATTTGCAAGGTGAAGCACGAGCATAATAACATGGCAGCTCATTAGCGTGTCATGTTTTCACAACCTTATTTCAGTGCCTCTAGTAGTTCTGCAGATAGACTCTCTAACTGTTAATTACCATAACTTTCTAGGTAAATTGAGTAAACCTTTTAATTTACTAACTTAAAATTCTGTCATTGAGGAATATAAATTTCTAGAGCCGCATGCATTTTCTTTTTTTTTACCTCTTCCTAAAGACTGAGTCAAAGCTCAGAGCAATGTAATTATGCAGCTTGGCGTTAATGGTTCCCACAAAGCTCTCTTAATAAAGCCTGGTGGGATTCGGGGGAGCAGGAAGAGGTGCAGAAAGTAAGAAGGATGCTGCGAGGCGACAAGACGTTTCAGCTGGCTCTAGTTACTCAATCACACTTAAGCTGTCTGCGGCAGTGGGGGCATGCGGGGCATACGCAGCCCAGCGCGATGAAATATTTCCACGTTCCAAGCTCAGGAATAATTCTGGAGCTGAAATGACAGGAACAGCTATCTAATGGACCAATTAACCTCACATCAATCAAAAAACAGTGCAGGGAAAGCTAAAAGAAGAACCGGCTGAAGACAAATTCAAACCTGTGAATAACTATAGCCACGTTATCCAGTCCAGAAAAATCTTATTTGCTGGCGAGAACTACTGGGAAAAGATGGGGCAGAAGGGTTGCAGGGGGCAGAAAGTTGGACACTCTTTTCTGCAATAGGGGTAGTACATCTTAAAAAAGTATATAAATAAATAAAGTGATGCCAACAGTAGCAGATGACAAAAATTGATGAAGTGGCAAATAATGGCGAAGACAGGGCAGTCATACAGAACAATCTGGATCACTCGCTGAAGTGAGCCCATTCAAACAAAATGCATTTTAATACCGGCAGCTCCAAGTAAAATAGCTCGGAATAAGAAATGCAAATCTTGCTATGAAAGGTATGTATCGGCCTGCACGGGCGCGGTGACTGGAAAGAATGAGGCGGCACGAGGGATAAACAGCTCGTTTGGGAATGCCAGGGTTGGTGGCGAGGGATGAAGCGCTTGGAAGGGTGCAGAGGCTCAGTGAGATTACGGGGCTGCTAAGCAAGGGGAATAAGAAGGCGACAGGAATATAGCCCCGGTGCATGCAAAGTCAAAAATATATATATATATATATATATAGTGGGACAAACTGCACATTTGTCAGGAATCCCCGAAAATAGGAGGGTCCCTCCCGCCTCCCCGCTCCTTCCGTCCCGGCCGGGGCGCCCGAGGCGGCGGCGCGGCCGTGGCTCGCGCGCCCCCTGGCGGGCAGGGAGGCGGTAACGGCCGCGGCCGGCGGCGCCGCACGCCTGGGCCGCCATTTTAAAGGCTCTCGCGGCGCCCTCGAGCTGCGCCCCGCGGAGGCCTGGCCGCCCTCAAAGAAATATAGAGATACATGAGTGAAAGCACCCCATGGATCCGTGGACGTGGCGCCCGCCTGGCCCCTGGTCGCCAGGAGCGTTTGTGGACAGTAAGAGGCCTGGCAGCACCACATGTGCCCCAAGCTCCGTCATGGCCACTCATTAACACTTCCCACCCACAAGTGGGGAAGGTGGCCACGAGCTGTGAGGGCGGCACAGGCTTCAAAGCTGGCGCGACGCAGAGTTTAAACACAGAGGCAGGAGGCATCTGTGTGTCTCTTGCCCTTCCCACAGCCAGGAAGCAGCAGCGCTCGTTGCCCCTCACCAACATCCAGCCTGTCCCCAAGGGGGACAGGACCAACATGGAGTCTGGGGGTGCCCCCTGTTGAGTGTAACAGCACTAAAATGCTGTTTAACAGCCAGGCCCTTTGCACAGCAGCTTGGCGCCGTGCCATGAGTAGCCATGCTATTAGCACCTTCTTCCTTTTTAAATGCAATCAAAGGGTGCTTGCACATGTGTTTAGTGGAATACGGTTTTTTTTTTTTTTTTTTTGACTGCAGTGAGGATGGCTTTCATCTGCAGCCAGCAAAGGGCACAGTGTGGAGGTCGGCCGCTTCAGACCCAGCTCCAGCTGCCAGGCCGTGGTTTCCACTGGAGGCAGCGGCTTTGGCCAGAGCCGCCCCGAGGGCGGCCGGGACCCCTGCAAGGCCCTGCCTGGGCGCTGCCGCCGGCTCGTGACCGCGGCCGGTGAGAGCTCAGCCCCTGTCCACCGAGGAAGGGCTGGGCTGGTGTCGTGCAGCCATACGTGCGCGTGCCCAGAGAGTTAATTTGTAATTTGGCTCCTCAATAAATCAAGGCAGAAGCCCCTATAAATCCTGCTTCTCAGTGAGAAAGTAGAAGGCCACGAACCATGTCGTTTGGTGAACGGGACTATTTTTCTTTTCAGTGGCAAGAGCACATCGGTGACAGTCGGTGCTGTGCTGGGTCAGGCCTTCACCGTCTGCTAAGTTAATACCAACAAGTCCTTCATCTAAAGGGCAGATATTAACAGTAGGGTCCCTCTTGCCCTTTTTCTGCTTTCTTCCCTCCTGTTTGAATAGCAATAGCCTCTAAAGGATCCACACTAATTAGTTGCTATTACACTTCTTGGGTGGCTGGAAGAACACACTGCCTTTGACCTCATGCTTTGCAAGGCACCTTAACAGCTTATTACAGCTATTGCATGGCAGAGATGGCTTATTTTATAGTTACTTTCAAAGAGCCATTCCTTAGTGCTGAAAAATAATCTAAGACTAATGTAGAGTCTCTCCAGAAGACTGCTGTTAAACTGTCTATAACCAAGTGTCCAAACACTGCACAAAGCTGTTTCATTTGCTTAACATCGACTCACTAGCAATTAATATGCCTGACATAGCAGTACACTACAAGGCCCATAAAATCTGTAGCAGTAGGGGAGTGAAATGATTATAACATTTTTTTTCTTTTTTTCAATAATACCAGACTACAGTTTGGGCACTGTAATCTTTTCAAAGCGAGAAGCTGAGCGGCATCAGAACAGCTGTTGTTTACTGAAGCAATAATTAGCAATGAACCAGGCAAATACCTGCCACCTTCTACAGCAGCTCAACGGTCACTTGTGCCCTGCGCCAGGAAGCCGAGAGGCTGCACATGCAGACTATATTTAATAATAATGATTTTTAAAAAACTCTCTTAAAAAACTTCTTTTTTAAAATGAAATAATTCAAATGGCAGCATCAAACAGCCTTATACATGCTTAGGTGTGCAAGTAATCCCCCTGAAGCCAAAGTGCGTTAGAAGGCACAGACTTCGGCTCGTGGCAGTTCCCCATGCAGCGGTTTTCAGCCAGCGAGTGACCACGCTGTACATGAGGTGTGAGGCACAGTCCTGCTGAACGGGCTCTGCGCCCGCTCGTGGGAATGAGCACTCTGCTGGAGCGCGGAGCCCAAAGCCATTTGCTGTGTCGTCAAGTTGCCTGGCCTTGCCAGGCTTTCCAAGCTTATTTCAGAGCAGCAATAAGAGGGAAGATGATTGCAGATATCAAGGAAGCAAAAAGGCAGCCATGGCCAGTGTTGAATTGAAGCTACTGATCTCATGCCCTCACGGAGGCCTCGCAGCCTCTGTGTTTCCACGAGGGTGGGGTGGCTCCAGCAGCCAGCAAGGTGTCTCCAAGCAGCCACCCCTTTATTGACTGCTGGCACTTGGCTGGGACATACGAAATCACAGCCAAGGATCTGAGCCTCAGTGTTTTGTATTTACAGTTCACGCACTGACTGATTGCTTACTGGCATCACTGGTGTAAGTAGTGACTGGTAGGAGCGCTGGGCTTAAACCCCACATCCCAGCTAAGGCTCAGAAGTCAAGGTACAACGTGGTGCTGTAACTAAACCGTTCTCATGGCTAGCTGCTGCCAAAGGAATAGTCCTGTGCTTTTCTCCCACTTGCTCCCAGCCAAAACTTCTCGTCACTTTTCTTAAGCCAGCATTTGGTATCTTTTCCTGTCACAAACTACTTTTTAGAAGTCCCAAATTCACAGAAGAATAACCCCGCCCTCCTCTCCGAGATTAATTTTCCATAGACTTAACTCTCTGATATGCCTTAAGGCAGCCCAAGTGAGAGGTTAGGAACATGCAGCCAGGCTTGATGGAAGGGGAGCCGGTTTAAGTGGCCATCCCACAACAGTTTCAGTCTGCTGCTCCCTATATGTGGCCCCATCCATATGTCATCACTTAATTGAACACAAAATAGCTGTAACTCACGACTGAGAAAACCACGCCATATAATGGTGCTTGTAGCCTGGAGCTGTCTCCACCTGGGATGTTGGAAGCCGAAGTTCAAGCCTCGGGGCTGCCCGGCCTTGGGTGCTCACAGGGCGAGCAGAACGTGCCGCAGGCCGCCAGCCGCTGCTGCAGAGGGTCCCTCAGCTGCCGAGAACTGCCTGCCAGAACCCATAGGTGCATTTCCACTAACAGCTGTCAAATCAGAGAGTCCTGACACGAGAGAAAACATTTTGACAGAAGATTTCCGGACCAGCCCAACATGATAAGCCAGCAACTGACTTATCTCATTACACCTGTAGTGTCTTACAGCTCCCTTTTCTGACTGTTCAAGTTGTCCTTGGGAGATGGAGCTCTGATGTTAGAGACACAGGGATCCTGGACAGTCAGTTATGAGAATGAAGAGCTTCAGTTACCTAAAATGTAACCTAGGAGTTAGTTACATTTTTCATATTATCGAGGACTCTGTCAGCTATCATTCCGTCATTGGCAGCCCAACTGGAGTCGCTGGGCAAGTCAGTGAAAAAGCAGGAAATGCAGGAGAACGGTCTAGTTAGTTACACTGGCTGAGCGCAAGGAAGTGAGAAATGGCAAACAGTGAGCATGATTTTAAGTGAAGCCTTCCAATTTTAGATTACAGGAATTTAACTGTCCTTTCAGTGACCTTTACCAAGCCAGAGCTGCAACTAAGGGAGCTCAGTCATTTTAAAATAAACATGGTGTTATTTACATAAATGTAAATAAAATCAAGTCACAGCAGGCCATACCTTTCAGGTCTATTAAGACATACCCCATGCGGTGTTGTGAGGCGGAAGGTCAAATGATTGTAACAACCCAAGAAATTCAATAATGCCCTCAAAGTAGCTGGCATGAAGTATTATTAAGCAAAAGTCTAACATATCTAAAAGTAGAAAGCATTTGCATTTCCTCGTTCATGTTGACATATGCATAAATCACTGCAACTCAGTAAAGAAGCACCATTTGTTTTCCCAAGCCCCCCCCCCCCTTTTTTTTTCTCAGAGCAAACAAGAAACATTCAACAAAAATGCTAAGGATGTGACATGAGCTGACAAAAAAGGGAGACGTGGAGCTGACAGCCCGCAGTTAGGAGATGCTAGTGGGCTCGGATCTTGCATCCCACATACTGCATCACATCACACCATGCCCTAGCCCACCAGAACAGGCAGCCACCAGAGCTCAAATAAAAGAGTATCTACATGTGGAAGATGCAAGTTTTAATTGTACTGCTGGAATTGAAGAGATAAAAGCCCCCTCCTAGAAACACAAGTTCAGCTGCAATGACTAATGGGATTTGTAAACCTTTGATGAAAACACGGAGCAGAAGCACTATTCCGACTGCTGCTGTGGTGCGCGTACCCAGTCTACACGTGCCACTGTGTGTCACACGCACGAGGAACCCATATCCCAGCAAGGGGGACGCAGGCGGCCTTGAGCCCGAGGGAACTGGCTCAGGGCCCAAACAGGAGAGGGAAAGCAAAATGGAAGACCCAAAAAGAAATCCTGCACATGAAAATTGATTAAATGAAACAAACTTTTCCTCACCGGTAGCAGGGACAGGAGCAGGAGGAAAGCCCTGCGTGTCGCTGTGGCACAACAGCACCAAGAGCAGGGCAGGGACAGGGCTTGAGGCCCAGCTCCTGCAAGCGCATGTGCCACCCAGAGCCTCCTCTCCACCACTGCCCCTCAGGCGCTGCCTTTTCACCCTAAAGTGCCACCCCATGTCTGAAGAAGAGGCCCAGGCTCAAGATGATGGATTTCTGAGCGGGCAGGGGCTGCCCGCACTTTTTAGCTGGAATCACAAAATACCATTTGTCATTGCCAAACAACGCCGGGCCCCAGCGGGAGAGAAGCGGGGGCCGTCTTCCCAGCTCCAGGCTCCCAAGCTCTACCCTTGAGTGCTTTCCAAATGCTTGAGAAGACCTTGAGAACAGACCTCGCGCTAGCAGCGAACAAATCCTGCTAATGGCGTCTGGACAGTCTGCGTGCCCAGATAGAGCACTTACTGCCTCCGTGGACAGAGAAGCACCACATAAGAGCTTTCCTCCCATTTCCTTTTGGCCATATCCTCTCGCTATTCTGCTGGGGAAAGTCAAGGTGAAACTGTTCACTCTTCCCCCTCCTGAACGTGTGTAATAAATAGCTCCAGAACAGTGTCTAGGGTGAGTATCAGCCGAGGCGTAAGTGGAAAGTTTCCCAGGGTGAAACTGTACAATTACCGGCCCGCTGCTCACGGCTCCTGTGAGGCAGCCCGGCCTCAGAAGCAGCAGCCATGGGCTCAGAAGCGAGTCCAGGCCCCTGCCGAGGCTGCCGGCCTGGCAGTGCCTCACACCGCAGGGGAGAGCAACCGAGGCGCTTAATAAAGCTCAGCCCTTTTGAAACATGCGTCCCCGAAGAGCTTGTAACATTTTAAAAATACAAGTTTCTAACTCTGTTTTGCAGAGAGATGATAAGAGTTGCAGGCAACAGCAGGCCAGAAGCAAAATGAAGAAACAAACCCCAGGCCTCCAAGTTTCTACAGGTCTGATGGTGGGAGCAGTCTGCTGTCATGGGAATCTTCTCTTTATGATAGTTTATGATCGTTTTTCCACAAAGGCACTGACATTTTACTACTAGTTTTAAAAACACATTAACGGCAGTGGAAGATTTAAGCGCTGCTGTAACTGAGATAGGAACAAGAGTCTCAAATGTTACCCTGTATCACAGCTGCCTCTGACTAAGCATTCAAACGAGTTTCCAGTTTAGAAGCATTACAGTCTGGCATGACTTAAGCCATTCAGCAGATGCTCTCAGGAAGTTTTGCACTTGTGAGAGATTCTCTAGAGAAGAAAGGATAACAATATCTCCTTCTGATTAAAGCACAGCTTAGCATGATGCTTGAACACCACTGGGTGCATCCTGCACTGCTCCCTCTCATCAGCGCTGTGTTGAGCATTCGGAAGAAATGTTTTGCTTGTCCTGGTAGTTAGATGAAGGCTGAGGAGTTTGGGATGTTAGATGGTTCTTTACAGCTCCTGCAGCCAGCTGAGGCAGCGCAGACAGACCCTGCTCCCGAAGAGTGGCTCCTGCTCTGCACCTCCAGTCCCAAGGCTACAAAGAGCCTCTAGTTTCCCCCAGCACTGGCTGTTGGAGTGGCCAGGGGAGCTCTCAGCTGTCAGCAGCTCTCAGAGCTTGCAGTAAGTGGCTGGGGAAGCCCCAAGCCAAATTTTCCTGTCAGTGTTGAGTGCGCTGCCACACTTACGGCTCTGCCATCGCAAACGGTGCCAAGCGCTGCTCTCCTCCAGCAGGCGGCCAGGCTCCTAACGCTTATGAACAGCTTGTTGCAAATCCATTCAAACGTGTTGTAAAAAGAAATGACTGGGCTTCTGTATTTTAAGCATCAGGTGCGATTTCACCACCAAAGTCTCCCTGTCCTCTAGTAAACATCCGTAACAGTCTGCTTTCATTCTTCCATTAAAAAAGTGGCCGTCCTGCAATCTTTATAGCAACAGGAACCTGTGCCATGTCCTGGTCTGCCCTGTGGTTATCATGAGTCCAGCCAGGATCCCTACGTGTCCCAGCAAGGCTGGCATCCTGAGTGGCTTGGGGACCTGTGAGCAGCCTGCCTGTGTGTTCATTTAATAGTCTGCTAGGAGAGCAAACCTCAGTGAAGCTTAGATGTTTATTTTATTAGCACAGGTTTTCCCACCATTTCTCTGAGGAGAAAGGGAAGTTTCTTCCCCACAAGTGCAGCCATTCAGAGCAAGCAGTAAGAAACATGAAAACTGCAGCCACTGTTTAACAAGGATAATGATATGCACATGAGAAGCCAGGAGGAAGTGTTTATATACAGTGAAACTCATAGGGACATCAGAGCCTGACACCTAATGCAGGGAGGGCCAGTGGAGATCCCAGAGATCACACCGGGAATCTCTGCACTCTGCTGCCTCTTGCCAGTGGCCTTTGGTGTAGTTTTCCCTATGTTCGTACAGTAGCTATTCATTGTTGGGTAATTATCTTGTTTTATTTTTCTATTTATTTATTGAGTAAATCAAACTAATAAAATCCAGCCTGCGATTACCATGGGAACACTCCAACAAGGACAGATGCAGTGCATAGCTGCAAGGAAAGAAAGCAGGCTTCAACTTTATTAAATTATACACAAAGCAATCAATACAGCTTAACACAAACAGCCCTTGCAGGCTCTGCAGCAACCACCCAGAAGGCTCAACCAGTAACTTCAGTGCCCTTTACAACATCAAACCTTAACAACCACCATGCCAACTTTCTATAGGGGCACATGCTCCAGGACAGCATTTCTTGCTCTTCTTTTGTATCCTTGTACAGGAAGTCCCAGAAATTTTTCAGTCCGCTCTTCTATTCAATAGACAATCCATCTGTTTGTTCCCCTTCCCTAAATCCAGAGGATGCATGTTAAATTCTTGCTCTGGCTATCCCAGAGTTTGCACTGAAAACTCAGTCCTGCTTATAACAATATATTTAGGCAATTTCAATTGCGTTTCTGAAAGCAGAAATCAAACCAGCTGTAAGCAAATCTAAATTATTGTTTAGCTTAACTTGGTCTTTGTGTCTGCAAAGACTGATGACCAGAGACAGGAAAATAGAAAGAGAAGAGATTAAAGCTATAAAGGCCGTGTATAGTTCATAGCACTCTTTCTCCTTCATTTCCTCACATTCAAGGTAACGCCACTCAGAAAGGCTCAACAAGAAGAATTACACGCACGTAAAAGGGAGTCTCATCGCTCCGGCCCCCGGCATCTCGGGCAGTAAGGGCCGATTTCCTGGGCACTGCGGGCAGAGAACGACCAGGCAGAACCCAGCGCCGTGAGTACCTGGGCTGGGGAGCGCCTGGCGCTGGCTCCCTGTGCGCAGGCCCCCTTCCCAAACCAGTCGAAAGATCTCTCGTCTTTAATCTCCAGTCCTCTTCTGATGACAGTTGATCAGCAATCGGAACCTCTGCTGGGCAGTCCTCAGCAGAAGATGCCGCAGATTCACTTGGCTCTGCCTGTATGTCCTTTGCCTACCCCTGGGACCAGTTACCATCCCATTTCCAGCAGCAGCCAACTTCTCCCTCCCACTTTCTGGGGCCAGAAAGATGTCCCTGCGCTGCCTGGGAGAGCTGCAGCACTGACGATGTGGCTCTGAAAGGGGCAGGCCCCCCTCTGCCCCCTTCCCACCACTGAAGGCCCCAGCAGAGTAATGGCTCATGTAGCCGCCGGGAGGAGCAAAGCTCCGCTCGGCCCCAGCTGTCTTTGCTGCAGCTACTCTCCCTGTTAGCAATCCCAGATGGTTTTAATGATTTTGTTCCCTTCTCCTGCACATGTGAATGTGCACAGATCCATTTGTATAACCCTCCCTCCGCTACAGGAACTGTGGACTCTTTTTATTTAATGCAAATGATTGTCTTGTGTGGTTCTGTTGCATTTCTCAGCATCGTGTGCTGAGAACGGTTCTCGGTCCCCAGAGTGATTGTCCCATTGCTGCCATGCAAGGAAAGCTTGTGATGAGGAGGCATTGAAATAATATTTTAATTAATAAAAAAGGCAATTCTGACCTGAAAAGGGTTTCTGTTCTGTTATTTCTGCTTGGAGCTTTCTGGATGGAGGTGAACACTGAGGGAGGCACTTGGACAGTTACAACCACCACTTTCTATTCCAGCCTGATTCTGGTGTTGTTAGTCTTTCTTTTCCTCTAGTATGAAGTCTTTAAGCAAAGACTTAAGAAAAATGTCATTATTGCTAAGAAGATCTTGTTTGTTCTCCACTGAAATGTGCAAGCACACCGTTACAGACAAATTGAGCATTGCATGATTTAACTTTACCATACTGTTAAGTTATTGCAACAGCTTTATTTTTGTCTCTTCTGCTCAGATTTAATTAATTCACCGTAACAAGTCAATTGTTTCCTTTCTGCTTAACCCTCTAAGGTATATTTCAATATTTCTTTCCTGAGGCTGAATTAGGTGTGAGTGATGTTAGAAAAAGAAAGCACCAACAGAGCAGAGTCTTGGTTCACCTTATTTTGTTGTTGCTAACCTATGCATGATAGCTGGCTGGCCATAATGAAGATGCTGCAGTTCTCTAAATGAAAGACACTTCTAATTTAAGCATAAGATTTAGAAAATAGTATTTTTTATAAGGAAGTATTTTGTAACAGGCTGTACAAAGATTGGTATCATTTAGGTTGTTAAAATTAATGTTCAAGATAAAATACAGATATTTATTTTGCCACAAAATAAAGGTAATAAAATGCCACTGTAGCATCATTGACGCCTATGTGCAAGGTACATGTTTTTAATGCCCATTAGGCAGCTGTTGCCCGCGAGGAAGACGCCCTGCGCTGGTACCGGTGGAGGTGCTGACTCCTTGCGTCCCCTGCACACTGAGGAGACCCTGGAGACCCCTTCTGCAAAGCAACTCCTGGCTGAGCCCAAAGAGTAAAAAAGGCAGCGCTCAAACATTGTCGAGTGTGAGGAAGCCTATCTGGAACCTGCCCGCACGCTCAGCCTCAGCCTGGAACAAGAGCCGAGCGCCGAGGAGCCTCGAACACGGTGAGTCCACAGCGGCCCCGATCCCGGAGCTCAGGGCCGTTTCCAGGCAGGGAGGGGCTGGCGGCCCGCGGGCTGCTGGGCACGCGGCCACGCTCTGCTCCCGCGCCTCAAGCACTTGCTTTAATGGGCTGCAGCTCCTGGGAGAGCGTTTGACTTTTGCTCATGTCTGTGCAGCTCTCATAGTGCTGACCACGCACGAGGCCGAAGCTGTCAACAGTCTGCTTCCAGTGCTCTTGCAAGCAAAGAAAAGAGAAGTGACATCCGATCTGTTGAGAGAAGATGGGGAGGAGGTTGTTTTAAAAATATTAAGCAAAAAAAAGGTCTGTATGGAATCGATATTGCAATCAATACCTTTTGCCCCTTTGGAAAGCACAGCTTAGTCTAAAATGCAGATTTCCCCTTCTCTGTTGCAGTAACTATCCATTAAAAAGACTAGAACTTACTTTGCCAAGACCGCATTGTCAGTAAGTGTTTTGAAGCTGTGCAATAATGATTATCATGCAGTATTGCATTTTAATAATTCAAATAAGCCATGGAACATTATGATCTCTACAGCTAAGTAAATTCTTTGTAGCAACTCCAGCCTTGGAAAGCATCATCCATTTGCAGCAGAATTATCTCTTTGCGGGAGGACCATTTGAACAACACTGTCCTCAAAAAACAGCAGCTCTGGTTTGCAAAGATCATTATCACGTGAGAGATGCAGAAAGCAATGAAACCTGCTGCTGCTTGCTGTATCACAAGGCCGGGGCAAGCAAGAATATACTTTTGTATTTATTGTGCATTCAGCTTTCCTCTTCTTCTTTGGTCATTAAAATTTGGAGCTGGAATGCTGACAGTGCCGACAAGAAACACATGACTATTCGGAGAGGACTGTCACTGGCACCTCTGATTTTTTTTAATGGCCCTATATGAACCGGGTTTGATCCCAGACAGCAAGAGCTGCAGGAGTTACTGCCGCGAGATACTACCATGAGGACATGGCCATGAGCCACTTCTTTCATCCAAGAGCCAAACTGTGCAGTATTTGTTGTGGCAGAGATGGGAAGGAGGAGATGGGAGTCTCTTTGAAGAGCAGCACAGATGGTCTGTGAGAGAGACCTCGTAACGGGGACTACCAAAAGGAGTGGGTGAGGGATGGAAGCTAGAAAGGCCCAGAGCCTGGGGAGACGGAATGTGACCGGCCTGCAGGCAGGAGCGGAGCCTGCCCTCCCCTCCTGCCACCCAAGCAGCTCCCCCAAGCCAGGGCACTGCTCGAGTACAGGGGATATAGTTACCCGGGGGGCTGGTACGGGGGCAGGAGAGCTAGAAAACACAGAGCAGGGTTTACTGCTTAGAGCTCTCACACCCGGAGGTCACCCTTTTAAAAATAGCACTTAGTGTTGTTGAAGTGGACTAACGTAGCCTACAAATCTGTAGCTCTCAGTAGTTGCTGGGAGTTTTACAACCTGCTTAAAAGTCATCAGGATTCCACTTACCATTTTGTCCTGAACAGCCCTCTGGTGGCCATTGTGCTGTAGGTGGCAACAGAAGTACAAATTCCCCCCAAATTAAAAGTTTTCTCTTGATGAATATGAGAATGCAGAGGCCCATTTCTATATTCCCTATACATAAAAACAAAAACAACAACAAAAAAAAACCTTGCATATATGCTTTGGACAATGCTACACCAGAAGTTTGGTATGACACCTGTCCTGGTACAAGCAGCTCCTCCCGTTTTGTACTTGGTTTGCTACAGCCCTCCATAGACAGGATTAGATGGACTATTACCAGAACTAAAGTCATTAAGGAATCACTAGAAATGAAAGATGTTCCTAGCTGTTAAAGTGCAACAAAATTACTAAAGAGGAAATGGGTGAAGGAAATGGGTAGCTACGATAAATTAGTACCTAGTCAAGCTCTCAATCTAAACAGTTTTTTATTTATAGCAGAGAACTGAAAAGGCCAATATTTCTCATGCAGATTTACATAAATACGTTCTTTACATGTCTGTTGGGTCAAACAGTGCCCTACAGACACACTTCTGAGAAGCCCAAGGAACCCGTGCTTGCAGGGAACGTGCTGCTCTGACAAACAGCACAGTCAAAAGTGCTCTATAACAAGTAGAAAATTTGCATTTCCATTAGTGAGGCCTTTGTCAAATGAAATCCCTGAAGGCAATGAAGAATGTGTGCAGGAGGAAAACGCAGTGTATTAATTTACAAAAAAAAAAAAAATCACTCTGTAGTTCAATGAAATGTAAGAGTTAAGATAAAAGGCAGAAGGGTGGGATTTACATCGAGGAGGGCTGCGCAGTGAAGGGGCAGAAGCTGACGTGGGCTTTTGCCACAGGACAGCCCAGGAGGGACGTGCTCTTGTGTCATCCACTCGCTGGTAACTTGGCAAGGACCCGCTGCTTCGTCCCCATTCAAAATTAGCAGCTGCTCAAGAAACGCCGTGAAGACCCACTGAGTTAGGGCACGAGGTTCAAACGGAGCTTGCGTGTAAGGCAGTCTGCTCCTCTGGAAAAAAATCTGTCCTAGATGCTCAACTATTTGAAAAATAAGCCTGCGTTTTTTCTTTCTTTCTTTTTTATTCTATGAAAACATAAATACACTTTAAAGCATAGTGATTAATCCTTTTAGCTGAAGTCTTACAGAAATTAATGAAATGACTTTGCAAAGATTTTGTCACTAATGAGATTGCTGGTTTTTTTTTTTTTTCTAACCCCTGCCTTTAATGGATGCAATGGTTATCTGTAACTAACAGATCATCCGTGCAATTATGGCTAAAACAAGATACTACTTAATGTGAACAAAAACATCAGAAACATCCCTAAAAGTTGAATTTGACGAACCTGTGGAATGCTAATATTATCACAGCTAACCCTAGTGGTTTTACGATGTCCTTTCCACACTGTTACCCCTGCCTTTCGGCGCAGAGTTACACACCTTTTTGGTTGTACTTGTCGTAGCTCTTGCCAACATTTATTTTAGCTTTTGTACATTGCTGTATCTGTACAACACCAACAGTTTGCCTGGATTTCTACATTCAGATATGAAAATCTGAATGTAGAATATTTCTGCATTTCCGTGCACTGTCAGTAGCCTTCGGAGCGCCTGCATTCTCCTCATCTAGTCAGCGAATGAAAATAAACCTCTGTCATCATGAAGCCTTTTCAAGAACAGCCCAAGTATTTACAGACTCCTCTTCATAAAAAACTCTCACTCACAGGTTAATTCTATTGATCATAGCTCAGACAAGACAACTATAAAGTAAAATTAGAGTAATTTTTGGATAGCTGTTCTACTTATTTATTCCTCCTCCTTTACGCAGTCATGTCGTCCTGCCACATGCCCCAGTTCGATGTGTCGTGCTTGTAAACTACTCCATCAAAAGAAAAGCTTGACCCTGATCAAAATAGCCGTATTAAAACAAAAGTTATGAGTCAGCTATGTCCAAAAGCCTAAGCCTTAACAGCATCTTCCCTTTCAGTGACATTTGTGCTCTTAAATCATTTCAGAGCTTTCATAAAGCCTTCCCAGGAGTAAATAAAAAGGTTTTGTGACGCTCCCTGACAATCCCGGCAGTGCAGGCAAGATGCCCACAGTGACGCTGGTGCCTTCACACATGGAGAAGTGTCCCGGGGGTGCATGGGGGAGCAGGGGGAGCACCCATGCTGGGTACTGCCTCACAGCGCAGCTGGTCAGAAATCAGCTCCGCTGTGCTCATACAGAATGCTTATATAGGTGCTTATATAGATTTTCTGCAGGTTCTAGTAAGCGTTACTTTCTAGTTTGGCCTCTTTCTGCCTCTGTTCTTGCTTGTCCCTGTCTCACTAACTTTATTGCTGGCAAAGTTTTTCTGCATTTCTTTTTTTTTCCCTCTCCCCTTTTCATAAAGCAATAAATATTATTCAATTCAACAAATGCATACAAATGGTTTCCATTAGAATTTTAATCTGTTCTCAAAATGAAAGGAAAGCTTTGTATAAATCTTTTTAAATTACCAGAACATAAATTCAGACAGGGACATCTCCACCTAGGCTGAGCTGGGGAGTTCACAGCCTGCTGTCCTCGTTCATAAATTAATTGAGGTCTCTGGCTGCTGTAAATGAACAGTGCATCCTGCAAAAGATCATATCTGTCAAGATTGCAGATTGCTTTCTATCAGAGTTTGCAAAAGTCAGAGCTCACAATGCTTTCATTATGTCTATGAGTCTGGCTTCCCAACTGGAAAGAAATGTGCGTTTTGTTCTGTTGGGCCAAGATTTACAGAAAGCAATTTTCCTCCATGCTCCAGCTATGACAAACCTACTGAAAAATGTCATTTCACGACTTCTTTCATTCAGTCACCTTTTTACTGACAAATATATATTCTTTCTGCTCCATGTGTACACACCAACTGTGACATTTAATGGCCAAGGAAGGTTAATCACAGGTGAGTGCATATCCCTCCTGGATATTGCCGGTTTTACCGCATTCACTGCCGCTTCTCCGCTATAAAGTAAGCATGGCTTTAGCTGGTGCACACAACTACCTATTTTATACAAGAAATTTATAAATTTTTTAAAAGGCTCCCTACGATTCCAAGCACCATCTAGCATACCTGTGAATGCCTCTCAGATGTGTTAAATTATGCTAGGGTTAGGACAGAGCACGAGGAGTCAGAGGCAAGGCAGAGAGCTGATGAGTTCATGCAACATTTTGGTTCTTCCTCTCTGACTTTGCACTTTGAGTCGCAGGCCTGGCCTAAGCCTTCAGTGTAAGGCCCTGCAGCAGCTCTCAGGAAACACTGCGGAGATTCACCGGTGTTGGCAGCCGCGGAGCGTCCTGGTGAGCTCCGCACACGAAGCACTGGGGAGGCCGGGCTGCAGGGGCATACTGCGGCATTCTGCTCTGTAAATACACACACAGCCTTGTGAAGAATGCAGATTATTTACGTGCTAAAAGTTAACGGCCTCTTAATCTCTATTTAAAGGCTTCTCCCTTAGCCTAATAATGCCAAGCAGTTATGGTCCATGAAACAAAGGTGGCTGCCAGCCACAAGAGCCAAGTATGTGCTAGAAATTAATTATTTACTTGGCAGGCTCAGCAGTCACTTTGCTATCAAAGCAATTGGGGCAATTTAGCTGCTTTATTAAATACTCAGCCATTCTGACCTGTATCGCACAGGTGACATTTGGCACCCCCGTGTCATGGTGCCGCCTCTTCCCACTGAGTCACAAGCACCATGCTGTCAAACTCCTCTCCAGGAAAAGCACTTGCAGGTGCAAACATCAGCAGTTGTCCTGGTAGTCTAGTTTAGAAACCGTTTAAAATAAGTATTTTAAATGTTCAAGTGCTCTGTGCTGGGCTAGCACTACAGGAGGGACATTTCAGATTGGAAGTTCTTATGACAGCAGATTGCAGACTCCTGAAGATGTGGATTGCAGTGGAAACCCTGGGAACACATTCACCATAGCAGGGACAAGTCAATACAGTAATTCCTCTTAAACAAATACTCGTGCCAATACCTTCTGTGTTGTATCAGTCCATGCATGTTGTATCAGCCCAGTCCTGCAGTATATTAGCATACAGGTACCAACATCACTCCTCTTCACTGAGTAGCAGCAGAAGACAATAAAAGCCCTCAAACATCTGTTTGTTTGGAACACAAATGAAATTGCAGAGATTACCCTCCTACGCTGGGCTGGTTGCCAGAGCTGCACGCTGCCATCATTGGTTATTGTGAAGCTAGCAGAATTCCTCCAAATTCTTGATTTTTTTATCCTTTCCTTAAATGTTCTTCTTCTAACTGCAGTCCTTTGGGCAGAGTAGTTCCTCTCTATAACTTCAAATATTTAATGACATCTCTGTGTCATTTTTGGCAGTATTCAAAGAGGTTATGTATTTGAAGCTTTCCCTTTATGTCCTTTCACAAGTTATGCTTGTTTTTTAAAGCTACTGCATCCCCTTGCAAACTCAGCCACAGTAGGCTACTCACCAACCCTTCCACTGTATGCTGTCTTTCCCCAAACTTCCTTCTCAAGGGATTTCTGTGTTTCGGATGAGTTTTCCCCATCTGTGCTAATTTTCTCTTCCCTCCTGTGTTCCAAGGGCAGCCAGCAGGAGAGCGGTTCAGGAGCCCTGCTCTGCACCCAGACTGGGGAGCAATTACCTGGGTGAGTCTGGAGAGAGACTCAGGCAGCCCGAAAAGATGATCATTCACGCTGTGAAGTCTAGCACCACGAATACAATGTCTTCCTCAGACAAATGAGGGCAGAATCTCTCATGCTTTGGCCACATTGCCTTTATGTACCCCCGTAGCTGGTAAATGCTTGACCTGGACTTGTCCACAAGCTAAAATAGGAAGGAAAATAATAAAAAAAAAGAGATTCAGTGACTCTCTTTTCCCTTTTCTCCCTTTTTTATACTAATGATCAGCTGTGAATATCTTTTCCCTGTCATTTTCCTTCAGGTGACTAAGGTCCATCCTAAATAGACTATATCAAACAGTATCTCGAGACAACCAACCATTATGCAGGATATAAACCCATCATTAATTGCCTGAGTTTACAGGAAAATTATCTTTGCAATATGCTGCTATATTCTTGTTCCTTGAATCTTTTTTTTTTTTAAGCACTGATTGGAAGCCTACAACGCTGACCCCCCTGCTAGAAATAGTGTATCTGGCCAAATGGACCATAGGTGTATGTTTGTTATTAAATTGCAGATAGACCCAGCATTCCAGGCAACTCCCCTAATGAAATTTGCCCACCAAATGGATCAAAATCCTGTCAGCTCAAATGACTGGCGTCAGGCCCTCTTTGTTCATGTAGTACCTTGGTTTTCAGCAACAGTGTCAGAGTGTTTTCCAGATTTGCAACCAAGGATCCAGTGATCATGATATGGAGGTAATTACAGTTTTATCTATGAGGCAACAATTTTGTTCTTCTATCAGTTATTTTGATGCTAGTTTAGAGCTGAATGTGTATGACTATCAATCACAACGCTTAAGGCCCTGTTATACACATACATGAAAGAGAACTTGCTCACACCAACTGGTGCAAGTGCTTGTGTCCTCTAAGCGTTTTCAGAAAATAATAAAGGAAGTGATTTGAGGATCCTGACTACCAAAACTGGAATAATGAAGGCAATGTGCTCTCTGTGTGAGTCAAGAGGGTGTTAGAGGGATTCTTTGTCAGAAAATCGCATTTGCTTACTGCAATTTCCCGCTGCTGTAGCATGAGGTGCTGTAACACTGTGTACTTCACTTACATCTGTAGTTTTCAAGGGAAAAAGAAGATAGGAAGTCCATTTTAGTAAATTATGCTCCATCCCTGCCTGCCCAGGCACACAAATGGAAGCACAGTCCCATTCCAGGAGCCTGCATTAAGATGTGCTTGCAGCAGGTCAGCAGGCAGGTGTTCATATTGGTGCAGATAAATGCCAAAATCAGGAAATACAAAGACTACAGAAAGAGAGGTCTGTTCAATATTGTGCTGTTCTCATCTAAGAGCAGAAAAAAAGACAGGGGTTTAGTGCGTTATGGAGGCAGCATGGGCAGGCAGCTTATGAAGGCATCTGACACTGAGGACTACACCAAATCACCTGTGTCCAGCCCCTAGCAAGCAATTCATCTCTCTCCCAGCCTAGCATTTAAATGAAAGATACCTGCTCTTCCTCGGCTATTGAATTGTGTTCTGACAATAAAGTTAAATTACACGAGGAGAATCTAAAATATTTCATCACAAAATCAATGTGATGAACTTCCCTTTCTTCATCATAACTTACATACACACACACTGATCTATGAAAGTTTTAGTTCAGTAAGAACACAATTTCAAAAAGCTACTGCTGCCTCAAGGAAAATACTGAAATGTATTCTAAGACAGAAATAATTCTATTTATCAATCATTTTTCTTCCTCACCTCTTTGCTGTTTAGGATATTTGCATGAAAATGGGATCTTTATTTCCCAAGAGTTCATCAGCTGCTACTGCTGTGATATAATTTCCATGGATACCAATTGTATGTGATGTTGCAAGCACACGACTAAAGGATAAGGAAGACAGATACCAACTAGATGCTTTATTCTGTGGCTGTGCATTTGGGCACCTCCACAAATAAAGCCTAGAGCTTCGTCTAATCGATTCATCACTCCCACATAAATAACCCACTCAGTCCTTTTTTCCTTCCAGGCTCTCTTTGCAGAAATGGTCCAGCTTATTTAAATGTATTCAGTTTTTCTAATATCAACCACTCCTCAATGAGAATAGGACTCAGGGCTTCAGAGAGTGACAGAAACAAAAGCCATTTTAATTTGCAATTTTTTAAGCTTCAACTTGATAATTTAGAACACTAAATTGTAAACTTCTCCATTAAAAGAAAAACAATCTTGGAAAGGTATTGCTTTACAATAGCAAGTCTCTCCAAGCGGAGAGACTATGTGGAAGAATCAAAGATAAAATAGAAATTTCCCTAGTAAGGAGAGAGAATGCCAAGTTGCAAAACATATTTGTTACATCTGGAGCTATAGCAATTTAATGCAATGTGCATTTCATATTCATGTTGGTAAATATATATATATATATATATAATATATGGCCTTTGGTTTACAGACATCACAGAAACACAGAATGGTTGAGGTTGGAAGGCACCTCTAGAGATCATCTAGGCCAACCCCCCTGCTCCAGCAGGGACACCCAGAGCATGTGGCATAGGGTGGCATCCTGGTGGGTTTGGGAGATCTCCAGAGAAGGAGACTCCACAGCCTCTCTGAGCAGCCAGTTCCAGTGCTCTGTCACCCTCACAGTAAGAAGTTCTTCCTCACATGGAGGTGGAACTTCCTGTGTTTCAACTTGTACCCATTACCCCTTGTCCCGTCACTGGCCACCAGAAGAGTTTGGCCCCATCCTCTTTACCTTCTTCCCTCAGGTACTTGAACATATTGATCAGATCTCCTCTCGGTCTTCTCTTTTCCAGGCTAAACAGGCCCAGCTCACTTAGTCTTCCCTCTTAAGATAGATGCTCCAGTCCCTTTATCATCTTTGTTCCTCTGCGCTGGACCCTCTCTAGAAGCTCCATGTCCCTCTTGTACTGGGTGTACTCCAGGTCTCACCAGAGCTGAGTAGAGGGGCAGGATCCCCTCCCTCAACCTGCAGGCAACATTAATAATTTAATTAATAATAATAATAATAATTTAATTACATTATATTATAATTATATTATTTAATTATTAAAATAATAATAATAAAGACATCTCTAATAAGTATTTTTGGATGGATTTGTTTCCTCATTTAGCAGCTAGTTAAAACCATTTTTCAGATAAGCTTCATCAGACTATGACCCAGGAACCTAGCTTTGGATCAGAAATAAAACATCCAAATGCAAACAGGACAGTAGGCAGAAGCCCATACACTCTCAGTTCACCGGGGCACCGCGATGTTGCTTGCAGACAAGCCCTGGCAGTCATCTGGTGTTGTGGTAGTTTGGGTGTCCCACAGAGTTGCAGTAAAACAGCCATATAACAGTACAGCGCTCATGGTTTTCTATGAGTCCTCATTCCAACATTTCAAGGTAAGAAAAAAATGGGCATTGCAAGGAGGTCAAGAAGCGTGGTGAGAGTTGAAGGCCGGGCTGTGAGCAGTTAGAGAGGCCGGGTACCTTACGGGAGCACTAACCGTCACCACACACCCCCAGTGCACAGCCGGAACGTGCAGCGCAGCCAGGAGCACAGGGAAGAGCTCTTCTGTCTTTCAAGCCCACGTGATCTCCCCAAGCCTCTCTAACATTCCTCTGTAGTTAACACTTTGCACCACAATCTAAGCTGTCCACCAGAAGCTAAAGTAGTTAGTTTTGGAGCTGCTTGGGACGTCCTCTACTTCCGCTCTTACTTCCCCTCACAAGCTCAGGTAGCGCATTGAGGAGCAGCCACCAAGAGCCTTGCTGTAGTTTCCAGGCTCTGGCATTGCGAGGGCGCTTACGAGCTGAGAAGAGTTGGGTGTTGACTTTTGGCACAACAGGATAGAGAACAACTTAAATTTTCACTCCCTCTGCTCTGGTACAGAAGATTCAATGCAAATGTCAGATGATACCTGTGGGCTGATGCTTGGCCCCCAGGCAGCTGATGAGTGTCCTACAATCCCGTAGTATCAGCCCAGAAAGCGAAAGCTGAGGTATGTATACCTTGCAACACACAGGGCCAAGGTATGAAGTAGGCATTTTCTGTTTTTTCTTCACTCTCGAATAGCCTTAACGCTATCACTAGGATAGACACAAACTCTGGGGGGTGATTTTTGGTGGTGCTGTTATCTGTTTGTTTTTTTAAACTTCGCTCATCTGTCAAGTCTCATTATCCAACATCAAGGAGACCAACCTGCCTTCCTTAAACACAATTCATCTCTCTTTTGAGAGGTTTCCTTTTTTAGATGCTGGTCTCCTAAACTCCTCTCCACAGGCTGTCTCCCCTGCTGCATCCTTCAACAGATTTTTTTCCATCAGATCAGACAGCCCATGGAGGCTGACATGCGTATGCAGTGCTCGCTGCTCATGTCTGACCGGCGCTAGCTGATCTGCCCACATTCCTAGGCAAGGCAGCGACGGAGAGTGGGAAGGAGGTGTCTGAGGTACATGTGTACAGCACTCATGCGCCTCAGGACTATTTTTCAGCAGGCAGTAAAAACTACGTGGGGCTGGGTGAAAGCTCATTGCTGCCATATAACTGTAAGCATGAAGATCAAAAGGTTTTCAGGAAAAAGAAGAAAAAATAAAAGAAATGGAGAGAATGCAAAAAAGCACAGACCATATCAGAAGCTACTCCCTCTTTTGAAGACTTTTGCTTTGAAAGAAAATACATTTGAGTATGTGTGTGTGCACGTCCTGCTCTCTCTTGGGTGGGAAATTCTCAGAATCATCATTCACCTGAGTTGAAATAAGTCATTTCTTCATGCCCAATACTGGGAATTATGCCTTAGCTTTACAAAATATCTAAAACAAAACCAATAAGGTAAAACTCAGGTACTGCACAATACTTTGACTTTCACGGGAAGTCACCCCTTGGAGAAGACTGTGACTTGAAATACCTCCCCTTTGCTCTCCCCTAATCCCTTTTACTCCCATGTGGGATATGTAAAAGAGCACCTTCATTTTATCATTTTGAGCTAAAAGTGCATTTAAAATCAACCCAAGAAATGCTTAGCCCCCTCTTGAGGACAGATCTTGAATCAGAATATTTATTACTGAGCAGCAAAGCAGCATTTTGACAGACCTTGTCAGGAAGGGCGTTACCAGACTGCCAATAAAGAAGTCAGTCTCCATCTCTTCATAGACCTCGGGTCAGGAGGGGCTGGAGTACATCCTTGACTTTAGCCCCACAGACTTAGCAGACAGTTAAACACCTATTTTACATTCTGTCACGAGCAGGAGACGTGTAATAGGGCGCAGTCACCTCAGCGGCAAGGGGAAGGCGTGCGCTGCCTCCACAGGAACCTGCGCGCTGCCAAGGTCGCTTCTGGCCTTCCCTGCGCTCCCCGCTATCGCCAACAGAAAAGGAGCTGAACAGACGTGAACAAGAGTGAACACTGCAACACTGTGAGCCACAGCGTCGTGCTGGGAGAGGCCAGCGCCAGGAGGAGCCCTGTGTGCTTCCACAGGGGCCCTGAGCAGCCTCCTTGCGTGCGCTGCGGCTGGTGGCTCCGGCGAGGTGGCCCCAACACTATTACTCTGGTTGGCACAAGAGGAGCACAGATTGTCAGCAAATAGAGCGTCCTTTTCCCAACTGCCATGGAGAGCTCCTTCCATTCAGGCCACTCGTTTGACATGCCTAAGCTCTCTGCTCTTCTTATTGAACTTTTCTCTCCACATCACAGGGATCCCTTGCGCTCATCCTTTCATCCTCAGACTTAAACATCTCATCGCTAATTTATTTTGCTGCTGAGGACTTTCTGGTCTCCTCTGTCCCTTTCCCCAGGTTAGGTCTCCAAGCTCCAGCCACACTTCTGAGGTGTTTCTACACCTAACAAGTTTATCTTATTTCTCCTCTGGGAGACAGGTAAGCAACGCTAACAGCAAAGAGTAGATTCAGATGGATTCAGGCATTCGTGATATGGCCATTTCCTACAGAGTAATTTCCCTGGTTGTCACGAAAACATTACCTTCCCTGTAAGATTTAAAAATAGAAAGGATAAATAGGATACATGTATCCAATATAATTAAGCACAGTCATCCTTGAAAAAGTAAATACATGGAATTAAATGTCCTGGCAGCTGTATGTGAAGCTCTCCAGCAAAACTTGACAGCTCTTCAAGAAACAAATATGAAAACCACACTATAAAACACTACATGCATTATTATTAGTGTCTTTAATAACAGTACAAATATTAAAGTGCCATATTGTTTACAACACAAAATTAAGAATTTTAATTTTAATCAGTCCTGTTTACCCAGCAACCTTCTGATTAGCAGTCAGAGTTGATTGAACAGTGGAGGAAAAAAAGAAAGCCCTCGCAAGATACGCCACACAAAAGGCTTTAGCATGAGTCAACAAGCAGAAGGGGCAGAATTACACAGCAGACTAGAGAACACATCCACGTCTGTGGCAAAACAAGGCACAACTTATGCCACTGAAGTGATGATTTGAATGTATTTAGCTGCCTCTCCTTTGGTGCAGAGAGCCCTTCTGAATATTTGCATGACAGAGTTGAAATATCCATTAGCTTAAAACAATGAAGGAATGGGGAGGTAGAGAACATGGGGTAAGAAATCCCAGGAAACCATAAGCGATTGCTTCTTTATTATGCATATTTTGCTGCTGGAGCACATTATTCTCTTCCTCCTTAGGGCACCGTTTGTTAAGAGCACAGTAAATAATGTCAACAACTAAAAATTCAGCACATAAAGCTTGATTTTTTTTTTCCTCTCGTAGTTGGATGAGAGGGACCACATGATGGGGCCCAGATTTTCCACCATAAACCTCAGAGCCTGGCAGAAAGAAGCAGCATCTTCCCCTTCCAGCCCCTGCACCTCAACTCCTCCTAAATCCCAATAAAATAAAAAAGTGGGTAGAGATGCAAAAACAAATCACTGTAACTCCTGTCAATCACAGGATCACTGTCCTCCACCACATGTATCTCTGCTTTAAGTGCTGCCCTTGTGCGACAGTGCACTGGCCACCACCACCCTCCTCCTGGATGCCACGTCCTTATGCTGCAGTTACGAAACATGTCCGAAACGCTGGGAACAGGGGAGCAGCTCCAGGGAACAGGCAGCTGTGATGCAGCGCCTGCTCCAGCACCATCCAGCACCGTGCTCTTCCCTGCTTTGATTAACCGTGTGCTTCGTTAAAGCTCTCACTGCCGTTTAACAACGGAGCTGCGAATGCCAGGAAGACGCTGGTGTTTCTGGAGGAGGCAGAGACAGTTCCCAAGTGCTTTTTTTCTCCTCTGTCCCTCCTTTCCTTCAAGGCACGGAAAGGTGAGTGAGGTGTAAAAGGAAGGACATGTAGATTTAAAGATTTTGCACAGCACCTTCTAAGGCAATCTGCTCTATTTAATGCTTTTCCATGGCTAAGGTTAAAAACATGGAGCAGAAGCAGGCTATGTACTTGAAAAGACTTTTTAACCTCTTTCTCTTCAAGTCACGAAGAGAACTTCACATGGAATAAACATGGGTTTTAAGGGAAGGGAGAGAGGAAGAGCCGGTACCTCACACTGTTACTTGTGCACCCAAAGAGCTTCTAATTACCAGTGTTATTGCAGCCTATCTTGGAAATCAGAACAATTGTACTGGTCATAACATATTTGTTATGCTTGTGAAAATATTCCTAATTTGCAAAGCAATAAAACACTCGGTGATCAGTTCCAAAGGTGAAGACTGTTCTCATTCAATGTATTGGCCTGTGAAACCACTTAAACAAAATTTATATAAAATAAGATTGTTGGTTTCTTGGGTTCTCCAACAGGGGAATATTTAGACTGAAAATAATCTAACAACGGCAGGATTTAATCGTTAAGACAGAATCGTATTGAACTGGATCAGATCTCCACATTGACTTGAATGTCTTTCCTCCCTTTGGACCACGCCACTGGAGTAACCCTGACAGGGCTGCTGGAGCCTCCCCGCAGCTTCCTCTCATGCTTGCGGACACCCTCTGCAGCCACCAGAGTTGCTTTACCACAAACGCTGTGGTGACCGCCATGGAGATCAGGGTCACCATTTGAGTGATAGCAACAGGTTGAAGAAATGGCCTGGTGGAAACAGTAAACTACAAGACAAATCCTGCACTGCAAACAGAGAAACTCCCTGTAGTACTGACTGGGTAAGGAGCAGTGCTGTTGTAAAGGATCTGGAGGTCCAGATGGACAAGCAACTGAGCATGAGGCAGCAGGTCATCCACAGTGATTGTGACCCGTCTACAATGCTCTTCTAAGACCACATCTGGTGTGTGGTCACCTTTGGGCTCTCCAGCCCAAGACAGGGAGGGAACACCACAGTGGTGAGGGGGTGGGTACGAGGGCGCAGGGTTTGTATGACCTGGAACCACCTGCCGACTTCAGCTACCCAAGGGGTGGCTGCAGAGCCGAGAGCCAAGCTCGTTTCACACATGCATAGCACAGGGAGCAGAGGCAACGACAGCAAGTTGTGGCCATGGACATTGTAATTGCATGGAAAAAAAAAAAAAAGGCAAGCAAACAAGAACATCCACAGAAAGGGTGGTCAAGTTTTGCATCAGGTGACCAAAAGGGTGGCGGAATCTCTATTCTTGGAGATACTCAAAATGCAGCTGAACAGGGCCCAGCCAGATCTAACTAATTTCCTCTAGTCATTGACATCGTCATTCTTCATCGGGAAGTCAAAGTGCCACCTCCTGAGCAGCACAGGAAAAGAAGCCGAAGCCTATGTAGATTGCTAGTTGTGTAAAACGGACAAAGGTCAAGCTTTTCTGCAAGGTGCACTCTAAAGTATTCACATACTCTCAAAAGTGAGTGTAGGCGTCCTCCCCTCCCCTTCCATAAAGTTACCCTGGAAATCAGAGCACGCTTACCAGCCTCAACTCTGAAAGCTCACATTCATGATCCTGTCAGACAAAAAACAGTGATTGGAAGAAGTCTAAAGTCCTACCACATTCTGCAATACTGCTCTTCTGTTGCACAGATACAGAAAATTGCCTGAAAAAAAATCATTATAACAATTACTGCATTCCTAAATGAAAAACATCTGGACTTTAGTTCAAGAAAACTTGAATTTTCACGCACATTATACATTCCCATTATCCAGGCTCTTGCATAAAAATACTTAAAGTCAGATGTATGCATGGTGGTTCTGGTTAAATCTGAACTTAGACCGTCAATTAGACTGGAAAAAAAGAGCAATTTTGCTGCCAAACCAAGAATTTTTCTTCATCTCCCCTCTGTCCCCATTGTCAAGTCAATATAACTCAAAATGCTTCCAACTTATTAATTCAGATTAAAGAAAAAAATGTGTATAACCTGCTTCAGTGACATTTTATTAAAATAATTTTTCAGGTTTCACCCTCCCCCTCCATATATGCACAAATTTCTCCTTCTGACAATAAGCCACAGACCAATTGTGAGTTGGAAACAGTTGTAGGGAAGAAAAAAAGAGTCAGAAATTACTAACGGACACATCTTACAATACATTACAACTCTCCCTTTAGTAGCCAAGTGGTTCATGAACATTATACTTTATGTAATATCACAAATGCACAAAATATGCTTTGCATATGATTGCAAAAACAGCAGCACTCTGGAGCCAAGCACATGGTTTAATATTATAATAATGAGTCTACTTTAACATAGTGGATTTTAATAAGACTTTAATAAGACTGGTATGATGCCAAATTACATAATGTCCCAAAATATGAAACAAAGATTTTACAGAGAAAATAAAAGCTCATTGATGTATAACCACTCTTAAAAAACTCCCAGCGTTATCTAAACAAAGCCATTAGGCATATTTAATTTAAAAAAATCAAATTAGAGAAAAGGAACTCAAATCTATTCCCAGATCTCAAAATAAAATTAAAAAGGATATTATTTTAGGCAACATTTATGAAAATGAAGGTACTACGCCAGCACTGGGAAACAACTAACACCATAATTGTGTCTTTTGGCATGGATTTGGATTGAGTATCTCCAATTTCACTCAAAGGACAAGAAGTGATTCAGTTTCCTTACAGGTTAATTTTAAAACTGAACTATGCTGGATTGTCTAGAAGCAACTTAGACCAATAAATTAATTTACCACTATAGATGAAAATCAAATCCCAATAGGACCCTAGGTAAAGGGCCAAATGATTTACTCTCTAAACCCACTCCCCTCTGGGGGGTCCTGGGAAAAGCAAAGAATTGAAAGTTCCTGTACAACTAGGCCTGACATGAAAAACCCTGAACAATTTTCTCTCTACCCACTCCCCGTATATGACAATGTTAGATAGCAATTAAAAGAAAAAGCACTATTCCATTTGTTGGATAGCAAATGCACAGTAGAGCAAATTGGTTAATCTGCATAATCTCTTAAAATATTAGTGTTATGCTATCTTGAAGATTAGTATCGACACAGGTCTATACTTTAAAAGCAGTTTTGATAAAGGCATTAGAACATTTTAAGTAGATTTAGATTTCACATGACAAGATGAGGTGGTGATGGCGAGAAGAGGGAGTGTGGAAGGGCATTTTAGACCTTATAATTCTTAGAAGTCTACTTTAGCTGTAGAAGCCATTAAAAAGTTGCAAATAACTTCAAGATGAAAGGCAATAGCAACTCTTTAGAAAAGGATAATCACAGTCTTCTACAGATTTAATGAGACTTAATTCACAGAAGCTTTTGACTTGGTCTGCTGTTAATTGAATCAAAGTCAATGGTGATCTTGTTACACTTTGGCTTGAATTCCCTAAAAATAAAGAAAAACAGATATTAGCAAGTGGTTAAAACATTTTGCTTGCTTTGGCTACAGCTATATTTCTGAAGGGGAAAGAAAAAAAAAATAGTTCTTTGGATTCACATAGTTTTCATCTCTATGGGAGCCAATTATAGTGCACCACACAGAGAAACCTGGACAAGAAAGACTAAGACAAAAAAGACACATGGGGAGGTTTAGCCTGTACATTCTTCGACTACTGGAGTACATAAATTACCCAGGAGTCAAATGACTTTTAACAACTTAACTGCAGGTGGTGGCATCATGTTACCAGGGCTAAAATTTTTGTTAAAAAAATATTTATACACATATATTTTTGATCACTTTTCTTCCTGCCAAGTTTTCAAATAACGCTTCCATTGTTTGCTTTGCTTTATTTTAATTTTTTTCTTTGCTATGGGAATAGATCACATTATGCATCATACTGGGAAAAAGCCAAACTAGTTAAGAGGGAATCATTTAAAAATTTTAACTTTAGAACTCTAAAATTAATACTGCCACAAAATGTTTCCTTTTATTATCATTAGAGCATCTGCTACAGCAATTAGCAAGGAAGGTATTTGGGGACTGAGCATATATTTTATAGTCTTCTGGTAAACAAAGGATTATGCAAATAGTGTGGATTTAGTGCCTAATTAAGCTCTGCAATTCAGTTCAAGAGATTCATTAAGTACCACCTACATCCTAAATAATCAATACAAGAATGAATAACAATCAACACAGAAAAACACATGCTGGTGACCACAGAAGCTATGAAGGATTAAGACATACATTTTGTCCATAACAGCAGTCTGAAACACTTCTCATCCTGGAAAACTTCTAGGATTTGACTTTCAACACAATAATTTATGCTCCTTAGCCATACAGATTTAATAGAAAAGGAAATAGACTGAGGACTAAAATTGAATTTCAAGTGCTACTGTACATGTTCATGGATATTTCTTAGCCCAGTAGGTACCTTTCATCCTAAAATTTCATCTGTCAGAATTGCTATGTTTGCAAATTTTTAGAAGTCTTTTTTATTAATATTGTATTTTTTTTAAAGTTGCAAAGCCTCCCTGACTGCGTAATTAGCTTCAACCCACAGCATGTTATTGCTATCAAACTAGCTGCTGAACAGATTGTCTTTAGGTATCTTTGTCAGTGTCTTTAAAAACCTATTCTTCAAACATTTTTCAGTTTCTCATTACCTCAAGGCCAGGTTCTATCTTTTTCCCCAGAAAAAAAAAAGAGCTAACCAAAAAAAAAAAAAAAAAAAAACATAATAAATGATGGGTGGCTGGCTTGAGACCTGCCCAAATTGGCTGCAACAAGCATATTAAATATTCAGTTAGGACCAGGTAATCTACACAAATGAACTGGTCATTTCAGTCCAGCTCGTAGTATAATCCAGATTGGAAGGAACCTCACAAGGTCCTGCAACCCCCTGCGCAAAGCAGGGTCAGCTCTAACTCTCAGGTACAACGTAACCAACAATGAGCACACTCACAGTTTCACGGGCAGTCTCCAAAGAGAGTCCAGGAACAAAATGAATATTTCAAGTGGACTATTATCTCATACAGACATTATCAAATTGAACTCTTAACTATAAACAAGGCACAGACAGAGCAAAAGCCTCGTAATTGATTATCTTTGCAGGCACTCGAGAACAAAACACTGTGCAGTGCAGAGAAGAAAAAACACTACCCTAAAGTTGGCAACTCGCACCCAATTTTCTTCCTTTCCGAAACAAAAATAAAGCTAATCAAAAGTTCTCTTACCTATATATAATTCCAGCTAAATCAAACATGCGTCGTGCAGCTGTCATTTCAGTAGTGTCATGATACTTGTCTGACATAAAAATAACTTCTTTTATGCCTAGGAAAGTCATATAGGAAAAACTGGCTAGAATTAACAGCGAAAAAAGTTATATAAAATCTTTAAATCAGAAAAGACAGCACTCATCTACACGCTCTAAAACTCTTTGGCACACCCCTTCTTCCCCAAATATTAAAGATTGCACTTGAGGATAAATTCGCCTAAGATTGAGCTGTTTTGGAAAACCATTCCCTGAAAAACATTGGAATATGTTTGTCCCCCAGCTTTCACTGAAGTTTTGCTCAGGAAATCAGAAACAAAATCTTGCAGCCAAAAAAACAAGACAAGCAAAATAGTTTTGGGGGAAAAAAAAGTGTAATTTCTAGTCTAGTAGAAACTTTCTTTTCCACCTTTTTAATATAACTTAAATCGGGTTTCCTCCCCCAAAAAACCATAAACACCACGTGCCATTCTTTTTCCAAATGTATAGCTATAAAAAAATTTGTTCTTTTTTCTTTTGATTCCATTTTATAAATAACTCTTGCTCTCAAGTTCCTACCCTCACAAAAGCATGCTGCCTCCAACCACTGAACAATCTAGGCCCAAACTGATGATTCCCGTCCTGTTTAAGCAGGGAGAAAGTATAAGGGCTGACCCAAGAAAAGTTAAGAGTTTCAAGGCTACAACATTTTATAGTATTTACCAGACAACACAAATGTCAATACACCACTATTTACTGCCAGTGTGGTATTACACTGGGAACAAGTAGCAAATCTACCTTGAAGACCATTTGATTTTGACTCTAAAGAACAGAAGCTTAGCACAAATGCAGAGTATTAGTCCTTCCCCTTCAATCCCTCAAAGAAGTCTTCTCTGATACTTTTCTTTCTTCCTAGATTCCTGTGACCATCAGCGGGAAAAGAAACTTTCAAGATAGTGATTCTTCCTAGGATTGCAAAATCTTACTTAGAGAGCAAAACAGATGCTATCTTAAGCAGAGAGTTTTATGGAACCAAAGCTTACTGTAAGCGTAATCTGAAAAAGGCGACACATTTAGGCCAGCACACTTGCTGCAGTGGCACAGATTTATAACAATTGTAATGAAACACATAATTAAAGTGGGATCGTATAAGTCTTATGACATTTATGAGCAAAGATATTTTAAAATCTTCAAATATCTACCATGCATCACATTCAAATTAAAATTTCATGTATACTCCCAACAGACCTTTTGTCATGCAGAAGTTTATTTCTTTCTGCCCTACTCTATTCAAAGTGTCAGAGCACAGTAAAATTGACAGTAATTATATGCAAAGCCTGTGTTGTTCTTTGGCAGCTCCTGGTCTAAGAAGTTACAAACCTAAATTAGAAGCACGCTTAGAATCACAGAAGATGCAATTAGCACTCGAAAAATTTGGCACCATTCAGATGCAAGAAAAAAAAACCCACAAGTAGCATCCCATGAAGTTGACAATGCAATTAATTTAGATCTTACAGCAGCAATTTAACATCAAATACATCTGTGATAAGATACCAACAAGCAGGCAGCACTGCAACCTTGACAAATCAAGCTGGCACTACTCCTTACCTGCCTGGATGATGAGTTTTGCACATTCATTACATGGAAACAAGGCAACATACATGCTGCAGCCTTTCACATCAGCTGAGTTTTTGTTCATGATGGCATTCAATTCAGCATGGCACACTAATTAGAAAAAAAACATATAATATTGTTCATTAAATCAGTCAAACCAAAATTGAAATGTTATAACTGCTTACGTCCTGTCAAAGGCAAATAGCTTGCAAGGATTGTCAAAATGGGTAAAGAAATAAAAGCAGAAGCACCAAGATCAAGGAAGGTCAATTGTTCTGACCAGGCTGCCGATTAGTAGTGATATCATTAAGCACATTAGCATTGCCATTTGCTAACACCTATGGCAGGCAACAAAGCCGTAGGCTGTGGGCCAACCACCCTAAGTGAAGCAGTATCTCACAGCTTCACAACTCTCTGGAGTATCTAATTGCCAGTATAAAACAGCTCATTTATGTGTTTACATGCACAGATAGAACATTCTTATGGCTATAAGAGTGCTCTGTGCAGAAGCACAGAGAATCATGAAGTAAAACTGAGCAGCTCTGTCCTCAGGGTCTCAGAACTGCTCAGCTCTGCTGCATGATTCTCTCACCCCAGGAATACCCAAGATGCTCAACCATAAGAAAGTCCCACTTTAATATTAAAGCGAGTTTCTGCTCATTAAAAGGTGCCAGACTTCCCAAGCCCCCAAGCAAAAAAGCAAGCAAACAAACAAACAAGAACCCAACCCCGAGTCCTGTATTTCTCCACAGAGCTGAGATAGCACAGGTAGCTACAGGCTACTCTGCCTTATTCCACCACAGCACAGTAGCGCTTTCTGGACATATCGCCCCTCGGGGTTTGTGTTGTTATACTATGCACTTCAATAGACTATCTATTGTGTTACTAAGGGAACATCTATTGTGTAACTGAAGGGAAAAGAGCTCCATTTACCATGGTCCCCTAGGAAAAAAAGAAAATTAGGTAACAGGACCTCTTCTGGAACTTCCTGTTTAATTTTAGCAATAAACTGTGTAATTTAGAAACTTATCTGCAAAGAAAACGTCTAGAGTCCTGACTTATTTCACAGGCAGGTGCTGAAGTGAAGTATGTGTTTGGGCCTACCTAGAGAAAACAAGAGAGGTTTTTCCACTGCTTGCTTGCAGGATGGATGCAAAAGAAGTTAAGACAAGCAGTTTTGAGCCAAGTTCATAGCATACGTGCTACTATGTAGTGACCGCTGTGTGAACGATCACACAAAGAGCTGAGTGCTGCAGTTTCAAATGTGTAGGAGCCCTTGATGAATGGAAATGCTTTCCTTACGCACTCATCGTCCACGTGGAATTTCCATGCAACTGCTAACACACTATAAATTTACAGCCTAACGTACAGCACACAAACTTGCCCATGGAGATGGGTCGCAAAGGACCAAACACTTGCTAAAGAAAGCTCAGTATCACCTTCTACGAGCATTTCCCTACATCACTGGGATCACATGGTCCACATACATTCTCATAAAAAAAGTAAAATTAGAAATTTACATAAAAATAGGACATTAACCAAGAGATGCAACCTGCTCACTTGAAGGTTTCTATTACAACTCCAACTGCCACAATTGGAATTTCAAGTCACAGTTGGAATTAAATCAAGCAAGAGATGTTAAAAATAATAAGAGCTTTTTTCAAATATATCAATGGTAAAAGGAAGATTAGGCAAAACGTGATTCCGCTGGTGAACAGCATGGTTATGAAAGACACTGAAAAAGCAGTTACTGAATGCCTTCTTCACTTCAGTGTTTACCAAGGGCAGCCCTCTGGAATCCCAGACTCTAGAAACCAGAGAAGGTGCCTGGGGAGAGGAAGACTTGCCCTGGGTAGAGGAAGATTGGGTCAGAAGGCACTTAGGGAAACCTGACATCCATAAACCCATGGGCCCTGATGAGATACACCCGAGAGTGCTACAGCAGCTGGCGGATGTCACTGCTAAGCTGCCCTCCATCATCTTCGAAAGGTCCTGGAGAACAGAGGAGGTGCCAGAAGACTGAAAGAAAGCCAGTGTGATGCCGGTCTTCAAAAATGGCAAGAAGGAGGACAACAGGCCAGTGAGCCTCACCTCCATCCCTGGAAAAGTCATGGAGCAGCTCATCCTGGCTGTTGTCTCCAAACATGTGGAGGATAAGAAGGTGCTCAGGAGTAGTCAGCATGGATTCACCAAGGGGAAATCATGCTTGACTAACCTGAGAGACTTCTATGATGGAATGACCGGCTGGGTAGATGAGGGGAGAGTGGTGGATGTCATACATCTGAAATTCAGCAAGGCTTTTGACACTGTCCCTCACAACATCCTCCTGGACAAGCTCCGGAAGTGTGAGTTAAATGAGCGGACACTGAGGTGGATTAGGAACTGGCTGGATGGCAGAGACCAGAGGGTGGTGATCAGCGGTGCCGAGTCTAGTTGGAGGCCTGTAGCTAGTGGTGTCCCACAGGGGTCAGTCCTTGGTCCAGTCCTGTTCAATTTGTTCATCAGTGACCTGGATGAAGGCACAGAGTGCTCCCTCAGCAAGTTTGCTGATGACACGAAACTGGGAGGAGTAGCCGATACCCCAGAGGGCTGCGCTGCCATCCAGAGGGACCTGGACAGACTGGACAACTGGGCGGTGAAAAACCTCATGCAATTCAACAAGGGCAAGTGCAAGGTCCTGCACCTGGGGAGGAATAACCCCAGACACCAGTACAGGCTGGGGACCGACCTTGTGGAGAGCAGCTCTGCAGAGAGGGACCTGGGTGTCATGGTGGATGACAAGTTGACCATGAGGCAGCAGTGTGCCCTCGTGGCCAAGAAGGCCAATGGGATCCTGGGGTGCGTTAAGAAGAGCATCTCCAGCAGGTTGAGGGAGGTGATCCTGCCCCTCTACTCAGCCCTGGTGAGGCCACATCTGGAGTATTGTGTCCAGTTCTGGGCCCCACAGTATAAGAGGGATGTGGAGCTGCTGGAGAGAGTCCAGCGCAGGGCCACAAGGACGATCAGGGGCCTGGAACATCTGCCCTATGAGGAGAGGCTGAAGGAGCTGGGCCTGTTCAGCCTGGAGAAGAGAAGGCTGAGAGGGGATCTAATCAGTGTCTATAAGTACCTCAAGGGAGGCAGTGAGGAGGATGGTGCTGGGCTCTTTTCAGTGGTGGCCACCAACAGAACTAGAGGTAATGGCCACAAACTGAAGCACCAAAAGTTCCACAGGAACTTAAGGAAAAATTTCTTGACAGTGAGGGTGACAGAGCACTGGAACAGGCTGCCCAGGGAGGTTGTGGAGTCTCCTTCTCTGGAGATCTTCCAAACCCGCTTGGACGCAGTCCTGTGCCACGTGCTCTAGGTGACCCTGCGTGTGCAGGGGGTTGGACTAGATGATCTCTAGAGGTCTCTTCCAACCTTAACAGTTCTATGATTCTATGAACTGGGCCTCTGCATTTTAAGCATATACCACCAAGTATACAAAACTTACCCATTTTCTGGATTTTCTAAAATTTATAATTTTAATGCTAATTATTTAACGCCAAACCTATCGTTGAATTCTACTAATCTTATGCTATCTTCACAGTAAGCTGTGGGAGAATTATTTTTCCAGCATTATGGAAGAATGGATCAAGAATACACTGCTGCAATTTCAGCAGCTGGAACTAGATGACATCGACAGGACAGAACCACCACTTTTCACTTTCTTTGAACAATATACTTTTGTTCTAGCCAACAGTTTAAGATATGGAAGACAGCCAGAAAGAAGGGTAGGGGTTACTTTCAAAGGCTCATAGAACTCAAAAAACTGCTAGTTACCTCCATATTTTTCCTTAGCTAAAATTCCTAAGGTTTAAGCCATAAAAACAAACATGTTTCATTATTAATACTGCAAAGTTTCCTTCTTTCCTTCCTGCATTGGTAAGAGCCTTCAAGAAACTGCCTTAGCTTAGAGAAACTTTCAACAACAAGTTTCTTCTCAAGCATAAGCAATTTCAATGCCAAAATATTGTATAAGACGAACAGCTAGGGTGAGGGAAAAGAGAAGTTTTGCTTCCTGATCATCTCAATTCAATCTGAATTTCAGAGCAACCAATGACACTGAAGAGAAATTCAAAGAAGGCAGAAAGACTTGGGGAAGGGAAGAATCAGAGACTAATACATTGCAAGATAAAAATAAATAAATAAATAAATAGGAATCCAGAAGTCCAAAATCCCCGCTGTTAATAGCTAAATAGTTCTTATTTGGTCATTAGGAGTTTCCTAACTTACTAAGAGTACTCACTGACCATTTCAATATTCATGACATATTTTTCTCTCTCAGACAGTAAGAAGCTATATTTTTAATCATGCACAGGTACATAGCATTTCAGAACTCCAAAAATTGTATTAAAATAGACTAGTAATACTAAGATTTTTTACAATACCTTATGGGGCCCCTACCTTCCCCCCCGCCCCATATCCACATATAGCCAACATAATATTAAGTCTGCAACACTATCTTCCATTATGGAAAGTGTCTTGAAAAGTATTCTCTAAAGGCTTCATTAGCTGAAGAAATAACCATGCAAGGAGAAGCTGGTATTATATGTTCTGACATTCCCACCACCTGTTAATATGTTAACAGGAGAGGAGGGGAAAAAACACAGAGGAATGACTGCTTCATTACTTATAATACTAATTGCTGCTGTATTTTTATCTTCTTTTTGCATCACGTATTGCTTTCAGTTGCAGATATGAGTAGCACTCATCCAAAAGCCTATAAGCTAAATCGCAGAGATCCTTTCCTTACCTATACAGGATTTTTTCTTTTTTTTTTAGTATTATTAATCTTATGAAGATATTCTTATTAGATTGTAGTATCATAACTACTCATACCACCTACTAAAAATTTTCTGGCACAAGTATATAAGAACTATATTCAAGTGTGTATTAGTAGTGTTATAAGACTTGTATACTTGATGAAGATCTTTAGTAGGGACCACCAAAAAAATAAGTAACCTTGTTAGAAGCGATGGAAAAAATGGGTTGGAGGCAGTGTTATAATTAATTACTAATTGAAGCAAACTAAGAATTTTGAGAAATGATGCATTGAATATGGTGCTACATTTAAAAAGAATGCACTAAATGCAAATAGATTGGTACACAGCATGTTTTAACTTACACTCTTTTGATTCAACTTATTCAGACTGCCATGTTGATCAACTTGACTAATGTTATCAGCCCCCAGCAGTGCAGGTCATAGCAAGCTCTTTTGCAACACAGACCTGACACAGAAATAGACACAGGAAATTCTGTAATTTGGGCTACTGGTTCTCAGTCTTTTGGTAAAAACTTTCCCTTTGCCAGGTTCTTACCCCTCTTGCATTGCAACCCCATCCAGGTTCCACCTACCTGTTATCCTGTGCCCATGGATAACTGAAGCTAGACTGAGAAGATCATCACACGCTACCAAAATGACCACAGCCTGGACAACCATAGGGCACAGTGTTTGGTGGCTCTGAAAGTAACAGGATGATGATTTTGTTTTTTTTTTCTCTTTCAGATTTGTGGAAGCAGGGGATGGCTGTTGGTCACTGTATTAGCAGAAAGCTTAGACACTGATGGGGGGCTGACACCATCCTCACCCCATTTTTGATGCTTTCTCACTTGTGCACTGAAGGAAGGACATTGCTGTGGTCATGGCAGAAAGGTGAGGAAAACCTGAGCAGATTCCCATGGAGCCTTAGCCTCTGCAGACTGTAAGTAAGAAGGGACAGCCCAACCTCACTGGGAGAGAAGAGAACTGGGAAGTGAAGATGGCACCCACTCAGTCCACTTACAAGCATCACACGAAATCTGCTGGAAGCAGAAAAGCAAAGCCCCTCTCAGACTGGTAAACACTAATCCATCCTATTTTCCAGTTCTTCACATCTGTTCCAAGTCTATTCTGACCTCAGTGAAATGGAGAAGTGTTTCCAAACTTTCTAGAGATTTGATATATGCCAGCAAAATTGAAAAAGAAATGTATGCAGGACAAGAGAGAGAGTTGGTGTAGGTGGAGACCGTTTCCTACGGATCCCCTTTCCAGTCAAAGCCTCAGCTTTGCGCTGCCAACTGGAGACAGAGCATCACACTTTTTCATAATGCTTTCTCTCAGCAAGTTTTGTGCTCTCAAATACCAGCCTCTATAAAAGTAACACTTGCCTAAATACATTTAAGTGTTCATCTCTGGCTGGGGAGGAGAGTGGAGACGAAAAGCTCATAATCCTAACATGACAAAACGGTAGTAACGGTTCTGTTTCATTTTACACAGGAGGTACCATTAAATTACGCCACAGCACATATTTTACTATATCTAAATCTGTATAAATATTTGTAAGCATATTTACTCAGTAGTTTCTGTTGCTTAAAGGCTTCTAAATTTGCCAGACATTTTTACTTAAAACTCTCTTAATTAGAGACTGGTAGTCAGATAGATATTCCTAGATTATAGTGGAGACAGAGGGCATAAGAGGAACACAGCAACAAGCATTAGTGGGAAGATTTATATTAATAGAAGAAAAAAGTAGTATTTAAATGATTAATGAGAGGAAACAGTCCATCAACAAATCCTTGGATTCATCTAGCAGCAATGGGGGCATTCACTTTTGTCTCTGAAAAGCCAGAATTCCATCTAATTATTAAGAAGCTTCTGCACACTGTACTGAACAAAAAGCTTTAGGAAAAGCTTTTAACATCATCTTAGTATTTCTCCTCTATGCCCAGAAACATTCTCATTTCTGTCACTAACTGGCAGGCTGGGAAGAACCAGCAATGAAAATCTGATTTTGTGCTGTGCCAATACAGCATACAGAATGACAAGTACCTTCTAATATGACAAGGCATAACAATACTAGAAGAAGGCAGGAAGTTTCAATCAGCTTCAACACTCCCATAAGCAGTGGATAGCATCTATGGGTGATCCACATCACAATTCCCGTAAAATCCCAACAGCTTACAAATACTTGCATCCTCTAGAGTAAAGTGAGCACCATCTACCCTGCCTCGAGGCTTTCTTTTGGTAATAGCAGCTCACGTTACACTTATGTATAGGCAAGCAATTAAAAAACAAACAAAAAAAACCCACAAATGTAGCCCTTTCCAAAGCATTGACCCACACTTTGAGGTATAGATCAGATTTATACTGTTAAACAGTAGACAGATAGCAGACACACAGAAGTTTAAATCAACAACTTTGCAGATGCAGTAAAATTTAAGAGTGACAAGACTTGTTTAGCTCTAACCAAAAACAGGTGAAAAGATTGTTACTAATACATGTATAGAGGAAGAGGCAGAGAAGAAAAGGTTAAAGTGAAAAGAAAAACTATAAGAACACACAAAAGCATAAAGCAACTCCAAGTGAATTCAGGGTAGAAATATGAAGGCTTCCAGCTATGAAACTGTGAAACCGATCAAAGCTGAGGGGTCAAAATATTCATCTCGTCTCATGCTGGAGCTCAAAACTTTATGACAGGAGCCTCTCCCTTGCTCTTGCTGGGACAGCCTCCGGGTCCCAGCCCTTGCTGTGCCTGTGCTGCCAACCACACACGGGCAGGGACTGGCCCCTGGCTGGGCCAGACTCGCTGCTGCTCACTTTGCTCAGGGCTCCGCCAGGGTTGCACAGCACTGGGCCCTGGGGTTCCTCAAGGCGCCCTATCAGCAGCCCCACTAATCTTAATTTTGTATGTTTCAGTTCAAAGTGCATAAAGAAAGAGGGCTGTGCTGCAGCCCAGCAGAGTGGTATTTTTAAAGCATGGAGCAAAATACGCATTACATATCCCCTGGTGTGGCCTGAGGGAGAGAGGGAGGAAGGGAGGGGAGCTAAGCATCGTGGCTCAGCAGGCTTTGCACTACAGGCCTAAGCAGGATGGAGGGCACCACGGCCGGACTGAGCAACTGCAAGTGGCTTGGAGGGGTCCCAAACAGGCAGCATGTGAGCTACTGGCTATGCCCAACATGCAATCATTGCGTGAAACTATTTGGTATTTGGATCCACCCCCAGCCCTTTCCTCTAGGAGGGCAGATGCAAGTAACAGCTCTGGAAGAGATCTTCCAGATTAGTGTGGTGGCACATGCACAAACAGCATCAGCTTTATCTAATAAGCTACACTGCAGCTCTAGTGATGAAGGTGCCAGCATTTTATGATAAGTTAATGGAGCTAACAGTAAAACTGTAGCATCTCTGAACAAGCTAGACAGGGAAAAAAAAAAAAAAAGCAAGGATAAAAAGGAAAAGCTCAATTTAGAGAAATGCTGTGATGATTAGCACAAATGGAAAGGAAAACATGACAGTTTAATGAGATTTTAGCAGCCATCCTATATGTCTCTGAATCTAGCACATTTTTTCATGTAGAAGACTTTTTAATATATACTTGTCTGGTCTGTCAACTGTGCTATCAAGATTAATACAAACCGCTAGAGTTTAAGTGATCTTGGAATCACAAAAGCAGTCCTTTATTCATCACAGCAGACACTGTATGTTACAAAGCTGTGATTTTTTTTTTTAAATGAGTTGAAGACTAAGTTCCTTAGCAGAGAAAGGTAGTGGTTAGACCAATTCCTAGAGAATAGCTCATCTCTGCATAAACTGTTTGGTTAGCACATTTTTAAAAACCATAACATTTTACTTGCTAGAACACTCCACCTCTTTCGGTGTCAGTGTTAACTAATATCCAAAAAACAAACAACAACAAAAAACACATCAACCACCATCAATCTCATGCCATCCTATGCAGAAATTCCTCACAAGTCTATACTACTTTTAAACTGGGCATTTTAGATTTGAGTGTATTTCATGAGATAGTGCTCATTTCCTTATCCTGTAAGTGATGGGCAGACATATAAAGCTGTGCCTTCATTATGAGGTCCAAAAAGCTAATCCTGCAACAGTTACAAATGAAACTGGTGCCTTAGCTCAGGTAAAACTCTTAAGACTTAAACAATTTAAGACTTGAAATTTGGCACTCGCTGGTCCTTGTACCAGAAATATATCTCTTAGGATAATTAATATGAAACTGTCCCAAATTTAAGAGTTAGCCAAGGAGGTTTTAAAACAAGTTGCTAAACTTCACAACAACAAAAACATCAGGATTATAAGAAATCAAATATGAAACTGTTGAATTATGTGCTGAACTACGGCATATAATCTTTCACTTCACTGCTATGGGAAAGCAGAAAACAGTATGAGGCCCTCGAGTAACACAGGGAACTTAAAAACTAGTGAAATCTAAATTCTGTATTAGACAATTCAGTAAAAATTGGAAAAAAAAAAAAAAAACAGTTCTCAGGGTTCTTGTTTTGCAACTCTTCTCTGCCACTCATGATCCCAGGACAAAAGAACTCTCCATTTTCCAGTTCCTTGAGCTCCAGGTATGGTGGTCTCACCCAATACAGGTTGAGTAGCAGCTGATATGGAAGCTGCTATTTCCATACCCTACTTTCACTTGTGGAAGAAGTGAGAGTCAAGAGAGGACACGTTCTTCCCTTCCTTATCAAGCCTAACTATGGTTCTTCCCCAGAATCAGCTATCTTGCGCCACAGGCAACAGCTCTCCACTCTATTTTGTGTCCACAACGACCACCTTAGCTCTGGAGTTTCCCACAAGCACTGGACTTTACAAGTCTTGTACAGGTAATTTAAGCCCAATTATTTGTTTTGCACCTATATGATCTTAGTAATTTCTGTGGAGATAAACACACAAAAGTAACATTATCTACACACTGCAATTGTGTTCTAATGAGTGTTATACCTATAATCCAAATGACTAATGACTTAGGCACATGCTTCACAAGGAAAGCCTTCACACAGACTGATTTCACCTATTTTCAGAATCGTGATTTTTATTCTGATGTTCTATGTACATGCACATTAACAGAATCAGCTGAGTGGAAGAAAACCTGATCAGTGTTTTGCCAGCTGAACTCACACATGTGCAGACATCACAAGCCTGACCCGTCAGCCACAAGAAGCCTTACCATAGGGATATTTCGTGTCTAGTCTGTGTGCTGCTGTTCTTGTCCAGGGTAGTACATCATCACTGCAGCCATTAGGCATCCCATTGTATCCAATTCCAACAATCTTGTTTTCTGAATTTACAATGCAAGCACCAACCTAAATAAAATAAGATTCATATAGTACCAACAGCATGCAAAACAACACATCAACAAGAGAGGTGAAACCTGAAAACTCTCACAAGTGATTCAAGCTTCACCTATATGAAGCCACACCATCTAGTGAGCTGGGCTACTGTTGCATCCAACCGACAGAGCTTCAAAATAATCCCTAGTTCTCTCTGGTCATGAAATCCCAGTCCCCTCCAGCCAGCACTGTTCCTTGGCTGATTATGAAGCGAGTGAGTTAGGGGAGCAGAGCTAACACAAACTTAACCCTACTAAGCACAGGTTTTGTCAGTTCAGCTCCCTGAACCATCTTTTCCAGCACTAGCAGTAAGAGGAGCAGCAGTGTAAGAAAAGGGATGGAAGATGAAATAGGAATATTAGTATTAACATAAATAGGAATGTTTTAGCTCCAGTAGGCTTCTCTGCCTTGTTTTAGCTAATATGCACTAAAATACTAGACCTTAAAACTTTCACACCTTATTATTCTAGCCCAAGTCTGCACTATGACTTTCCTTTTAGAATTGAGTGTCCTGCTTCCTGTCTGTATTTTAGTTAGGTGAATTAAAAATCAATTCTATTGCCATTTCAATACAAGTAATAGATGGATTAAACAGCCCTCAAGTAAAAAAAAAAATAGCCCTAAATGAATAAGCTTTAAAGCAATTAAGAGCCATGATGTATAGAAGTCAGCAAGTAACTGAGAGCAGACTGTCAACATGCATTTTACTGCACTGCTTTGTTAGGCTTTTCTTCTGGAACTTTTTTCCACAGAAAGGAAGACTGACAGGAGCACTGGCCCTGGAGAAGGCCATATTTCAGGAAAATACATGTAAAACACCTCAAACACCTCAAAGCACCTCATATTCAAATGCAATGAACACACTCATGAAAGCAGTGAAGGATGGGAACAGTGAATGGGAAGAGAAGGGAGGACCTAAACTAGAAGGAAACTTAAGCAACCCAGAAAAAAGAGAGAAGTTTTATACTGTCTTAAAGGTGCTGAAAAGAAACTTGAGACCCAGATTCTCAGATTATAAATATTATCTAATGCTTTCTGTAATTACATCCTCCTCAAACAATAACTGTATTTGCTAGGAAAAAAAAAGAAAGAAAATGAATGTGTTATTTTAAACTTTATGTGAAGAGCAGATTTACAAAACTTTGAGCTGCAAATGTACACATGCAAGTTCAGACCCAGTAAGAGGATTTCTGTAAAAAAAGGTGCTGACCATGTTAGAAGTTGAATAGCTATATACTGAAATAACTTTTAGTAAGAAATCCCCCAAATTGCTACATGCAATATAGATTATTTTATGCTACTCTTATATACTTCCTTCTTACCTGAGAATTTGGATCCTTACTTCTTTGTGCTGACAAAAAAGCAACTGCCATGAAATATTCAGGCCACTCCAAATAATCCTCTCTTTTTCTGCAGGGTATTTCATTGCCAACCCTACAGTTTATGGGGAAAAAAAAAATCCATTAGCAAAGAACACTTAGCAAGAGATATTACAGATTGCATTCTCTTGGTATAGAGAAGTTTTTTTTTTTTTTTTAAAGACGTAAAAGATATTTTTGTTGCATCAGAAGATACTAGGATCCAGGTCTGACTCTCAAGAAATTATTAAAGACGGAAAGTAGGTAAATATGAAAGACAGAATCAAACTGCTGTCAATATGAAGTAACCAGGATAGGAATTTGGCCAGAAGACTATGTTTTACTGCTAAACTATTGGTGAATGCAATCAATGTGATGTCCTTGCCAAGAACATACATGCAACCTTTCAAGAGAAAGGCACCCAAATGAGGTTGCAAATTTCAGTTTAAGATAAGACGAGTGAGCTATTTAAAGCACTGAGCTAGTCAAAGACAGATCAATTTATCCTTGATAGAAAACACCTTGTATATTTGTTAGATTCTGATATATCACACACTGGCATTCTTTCCACTCAAACAGCATAACGTTTTTATGACGACTGTGCTAATTGCAAGCCTCTAATCTAGGCTATTTTGTACTTTCGCTTACAACAAGGACTTACTGGACTTCTGTTTGGAAGCTTCCCACGTGGTCATTCATCTTCACCCGCACAATTATTGCCACGAATTTGCCTCTCTTACAGCACTTATGGGCAACAACCTGGGCTGTAAGTCATCCTGACGGCCCTCAGAGCACCTGCTGCAAGGGCTGCCCAGCTACCACCACCCACTCGATCATCCATCTGTGTCCTCAGGAAGACTAAAGGGCTTTCACAAAAAATAAGCAGGTAAAAAGGCCTTTAATATTGTATTTAAGGGATATGTTTTGCTGTGTATCTCTCTGCTGAAGTTTCACCTTCTTCCTTCTCCTCCCCATCATGTGATTTTAAAACAAATGAGAAGACAACAAAAGAAAGGCAGAGGTGGCTATTAACAGAGGAAAACAGAACTCGATGATTCATTTATTAAGGCTTCACAGTGCTCAACCTGGACACAAAGTATCACAACAGCAGCACAAGTACAACAGTAACTAGCTCTTCCACCTCAAGAATGTCTCTTTTAAAAACTCACAGCTAAGTTTCTCTTGAGATTTTGCCCCTTTGTGCAAGTCTTCTAAAAACCTGAAGAGATGGGTCCAAGAAGGAACTTCCCCTGTAGATGAAACATGTAAGAGTAGCACAGAAAGTTGTTTCTTTTCCCATATTGGGGGTTGCATTCTGGCGGAAGGGAGGGAGAAAGCAAAACCACCTTCTCTTGCCTACTTATGGTTGACAAGACAGTTTGGAGAGCAGAAGACACATAGCACAGGAAGCTTCTGTGCTTTTCTCTTCAAATAGGGGGAAAACAAGACGTAAATCCCTCCCCTCAAACATTTATATAAATTTTAAAGAAGAGATCAAATCCAAAGAAACGCCACCAAAAATCTCATTGCTCATTTGTATGCTGTAGAACATCCCAAATACAATAGAAATGTAAGCAATGCATTACTTTTCTTCTTGGGCTCCTCTCAGCAAGAACTACAGCGTAAGGCCCCTTAGGAAAAAAGGTGGAGAGACTGCGATACCTTCCAGCAATGTACAGCCATGCAGAAAAATACCACAGGTAACAGCACGCAGCAAGATAGCAGCTCTAGTACCAGGCACCTTCTGAATAGAAGCATACCTTAGAGGACAAGAATTTTTCTTAATTATTACTTTTATAACAACAACAACAACAAGATGAAAAGTCTGTAGTAGAGGATTTCAGTTAGCCTTACTTTCATAAAGAGATTATGCTGCCGGACTGGACTGAATACCAATATGTGATAAAACTGAACTTTAGAACCCTATAAAGTGCTACTTACCTAAGATAAATTGCTCTGTCTCAGAATAACTCAAATATTGCCTATTACAAGTAAGGAATTTTGTCTTGTTCTTGAAATGAGTTATAGTTATCGTTGAAGCCATGTTTTCAACGTACGGAAGGAGAAAATAGACATTCTGCAAATTAGCACACACTTTCACACACTTGCAAAGAGCCAAATATTGCCAACCATCAAAGCAAACACAAAGGCCAAATATATGATTCTGGGACCAAAAATGGCTTGAGACATCCTAACAAACAAATTGTGACTGTATCCTCCTAAGCTGTGCTAAATTGTGCTAAATCTAACACACAGTGCAGCCTACACCAAACAAAACATTCTGGGAAAAGCCCCTTTAAAAAAATCCAACAATGCTCTGAACTAAGAGATCCTGAGATCTCCTTTATTACATTATTCCCTAGGAACCCTATCTGTTCAAAAAACAAGAGCTACTATTTACTTTTCTTGTAAATGCAGCATTGTGTGCAAGTGGAAGTCCCTCAGAGCACCAACTTCACAGGAAAAGTAGATTATCTGGAAAAAAAAAAAAAAAAGGCCTACATCAAGAAGAAATGTGTGTGTGTGTGTGTGTGTGTGTGTGTGAGGGTTTATAAAATAAACCCTATCTACTTTTACTTAACATCACCACATTTGGCTAGATAATTTGCTGAACTCAATGTGCAGGAACACAAGAACATGTAATGGGTATAAAACATAAATCATTTCTGACTGAGCAGAAGTGAAGGGCCAGCAGTCAAGCAGGTACTGAAAAATTAAGTTTATAAATTTTAGGCAGGTGATCGGCTTCCTTACCCTCATCTGTAACATCCAGAGCTCCATGAATAAAAGCTGTTTTCAGAAATATCATAAATAGTTGTAAATTGTGCAAATGAGGCTTATCCTTATGTTAGTTCATAATAATTTACGAAGAATTTATGAATTTGACCATTAAAAGGGTAATTTGATAAAAATGATTGCAATCGAAAGCCATGAAGGTAACATTGTTTAAGGAAGGAGGAAAAACATACTCTCAAATTCTAAAATGTTCAGTAGTCTGAATAAAAGTCTGCATAAGTAATATTTCAAAGGTGAACATAAAAAAAAAAAGCTTCTGGAATTAAAGGACAGTGCCTCCCTCCTCAGCTCCTTTTTATCTACCTAGCTTTCAAGTAAAGCATAATAACTGAAAAAAGCAAGAAATCTCATTTAGTTAATAAAAAGCAGAGTGTACCATAATGAAAGTTTTAACTGAGAATCCTAAAGTAGAATACATCACCTAAAATCTTTTTGGAGGGACTTATGATGGTCAGTTACATAACCATTTAGTACAACTGGAGCAGACTAACCCCCTCTTATAACGCTTTAAAAGCTTCTCCCTCTGACATCACGTGTAGTATGTTCCAACTGTATTATATTATTATTTTTTCCAATACCGTGTGTATTTCCTGAAGATCAACTATCAATATTGTCCCTCAACTCAATGAATTTCAAGTAAAAAAAGGAAAAGGCATATCATGTACTAAGGGAAAAAAAAAATGAGGGGATAGAATTTCAATGCTAGTTCTTTCCTTAAGCATGGTTGTTTTGTTTCTAATCACTGTTCAAATGGGTATGTGATTTCCTTTACTTATCCTTCCTCTCATGCAGGTACTGTGGTACAACCACTGCACAGTCCTTACTCCAAAGAAGGTTTTTTTTTTTTTTTTTTTTTTTTTTTTTTTTTGAGTGTGGGAAGGAGGAAGGGAACCTTTCTTACAGAAAAGTGATATCCTCTGCATTGAAAATTAAATACACCCAGCTCTTCCACGATATAACCTAAAAAAAAGTAACCATAAACACTTTCTAGCAATATTCAGGCCCAATCGAGTAGCACAATAGTCTCGTTCACAGAATGTATTTTGCTTTCGAAGTATTACTTCCGCGATTTTAATTAATTTCTTGCCACCGTCTTCAATGGGGGACATAAGTACTTTAACAGACCCTTCCTGCTCTTTCTCTACCCCAAATACTAAAAAACAGGTGTGTGGGGGGGGAGGACCAGGAGCCTTTCGGCGCAGTCACCCGCCGGGCCACGGCCGCTCCCCCCCGGGGCTGCGGCCCCCTGCGAGCTCGGTGCGGGCAACGGCGTTTCCCGAGAACGGCCGGGCGCTCCCCCACAACCGCCCAACGGCCGTTACACCCCCACCCCCCGCGCCCAACGGCCCGGCCGCCCTGTCGGCCCCTCCCCGCCGCACTCGCAGCCCCCGACATGGCCAGGGACACCGTACCCGTTGCGCAGAGCGAGCTCGCGAGCGGCCTCACAACCGCTCATCCTGCCGCTACCCCCGGCCACGCGGCCGTTGGGCGCCAAAGCGCGGGCGGGCGGGGCGCGGGGCGGGGCGTGCGCAGGGGGCGGGGCGCGGGGCGGGGCGTGGGCAGGGGGCGGGGCGCGGGGCGGGGCGTGCGCAGGGGGCGGGGAGCGGGGCGGGGCGTGCGCAGGGGGCGGGGCGCGCCCCGCCGCCATGTCGCGGCGCTGAGGGGCCGGATCGGGGCGGTGCGTGGGGGCTGATCTGAGCGGCCCCAGAACGGCCGTTTTCGCTCCATGTTTCAGTTAATCTCACCGTATTTTAAAAGTTTCTTCCGTTAATGCCTTTATGTGCCTCAGCGTCGTTTCCTGATATGTTAATTCTAACATTATGCTTTGACACAAGCATACAACTTCTTACAGGCTCTCGAGGTAAATGCAGTTTATCCAAACTTGATGTTTACGTATTAGAATGCCGGAAAATCATTTTCGCTCTGCATATAAAATTGCTGTGAAAGCAAATTACATTTTATTAATAACTCCAGCTCCTGCAGGGTTTTGAAGCTTCCTGGGACGTTTGGATAGCTGAACACATACAGTGGCACACAGACCACATGCAGTACACGTTAGAGTCCCACCTGCTCAGCTTAGGCGTAGGAAACTGGAAAATGGAAACTCAGGTCTCCTCTTCAGTCAGCCTTATACTCCAAACACAGGCAGACTGGTTGCAAATGCTTTCTATTGCTTCCCATTAATAAGAATATCTAACTTGGAAGGATGTGCTAACCAGCCCTGTAACTGCCTGTCAGAACATGCTTATATCATACCAGCTATGAAATGTTCACATCTACCTTTTGTTGGTTTTGATAAAAGCAAACAAAGATGGGTTCCGGGAAAAAACAGGTTTCAGGCTTCTCCCCACTTCCTTGCTGCTTTGCCAACAGACTCTGTTAACTCCTTGGCAAGTGAGATTTCTTCCCCAAACATAGCATGTTAAATGACAGTCAGAGAGTAATATTTGCTACATGTCTTGACATGTTCTGCACTTTTTGCTAGAACACCATGAAATCACTCTCAAAGGAAAGTAAAAGAAGTTTTTGATGACTTTTTTGTTTTTGGTTGTTTTTTTTCCTCTAGTAGAATAAATTATTCAGGAAATAATTACTAGATTTGGAGAGAAACAAAACGAATTAAATACAACAATACGCCTTTATATCTGCCTTTATCTTAACATCTGGTTCTTATCTGTGTTTCGGTGAAGCAGTGCTAACTGACAGGATAATTTTCATAGTTCGAGAAAAAGATTCATTATTAGGCATGTCTCATCTTCCAAATATTTTTCCAAATTTTAATTCTTACTTGAGCAAAACTGTTCCATCCATACGTGCTTACACAGAGGTCACATTAAATACAAATGCAGCCCCTGGTAATATTCTGTAATTTACAATTTCTACAGTTAACTTAATGAAGAATATGAATTTATGATTTTCTCACCGATGAAGTGAGGCTTGTTGCAATGTCAGGCTTTGTTCTGTGAACAAAATGCTATTGATGCAACCCCCTTGCTGTGAAAACCTAAACAGGGTTAGCTACAGCTTGTTAGTAAATCAGCCCTCAAAACTATTGAAGTCTGTTGAAACAGACATCAATAAACGGTTTGATTTATGTAATGTAGCATTTTGAATAGGCAGTGTAAGTATTTCAGAATTGCTACAGGAGTTTTAACTTCTGTGTGTAACTTTTTTTTTTTATAATAATAATTTTGGGCCTATCCATCAAGGTGATAAGGAACACAGCCAAAGCAGCCTTTGATGAAAACCACACAGGACAAGTAGCAAGAGCAATTTAAGAATGAGGGTATTTCAATTCAGACTGAAGCCTGTTACAAATCCAGTATTTTCAAACTCGGGTGCCAAAATTCAGGACATAGAAATCTTTGGGTTTGTGCCTATATTTTTACAGATTGCTAACCAATACCAAAATGCCTTTTTTTTTTTTTTTTTTTTACTGCCAAAAATACTTACTACAGTCAATAAAACTGAGCATGATCCACATTTCTGACAAAATCCAGCCAGTATTAAGGCCTTTCTACAGTTTTCAAGACCAAATTATTGAAACCTGATCTAATAAACATACAGATACTACTATTTAAAATGGTCTTTTCTTACACAACATAACAGCTATGTTATCTTTTTCATCTCACCTAAAATTTTTAATTGACTTACTCTGTTTTTTCCTTTATTTTGACTGCTTTCTTGTTTTACTTATACTGACTGTTCCAGTTGGAGGCCATTTTCTTTCCAGCATCATAATTCTCTCTCATCAGTACTTTGATATCAGTGTATTCCTCTCCTAGATTTGTGCTTTCTATATGTTATTATGTTATTTGCTGATAATTTCTCTCTTTTTTTTTGATGTTTACATCTATGTCTCTAGACTAATCCTCCGCTTGTTAAATTCCTTGTTCTGTATAAATCCATACTTGCCCTTGCAAGTCAAATTCCTCATTCTATATATTTTATGCACCACTAACAGGACAAAGACAAGTGGTAGAAAAAAAAACACAATATTGCACATGTTCTCTTTTTTTTTTATCTTCAGGGAGAAGTAGAAATCCCAGGTGTCTTTCCAAGTTGCTTTTTGGAAAGTAAACTAAGATTTACATTAGTATTTCCAAGTCAACTGGCAACCCTGGCTTTGTCTTCCAAAATATTAATTACCTTCTGTGCCCACCCAAAACAGTCATGATAATAACTGGGCCATAATTAGGAGTGAGAAATTATTTTTTTTCTTTCATTTTCTTGGCATGCTGTTTCTGTACTCAACACCTGCCCACATACTTCACAGCTTTATTTCTTCTGTTACCTTCCTCTTGTTTTTTATGGCTATTTCTGATTTTCCATTTCACTTCACCATGATTTTTCTATCATGACGCAGTGGCTTTTTATGTTATTCCTGTGACCTTTCCGTAAGCCCCAGTGTGAACTTATAAAAACTCTTACCATGACCTATAATCACTGCATCAAACTCAAACAAATTCTGAAGAAAGAGACCTTAACTTATCTCTGGTCTTAACTCTTCCACCTCATGTATGAAATCTTGAACATGTGTATCTCTTCAAATGTGGCTAAGTAGCTTGCTCTTTATGGTCATTTTATTTTCCTGATACAAATTCCTTTTAAGTTTGTCTCTATCTCAGTGGAGTTTCTCTCCAGGTTTCTTTTCTTCCTTTCAAAATTTTCTTCATTTGTGCTAAACTTCAGATTTCTTCTATTATTTATTTTAACTCTATCTTCAGATAATACTTAAATCTTCTTATAAGAGCTGTTACATAAAATCATTTTCATACATCTCTACATGGGCTTCAGCACTGGGAAGATTGAAGTGAATGTGCTAGATTCACTCTGTAATAAGGGACAAATTATCCTTTTCGCTAACCTGTAGATGGGGATAGAAATAAATAAATAAAGGATTCTCAAATATGCCTCTTCAGCTAGCAAAATTAAACTAAAAGAAACATTAGTGCATTAAAAACATTAGAAACATTAATCACCCCCATATTTTTTTATAACTCACCTCAGCACGGTAAGATCTCTTTGACCTACTTGCCAGGTTTGTGAATACTCCCATTTCCCCAAATATCCATTAGCATCAAAGGAGTTTTCCTTCCTCAAGAGTAACTTGCCCCCTCTTAGGATATAGTAGCAGGAAAACTAGAGAACAGACAACGTCAGAGAGTCTTCGTTTTGTAACACGTCCTGGGCATTAGCTTGGCAGCTGGACCTCGGGTGCCACTATCCCATTACACACAAGCTCTTTTATCATCTCTCCCTACTCAAGCTCTGGCCATTTCCTAAACTCACTGAGTTAGTTATGGAGGAGCTACCAGGGTCCGGGCTGCTTTAGCTCATCGATAAGGACAAGTGCTGCTTGGAGCTGTCACAGGGAATGTATTTGACATGCCAGCTTGGAAGAAGCAGGAACTCTCTGCTGCCCCTATCGATTCGAGGGGAAAATATTATCACTAGTAACACTAATTTATTTCAAGAGCTGGCACTGTGATTCCTTCTCAAGACTTCCTGGCACTGGTTTTAGTTGCCAGCATCAGACAAGCATTATTATTCAGCCTGAAATAACCCAAGCTGGATAGTTGCCTCTCTTATCTTTCAGGTCATAGTCATATTTATTTAATATTATTGTACCTTTAAAACCATTATAAATAAATGCAATACGCGTTCACATTAGGAAGACACCAACTCAGTCAGCAGACAGCACATGCTAAATGAAGAATTCCTACATGGAACCGTAGCCCCTTTGTGCTATAGAAAACAGGTGACTGCGTAAAGAAGACAAAGAGCAGGATGTGATCCTCTAAGCTGGAGTCATTGAGAAATTCAAAGAGAATTGTATAGATTGTGATGGAAGGATAGACAGACATTACTTAGATATACTCCATTCTGTGTATCAGAATACAGCAGAATAGCATTAGGGTTATACTTGTCAAAGAAAATTTGTGCTTTGAGAACAGCCTTTAGACCAGCACAGAAAGATAAATTAAAATAACAGGTGTACTTCGTTTCTTTAAAATGGAGGAAACAAATGGAATTGAAATGTGATATTCTTCATTTACAGGAAAGTAAACTGAGATGCTCCCCATTACTGCTACAAAAGTTCAGCAGATCCTCCAGGGAGAGTAACAAGGAAAATGCCAAATCTCTCCACTGGTATACCTGTCCTAAGAGGTGAGCATTTCTCCACAGAAGATGATTGTCTTATACAACCAAAATAAGAAATAGTTCAAAAATTTGTAAGAATTTGGCAAGGCTTGTGAAAATTGGTTATTCTTGTTAGTGTAGCTTTTTATAATATAAGTGAATTATAATTAAATGTTTCTCTGCAGGAAGTCTATTAAATTTACCTTAACAATCTTTAATGGGTAAGAGAAGTGAGGGAGTCTCTTTGAGGGCTTTTTTTGTGGGTTACTTTGAGCACTTTATGTTGGGCATTTCTTCAAGATATTGAGCAGTGTTTCAGATGTTCTGCAGTATGAAAACCTGAAATTATCTAGCGCAATGGAATCAATATTGAGCAATATTTTCTCTCTGAAAGAAATTCAGTCTGACAGAAAAGAGTAAGAGCAGTGTAAGAAAACTGAGACTCAGGCGAAAAACTGGATACAGAAATTCCCTGTAAAGCAGTACAAATTAGTTGATGTCACCAGAGCAAGAAAACCATAGTGACAGAATAAAATGTTATCCAGGTTCCAGAATACTTTATTATCACCACCTTAGGTCACTAAGCTTCACAAGCTATATCCATCAACTTTGATAGCAGTGTATATACTCACAGTTGAAGCCAGAAGGTGCAATGCTTTAATGTACTAAAGATTTACATTAAGACACCTGGGTTCAAACTCAGCTTATGGCAAAATCAAAATGGGTTTGTTGGTCTCAGCCTGCTCTCTAGTGGACAGTTGCACATAAACTCAGTCCTCAGAAGAATCCCAAGAAATAGATGTGTTGACCAAGATATATGGTGAAATTCCTAGTCTCTGAACATCATTACTAGGAATAATAACATCCTGGATATCTGTGTTTCCTGTGCTATTCCGAAACACTGTGAGAGGAGATGTTTCAGCATCTCTGTATTCAGTCCTTGCTACCAGGATTTGAAAGGATACAGCAGAACTGGAAACAGTCCAGTGGACAGCAGCAAAGGCAGTTAGTTGCTTCCATGTTAGAGAAGAATGAAGATAGGATGACATATTGTCATAATGAAGGAATATAACATAACTAGGTAGAATAGTTGTCCTTTCTTGCCCATTTTTCTTGCTTGTTTCTGAAAGACAACTTGGAGACATGGGACTAAATAGGACTTAAAAATATTAAGCTTTTATATGAATAATAAGGATAGCAAGAGTTATGTTAGTATTTAAACGTGTAAGCGATACAGACTCTCACGATTTTGGATATAACAAAGAAACATAAATTGCCCAAAGCTTTGGAAGAAATTATACCCATTGATGCTCTATTTCATAGCTGCCCCTTAAAATGGTTGCATTCTCTTCAACAGGCAGGCAATAGGATGCTGGAATCTTAAATTTGTGTTGGCTGGTATTTTCTGTGCTTCCAAACAAAATGCCTTAGCGACTCATTTGCAGAAATCAGGTGCAAAAAGCTGCCAGGATCTCTGACTCCATTTATGGCTATTTCCCTTTATATCACTTAACCTTTTGTAAGTCAGGAGAATAATACTTACTGATATCTAAGCATGATATCTAAGCATTTACAATTACAGACACACATGCCAACTACAGAAGCAAAGAAAATATTTTATCAAGTTAAAGTCTCTTTTTAAAACATCTTTACATTTACATTTACATCTTACTACGGATAGTTTTGGTTTTTAATTGTGCAGTCTTGTACTTTATTCTAGTCTATGCGGAACATTCCATCATGTCATCTACCTCACTTACTTACCAGAATATTTGGACATGTCTGCCTTTTACAAGCTTACATTTCAAGTTCAGGATTCATTTATTTATTTTTTTTAACCCAAATGCAATTCAGTTCACAGACTGGCTGTGGTTTACCATGTTTAGTATACTGTATTTATGGATTTTACATTTTTACGTTATTTATGGATTTACAAGCAGTCTCTTGAATTAACAAAAATATTCTGAATTTAGAGAATCATCATCATCTTCTTTCTTTTTCCACAAGTAACTAGTTTTGCCTTCAGCCTTGCAAAGAAACAAAACTGTAGGTAGAATTGAAAGGAGAATTAATCAATCACTAACTTCCACTGCTCTCAGTTACATGTTATACTACTAGTTGCCAAACTCTTATTTTTGTGGTGTTTTCTTATTTACCATTTGTAATTACTTTATTTCCAATCTTACAATAGTTGACGTTTTACTTAGAGCTTGAGCTAGAAAATACTAATGAGAAAATATGAGCTATCATTTACAGATTTTTTTTCTAGACATTATAGGTGGAAAGTGTGAACTAAGTGAATTTGACAGCCCCTAAAATCACAAGGCAAATGAAGTAAATTCTTAATTTATTATTAATTAAATGTTGCAATATGGGGAGGAGAGCTGACTCATAATTACTGAGCTTTTGAAGATGACAATATGCTTCTGTGAATAAATTTTTACTGCAAAGTTATGTACTTATGGAATAGCTTGACATGTGTAATTTCCTTCCAGATTAAAAAACATAATAATTAGAAATGTTAAACAGGGCCTGAATTTGTCAAGCATGATGCAGGGGAAGGAAGCAACTAAGACTCATATAACTTCAAAAAAATGTGAATTGTGCATTTAAGTTGGGTATGAACTGAGATAATTACTGAGAAAATATCAGCTTTTGCAGTCAATAAAAGACATTGCATAGAGTTTGTCAATTTTCCTGAGCTGACAAATGAAAGATGATATCTGCTGAAATGAGTTACAGTTTGTATGAGAACTACTATGGTGCCTAAGAGCTAATGTTTTTATTCTCAAAGCCTGCAGCTGTAAGGAATATTAATAAAGCTATTTATATTTAGCCAGTTGTAGTGTATCAGGTACCCAGTAAGGAAAGAGGCTTCTTGATGGAAGTAGCCTTTTCACCAAACAGCTTTTAAAAATGATTTTCTGCTTTATTCTCTTAATAATTCAACAGCAGCCGGACAAGGAAAACGCTGTCAAAAGTGCTGGTACAGAATTTCTGTTGTACTCATGACTGCCTGCTGGCAAATATTAACGCATAAAACAAAAAGGAGTAAGATGTCCTGGAGTTCAAAATGGTGCTGGGCACAGCAAGTGTACCGGCAAAGTCATAGTCTCACCTGTGACAGTACTGCCTCACTTGTAAAGGGCAAATGAATAAAAAACACTGCAGTTTATGCTATGCAAGGACTTAATGTTGATTTGTGATCATGTAGAAGAGCTTCACATTCTTTATCTTCTGCAGAGCAGAGATCCATGCATGTTAGAGGAAGGGCAACCATGACTGTGTCTATTCCAGGGAAGCAAAGGACCGAACAAGAGTCCAGTGAAAGCAGAGCTGATGGAAGCTTGTCAGGGAGCAGCAGGAGCAGAGCTGCTCGGTGGAACAGCAGCCAGGGCTGAGCACGGCCACAGCACGGGCTGCTCTGAGACTGCAATGGGCCCTACTGACAGCTCCTCAGGGAAAGACAAGGCAACAAGGCAGGTCCAAGGCCCTGCTAGGAAACCTAAGAGCAACCCAGGAACGGGCTTAGAGGCAGATACACCCCCAGCCAAGAGCCCTCATAATTCTGAAGCCACAGACGTTCATTTTGAGTGTCATAACTGAGCTCCCTCAGTCATGATAGAGATTTCCTGACAAGACGGACATTTCCCCTGTACCAGCAGTGTGGTGCACTCTGGATGAGTGGGTCACCGTCCTGAACAACAGGACCTTCCCAGCAGCCTGACCGGACCTTGAGGAACCTGAAGCATGCCAGGTCTCCATGTCACACTGATGACAGGCCTACGCCTTCCTCCTGCACAATCTTAGTCATGCATTTTTATTCCCTCAGCTGATCTCTGCAAAGAGACCTAGTACTGAGCCATTCCCTTGGCTTCTGCTGGCCCTGTGTATGCTAGATGCATGAATCAGCTGGCTCACTAAACAGATACCATGAAGAATTTTCATCTTAGCAGGGAAGCTGGAAGCCCATGCTACTAGCAATAGCCTTATTGTCCAAAGGATCACTCTGACTTCCATTATAATTTCAGACATGATATGAGAGGTGACTGGTTAGTTGCTTTTCTGTGGTCCCAAAATGGCAGAAAGATTGCCACACAACTAAAAATAGAAATGTTCTCCAAAAGTTAACAGTGATGTGAGAGACACACACACTGGGCAGCTGAATGAATTATCCATAAGAGCAGAAGAAAAAGGAAAGTCAGGTGAGAGTCCAGAAAGCCCTAGAACAGCACATGTGCATCTCCCTCCATTTTCCTTTCCCTTTTCATTACAAACACAGCTCTTTCAGGAATCTCTTTCAGCTGCACATAGGCTGGAGCACGGTCAAGGAACAGCCGCAGGCTTGTGCTCTGAAAATTCTTCCCTACAGTTTTATTTTAATTCAAAAAAAAAAAAAGTAAGAAAGAAGTTTGCTAAAAGGAAGCTAAAAGGGGCAGCTAAGAGTCTGAACTCTGTACAGGCACCAAGGATAACTGTTTAAGGATATTGTGTCAGAAATATATTGTGTCAGAAATATATACTATCTTTTAAGAAAGACTTTAGAAGAGGCAAAAGGAAAGTGGTGTAACTACAGGGTAAGTGAGGTTGTTAGAAGCAAAAATACATCTTTGAACATGCTGCAGTCGTGTTCAAATTACACAAGAAGGAAGTAACAAACTCTGGCAGGTTAAATGTGAAAACATAATAAGGCAGGCCAAAAAGCATCTGAAGAATAACTAACAAAAGGAATGAAAACTAATAATCCTTTTCTCTACAAAACACCTCAGGAGCAGGAAGTTTGCCAGAGTCTGTAAGACCAGTTGGTTTTCAGGGCATAAAAGAGTACTCAGAGAAGACAAGGTCGTTGCAGAGAAGCTAAGTGAGCTCTTTATATTGGTGTTCACTGTGGAAGAAACTGGGAAGATTCCAAAACTGGAACCCTTCTTGGCAGGGGACCCAGCAGAAGATCAGTCTCAAATTGAAATTACTGTAGAAGAGATTAGGGAATAAATAGATAAAGTGAAAATCACCAAGATTGTACGGTATTCACTCCAAACTTCTAAAGGAACTCAGGGATGAAAGAGCTGAATTACTCACAGCAGGGTGTAACCTATTGCTTAAAATTGCCTTGCTTCTGGAAGGCAGCAGATGTAGCGTTGATCCTTTTAAAACATTCCAGAGAAAATCCAGGGAACCATAGGAATTTAAGTCTGACATGTGAATTGGGAAAATGAATAGAAACAATAATATTAGGGGATACCTGGATAGATACGACTTATTTGGGAAGCGTTTACATTCTGTAGAGGAACATACTACCTTGCAATTCTGATAAAAATCATTTAAACGAGTCAAAAAGGCTATGGACAATATGGGTGATGAGGTCAATACAGTCTGCTCTGATTACCAGAAGACCTGAGTTCAGTCAGATTTAGGGTTTGCTAAACTAGAATATCTATGAGGTGATGATATAGTAGAAAATAGATCACCCAGGAAGCGCAGGGTAGGCGCCTGGGGATTTTATAGGGAGAACATTATGCAAAGGGAATCTGAGTGTGTTCAGCCTAGTCTTGGGAGAAGACTGAGGAAAATTGCTCTGTGCAAAAAAGTGTTGCTCAGAAGAATCTGGGTTGCCATTAATGTGCTCACAGAATCCAGGAATAAGTCAAAGGAACAGCATATGGCAAAAGTCTCAAACCACAAATCTCTGTTGAATTCCTAGGGGCTTCAATGGCAGGGAATCCTAAAGGAGTTCCAGTTCTAAATATATTACAGCCTAATAGGTTAGAACAGTAATTCTTCTCGCATCAAATGTAATGGGTACTTTTCAGATTTAATGTGTTTGTGACATTTGCAGACTCACTCATCCTTTGTTGTTCTCACATTGCTACAGAGTCGCACCCCAGGGTACTTTATGAAACTGTAACTGATGTAAAAATGTGATTGGCAGATTTTTGTATGTGAAATATGCTTCATGACATTTTAAAGTTTTTCTTAATGGAATCTGCTTTGTTCTCTATTAGTCTGCAGTCCTTTCTGTTATGTGAATCAGATTTTTGCATTGGAGACAGTACCAAATATATATTTTTTATGTACAGTTTCTTAGTAAAATAGTAAATGATGCTTATTGCATTATCAGAGATATCTAAAAATACAAGCGGAACATTTCTATTTTGGTAAACTGCTAGACTTCCATGTAAATAGCATTTTTAATATTTCTGTGTGAAGATTACCAAAAGAGAAATCATACATAACAAAGTTGCTTAATTTCTTTGAGGAAATGACAGCAAAAGCAAACAAGGGTAAAGAAGTATACATTATTTACTTTGATTCCAAAGAAGCTTTTAATACAGTACCAAATAAATTATTAATGAATAGGCTGAGAAGGTAAGGAAGTAATATTCAACTGGGTAACAAACTGGCTTCCTTACAAAGCCAGAGAATGATCATAAATGTGAAAGGAAGATGATAAATGCAACACCACAGAACTTAACATTAGACCCTCATCTTGGTCATATTAGTGAGCTGGAAAACTGACAGAGCTGCAGGGCAATTTGGTGAGCATCAGGAATGCAGGGAACAGCAAGTTATGAACAGAAAGTGGGGAGATACAGCTCAAACCAGATGGAAAAAAAAACAAGAGGTATTTATGTCTTGGAAGCTATAAATGTAAAATGTATACAAGTGAAAATAAGTGAAAAAAAACAGACATAATGCGCTAAATAATAGGCTATATTGGGCATGTAAAAAATCTGACAATGATAGATATTCAATGATAGATGTACTTTAAAACATCTGTTATTTAGATAAATGTTTAGATTAATTTATGTTTGAACCATTCAGTTAGAACACAAAATACGACATAAATACAATTAGCTGTTCAACATCTGGCAGACAATGGAAAATACAGAAATGATATGCAGAAAATGGTGAATGCTCTAGAGTGAAGAAGTGCTTATTAAATCCAAAATCATATAAAAAGGCGTACAAAAAGAATTCAAAATTGGATTATTAGTTTTAATCTATCCAGGCAAACAGAGATTGAAAGTTCTTTTCATGAGTTCACTTGTTGGGCTGTCTTTGTGCAAAGAAACTGGTAATTATGCCAGCAGACACATTGGTGACTGGCAGAGTAGTAAAATTAATTCTTCTCATACCTTCCTGTTCTCAGTAAATCAGGAGGAGGCATACAGGTAGATGACAACGCTTGTGGGCAGACTGCTCTGATACTTTAGGGAGTAAAGGAGTGTTGAACATCCCCTATTTCAAAAGTGCAGAGGCAGCAAGTCTACTGTGCCTGACAACACCAAACCGTAAGTGGCCAGGTCAGTCCCTGTGAGGACCTGCTTGTGGAGGCCTGCTGAAGTTCTGCACAGCTGTGGCTGCCAGTAATGCTTGCTGTATTCCCATTTTCTAGTCTTTGTTGACTTCTACACCTTTGTTGTAGGTGGCGACTTTGCTCTGTTACTCATACTCCAGTTGCCTGTTGTACAGCAAAACAGTGCAAAACATGCTGCTCTCAGAAGTCTGCACTTGTTCTTCATCTTTTGAGCATCAGTGTCAGTTCTGGACTCACAAAACTTCTTCTCCACTCTCCATATTTTTTTTTAGACTCTTGAAATCAGATCTGTGATCTCAGGATTCTGCAGCCTAGAACCAAGCTAACTGAAAGGTAGAAGATGAAGAATATGAGAATAAAGTTTGATATTGTCAGGAGACATTTACATATATGACAGAGAAAGTTTCAGGAGGGCTGAACGTGGAAGGAAGAAGGAAATATAAAATCAATTCTGGCTGAAGGAACAGAGTATGACACAAGATCCTCACTTGCTGTTTCACGTGCAAGATGTCCTACACCAGACAACAGTCCTCCTCCCAACAAAGCAAAACCATAAGATTCCTGTATGTTTCCTTGATGTTCTTAGGGCACAGGTTAAATGCGTATAGCTATCATAATTAACTTGTTACGGGAAGGAATTAAATAGTAGGATTGTAAATGCAGCATAAGAAAATGAATGGAATGAATTAGAATGAAACAAAAGTCTTACTATTTTCACAGTGAATTTTAACATCCACAGTTTAGAGCAACACAGTTGTCTCCCTGCCTATTTCAGAGGCAAATGGAGAAAACAGGACTGAAAGCAGTGATTGTGGGGACCCTTTCTCACAGGTTTTTGTGCTGGGGATCAAAGCACAGAAAACAAAATAAACCTTTTTCCTGCTCCATCTGAATCCTTCTCACAGTAAGGGGATGAATTAATCTTGGTATACTGGTCTGTTTTGTGTTGTTCTTTGTAGATTTTCCATACTATTAAATCTTTCTCAGCAGTAGTCAGTATGAAGAGTCTTCATGGTTTTCGTTTATAACTCTCTTAAATTAACCTATGGCTGCTCTTGCTTAATATTTAACATCTTAGATATTTTCATCATCTTTCTGGATGACTGTAGTATAAAGGTGCTGCCAAATTCTCTGATGAATCTTACATCTGTACCTCATATCTAATATTTTCATAAAGAATTTGTCTTCAAAGACATTCAGATATCCACCTTTGGTAGATTTCCAGATTTCATATCCACAAATTAAGATGAAGCCCTCCTTCCTTACATCAATCTCCTAATGCTTCTTATGACAGCCTTGTCAGCTTCTAACTTTGGAGTGTTTAGTTTTGCAACACTAATGATCTTCAGAGCAGATGCAAAATAGAGCAATCTGCTATTAGCATCAACGCAATGATGAATAGAAGTAGACCCAATGATTAAGAGCATGTAATTTTGTTATGCATTGGAGAACAGTTTCCTTGGGATCCTGTTCTGGACAATTTTCCATTTAATTGCTTCTTTTACAAAGCTTTCAAGATACCTACATTTTTATAGGTGTTTACAATAGGTTAAGAGGAATATAATAATGTTTTTAATAGATGTGTAGAGAGTGAAGCTGCTATGAAAAAGAATGATGATAGAAGCAGAAATGAAAGCAATCTTACTACTGTACTGGAAAAAAAAAAAGACATACTGCAAGTTCCCTTGCTTTATGTTATTGCATAGAGAAGCATTAATATATCAAAAGTACTTATTGGCAGGTCATTTATAGCCAAATAGTCATCAACTATGGATATACTGAAACCTTGAACACAGTCCTTTATACCGTCAACTTTTATAAATAATCTGTTGCATCCTCTAAAATCATAATTGACAGAAATGTTGCTTCATCTGTGGTATTTGCAATAAAAATAATAGTGCTTCAGGCATCAACTGACAACTTTATTTTCTGAGCGAGGAGAATCATTAATCTTGAGAGACAATCAACTGCTAAATCAATTATAAAAATATAGGTGCTTTCAGTTATCTTTAATTGTTCATTATCATAAGAAACTCAAGCACTCGATGTAGCTGCCTGAGGCATCAGCTAAACGAACCTATGATGAAGTTCCAGTAATTTGCATGAAAGTGGAGTTGAAATATTTGAATAAATCTTAGCCCGGATCAAGTTTCCTGGAGCAGGAAGATGCGGAGGGGCACACACTGCCTTCCCTTCCCACATTTGCACCGGACAGTGAGCCACGTTCCTGGTGTCACATGATGGAGAGGAGGCCGAGACGCTGTGCAGCCATTTCTCTCTCTCTCCATTCAAGTGCCATCTCCATCATGGCTACATCCAACCTCTGGATATGTCCTTCTCTGTTCCTTAATTCCACTGAAATTAGAAGCAGTGAAAAGTAATGGTTGGTCCTATTCTGAGCATTTACACGAGTGTTTTTCTGTAGTTGCTGAACTTCATACTTGTGCTCCAGCTCCCTCCCTCCAGTTAAAAAAAAGAAACAGAAATGCAAAGGAAGATAGAATTAGATGTTCCATAGGAGGCATTACCAAGTCCCTGTGAAGTGTGTGGGCTGTACCTCACCCTGCTGTACACACATCCTAGATGCTAGCATTAGTGAAGGAATTTTCCCAAGTATTATTGGAAATCAAAATATTCCCTTTAGGTTATCACTGACAGAATTTTAAAAAATTTACATTATTTATCAGCTCCTGCATCTTCCCACCTAGCTGTAAGCTGTAATCAATCATCAGTGTCTCATTCTTTGCTGCATAATCTATATTATGCAGCATTCCATTGTTTCTGTAAAGGTATGTACATATGTGTGTGTATATAAAAAACACACATCCTTTCCAAATCCATCAAAAATAAACTTATTTTTAATCCATAAAGGTACATTTATCATCTGGGAGCTGTGACTGCTTCTGTACACTGGGTAAAGAATTTAAATAGCATAGGAAAAAATGGCAGAAGTTCTTTATGTATTCTAACTCTGCAACCTTACAACTTTAAAGATGAACAGAAGTAGGTCTATCATTAGGCAATGGTATTATTTTATTGTGAACTGAAGTTTCCTAAAAGTCTCTCGGAGTGTCATGAGAACTGAGTATGCTGAATATTTGAAACTCTATTTTACTATGGCGAGAGAATAGATTAGATTAGATTAGGATGAGTTATATTAGATTGGATTGGATTACATCAGAAAAGATATAAATTAAATCTCATTTTTTTGCTGCAGTTTTAAAGGGTGGAATTATGGGATGTGTTTATATCACAATGTAACTTCCCCTTCCTTTTATTGTAAATGATAAGTAGTGATTTGTAAAGCTTAAATATGGAGTCCTTGTTTGTTTTAATAAAATGCCTTTTCAGGAAAAGTGAGATAGTAAATTAAGCAACAGTAAATGTGGAAGATTTCGGCATGCTTTCCATTATGGAAGGCATGTAGGACCTGAAGTAGGTCTTAGGCTCAGTTTTTGTGAACCGCTACTTCACTCACAGAATTGAATGGCAGTTCAGTTGACTATAGCAAAAAAAAAAAAAAAAGAAGCTTTACAAACTTTAAAACTTAATAGTATTATCCCCAAACTAGTTTTAAAGATTATGTCTTTTGATATGAAAAACTATCCCATTAATTGAGTAGCAATTACGAATCTTCTCAAAACTAAACCACTTAAATAGTCTGGGAATTCTTATGGAAAATTTAAAAACTATTACACTTCAAATTGAGTTTGAAAGTATCACATACTCAGTTTTTTTTTTTTTTCTCCGATCATTTTTAATTACTAGTACATTTGCATGAAAATAGGTTCTTTATTTCTTGAGAGCTCATCTGCTCCTGCTGCTTATTCTTCATTGAAGATGTCACATGTAAAGGGTTAGATCTTCAGGTGAGGAATAAGCAGCAACAGCAGATGTACTTTAAAGAAATAAAGTTTTTATGCAAATATTATGCACTGTGCAGTTTTATAATAAATGCTGAGGTTAAGTTTGACAGTCATTGCAACTACACACAGCCTATCAGGGAAGCACCATAAAGATCATCACACTCAGGGGCTAGGCTGGTGACCACAGTAAATGAGCTGTTGTTGATCATCGGGTATTCCAAAACTGTATTCAAAAATTTGGCTATTTAAATAAAGTCTTGGAATGACAAAATGGCATCATAGTGATTTTCACGATCGGATTCTCACCCTGTATAGGAAAAACTAGAGGCAATGTGGCATCTTTGCTGGAAGGGGGCACCATTTGGTTCTAATGGGAGGGAAGGGTAAGAGGAAGAGAAAAGGGAAGGAGAAAGGGAAGGGTTTTAAACGTGCATTCTACTAAGAAAAATACAGCTGTTAAAACTCCAGAAGTAAAATTTCATCTAATTTCTTCCGGTACAGCAAAAGCCAAGAAGGCAGAGGCAAGGCCCAGCAAGTACTTCACCTGCAGTTGGAAATTAACTGTACACTCAGATATGTCCAAATCTACAATTCAAATGCTACTAATAAAAACAAAGCACAAAGCCCCTTTTACATTGTTTCATCCTGTTTAAAAGACAAACATTTGCACACTGCAAGCCTCAAATGGATAAAAGCTACCATGAGAACTTATAAGCCATCTGCTAGCTTCCTAATGAAGCCAGTAACTATTATTGTTTACAGTTGAACACCGGGGGTCATGTGTATTTGCTGTAATGAAAGAATCAATGCATCACTGCAGATGCTAAAAGAGAACTTTTTTTTTCTCCAGCCGGCTAATTATAAATACAATAAAATTGCAAATTAAAAAAAAATCTGTTCATCTCCACAGAGAAACAGTGCTTGGCGCACCAAATACCGTTCTGTTTTCTTGTACTCTCCACTTGTCAGACTCAGATTACAGAAACAGAATCATAAGAAGTTTCTCTTCAATACTCAACAAATAGCTGATCACCAAGGAATGCTTAGCCCCTAATTCTCTAGGCTTTACAAACCGCCTGCATTATTTAATTGTACTGTTTATCGGAATGTGTGCGTGAGCACACTGCCAGCCACCTATCTGTTGCTGCTTGCCGATCCTTTTGTCTGGAGAATATGAGATATGAAAACTCGGCTTTGTTGAACTGTTAAAAACATCCTGAAATTTCTTGAAAGTTGTAAAAGTTGAAGAAAAAGTGATACACGGCAATGATAGAATCCGTTTCTGTGTTACAGTTTCATCATTCAAGCAAAACTGCACGTACGGAGTTAGGGAGGAGAACGAAGAGTGTGCCTACTTGCTTGTGGAGCTGAAAGTCTGCAGGTGACTTCACTGGCCTCTGATACTGCCAGGCCCACGGTGCAGCCCTCTTGCAGCTAGTTCTCCTACCCCGATTCTACCTGCGGCATGTGCCGAGGTACACACTTATTATATACATAAACTGGATGTAATATCAGCTAGATCGGTTGGAGTAGAGTGGAAAGGTGCACTATTATATTATTTTACAATAATATTTTATATTTATTTTATAGTTTATAGTTTATCATTTTGCAATATTGTATTTATTATTTTACAGTAATAAATACTTGTAGCAAGCTGTACCCTGACTAGACACAGAGATAATGAAGCTGTTAACAGGACAATAAAGCTTGGGTTTTTAAATTTTGTTTTCATATTGTGGAGATGGCCAGGGAGAGAGAACACCTGGCAGACCAGAGAGAACAGAGTTTATTAACGAGCCAAGCGGGCCAAGAGTACTGGCCCTGGGTGAGCCCTGTTTGACTGAACACTGGCTCCCTGTGAGGCGCTCGCCCTGCGGCTGAGCTCGCCCTGAGGTGAGCGCGACATGTGCCTGGCGGAGCGCGGCGCCCTGCGGTGCGCGGCCCTCTCAGGGCTGCTGCTGCTGCTGCAGCTCGGCCGTGACTACCTGTGTCACAGGCCCAAGCTGTGAAGCGGGAGAGAGGCCGTGGCGCTAACACCGCCGCTTCCACCAGTGCGAGTGCCTCGCGGCGAGGCCCTGTGCCCCACGGAGCAGCCACGGCCCCGCTGCGGCCCGTTGCTGTGGCCCTCTCCTTGCCAGGTGCCTGCACGTCCCTGTGACGCGCGCCACGTGCGAGCGCAAGCCTGATGCTCCTCAGGCATGGGCTCACCAGCCAGGAGGGCGCTGACGTGTGTGAAGAGACGCTGGAGAGGCCTGCTTGGCATCCACAGCTTTGCTTTAGCAGATCTTTTCCCTTCACCAGGGAAAATCAGTGAGCAAACTTAGCAAGGAGAGTACAGAACAGGATGAGGAGAATAATTCTACTCCAATCGCTACTGTGACAATGTTTTTGTCTTTGTGTACTTGAGTGAATCACTTTAATTTATCTGCCTTAATTCTCTGGTTATAAAATGCCTGAGATAATACCACAGGCAAAAGTATATGAAAATACTTGCTTCCCTAAATTACAGGGGAGTTGCAAGAATTAATTAGTTAATGTTTGCAAAGTGCTTTGGAGCCAGAAAGCACTCTATAAATGCTAATTATTAAATCAAAGGTTTATCTGACTTTATTACTAAACCACTAATAAAATAAGTTATATAGCAGTTGCAGGTTGGAAAAAGGCATTTCTACTGTCTAAAAGATATAAAGGTTTTAATTAGTAAATGTTTTGAAAGTGCTTTGCTGATGAAAAAAATACTAAGTGTTAATAAAGCTTTTCCCTAATGAAAACAGCTACAAAATATGAACTCCTGGGTGCTACTGTAACTTCTGCATATATTATCTAAAATTTTGTCCCATGACAGCAGTATTTTTATTTGATGCACAGTTTCTGTATTATCGGTGAAAAAAAAAATGTGGTTATGTTTGTCAAATAAACGTTCAGATGCAGCAAGAGATTAAAGGTATCACTCTTATCAGAGAATAGCAAAACCTAATGTATTATCAAATTATACATATATACACATACCATTATTTTGACTATTAACTTAAAACTGTTTTTTTTTGCAAAAGGTTCCAGGCTTCTGAGTTCCAAGGCTCTGCACATACCTGAACTGCTATCTACATGCTATCTTAAAATGTAAGCACATCGGAGCCTTTTGCAAATAGGCAATTAGAAAGACTTTGTTTAGACTGGCGTTTTCAGATTCTGATATCACTAGTCGTATTGATCCATTACTGAATGGAAACAATAGAATTATAAATAATGATGCCAAAAAAAAGGTATGCTCAAGAAACACACTGTTCTCTAGCTAGGGGAAAAGCACATTCATTATTAATGAATGATGCTGATAAAATACTTCCCATTGTGAAAGTAAATCGTGAAAAAAACAGATGGGATGGTTCTGAGACAGGCACGAGGGCACTGGAATCTGTGGGTGGAAAGCAAATAATATAGATTTAAGCAGCACAAAGTCATATATTTGGTTAGCATTAGAGGATGGTGGCCTTAGTCCCAGGAATCCATGTCACAGAAGAGGAGCCTGGTCACATTAGCAATCTTTTGACCCAAGCTCCAAATGAGATGCTGTGGTAGAAGCAGTTAGAAGCCCCCATTTTGGGGCAAAAGGAGAGAGGCATCTGCAGTAGAAACAGAGAGATTACATCACCCCTATATCTGACATTAGTGTTACTATTACTGGAAAGTTATTTCTACTCTGATATTGCAAGTCGAAAAAAAGATGTCTTTTATGTGAAGTCAGAAAAGACAAATTAAAGTGATTAAGGGACTGAAAAACAAACTTTACAGAGAAGACTTACCAAAGAGGAGATTAAGAAAAGATTTGATCACATTATGTGCACTTGTAAAATAGAAATGGTCTTTCATTCGTATAAAAAGAGATTTTAAAGCATCTGGTAAAATATAAGAGCGAGGAATTCTGACATGGAAATATTTTCCTCCTTTCTATAACTATGTTTAATTAAGCTGGAATGGAGGAGTCAAAAATTCAGGATTTGAAGAGGGTGCAAAAATCACTTGCCTGACCTCAAATAAAAATTAAATAGTTTTATCATTTAGCTCTTTGGGTATCCTGAAAGCATTTAAAGAGCAACCCAAAAATTAGTTTTCCTTGCTTGGTTCAGTGTTTTTTTACCCTTGCTTATTTTAGCAACTTAGTTGCTTGCCTCCTTGTTAGATGTTTGCTTTCAAGAAAATACGCTTCTGTCACTGATCCCAGAAAAATTTTGATTGTTTATACAGGTACAGGGATCAAAAAAAAAAAAAAAAAAAGATTAAGCTAGCTACACTCAGAGACAATGTCATGTCTCAGGCATCACGTACAGCGGTCTATCTAGATGATATACCTGTGATCAGGAGAAGAAGGGCTTTGCAAGGTCAAGAAGCTTTATCATAGCCTGGAGTTGGCAGTGGTTGCCCTGTACGCAGCTATATGGCCTTGGCAGTGGCGGGTCACCCTAAGGGTTTTAAATCATCAGACTCAAAACAGGTTCCCTTGATGCTGCAGAGGTATCAGCTGTCAGGTAAGGCAGCAGAGGAAATAGAAAGTTTTGACATGCTCATTATGGGTTGTCTTTCATCCATCACTGTTTGGCTTTGGCTTTTTTGCTATTCCTTAGTTTTCTGCAGGTTCTCCAGTTCATTATTTGACATTGTTTCTAAAAATATGACATGACAAGACATCATAATTATTCTGTCATGATGATCTGGTATATTTGAACATATGAATCTTCTGTAAATAAAGTGAAGGGATATGAAAGAGAATTTCAGCTCTGCAGTTTGGTTTAAGGCCTTTGATTTTACTTTGATTTGGAAATGTCATGGTTCAGTGAAAGCCTACCAGAGTAAGTTTAATGGATTAGAATATATTATTAAAATGAGATTTCTGGAGAAGTATATTCCACAGATGTGGAATACTGAGAAGGGAGATTAAACAAAATGACTTCCGAGGGCTCTCTACCTTATTAAAAGGTAAGGTATCTACTACTTTTTTGTTCATGACCTAAAGGTTAACGGGCAAGAGTACCACTAGAGGTTGAACACAGCAGAGTGTTCCGATTATAACTTTTCTTTCTTCATTTAGGTTGAAACATTGAAAATATCTCTTAGAGATAAATGCAAAAAAGCATTAATATTTAAGGTGGTGTTACGAACACACACAAAAAAATCTGCTTATATGTGCCTTTGAGATTTTTTATGTTTTTTTTTTTAAAACATGTTTTTCCTTCAAGCATTTATTTGATTTAGGGAAACCTCTTTTCATAAACCATGCCTTATCCTGAGTCTATAAAAACATGATCTACAACCCAAAAGTTTAAAAATATATAGAATCATAGAATCATAAAATCATTATCACAGAATCACAGAATGGTTGAGGTTGGAAGGCACCTCTAGAGATCATCTAGTCCAACCCTCCTGCACACGCAGGGACACCTAGAGCACGTGGCACAGGGTGGCATCCAGGTGGGTTTTGAAGATCTCCAGAGAAGGAGACTCCACAACCTCTTTGGGCAGCCTGTGCCAGGGCTCTGTCACCCTAAACAGTAAAGAATTTCTTCCTCATACAGAGATTAAATTTCCCATGTTTTAATTTATACCCATTACCCCTTGTCCTGTCATTGGCCACCACTATGGTTGGAAAAGATCTTTGAGACTATCGAGCCCAACCATAAGCCTCTCAACACCTTACCTGCTAAACTATGTCTTCATATTGACCAGGTCTTAGCTTTTGGTTTACAGCATCACGGAGCCTGTAATTAGCAGTGTCACATACGACTTTCGAAGGACTTGTTCCTGTCACAAGCGCAGAAGAAGTGGTGATTCCAAGCCCCAGCTTCAGAGGGCTTTCTTCAGTGCTGGCTAATGTGCCTTCCTGTGAGCTGAAATGCGGGGGTCTGCTGGAAGCAGCTCAGGTTCCAGCTTGGGAAGGTCAGCCTGGGACAGGCGAGCTAGCTAGACGTCCAGGTGCATCCGAGGAATGGGGTGGGCACGGGGATAGCAGATGATGGTGGCGACGGCAGTTCTCAACTCTCAGTTGCTGCTTCTTCCAGCTCTCCCAGGAACTGTTGCTGTGACCATCAGCCAGGCACTGGGGTGGCCTCGACACCACTGAAGGATGGGCAGCACATGCAACTCCCCCTTGGAGCCTTTCCAGGGCAGAATCCAGAGGTGAGCACTCTTGTTTTGGCTTTGTGTGACAGGGGTGCCAAGGTTTCCATTGTCGCCCCAGCCAGGGCTTAACAGCAGATGTCACTGTTGGCAGCTTGGCCTTCTGCAGGCTGCTCACCACAGCAAGCAGCATGGAGGTGACCACTCCGCGCTGCCTGGAACTGGCTTTTGAGACACTCCAGAGAGCGGAACAAGGTTAATGCAGCTACTAGACACTGGGCAGCACGGTGTGGAGACACACCGGGGGTCCACACCAGGGCCTGGGGTAGGCCAGGCCCAGGACATTTTTAGCCCATTACAGGTCAGAGCTGGCTACTCTGAGCAATAGGAGCAAGAGGGGATAGGTAGAATCTGTAAGGAGGAAAAAAAAGGGAGCTGGGAAGGGGAAGGCAGGGAAGCTGGCAGAAACCAGCATTTGCTCCTGAAAAAGGAGATTCCCTGAGCCCTGTTAGTGATATATATCAAAAAGAATGGAGAAGCTTGGTATAAGCATATGAGGTAAAAGTAGATTTAATTTGCAGAACAATCTGTTATTTCACTATATACTCCACTTTATTTCTTCACGCTGAAATGCCATATTCTACAATCTGGATTTTTTTTTTTTTTACCCCTGAGTTTCTAGAGTGAGATGGGGACTGCTGCATGGCAGTAGCTTTCAGTTTGGCTATTTTCTGTAGCAAAGCTATCAATGGTTAGGTAATCAGAGACTTTCTGAAACAACATTCAAAAACAACCATTGTTCTTTTCTATATCAGAGAATGGGGTATATTGAGTTGTAGAAACAGGTACTAATGCTTCCATGCAAAACACAATGTCTTCTGTTAATGCCTATAGCACTGCTGGTTGACTCCACAGATTTGGAGAACAGAACAGTTTATTATCAGCAACAGCCCTCAGATTTTATAGTCCAAGGATTATGTTTTACTATGTAAATTTGCAGAATTTACCTAGCTTTTATTTATTTTCCCATGCATTCTTTTTGCACTGATAGAGGTTATTTCTTTATTAGAACACTTACAAACATACAAGTCAGCTAACTACAATTTATGCCTAGCTCAAACAAGAAATTAAAAGGAGTGAGAGAAAGCACTCGGGATGGTCATGTGTCTCATAGGTGGACATAAGCATTTCATAACACATACCTGACTGTATGCAATTTATAACTATTGTACGCCACATTTTACCTGGGAATGAGATACTGAATAAGAGTTTTTTGTATGAAATATAATCTTTTCCTTTCGATAAGAATGCTTATCTCAAGTACTTCTGAGATGACATAGTGAAATACTAAGAATGACAGCTCAGTTCAACAGATTCAGCTCAGGTGTTGAAAGCATCCTATGCTATTCCTATGCTACTTCTGCTATTTCATGTAGATATTTTTTACTCCATCAGCAAGTCATTTAACCCAGCTCCACCATAAAGTGGACATAATACAGTGATGACAATATAGTACAGATATTTAAATTGGTTCAGTCTTCCAAATACTGCAAATTTACAAATTTAAAAACATTAGGGTTCTGCATTTTGCAAAATAGAGTGAAAATAGCCTTGGGTGATTGATCTAGCAATGTCAAATTTTGGCATTGATATATCAGTCCCATTTTTGCTAAAAATTTTCCCATAGTCTTTTTTTTTTTTTTCCTGTAGCATACAGTTAATAATAAGACAGGCTTTGGGTTGCTTTGTTGTTGGCCAGGCGGAACTCAAAGTACTTTGCACTCATACAAGGGAACTACTTTTTTGAGGAGAGGGAAAAAGTAGAGAGCAGGTAGAAAAGCATTTTATGCAAAGAAGCATTTTTTTTTCATATTAAATTGTGGTAGATTTACCTGTTTTGTGAAAAATGATTTTTTCATTTTTAGAAGGAACAAGACCTCTCTATCAGTCAGACTTTTTTTTTTTTTTGGTAACACAACTGTTAAAATACTCATGCAACTAGCCCAGTCTACTTCATTTATGGCACTGTGTTTTTAAGAGTATATGGATGATACAGAGGAGAAATACACTTTAGAAAGTTCTTATTAAAACATTCCTTTTTGTATGTCATCTCTTGGCCCCATTAGATACGGTACACCAGATGTACATAATAAACGATTTCTTCTGGCTTTGCCAGGAGTGCTTACTCCTTGCACCAGTAGGTAGGGACCTTTATTTTTTAGAGATAAATTTCATAATTCATTCTCCAATCACTTAAATTCTGTTGGAAAGCAATGAGGATGGACTATGTGGATTTTCAGGGAGATGAATGTGGCTCTTGGTTCAGAGCCATTTGTTGATATTACAAGTTAGAACTGTAACAGCTGTGAATTTCTTCAGGGACATCACTTCACTGGATCACCCTGTAACACTAGCAAAAGATACAGACTTTTTCTTGTAGCCACAGTGAGTCCCAGGAACAGACTAACTGTGAAACAAGAGGTGAGCAGGCAGCATCAGGCTACACCACACTAGCACAGGCTGGAAGGGGGCGTGCAGTCCCCCCCATGCTGAATTCAGCAACTTCCATACTTGTGTTCAAAATTTTTCCATACACATTTTTTCCTCCTTCTAGCTGATAACAGCAAGTTGAGATGATGCTAAACATTCCTGGTGCTAATTCTCATTTAATTCAGTCTTATAACTAGGTACTATTTATAACATGAACTTCTTCAAACCTGCTAAACATGCATATACAAAGCAAAAGAGAAGGACAATTAGCTCTCTTTTATTGATTGTATCATTGTTATTTATCATACTTACTGTAAGTCTTATGCAAGACTTGAGTCAAGACATAGCAACCTTGTTCCATATTTTAGACAGCTCCTTCATATGAAGCCTTCTGCGTTTCCAGTAAAACACACATGTATCTTTTGAACTATACTGTCTTATGCAGTTAAGCCAAACAATATGGGGCTTCCTGTCAGTGTCAGCAGGTGGTTATCAGTTGAGATGTAGGAGGTCTATACTTGCAAAGCAACTTTTAGTTAGCATTCATGATGTATTTTAAGCAAAAAAAAAAAAAAAAAAAGGATCACTGTGAATATCTGCTCTGCCTTCCTATATTATAAATACCAAAGAATAAGATAGTGGAAGAAATTACTTCCTGTGAGTCCAAATCGCAAAAGAGGAAAAAATATATATATAATGATTGGATTCTGTTACCTGGAACAGTCCTTTAAAAGCTAATCTCATTGGTAACACCAAACACCCAACATCTCATTTACACAAATATTACCAACTTTGTCAGTCTGATTTCAAATACTGTAACTCCTAAGTAGTCCTAAATTGGCATTCTGGACTGTAGATACTTAACTATAAACACATATGCAATGAAATATTCAAACAACAGAGAATAAATAAACAAACAAACAAAAAAGAGCATGGGGACAGAGGGAGACACAGAGAAAAAAATCTAACACATACCATATACCAATTTATATTGAAGCAACATATGTATATATATATATATATAAATAAGCATTAACATTTCTATCTCTGCAAATGAATATTGTGATTTTTTTTATAAGTTTTAGATAGAAATACAATTATAAATCAAATCAATACAGATCTGACCAATAAACAAATACATGGTTCTCTCAGCTATGGTATATCATAGGATAGAAATTACGAAGTATTTCAGCTATCCTAATTAATTTCAGAGAAATAATGACATAAATGATGTTTCACTTTTGGCTTAATCCTGTAGATTTTCTTAACACATGCTTTTTTGTCACGTAAATTGTTTTGTGTAGGAGTATATTAGTGCTGCAACACAGGCCTGCTTTTTAGAACTAAGAAAGACTTCATCTTCTCAAAAACTGCTTGTTAGTGTCAAAGACAAGAAATTTGCAACTAGTTTTAGAAGACAGGAATAAGCTCTGTATTTTTTTCCAACTTACCTAACCTGAAATATTACTGATAAAGCAAACTGAGCTTTAAAAGGAAAAAAAATATATGTAGCTTATGTTGTCCCATACCTGCAACATGTACTTTCTCACTGTAGGATGTCACCTATAAAACAAGATCATACGATTAGGCAACTGAAAAAGACACAAATATAAGTGGATAGTGAAAGTGCTCTTTACTCTGAAGGGAAACAAGACCGGACTTTATAAACAAAACAGCTCACTGAAACTTAATACTCAATGAAAATAAAGAGTCAGTTGCTTTAAAAGGCTCTGATCCTGTTGCTCTCTGTAAGCGGCTGCGCCCTTACAAAGAGCCACTGAGGATAGGATGGCTTGGTTTTTCTGCACTGTTAAGCACCAGGGCCTTGGCTCATGTCTGTAATAATAGACATGTTCACAGATGTGAACATAAGCTATCTAAGAGAGCCTGGTGCTCAACACACAGGTGTTTTGATGAACCACAGAAGCCCTTTGGAGAGACAGAAAAGCAGACTGGTAAAACAGACTAAGAATAATATAGGTCTTACCTTACCCAGACCAGGAATTAGCTAAATTAACATTATTTCTTGATGCAATTTTTTTTCTATTTAGGAACAGATCCAATAACAAGGCTTTAATACCTATAGCTATTGCAGTGCTTAATATGTTTCAGATATTTGGCCTCTGAAGTGGAATCCGAATCCCTATTACGTACTAGACAGGTCCAGTACTTAAGAACTGTAAAATATCTCAGGAGAATAATTCAAGTGCTAATTCAATGCTAAAGACAGCTATAGGAGAGTAGTTAAACAGATTAAAAATAAATAAATAAAAAGTGACAGCTTTGGGCCCCACAGCTCATCTCCCGGGATAATTTTGTCATTATTTTAATCCACGAACTACTAAATGAAAAAGAGTAAGGCATTTTAGGAAAGAAGGAATAAAACTTATGTTACCTAAGAGCCCTGGCTGCCAAACCTGAGCCACCTTCCACCACGGGTGCTCTACTTCTGGTGCCAAATCTGGGGAATCAGACACCCGTGCAGCCTAGCAGAGCTCCTCACGTTACCTGCGCCCGGTGAGCCATGGTAACGGCCCGGGACGAGCGCTCTTCTCCGGTGGCAGACGCGAGATAAGCGCCCCGACTCTCACCTGCCTCCTGCACTGGGGCACGAACGCCACAGGATGCGCGTTAACCACCGGGGCTCCTGTTAAACCAGGAGGGCTCGGGAAGTTCAGGCACTTCCAGGTGTGGGAGGAGGGGGAAGGCAGCGCCTTTCGGTGCGCAGATAACGGGAGAGGCCCCGGCGGTACCTGCAGGCAGCTCGGGCCGGGAGACTCCCCGGCAGCGGCGAGGGCGCCCGGTCCCCGGGGCCGCTGGCGGCGGCCGTTGGGGGCGGCAGGGTTAAGCGCAGGAATGCGGCGGGAGGACGGCGCCGGCAGGCGAGGCGCATGCTAATCTCATGCTAATCTCATGCTAATGAGCGGCGCCCCGCACGGCAGCTGGGCTCCGCCGCGGGCCCCGGGCGCCATGGTGGACTGAGGGGCGGCCGCCGAGCGCGCTCTGCGGGCTGCTGCGAGACGCTCGCGGCGCCCCCTCCTCCTTCCCCCTCTCCTCCCCCCGGCTCGGCCCGGGCTCCGGAGGCCGGGGCCGGGCGGGGGCCTTTCCCGCCTCCCGTCTTTCTTTCCGTCCCTATGGAGCAGCTAGCCCCACCGCGCGACCATGCCTAGGAAAGCGGGCAATGGGCAGCTCCCCTTACCCGCCGGCTGGGAGGAGGCGAGGGATTACGACGGCAAAGTCTTCTACATCGACCACAACACCAAGCAGACCAGCTGGATCGACCCCCGGGACAGGTGGGCTCCCCGCCGGGCCGCGGCTCGGGCGCAGCCCGCGGGGCGGCTTCGCGCTGCGCGGCTTTTTGGAGAGGGAGGGGAAAAAGAAAAGGAGAGGAAAAAAAAAAAAACAGCAACAAAAGTTGAGAGCCCGCGCGGAGGGAGCGCGGGCCGCGCGCACGAGCGGCGGCGGCTCCCGAAGTTGGGAGGAGGCGGCGCGTCCCGGCTAGGCCGCGGCGCGGCCCGCAGCCCCCGGCCGCCGCCACCGCCGCCTCCCCCGGCGCGGGCAGCGGCGCCCGGGCTCCGCGGGGCGGGAAAGCTCCCGGAGGAGCCGCCGCAAAACGCGCCCGGCTTATTCATTCACTCTGCAAAGCGGCCCTGGAAAGCAGCTGAAAGCCCCCGGACTCCATAGCCCTTGCAGACGTGCAGCCAGGTTCCCGAAAACTTTCAAGAGGCGTTAGGCGTGCACGGGACAAGCGCCGCTGCGTTATAAATGAAGGCCTTGGTTTGTGTTCCTCTGCGGGAGTGAGGAGAGGTAGCTTGGAATGATGCTTGCCTGCCTGGCATCACTTAGGGGAAGTTTTGGCTTTTGACAAGCACCATGTGCGGTATCAGGCCTGCTTCTCTGTCACCCTCGTAACAGCTAGCTCCAATAATGCTCGTGCACTCACTGCTTAAACTCTCTAAAACACGTGAAATACATCGTGAATATTAGTGATGGGGTAAGGAACATAAGACAGTGTTATTTATTACATTTGAAATAAATTGGCCTTTTTGGGTGCTTCGAGTGAGGGTGTGTATAAATGTTACCTGTGACAATAAAAAATCCTGTTGTTTTTCATTGCCTCTAGAAATAGCATATTTAAAACTTTGTCTAGTTTTAGACATCTCTTAATTTGTGTTTGCAAAGCAGATAACAGAAGATAAGAATCAAGGTAAGGCAAGAAGTGGAAAGTATAAGCTACTCATTATAACACTGCCTCATGAGCATGCTAATTTTGAAATTTTTTTTTATTCCTTCTGTAGTCCTGCGAAGTTCAAGAGCGTTTATGTGTGGTATTAATATTGAATCTCTACTTTTCTTAGTAGACTAGATGGCCAAGTGAGTAACAATTGTGTTTGTCGTCCTATAAGGATAGGATAAATGCTGTTTCGCTAATATCTTGATTACATATGAAAGAGAAGTCAAGTCCTGAAACTTGATTGTCTCTACGCGGACTAAGAAACTGGAAACATTTTTGACAAGTGCGGTGTTTCAGTTAATTGTGAACCCTTGTCTGCTGGGTTTCTTTGTGTTAAATAACAGTCCGAAGCGATTTTGCTCTACCTGGTTGAGGAGCAGCCCTAATTTATTAAACAAGGCTCACCTGAGAAGCTGAATTGTCTGCATAGAACAGGCTGACAGGCATGCTTAGGGTAGAGTTGACAGTATTTGTATTTACAGTACCTCTATTTACAATCTATGTTTATATAAATGACGTAGTTTGGAAGAGTGTTCAAGAATTGTTGGAAAGTTCTGTGATGACCTTGCTCTAGCTCCCATTGTATTTTCCAGGCATATAGAAAATATACGTTATGACACCATATGAAATGTAATTAGGGCTTATTTTCAGGAAAAGAGAAAAGTCATCTTCCAAGTGTGTCAATACAGTAACATCTGGATTCATGCTGTTTCTGAAACTTAAATTGTCAAAGTGAAGGTAATGGATTCTACAGAAGGACTCAAGAACACCTTACCTAGGTTGATAATATGTTAGACCTTCATTATTTCAACTTTTTTTTTCTTTTTTAATCTGATGGAAGTCATAAAGCTTTTATAACACTTGTGCAGTATTGTAGTTCATAAGTTTCTGAAATTTCTTTGCTAAAGTGAGTGTAGAATAGATATATTTTTATGGACAATTTTCCTTCTGTTCTTATTATGCTGCAATCTCAGAATGATTATGTAGGAAAGTCACGCTGGGAGTTTTAAAATTAATTTTCATCCTCATCTTTCTCTGACATCAGCCTTACGCCTGCAGGTGACCCAATGTGTCTGAGCACAATTTGGAACCTCTTTGCTACGGGTAACGAAGTTCATGCGTACAAACAGATAGACAGTTGAAAATACCAATATTCAGAGCTTTCCTGAAACTTGTGTATGAACTGTTTTTAATTTTCTAGAATGTTTTGATAATAAATGTTTTTGTTTATTGCTTATATGGGGCAGGTTTGGTAATATAATGATAACCCTGTATACAGCTGTGAAGGAAATCTAGCATCAGCTTCAAATTTAGGGCTCAGTTTTGCCTGCTTCATTTATGTGAGTAATCCCACTGACATTAGGTCACACTTGCCTAGGTTTGTGTGTTTTAGGAGTGCTGTGGAAATTATTTGTACAGTTTTGTTCTTACGAGTTTTTTAGTTTCTTGTGCTATTTAAGAGTGACTTTTCCAAGCACTTAGGGTACTGTGTTGATTTATTTGGAAGACGAGTGGCCTGAAAGAGAAGGCTCTGTAAGAAATGAAGTGTGAGGAAGAGGCATGTAAATTTAGACAGGAATGTTGGAGCTCTAGTAGCATTTTTCACTGTCTAAATATATAGATGTCATTCCTTCTGTGTGTAACTCCTCTGAGCTACAGCACACTGGGAACTGACTTCTCTTGTCAGTTCCTCTGAAACTGATTTACTGTGAGAAAGGAAATAGCCAAAAATATCAGCAGTTGTACCCTGCTACTATTTCATAAAGTAAAAATCTGCAAATATGATTTGAAGAGGATGAGCCAGATTAAAAGGTGTGAAAGGGTTGGAGGAATTCATACTTCTCTTTCAAGCTTCTTTCAAACTCTTTCAAGTTCCTAAAATGCTGACGTACAGTAAGGCTTTTTGAGTTTTTTTTTTTTTTTTTTTTGATATGCACATGGGAGGGTTTTGGAGTGGAGACAAAAATGTGGAAAATATTACCTTTTCTCCTTTATTCAATTCATTTTTAGTGGACTTCACTTTTGTTACAGTGCTAAATGGAACTCCCATAGAGTAGAAAACCAAGGAAAAACTGAAGGTAGGAAGATGGGAATTTCTGTATCCTCATATCTTCAGCAGTTGAGTGGTGTTCAGGTTTCTCATCAGGCATTCAGGGCCCCGTGGGGAGCCCTGTGCATCAGATGTATGAAAAACAGAGACCCTTACTGGTCAGAGCTTATGAAGGACAGTTTTCTCAGTACAGATACAGAGAGGGAATGCAATTACCATTGCTACTTTCATTTTGGGATAAATGAAAACACATTTTTAACCCTGTAGTTTTGTAACTTGCTTAAGATTTGCTTGGTTTTATGAGAACTTTATTAGGTTTTAGCAATTAAATGCTCCATGCTCTTCTCCTTTAGAAGAAAAGCCTAGCTTTCTTTTGCTGAAATTTGCTGCTCCCTGTCCTGTAAACAAGCAGAGTTTGTGGGAAGGGAAGGTGCTGAGGTCTTTCATCCTTTCTCTTTAGTGGATGCTACAGTAGGTCAAGGGTGCTTGGCAGAAGTCTGGAGTCAAGAGTGGAAACAGCATCAGACAAGTAGCGGCAACAACTGTGTTGGTAAAAGTTGCAGGTAGTGTACAGAATGGAGAGCAAATAAAGGGCAAGCAGAACAGAGCATGGCATGATAAGCATCATCAGAGACTGGAAAATACTTTAGGTCTATTCTTTTTGTATGGAATTAAGCTGTGCTGTGACAGATGAGTAAAACAGTTCTTACTTGGTGAAGTGTCTAGCATCTGGGATGCTAGGCAGACATGGTTAAAGGCAGGTGAAATTGATAATTGTAGGTCTGCAGCCAAAATAGTTTGAAAACAAAACTTCCAACATTTCTTGGGTGGGGGAGGGAAAAAGGCAAACTTTGCACCGAGTAGCAGGATGATTCGTCTGTCCTTTGAAGAATAGTGATGTTAAATTGGTGTGTTAGTCATTACACTTTGGAAGGTCGAGATCTTAGTTCTGTTTTAAGTGCAAATCTCAACATGGCTGATCTAAGGTACAAGTAGAGATAAAATAGTTTATTTAGGCTACTGCTTGCTCAGAGTGATTTCCATTTAATGGCTTACCATTGCCAAAAGGATGTCTCATTCCCTTTTTAGTGATTTTACTTTTCCCTTGTTGATTAATAGCTGAGGATCAAATAGGGCCGCCCATTCTTGATGGCATATGGGGATACAATCATATAATACCTCTATCTTGTGAATTGTATCCTTAATAAGAAATATAACCACCTTCCTATTGTGGAAAATAAATACGTGATCATTTGATGACAACTTACATAAATCATTCACTGAGAGAGGACAATTAGTTTTTTTTCTCCAAATATCTTTTGGTCTTTTTTCTTTCTTTTTTTGTCTGCTTTGTTTCAGCCTGTAGTATCACTTGTTGCTTATCAAAACCCCAGATAATTTGTTCCCGTCTGCTTGTCTGTCCAAGAATGTGCATATTCCCTGTGAAGCCGTCTGGTATCTCATTCTGGTTTCAGTGACAGGTTGGGAACTGCTTTTACTTAATCAACGTATATTTGTTTAAAACAAAACCCGTGATGCAAGTACTGAACCCATGATGAGAGACTAGCTGTGTCTGAACTTCTGACACCTTCATTTGTTTATCCAGTATAAAGTAGAATTCTAATATTACAGTGCTAATATAGCTGTGATAGCATCAGACAGCGTTAAAGTACATAGTGATTGTGTATGTGGGTTTTTTAACCAGTCTGTCATTTGCCTGGGGCTATGTGTTGTTGATTTTAGCATTAGTGAAAATGGCTATGGTAACTTTGAGATAAGGCTTTTATTCTTTATTTCTCCTCGAGTGATAGGGTTGCTCTGTATCTTTCATCTCAGAGCATGTAAAGTTGACAAGTCAGGAAATGCTACAGAGTATTTGCTTACGTGTGCAAAGTACATACCATTGGTTAAAGCCAAGGATTGTGACTTGTTATGTAAAATTGGGCAAGTGGTCTAGACTGTGGTTTACCCAGACCAATGTCTATAGCACTCACCTACTTGAGCTGTTTTGATTAAACAAAGCTGCCTTGACTTACAAGGTGGTAATGCTGTAGTCCTTATGCACAGGGTAAGCCCTGCTTAATGAGAGTTCCTACAGATGAAATAAAACACACCTTTTGTCTGAGCTGTTTGCTGGAGTTGTCTTGCTACTACAACGTGGTTGAACAAAGGAATCCTTCAGAACTATGTTACCCTTTCGGGAAAAGGAAAGTGGCTTTTCTTTGAAGCAGTGACTTAGAAAGCAGTTTTGATTGTGCAGATAAAGGTCAGTCCATAGACTTATTTACAATTTTAGTTTTTTCAGATTAGAACATGAGTTTTTGTTTTTCTCCAGTTAAATATTAACTTGTATTCAACCTTTTTAAATACTCTCTCTATATATAGTCAAGAGAAAAAATATGGGTATTTGAGATTTAACAATCTTTGTATCCCACAGAGATGACGGAGAATTAGGAGAATATTCGAGGAAGTCATGTAGGAGAATGAAAATGGACCAGGATATGGTAGTATTTCTGTGCTGCCCCTTTTTCAGAAAGTCATGTGAATAGAAATCGTATAAGGTGCCATGAAACTGTGTTCTTACGTTCCCATTTCTTTTGCTGGGGGGTTCTGTTGTTTTCACATGTGTACCTTTGTGTTGCTGTGAGGGAGCAGTATGACTGTCACAAGTGTTTTGCTCCTAAGTTTCTGTCACTGAGAAATCTTTATGATATTAGGAAGTTTAGGGCCAAACTTTTAACTATTTGTTACGGTAAAGCTCATTGAAGTGGAGAAAAATTTTGTCATTGTGCGGAATTAGACTCTTTTTTCCAGGAATGTGCTGCTGTGACAACATGCTTGTGAATTGCTTACTTCTAGTGTGTATGAAAACAAATCAGAAATTCTTTGCTTTTCTCTGCATTTTTTTTTCTAATTATGCATAAAATGTCTTTAAGAGTCTGCAGCAAAGTGCATACCCTGCACTTTCACTGTGCAAATGATGGCTACAGTAAAATTAGGCAAGCAGAATGATGAGAAACTCAGGACTTTGAATGTTTTATTGGGTGAAGCAAGCCGAGTAGTCCTTAGCTATTTATGTCTCTTGATGTATTTGAGGAAGTCGTCTGGACAAATTGACTTGTTTATCATTTGGAAAGAGCAGACAGTGGCTGCAAGGGGGGTGATAAAGCACAGGGGAAGTTTTCCCTTTTGTGTTGCTTCAGAACTTTGTAGGTTTGGGGATCTTGGATTTTTTGTTTGTTTTCCAGTTGCACCTTTTGAGCTTTGCTTGCATACCGTGGCTCATCCCAGTGATAGCTGGTAAATAAAACCATTAGTAATGTTGCAGTTTCTACTGAATGAGGTCAATCTCTAGCTATTCTTCTCAGAAGAATAATAAAAGAGCTTCTTGGCAAAGAGACTTTAAAGAAAAAAAAAGATGCACTTTTCCCAATATTTATTTATTTATTTATTTATTTTTATGGTTAGGACCTGTGGGCTAGAGGCAGTCTGCCAGTGAGCTGAATGTTTCAGCTGACAAAATAGTCACTTGCATCTCATAGGGCAAGATCAGATGCCATTCTTTCAACTTTAATGCTGGCTATACGAGAACGAAGGCAACTTTATCCCATCAGCTCTATATTGTAATTGAAGTAATTGTTTGGGTATGCAAAGGCAGGTATTGCCTTTTGTGCATGCTCTGTATGTATGCTATACAATACCGTATGTTGAACCTGCTTTAATATGTCTATACTGTTTCAATCAACTCATAAAATCAAATGCCAATCTTTAGTTAAAAAGGAAGAAGAACTATACTGGAATATCTTCCATAATATACTGTTATTCCTGTTATCAAGTTTTCGGTGCTAGAAATACAAAGCTTTTTGGACTTTTTGTATAGGGGAAAAGATGTAGAATAATCTGCATTTTAGCTAACTCCTGCTGTGACACAGTCTTTGTATTAGCAGCTTTCTCCTATCCTTGGTGAAGGAACAGTACTTGACACACCTATCTTTCTTTTTGAAGTACTTTCAAGTGCTCAAGTGTGGTCTTGTCCAGATGAACTTATCTTGTGACCTGCAGGCCTGATTTCTGAAGAAGAGTGAAGACTTGCCTTCAGTGCCTTGCCCTTTCTCTTGAAAGCTTACCTCCCTCAGTGCCCTGAGAATGTTTGGCAGAGGTGCCCTTATTTTCAGTCATATGGAACGTGAATATGTGGTGTTCTGCAGATTGTGTACGAGCACGTCATGCCATCTGACTTGGGGATGTTATACGTGTCCATCACTAGCTGGAAATGCGCCCAGCGCATGATGAAAGGTGTCTGACTCTCAGCTATGTGGCAGATGTATGCCTTAGTGTGCGTCTTGCCAAGGAACTGAGTTTGACCGGAGTGCAGGTGTCTCCTGTCACGTAACTGCATGGCAGTGTTTTTATTTTGACCGCTCTGTGAATAAACTTCTCTGGATACATCTGTCTGTCATTCTTCTGTGACATTTTGAATCATTGGAGGAGAGAACAATTTGCTCTACAGTTCTGTAATACTTCGAGAAGAGCAGGTCTGACCTGCTTTAGCTCCAAGAACAGGCATCAAACCTCACATGCTCTGTTGTGTGGACTGCACATTGGCAGGGGAAGGCATTTATTTGCTCTTGATAAAGAAACAGTGGGTGGTTTTGGTCTATGTTTAATATAGTTGTTAAACTGTAGTCTAGTCCAGAAGTGCTTTCTCATGACCTGAAGATCTGACCTAGAAAGAGTAATTATCCTTATTTAAGGCCTAGTCCCATTTAGTCTTAATTCAGTTTACTCCGATTTTACTAAAAACATTTACTTAAACTTAAAACTTCATGTCCTGTACAACTTCCTTCCACCAGTATTAACAAAATAACTCTGTGTGTTAAAATAACAAAGTGCATTTGTTTGGTTGGTTTTGTTTTGTTTCTTTTGGGAGAGGAACGGGAAAGTGGATTACTTAAGGGAGTCTGATGGACTTTGCTTCTGTGGTTATTATTGCTTTACTTCTTTGCTTTGCTTTACTTTGCTTCTGTGGTTATTATTGCTTATAGAACGACTTTGCCCCATATTCAGTCTACTGCATTTTCATCTGAGATGCATGTGATATAAAATTGCTTTGTGAGCTAAATGATATTTCCTTTCTATAACAGACCAGCACTTGAACATATTTTAACTTTTCCTGTCAAACCTATGTTGCTGATTGGGGCTTGGCTTCAATTTTAAAATGTTATGGCTAATTTTAATTATGCTACAGGTATGTTTATGTATTCATACTTCATCAGTACAAAATTAAATAGTGTATTTTTTTTAAGAGATGCAGTAAGAATTGAGGAGCTTGAGAGTTTTCAGGCAGTTTGGGATGTAACAATAGTTTATTTTCTTTAGGAAATAATGGCTGATTAGGAATATACTAGCAGATTGCTTCTGTTTTTAATTTACATGTTTGCTCCTGTTAAACTATGAAAAAAGATAGGTCATGGTCCTGCCTTGAGAACTATACAGGGCTTGATAATGCTTTCGCACAGTTTTAGGGATGTATTTCCAAGCCCACTGCCTGTCTGAATCTGACCCAGTATTGCCAAGACTTCTATCATGGGTACTTAGTGTATTCACACATCACAAAATAGAAAAAGCAAGTATTTTTCATGTCATTCTGTCAGTGGTGGTCTTAACATGTTATGCCATATTGTACAGCAACTTGTGACAGATTTGCAAGTATAACCTAGCAAATGTTATAGTGTAAGTGTAACTGTGTTTTCCTAAGGTGTCCGATTGATTCTGCTTGCATTCCTAGTAATGTAGTTTTACTGTCTGCAGGATCTGGCCTAAATGGTGTTTTTGTTGCTGGAGCTTTTACAAATGAAACTGGTACATGTTTTTTCTTAATTTTAGCAAGGCAGAATGGCCCAGTGGTGGATGATTCTGGTTTGGAGAGCTATGGTCTTCTGTGAAAGAGGCTTGCAAAATAAGTGATGGTATGAGTTTAAAGCACAAAGCTATTCAGTAATAAATTCCAGAGTGGACAGTGATAAACTGCCAGAATTGGAACAGGAATGTCCGCAGAGAGCATTAGTGTGCAGCAGAGAAAGCCGCATTCTGATCAGATGATGCCATCTCTGAAGGTCTGGCTCGTATTTCCTCTTTCTAAAATAAATCACTAATGTTCTCTTAAATTTACTGGATTGAAATGTAGATGTCTAGAGAGGCCCCAGAAATGGAGGGCTTTATTGCTGTGTTTGAGTATCTAATGTTCCTACGCAGTAGGAGTTTGGTCAGAGTTTTTCCTCTTTCCCACATTCTTTTGCAGTTGCTGTATAGCTTTATTCTGCGCAGATGTGGCAGACTGAGCTGATGTTTGTGTGGATTATAGCATGAAGAAGCATCAGTTGGAATGGAAGTACTAAAAACTTAAAATATATTTTGGAGAAGCATAAAGTAGTGTCTGGTTGTTCACAAGAATGTGCGGTCCAAGACAGCAATCTGACGTGAAGTAAAGACCTTTTCTTTTTTCTGTTCGAAGTATTGCAAAGTTTGAAATGAACTGCTAATACATTTGCAATCATTCTGGTGAATGGTAGAATGCTATGGATGTGAATAATCATCTGAGATCTCTGTGGGACATTCCTGAAATAGTGTTCAGATGACCAGAGAAATTATGGGATGCAGCAAAGCACACAAACAGTGTAGGCCTCTTAGTTTCGCTAGCATAGTCAATGGCTTACTATTGCAGTAAGTAAGGCTTAATACACGGGAACTTGCACACTAAACGGATAATTTGTTCAAGATTCTGTGCTTCAAATTTTTGGTCTTTTTTTTGGGTCTTTTTTATGGTCTTTTTTTTTTGGGGGGGGGGGGGTTTGGTCTTTTCTTTTTTCCCTGTTATTTGTAATCCAGTTGCTTTCTTTTTGTGTCTACTCTTTGAAAGAAAGACTTTAGTGAACTGAAGTTTGAGGTTCTCTGCGGAACTTTTGTTACTAGTTACCCTGCCGCGTTAGCTAGATTAATGCTGCTCAAGTCTGGAAGTGGAAGTGCTTGTAGCAGAATGAATTATGATGGAATGGTTTGGGCTTTTGGGGTTTTATTTATGTTTGTGCTTGCTCTTCTGCTTGTCCTGTAGTGATGTAACATGACCTATGGTCTTCTGTGCCATGGCTGGTTATTAATTTACATTCAGGCCCGGGCTGACCCATTCATTCAGAAGGCATGCAAGCCATCAGAACTTTCATTTTCAAGATGAGGTTTTGGCAAGAAAAAAATCAGCTATGTTAAACCATTCTACATTTGTTCTTAAGAACTTTGTTTACAAAAATATTTTTTTCTTTCAAACATCCTATAGTTGTTATTTCCTGTCCTTTTTTGTCAGTCAGATTCTGCTCAAAAGTTGTAGGATGTCTTCTGGCTGGTTGTAGATATGGAGCCTAATGTTGCTAGACAAATTTATTCAACTGTTTTTAGAATATGTAGAGAGTATAAAGGAAGAAAAAAACACATGTGGTCTTCCACCAAATTAGAGTTCCCATCACTTTTCATTTTATTCTAGATGTGGTAAGTTTATTAGGGAATGGAGCAGCTTCAGGCAGCTGCCTGTAGTTTTTGTGCAATAATGTCATGGGAGATGTCTCGTGCAATGCTAAGGCATAGCTGTGCTCCTCAAGAAACCCCCCTTGTGGGTGTAGAGTCGTTCCTTAGCGGGAGGTGGGAAGTACTCCCAAATTGTACCCCCCTCAGTTGTGATGTAGTCTTTTACCTCCTTGGGATCTCTCCTTTGGCTGTCAGCCTAACTTTGCTTGATAATAAATATAGAAGAGAAATACTGCTAATGCAAAATCTTTCAAACTGCCCTTTTCTATGCCAGGAGATGCATTCCCTTTCAGGAATGCCTATGCTGAAGTCGCAGAAGTTCGGAACTCGTAAGCAGCAGGGTAACTGAACAGCACGTTGCTGTGAATGGACTCATCAGGGTCCAACCCAGGCTACTTAAAGGTAGTTTTTATTATCTGTGTTGCTGTCATCTTTGAGTCTGCTGTAGAAATACCCTAAAAATATACCAGGTAATAGAAATCAGGCATTAAGTTGGGAGAGGAGAGAGGGCAGAGAATCTTTATGATAATTAAAACTGTCTTATTAAAGAAGGGGGCAAAAAAAAAAATAGGAAAGCAAAGCTGTAATTTTACAAATTTCACATTGTTTATGATTCTGTTCAAAGATGTTAATTAGTGCATTAGTGTACTTAAGTGCTGCATGTCTGATTGAGATAAATTGTTGCAAAGGGTGCTTTCACATGAAAATCAAAAAACAAAGATGATATTTTTTTTCCAAGAAGAAAATGGTTCATGATATAATGTGATTAGGGTGATAGGGCAGTGGTCAGCTGACATCTTGATTTGTGTGACTGGTTGCTTGGATGAATTTAAGGAACAAAGTGAGGGGATTAGCAGACAGTCAGGTTTTGATTTCACCAAACTCTCATGCTAGTAATTGCTGAAAATATTTCCTTCTTCACCTCTTTTTATTTGTACTTTTTGATCTGTTTGATGATCCATAACCTCAGTTGTACTAACGCACATGCATAGCTTTGCTTTGAGGTAGAAAAGCATAGTAGGAAGGTGTAAGAGCAATGGAAAAAACACATGATCAATGGCCATATTCCAACAAAAGCTGCTAATACTACTACATTGGTAAAAGGGAATTTACTTACTCTCCATTATTTTGAGATTTTCATCAATTAGGTATGGAAATTAATATATTACTCTGGTCTTCCATACAGAGGTATTTGAAAGTAATGGGAGGCAACTGCTACAAAACTTTCATGGAAGTAAAAATTTATACTGTTTGTTATGCTGAAACTAATGGACCAATATATAACATATCCTAGAAAAAAATGAAAAAAAAAAAAGGCAATGTAGAGTGGGGTGTATCATCAAATGCTGGAGCAGACCTAGCAGGCCTCCCCAAGTACTTGTGAAAATGTGTTCTTGCAGATGCTGTACTTGTCTGGGTATGACCCTGAGTGACCTGATCTAACTTCAGCGTTGGCCCTGCTTCGAGCAGGATGAATTCCTGAGGTTCCTTCCAGCCTGCATTATTCTATGATTACCCTTATTTTTAAAAGGATAGAAGTGTTTTATGATCTGTTGTTATTAAGAAGATACAATTTAAGGTTTTATAAGTGGTCTTCCCTTCACAGGAGAAGGTGTGCAGGTAAATGTGAAACTTCTAGTTGATCTGATGTGCTTAAATTCAGGGAAGGAACTTGTCAGGGAATGAATTCAGGCTGTATATCAGGCCATTAAGAAAAAAAAAAAAAAGAAAAATTCAAGGAGTTACAGGACAAGACTAAAAATGTGTTGCATTGGAACGGGAATTGTAAGGATGATGGGAGGTTACTAGTAGTGACTTGGAGAATAAAGTGTCATTAACTCAAATCATCATCTACTCCAGTGTCCACACAATGCAATAGGTGAAGCTTTTTTTTGCTCTAGCAATAAAACCTCTAAACAGAAGTATAGAAATTGGCTTTCTTTCTTCGAAGACTGACTGTGGTCTATGTAGTATCAGTAATATTGAAATAGACCTCCCATGTCTCAGAGCTAGCACTTAATTACGATAACCAAATATTAGAATTTAGTGGGGCAAATGTTTATTACATCCAGTTATTGGCTTATTGAAAATAACAGTTTAAAGACTAGGTTAATATTTTATGAAAAATATCAATAAGGCAGTAATACACAAATTGCACCACATGTTTTTTCCTAGAGGTGAGATATTTCATTGGATTGCCATTAAAATGACAGAAGAAATGAGAGGAAGTAAGTCAAGTCATAAAACAAGAGATAAAGAGTTGGTTGAAATATTTTGGATATACATTTTTTTTCGTAACTTGTGATATTGATAACTCTTCATAGAATGTTACACTTTTCTGTTTTGATGAAGTTTTTTGGCAGGGAAGCCTTTGGGGAGTGTAAAAGGCTGGAAAGCCCTCATTGCTTTGTCAGTCAGGGTAGTGGTCTGCAATGTGAGAGTTGGACTCTAATCCCTTTTCTGACTCAGAATGACCTGGTGCTGTTGAAAGTGGCTGGGACACAACAGGCTTGCTCTCCTAACCAGTATAATCCAAAGCAATAGAAAAAAATCTGGATTTAAGTTTAAAAATGTGAACTTTTTGCCTAGTTTTTGGGATGGCCTCACAAAGGAATAAGAAGAGTCAGTGCTGTAAAGTTCCTGTGCACCGTAATTGTTATTCTTCAGATAGCATTGAGGAGTACTTGTTGCTAGAAATATTTAACCAAAGACAATTTGTAATGTCCATAAATCTCTCTCAGATCTTTATCAGTGGTGGTTTCCAGCTTCAGCTCCCATGTCCTGTATGTGCTACGTTCCTAGCATGTGAAAGACTGTCTGAATTCACAGAAAAAGACCGAGTAAGCAGAAGATGGGGCATGATGTGAAGAGAGGATCTTAGCCTGTTCAGGTGTATCCTTCCATCTGTATGAACAGCCTGGCATAAATAAAAGCTGAGTGATGGCAGTGGAAGAACACAATGTTTTTTGCTGTGATGAAGTCCACAATAGGTTTTCAGCTTGTTGGCAGCTTAACAGCACCATTAGGATTGTTACCAGTTTAGTGACTGGCAGGAGGAGCACGTCTTGCTCCATGAAGTTCTTGTTAGTTGTGTTCCTTGGGCGATGCCAGCAGATTTAGCCAGGTCTTTCTGCTGCAGATCTCTAGTGACAGGAGCTTCCAGCTGTGATTTGGAGCTACCTTTGCCCTTGGAAATGGCTTTCACCCTTCCGCTTTCCCCTTCAGAGACTCTGTAGCAGCTGGAGGCAATGAGACAGAAAGGAGCAGAGACACAAAGGTCGAGGTTTAGATATTTCAGTCCTTGTATTAGGTGTCTTAGTGTGGAGTTTGGCCTTTATGTATAGCAGACTACAGGCATCCCCATCCCTCAGGGTTTCCTGTACCCCTTCTCTGCCTTGTTCTGCCTCTCGCGAGCACAAATCGCGTTCTCTTGCTCTACTGGCAAGCAGTCAAGTACAGTCCTTCTGCTTGATGTGACCATTACAGGAACAATGCATCAGCTAGGTTATTTTGCCATGTTTTTTACTGTTTGCAGTACATATCCATAGTGCAGAAGACTGTCACTAGCAACCCATTTACTACCGGTTGGACTACTCCTAAAGGACTTTGAATATAGCCCAGCCTAGTGAGTGTCCATACAGTAGAAGGCCTTCTGAGAGTCACTAATCTTTCAAATTCATGACAAGAAGTGACTTTGTCATCCCAAAGTCCAGGGAAAGGATCAGAAAATGCTCTAGCCTGCTTCCCTCGGCTGACCTGGTGGGTTACCATGCTCTGTCAGCCAGACTAATTTCTTTGGCTGCTGGTGAGGGTCACCAAGCACCACTGCTTCCTTGCATATCTCCCAGCAGCTGGTTTTAGAGGGACAACATGAAGAATAAACCAGGCTTGGAAAAAGCAAGCAGACAACAAACTGTTCCTTTCCAAGCCCAATCTCTCTCTGTTGCACAGAGCTGTGGATTTCTTCAGCAGGTGCTTATCAAATGAAGCTATCGAACATTAGATGTAATAGCATTTTTTGTGGTTATGGTTTCTTGGATTGCAAGTAGAACTTTTTAGCTGTTATTGTTAGATTCTTGAAGGTGCAAATCACATTTTGACAAAATCTCTTTAATGTCTTGATGCATAAATTTTGATAATGATTGAATTACTATAATGTTAAGAAATGGACAGTACCATACACTGTTACTCAGTGACTGCTCTGGTGCAATTTGGTGGCTATCTTTAGTTCTTTGCAATCAAGTTGTTCATGTAAGTGAATATTAACCAAATTAGAGACCTTGTTACAATCCATTTATTGTAATGACAGACAATGACAATACAATGACATTAAGACCAAGTAGCAAAGCGAAGGACAGGGAATGTGATGGGCAAAATAAAATCTTTGTGTGTATCTTTGGCATGTAGCAGTGATGCCGGCAGAGAACAGAACTTAGACGCTTTTGCTTTGGCTTCCAATAAAGAGCAGAGTATTTTCACTGTTTTTAAGAACAGCTTCATTTTATTGAAAAACCCTCCTCTCACTGCTTCTTGTCTGTTAAACATCAGTTCTTCGTACCATAGCATAAAAAGAGATGCTTGATTTACTTGCAACTGAAAGCATAAACTGATCAACCCACAAATAGATGAAAACTTTTTAGAACTAAATGTGAGAGAATGGATTTTTCATTAAACAAGCATGCAGCATTGCTGATTCCTCTTAACTTCTACCATTTCAAAGACTCGACAGAAGATCAAATCTCTCTTTTTATAGCTGATTCAAATCAATCATTGTTCTGTCCAGCAAAATTCCAAGCTCACATTTAAAAGCCCTTTTGAGAATTATCCTCCCCCACCCTAAGTTATATCTGCCAGATCAGGAAATTCCAGCTTCTTCTCTTAAGCTTACTGTGGAATCCCCAGAGTCCAAAGCACAGATAACAGATTTTTGTTGGACAGTGGATAATCACGATTCGCTCTTTCTTCTCTAACCCTTTCCATACTTTCTAAAATAGAACTTTAGCTACAACGAGCACCTGCAGTTAAGTTAAAAATGAATTGTGTTGATTCTCGTAAGTTTGGAAACTTGTCCTTTTGTTAGGTCAAATGCTGCGCTGATGCACATAGGCAATTCTGCTTGAATTTGCCTTGTATTTGTTCTTGTTGCTTTATTTGCTCTACAGTGGAGCTTTGAAATGCCTGTAGGCATCTAATGGCATTTTTAACAGATATTTGTCTTCCACTTAATTACAGTGAGAGAGAAAGAGAGAAAGGCACCTATTCTTAAGCTCTCCCAAACTTATGGAATTGTTTTTACCTGATTGATATTTATAGGAGGAAAGTCAGAAGCCTGGCCCTCAGTTAGATACGTTCTCTTTTAAAGGCTTTAATGACACACAAAGTAATTTCCCACAGGAAACTAAGGATATCCTGTAGAATTGGAGGAGAAATAGTATCATGAAGTATTAATATTTATGTTAAAGATTTCTTGCAAAAACTGCTGATGTAGATTGATTTATGAGAGATAGTAGGAGACTTCATTGAGAAGTTTAAAGACATTACACAAGTAATTGGGTAGTAGCGATTTGTATCTGGACTGTCTCTTAAGAGCAATCTTTATTCAGTTTAAAAGAAAAATGGCATATGGAGAGGTAAGGCTTATCTTGGCAAGGAATTACTGTGTATTTCCACTGTGTGAGCTAATGTTGTTTTTTTCGTTGCTCTAACTGTGTAAAAACTTTACACCTAACGATATACCTCAAAAGTGATTTTTTTTATGAAGTAATCATTTTAAAATAATGTGTCAAAAATATCAGAAGTCTGTGAAATTGCAGCTTTCTAGTCAGCTGAATTTATTGAAATACTGCTTATATGGCAGCTTGCTTTTTCCTCCAACGCTAAGATGTATGCAGTGTGAGAGATTAGCATTTAATCAATTGTTTATGCCTAGGCATTAGTTTGCTATGAAAGTTCCCTGTTTGAGACAGTATTGTAGCCTTTAGAGTCTCTGGCAATTGTTTTTAAACTCACCTTTTTAGATTCTTTTTAGCATAATGAAAATCAAGTCACTGAAACATAATTGTGGCCAAAGTTTAATTCTGTCCCTGTTGAAGACAGCGGAAGGCTGCTTTGGACTATAATGCTGAAGGATAAGGATGTACCCTTGGCTTGTTCTGCAAGTTGTTTAGTTCTTTCTCCTGTTTTTTGCAAACTTTGCTTTGTAGCCAGTTAAAGTTCCTATCAGCCGTAAAGCCCTCAATCAACCTGCTAAGTCTACTAACTTTAACCACATTAAAAACTGTGTAACACCTGTCTTATTCTGCATGCTGAATCTGTATGGTTTAATAGATTAATCTAAAGAATGTTAGCAGTAATCAAATATATTACTCTGTTATCTAAGATCTCCATCAAGAAACAGGGCTTTGGTGCCTTTTAGGACATGTCTACTTCATACCTCTCTGACCTGGACTACTGCTGTTTCATACTCTATCGTGTCAGCACTGGTGCTAGTAGTGAGCTGGTGAGATGTCTGTGCTGGCAAACTTCAACCTCTCCATTTCTACCAATGTATTTCTTTGAACTGGCTTACTGAGGAATTAGATGAGTGCCAGAAGAAGCACAAGAGCATGAACGTGTAGTTGGAAGTGGAGGGAGAGCTGAACTGCGATAGCCAATTCAGAGCAGTTTAAATTGTCATGGAACTTCAGCATTTGGCGTAATACAGGCAAGCAACAAAGTTTGGTTTTTTTTGGGCTGTAAAACCCTGTCATAGGATATCTTGTCAAAAGAAAAATAAATCTGTGTTAGTCTGGAGAATAAAATAACAAAATTAGTTAAGGCAGGCAGCAGTCAGTGCTACCTAGCTGGTTATGTTTGTCAGCACTGTGGGAGTGGTAGGTTGAAGAAGAGAATTAAGGTGATGGGTTGGCATCCATATGAATTTTCTGCCCATGTAGAAATGGGCACTGTTCCACATGGCAGGCATGTGGAAACTGCTCTGTTGATGAAGGCAGCTCAAAAGGTATGCCAGTTTAGATATTATGGATGAATGATATGCTATGGCAAAAGTAGGAGTGAGTACACACATGTATATGTGACCACATGCCCTGGAAAAATAGGGATAGCAAAGTTTTTAAAATTATATGCCAAGCGTGACTTTCTAAGTAAGTTCTGGAAGAACCTACAACTCTGGAAAAATAAAGCAGGAAGTTTTTAAGGGGGGACTGTGATAATCACAAAAGCAGAAATCTGGCCACTGATTTTTTTTCTACCTGTCTTCATAAAAACTAAAAAAAAAACATGGTCTGAGATGTGCCGTTTCTGAACTCATCAGAAGAGCAATAAATGCATTGTCTGAGTTGAGGAGCATCATTATGGGATTTTTCCTAGGAGAATTTGGAAATATCTTTAATAAGTGATGATAGAAGCAAGAGAAGGAATGTGTGAACACTAAGTTGGAATTGTAGAACAATTCAGGTTGGAGGGGACCTCTGGAAGTCACAGAACCACAGAATGGTTGAGGTTAGAAGGGACTTCTAGAGATCATCTTGTCCAACAACCCTGCCCTAGCACGTGGCACAGGAGTGAGTACACACATATGTGTATGTGGCCACATCCCAGGGCAGCATCCAAGCGGGTTTGGAAGATCTCCAGAGAAGGAGACTCCACAACCTCTCTGGGCAGCCTGTTCCAGGGCTCTGTCACCCTCACAGTAAAGTAGTTCTTCCTCACATGGAGATTGAACTTTCTATGTTTCAACTTCCACTCGTTACCCCTCATCCTGTCACTAGCCACCACGGAGAAGAGCCTGGCCCCATCCTCCCTACAGTCACCCCTCAGGTACTTGGAACATGTTGATCAAATCTCCTCTCAGCCTTCTCTTCTCCAGACTAAACAGGCCCAGCTCACTTAGTCTTTCCTCACACAACAAATGCTCCAGTCCCTTAATCATCTTCATGGCTGTCTGCTGCGCCCTCTCTAGAAGCTCCCTGTCTCTCTTGTACTGGGGAGCCCAGAACTGCACCCAATACTCCAGGTGTGGCCTCACCAGAACTGAGCACAGTTCCTTTCCAGCAGGTCAACCCCTAATCTGTACTGGTGCCTGGGGTTGTTACTCCCCAGGTGCAGAAGCTTGCACTTGTCCTTGTTGAACCTCATAAGGTTCCTCTCTGCCCATCTCTCCATCCTGTCTAGGTCTCTCTGAATGGCAGCATAGCTCTCGGGAGTGTCGGCCACTCTTCCTTGTTATCATCTGCAAACTTGCTGAGGGTGCACTCTGTGCCCTTGTCCAAGTCATTGATGAACAAGTTGAAGAGCACTGGGCCCAGTACTGACCCCTGCAGGACACCATTGGCCACAGGCCTCCAACCGGACTCGACCCCATTTATCACCACCCTCTGGGCTCTGCCATCCAGCCAGTCCTCAACCCACTTCACTATCTTCTCATCTAGTCTACACTTCCTGAGCTTTCCTATGAGGATGTTATGGGAGATGGTGTCGAAAGCTTTGCTGAAATCAAGGTAGACAACATCCCCGTCTCTCCCATCATCCATCCAGCTGGTCAAATCATCGTAGAAGGCTATCAGGTTCATCAAACACTACTTTCCGTTGGTGAATCCATGCTGACTATTCCTGATCACCTTCTTTTCCTTGATGTACCTAGAGATGGTCTGTAGGATGAGCTGCTCTGTCACCTTTCCAGGGACAGAGGTGAGGCTGACTGGCCTGTAGTTTCCCGGGTCCTCTCTCTTGCCTTTTTTGAAGACTGGAGTGATGCTGGCTTTCTTCCAGTCCTCCTGTTCAGAGCGGAGTCCAGCTGTGAGACCAGACCAGGTTTCTCTGGATAACTTGTTCCACTTGTTTCCATTTAGGCCTGTTATTTCTGCTGTCTTGCTAACCTCCTGCAAGTTCAAGCAGGCTGCTCTTGGGTCCCCTTGAAGCTGTCTCTCCTTCAGGCTGAACAAGCTCCACATCCCTCAGCTTCCCTTCTTGGGACAAGTGCTCCAGCCCTACCAGCCTGGTGGCCCTCTTTTGAACTTTATTGGCATTTTCCTTGTACTGGGTGGTCCAAAACAGGATGCATTATTCGAGGTGTGGACCGAAGAGGACCGAGGAAAGGGGAGTAAAGACTTCCTTCAATCTACTGGCCGTGCTCCTGACTGCTGCTGCAGCCAGGGCCTTTTCTGCCAGGGGCAGCAACCGGTTGGCCATGGCCTGTTTTGCTGCTTGCTGCAAAGTTCAAGGTAGAACCTGTTGCTATGACCTGTGCAGGAGAGATGTTCCGTTCAATATCAACCATATATTATTTGCCAAAATGAGATTACTATAAATCCAAACAAATGCAATTTAAAATATGTATTTTGTATTTAAGAAAAATCCTTTGTGACTAACTGAGCAAATGTAAACAAAAAAGGCTTAAGAAAAATTCCTGCAACACATTATGAAATGTTACATAACTAAGTATTTATTAAATAGGAGTGCATTAAAGGGACTTCAGAGATATATTTTTGTTATGAATTGCTGCATCTCCGTAAGGGTGTCTGTAGTGAGGCACACAGTTCGAAGAATCCTTTCTAATGAAGGTGTGTAAGCATAAGGCTAAAGTGTGTTGCGGGTGGGGGTGTTTTTATTGTTGTTTTTTGGTTTTTAAACCTTCCAATAGGGAGCTTTCTTCTGTTTCAGTGCTGTAAATTAGCTCTTAGGGTTTTTAGTCCATTTTGTCTCCTCTGTTTTGCCTCGAAATGAAGATTATAGCATACTGTTTAGCTATGCTGATATTTTTAGTAGTTATCTTGAATCAAGTATCACTTCTGCTATTTTAAGGTATTTTATTTTTTTTTAATATCATTAATGTGAGGGTCAGCAGTTTCTGTACAACTAAAACTTTAAATTTACTTTAAGGCAAGACTTTGCATCTTGAATGGTTTTTGTCTTTGGAATTCTAATTTCCAGTCATAACAGCTTCAGGAAAGGAAGGAGTAGTGAATTTAATTTTTCTTTTTACATGTGCTAGGAGGAGAGTGAATGTAGAATAGAAATTCCAATAGTAAAATGATTACATCTGGAATGGCTTGTTTACTCTTAGTGTAGATCTAATCTCTGTATTTCTTTGTCTAATCCATTTTTGAAAACATTTACAGTTCTTACTGCTAAAGTGCTGTGGCAGTGAGGTCTGAATACAATTTTGTTGTTTTGAACTTTGTTTTAAACCTGCTCCTTCAAGATTTCCATGTGTTCTTCCATCCATATGTTGTGAAAAATGGAGCATAATGGCTCCCTCATCATTTCTTGTTTATAGTGTCCTGTATAGTATTTCCATGCTTTAAGCACTTTCAAAGGTGAATAACTTCCGTTCAGTTACATATGTCTTTCATACCTTGACTTTCATTGCCCGCCCTTCTCTGTATCTTGGTCTGTGCTTTTATTTGCTAGATGGTGCAGGAGTAAGTGCACGAGTATCAGAAGCTGAACACAATATTAAGTTATTCAACAAGGCCAAGTGCAAGGTTCTGCACCTGGGGAGGAATAACCCCAGGCACCAGTACAGGCTGGGGACCGACCTTCTGGAGAGCAGCTCTGCAGAGAAGGACCTGGGTGTCATGGTGGACGACAAGTTGACCATGAGGCAGCAGTGTGCCCTCGTGGCCAAGAAGGCCAATGGGATCCTGGGGTGCATTAAGAAGAGCGTCTCCAGCAGGTCGAGGGAGGTGATCCTGCCCCTCTACTCAGCCCTGGTGAGGCCGCATCTGGAGTATTGTGTCCAGTTCTGGGCTCCACAGTACAAGAGGGATGTGGAGCTGCTGGAGTGAGTCCAGCACAGGGCTACAAGGATGATCAGGGGCCTGGAACATCTGCCCTATGAGGAGAGGCTGAGGGAGCTGGGCCTGTTCAGCCTGGAGAAGAGAAGGCTGAGAGGGGACCTGATCAGTGTCTAGAAGTACCTCAAGGGAGGCAGTGAGGAGGATGGTGCTGGCCTCTTTTCTGTGGTGGCCACCAACAGAACTAGAGGCAATAGCCACAAACTGAAGCACCAAAAGTTCCACAGGAACTTAAGGAAAAATTTCTTAACAGTGAGGGTGACAGAGCACTGGAACAGGCTGCCCAGAGAGGTTGTGGAGTCTCCTCCTCTGGAGATCTTCCAAACCCGCTTGGACGCAGTCCTGTGCCACGTGCTCTGGGTGACCCTGCGTGTGCAGGGGGGTTGGACTAGATGATCTCTAGAGGTCCCTTCCAACCTTAAGCATTCTATGATTCCATGATTCTATAATCACTCAAATGATTTATAAAAATGACACAGTGATGTTTTCTGCTTTGTCTTATATTCCGTTCCTAGTAACTCAAAATCAAGCTGTTTGACTTCTGCAAAATGTTAAGCTGATTCAAAGAACTACCCCCTAAGACTTGAACGACTTACTTGTGTTACTAGCAAAAATACTTAAATATCTTTTCCTCAAATTGTAAGTGATTCAGTAATAGAAAATCTCTTCACTAATCTTTGTGACAAACCTTTTTTGGGGGGAGGGGTTTGTAAATGTTAGTTTAAGCTATTAAAATTGAAAATGTGCAGGTTAACCTCAGTCTGTTGTTCTAATTTGCTTTTTCATTGTCATATACTCTTTCATCTTGAAAAACAAATGGTAAAAAGTTACTGTTTTCTACTCATGGGAGTGTTGTGGGTAATCTTTTGATATTTGTATAATTACTCAAAGAAATGATGATAACTGACTCTGTGCTGTTAGGTGGCATACTCACAAGCTAGATTTTGATGATATGAGGTAATTATTCTCTCACCTGGTTTAGAATAACCTTTTAAGCCAGTGATACAAACTAGTAAATAAACTTGAAGGAGAAAGCACATTTCCACATGTGGGAAAGGCAGACAGCTCCCTTGCAGTCCAGTAAAGTGATAGCTCATCTGCACATCCATTCCACTTTTACAGTGTCTCATGTAATTCCCAAGCAATCTTTGCAGATCACTATGTTGGAAGTATTTCCCGTGCTCTGAACAACTGCTGGTTGTGCCAGATGTACTCAGTAAAGAGGGAAGTGTGATTAAGCACATTAAGTGCCGGGTGTTCAAGTACAGCTTATTCTATGCTTGCTTTCTTCAGCCGAACCAAAAATACCTGACCTGTAAAGTCTGGACACAAGAGGCAAAAGCTTTTTTTTTTTTTTTTTTCTCTAACAGGGTACCTTATGGAAGTAAGATAAATTGAGTATATACTACATTCCAGCTAGTGATTACTAGGAAGCTTACCGTATTCGTTCAACCTTCTGAATGCGGTTTCTGGGAGTGGGTGTGTGGGAAGGAAGTCACAGCAGAACACTTGGATGTTTCCTGTTACATAATTGTTGCATATTTCTCATTCCTCAAACCTCACTGCCACTGGGAATAAATTTCAGCTGAAACTTGGATTCAATTAACAATGAGAATAAAGACTGTAAAATAGTGGAGGTACAAAGGAAACTCGCATTGATTTTGTCTAATAGTATTTTGGCTTGCCTTGGAATATACAAAGAAAAATCATATCATTTTAATAAATATAATGAGAAATACAGTTTTGCATACGAAAATAATCAGTAGAGGAATTAAAGGGAGACCAAGCACATGTGTATTAAACTCTTCTATAATTGTGATTTTATTCTGGCATTTCTGCAACCTGCACTTTATGCTTAATGTTGCGTCGCATCATCTTGTTTTATGATCCTTATTCTTTATTTTATGCTGTTTTTTTCATGTTATCTAGGCTTCTGTGCTATTGCAGGGTGCATCGCTCCATTCTCAAAAATGAGAAGATTTTCTAAAGGCTGCCTTCTATGGACCCATACCTGAAATGTTTTGAGGGAACTTTCTGAACCATTTATGATGATGTCTGTCAAACTTTCTCATGGTTTGTTTCTATTATCAAGATACTTGCGTCTTCTACTATTTAAAAATGCTGCTTGCAGTTGTATAAAATCAGTGGTGTGTTCATTCCTTTTTCATGTAAATCATTGCTAATACATCTCAAAGACGTCTAATATAGAAACTAGAAATTGTGTATACCAATGCCATGTGGCTGGCCCAGGTCTGTGTAGCGTCCGAATTTGCATCAAATTCATCCATTTTGCAATAAGAGCTCCAATATGCTACAAAATACGTAATAATTGAATAAGCTATCTATTAAAAATGGTTGCTAAACAAAGTGATGAGAAGGTAGAAATCTAGACAAAAAGAGCTTAGAGGGACTGCTTTAAAATACTCGTTCTGTACACGCAAAGGTTCCCCATAAGGCAAGCTTCTGTTCATGATGGTTTCTGGTTTTGACTGTGTTCTGCCTTTGTAATGCATTTCTCCTTCTCAGATTTAATTTTCACTACACGAAGGTCCTGTATTAAACATTTTAATAGTAAACTGTGTGCCAGGAAGGATACTTTGGATATTTACTAACAGATATCCACACGGTCAAACCATTCAAAATAGCAGAATAGATGTTTCTATCCTTACAATAAATGTGTTTGTCTTGATTTATCCTAATAAAGTATTCCAACCTATGGGCAACCTGTTTTCTTTCCATTGTGTGTTATATCATGCTTCAATTAAATAGTAGGCTCTTTGGGACAGATGAGTTGCTCCTGTTTGCTTACGGAGATTACTGCAGTTTGAGCTTCCTTCTTTGATGTTCACAAGCCAATGCTTGGCTGACTTCTTACTTTGTTTCTTTTTTTCTATTTGTGTGTGTGTGTGTGTGTGTATGTATTTAAAATATATTCAAATGCATGTTTTTAAGGGTGCACCTTTCTATTATATGGAGTAGTTTGGTAAGAACTAAAATACACTAAATGAGAAGTAAAAGGGGAAAAGACACAAAAAGGAAACATTTCCAAGCTAAGTTTGAAGGCAGCGACTGTGGGATTGGAAAGATTTTATTTATTTTTTTTTTTTTTAAAAAGTCAAAGTAGTTATGGACTTGAATTAAAAGTAATAGCTGATTTTTCTTAATTAAGTTCCTCATCAATACATTTTTCCTCTATCAGCAATGTATATCCATGTATACCAACTACCCTGTAGCAACACTGTACATAATAGCCTTTTCATAGCTTCCTCTGGACTTTTCCTCTGGAAAGCTCAAAGGTCGTATCGTTTGGTTTACAGCTGCGGAATTATCCCTGTGCCAGGCTCTGGTTATCAGGACATTCCTCACATTCCAGGTGTCTAATATTATACTGCTTACACGCCAGTGTAAGACCCAACTGCTGCGTCAGAGAAAAACGCAGGAGAAAACGCTCCTGACATTACCATTTCCACGTCTTTCCTCTCTTCCCCCTGCCAGTAACCTTTCAAAATGTCATCTTTGCATTGAGCTTGGGATGTAAAGGATGCGCAAATCAGCAGTAAGTTGATTTGGTGGTTCTGTATGCCCTCCAGAAAACAAATGGCCAGTATGCTGAACTGGAAAATATTGCTTGTTCTGCTTTTCATTTAAATATTTGGTTTCTTTCAGTATCTTAAACTGATAAAAGGACACAGCCACATGTATAGCTGCATTCAGCAGGGCTTTCTCTTTATTGATGGTAATTGCAAGTAGAAAGCAAAACCAGGTTATTATAATCAAAAGGAAAAGCAAGCAAAAAATCACGTCAGTAGACAGTTTGACCTGGCCCTGCAACCAGTGGGCCCCTTCCTTCCCCGGAGCCTTCTGCTCCTCCTGGCTCTGGGCCCTTTGCTTTATATGCCCTTTCGGGAGCACCTCTGCAGGGACAGAGAGACACAGAGCTAATGTCAACCCCCCTCAGAATTGGGAACAGGCACGTGTGCCCACGTATGTTATAGCAGTGTTTAAGATAAACTTCATTTTTTCTGGAAAGCTGAAAGGCAGTGTATTCTCTCTCATTCCGAACTGAATGCCCTCTGTACTGAAGTCTTAAGCTGTATGCTCACCGTTTGCTTGCTTACTTGTTTGTGTGGAGGATATCAGCTCCCTGATTTTGTTTCATTCTGTGGAAAAAAACTGGCAAGATCTTTAGAGAACCTGAAGGGTTTAATCCCTGACTTCTTTTTGTATTGCATAAAGCTTGCGGAGTTGGGAAATGTGTGGGATTTCTGAGCAATGAAGTCATGCCGTTAGCCCCCTTCCCCTCCCCCTGCAAGAAGTGATATTCTGTTAGTGTGGGACAAGCACTTAATCCCTGATAGTTCTACAGAACCCTTGCAAAACTGCAGAGTGCAGTGGTGGGGTCTTTTGAGAAAGTTGTCTTGTGTTCCCTCTTAGAATCTGGAACTTTATTTTTAACCTTCTCTTCTGTCCTGCCTCCCCCTCTCTACCTCCCACCCCCTCCAAAAATAGCCCTTTATTTATTAAAGGGGGTAACATTCATTCTGTAGTTGTTTTCCTTCAGTTATTTTTATTATCAAGTTGTGTTTTTGAAAACATACTTGTGCTATTGTTACAGTGGACTCTTAAAATTCTTTCCAAGATCAGCCGATTTAAATTTTACCAAATTTGTTACTTTCAAGGTACAATGCATTTTTCTATTGAATTCATGGCTGAAAGTATTGGTTTAAAGTGGTGATGTTTGTAATAGATACATTATTGAAAGCAAGTAAGGCTTGGGCGGTGGGGTTTTGTTTGTTTTGTTCTGCTGTTCAGTGCTGGACAAATTTAGTAAAAGTGTGTATAAATATTACTACTTTTTCTTGTACTGTGGTTGCAAACAGGTTGGTTGGTTTGTTTTACATCCTTATGCAGTTAAATGTCTCTCGTTAGCTCAAGGAGAGCAGTTGCTGGAAAAATGTTTGAGGAATGGAGTGCAATTTTCTGTAGCTGGTGCTCGTCTCCAAAAATATGTATTTGTGAGACATAAACTTGCTGTTTTTAAGCAGCCTTTGTTGGCTGTTATGAAAGGTTATGTGCCACAGTACAACAGTTGGCCTTCAGGAAGGCCCTGTAGCTGCAACAAACAGTCAGAAGTGATAATAGGCTGATGCTGCCGTTTCACGTGGTAGCACTAACCTAACAGTGCATTTGAAGGGCTCTCTAATGAGAACTGAGACACTGTGCAGCATGCTGCTCTTTTCAGCAAAACGCTTCAAACCAGACTTGAGTATTTTGCCTAAATTACTGAGAAGAAGCCATTTATTCAGAATCTTAAATAGAGAGAGAAAGAGATCAGAAACAGCTTAAGGAAGGAAAAAAGATTGTCTGCTTTCTCCTTGATCTCTGTATGCTACCTGAACACAGTGATCTCCCGAACATCTGTTTCGGACAGCTAGACAAGAGTCTTTTAAAAGTACTGTTTCCTCAATCATGTTCCCTGGAACATTACTGAATGTGCTGGTGTCCTGTCTGTACAAGCCTATAGATTGTTTCTAATAGTGATGCTGGGAAATGCCATTGTAAACCAACCTCAGGTTGGTCAGGTCAGTCCTGAAGTCAAGTTTCAGAGCTTGTAAAATAGTCTCAAGAGCTCCTTTTCCCTGTGTTCATACCTACATTGCATCCTGCTGTACTGTTTTGCTGTGATGATGTTACCATTTATTTATTTTTTGCGTATCTTATAAGCACTTACCTGCATGTGTCAATATTTTCATTTACCAGAAAACCTAAAATCTCCAAAATCTGTTTAATCGTCTATTAAAACCTATTGTATTTGTAAGTATTCAAGTGTATAAAACTATCATAGGATACAATTGCAAGCTACTAAAGAAGATAGAAAACCTCTGTGATTTTTAGAAAACTTAATAGTGTAGAATCAGTGCTCAATTATGTCAAATTTCATTTCTTTATGTACAAGTTTGACTATTTTGCCCATCTTCATTTTGTCAGGAGCAGTGTGATTTCAGATCTGGAAAGTGAGTGGAAATATGTTAAATGTATTCATGAAAGACTTATTAGTTGACCTAATAAATTATGGTCTATTAAATATACATATTTGTTGTGATAAAAATTGCTAAACACTACAAAGATTTCACATAACATCTTGGACTGGGAATTGGTAGCTGAATGGGAGGCACTACTACGTTAAGAACATGGTGTTTAGAAGCAGCCTCAGCAGAAACATGAATGAGCCTTTTGGAGAATGAAATTGTGTATGGAATTTGCTGGTTTATAGACCTGGATGAATAAAGAATACAGTGAAGGGTTTTTTTTTTAATCTTAGGAGCATGCATTCTATGCCTTTGTACACAGAGACAGATGTATAGATAGATGAGTTACCACTTTTTGTAGTTAGGGAACTGATGATATTAGTAGGCATTTTATTTCAGCTTTAGCTATTTTGTATAATTAACTAATTTGTATAAAATTAAAAAAAACTGACTTCCTGATTCATGTCACTTGTGCAGTTAGGATGCTGACCATAGCATTAGCGAGCAGCATTGCAGCCATCCAGCGCTAACCTGCCATGGACACTACTACACTGCAGGATATTCGTTCCACAGCTGTAGTTGTTCTGTAGGCAAAGGAGCTGTGCATCCAGGCCTCTTCTCTAGTCAATAGAAAGAGAGGGAAACCTTCTGTGTGTGATTCATTCTTGGACTAAACTAGGTATGATGAAATCAGCCTCTCTTAGGGGACCTAAATGAGTAATACAGGTTAGATGTCTAACTTTTGAAATCTAAAATTAGATGGGATTAATTGTGCCCCTGACTTTTATATAAGGAAACTATCTTGGATGCCTGGGGTGAATTAAACCCCTGTTTGGGGTGAAATTTGGCACAGGAGCAAGATGTGTTTATAGACATCCTAATTCACAATACCTGCAGCATTAGAAAGTTGGTAAGAGTATCCTATTTGAGCACTATATTAGAGGTCTAGTTTAGAGGTTTTATTTTAGAGGTCACCACTATATTAGAGGTCATACCTGAGAACGCTCTTCTTCCTTTATGGGTTCCTTTGCCTGGTCAGTTAACTGCAGTCTTTACGTTTGTCAGTCTGGAGTCTGTAGTGAGAAACACCTCGTGCTGCTTCCCTGTTAACATTATATGAGGTAAATGTTCAGAAGTAACTGCATAATCTGACTTCATCAACCAGCAAATACCATAGTGATCTCATTTCACATATATACCTTTACCTAGCGACTTCAACAAGTCAGAAACATTCTCCTTTGAGGCATGCATTTCGTAAGAAGAAAAGAGAGATCTGCATAGCTGGGAAAGAAAAGTGGTTAAGCTGTTATTTTCATGCATTTTATAAGCTATTACTCTTTACAGTTAACAAAGGGCAAAATAACGCCCTTTTTCCCCTCTTGTTCAAACTCCTGATCTCTGACTCAACCAAACTGTTAGAAATATTCTTCTTGTATTCCCAGCCATTATAGTAATAAGGCTCAAAAGAAGGATCTAAAATTTTAGGTCATTTTGCCAAAATTTTAAATATGAAATTATCTGACAGTGATCTTATCTATTCTGTGTTTATGGATAAATAAGAATATTTGTGGGGAAGTCCTCAAAGGTAGAAGAAAGCTTGTTACTATTGTGTTGTGTTACTGGAAAGTCAACTGTACTTCATCCTGTTGTAAGACGAGCGAGTCGGATTCCGGGTAGCTGGGCATGTGGTCCATGCACCTTGGGTTTCTCCAGTTATATTTTAATAGAAATTCATTTTGTAAGTCTAAATGTTAACTTATTTGTGTCTTGCCTTGTCAGTTCCTAGAGTGTCGAGTAAAGATATGCATTTTTCAGAAAACTTGGGAGTCAATTAAAAAAAAAAAAAAAACATATGCTGCATTGTAAGACAAAGTGCATAATGTGTAATGTACATTGTTATTTATAATTCTGTATGCATAATGGATATGAATTTTAATCTGTGCAATACTTCAGGTAGATGTCACATTGCATTTTGCTACCTGTCAAAGAGCATGAGATCATTTTGGGTAAACTTTTTTTTTGGCAATAATTGGGATTTGGAGAAAGTTTTCAAATATATGTTGAAGTTGCTATAGAAGTTGAGCATTGACCCTAGTTATAATTGAATTGCACACTCCAAGTCTCTTGCCTGTAGGTCAAGCACTATGCAACAAATCAGATATTTTTGGAAGTCATTCTGAAAGAGATTAAATTGAACATGTTTGTAATTGTCAGGCATATTTTCTGTAGCTCTTATCAACGTGCATTTTTCCTCTTTGTAACTGAGGGGAAGAAGAGAGTCTGAATTTTTCATTTTCCTGAATTCTGTCTCCTGTAACCTTTCTCTTCTCTCTTACCTCTATTCTCTAGTGCATTTATTATAAATCATGATAAATGAGTCTCGCAGAACTGATATAAACAAGGTCTCTAAGCAGAGTATCTGCTTTACTTGGAGTCCTTCAGAGGACAAAATCAAGTCTTGGAATATGCGAAGACCGTCAGGGGTGTTGGTTTTAGCCGAGTTTAGAAGTCAGCAAAAAACGAAGTCCAGGGTTCTCTGTTGGGAAAGCAGAATCTTAATCATAATATAGGTAATGTCTTCTTCAGCATGGTAGTTGATTTTGTCCTAGACAGATTTTTGGAGAAAAAAGGAATCGGCAAAGGAATGCGGTAGAACTAAGTTTTCCTTCTTTGGAAAAATGTGCGTGTGTGTACGAATGTATACATGTGTACATGTTTTTAAAAATGAACACACTGATAATCATAGGTCAAAGTAGTATGAAATACCATAGGTTGGTTGTGTCTTGACAGTGTTCGCTAGTGTATGCAGCAGATGCATTATTTTTCTTAGACCCAACCTTAAAGGAAAACTTGTCTTCCAAATATTTTTGTGTGGAAGGTACTACATCAATCAAGAGAGTATGGAAACTGGGTTAAATGAAACTATATAGCTTTGACAGTCCATAATAGTTATGTTTCCATTTTATAACTTCATTAACCTTAATATATACACATTCTTCTTCTTCTATGACTGCAAATAGTGCTGTAGTGACTGTTGCTGGTATCATTGCAAAGTCTACATTTTGTCTTAAAGACATATCTAGCTGTGTGTTTGAAAACTGTAAAGAAAATACGGATTTGAGGTGATAATACTGCTTCTCAATTTGCAAGATATTTTGGTCTCCTAGGTTTCCCAGGGCATCTGTAAAGTAATTGGCAATAGTTTAGTTGCAAACTGTTTGCATAATGGTATTAGCAGAACCAGGGAGCATTCTGTATCTACTGATCAATAGGTATAAGTACCCGGGAGGTGAATGTAGGGAGGATGGGGCCAGGCTCTTCTCCGTGGTGGCCAGTGACAGGACGAGGGGTGCAAGTTGAAACACAGGGAGTTCAATCTCCATGTGAGGAAGAACTTCTTTCCTGTGAGGGTGACAGAGCACTGGAACTGGCTGCTCAGAGAGGCTGTGGAGTCTCCTTCTCTGGAGATCTTCAACAGCCACCTGGATGCCACCCTGTGCCACGTGCTCTGGGTGTCCCTGCTGGAGCAGGGGGGTTAGACCGGATGATCTCTAGAGGTCCCTTCCAACCATTGTGTCATTCTGTGAAAATATTAAACACGCAGAGTTTTAATTGAACTTAAAAGGTCATCTGTGCGTTTTTATGCACAACGATGGCCTGGGTCCACGTGACTAACCAATCTCAGTAAAGAGTTGTTGATTTTATGCATTTGGCGCTCCTTCTGAATACTGGCCTGGGAGCTCCAGAGCGTGGGGGCAGCCCGCGTTCCCACCTGGCTGAGGCTACCCGGGAGGTGCTGGGCTTGCCTGCAATTCCCTGCCTTTAAGAGCCTTCTCCTGCTTTCCTCAGGTTCACCTCTTTCCATCTAGCTGGTGCTATTTGCAAACCAACCAGCAGTCGTTGCTGTGATGCTGGTAGTTACTAAGTCAATAGTGCCCAATGCATTTGGGTAGGCATATTTAATGTGACCGTGCTGGGCAACCGCTGCTTTGCAAGGCAGCCACCCCATTTTGAGCAGCTTTGCTACTGGCCTATTGATTTCTTTGCCCCAGATCACTTTTTGTTGTTGTTTATCTGTGTTTTTAATGACTTTACAGTATTTCCATTCAGAAAAACAGATTGTGGAAAAGGGTCCTTGAAATTTTTAATATACACACCGTGCCTTCCTCCCATGTCTGGCCTCAGAGCTTACAAGTGGTGGTTTTTGTTTGTTTGTTTTCTGAGATATTCCCACCTGGAAACTCCTGGACTTTAAAGGTGAGAGCCAGCATAGACATACTGGGTTTAGTTTAAAAAGAAGGAAAATAAGTACCACAGAAGCTAACTTTTTGCTATACTGAAAAAAAAATGACTGTGACTGTCCAGTTTCATGATAAAATTTCCCAATTTAAAGATTTTTTTCTCGCCTTTTTTGTTTTTTAGTGACTCAGATGTAATTTCACATCTCGTATGGATTTTCTAACATTTTTCTCACTGTGTTTAAGTTTAGAGGTCTTGCACAACAATTTTTAATAGGCTATGAAGGGGCAAACTGATTTCTGAATTTGTTTAGAAACTTTATATTAAGTATTTGTTATCTTCATGTGATTACTTTGTGAGCCTTGGACAAGTATGAGGAAGTTGAGACGTGTTTGTGGCTTAAAGATTAAATCTGTCCCCACTGCAAGAATTTTGGACTGTAGGAGCTTTGTGCTTGTTGGTTCTTTGCAATTTCTGCATCTCTTTTTTTTAAGCTTTTTCCTACCTAAGGAATCACATGCATCAATAATAAATAGTAATGTTAGTAATGGCTTATTTGTAGGTGAATGATTTCTAAGTTAAACTTATGCTCCAGTTTTTATCAGTTGCATGTTTAAAACCTGTTGTTTATTGTTTAGTTACTCTAAAATATAGAAGGTGTTGCAGAAATTTTTCTTGTACGAAAAATGTTTGCAATAATTCATATAATGTTCTTGGAGCTAATACATTCAGAAGGATGGACAGGGGAATGATGGACTTTCTTTTTCTCAATGCTATCTAATAAACTCTAGCATTTGTTGCAGTAAGAATTAATACGAATAAGAAAGTTACGTAGGGAAGATAACAGCCGTAGTTTTAACCCATTCATTTCTTTTTAGGTTAACAAAGCCCTTGTCATTTGCGGATTGTGTTGGGGATGAACTGCCGTGGGGATGGGAAGCTGCATACGATCCTCAGATTGGTGTTTACTATATTGATCACGTCAACCGTAAGTATTTTTTCAGTTTGCTGTATAGATTATATAAGAAAGCTCCTCTAGAGTAGATTTTTCTGACGAGCTCCCAAGTAGGCCCCTAAACTAGAGTAGGAGTAGGCACAGATTTCTTGCAGGAGAGTTTAGTCGTAGTAATAATTGATGTTCAAGAGGCAGGCTGTCCTGTTTGCACAGGCTTTCGGGGGATGGCTGCAAATGTATTGCAGCTGGCCCAGTATTGTACACGTGACTCTTAATCTTTTTCTGTGGAAGAAGTCCATGTAATGTAGAGTAAATAAAGATAGTTTACATCTGTTGGTATCTGTAACGTATAGATGGTTTGGTGATTTTTAAATACTCAGGAATGCACAATGGTAGAAATAGTTGGATGTGAGTAATGGGAATTGACTCAGATCGAACCACAGAATGGAGCTATTCTAGATTAGCTAGAACGGAGGAAGGAGGCTTATTTGCATGTGGGATCTGGCAAATGTGTTATAGTTCTAAGTACAACATACTGCAAAATACATTCCTCCTATAAACAATGCTATATCCTGTAGTAATTGGAGAGGGACTGAGGAATCACGATGCTGGGGAAAGTTTGCGGGTCAAGTTCTGCTTCACACGTGCAGAGAGCTGGGGCTTGGACAGCCTGGTGTTCAGATTCTTGTGAAAATCCTAATCTAATTCAAGCAGTAATACTTAGTTGAGAAGAATGGTGTGTATTCATTTGCGTGCAGTTGTCTTTGTGTGGCTGCAACAAACAAGCATGGCTAGCTAGGTATTTGTTTCTCTTTTGTTAATATGTGTTATAGAGTACAAAACTGTAGCCTTCACTTTGGTATAGTTGGAGGTTTTCACCCATTGTTTGGTAGTGTGTTTGACTTGTTACATTAATACAAGTTGCTTTGTAGCAATCTCAGTGAAACTGTTTTGGAAAAGCAGTATTTTTTAGTCCTGCGAATGGTATTTTGTGCAGTGTTTTGATGAAAGCACTCCGAGTTGCTGGAAGGGAACCTTCCTAAGTGCTTTACAAGCAGGTCATTTGTGGGGACATAGAGAGTATAGCTTTTAGCTCATCTGTCCGCAGCGCAGATGTTGCTGCCAAAATACCTAGTATGGAGATAACTAGTAATCATTACAAAAAGAAAAAGGGTGGAAAAAAACCCAAAAAACTAAAGTTTTGTTTGTTTTATGATCAGACAGAGATTCCTGTGTTTTAGTTTGTACCTGTTGCTTTTCCTCCAGTCACCGGACACCACTAAAAAAGTCTGTCCTAGTTGTCCTTTCACCCTCCCTCCAGCTACTTAAATGCATTGGTAAGGTCCTCCCCTCAGTTTTCTCTTCTCCAGGCTCAACAATCCCAGCTCTCTCAGCATTTTCTCAGATGAGAGATGCTCCAGTCGCTTTAGCATCTTAGTGGCCTTTCATGGGCTTTGCTCCAGTATGCCCATGTCTCTCTCGAACTGGGTAACTCAGCGCTGGGCCCAGCACTCCAGATGTGCCCTCAAAAGAGCTGAGTGGAGGGGAACGATCCCCTTGCTTGACCTGCTGGCAGCACTTCCCTGCAGAGCCCAGGATACCATTGCTTTCTTTGCCCAAGGGTGCCTTGCTGGCTCGTGGTCAGCTTCTTGCTCGTCAGGACGCCCAGGTCCTCCTCTGTAGAGCAACTTTGCAGGAGGCGAAATGTAGGATGATGCAACACACTTTGCGAAACACTGACGGAGGTCATTTCTCTGTGAATATATTACTTCAATTAGGAGTCGTAATGGGTTGCTTTCAGCTTCAAGGGAGACAAGATTACAGACCATCTGTCAAGGCAGAACATGCATATGATGTGGGTAGCGACAACCATAAGGACCTAAATGCTGATCCTGTTGTTCAATAGTGCTTTGTCAGAGGCTGCCTGGAGGGATGTTGTTTGCTGAGCAGGGACTCAGGAATAACCCTCTTACAGGCATCCTCCTTCAGGAGAGACCAAAGATTTAGCTTGTTCTGTTCATGCTTACAGTGCTCACTGCACAACTGCACTTCTGTGTTCATCTTCTTTAACTGTCTGATTTGCAAATTTCTACCAACTTTCATGAACAACATGGTTAGGAACTTAGGCAAAGAAATAACCCAAACTTATTGTTCTACTCAATTACATATACATAAAGGCAAAAGAAACACTTTCACACTTTCCAAGATCTTTTGCAGGGTTTCTGATATCAGACTTCAAGTGGTTAAGATGAAAATACTTCTCCTAGTAATTGCTGGCATTTATGCCAGCATTATGCCAATATTGCTTGGATTTGCAAACACTTTTAAGCTGATAAAATCTCTGAAAGAAACAGTCCTGCTCTGTTGCTACCTCTGGCCTTTTATTCTGTCCCTACAATATTTTTGCTTATACTGGCATGAACACTTGCATGGCCAGACAGTGAATCAGATCAGGGAGCTGATTTGAGTGGAAACTAATCTGGCAAGGGAAAAAAAAAAAAGTTCCTATTTGTTCTCCTTTCCACACCCCTATTTATGCAAGTAAGGGAGGTAAGGCGACCTGGGGGCAAGAATAATACAGGTGTATCAAAGGAGGGTGGAAGGCACTGGGGGACAGCAGCCAAACGCTGGTTAAGAGAGTTTTGAAACAACCACCCTAACTGCCAAGCCCTGCGCCTGCTTCCCGGGAGGTGGGTTTCACTTGGAGGCCGTGCTTTCCACACGCTCGTCTTGGGTGGTCGTGGAGTCCTTCAGTGGCAGCTGCAGGAGTAGCTCCCCGCAACCAAAAAATACTTCAGAGGAGTTTTTCTAATTTCGTTTGACCCATGAAAGAAACTCTTTAGGTTGTAAGATTTTTGTGGTTTCATTTGCATACTGTGTAAATGGCATGAATATAGTCACAAAATAATAAGGCAGTGTTATTGTGGGTTTCTAATACCTTTATGTAAATTAATGCTTTGCTAATTTATATTTTGGATTTTATTTCTTGAATTTTGTGAGCTGTCATCACTATAAACCCTTTTAAAAATATAATACTAGCGTTTTTTGAACAACTTATAATTTCAACCTAATTACAGCAATTCATGTTTTGGCTGATTTAATTAGAGTATTAAGCAATTAAGTAGCTGTAATTGGTAGTAAATTTGGCCTCTACACAGAGAAAGTCATAGTTTGTTTTGAGGTGCTTTTGAATTTTTACCTGTGGCCTGTCAAGGTCTAGCAGCTGTTTGTTTTCTAAGTTATTTTATTTTAAATTTCAGTTAATTAGACTTCAACTTTAGAATAATATGTTTAGAAAAATTCTCAAAAAGCAAATGCCAGTGGACATTACTCTAAGGTAGACTTTTTAATCATGAATAAATAGTTGAACTTCAGTGAGCAGGTTTGTGTTTTCAGCTTCAAAGGAAGCCTGGTAAGAGACGTCCTTGGTACAGCTCTTTCTGATCAGCAGGATCATTCTTCAACTGTGCTGCTGCCAGATGCATTTTTTTTTTTTACTGCATCTGCATATTATGGTGGCTTTTCATTTGTTCCTGGATAAGGTTAGATGACAGATCTCCTGGTCTAAATTCGGAGAGCAACACAACAAAGAAGCTAGCAAGTACAGATTGTGAAAAAAAAAAAAAAAAGTCTATGACCACATTTTGATTTGCCTTAATGCTAGGCAAATGCTAGACTAGAGATACCAATCTATTATTACTGTGTTAATTTTGCATTGATGTGTTAAGATTCTGATACAAATTCCCACATGCTTGGAATTTGAGAGATTATTTTGTATGACTAGCTGATTTCCAGAAATATTACTAACAGCACTGAACACTCTAGTTTCCTTTACAATCTGAGAATTTACTGAGTCTAGAGATTAAAGGTTGTGGTTCTAAAATCTCTTTAAGACCTCTGCTTATCTGAAAGACTTCTGTTCTTGGCTTGATATGAACAGCCTGAGAGGATCCTGACTGGGAGAGATGTTCTGCCTTGCTTTCAGAGCCTGGCATATTCTTAAATAAGTGATCTCCTTGACTTCCAATTCTTATTTTCAGGCTCAGGAATAACCAGGCAAGAGTTTTTCTTTATAGCATCAATCTAGTTGGCTTATAAAACAAGCATGGTGCTGTTAGCACTGTTCAGTGACAGGAGTATTACAGAAAGGAACAGGGTAGCAGTATTTAAAAGATAAAGACAAGAGGGAATAGCTGCTCCTAACCTAGCTGTATTTCATCCACTTTCTTTTTGCCATTTTTTACTTTGTGTTGAATACAGTAATAGTCCTCTTTGCTCCCTGTCCCTGCTCTCCTCTGCAGAGAGAAGTTGAACATCCACCTTTTCTGCTCCTGCAGCTCCTCCCTGCTCCTAGTTTTAACTGTCCACTTCAGAAGCATGAATGCACATTTCATCCCTTTCCTAGGGGCTGCTTCCTACTGCTGCTGCATCCATGAAGAAAAATAAAAGTAAGAGGCAGAATAATGCTAAAAGGTGAGGAAGTGCAGAGGTAGGGATTCACATCTGCTTGGTTTGAGGCTAGAATTCATTGAATGACCCTATTTCCTCGCTTGATTTTCTTCTTTCTTAAAATTTAAAATCCTAGTCATTTACCTATGCAATTTGAAGTTCTAACACGGTCTTGTAGCCACAGGTTCTCCATTCCTTGTCATAGTCTTTAGGACTTTCCTGCCAGCTGAGACCTGTGTGACTGGTTTGTGCCACCTGAGACCTGTGTGACTGGTTTATCTAACATGGGGATTTTTGTGGATAGACTGGCTGGTCTCTGCTTCAGCCCAACATTAGTACATGTGCATCTATGAAAATACATAACATAGCATTCTTGGAGAGGGGAGAAACCTGAAAATGCTACTGTGAGTCTGCACTTACCATTAAGTTCAGGGCGCAGAGCTGTGTCTCTTGACCCGAAGTGTGTGCCGTTTGTTCCCACAACCTGTCACAATCTTTTAAGCAAGTGGAAGTATTTGGGAACTGCTCATAAAGACTCTTTAGCTACAGCAAGTACACATGGTCAAAATCCAGGTGCAGTGGGTTTTGCCTTGAATCTTATTTATAAATAAGGAACTTCCCTGCTCTCTGGCTGTTAAAGAGCTCCATAACGGTGGGAAGGGTTTAGAGTAATCTGATGCTGTCTGCAGAAGGAAAGCAAGGATAAGGACAGCTCTGGGTGGAAGAAGATCAGCTGATGACTTCTAAAAATGTATGTAAAGATCATTCCTGTTGGTATGAATCATAATTCTGACAGTCGCAGCAGCAGAACACAACCTACCTGTGGAGGGCTGGCTGACGTAGACCAAAATGCTCGGAATTCCTATCACACTTGGCTCTGAGATAAAGAGTCATTGTTATCTACGGGCTAGAGGAAACCAGTGAGCCAGAAGGCTGACTTGCTGTTCGACATTTCTTAGTAAAATCTCTGAATAAATATTTCTTGGAAGTCTACTCATGCTTGCTCAGTATAGCTGGAACATGTTCTCATTCTCTCCTTTCTCAAACGTGAGCATGCAATTATTTTACAGAAAAGTGAGGAAGGTTTCTGGAAGGGAAAAGGGCATGTCATTGGCAGGAAGCAAATTGTAGAGAACTTGAAGCATACCCTGAATAGCCTAATTTTCTTTCACGTCTCTCTTACTAACTTGTGTTTTATCCTATTATGCAGTAGAACATGATATTTTCATGTCCAACAATGTTTTAGATAATTCTGCAGCCAAAGTGTGTGTGATCTTGTAGGGCTGCACGGTCTTTCTGAAACCACTGGCTCTGAAATATACAGTTTTTTAAGGGTACCCATAGAACAAATACATCAATATAATACTACTGTATGATTTTTTTCCTCAAGGATGGGAATTGCTTTTCTTGTGATGGGCTTGAGTTGTCAGTATTTTAAGAAGGGGAAAGAGGAAAGGAAAAAAAAAATAATACAAAAAATGTTTCAGTCTCTGGTATGTAAATAAGGAGTGCATTCCTTCAGCCAGTCCTGTCACATTTTTTTGCTATTCTTCTTGAAACCAGTGCTCGTGTGTTTGCCTCCATTATCATGCATTAGTCCTTGCATCTGTTGCATCCTGTGACGTTTGTTACGCTACGCGAAACACAATGGAGTAATATTTGCTATTATTATTATTATTACTATTATTATTATTATTGGAGGGGGAGGTGGGGAGTAACCAGAGATCTCAGGTAAGAGAGATGTCAAGGTGCTTCCGAGGGGCTCCGGTGCTCCTGCGGCCTCGCGGCCACCCGCCTGCACCGGCGCTCAGGCTCGGAGCCGCAGATACGTGATTAAACAGACAATAGTGGAACAAGTGCCAAGTGCCGTCCCATCGTGTTTTCTCCTCTTGCTGTGTGTCCTTCTCAAGTAGCAGTCTAGCATCTCGCTGGCATTTTTGTTTGCGGGACCCCTTGAGAGTCCTTGCTCTTTAACCCTGTTGCCTAAATACAACCTGTCTGGCTGAGGATAGCTTAGACATAGGTCATTCTGGAGCCAGTCAACACTGTTGTTTTGTTTGGCAAGGGGAGGTGCTGGAAAAACTATTGCTTCCATGTATTGTTAATCCTGTAGTAAAAATGTCCAGTTCTCTCATTTTTACTACTAGGGCACCAGGGAGCCATTCCCTTCCCTGTGGGATTTTCTTATGGGATTTTAATTTCATGTATTTTAGAGAAATACCATCTACTGCAGATAAGCTAATAGTTTCCTTCTGTTAAAGTGAACTAAAAAAAAAAGAATTGGCAGAGCATTTTGATAGCAGACAGGAACATAACATCTGACATTAACTCATAAAAAATAGATATGCCTGAATATTCTATGTATAATATATATCTTATGTATAATTACCCAGGCCACACGTAATATTCTTTTGGTTAGAGCTTGCTTCAAGGGCAGTAAAGAAAGCCTTGGTATTTTGGCTTTGAATTCTTGCTTGGGCCAAATTCTTTGCTCGGTTTTAAGTGCATCGAACCTGGCTGGCAGCTAGCCACAAAGATATTGCATTTCATCAATAGCAGCATGATTAAAGGCAGCACTGAGTGCTTTTTTACATTGTGGGGGTATGGTAATTGCGGTGCTCAGGAATGTCCTTGGGTGGGGAATGCCATCCTGCTGCTGTGCCCTTCCTGGACCAGGCCTCGAGTGGTTTCTGTCTCAGAGAATTTCTCCCCTGTGTGAGCTAATCGCTCAGATCGCTAAAAATAGGAGAAAATAAATTGCGTTGTTTATAATTTTTCACAAATGTGTTAACTATGCACTTGCAGTAATTTATTTAAAATTAATTAGTTTTAAATCAAGATCTCTTAATAGAATTAAGTAATTTTGATTCACAAGTAAGTTTGCCGAATGCAGCTCGAAACAAGTCAAATGCGGAATGTATAACAGGGCATGTACGTTTTGTTGCTGTGGTTCATTATTTCGCATAGTGGTTGAACCGAGACAGTTAGCGTGTAAATAATTCTTTTGATCTAAATAGTGCTCTTTTTAGAGCCCGATGTCCTACTCCTTTTTGAAGATACATTTTTAAGGAAACGTTTTCTGTTCACATATAAGTTTACGCTACAGAAAATGGTGGCCAGTGTATCTTCATTTTCTCTGCAAGAAACAACTGACCTCTGGAATTCGCCTGTCTGGTAATAGAGAAATTTTTGAAGAGATCCTAATGAGGAGATTTCTTTGTTCTGGGCTCCTGAAGATTAAAACCATTTAGCTTGTGCTGGAACAGATACAACCTTAAAGCTTTCTAGTGTTTATGAATAGTGCTCACTTTTCACCTGAACAGAGGAAATAACATCTTACCATCACAAATCCAATCTTTGGTTTAAATATCATATCATTATTAAATCTTTAGCAAGCTGTTCACTCCGTAACCTGCACGAAACTATCCCAATAATAATCTTATACACACAACTTTGCCCTTCACACCAAGTACTTAAAACGTTCTTTTTTGTGGAAAAAAAAAAATCCTTACCCTTTTGGAATTTTAGGCTGACAATTACAAATATTTGTTTCTGAAAGAACAACCCTGCCTTTTTTTTTTTTTTTTTTTTTTTTTAATCCGAGTATTGGCTCTTGCAAGATGTGCTTGCTCAAATGAACTTACTTTCCAAAATGTAGTATTGTGGTACCAGGAGTATTATCTGTCTTCTTTTTTTCCTGTACAGGACAAAGTTACTGATTACAATTTAGAAGACTGAAAACTCTAAACGAGCAAGCATATGGTGCTATGTGCATGTGTGTGCCTATGTACATATATAAAATATATGGATAGATATAAAATGAACAACGTGCCAAACAAGTGATTTGCTTTTTGGGTTTTTTACAGCATGGTGTTTTGAGAAGATACACAGCAGAAAATACCTTTTTTAATTACAGGAATGTCTTCTCTGCTCGTGAAAATCAATGTGGGTGACAATTCTGGAATAGTCACTTCAGTTACGGTTTTGCTGGAGTGATTCTGTATTTTCTTAACGGAGCGTGCCTTCCAGGCTAAAATACCTTCCAGTGGCATCATCTCGGAATAGTTTGGCTAGTCAGCTTAGCCACACAGGCAGTTAGCCAAACTCCATGTCCTGAAATTACTGTATATGTATGCTTTTTAAAATGCAGGGTCATGTCTAGCTCATTTTATGACTATCTACCTACCTAAAAGGTGTTAACTCTTGTAATCATAGTGTTGTGTTGTGCATGTAGTTTTGAGAGACAAAAAGAAAACATTTGCTTGAATTTGTCAGCAATAAAAAAAAAAATCTGCTGTTCTGTTGATCGGCTTTGTCCTTGTCACGCAGTCACAAGGACAGGGCATCTGTAGGCCACCTTTTAGGACTCAGCAGGCTATGTTTGGTCTTTGGGCTGCATGTTGAGCAATCCTCACTTAAAACCTACAAGGCAATTACCTGCAACATGCTCGAAGATGAGACCTTCCAATCTTGTAAGATTATTCGGTGGCTGCTGGTGGCACTCTTAAAACACAATCACATCATTACAGTCTTCTGAAAAAACAACATAACTGCATTTATCCTATTTGTGCGCTGACCCATGAGAATCCTGCTTGATGCTCTTCATCCCACTTCACAAAAAGGGACACCTCTGAAAACCAGCACTTCTTATCTTGTGTAAATAGACGTGAAAGTGGAGGTGTGTTAAGCACAACTGCAGTAAGTGGCCGCAGACAGGGACATGTGTTGACCATTTGAGAGAGAAAAGGTATCGATTTGCTTCTTTCTGGGCCTGATGTCTTTGTGGAAAAGAGCAAGTGGTTAGAAACACAGATGTGAGTGTGCACAATGTCTGGGGCTATAGTTAGCTGTGGAGCGAGAGCCCCAGTTGGGGTTACTGGAAAACCAACTGTGTATAAAGCTTCTTTAATCTTTTATGCGCTACACTTGGGTTTACATGATGATTCTGCTTGCTTTGTGTACGTCCAAGAAATAACTTTCTTGGTAGAAATACAAAAGCTTGCCGTGTTTGTGGCAAGGAGAAGTGGTTGCTCACATGGTATGTGCATGTGTGTTTGTCAGTTATCATATAGACATTATCATATAGACACTTAAGGATTCCATAGGGCTTGTTTCATGGAAGATACTTTCTAGTATCCTCTTTTTGTTTCTGTGTTTTGGTTTATGTGATATTAGCACCCGAAAGGGCTGTTGAGAAACTATTAGTCACTGTGCTAAATTGTTATTAAGCAGAACCTGTCCTTTGCTGCTGCTGCTGTTACAAACTGTGGTCTCAAATCTATGGTTGAGAGAGTGCCTCCTCTCAAAAGTGCAGTTTCACTACAGTTCAAAGCAATTCCGCTATGGTTTGTTTTTCTTCTTGTCTTCATCCACATATTCCAACTGTTTTTCGCTGTTCCATGTGCCAACATAGGTTCTCACAGTGAAGCAATTTGGAGACCCAGGGTGCAAGAAAACTATCTCAGATTGACCTCTTTTCCCCTATGTTGGCAAAAATCCCCAAGTTTGCACTTAAATTCTTCAGTACTGAATATTCCTTTTTTGTCATCTACGTAGATTTTATAGTATGTAATTTACAAAGAAAATGCAGCATGGTACACAGTTTGCCTTCTGGTCTCAGATTTTTCATAAATATATCTTACAAACACTTTTTTTTAATGTTCATTGTTGTACATTTTTAAAATGTACAGTCAGAACTAAGTCAGGAAATGCTAATGATAAAATTGTACTTTCGGTTTGAATTCCTCTTTTTTGCATGTATAGATCAAGACAGTCAGATTGATCACACTGCATAAATTCCGCATGATATAGTGCTATATAGTGTGTTCAATCCCTTGCTGCAGTCATTCTATGCAAGCCTTCCATGAGGGTCCTAGCATTGAAATGGTTGATCTGAGGCCGTTGACAAGGGCCTGCTCTGGGCAACACGTTCTGGTTGCCCATGTAGTCGGTGGAAAGAGGGAGACACCTCAGAAAGGCAGCTCAGTCCCATGTATCGCAGGCCCCTCATTTAGTTGGGATGAAGTGCTCTCTGAAGGTGGCCTTCTACTTCTGCTAAGCATAGTAGAACAGTTGGATCTGATGCCAAGCAGTGATCTGGATAGAGCTGGGTGAGGAGATTTTGAGGATGAATGTTCTGTTAGCTACAGTGGAGAACAAGAAGCAGAAAAGAGGCTAGAGAACAAATCATCAATAGCATAGGTTTAAATTAACGAAGTGGGGAGGGCAGAAGAGGAAGGAATGGCTAACATTACATTTCTGTTCAGAAATCCATGTAATTTTAACATGTTGTATAAAAAACTTTTTATTGATCTTATTATCTCCAGATGCAAAAATAGAAGTAAAATGATATATATTTTAGTTTTAGAATGTGTTACTGATTAGATGTATAAATGAGCTTAGCATATAGCATTACACATGCAGCTTAAGTTCTAATTTTGTAGTCCCCTAAATACTGTTTCTCACAGACATGCTACTATGGCAAAGAAAAACTTTGCTAAAATCAGTATCTGCCTAATAACTAAAGACAAGCTAGACGAGCTACGATCTCAAATAGCAAGCACTATGCAAGCTAGAATTTAGAGTTCATTCAACTAATTAAAACCAAAGTGGGCTTCTCAGAGTTTTTAAGTTATGTAAACTGACATCATTCAGGATGAGTGTATTTTACCCCTTTCCTCCTCCCACCTACAACTGTTTGTTACAGGCAAAGAAGCAATTTAGTTGTGAGCAGATTCCAGCGGTGGTCTATTTAAAAACTTATTTTTCCTTCCCCATAAAGAAACAACACAGATAGAAGATCCCAGGAAACAATGGAGGCAAGAACAAGAGAGAATGTTGAAAGATTACCTTACGGTAGCCCAGGATGCCCTCAGTACTCAGAAACAACTGTACCAGGTGAAAGAACAGAGGCTGGCACTTGCACTGGATGAGTATGTACGACTGAATGATGCCTACAAAGAAAAATCAAGCTCTCGGACAAGCTGTAAGTACAGTAGAAAATACAATGTAACTTCTTTGATCTGTTCCTTGTAGGGGATCCTGTTTCACTTTAGTGAGTTTTATAGGTTTACTCTGAACATCTTGTACTCTGGCTTTTTTAGAGATAGCATCCCTACTTCTTTTTTTTTTTTTTTTTTTTTTTGATGTAAAGATATATGGAGAGAACTCTCATTTGCCTGATACAATTGAACTCCTTTGAGCTGTGATTTAGAGCAGTGGGCTTGTGAATCTATTTTGTCATGCAGTTTGTGAGAACAAAATTGCACCAAATCTAGGTGCAAAGTAAATAGGATCTCTTGTACAACATAGCTGCATGCCAGAATGACCCTACTGTGTTGACAGACAGCTCCAACCAACCAAGCAGGCAGCTTGTTTGCTGCTTCACAAGCGCAGTGTACAATAATTTTGCAACTTGTGCGCAGTGGTCAGGGATGAAGCGGATATGCATGTAATAATATTGGTGAGGAATTAGCACACAGTAAACTACTATGAGGCCTGTGTTGGAATTTTTGATTGAGCATCTTCCTTAAAAGAGGTTAGCATGATAAAAGCTGCATGCACATCTTGGGACGAACTGAGCAGTGGAGCTCTCAAGCTTCTGAATAAACCCACCTCTGCTTTCCAGAAGTCTCCATAGAAATTAGACCTCGAGGAAGAGGTCTTTCCAAGATACCTCAGCTAGAAGAACGGCAACAGAAAAAAAGGGATCGAAAGTCGGGGAAAGTGAGGTGCTACCTCTAGGTTGTGTCGTAGGCAGAGAGATACTAAATAATAGTAGGAGAGAACAGAAGGAAGTTTGATTATTCCTTTCCTGACATGCTGCTGTATAATAAAGATAGATATATATTTAAAGTATTTTTCTGCACTTCTATAATTGTAGATTTCAGATCAATACGAATTCTTCAAAGAAGGGGGCTGATTTTTTTTTTTTTTTTTTAAGTGTTCTCAGGCTCCTCATCAAGTACAAAGTATGACCCTGACATTCTGAAGGCTGAAATCTCCACTACCAGATTAAGGGTGAGAATGCTTAATTTAGATTCATTTGAATTCTCTGTGCGAAGTTTATGACTATAGAGTGCAAAACTTGAACTAGCAGGAGTATCTTTTTACTGGTACTGAAATGTCCCAATATTCTCATAAAAATTAAAACTGTCTCTGTTAATTTTAGGTAACACTTTTAGGTGAAACTGAAAAAATATTCTAATTAGATCTGGGTTTAAGTAAATCTAAATAGATAAATCTGATAACTCTTCTTAATTTATGGGGTTTTTTTTAAAAGAAAAATAAAAATAATCAGATGAAGCTGGAAAAGTAATAGGCCAAGATGAATTGCAGTTAGATGACTTTTACACATTTTGATCAGTTCTGTTCAGCAAGGTTACAAACACAGACTTCATACTACAGACATTGCTTTGGTTATCTCAATATGTAAAAGAATCATGATTCTTTTACACTAGAGTTTAGTCTCTAGTGAATTAATTTTAAGTAGAGAGGAAATGATGTGGAAGACATTGAAAATCTATAGAGGGAGTTCATTTATTTAAGCTATTGCATATGATGCTCTGCGGGTAGGCTGGGCTCTCTATAGTTACTGATGAAAAAAATTAGATCAGCCCATGCAGGTTAAAAAGGCAGCACCTCACTAGTGCTTGGGTGATGGAGGTTTTTGCATTGAGTAGAGACAGCCCAAGAGACCAGAGTTACTTAGCTCTTCCATTGCCCTCTCCTGGATTCTGCAGAGAGCAGCACTGCAGAAGCCTCGGAGAGTGACACACTTCACCTCCAGTGAGAGTTATCCGTAGGAGTATAAACGATTAATGATTAAAAGGAATGTGGAATGGCTCACAATTTAAACCATCTTAAGTTAGTGCTGAAATGTACAGATGTTGCCCTGCCCAGTCTCTGTTTGTAGTCCCTTGCTTTTTACGCACGAGGAAAGTGGTTGGTGAGAAAGCTCATTTCAGCAGCGAGGAGGTGGGAGGAAAATCTTTGAGGTTTAGGAGGGAGAGTCTAAGACGATAAGGAAGTAAGGCTGGTGGGAACAAGAATGGGAGAGGAATGGGAAGCAAGGGAGGGGGCTTCGTTCTGAAATGAGTAGAGCAGGAAGATACATTCCCCTTGCAAGTGGATCACTGGTATACTTAGAAAGTTAACAGTACTTACTGTTGGCGGGGAGGAAACACCCAACAAAATACAGCTATAGTCACTTCAAGGTCGAAGAAGGGAAATTCAGGCACGATCTTATGCTCAGTTTTTTTCTCATTACTTAGATTAGTGCATGCAGAAATACCAAATCAACTTTTGGCTACATATCTACAGATTGTCCATTCACTGAGGAGAGAGAGACAGTGTGTTAATCAGAGAAATTCATTTTTTGGAGGTGCCGTCCTGTCCGTGTTGCTTGTTGGAGTCAAGAATCAGTCACTCACTCTGCTGGTTCTTAACATCTGATTTATTGGCATTGCAAAATCCAAGTTATGAATGTGCCTAAAATAGGTGACCTGGATCTTGTCTGCAGAGTTTAGGAGGGTGCTGTCCAAGAATATCTGTATCAGCATAAATTGTTGTGTCATCCAAACCCACTGGATATGAAAATCATTGAGATAACAAAAAGTGAAGCCCTGTGATGCTAGGGCTGGAAAGTGGTTTTCGAGGAGGATGGCAAGAGAGGTATGACTGTATTATCATAGTTTGCCCTTATTCGAATGTTTGAGGATGCTTTGCTCGTGTGCAGCCTTTTGGCTTTCTGCTGTGTATGCATGTGTGGATTTGATGGGAAGAAGAGTTAGTCATTTGCAAGCTGCTAGCCAGCTGGTTAGGATTTTCACATTGCTTAGTGAACTATTAGCTCAGACATACTAAACCTGTTTCTCTCTCACCCTGGCTGAGGCTTAATGGCAATATCAGGTTAATGGTGGCTGGAGGGGGGAGAGCCAGCATTCGAGGAAGTTCTGAAATGGCCTTTGGCCTTTTCCTTGGTGCCTGTGCCTACTATGTGCATATGAAACTCTTTGGATGTGTGAATTACCTGTTCTGCAGTATGTCAGGCAGAATGACACAAATATGACAACCTTTAAATAAAAACAAGCTAGAGAAAAAGGTCCTTTCTCAAGAAGATTATAAATTGCAGGATGTGGTCTCACAATAGACAGTGAGTGGGGCTATTTGAGGTCAGAATTAGTCATCATAAGATAATCCAGACAATACAAAGCCTATTTGAACATAATATGTTTATGCATATACAGTAAGTAGGGGTTGCATCTTAGATAACAATAAATTTCTTATTTTATTCCATTAGTATTTGAGTGCTGGCATTAGCACTGGAGTGCTGGGGTAGAAGGGATTAGCCCAGAAGCCTAGTCAAAGATAAGATTTCAGTGCAGGGAAAAAGGTTAATGTTGAACAAGGAAGGAATTCAAAGCTTAGGCATGGAGGAAGGCTTCAAGATGCCGTCAGAAGAGATCTGTGAGGCAGGAGACTTAGGAAGAAATGCAGAAGCACTAGGAAAGGGTTGAAGGATAAAACAAGTACAAAGATGCGAAAAAGAGGGAGTTTTATAAAAGTCTTGAAGGGGAAGACAAGGAGCACAAGAATAGTTTAATATGGTACAGTAAACACAGCCTTTGTTATCATGTAGGTGGCATTCAGGTGGGTTAACATATCTAATTCACATATCTTGATAATGAAATGATGAATTACAGCAGAAGACACTCAGAAAAATGATTTCAAGGAAAACATAAGGGTTTCTGAGAGATTCAGTCTTCTAAGTTGAAATCAAGTATGCCATGTGCTATTCTAAATTCACACTTCTGCTTTTAAAGGTTTAGACATTCCATGCTTCTAGGAAAAGTTGGGAGTTCATTTATATGTGTTTTAAACATTGCATGGAACTTGGAGGTGACACTGCATCAGTTGATTGGAAGAATTGAGACAGATTATTGGGATTTAGGGGGGTGTTAAAAATCTTATTTAGTTCTCTGTTCTGCTTAACTGCAGGAATGTGTCATGTAGTCAGGTCATGTATAGTTAATGAGAGCTTGAACGTGGATTTAGGATTATGCTCAATTTCCAGGATGGTCAAAGTAAAGGTGGAGCAGCTAGGGATGCTAGTTTTCAATATCTTGAAACAAATCCTTAATTTAGCTAATGAATTTCCCTTTGGAGAAAAGGGAGATTGAAAGCATTTTATTTCTGTCACAGAAAATTCATTAGCCAAAAACAAACAATTCAAATGCCTAAGTATCATTCTGAAACCCATATAAAGGAAAGCAGATTAGTGGGGGTTTTTGTTTGTTTGTTCGTATTTTTTAAACATACAAAGCATTTTGAGTTTTTCTGAAGATATAACAGTTGGTGATGCTCAATACTTTGGTTATCTGACATGCTGGGAATCTCCCATTTTCTCATTGAAAGAATAGGACTGAATAGGAAATCTAAGGGGAGCTGAATGAAGAAATTCTAAGACAAATTTGGAGATTAATTTCAGTCACTGAAGTGATATACTTATTTGCTGATATGTTTATGTTAATATATTCCATTTTTTCATAAGACTAAATATCTTAAGAAAAACATATAAGCAAGCAGAGTATTAGAACTTCAAAGTGAGAGGTGAGAGCAGGGGACTTTTTAACTTTTACTCTCCTTAACATTACTGGTTGGAATGTTAAAATGCCTAACAAAATCTGACTAGTATGCTGAGCGCAAATAAGGAAAGATGCCAGTGTATAAATGCCAAAATTTGGGACTCCATTTGGGAAGTGTGATATAAAATTAAATGGAGGAATTATTTTTAAAACATTGAATCATAAATATTTTGTGTAGTGTTCTTGAAATAGGAATTTTAAGATAAAAGAGCCTGCAAATGTAGGGAAATAAAGAGTCGACCAAGGATCCTTCTATTTAATTAATGCATATATTTGCAATCCAAGTGAGTTTTATAATTGTCTTTTTTGAATTAATGTGCATTTTATTTGTAGGGGGAAAAAAAAAAAGGAGTGCATACTTTGTCTTTTCCAGTGTAAAGGACTGAGAGCTTCCTGGAATGAAAAAAATGAAAATATAATAGGCTTAAAAAAAAACAGGAACGTCCCTGTAGGACAGTTGGAATGCATGCTTAACAAGTGAGAAGTAAATTACTTGTTAAAGTTCTCTCAGGTTTAATAACACAGTGTGGTATCGATACAAATAAGGAATGTGATTTAATCTGCTTGCGTCCCTTTAATACTAAAGCATGTTGCCCATAGACATCGGGAAGAGAACAGATCCATTTGTTTTTAATATGTGCCAGTAGAGCAATTTACAGTCTTTTTTTCCTCATCTGATGTAGAGAATACATTAATTGTTCAAAGCCATGTGTTATGCCATTTAACAAGAGGGATTTTCTAAGTCTTGCTTTGATTTAACACACAAGGTTAAGAAGCTGAAGAGGGAACTCTCTCAGATGAAGCAAGAGCTGCTGTACAAAGAACAGGGCTTTGAAACACTGCAACAGTGAGTATGAGAAAAGGGTTGAAATTGACTTAATTCAGTCTTCTCATTTCTGCTTTGTCATAGAACTGAATGCATCTCATGTGAGATAATTATTGGGGGAAAAATGAGAGTCTAATCACTCCTTTTTGCCATTAAGAAACAGGAAATCTCTAGAAATGGTAAACCTATTATGCAATGAAAACATGAGATCAATCTGTTCCCTTTTTTCTTTCCCCATGTAGTTGCAGAGAGGCAGAAAGAGGGTAAGCAGTTAAGGTTCTCTAGAAAGAATTTGGCTTCTTTGCATACTCCATTAAAACAAAAAATCTTATAAAGTCTTTTACCTCCTCCCTCTCTACCTCTGGGCTTGAGGAGGAGGAGGGTGCTCTTCTCAGAGATACCTGGGTGCAAAACTGGAGTTTGAAATGAGTCAGTCTGAGCATTAAAGGAGACCTGACTTTCTTGTTGCAGTTTCTGGGATGCCTCCTGAGCACCCAGCTCTGAGCTGAGCTCTGATGCTGAAGCCAGTGAGCATTTTGAATATTTAGTCAGCTGGATTATTAGAAACTGATTTTCATTTTTGTTTTATTTATTTTCTCAGTCTGAGCACTGCCTGCTGCTTCTGACTTAGAAAGTTGGGCCCTAAAATATTAAACATTACTCAAAACTTTACCCAGAGTAAATGTAGTGGTTATTTCCTATTCAAGGGGATAACCTTGCTAACATGCATATTTTTCTTCACCCTTAAGAACAGAGATTTGATGATAATTGTTTCTGTGAAGTAGTGTAGCTATACATTTACACAGTGCTGAGCTGTGTGTACTTAGTAGGCTACTTCCAGTGGCAGAAGCAAGGTTGCAGCATTGCAGTGTAATATTGTCTGGATGCATTTACCCTTATCTCAGAGTCTCCTCTGCCTGGTAGCATCCTGTCAGTGTAAGTAATCTTTCTCCTGCAGATCTTGTGGTCTGTAGAGAGAAGGCAGGCAAAAGGTGGGAGAAGGGAAGGATATTTGTATCTTGCAAGGAGCAAAATACAAGGGAGGTGATTTGCTGAGGATGATGGAGAGAGTCTGTGTTAGGAGCTGAGAGACTGGGGATTAGTTCCCAGCTCGATCCAAGGAGAGGTTTACACTATTTCCTGGGTATTTTAAAATATCACTTCTACACAATATGATGTGTCTAAAATGAGGAAAAAATCTAGTCTGGAAAATGGCTAAAAAAGATAGTGAACACAAATGTTGCCCCATGAGTTCTGTTGTAACTGGATATGTTGAGAGCAACCAAATTATTTTTCTGGTATGCAGGCTTTGAAGTCGCTTGGAAGCTGAAAGCTCCCAGCACCTTAGGTGTCAGTCAAATTCCTACCCACCTTCATTCTGACTAGGGCAGAAATGTAGGATTTGTTTGTTCTTTAAATATATAAAGACAAGTGAAAGGTGAGAAAAAGGGGAGAAAAGAATAATTGCTTGCTTTTATTTAGGCATAAACGGACTTAATTCAAAGCAAAGTTTAGAAAAGAGGAAAGAAGACATATTGATTTGAAAGCTTTTAAAGTCGTAAAAACTCACGCTGCTATACCAGGATTAAAGGTTAGCCAGCCATGCTGGTTTTATTATATTAATTCAACAATGAAGGATTGTTTTAAAGCAGCTTGCTCACAAGCCGTTTTGATAGGAATCCAAAGCATGTTTCAGAAACTGTCAACAGCATTCCACAGGAACACAATAGACGTTTGTTGTAAAAACTCAGGCACTTCTGAGCAGCACTAATCCCGCTAATTTAAAACAGGAAGATGGAATATCTTACATGTCAGATATCCTTCGTGTCTATCTTAATTATATACAGAATAAAACCATTGCAATTTGAATATGGCACATTATGTTACTGGGCAGCACGTGGTATATTACCCAACTGTTCATCATGACCCCAACTGTTGGCACATCCTCTGTTTGACCTTAGAACCTGATAACTTGCCAAAATTTGGGTGTTGCTGGGCAATAAATAATTGCCTACCTCTGAAAGAGTTTGAAGAACCTTTCAAGTTAACAAAAAATCATAAATAGGAGTCTGAGTGCTGAGTTATATAGGTAATTTTCTTGTGGAAATGCAGATTGCTTTTGCACAGGAACTGAAATGTGGAAGAGGGGGAAAGAGATACACACCTTTTAAAGACTACTTTAGAACATTGCTCTCTTCTATACAAAATTGGAAGAAAAATTTAATACCTTGTTACAAGAATTTTGTCTAAGTTTGCTCTTGTAATCAGTGCTCAAGATCACTTCTGGTCATGAAAGTGTTTGTTCATACCTCACCTAAAGTTTAATGCCTTCTAGTGAAGATGATGGATGATAAAAGCAAAGAAGCAAACGCTTTAGCATATATTCTGTGATAGGTGCTGGACTTTAGTGAGATGCCTGTTGCTTTTAATTTTGTGAAGCACAGCTGCAATCATTTGTATGATGCCGTGAAATATTCAGTTAAATTAGAGTTTAAGAGAAATTTGTTCACAAGCTGTACTTGCTGAAGAAAATAAGTAAAGGCACAAGTATCTTTTTGTCTATTTGTTTGTTTTTAGTGCAGGAATTCAGTAAATTTTCCAGCGTATGAGATATGCGTTAATTGTGCAGAGAGTCAGTGAGTAAGAGAAAGCCTGATGCCTGTGTAAGCAGAACAACTGTTCTGGCCTGTTAATGCTTAGGATTAGGGTAAACAAGAGGTTACATTTCTTCTCTGAGAGGCTGATTAGTACCAAAAAGCCAATGCCACACTGTGTATCTGAGTAGGGAGATAGTATTAATAATAAATTCTGCTTCTGTAGGGGTCATTAACAGTTACTAGTGTGAAAGATGTACCCAAAAGCTGCTCCTGTATTGCAGAGTTAAGGCATGGATGGCTGTTTTGGTAGTTTTTGTCAGCAGAGCTGCTGTGTTCCTGGTAGCCCCAGTAGGACTCTGGCCTTAGGCAGTGCTCTCTGCTCCTAGTGTCTTTATGTCTGGATCAACTAAACCTGCTTGTGGAGTCAGTCTTTGGTAAGGCCCCTAGTAGTTCAGCTGATTCCTATGCCAACAGGATTTTTTGTCTAGAAAATTTCCTGATATCAGGAAGCCCATCCACTGGGCACTGTGTGTGACCAACTGCTTGATGCTTTTGACAAGAATTAGGTCGTAAATACTCTAATGGAGACGTGTGTCCATTTTCTTCTTTTTCAGGACCATTAAAGCAAGCAGTATCTCTTACCTCCTTCCCTATGCTCTATAACTACTTTTGCTTGAAATGGAAGCAGAGATGTTAATTTTATTTTCTCCTTCTAGTATTACAGTTTTGTTTTGTTTTTTTCTTTCACAGAATTGACCAAAAAATGTCTGGAGGCCAGAGTGGATATGAACTCTGTGAGGCCAAAGCCATCCTAAGTGAATTGAAGTCTATCAGAAAGGCCATAAGTTCAGGGGAGAAAGAAAAACAAGATCTAATGAAGGTATTTTGTGGGGTTGATGTAAGTTTTGTGTGGATTTCTTTTATCATAAGAAACTTTATTTATGTTAAATACTTCGCATTTTATACATTTATTTAGGGGAATCTCAAAGATTTTTATGAGCTAAATCAGTATTAAATTTTTTAGATGGAGAAAGTGAAGCCTGTGGCTTTCCTAAATCACAAAGTTGCTCAGTGACAGTCAGTTTGAGAGCACAGATCTCTAAATTTGTAAAAAAAAGATACAACACGTGTTATTTTTATATCACAGGTGTTAATGGTAGTTCGTGTCACCTGCCAACTGTTTGGTTGAAAGGATAGTTTGCTTTAATGTAAACTGAAAGCAGAAATTTTATGTTGGAGACCTTCATGTAAACATTTTTGGGGAGAAACTGTTTGGCATGTGTTGCTACTGGTGATTGTGAGCAGTGTAAAGTGCAAAGCAGATATAACACCATCACGCTTTCTGTTTCCTGGACAGAGTCTTGCCAAGTTGAGAGAGAAGTTCAATCTTGACCGGACCATTGGGAGATCTGAACCGGACTTGAGTTCCAGTTCTGTAAGCTCTCAGCTGTCTTTCTCTAGACAGACTCTGGATGCAGGGTCTCAGACTGACATTTCTGGTGAGGTGAGCTCTCTCATTTGGTCAAGTGCAAAGAGAAGGTGAATCACAATGCTGCAGTTAATGGGATTTGAATCAAATGCAGATCAATTGCAGATACATCTATGTGTGTATGAATTTATATATCTATACACAGACATGTTGAGTTGAAAATCACCCAGTATCCATTAGGTGATTTTGGCCATAAATTTTAAATCAAGATTCAGGGGATGTTTTTGCATATGTTGTAAATGTTGGGGATTTTTACATTGTCATGTAACGTTCATGACAATTTGATCTAATCAAACAATTTCACTGCAATAAAGATCAGTTTTTAAGTGAATAGCTTTTGGTTCTGCTTATAGGGTCAGTTGCACCTTTCAAGCTTAATCCAAATGGAGATGTTTTTAACTTTCATCCAAATGAGGATGTTTTTAACTTTCAGAAAAAGAGATCTCACAATTTAGCTGTTTGACTTCATTTCAAGCAGCTCAAAACAGTTGCTGTAACAACCTGATCAGTGATCCATTAAAACTTCTGTGTTCCACTGATCCATATATTCCAGTATATTTGCAGCACAGTAAGTTGTGCTTATTTTGGGCACTCTTCTTGAAGTTTTGGGAGCTAAATTAATATGGAAAAGCTTGTACTAGGTTTTCCAAACAAAGGGATAATCTTGTATGTGTTTTTAGGAACTTTACTGAAGTCTTACTTTGAAATGCACTGACTTAATCCTAAATTCTGAGTTCAGTGAGTTCAAAGGAGATCAAAATTTTGGGTGAAATCAATGCAGGACTTCTTTGAAAAAGTATTGCTTTACTTTGATGGAATGTGGACAGTTGGTAGTATGGTAGTTAAAAATAGATAAACTATATCAGAAGAAAACATTGCTATGTTTTGTGCATCAAATAGCCTCCTAGCTTGATCTTTAAGAGTTAGAAAGTGTATGGCTGCAACTAGATGTGTTTTTATTTTTTAAATACTGTTTTTTTCTAGCCTGTGCATTTCTTTTATATTGTTGATTGACTTAACAGTTTTACACAGTAATACGGCCGTTTTTTTTTTTTTCTCAACAGGTTGGAGCAAGAAGTAGATCAAATTTAGCAGAAAAGGTCAGACTAAGTCTTCAGTATGAAGAGGCGAAAAGAAGGTAATAGGGTTAGTTGCTTCGATAAGTTGCAGCGGGAGCTGGGGATGTCGGGTCTGTGCCTGTAACATTGTGCCTGCAGTGACATCTAGTGGGCCAGCTCCCTGCATGAACCATAGGGACCACTGCAAAGTCCTCCAGCACAAAAGAGACTTTCCGGAGGCACCGGGGCTTTTAAATAGTAGATTTTACATTTAATGCTGAATTTCGTATGTTAAGAAATAAAATACAGACAGTGACAAGTTGATGGCAGTTCCTGGATTAAGGGGATGGGATAAACTGCCTTTCCCCCGAAAGATATTGCCAACACATTTGTGCCCATTGAAATCCTCTTTTTTGATCATCATCTCAGCTTGTGCCGTTGATCATTCTTAAGTCGTAGAGTTGCTTCAGAGTTGCAGTATTCGGTAGCTTAGTTATCTCTTTTTCCGTGGGAATCATGGATAATTTAAATTTTATGGATTTCACAGTTGTCACTGTGGGGTTGTGGGTTTTTTTGTTTTGCTTTTTGATTTTTAACCTGGTGAGAAGAAATTAGAAACCACCTCGCTGCTGACTGGGGAATGCCCTTCAAATGAGTTCTGTAGTGGCAGCTTAGGAAGGCAGTGCTGTTTTGCTGGATTGCTGTAGCACCAGAGAATGGACATCAGAAAGCAGAACATTCTGGGTTAGAATTACATGCCTGCTGATGCTCCAGAGAAACGAGGGTGCATAATTCTGAGAGAAGATTTCTTTATTAAATATATATTTACATATATATAAAATGTATATCTCTGTTATTAATGTATTATCTGTGTTGTAATATTTTCTAATATTTTTCACAAAATTAGAAGGTCTTTCAGATGTCTTGAAACGTTACAGCTTTTTGCAATTAAGGCATTTTGAAATCTAAGGGAAATGGAAATCTTGAAAGTTGCCTTGCATGCACCTGAGGTTCTTTTCTATCCTTAAAAAAAGAAAAGGACAAAATAAAAACTAGTGCTTTTCCCTAGATGAAACTGTGCTTAAAATGCCATTTACTCTGCAATTTAAATATTTATTCAATTGGAATACACTACCATGCTCAGCTGGCGAAAAGCAGGAAGAAAAAATTGCCACTTATAAAGGCTTGCTTAGCTTTTAATTTTTAAAGGCAGGAGGCTGTGTGACCAACACTTTCTATGCCTGATTCCAAACGTACACCCTCTTCATGCAGAGTAATAGCTACCATCCTTGCCAGTGGTAAAGTAATCCCTCATATCTTCATTTTGGATCATAAAACTTTATGATCTTTATATAATCAGTGCAGTCAACAAAGAGTGTTAAAGCTCTTCAGAATTGAATTTGTATGATTTTGGCTCTGAGTCGTCATGTAAATGATGTTGTCAGCTGGTGTGTTAGATGCAAATAGGTGGCTTTTTTCACAGGAACAGCTGATCTAGAAAGAGACTCTCTTGACCATGTCCTGACAGAAATCCCATCATGATGTTTTCTCTCTCATTTGCCCAGTAAAAAACAAGAGAGTGCTCCAAGCAGCACAAGATCTTGCCTTCTCACAAATTGGTTGTTCAGAGCAGTCAAAATTGCAGTAGCTCATGTACTTACCTTTACATACCCAAGTGTTTATTCTCTATGATTTGTTAGTGGTTTTTCTCTTTTCTCTGTTAGTGGTTTTCTTCTCTTAAATACTCTCTTAATTAGTTTTTGTCTCAGAACTGACCAATAATGAATATTCTTTTCCACTTTAAATAAGAGTATGAGATCCCTTGAAAGATAGTGATAAAGTCTTTAAAGGGTTGGAACCTACTGGTTTCATCAGTAACAACAGGGTTATTTTAATGAAGTGTTCATATCCTGGAATAATGAGGAAAACATCGCAATTTCCACATGAATTTCAGGGTCTAAATGTAAGTCACCAACCCTCAAGAAAATTATTATCGCTATTAAAATCATCACTATAACATAATATCCTTTCTGAAATATTAAGTGTGCAAATTCTTACCTTAACCTTAAATTCTTAACCTTACCTTGGTTAATAGAACCAAGAGAAAGAGAAGATTTTAAAATTGCACTTTTTTGTTTGAAAATTGTCAGACAGTGTTGCATGTTGCATATTTAATATTAGTTATCCACCCAAGTGTCTTGAAGAGGTGGAATATTTTCTGTAGGTACTTCTGGGATTTTGAAAAAAGTAGCAAGTTGGGTGGCCCAAACTTGACCTATTTAAGCAGTATTAAAATTCATTGACTTTGAAATCAGATGCATACGAGGAAGTTGCTGAATTTCGTGTTTGCCAGCCATGCCAAGTTCAGCGTGCTCCAGGCTGAAACTGTTGCTTACAGAGCTGGGGTGTAGCGTGCTGACTGTGGCTTCCCAGAGCGCCAAAACTATCTTCTAATGTGTCTTGACCTGTTGGCAAGGGCTGCCTCAAAAGAGGGAGAGCAGTTCAGTTTTCACATCCATTTAGTCCTTCACCTTTCCGATGAGGCAGGTAGAAAGGGTGGCTGCTGCGATAGCAGAGAGTCACCTACAGCAGCGGGGGCGAAGGAACAGTTCAGAGATCTTCATCCTGCTCCGCAAGCCATCGAGCAGCTGTCGGGAGCAGCTTCTTGCAGAACAAGGTTAGCTGGAACCAGTGACCTGGAGATGAAAGTCTTAACATCTCATTATCCATCTGAAATTATCCAATTGCTTTTCCTTCGAATACTGCTCCTTGGAAGGACTGTTGAATATAAATGATGGATAAAACAGCTGCAAAGTGTGTTGAAATGCATCATTTTGCTTCATCCTACCATTTGGTTCTGGTAGCCCTGCTGATTGTATTTCCATTATTTCCATTTATTTTGCATTTTTGGAAATGCCGTGGAAATATTCTGAGTCAGGTGGTTCTTGCAGGAACTTGGTGGGTATATGTTCTGTTACTTATTTATTTATTTATTTATTTTAAGGTTCTATTTTTTTTTCCCGTGGATGTAGAGATAAGAAACAAATCTTACCTCTGTAAATATATTTTTTCTTTCATTTTAAACTTATAATGTGAGCAAGGGGATAGTTAGATTCCACATTAACTATTCTTAGCTTTGACCATAGATAAATGCTTTGATGTACTGCAAAGTTAATAACAAAATTGCTAAATTAGCATGATCTTGTTCACCATAGAAAACAGAGTGGAAGGAAGAAAAATGTTTTCCCAGAAACCTGCCAGGCCTTCCCAAAAATGATAGATACCGAATTCCCCGCGTGTCCATGCAGTGCAGCTTGGGCCGTTACCACCGGTGGTGTCTGGTGACACGGCAGCTGCACAGACTTGTCTCACTGATGAGATAACTTATGTGTATTTAATCATGGCAGTCATAAATAAATAAAAGCAACAGATCAGTTCCTCTTGCCCTAGATTATATAGGAACATCTTTCTTTCTTTTTTTTTTTTTTTTTCGTTTTGCTTTTTCTGTCTCTGTCTTTCTGCCAGCCTCCAGGAAAAAGGCAGAGACAATGAGGAGCCTTTGCTTGGCTCAGGTAACTTCAGGAGCTTCCCTGTCTTTATGTATGCAGCTGCCTCACATGTGGCCAAGGTAGGAAGTGCCTGAATGTTACCAGCTAGCAGATCTTCAGATACGTGGCACTTGTTGGGGAAGGTTTTTTATAGTTTCCAGCGGGCAATAGGTCTTTGTTCCAACACTTGCAATTTTTAAGCTGTGCTGCAGAGACCAAAGGCAGAGTGATTACAGAGGCTGAAACTGGAAATAACCTCTCTTAGGAAGGAATGGGTTACAGTGTCATAATAATGTAGGGAAGATCCTGTTTCCCTTGTATGAAGATGTGTTTCTATACTGTATGTATAGATAACTACGTCTTGGCTCTCCTAAATTTTTGTTTTGACATATGCAATGGAAATGACCATTGCACAAACAAATTCATGATAACTTTTTCCTTTAGGCAGCCCCTGTCATATTATGTTTTCTTTTAAACATACAGAAGAACAATGCTTTTGCCTCTTAGGATATTTGTATGTGCTACTGAAGTAAGTGCCTTTCACAAAGATTGTGTGTTTTGGTATTCTTATGTAAATCAAATTCCTTAAGTAGAAAATGTAATATCCTCATAAGTATCCTAATACCTTTCAAAATACTGCATCATTTCTGTCTTTCCTGGGAATTGTGTGATGTGCTGGGCTCAGACAAGTCTGATGTGTTTTATTTTAGCATGGCTAACTTAAAGATCGAACTGTCTAAGCTAGATAGTGAGGCCTGGCCTGGGGCACTGGATGTGGAGAAGGAAAAGCTGATGTTAATCAATGAAAAAGAAGAGCTTCTCAAGGAACTCCAGTTTATTACACCACGCAAGCGTACTCCGGATGAGCTAGAGCAGCTGGAAGCGGAAAGGAAGAGGCTGGAAGAAGAGCTGCTGTCTGTGAGAAGCACACCGAGCCAAGCACTTGCTGAAAGGTAGGGGCTTGTGCTTTGCTGATACTAAATGCTTCCTTCTACACTCTGACCTTTTGTACACATGACAGACCCTGCCCTGTGCCTGGATGGGCTGTTTTCCTTTGGTAACCCGACTATGTAGGTCTTAATTAAATTTATGATGAGTTTGCTGGGCAGTAACTCAAAGAATTCTTCTGCACTGGGAGGGAACGTGCACACCTCGTGTTTGTGCTCCACAGTATCCATTGCTCCGCACTTGATACCAGCATGAAAACACCTCTGACGGATGTGAAATAACTAGGGAATGTCAACATAGCAGCAGGAGGGCAACACCTCAGTCACGAGTTTCTGATAATAGCTCTGAACTATTGGAACTCTGGTTAGAAAGATTATTTTGATTATTGCAACATCCGAAACCCTTTATTGTGAGTTTTATTATGTACAGAAATGCAATTTAAAAAAAGTGTTTCAGAGGAAAAGCGTAATTGCTGCAAAATCTTCCTAACTTGCTGCTGCCTAACTGAAGCAGCTCCCTTAATAAACTGCATAACCAAGTACGGCGTTTGAGGAAAATCAAAGGAGTTTGTCGCAAATAGACTTTTTATCAATTGCAGATGGAAATGAATTTATGAGAACTTCACAGTAGATGTAAAAATGCCGTAAAAACAAAAATGTAGCTGTATGTATCAGTGGAGTGCGCTTATAGAAGCAGTACTACAATTGGCATTATAACTCTTTCTTACCTCCCTCTGCAAGTAAAGGCCCAGTTTCACCATATTCTTTTAGTGACTGTAGAAGTTGAGGCCTACATTGTAGCTGACCAGTGAAGGAGATTTTTTTGTTGTTGTTCTTGACAAAATGTGTGTCCAAATTAGCCGGGATAGAAGGAGGTTTGTGTCCTGGCAGAACTGAATTTTACAGGAAAAAATAGCTATCTATGTTAGCAATATCTAAATTGCCATGAATCCATTGCTTTTGCCTTCCATTAATACAAGAATAAGGGATCAATAATAAAATCATGTTGACAATTTAAAATCTTTCTTAATATGCCTTTGTAGTTACAGCTAAATCTTCACTCAAGCTGTAAGTAGCTGATGTCTTGGTCTTGTGTTTTGCATTTGCATGTTCAATGCTGAAGAAAATTCAGCACCTGACCTTTTTTTCCATACATGTCAGATTCCAAGCTTAAGATTACCAGGGGCAAGTAACATTTTCTCCCATTGTCAAGATGAAATGAGACAGCAGGATTTTTTTTTCTCCTGTATGGCAACACAACTACTAATTCACTTTTAGATATTTTTTCCCCTCAATTTTCTTTCAGCTCCTTCGGTTTGCATTCCATAACATAAAAAGAGAAGTATTTATCTCTTTCTGAAGCTGTTGAAAGATTTCATTTCATATTCTGCTTGTTGAGGCAGTATTTATGGTACCTTCTGCTTTAGGGAGGTTTTGGTTTGATGATGTTTTACCATTCTGGTGGATTCCTATCTAAAACTCTTCAATATTAAAACTCTTTCTCTGCTGATGACTTGTGTCTGCTATGAACAGAATTTTTTTTTCTTTAAGAATTCAGATGATGTTACTGAAATGTTAACTTGAGAAAAGGATATGGTTAATTTTATCAGATAAAACCTTAATATTTTATTTTTCGGAGATGAGAGAGATTCTCCTGTCTCTTATTAGTGAAGCAGCCACAAGGTCTTATCTCCCAAGAGAAGCCCTGTTGTTGCATTGCTATTTTCTTTCATGAAGTTTCATGGATACCGTAGGTTTCCAGTATTTTCACAAGTGCTGAAAATGAAGCAATGCTGTAGAAAGCTATGAATTTTATCAGAGCTTGATGTGATGGGTTTTTGTTTTTTAAAGAAGAAGAAGAAATGGAAGACTTGCTTTGGCTTGAAACAAAAACATTATCAGTGTAGCCCAGGGTTATTTGGGAGTAGGCTGCTGAGATTGCCACTAGTAATGTACTCAGAGTCAATTTACAAAAAGAGAGTATAAATCATAACATATCAACTTCAAAAAGCAGAGGAAGGGCACAACCTGACTGCTTTAAGAAGCCTTCCAGCAAGTCGACAGAAATATCCAGAATGTGCAGCTGTTGAAAGCTGGTTGCTGCTTTCTTGCCTCTTCGCATTCGTGTTAAGGAGATTCCCTTATCCTTTAGTCCTTGGCAAAATCTTCTAGGTAATGATATGCATTTAAACAGGTGCATGGCTTCACAACTACTTAGTTATTTTGCTGTGCCCTGCAAAATGGGCCCCTACTGTCATAAGCAAACGTGTCCACATGACAAGTTTGCATTGAAAGAAGGTAAGTGCACTCCAACTTTGAAGGCATTTAATGTTATGAAGTTGATGCTAGCCACTCTCAGCAAGGTTACAATTTATGATCAAAGCTGGACAAAGATAACTCACGTACAGCTCTCCGCAGCAATAACAGATTAATACAGATAAAGGAAGCCAAATGGGAGAGATCGACAGAGGCCCGTGTCAGAGTAGGCAACACGATGCTGGTTTGGGTGTTCGTGTGGTCTTGAGATATTAAAGTTTCCTGCTCCTGCTATAAAGAGGAGACGTTCTTTGTGTGAGGTTTTGCATTTAGCTTGGTATAGGATGGACAAAAATATTTAAATGTTAGAATTTGTCATAGGATAGTAAAATTATTTCTTCCATGTCATGCAACTTCTAAGGTGATTTTTAACCCAACTGACTTGTATTTGTGACTCATGACTAAAATCATTGTGAAATGTATGTAGAGGAATGATATTACTTTTTAAATTACTAGTAAATGAGACTGCATCCAGCAGAATTTATTTTATCTAGTGACTAAACTGTAATAGCAAAGAAAAGCAAACCGTTTCTTCTGCCAGGGTGGGGGGGCCTTTTAGCTTAACAGTAAAGATTCAGTAGAACAAAATTCCTGCTGCGCCGGCCCAACTCCAAGGTAGCCCCATTCCTCTCGGCGCCAGCCCGGGTCCCGCTGCGCGCACGGTGCCGGCGCGGGCCCTGCGGCCTCCAGGGAGCACTCGGCGCCTTTCCCGGGGCCAGCGCGCAGCGTGGGAGCTCTCCAGAGTGCTGCGTTCTGTTTGCCCGAGAAAACAAGGGTTCAGTTCGTTTATTTATTTACTTATTTATTTTTGCTTTCGGTGTTCTCTGCATTTGAATTTGAATTTATACATCCCTGAGATGACAGAAAGGCCAAAAGAAAGAGGTTCTGAGCAAGGATCTTAAACCCCCCCCCTTTTAAAAAAAAAAAAAAAAAAAAAAAAGTAATTTTTGTGTCTCAGATTAGTTGCTGGAGAGCTTGTTATATGTAGCAGTTGACTGAACAAGAGTTAGAGGGGAATGTGCTAATCCACAACTATGGGAGGGGTTTAGTTAAATCCACAGAGGGAGAGCAATGTATTTGCTGTTTTAAATTGAGCGATAAAAGGGACTTATAATAGGAAAAAACAGTGTAGAGATTAGTGAATCCTCACTGTTAGCAGTCATCCAAAGTGAATGGGAAGGTTTCACCATTTGTGTTTGTAGAGTTAGGCTGGGTACTGGTGCAGAAGGGAATAATCCTACTTTGGCAGAAAGGTGACCCTTGAAAATGAGCATTACGATACTGTGCGGCTCTGACAGAGTTGTTTAGGATGTAGAAATCCCTGGTAATGACTCTTAGACAGTACCTCAGAGCCGTATGTTTAGCCCCTGCTTTGGTTTATTATAGTTTGTCTCCGTATGAAGACTTAGAAATTCAAAGAGTGTTTTGATTTTAACTTCCCTGCAGTGGTCCCCCCTGTTCTTTCTTTAACAAAATCAATATTGCATAGTGTTATTGTTTTGTTTTCTATCTGAAATGATATTTACTAAGAAGCCAGTGTACAACATTGCTTTTAAAAGTGGTAGTAGAACAGATTTTATTTTTCTGAAGGTGCAGCTATTTTCTTACTGCTCATCTGTTGCTCTTTTATTGTGTGTATTTTTCACTTGGCACAGTGTGACTACACCAACCTTTTATTTGTTTTTATGACTATGAGGTTTGTTTTGGCACTTAGTATTCTGCAGTTAAAGTCACTGCTGAAGTTGCTGGGATTTTGTGATGGGTTTGAGAGCTCGCACGGTTGTCTTGGGTTTCAGCATTAGAGAACCACATGGAAAAAAGAAGGTTCTTCACTTCATTCGCATCATTTAGTATCATTCGCAGATGACACCAAACTGGGAGGAGTGAGCGACACTCCCGAGGGCTGTGATGCCGTTCAGAGAGACCTAGACAGGGTAGAGAGCTGGGCAGAGAGGAACCTTATGAGGTTCAACAAGGACAAGTGCAGGGTCTTTCACTTGGGGAGTAATAACCCCAGGCACCAGTACAAGTTAGGGGTCGACCTGCTGGAAAGCAGCTCCACAGAGAGGGATTTGGGAGTCCTGGTTGACAACAAGTTAACCATGAGGCAGCAGTGTGCCCTCGTGGCCAAGAAGGCCAATGGGATCCTGGCTGCAGCAGGAGGAGCATTGCCAGCAGGTCAAGGGAGGGGATCCTGCCCCTCTGCTCAGCTCTGGTGAGGCCACACCAGGAGTATTGGGGGCAATTCTGGACTCCCCAGAACAAGAGGGACATGGAGCTTCTAGAGAGGGTCCAGTGTAGAGCCATGAAGGTGATTAAGGGACTGGAGCATTTGTTGTGGGAGGAAAGACTAAGCAAGCTGGGCCTGTTCAGCCTGGAGAAGGGAAGACTGAGAGAATTGATCAACATGTTCAAGTACCTGAGGGTATTGTATTGTAGGGAAGATGGGGCCAGGCTCTTCTCCGTGGTGGCCAGTAACAGGACGAGGGGTAATGGGTGCACGTTGGAACACAGGAAGTTCAATCTCCATGTGTGGAAGAAATTCTTTCCTGTGAGGGTGACAGAGCCCTGGCACAGGCTGCCCATAGAGGTTGTGGAGTCTCCTTCTCTGGAGATCTTCCAAACCCACCTGGATGCCACCCTGTGCCACGTGCTCTGGGTGTCCCAGCTGGAGCAGGAGGGTTGGCCTAGATGATCTCCAGAGGTCCCTTCCAACCTCAACCATTCTGTCATTTTGTTCCCATCTTATATGTGTTTTGCCACACGTGTCTGATGATCTGGCTATTTTGTAATGCTTTCTTATACTTACATACACCTCTGTTTCCAGATTGAAATTGGAAGAGCGAAGAAAAGAGTTGGTACAGAAACTTGAAGAAACTACAAAGTTAACTACTTATTTGCATTCACAACTTAGGAGGTGAGGCTGCACTGCATAATGTAAAATCTGTTTTAAACTACAGCTTAGTAGACCTGGGTGTCAAAACTTCATTCTTAGATTTTTCTGTTAGCGAGAGGCCAAACTAATTTTATTTAACATTGAAGTAAAAAAAAAAAAAAAAAAAAAAAGCAAATGTAATAGCTTCAAGCATTTCGTTTCCATGAAAACCCAGTGTACCTTCATAATTTCAGTAGGTACACAAGAACAGATTTTTTGAATTAGTTTTGTAATTAAGCAGGGATGCATATTATCTTGGCACAGTGCTAAAAATAGTAAATAAAATTAGAAAGTGTCTAATTGGTCAGGTCTCCCAAATACTGTCATTGAAGAAAAAAAAAACGTTTCTCAGATATCTGTGTAAAATGTATTATTAGAACTTTTATTTGGTGCAATAACTGGCAAAGCTCGATGAACGCATGTGTGCATGTAAATATTTGTGTGATCCTAGTTTAATTCTTCAACCACTGACCTCTGCTTTCTGTAAACAGAAAATACATTAGCATTTTTTTTTGTAACAGTCATTGTTTTAAAATGTAACTTTATGAATGAAATTCATAGTAACATAAAAGCATCACTTGATGGGAATTGTGATGTGTAATGATGCATGTAACTGATCCTAAGGAGGGACTTCCCCACTTATGGACAATATCCTGGGCTACAAAACCATCTGTCCACTGCATTTATTTAGCAGATCCAGCTGAATTTCCTTAAGCTCTTTACACTCTTCAGAAAGCTGCCTTAATATTCAAGTGTTCGCTTAGTAATCAAAACAGAGCAGTAAGAGGAGGAGTGTGTTAGGCACAGGATAAAGGTGCTTCCTCACTAAGTCCTATACCATTTTATCCATGCGATCCAGGCTGCCGTAGCGATTTCGAGGGCTATAGCCAGGGCCTGGGGAGTACAGGTAGATTGGTGACTAGGTGGGGAGAGAGTCTCCTAAATCCCCCTTAAAGACTTCATGCTCTTGTTTGTGCTTGTGCGTCTCTTTGTCCAGCCAAAAGCAGTTTTCTCACCCAGTAGCAAAATTGTTCAAGCTAATCGCTCTGTTACTGTTCAGTAACACCTCGTAAGCGTTTAAGAGGGGCTGCCTGGAACTACCTTTTTGGCAGTGTTCCCCAGCAGTGTCCTGCGGGGCCGGGGCAGTGGCCTTTGCTGCGATGAAGCCGCCCGGCAAGGCCGCTTGTCCCCGCTGGCGGGCAGGAGGGGCTGCGTCACGGCCGCCCTCGCGCGTCACGCAGCTCCGCCACAGGGCAGCGGTTCTGGCCGCCGTCTTTCACGGGCTCGTGGCCGGCTGCGCGACTTGCCCGGGCTGCGCAGGCCTCTCTGCCTCCCGGGACCCCTTTCCGGGTCGCTGAGGAATCATCGCGCCCGAGGGAGGGCTGCGGTTGCTGCCACACCAGTCTGTCAAATCTGCGGCCTCCGCCAGGAGAAACGGGGATTTGGGAGCCGGCCATGAGCTGGATAAATGGCACTGTGATGGTCTGAGGGTTGGGCACCCCAACCTCAACCAGTATGATTGGTTAAAAAAAAAAAAAAGAATGCCTCAAATAACATTCAGTATTAAGAACTTATTATAGTGCAGCTTCCAGTTAATCTTGTGACTCCTTTTACTGTTTGGTGCTGGTGATCAAGTCTGGTTTAGTTTAGTAACTTCGATGTGTGTGTTTGTTCTTTCTTTGCAGCCTCTCGGCTAGTACGTTGTCTGTGTCTTCAGGGAGCAGTTTGGGATCTCTGGCATCCAGCCGGGGATCCCTGAACACATCAAGCAGAGGGTCACTCAACTCGCTCAGCTCTACGGATCTCTATTATAACCAAGGCGATCAAATAACAGATTTGGACTATCAGTATAAACTTGACTTCATATTGCAAGAAAAAAGTGGTTACATTCCGTCGGGGCCTATCACTACTATTCATGAAAATGAAGTGGTCAGTTCCCATGGGAGACTGGGTTACAGTGACTCTCCTTCAGCCTCAGAGCATCCAAAATTGACTGAACCTCCCAAATCTGTGACGTCGCTGTCTTCGAGATCCTCACTGTCCTCCTTATCCCCCCCAGGCTCCCCTTTGGTTTTGGAAGGTGCATTTTCAATGTCAGCTCAAAATTCCCCCCTGCATCACCTCACTGCAGACTTTGAGGACTGTGACCTTCCCGGGGATTTTGCAGGCATTAGTCTCTGTGAGAACCAAATGTTACTGGACCCTGATGCTAGGGCAGGATCTCAGATTCCTACAGATGATAAAGATTTTAATGAAAGCATTAGGCAAACTCTGCCTTCTCTACATGAAGAAAGTGCAGGTAATAAAGCTGTAATATCAAAGGTATGCATAAAATGAAAATTCTCAACTGACTGCTGTCTTATGAACAGAGAGATCCTAGTCATGCAGCTGAAGGGTGGCCTGCCTGGGTGGGCAGTCAGAGGTTCTGACAGCTTCACGTTTGGGTCCTCAGAGATAAGGTCACCCCAATTCCATTTAGATGGAAACCTTGTTTACAGACTTTCTTATCATGAAAAGTTAACAAACGAAAACCTGAAGATACAAAGATATTCATGTTGTCCCTATGTATTGTGAGGGCATTTGAGGAAAGTGCAGAAATATCCTGTGCTGGTTTTTTAGTAGCTAGGAATCAGAAATTAAATTTCTCACTGAATAATAAGTTACAAATTGGCATCCTCAGCATTAGAGATTTCTGGACCTACAGTTAGGATTTTTGTATGTGTAGATAATTATTTGAACCTGCCATCTCTTCAACACCTGCAGCTCCTTTTCAGTGTGAGATGAGAAAGACAAATGAATTGCCACCTTCCATGCAGTGCAGTGAGACTCTGTCCATTTTTAGTGTGGGTCTCGGGCCTTTTAGCTTTTTATCCATCTGAAAGTTAGACAGAGCACCACACATTCTGTGGGTAACTTCTGAGGGAGGAGTCATCCTATCCTGAAACATCCATCCCTTTAAGAAAGATGGGATAAATCACCCTGTGAAGCTGCCTGTCTGCCTCTGTTGTCTGGAGAGATATCCTGATAACTGGTGAACATTAACTTTGAGAAGTCTGAAATAGGTGTAATTAATTCCACTTCTAGCATGCAGTAAAGCGAGGTAACACAGTTAGTTTTCCTATGTAGTCATTGCTGTGACAGAGTCAGAGCTATAAAAATTCCTGCTTCCAGGAGTTGATGGCTTCTCCAAAGCCTCAGAGCAGTGACTTTGCTGCCCGCTGCTGAGGCTGCAGTATGTGGTGCTTCCACTGCGCATTTATCTATTGACTTTTTCTGATGTCATTCTTTCTCATACGATTTAAGTATCTTGCAACCTGTTTGTACGTGTCCGCTCCATTTTGACAGTGAAGAAAGTGGGGGAGCCAAATCTGTGCTAGCGCTGAGCGCTGGGGGCCCCCTTTGACATGCTCATGGCAGCACTTCTGAAAACGGACTCCTGAGTTATTTGTTTCAACTCAGGCAACGATTGTGTGGCAGAGAGGTGGCCCAGGCTCTCTCGAGTCGCTCTCTATAATGTAAGGCCAACTGCTAATTTTTCACCTCACCTGAAGCTGTTATTTCTTTCTGGCTCTCTGTGTCACATGCTGGAGCACTTGGCAGCATTTTCTAAGAAATGGATCCCAGAGGCCCAACCCAAAGAAAGAGAGTGTTTTTCTTGAAGACACTCTTGAAAATACTTCCTTATGCACCTTTACAGAAGAACACCATGCAATGACAGGGTGAATTGATGCCCGGAGACTGAACGTTCCCAGTTCCAAATTTCTGGATCTGAGCTGATGGTGAAGTCACTAAGTTTGGTTGTCAGAGGAAATCCAATAGCCCAGCTAGCAAGTTCAGTGTCCAGTTTTGTTCCAAGCTTAAACCCCTGCCACAGGAGCTTGCCTGTTTTTAAAAGGTACTTGGAAATATGGAGATATAATTTATAATAAGCAATTTGTTTTTTAATAATAAGAAGTTTCTGTAACATTAGTGTAAGTTGTTATGCTACTCTAGTTATTTCAATGTTGAGCAGAGTAATAGCAATGTGGCATCAGCAGAGGAATGTGCAGTGTACATAGTACAAGTTGGGACTCCATCCGACACTCTGACTGTGCAGAAAGAAGAGAAGATAAAATTGACTGAAGTCCTAATGGTCTGAGCCTGTGAAATGTAAAGTGAAAAAACATGAAAAGGGATTTAGAGCTTTTATTTTGCCTTCCGTGTCTTCCTGCCCTTTGTCTTTTCAGCGTAGTGGAGCACTGCAGTCCTGTTGCTTTGGAACTAGCTGATAGAAGATGGAAGAATAATTAATTTTCCTACTCGTATTCCAGCAGTATATCTTTTCCAACTTAGCTTCTTTATTTCCTTGCAATCTGACTGTGAATCATTTAGTCTGAGAACTGAATGATCGTTTGAAATTCAAGCATGCATTGGAGGTATCAGAAATTAACTCAGATGGATTTTTTTTTCCTGCGAAGACTTATTTCTTTATATCATTATTTTCAGAGGCACCATATGGTTATTTAATACTCTAGAGCTCTTTGAGAACCTGTTATTCTGGATATAGTCAGGGCATTTTTAAGTCTGAAACAGTTACAATTTTACAGTATAAAAACATCTTGTTATTCTTCACACTGATTCTTACTTCCTCATGTAGGGTCATATATACGATAGAAATTATTTTAAGATCTGTTTTGAGGCTTCCAAAACAAGCCCTTGGATTTGGAAGCAGCAGAAGTTAATTAACGAGGCTTCCTGTACTGCTCGTTTCCACAGTGAAACGGGCCTCCCGGTGAGGCCTCTGCACGTCGGAGGTGAGGCACGGAGCTGGGATTGGCTCAGTGTTCCTGCTCACTAATTTCATTCTTGGAACTGCTGTGATGCTGAATGGAAAGGTTTTCCAACAAACTCAGCCCGAGGCATAAACCCGACATGGACAAATCCACTCTGATCACCTACATTTTATGAAACTGTAGGAATGCTAACTTGGGGGCAGGCAGACATACCTGTAGACAGTGCAGCTAGCGTTCTGCTGTCTTAACCTAAACCCCTCGTTTGGGTGAGGCGCTCGCTGTCCCTGGCTTCCAGGTGAACCCTCTGGTTACTGCTCCGGGCAGGTCCCTGCTGGCGGCAGCCACCCCGGGATATCGTGTCGTTCTGGCACAGTCAGTCTCTGTCATTGTCAAAGTCAGTTCAGGCTGCGGTGGTAATTCCTAAGGGTGATCAATAAATCATGTCGTCACCTTCACCCCTCACGTGGCGGCGGGGAAGGGGAAGAGCACTTCATCACCAAGGAAAAGCATTCCTGCTGCCGTAAGTAAAGGCAGAAATGCAGCAATCAGTCATCTAATCTGAAGCCTTAAATTTTAAACATCTTAACAAGATGTAAAGTCATGCTTCAGGTGGGGAGTGTACTGCATACCAATTTGCCCACTCCCTCGCAGACAGAAGTGCTCCGCAGACCTTCAACTTATTATGCTGCGGACGTGGCTTTCTGCGAGCGCTGCTCTTCACTGCAGGACACTAGCGTGAAAATACGAGTTGAAGATTAAAGTTTAGTAGTAGCTGATGATAAAGACTGTATAGCATAAGAAGTTTTTGATGATAGTAAACCAAAGGGGATTTTTCATTTCTAGCAGTTATATCACTGGAGAGAGGGGCCTCTGTCTGGCTTGTGAATTTTTAACGAGCACCAGGCGGTCACTTTGCATGTAGCTGGAGTGTTCCCAAGTGCAGGATGTGAAGATGGCAAATAACAGCTCCAAAGCTCAGGACGGTGAGGGTTAATAATGAAGATAATAAGGGATAATAATTAGCTCAGGTGACGTGGGTGATGATAGAAGCCTGCGTTTTGGAAAAGAACAGTCCTTTTACGCTTTCATCAGTCTGGACATACAAATCCCTCGCCAGGATGTGCGGTAACAACCACACAGTCCCAGAATGCTGGAGGACGTGCAATGAAACCACCCTGTGGTACCGCCCGGTTAAGGGCCACTGGTTCCAACTTGGCAACTTCCTAGGCCGTGCGCTTCTCTTTTCCTGATGATTAATCTGCTGGACTAATTTTTATTCTTCTTCCTTTCTTAGATGTCAATTTACCAAGAAGAGCAGCTAGTCATCTGCTTGAGGAGAAAACAGCTTGTGTATCTGCTGCTGTGTCTGACGAGTCGGTAGCTGGAGATAGTGGGGTGTACGAAGCTTCTGTGAAACAGTAGGTTTGAGAAATAATATAACTTCTGCCATCGAAAGAGTAAATCTCTGAACAGTGTGTCAGCATTGGCAGTTTATCAGTCTTGCCCTTTTATAAATATTTTGCAGCTTCATATTGAAAGAAAAGCACTTTGACAAAAATGTGGGGTTCTATAATTACTTTTTAAAAGCAAAGAAATCAGCATTACAGCTTTTCTGCAATTTGGCTGCTATAGTTAGTGCTACTTTCTACTCCTGTGTTTTTCTTACTAATGCTGTTTCCTACCAGACATGCTATATTTAAACTATAAAGGCTCTGCCGTGTAGCTGTATTGACAGTGCTCCAGGGGGCTTTGGTTAGTTTTGGTCTTGTTTAAATAGATGAAATCATATGGTTGTATAGTATTTTGTTTGAATCATAGAATCATAGAATGCTTAACATTGGAAGGGACCTCTAGAGGTCATCTAGTCCAACCCCAATATTTTCCTTTCCTAGAGAAAACCTTTAAATGTAATGTTGTTATTAAAATAAACTAGACAAGGTTTTAATAATCCTGCTTCAGTGTGGTGAGCAGGATAGAAGAAAGGTATTTACTGTTGCTTCCTTATGACGAGAGATGGATTCTGCCAGGTTCCCCATTTGTACAGACTTGCCCATTTCTTGGCAAGGAGAACAATAAACAATGAATATTGCAAACTGAGAGAAACTAAAACCCTTCTTTTTTACCTCAGTTTCCACATATGCCTGACATTAAGGTTTTTTTGCCCTTTTAAGTATTTCGAGAGATATGTTTTAGCAAAATGCTTTCAAAAATGTAGATAGATGTCCTTCTGCCAGTCTGAATGCCTTCCTATTGGGAGAGATGAGAGCGTGTTAAGGTATTCTAAATGGAAAGGGGCTTTATTGGCCTCTGTTAAAAGTACTCATACTAGTCAAGTATTTTGCAAATTAAAAGCTGATAAAAATAGATGAGACGAAATGCCAAAGCTCAAATAAAAAAGGAATTTCTACTAAGCTGAAGTATTAGAGTGGCCATTCATTCCCATCTTAGGCTGTGGACCTGGTATTTCACCCTGAACAGTGAAACCTAGTAGGAGTTTGTTCCTTATTTTCAGTTAGACCTGATCTCCTAATGCAATATCTTAGGTTGAAGTAAACTTCCCTTTGTCAAAACTAAGTCTCCACTTGACTGAGTGGCTGCGGTTATGGATTTCTGGTCTGATGTCTTCCTCACCGCCCCCCCTTTTTTTTTTTCCTCCCAATCCTGAGTCTCTGTGATGAGAAGTTACTCTGTGCTGCAGTTATAAGCCCTGTAGACCACTTGTGGACACTAAGATTTCTAGGCACTAGCTGTTCTCCAGTGCTAGATCCAGATGTGGATACTCCTAACACTTACGGAGTAGGGAGTGCTGCAGAGGTAACAAGAGCCTCTGCGTGATCCGCCTGCATTGGGTACGAGTGTGTCTGTGAACAGGCTGTGTGGAATAACTGGAAATCTGTCAGGGCACTCCTGAGCTTTTGATACAGAAATCTCCACTGTATAAACTGGTCAGCAACTGGTCATGTTCAGCAACTTAAAGCAGGGGACGAAATAAATAAACTCTACTAAATTAGCCAGCAGCCATGAAATAAACAGTGAAAAGGAAACCTCTGGATGAAGTCTTTCAAATTAGTGGTGTCATGTCTTGATGAGGTATGGGTGGACGTCTCTCATTCTCCATATCCCCCACTTTGACTGTGGTTTAGCAATCTCAATGGTGATGCTGAGCTTTAAAAACCACTGGAACTCCCTAATGCCACATCCTCATTGGAACCTCCTAGAGGATGCCTGGAAATTATTGTGCCATGCTGATTTTCTGCAACTCCGTTCAGTGCTAGCGCAGCTCTTCAGCTGTGAGGCTTGAGCCTGTTCTTTGAATGCTCCTGAAAATGGGCTCTGGAGAAGAAGGCTGGTGGTTGTCGCATCGCTGCATGGAGCTGCTGCTTCTCACACGTTCTCAGTAAGAGCCATTCCCCATCCCGCTTGGATGCGTCTCCCAAACTTGACTTTGAAATTTTATATTCGGGGAAGAGAGGAGAAATACTAAGCATGTACAGAAAAATGACATTAGCTATTTTTTCTCTTGCCTCAGCCTGACCTGCTTCAATCATCATTTAGTGAAGCTGTCAAGCTGTCTAGGCAGCAGCTATTCTAAAACATGAGTTGCTATCACTGAGACTCTGAAACTCTCATTTGGGCTGCACGCTGCAATTTAATCAGCCTGTTTTGGCTAATGTAGTGTGTTTTGTATGCACTTGCCTCCATTATTGTTAGAAGTTAACTGTAACTTTCCTAACTATCAAGTATTTGCCTGTTTGCCCTAGACCACATGAAGCCGAGGACACTGTATATAGTGAAGATGATTCGACAGTTCTAGAGGCTGCCCAGGTACAAATAGGACTCAGGTAAGAGACCAGCAGAGGGGACATTTCTGTTTGCATGTGAATGCAAATGTAAATGCGAGCTCTGGCTTCATATTGTTCTTTACCTAACAGATACGACCCCAGCAGTTCAAGTTTTGTGGTGATCGTAGTCCGGCTCAGAAATCTTCCAGCATTTTCGGTCCCCCTTGGCTCTAAAGTGTAAGTCAAACAATTGCTAACCAGTAATGTTGAAATATGAGAATATAGTAATAAATTGTACAAGTTCTCCAGAGGAATGGATTGATTTACTGCTTAACAGCACTCAAATAGACGTATGACTTACTATATCAAACTGTAGTGGGGCTTAGCTTTACAGATTCCAGTAATGCTTCAAGAAAAAGAAATATTGGGAAATTTGCACGTTACACTAAAGCGGAACAAAAAGAGACTTTTAAAATAGTGCTTCATTTGGTATATGTAAAAGTTTTATACTTCTGCAATCGGAGAACAATTATGCATCTATTAAAACCTTATTTACAGTACTTTGCTAATATAATTCTTTCAGCTCAAAATGCTATCTTTATACATTTTTGTGCCATACTGATGTAAAACGAGGTTAATGTATGTTTGTCTTTTAAGTGAACCTTAAAGGTAAGGAGTAACTTGATTAATCACAAATTTATCAAGCATTATTATTGAGCATCCATATGTGGAAAGCAGATAATGCAGAATATAAATAAGGATTTCAACAAAGTGTTTTGCAAGGAAAAGACAGGTTATAGCTGGCATCTTTTTATGAATTAAAGTATGTACTTCTAAATAGTACTGAGGCAGCTTCAGTGTAGAAGACTGGAGATCCTGCTAAAACATTAAATAAAACTTAAACTACCCAAAACAAGGAGGAGTAAGAGGGACAGGGTAAAGCCAAGGACCTTGCACATCAGAATTTTGCTGTCACTTGCCTATGTGTGAATGTGTGTATTTACTGTACAAATATGCATAGTGGTAAAAAATGGGACTGAAAAATGATGTTATGTCATATCCATATTCTCTAGAACTTAGTACGTCATAGAATATTTCTATACAGAATAGACTTAAGGACTTCTAGATTTCTGTTTGAATATGTGTAGTAACTGTTTACTTCTTGAGCTAGCTTAATACTTACTGCCTCAGAGCTATTTTTGATTACTGACAAGGTCATAGGTTTATCCCAGCAAAGTTTGAGGTATTGGTTAACAATTTACTGTTTCATTCACTAACGTTTCTTTCTGTCTGTGACATGATTGTCAGTCTTCTCAATACTAAATCAAAAGATAGACTTGGATAGAGACAGAAATAGTGACCTCTTTTGCTGCTACCTTCCCGAGACACAGAAATACTGCTTGGGGAAATGCATATGCAAGGAGCAGGGGGAGTTTCTCAGCCCCTTCTCTCCTTTCCACCTCTATTTTTTCCCACCTCTGATTTGTGGCTGTGTCTCACCTCACCATGAAGTTCGAGTTAGGTAATGGGGCCATTTGCTATCATGCATCATCCAGAAAGCACTGATTTAAGTACAGGTAATGTTCTTGGTGTTATTCCCTGCAGGTATATTAGAGTAGCTGTGCTTCCATCCTCAACTGACATCAGCTGCCTGTTCCGCACTAAAGTGCATCCTGCCACGGAAAGCGTTTTGTTCAAGGAGATATTCCGAGTCGCCATTTCCCAAGCAACGCTGCTGCAGAAGACACTCAGAGTGGACGTCTGTGCTGTCAGTAGAAGTCGTCGGGAGGAGTGCTTGGTAGGCAGCTTTATTACTGCCTCCTGCAGCTCTGTTACTCCCTCTTTTCTCTCCCTCTCCCTCTTTTTTCTCTCTCTCTTTCTTTTTTTCTATTTTTTGCACACACATCTGTTTATTTTGTCCCTGCCTATTCTGGTGGTCAAAGCTGCTAAAATTCTACAGCACTTGTTGAAAAATTGTGATGTATGTCTTGACTTGTGCTGTAATTATTAAATTTTTACCTTTTTCTGAGATTCCAGATACATACTCGAATCTTGGATGGAAGCTCTAGAGGGTGCTTTAATTATTCTGAACCCACGTCCCCTCAACTTTTTTAATTACAGATTGGTATTCCACTTTGTCAGTTTGTTATGCATATGTGCATTATACATATACATACATACATATATATATATATAATATATATATACTTATATATATATATATAAAATCATAAGAAACTTCCCTGCAGCATTACACTAGCTGAAAGTAAAATCTGATCCCGATTCACAATATGTGCAAAAAAATCAATGCAAACCTTCATTGATATATTGCAATTTTTCATGAAAAACAAAGTTTTATATGTGGTGATTTACATCAGATCCACCTTCTTAGTCTTTATGGCTTGTGGAAGTAACAAGCAGGCAGGACACTTACAGACTGGCCTGGTGGAAGCTGGGTTTGGTTTGTGCACGTTTGTGTTTGTGCTTTGGCTTGTCGAGTTCTTGTGGTCACCGCGGAACTAGCGATGCTCGGTCTCCTTTCCAAGTACTTCTGTGCTGTCTGGTACAGCTCAGTTTTGTCTTTCACCAAGGGTGTGACTTAGTAGCACAGTGAGACTTGCAGTTATAACACCAGAGGAGATGCCGAAATTGGTGTCTGGCAGGATTCATCAGCCCAGGCTGCTGGAAACAGCCGCTGTTTCAAAAATGTGATGTTAATGCCTGGGGCATGTGCTGGCCTTTCTCGGGGCGTTAGTGGCTGAACTCATTGGCTTGGCTGATGTGAAGGAAACCAGGAGTTTTCCCCTTAGGTGAAGGAATGGCCACAGAACAAAAAAAATGTGAGAGGAGACAACAGGCGAGAAGCCCCACGGGGTGGAGGTTCCTCGCTAGGTGCAAAGCAAGATCTGTGAGGAGCACCCCAAGCAGGCACCCTGGCCAGCGTGACCAGAGCCTTGGCCAGAGCGATGCCCCCGGCCCAGGGCCTCCCCAGACCTTCTGCTTCACCAAAGGGTTTTGCAGAGGGCTTTAATGGCCAGGACAGGGCCTGAGCACCGGCGCTTGACAGCACAGGCGGGTGTCTGTGCCTGGCTGCATGGAGGGGTTTCGTCACGTCACGTCCTTTCCTGTCATTTCACCTGCCTCTCTGCTGCTAAACCACACGAGGTCATCCGTCATTGTTTGCTGCATCAATGATTTTTGTGGTGGAACAACTGAAAAATTGACTTTTCAGTCAAGACTTGCTGTTCTGTAAGTCGCTGCTACAGGTTTCAGTGCCCCAGCTTTTCATTATTGAGTGCTGTAGGAAGCAGGTAAATGGGCTTTGTGCATTATAGTGATGGAGAGACTTTTGTGTGTGTGCATGTGGGGAGAAATTATGCAGGCTGAAATAAAAAATGGCAGGCTGGACAGTATGAGGAATCTTTCATGTATTTCTTTTTTTTTCATCTGGAGTCAGGGGGGAAATAGGAAGATTGCACAGTTAAAAAGAATTAAGATCCATGTCAAATTCACGCTGCCTGCTTTACATGAAAAATACTGTAGAATTAATTTTCAGCTGTCTTACACGAAAATGACAAATTTAAACTTTTCTTCCCCTTTCATATTCTGTGCAGGCTGGAACTCAGATCAGTCTGGCAGATTTATCATTTTCTGATGAGACTTGTACTCTGTGGTACAACCTGCTGCCTTGCAAGCAGATTCCTGGCAAAAAAAACAAGGAACAAAATGAAGAATCCCTGTTTCTGTTAAGCAAGCAGTCATCAGACTCCTTGGACTTGGTGAGCAATGTGTTGGCTGTTGCTGCATTAGCTCCGTGGAGCTGTGAACCTGCTCAGAAGCTGGTCCAGAGCAGGGCCGGGGCCTCCCAGGGGTTTGCAGAACCTGCGCTCCGGTGTTTGAAACGCTTCAACTGTGTTTCCTTTTAAAATGAATGCTATTTAAAAATTGCTTTTTCTTAATTAATTATTTAAATTTGCATGCCTAAAGTTACTGAATTCAAAAGTGCGCATGCAAATTGTATGCTAATTTTTCTGGTTAAGTAAATCTTTCTGTTTTATACCTTCTTAAAAGAACTATGCGTTGAAAATGTGGCTTTTAAGGACAGTCTCTTTCTATCTAGGGACTTTGCAAGTGTAAGAGGGAGAGAGGGAAAATATATTAAAGGACAAGAGGATTATTTTTGATTGCATTGGTCATCTTTAAAACAAAATTCAAGCATACAGTGTTTATAAAGAGTAAATCTCAATGAGTTAAAGCGCTCCACATGGAGAGTTTAAACCCCTTGAACTTGTGATCTGAGTCACGTTTTTGCAGGTGCCAGAGAGCCCCTGGGAACTACAGCTTTTGTAAGAGTTGTCATTTTTTAGCTAATATTGTGTGTCTGGTCTCATCTTCCCTTTCCTTACACACAGGATGCGGTGTCAGCTCTGCTGGAGAGGACATCGGCTGAGCTGGAAGCAGTGGAACAAGAGCTGGCCGAAGATGAGGAAGAGGAAGAACAGGAGCGAAGGGGCTCTGAGGAGGACTGGTAATGCTGCTTCTGTCCCTTGGCTGTGCACATCCGAATGCTTCCTTTCATTTATTCTTGTTCCTGGACTCCTGAAAGGGCTGTACATTTGGAGGAGATGTGGGTGGGGGATATCTCATTCTTTCGTGTAGCCAGTTTATTCGCCTTCTTCTAGGTTTACTGTATCCTGGTTGTTCCATTAACACGGCTCTCCCTGGTGGGCTTTCTCAGTTCAGGAATGAGCCCGGGTTGCTTCTGTCTGTACAGGCTAGAAATGCTTGTGGAAGCAGCTGACGAAATTGTGGATGAAGAGGAAGGTGGCACCAAGCTGGCAGCAGAAGGCAGCTGTGCTGGTGATGAGGGGCCACGCGCGGAGGCAGCTGAAGGCGAGGGCAGAGAGAACAGCGATGAGGCCCGTGACAGCCAGCAAGCTCCCCTGGTGCTGGCACTGGTGAGTACCTGACATTTCTCCTTCCACTGTATCTTGCTAGGGCTGAAGACATTGTTCAGTGTGAGCAAATATTTCTCAGCAGTTAAATCTAGAAGCCTCCTGTGTCTGAGCATTTACAGGTTGGCGTGGTCTTCGCTTGCACCTCCCAGAACGTTCACGTAGCAAAATCAGGTGGTCGCTCCAGAACTGTCCGTAGGAGCCGTGACAGACACGTGACAGAACTGCCAACTCAATTAACTGGAAAAGTCACTCTCCACATTTTTATGTTGGGTAGGGAGAATATTCAGGATTCAAGTGCAGTCTAGTAACTTTAACTTGTACATGTTTAAAATATTTCTGCACATCTGTTTTATTGCTTCTTATTTTTTTCTGACTTATCTGATGGGTTTTCCTTCAAGCTAATAAACAGAGTGGAGCAGGTGTCAAGACTTTAGACCAGTGAGGGCATTTCTGTATTTCCCTTTTTTCTAGGGTGTGAAATACCGAAACTGTCTTTAGCAACTAGGAGATTCCAAAGTGTTTGACAAACTGTGCACAGTTGAACTGCCTGCATACTGCATGGAACAAGATCTTGGATTAGAAATTGTTAACTGTTTGTCTTATGTAATGCTCCACATTTCTGAAAACACTTTTAGTAAAGAAATAGTAAAGACATGTTATAGTATATACCCTAGAAATAAATATTTTAGGCCACCTTTCTATGTGCACTAAATCTTGATGCAATACTATTGCATGAATGAGGCCCGCAGGTTCCATAACACAGCAAAAATGGAAAGGCAAAGGACGACATCTTGTTCCTTCAAACCTATGACACTAAAAAGTTTGACACCTCAGTGGACTTGCTAGGAACCGTAAGTAACTTCCAGTTAACATGGCAGGATGCCAGATGAGCCAAGGGCATGGAGTAGAAGGACTGACAGCCTTCTGGGTAGCAACCAAATACAGATCAAAGCTCCAAGTCAGCAAAGGGACACGTCAAGGACAACCCTGGAGGCTGGGCCCACACACACGCACTCGTGTCACCAAGTGGGGCTGGAGCTGGGTGGGGAGCCAAAGGCACAGCCGACCTGACGGTACGGGCCAGGCACCGTGCAGCCTCGGGCCAGGCACCGTGCAGCCTCGGTCACCGTGCAGCCTCAGTCACCGTGCAGCCTCGGGCCAGCTGGGCCTCCCCCAGCTGCGCCAGAGCCAACTCCGCTCTGCGGGGAGGCAGGAGAGGGCCCTGGCGCAGCTCTGTGCTGGTGCTCGGGGATGTGCGGCCGCGTGCCCCAAGGAGCTCGGCCCGCGTGGCTTTCCCAGCCGCATACGGAGCAATTTAAACAGAAATGCCCCTTTGAAAAATCTGCAAATGGCAACCAGAGTGCTTGTTTGTGCTGCTGTCTGTCAGACCATTCGCAGGGCAGTGAGGGCCTTTCTGCAAAACCTTTGGTTTTATGGACTGCAAAGGCCTGTTTCCCTTACTTCGCTTAGATGGCTTCTGTATGTGCAAGCTACTTTTTATTTTCTGTCCTGGTCTTTTATCATCCCCTACAAGATGATAACAACGCTTGTAAAATCCGAAGGCATAAAACCCATGTGGTGGCATGTGCTTGGATATAGCAGTTCTCACAAGCTAAATTCCTTTCGATAGGTTGATAAAGAGACCAACACGGAGGAGCCGGCTAATGAGAGCGCAGCAGTGCGGCCCAAGGACAGAGGCAGCTGGAGCTGCAGACAGCGCCCCTTTGTCAGGAACAGCATGATCGTGCGCTCGCAAACCTTCTCGCCAGGCGAGCGGAACCAGTACATCTGCAGGGTAAGGAAAAGCGCTCGGAGTGAGGAGCTATTAACCACAGAGTCATTTAACTTCTTGGGAATGATGCATTAATGACAGTGAGTCATGTACCAATTTTCCCTGCGAGAGGCAGAGCCTGTGCTTTCTCCAGGGTCTTTTTTCCCCTGCCTGACCTGATGTGGAGTAGAAGTGGCTTTCAGAAAAGTTGCATGCTCTTGCAAAACACTTTTAAAGGGCAAAAACCCTGCCTGTTGGAGAGGCCACCGCAGGTTCCTGCGCAGGCTGTCTGCAAAACGTGTGTTTTCGCTGCATGTCAACTCTCACACTGCAAAGGAACCAGTAAAATCACAGAACAGAGTTCACTGTGAACTGCCGTTGCCTTAACGCATTTGGGTAATGTAGCTGTCCAAGGGTGTTTTAAGAGGGTGAAAGCAGCCCAGTCATCAATTTTGAATCTCGCTTTGTCTCTTAGCTGTGCAGCCAGCTCTGCAGCTGCATGATATTGTTCTGAAATCCTGCGTCTTTGAAAGATGTCAGAGATGTCCGAGCACTGCCGGGGGACTCGTTTTAAATATGACTTTGGTGACAAAAGTCCCATAGTCTCTCTAGAGCTGTGGTAGCATGAAAATCATGTATTTCAAGATGTAAGCATGAATTTTATATATAGTATATATATAAATGTTACCTCTATACATTTTAATTATGGAAACCATAAAAAAGAAAAGACCATTTATTTTGATGTTGAGTTCTAGAGGTTTCTCATGCAAGTGTGGCTCTTATTCTCTCCAGCTCAGTTAGAGGTGGTTCACTTAGTTATCAGGGAATATTGAAGTTGCTTACCTCTCTGTGATGACCATCGGCCTAAAAGAAGTCTCTAGGATCAAAATACTTAAATTTTAACTCTTCCATATACTTTCCGTACTGAAGGTCAGGAGGTGGTATATAGTAATCTACCAAATTTCGAGAGATTATTGTCTGAATCTAGAATCTAGTCTTTGTTTTAATTCCAGTGGTCTGCAGATTGGGTGTGTTGCAAAAAATGATAGCCTGTGGAGATCCTCTAGAGGAAGTCACCTCAGATGCTCTGACAGTTTTGCTGGTATAAACTCCCGAGTTTTAGTATCCAGAAATGTTTGGGGCTTTTGTAGCTTTGAAATTTGCCACATTCATGTTGCTAGAAGCCAGAATGTAAAAGAACAAACCATGTATCCTCCCCAAACGGTGCTTCAAGGACATGGGGGATGATGCAGTTACCTGTATGTATCCAGGGAGAAGTTGTCAGCAGTGTCTCCATGGTGAAAAGAGAGATTTCTCTCTAGAGAAGTGTATTCCTATTGCAAGAGGTTTTATTTCCCACTGCCAACCCCCGATCAGTCCCGTGTAAGTGTGCTTTAGGGCACTGGCTTTATTGGTTTTGAAATGTCAGTAGAATGATTCTTTTTCGTCTGTCCTTTTTGGAAGAGCTGAAATAAACAATCCTTCAGGTAGGTGCCTTTGCTTCCTTTGAAGGTTACCAGCACGTGTGCTGATGCACCCGGGCGCAGGGGCGCGTGGAGCTAAGGCGGCGCCGGGAAGGGCGGCCGCGTGCCGGGCTGCCGGCCTCGGAGAGCACCGTGTGGCCGGGCACGGCTACGGGCACTACCCTGCCCCTTGGTAAAGCCTGCCCCAAGCAAGCGAAGTGCACAGTTCGTTTAAGATGTGCAGTCATATAAAAGCTCACTAGTGATAAGGCAGTGCCGAGTAACCGTGGGTACCTTTCTGGCCTTCCTAAAGGGTCTGCTTAGTGCTCATTTAGATGAGTACTAGATCAGTAGTTACCACGGTGTAGGAATAGATTTTTTGGGGCACTTTTCCTTGATGAAAGAAATTTTCTTTTACACTAAGAATGACCTACATGTTTATCAACACTGAGGGTTTCTAGCTGCGTATATCAATACAGATGTATTTCTCTGTGAAGATGCCTATTTTATATCTCTGTTTGCTACTGTATGTGTTTTGACAGTTGAATCGAAGCGACAGTGACAGCTCAACACTAGCCAAAAAATCGCTCTTTGTGAGAAACGCCACAGAGCGGCGGAGCCTGAGAGTTAAACGGGTAGGTGCTGCGTTACCCGGACGTGCTTTCACACAAAGCTGGGAAGAAGAGTAGCAAATCATTAAAACACCTGCTTTATTTCAAGTATGTGGGCCAGAGCAAAGGAAATACCACACGTACTCCCTGCGGTTCCAGGCTGACATCTGAGCATGCTGGTCCCAGTCCTTCATCTTCCCACCCAGCAAAGCTCGGGTTGTTCTAGCTGTAGCTGAAGCAAGTGGCGAGGCTGCTGCTCCCGCCTTCTAGCTGGCTCTTGTGCTCCCCATCGTGGCATCTGCTGCTGCACTTCAGCTCGTTGCTGTCTGCCTGATGCGAGCTGTAGATCCCTGTTACTTACATGTGATTCACAAGTGGTGGCCTGACCTGCACAAAGGTCAGCACCAGCAACCTGCATCTTGAGCAAATTTCGATGAAATTTCAAGGATTCAGATGCCCTTTTCACTTGTAAGAAAGAAAAGCTGCATAGCCTGGGAGGGCTTGTCCTGCCTCAGTTGTTCTTGTGAAAAGGCTCCATGAAAGGATGGTACAGAAATTTGAATTACACTAAAAGAAACACATATTTACAGAGTTCGTAACATTAAGTGTGTTCATATACCTTAAAAAAGCAAATACTGATAAAAGTAAACAACAGTGTTGAAATCTATAGGACTAGTTTTGGACTCCTAGCATTCGTAAGTGCAGTTGCGTTGTTCCGAGGATCAGACTTTTTTAAAAAACTCTATGATTGTACAGCTGGTTTGTGAAACTTTCGCAGTTAGTAAATTGGAGTAAATGAGAGTAATTCCAGAATAGATGGATTTTTAGACTTGGAGCTTTTTGCTAAAAGGAAACAGAAAGTCTGCGCGCTGTCCTTGCCGCATGGTGCGAAGCCCCGCGGCAGCCCCGGGCCAAGCTAACTCTGGCGCTCTCGCTCTTGGCAGCCGGTGTGCCAGGCCATGCTGCGCCGGGCCGCGCACGAGGGCCCCGCGCGCACCTCCCTCGACCTGGAGCTGGAGCTGCAGGCGTCCCGCACGCGGCAGAGCCGCCTCAACGACGAGCTGCAGGCCCTGCGGCACCTCAAGGAGAAGCTCGAGGAGGTGAGAGGCAGCGGCGACGCCGACCTGCCCCCGTGCGTGCTGGAGGACGAGCGAGTCCAGAGAATCTTGCAGCAGGCTGAAAAGCAGGTAGGAGCAGCGACCACCGAGTCCCTTCTTTGTCTGGCCACTAGTCTTTATTTTAGGAAAAGACTACTGGATTATTTTTGGTACCAGTCATGTTTTTGTTTAAACGGATGAAGAAATGAAAGATACATACATTATTACCCTGTTTATATGTACTTTTATTGACATTGCATGAGTTGAATATATACCCCTCCCTTTCTATAAATTCATTAGATAGTTTGGTCTTTTGTAGTTGATATAGTGACAAAAGTTTGTGTTTACTTGCAGTTACGGAACGTAAAGAGTATTTCTTGATTAGTTCACACTCCAGCAATTAAACGTTAAATCCAAACTAGTTTATTTCTAGCGGCACCTAAATACATTAATTTGGAGTGCAAATTCCACAAGGAGAAAATGTGAGCAATTTTGACATACATGTGAAAGGAAAAAAGATGGGGTGGTTGAGTACAGATGTCTTCCTCCTTCACCCCTTTTCTTTTCTTCAACCATGAGGGTATCTAGACGCTGGAGCAGGGGCCCAGGGAGGCTGCAAATGCTCCATCCCTGGAGGTGCCCGGAGTTTAACACGACAAGAGCCTGAGCAGGAGGTTGGAGCAGAGGCGCCCTGGGGCCCCTTCGAACCCACACGAGTCTCTGGGCATCAGGTCTCAACAGCGAGGAGGCACCGCTGAAACCAGGAGGGATTTGGGCTCTTTGGCCCCCGGTGGCTGCGGGAGATGAGGGCGCCCTTTGGTGATGCCAAGTTACTCGGAGTGGTACAAATGGAGTCTAATTGTAGAGAGGTGCTGATGACTCGATATGTAACAGAGTTCACTTATCTTTTTTTTTAAAAAAAAAAAAGTAAAAATCAGTAAATAGGCTTGTGTTAAGGACAAAGGAATGATTCTAATATTTATTTATACAAAGATGGGCTCTGAATTAGCTATTAGGAGTGAGATATTGTGGTTGTAAGAAAACACCACTTCAGCTCTCAGCAGACATCCGACAGCATGTAACACATTACAAAACACATCAGCATTGTTCTATGGTGTAAATACATATTATGCTTGTAACTTAAGCACAGTTCTGTTCTGGTTTCCTGTCTTAAATGGATAATAAAACTAGAGGGTGGACAAGGTTGGGCTCTGGTTGGCAAGGAAATAGCTTCTATGCTAGCTGTATCTACTGATACACTCTTAAAGTGTATAAAGTCACGAGGGACATGGAGGAGAACAGTTTCACTGTCTCCCATAGGAAGCAGGGAACTGAGGAGGTGGCATGTTCAAACCAAGGAAATACAGCACAACATTTAGATAATCTGCAAAAATGTTTGCCACAGAAGATAGGGGATGCTACAAGTTTACATAGGTTCAAAAAACACTTCGATAAATTAATGCAAGAAAAATCCATCAGAGGTCCTTAACCACAATGGTATCACCTATTTCAAGTAGTCCTTGACCATCAGACAGCTCAGATGACAGCACTTTCCCAATATATTCCCTAGCTCTGCCTGTCTCTCACTGGCATCTGCCGTTGGCCACACTCGGTAGACGTCCAGAATGGCTGTAAAACACCAGCACGTTGTCAAGTTGTGTGAAACCCTTGCAAAAGGGAGTGCAAAATGAAGCACAGTTTTTTAACATCAAATAATGTAGCCATGCCTCCCCCCCCTTTTTTTTTTCCGTCTACACTGAAAATATATACCTGATCCTAAGGTTTTGCCTAGAAAATTGTGGTTTATGTAGAAGAAATACAGCTAAACTTAAAGTTTTATAGTCTATATTTAATGTTGAATGCAGGATAGAAATCATCATTTTAAACTGCTTCCTTTATTTAACACTAAGCCCACTCTATAGCCATTCCTGCTAGTGTAAAGCATACCTTGCATCATTTAATACTATAAATTGTGGGTTTTTTTACTTTCATACTTTAACTTGTTTTTCCAAAGCAACAGATAGGTTCATATTTCGATATTTACATCTGTTATGTCCCTGATCAGCATCAGCAATGAGGAATAAGGGGAATAGAATTTTTATTTCTAAAATAAATGCAGGCTGCAGCACAGCATTAAGCCCCTCTTTTCAAGCTAAAAGCCGAATAACGATCCCAGCTGCACCACCCCTCTGAAGATACGTACAGAGTTTCTGGAAATGTTTGCACCGTCGGTGTCATTGCGGCCTCCCCCTGCGGAGCAAACAGCCCTGGGAAGGCTGCGCGCCGCTGCCAGCCTCTCCTCTCCGCTTAGCGGACGCAGCGGCCTCGAGAACGTTGTCACAGATTAGTTTTTAGCTCCTGCAGGCGTTATCATGGCCCGGGCTAATGCAGCAGCTGGAAATGCCGGGGAAATTGAGACAATCTCAAGTGAGAAATGAAACCCCAGATGTGGGGAATGTTGAAACTCAGGGGCTGCTTCCTAGCGAGTGTGCAGTCGCGCTGCGTGAAGCCAAGCACAGGCTCCTTCCTCCCCTTCCTACGTACAGCCCGCTAACATCTGCAGATCAGAAAGCAGCAGGGATTCCTGTACGGCAGGAGCATTTCCTCTTGATGAGATAGCTTTTCTGTGAGAAGCTATGCCGTGTTTTGAAGTAAAGTTTCTGTCTTATGTTCTCATACAAGTAAGTTTTTGGACATTTAGTGTCCTTTGAAATACTTCCTGTATTTCCTGTGTAAATCCAGAAAAGATTCCCATGAATAGTCTTAAGGGTTTTTTTTTTTTTTTTTTTTTTTACATCTTTTCAGTAGCTCTTCCATGTGGAGGTAATCAATAATAAGGACATTGGTTCCACAAAGAGGTCCTTTTCCTGATTTTCCGGTATTTTGCACAGTTAACTCTTTAGGTTCACTTTCTTTTTATAGAAAAACCACCGAACACAACAGGAATTAGTGTTTCAGTTTTAATTTTGAAAATGTTTCCTTATACTTTATCTTGCTGCCTACATTAAATGCAGATACAGAGGTTCACCTATCCCCCTCTCTACCTGGGGCTGTACAAGCCTGGCTGAGGCCCGATCTTGGCATTCAGCGAGGGGCCAACGTACTAGTGTGTCCTCCTGTATTTCATATAGGTGGAGAACTGACTCCCTTTTACATAAGCCACTCGAGCAACGTGATGTTACTGTAAACGTGATCGTGTCCATCCTTCCCATGTGCATCACAGACACGGAGCTGAAATCCAAGTCTCGGTGAGAGCATCCCGAAGCTGTTGAGTTCTGAGTCTCAACGAGTGTTAGATGTAGCTGTGGCAGACGGGGGAAAAAATGACTTCCCTGAGCTGTCCGTGCCTTCCTTCTGCTGGAGATTAGTGCTCTGCACCAGCAGAGAACATCTTTTAGCTCCATACCCCTTGCAGCTTGCAGCCTGCCGCACTAGTTTAAATTAAAATTGATAGAAGGAACTTCTACAGCCAGAACAGCTAAGCCTGACAGAGATCATAAGTCTGCAGACCCATAATCGGTCGCTGCGTATCGTTGGCTCACAGTAATTTCAAGCATATAAAAATAAAAGGATCAAGAAATATCAAAAGCAGCACATACAGCTAAACAGCAGAGTAATGGAGAATATTAGAAGGAAGTCATTTTATCTCTGCTGTTAACCTGACGCATGGTACAGTTTCAAGAATCTCCTAGGTGACTAAGAGGAAGATAAAAGTAGGAATTGTCAGTGCATTGTGTGTTTACTGCTTTTATAAGTGCTAGCTAGGGAAGCTGATAAAACTTATGGCTAATGACACATGTATATTTTTAAAACTGATTTCTAGTTATAGGTTGCAAATGTATGCTCACTAACTAATAGCAAAGGCAGGGTGGCGCAGCTGTGGCCTTGTCCTGAAGTGGCAGTGCCAGCTCCCGCAGCGGGTGGCAGGGAGGGCAGCGCTGGCGGCGGGAGCGCGGCCGCTCGCTGCGGGTGCCCCGGGCTCGGCGCCGGCGGCGCCAGGAGCTCCCTGATCTCTGGCACGGGGCTGGCGCTCCGCTCGCCGCACCCATCGCCCTGGCTTTGGCTCTGCTACAGTGCCAGGTAAAGAATCAGTCTTTATCCACATACAAAATCTGTGCTTTGCAGCAGCTTATGTGGCCCCTTCTGCTCGGACTGTGACTTCACCGCCACCAGGAGCGAGAGGGCAGCGCCGGGTAATCCAAACCCGGCTCCAGGGAGCCGCAGCCGGAGGGGACTGCCGAGATGGAAATGACAACCCGGCAGCCTTGGGAGCGCTCGTCTTTCCCCTCCTTGCAGTGCAGAGCTCCCTCCAGCTCTTGTGTGCAGGATCTGATAAAGGATCCACAAGGGCTAGGACAGGCCTGCTCCTCACCTGAGGTGACAGAAACACCAAAATACACCCTTTGTGTACAAAATACTGGTGACCCTGCAGCCCCTGCTACATTACTGATGGCACAGCAAGGGCGTAAACCTCAGGTTTGAACAGATGTGACTAGAACATTTGGATGTAGCGGCATGAACACCCTTGTTAATGATGGGCAACCCTATCTCCTATCTATGTTATATCAGTTGCATGGTCCTGGGAAGTGATGCTAGTGGGTTTAGTCTTAGCTTAGCTTGGTTTTGTTTTGTGCCCTTAGAACATGTGAAGCATTCTCACAGTAGAAGGTTACATGAGAAATAATAATTTGGAGGAAAACAGCTATTTTGATTGTTTTGTATTCCCTACTTATCTGTTAAATGTAGGCATTTTAGTGTGTCCCAAAGCAGTGATTTTCTTGTATAAAGTTACAGAGCACCTTTGAGGTAACTGTGTGCTAAAGCTAGACCTGCAGTTGGTGTAAAGCCATATAAGAACACAGATCATCAATCCCAGGTGTTTCTTTCTGTAGCTGGTCTGAGCATTTCTTTAATGAAAAGTGGGAAGATGGAAGTGTTAGCACAAACATTAGAACAGGCACATGTTTGAGTTGAACTTAATTTTTCTTTAAAACAGGTATCTTGTCATGAATAAAAGTAAGAGTACATGCATATTTACTTTGAAAACAAGGTTAACAAAAAATGGATGTTTACTTGGAGAGCCTGTCTTCTCTTTTTGCCTGTCACCTCAGATTAGGGAGAGGCAATTTTGCTAACACTTTTGATTTCCCAATGAAAGCTTTTTCACATGGAAAGAGAATCACTATGTCTCGGTTCTGGTAAGACATTTGGTTGGACAGCGTGTGTTCACACAGCTATTGTCCAACTGTAACCTTAAGAAATTCCTCGTCGAACCTTATGTCAGCTGGTAACCAGCTGTTGTAGCGTGTTCTTTTTCCTATTTTTTCAGTGCCCACTTCATAGGCCTGGGATAGGAGTCTCTTCCTTTGCTGAGCTTCCTACACAGATTTTTGCTTGGCACAGGTCCTTTCTTTGAAACAAGCAGTTGCTCAGTATTATCAAAATACAGTCATTTTCCTGCTTCACAGGCTGAACAGTCCAAGGAGGAGCATAAAGGGGGTTTAAGTGCCGAGAAGCTGATGAGGAAAGCGTCCAAGGACGTGTGTCGCCTACGGGAGCAGAGCCAGAAAGTGCCGCTGCAAGTGCAGTCATTCAGGTACGGCCTGTTCTGCTTTTGGGGCTCTTTTTACTGTAGTGAAGTAACAGAAAATATTCCTAAATATAATTGAGCGTGCCCTATGATATTGCTTAAAAATCCAAACTCATGCTGCAGGAAACACCATTCATTTCTAATACAGCTCAAAGCTGTAGATTCTGAGGACCAGGTCTCTGGCTTGCTCATGTGGCAGAAGCAGCTACTTATCAGCTAAGCTGTGGAGGAAAAAGAAGAGGGGTGGGGAAAAAAAGGAAAAAATAAAACCACCTTGTAACACTGCTGCAGCTCCTATGGGCTAAGCATCTTTTATCACACATCCCCATGGTTCAGCTGACCCACGGGAAGTTGCCCCTGTGCTTTAAGTAATAGGAACTATTCAGTGATGCGGGTGCCTGAAGCAAACCCCCTCCTAAGGAGCAGTTGGGCAATGCACATTGATTGGGAAGCTGAGGAAACATCACTGGGGTCTTGCTCAAGACTTGTGTTTCAGGGAGATCAGGGTGTTTCCGCCTTTTGGTTGCAGAAGCATCAGAGGGGACATGAAGTGATTAGTTTGGTTCTCTCACTTAGCATGAGCTAGAATTAAACAATTTACGTCTCAGCTTTCAGTTTTAACTGGAGCTAATTCCTAACAGTATAAACACAAGTGGCAGACTAGCAGCCTGAAGGCCACACTTCCCTATATATTAAAAAAAAAAAAAAAAAAAGTTGATTGAAAGATACAATCCTTGCTCTTCCAGATAGCGCTAAAACACATGAAAGTGGTTTGTAGTTATATTTTAACGCAAGTTTTTGAAGTTTGATTTCTGGATTGCTTTGTACAAATCTTGAGCAAGCTGCTAATCAATTTGGAGATTTATTTATTTTTCTTAAACTCATGTATTGTAAGCAGTTTGAGAAATCTATAAGATACGCAAATAGGGACCTGCAAGACCCCAGGGACAACTTCTCTTGCTTCGATTCTACACTCACAGTTGTGGAGGTAACGGTGCTCAAGACATCATCACTACCCCCCAGGATGATGTGTGTGAAAATCCACTCTATTTTCTGATCACTCCCCAGTTAGCCGAGGAACTGAGTCTGCACAAGTGTTTTTGCTGTGAGGTACTGCTCTTGACGGGATCTCGAGCTGTGCCAGGGATGATCCGGTTTGTCTCGCAGACAAGTGGCCACGAGCGCCAAGGCTGAACCGCGCGCGTCCTCCGAGCTGCGCTTCTCGCCGGGGTTCGGCCTCAGAAACTAATCGTGCAGGAGCTCTCGAGAGGAGCGGAGCGTCTCCTCGGAGCCGCCCTGGCAGCCACCTCTGCTGCAAATAAATTCACTGTGGGTTTGCCAAACTCGTAATTTAAACAGCTGGGCTGTAACATCAGGAACGCAACAGCAGATGACACTGGGGTGATAAATACTAAACTAATAAGTTGTTTTCCTTCCTGCATTTAGGGAGAAGATAGCGTACTTCACAAGAGCAAAGATCAGCATACCAGCCCTTCCAGCTGATGACGTATAAACTGTGCATTTTTGCTGAAGTGGTTTTCTACTTGCTCATCCTTTCTTTTAGATGAACTTTGTAGTTCTAGTGACCTGCTTTTAAAGATCTTCTATTTTACATTCACCATTGCTATGTTTATTTGTAAAATACAGTGAGTTGATTTCTTAAATGCTTAAAAAAAAAAAAAGCAAAAACCCAACAACCAGAAAACCAAAGTAGGTTAATTTTGGTATACTGTTGCTGACTTTGTACAGTTTGTATGTATTGCATGTGTGCTTTTATTTTGTAAAGATGGAACAGAGGAACAAAGGCGCAGTACTAAGCATGTATGCTGTTGAACCGCACTGTGTTGAGAAATACTACGTTCAACAGAAGCTTGTTTATCTTTTCACTATTTTCATGTGAGCAGACTGTGAAGATGGCTGTTATGCCATGCAATATTTTTTGTACAAGAGTGTGACTTTCATAATTTGAAGCTAACCGTAAGTGCAAGCTCCTTTCCAAAACATCAAGGCTGCCTCACAAGAGCTGCTAATTAGATTCAAAACCCACATTGGAATTTTGTTTCTGAAACACAAGTTTTTTCTGTTTTTGTTTTTTTAATTCTTTGTAGGAAGAGACCGAGTTCGGTGAATGTACAGTACTTTGACCTGCACTAAAAGGTTTCTTGCATCTGCTGGAGAGTGGGAAGGCAAGGCAGACAAGTAACCCTAAAGTTTTGATGAGACTACCAAAAGGGCAGCTGCTTTCTGAACTGGAAGCTGAATCAAATTTATACCACCAATGCTGAAATCAGAATAGTTATATCCACTGCAGTATAGAGAAAAATCTCATTTTTAAGTGTAGGTTTTTTTTGTCCTGGAGGTGTTGTCTGCTACCAACTAGGAAAATGTAAAAATTTTACATATGGGGATGTTTTTGTTAAAATATTTGTACCAGAAGGAAAATCTTTTACTCTGTCATATACTCAGATATCAGAAATCTTGGTGACATTGTAAAACTCTTTTTGGAACAGAAAAAGTTCCAACAAAAAAATACCATTTTAAAAAATACATAATATGGCCCTGTGTGCAGCTCAGGCTGCATAGGCATAATTTACAAGTAAAATTGAATAGCAAGTTTCAGATTTGTCTTACCTGAGCCAACCTCCTAGGAAGACACATGAGCTTGCATTCGCTTTGCTGGAAGTCCAGAACCTTAAATGTAGCACAAGATGTTTAAAAAGCCCTGCCCTGGTAAAGCAGCTGGGGTTATCGGTGTGTACTGTGTAAGTAGCTAGACTCTGCACATAACCTAGTAAGTAGAAAATGAAATCATTCTGTTGCACTCGGCTGTGTTTAATTCACTGGTGAAACTCTCCTTCCCAAGCAGCAACCAGCAGCACCTGCTCTCCTCCCTCAGAGGCTCCGGGAGGTCCCGTCGTGCGGCGTGCAGGAGGAGGCGGCTCTGCTATCGCAGCCTCCCCGGAGCCTCCCGGGCACAAGTGCGCAGAGCCCCGCACTGCCCTGCCTGGGGCAAGGTAGCTGGCGGGATATGCTTTAGAAATGACCCCTTTGGTTTTGGTTTCTTGGGCGTAAGATGCATTCATGTTTGAAAGGTCAAATAAAAAAAAAAAATCTGGAATTATTTAATGTAGAGGTGAAATGAAGGTTGACTGTTTCAGCTTCTTAATTTGATTATATAAAATGTTTGTAGAATGATGTTTAGAGGTGTACTTTATGATTTTTCTTTTATTTATTTACAGTCTTATTTATGTTCTGTTTAATATAGTTCAGTTCTGGCCATAAAAATGTTTGACATTAAGGACACTATTTGTGGAAAATACTTAGAGCCCTCCAAACTCTTACCAGATTAGCTGTGTCTCTCTTACACGTTGAATAGCTTTCAAAAAAGTATTATCACCTGCTCAGTATAGGGTGAGGCCAAAATTGAAGTATTGCTGGATTTAGCTTGCAAAACTCTCATTTAAAAATGAGAGACTTAAACATATTGATGCTCCTCACTTCCCAGATCAGTAGTCCTGAACATGATTTATAGACAGCTTTTAAACAGTTCTGGGCATGGATGTTTTTATTATTATTATTATTATTATTATTATTAATTAAAATTGTTCACACTTGAAACACCCAACAGAATAAATTAAAATGCACATGGATAAATCCCTGTCATCTTAAACGTAGAAATACTACTCTCAAGTAGAACTTACTCTGCATAGCAGGGTGTAATGAACAAAATTAGTTCTGCTTCCAGGTACCAATGTCTCTGCAGTTGTATGTATCAAAATCTAAATATTACTGGTACAAGAATACTTAGCCAAATGAGCAAATTTTAGCAGAAATCTTAATAGGATACAAATCAAATAATTTTAAGATCCTTTTATACTATTGCTATGTTTATATTGTATTAAATATCAAATGCTCAGGACTGAACTAAATATTTAATCAGGTTATATTCTGAATGTGTTTCTGTTCTAATTTTGTCTGTAAGCATATGCAAATACATCACATAGATTAACTTGTCTCTGCACTTTTCCATGTGTTTCAGTGATTGGAAAATACATTTTTTAAAAAAACAAAGCTCCTTTGCAGACTCATGTTTTATTTCATTCTTTTATTGCTGCTCTTATGTCTTTATATGTTCTTTCTAGAAACAGATGGTTGCTACAGCTTTGTCAGCTTAAAGTCATTGCAATTTATAGAAAGTTCACATCAATCACTGACAAGTCTTAGGATAAGTTATAAGGAAAAGTAATTCATATACTTGAAGTTAGTTTTTTACGTTCATTAAATAAAAACAGCCATGGCAGTGAGCATGGTCGGCTCTCAACGTGGCAGTAAGGTATTTTGAAACACTGTGACCCAGCTTTGGAGGGGGAGCCTTATGCTCAGCTCTATTCTTACTCCCTCACAGACAAAGGGGAATCTCCTATTACGTGACATTGTCCGAGATGGTTTAGTTTACACCAATATAAATGGAAAAGGGCTGGGGAATTTCATTTCAGATTCCACCCTCCTCGCTCTTTGTGGTTGCTGTTGAGCTGGCACTACGAACAGTCCAAAGACTTAGTCTCATGTTACTGTTTTAAGCAGGACATCAAAGCAGACTCTCTTAATCTGAACCAGCCAGTGAAGCCTCCATGCAGCCCCAAAGATCCAACATTTACACTCTGTCCTAAAGAAGCAGCTGATCAGGTGTGGGAAGAAAGCATGGTAACTTGCTCCTTAAAGTTAACAAACTGATGAGCTATACCGATCTGATTAAGTAGTTAAAGGGATGGTTAATAGTCAAAGTAAGTAGTTATTAAAGAACATACACAGTAAGAAAGACATCCCCCTAATATCTTGTAAACAGTAACCAGTTTGTTCAGCAGACCTTCCTTGTTGTAATGCAAGAATAAAATCTGAAAAATGGTTATCTACCCTTTTTAAAGTCTTCTAGCTTCCAGTTCCAGGTGTTTCCAGGTATCCTGGGCATCTGTCACTGCAAGCTGCCCTGGGAACAGGTGAGCAGTGGAGGAGCAGGTGCTGGAGAGAAGTAGGGATGCTCCTAGAATGGTAAAAAAATCCACCAAACTAACCATTGAACAATTCCCATCTGGGCACGATCTCTGGGATACCTTCGTCCCAAAATTCCTGGATGATGACACGGGCAGCCCAAGAAACAGGGACCAAGGCCAGAACTCCAGCCATCCAAGTAGCAACAGCCATTTCTTTAATTTCTGCACTGTATCTTCCATCTTTAGGCAGTATAAACCAAAACTAGAGATCACAAGGCTCACAAGTCTTAGTCCATTTGATGCAGACAGTAAAATCCTGGAAATCTTGAATTCTACCACCAAAGCTAGGAAAGAATCAAAGTCTTTACACTGTGTTCCTCCTCTATCTTGCACTACACAGGTTTGCCAGAGTCCCATGGTCCAGGTTTACAGTAAATTTAAGTTTTAATTGATTTTTTTCCAGTCTGGCAGATAGTTGCAGGCACCAGTTAAAAGCCACCCAACCACAGCCACCAGTAATCCTGCTACCTGCACCCTGCCTCTGTGCACTGAGCTTGTTTTTCAGCAGCCATAGAAGGGGGAAACTGCTGGTTTCTGCAAACAATATTCAGCTCTAAGTCATTACTTAACCATAAGCAAGGTTAAAACAGTGCTTATACAGCATGATGCGCTCCTCCCCATCAGCACTTAACAGAGACCTGGACACGGCACCTGCTTCCACGCGCAGCGCTGGGGGCCACGGAAGCAGCGCAATGAACCAGGATGGGGAGGGGGCGGCCACAGCGGCACCCCCAGGCTCTCTCTCTCTCTCTCTTTATATATATATATATATATATATATATATATATATATATATATATATATATATATATGTGTGTGTACACATATATATATATATACACACACACACACATATATATAGCTTTCCATTAATCTGCTTTAAACTTACAAGGGTTGTGCTAATTGTAGCTGCTCATATTGCATGCTATAAATCTATGGTAGGAGTCACACGTATAGGCAGTTCAAACAGTGCATTGATGCCGTTTGGCTTGCAGCAGTAAATGAATGAAGCTGTCTGTGCTATGGCTAGCTAAATAGCATTTGCTAAAGTCAGAAAGTTGACATATTCAGAAAAGCACTAATCCTGTAGAAGCCTTTTATATGACAGATAAGCCTCAGTTCTTCTGTTGGATAAAGAGCTAAACGTGTCCAAGAGTTGTTGCCCAGCCTTCCTTTTGGGTGCCCAAAGCGTGCAGTTGCCACAGCACCTCGCATAACTGGGGTGTGCTGTTTAGTGTGCTGGGGTAGGAAAACGACTCCCTGGACACAAGAGCTCCCCCTCGCTACTCCCACCAGGAAAAGCTTCGTGCACAGCTCACGAGCACGGCAGTCCTCTTAGGCAACCCAGCAGTTCTCGAGAACAGAGCGAGCTGCTTGCGGCTCTGTAACTGGCGCAGGCTGGTGGGGATGTGAAAACTCTCAAGCTCGTGTGCCCCTGCATTAGGCAGGGGGAAAACTGCAACAGGGAGCCAAGCTCCGAGGCTCATTTAATTAGTTTTTATATGAAAAGGAAGCATAACTTCGGTTAAAAGCCAAGATGCAAGGGAACATACTTAGCCATTTCTAGAATTTTACAGTACAGTTGAAAAGGTAAAAGTGTCATTTCTCCGCAAGCTACAAAAACTTCAGCATCCTGCTGTGAAACAAAGTTTAAAACAGTTCTGTAAGTGAGAAAACACTGCTTTCAAATACCAGTTATGGGAAAAAAAAAAGAAAGAAAACAGACATAAATTTAGCAAATCAGCTAGGTAACAAAGAATCCTTTGAATTACTAGTAGAACAAGTGTCTGGCTTGTACTAGTGCTTGAAAGAGATAGGGTAGTCAGTCCGTACTGCTTAAAATCTTCAGTGTTCCGGCCTGCTTTCAGTTTCCAAGTGTTGACACTGGTCTTGCAGTTCCGCTACAGCAAGATGGACCGAAGATGGAAGGACTTCAGTTGAACAGAGTGTGCAGTTAAGCAGGGATCCTCCCAATATAAGACAAAATCCAGCAAGCCAGCCAGTGAATAACGCCTCCCCAAAATCCCACCTGGGGACAATGTCTGGTATACTCTCATCCCAAAATTCCTGGACTGTGGAGTGGGCCACCCAAGAAACTGGGACAATAGCTGTGATCCCTGACATCCAGAAGAGCGTTCCTCCAAGCAGCAACAGCCGTTTCTTTAGTTCCTGTTGTCTTTCGCCAATTTTCAAACAGTCCAACCCAAATCCTGAGAGCAAGAGGCCCAAAAGCCCCAGCCCATTGGAAACAAACATCAAAACCCTAGAAATCCTCAGCTCTGGAGGCAAGGCTAAGAAAGAATCAAAGTCCTTGCACTGCATCCCCCCTTCCTCCTGGACAACACAAGCTTGCCAGAGTCCCATGGTCCAGATCTCCAGTTCGTTCAGTTCCAAGTTAAGGTTTTTCCACTGAGGTAAGTAGGTGGTGAGGCAGGAGAGCACCCATCCCAGCAGCGAGAACAACATGCCGCTCAGCTGCGCCGTGGGCCGGCAGACCAAGGCCATGGCGAGAGCGCAGTCAGGAGCGTCGCCCCAGCCGCCCTGCAACCAGCGCTACCTTTGGTGGTGTGGGAGCTATGATGATTTTTACTTCTCTGGTGCCCCAAATATAAGCCTTGGCAATTAACCCTTTGTATGCTCTGAAACACTGTTTTGTTCTTTGTGAATATAGTGTTTCACATAAAGGACGGAGGACTTTGCTAAACCATGAGTTAGGCTTTCCGATAAGGATTTGATCTGCTACCTTCCAATTTGCTTGGTAAAATTATATCCCAATGCCTGATGATTACAAGCCTAAGGATGAACAAAGAAGGCTCTATGACCCCTCACCCTAAAACACAACAGAAATCTTTGTGCTTCAATACGGATTAATTAGATTTTAAGTGGTGATAAAAAGTCAGCTCTGTCTGCAACAGAACTTCATTGTAATAGCTAAATTTGAGATTTCAGGGATGTAAATCAAGGCCTTGTAAAGAAAGGTAGACTGTTTGCCTATAATCTTTATTCTTAGACTTCCTCAACATACATAATGGCTTATCTTCCACTGCCCTGTTTCATGTCCGCAGCACTGTAAAAGATGCTTTGTAAAAGATCCTTACGTTTCACATTTTCTACATTCATTTCTTTTAAAATGGGCTTTGTTTTGACTGACTCCTAAGGGGAAAAGGAGATGGGAATGGTCAAAGTACCATAGAAAATGAAATCCTAGACATCCCTCCACCATAATGAACTCGGGCAGATCTTCAGCCGTCGCAAACCGTGCCCAGGACTCGAGCAGCGACGCGGTAGCAGTTACAGCCGCTCGGTGTCCCCTTCCCCGGGGTGCCCGGCGCAGACGGTGCAGGTGCACACCGCGTGTCTGACAACATCTGCCACTCAACCCTCCCAGCGCCAGGCAGCGTCTCGCGCTTCCCTGATCAAAGCAAGACACCGCTCTGCCCTTCTGCCTGCAGGGAGGCCGGTTTCTTCCTGCTTTCTCCTGCTTTCCGCGCCGCCGCGTCAGCTACGCTCGCGCTTCGCTACCGGGTCAGCGCGAGGCTAACGGCACGGGCTGCGCAGGAGAGGCCGAGCTGCCCAAAGCTGAGCACTGCAGACACCTGCACACAAACGTGTGCAACCCAGGCAGGCCTTCCGGTCTCTCCTGGTCTTATTTGCTAGGTGTAATGATGTACAAATGTGACAAATCTGCATATTTTAATTCTCTGTTGTTGCAAATGGGTTATCACATCAATAAGATGTCAACATTGCTTTGAAGGTCTCCAGAATCCTGAAGGGTATCATGAAGAAATTTTGCTGCATGAAAAACTCCTCCTGACTTCTGTATTATTTTCACCTCCATTTCTAACCTCTGCAATTTTCCTGCCACAAGCCATGAAGAGCCAGCACAGAGCAAGGTGACCCTGTGCACGTGCACCAACCACCTGCACCTCGCCAAACACCGAGCAGGAACCACCGAGGAACAAACTGGTACAAGTGATGCTCTACCTTTAGCCCCCACTAGGCAAAGGAGGAAACACTTGCACCAATTCAAGCACCAGGCTGTATTTTCAGGTTTGCTGCTTTCCAGCAGTACCCTTCCTCTCCCCTTTCTGTGCTTAAAGCAGGAATACCGGTTCTGGAAATCACCGTGACATTCAACAAGAAGCTCCGAAATGCCATTTGAATCATTTTTTTCAGATAAACAGCTACACTTCAGCAGCACTCCTGCTCATTCAAGGGCCACATACTTATTTGACTTTTAAATCGTGACTAGTCAGACTATTACTGGAAAGCAATTGTGCTCTCCTTGTCTGTGAACCTTTAACATTTTTCCCCGCTCCTATTTCCAGCAGTCAGTGCAGTGTGAAAATACCAGATCAGGCATGTGAAGTCCATTCACTTTACTAACGTCGAGCAGAGCTGGAGCAATGTGCCAGCCTTTAATTCCAGCAGTCAGAAGCACTCAGACTGACACACCACTAAGATCTGCCAGTAAGCTCTGCAACTTACTACCAACCATGCAATACTTGGAGCAAGCAAAGCCTCCTTGTGCATCCTGTGCAGGATTATAAAAGAATCCTTGTTTTGTCTGGAGGGAAAAAAAAAAAAAGATAAAAGTCTTGTCTTGTCCCTAGGATAGTAATGAGGTCTGAAATACTGCTGTAGCTTGGAGCTTACTGATCTTACGAAAATCCCAGCAAGCCCCAAACAAGACTTGTTGCTGAACTGAGATGCAGATGCTCAGATGAGCAATTGTCTCACTATCTCCCTTGTCCTTCTTTCACACTTATCCTCCCCAACATTATTTATTTCTGCCTCTCACTATCTTATCTGAAGCCATCCCTCTCCTAGAGGGAGCTTTATTAGGGCACAAGGCAACGCAGCCACGAGTGCCAGCGGCTGGAGCAGGCGATTCGCAGCCACAGCCCCCATCTCCCATCGTTTCTCACGTTACTTATGGTTCGGCACAACTTGAAACCTCCTTGACCACAGATAAATGCACAAATATTTCACCCCCTGGAAAGAGTACTAGGGAGCAGTTACCTTGGCACAGCTCTGCAGCCCAGGTAATTATCCAAATGTTTTATGTTCAGCATAAGCAGAAAGCAGTATCAGGTGCAGAGCTCCTGGGCACTCTGCGCTGTGGATTAGGCAGTTTAATTCCACAGAAGCAGTCAGTGCATCGTCCGAGACAGGCTCTGTCCCATACTTCCAGCTCCTACATAACGCATAGGGACCTGCATGTTGTGGGCTTGTTTTTCTCCTCCAGCTGTCCAAAAGCATGCTCCTCTCTGAGCTACAAGTGTTTCCAGTAACATTCCTCAAGCATTAGCATAATTTCTGCTAATTCTGAAGATAGCAACTGAGCGCCATAAACAATTTTTGACACTCATTTAAATACCTAACACCGTCCTGAATCATTTTCAGCTCTCTCTTATCTTTGATTTTCCATCTTAGAGATGCATATGCAAAAGATGGAAATAAGATTTGAGTCAGTGTATAGATTTTCTATAACTAAGGTTAGTATAAGTCAATAAACATAGCTACTGTCAAAAGCTGACAAGATAGTGTCTTTGGCATCTCATTACAATTGAGTTAATTCATTTAACTTGGCCTTTCAGCTTATTGCTTGAACTGGAACTTGCAGGAATTAGCTTTTTCTTACCCAGGAACCCCGTAATTTGTGACACTGGAGGAGTTTTTCGTTTTGCATTTCTGAGGTGCCCATCAATGAAACCAATGGACGCACCAAGCCGAAGATAACAACTGATCCTGCTATGATATTGTCTTAGCGTACTTCAGCACAAAATAGTTATTTGTATTAGAACATCCTAAACTTCACAGTGCTTCAGAAAATATCACAGTAAAGACAGACTGACAGCTCCTTTAATCGGTGGGGCCTCCAAACTTTCAGAGTGTCATAGACTTCACAGTAGGTACATTCTGGCCTGCTAATGAAGTGAACCCACTTGAATTCCTTTAAAAAAAATTTTTTTTTAAACCAGTTATTAAAGTTACTACTATTTTTCCTCTCTGCTCAACTTTCTGCTTGGTTTCTCCATGGAAGTGACACTAGGAAGTCATACAGAGCTAACAGTTAAACTCCGGGCAGAGCTGGATGTGGTGCAGATCTGAAAGGCGCAATGACTAAAGTTTACACAACACCCGCCCACATCCAAACTCCCAGCTATAAACTGTGCAAGTTGTTATGTACTCGCCTGAACCCTGGTGCAAGCCACGGCAGCAACATTTGATTAGGAACACTTGGAAAGGGACATGAAAACAAGGAAGAGAGACAGTCTGGAGAGGGGTCACCAGTGATGGGGGTAACAGCAGCTAGCTTTTAAGTACAGCCACTCATGGTACCATTATATTTTCAAGAAAATCTCAATATTCGGAGGTGGTGATTTATGAGACTACACCATTTCTTTCTGTATTACACCTAAGGAGAGTCCTCTTCAACAAGTACTCGGATGGTTTTGCGTGCTGCTGCAGCGAAGAGGCAGCAGTAGCTGCAGCTGAATGAGTGCGGAGAAGCCGCAGTAGAAGGAGCCAGTTCAGCAGAGTCAAAGCAGAGGTTCACAAAGGCATCACCTTCTCTCACCATCCTCCGTGAGCCGGGCAGGACCTGCCCTCAGGGAGCTTGGTGTGCAGTCGTTGCAGAGGGCTTTTAGACCTGGCAAGTGCAAGCTGCACACCAGTGGGCCAAGGGGAAACTTCCTGCATGGAGGAGAGGTACAAGAGTTTCCAGCGTCCAAACAGTAACCCTCTCCTCAAAGAGACCTGCTGCCAGCTTTCTGGCATTGCAGGGACAGCCCAGCCCTGCATTCCTGCCATCTTCAAACACTGGCTGTAATTCATTAAGCAGCTTCAACAAAAATCTATTACGTATGCAAAAGAAATGTACTTCTTGCAAAGAGAGTGAAAGGCCCTATGAAGAGAAACTATTAGCAAGATTAGTTAAAATCTTGAAATTAGATGACATGGAAGACTAACGGCAGTTGTACAAGATCTAGAAGAGAAAGGAATTGAAAGAGTTAAGCACAGAAAGGTGAAGCTTTGCGTATTTCTGCTTTAGAGACTTATTCAAAAGACTGAAATGAGAGAGGGTAGATTTGCCATCACTAGACTGGAAGAATAAAGAATGCTTTAAGGCTCAGTACTTCAACTTTGCAGAAAGTTTTCCATCACTACCCCAATTCAGACTTCAAAGTGAGGGTTGACTGGGTTAGAAAATTAGCTTTATTCTTTAGAGAACTAGTTTTGATGTACTGTCAATATAGGAGATTACTGTAAGTATGAAAACTCATGTCACTTGAACAGTGATTGGAATATGATTTCCTTGAACAATTCCTCAGCTGTGAAATGTGTAGGCTTCCCTACCATTGTCCATCTCTTAATATGAGATTCTGGTTACATAGAGTGTTACACATATATAATTCTATAATGCTCTCGACTTAGCACCTGCAAACAATTATTATTATTATAAGCTTTTTCTCATTCCTTAAAGCCTGTTCTTATTATCAGAAAATTTAGACAAATTATTTGTAGTATCCTGTTGAACCCACCCTGGGAATTGTTATTGTTTGACAATAGAGGGATTACAGTGATAATAGGGAATTGTCAGCCATAAATTAGCAAATCACACATACCTTTCATCCACCAAGCTAGCCAGCGTGTGAAATGAGCCACGCGAACGGCTGACAAGCGAAGGAAGCGAGGGGCACCTGTGGCTTTGGTTTTTTGCTTTTTTTCTGTAATTGAGCGTTGGGGAGAGGACAGAAAAGGGCTGAACAATATTCACTTAGTAATTTTAAATGATTATTTTTTATTCTTCAGATTCTAGTGCGTTAAACTGTTTTAGTTTTTTTACCCTTAAGGTGCTGGGAGGTAGGAGATGCAAAAGCAGAGACTCTTTCGCAGCAGGGGACTGTCCTTAATAACTGCAGAGCTTTCTGACTGTAAAAAAGGAGCTTTTCTTTTCCCTAAAAAATGAAGCTATAAATCCCCACCCCCACAACTAAGCATGCTGCTAGTTTAAACAGTTCATTACATCCTGTCATTAAGCTACTAAATCTCCAACACTTATCACAATTAGTTAAAAACTACTCATAAACTGCCCTCCTCTTCTGTCATATTCGTCCCTTCTCTCTGCTCCTGCTCCAGCAGAGAGGTGCCAGACCACAGTCCTGACTCGCTCTGCACCAGTGGGTTCAGTTGGTACCTGACCACATTCACAGCAACCCAGAGAGATGATTTCTAATACCATTCCCCTGCAATAATTATAACCCTAGAGTTATTTCCATTTTAACTAACTGATGATCCCTGCACACTGAAAATAATCCTGCAAAGGATTACACTCTTTCTAAACATCACTTGAATACAGAGGTGAAGGTTATCTCTGTACCATAGTTTCAAGCAGTTAGAGAACACTTCACCATAAGCTAGAGATGGTGAAGATGGCAATCCTGACTGGAAACATTTATTTACATTTCCCAACATAAAGAAAACTCACATTCACTTATGCAGACATCTGCTTTCAATTCACTGATCATACAGAAGACTCTACTTTTTACTTTATGTAGTACTCAGCAGGAGCTGCCAGAAAAGTAACTATATTCTGCACAAGTAGTTACATTTTGCAATATACCCAAATCTTTGTATTATTTTGCACAAAATCCCCGTAGACAAAAGTTAATAACTACACAAGTAAAACAAACAAATGAAGACCTAGACATTATTGAGGATAGCACATATCTGCATAGCTATATCACAAATGCAAGAGTGGCTGCACTAGGACAGGCCAAGCCAAGCAGTCTGTCTAGCAGTATCCAGCAGATCCTTGGGAAAGAAAAGAGCACAGGAATATGGTAAGAATAGATTGATCTTCCTTCCTCAGCAGAAAAACCTCCTGAAAGCAGGCTTAAATTCTATGTCAGCATTTAGAATAGCCTTTGATAGACCCTTTCTTTGTAAATCTGCCTCAAAAGCATTTACTCACATCCAAAGCATCTTAAAACAATAAATTCCAGTTCAATTTGTCTCATATATTTTCCCCTTCAAACTGCAGACTTACTGCTAGGTCGTTTTATTTAGTAGCGCCTAGTTCTTCTGCAGGAAGAGCAGTGAATAAACATTCATAAGTCACTATTCCAGAACTATTCATTTTTGTGTGTACATCTCTCAAATCCTTCCTCAGAGGCCTTCCTGTGCTGAAAAGTCCTAGCTTACTACATGCAGAGTCATCTCTAATAGATGGAAGTGGGATAATCTCTCTTGTGGTGATCCTACCTGCTCATTACACTCTCAGCTATCATAGCATAAGAGGATTGATACAGGTATATCAAACTTCTCTGTCATTTTGATTGTAACACTTATGCTCCTGTTCACCATCCACTCCAGGAAAAAAAAAAAATCTCAAGACTGGCTAAGAAAAACCTTGTTGAAATCTTTCCTGAAGTTTGAAACATTAAACATTGATTAGCATCTTGTTAACATGAAGATACTGTTCATCTGCATTTTATTGTCTTGGGATAAGAACATTAGTCCAAGAAATAAAATGGAGAGAAAAAAAAAAAATCTGTCAACAATAGTCTGTTTGAAATGCAGTATTTTACACTATAAACCTAAATATGGGTATTTTTTTATAGGAAGGATACACTCCCAAGTGGATGTATAAATGAGTTTCCAGTAATATTCTGCCAGATGCACAGATGGTACAAGATTAGGAGAGTGCTCCTGGCACCAAAGGCATGATGATTTTCATAAAGTATAGGTTCAATAGTTGAGAGTAATGCATCTGTATTCATGTGAAAACCCTTTATGCTATATCGTACTATCACGCTTTCTCTTTGCCTAATTATCACTTCTCTGCAGGACAACGATCATAGAATTTGCTGCAATTGTGGCAGAGAGAAAAATGGAGCATTATATCCCTCAGGGAGCGCAACTGAACTTCTCTGTCTGACCCCGTGTGTCTGATTAAAAGAATCACAGGAACACCACTGATAGCAGGGTAGAGCAATACACTTAACCTGGGGAGTTTCCCCACAAAGGTAGGGTAAAATTATATATATGTTTTTCACATAAATTCAAAGAACCATTAAAAGTACTTTTTGTCCATCTTTTCCTCACAAGATAAGGCAAAGCAAACCTACACCAACAGATACTTATCTTACTTTTCTTTAAAAATCTCTGTTGATGGAAATAACATAGCATCCCTAGACAATCTATTGCAAAGCACAGAAATAGAGGTCCTGCTTCCTAAGGCTGTAATTCCTGCTCTTCCCTTTTGTTCTCCCATCCTCAGCTACAGTACCCAGCTATTAATATCATGGAGAGGGCACTGTCCACTGTCTTTCTTACAGCATACCAGTTGTCTCAGTCCCAAAAGGATTTGAAAGTAGGTTTTGTTTTTCCTGTTGTCATTCAAGCAAATTAAATCTAATTTCAGTTGAAGATTTCCCATCATTTTGAGTTCTCATATTTGCATTCATGTTCCTTTTGGTGCACATGTGTATTCTGCCTTCTTATGGTGCCAAGAGGACAGGGTCCTGTCCCCAGCTTCTAGCACATCTAATGGGGAAGGCAGGGGTTGACAAGTTCTCCCCTCCTACATTCCATCCTCTCCCAGGTAGACATTGTAGGGAAATAAGGATGCTGTAGGTAAAAATTCTCCTCTCTAGTTTGCTTTGAGAAATGCTTGAGCACTGAGCTTCCTGCTGGACAGTTATTTCACCTCTGTGAATACAAGTCAGTAACAGCCTTTTTCAGGCTCCAAATTGTGAAAGGCAGGAGGTGGAGTAGCTGGAAGAACAGAAAGGAAGGGAGAGGAGACACCTTGGGAACGCTTTCCTAAAGATCTGGAGCACAGCCCCTAAACACGGTGCCCAAGGTGAGGCATGGCACATTCAGAGTAAAAAGGCGGCGAGTCAGTAAGTAGCTGTTGGCATTTGAGGTTTCTCCCTCTGAATTACAAAACAGTCACCTCTCCTGGATTATTTTCTAGGGCACAGAAAGCACTAGCTTGCTCAAATCACCTCACAGCTACCACCAAGAACATTTACCTTTCCTGTCTTCAGACCACGGCCCACTAAACAAAATGAATAAACTGGCATCTCATGTATCTCTGCAGGACACCACAGTTCTGTCTCCTATTGATTAGAGAGAGCCCAAACTGCGAAGACAGCCATCCTTACAGGACTGAGGAGAACAACCACCATGAAACAAGTAGGAGAAAGAAAGAGCTTCCATCGGCATATTGCAGTACAGTGGTATAATAGCATCAAACTCCGTAACAACAGGATTTCCTGACCCATCATTGAATATAAAGCTGCATTATTTGTGCAAGAACAAAAGAAATGGATCCAGGAAAAGTTTAAAAGCTCTCATGGAAAAAACAAAAACAAACAAAAATAAACAAAAAATCTGTCTGATTTTTATGCAATTTAGCTTTTTGCACTGAAAAACAGCAGAGGGGAAAATGTGTTATGGGAGCCTAGTAAGTGATCAAAACAGTAACAGTTAAAACAGATCTTGGAGTGTGATGGAAGGAAGACCCTGAACCTGCAGTAGAAGGACCCACAGTGTCATGCCCTGTAAGACAATCTGAGACCAGCACAGTCCCCAGCGCCAGTTCAAACAGGAATTAAGGGCAGAAATGAATGACTCTTGCAAATTAAACAGGAGGTACAGAGGTACAATATGGGAATTTCCAACTGCTCAGGGAAGAAACAGTTGTTGAAAGGAAACCAAGAGCTGCCTAATAACATTTCACCAGTAATGGCAAGAAAGACTTATAGTCAGCTGAGCAAATCAAGACAAAAAGTTTTTTTGAGTGTGCCTCACAGAAATGTTGCAAACTAAATCATAAAAAGGTCTTTTTATGCTACATATATAAAGTATTCAATAATTAACATGGCATATTTGAGACATAATATTGCCATCAGCATCTGATATATATATAAAAACTAATTTATAAAGACATTGCTAGGGCCTTGAAGGCCAGAAAAGAAAATAATTCAGATCAAAAGGCAAAGAAACTCCATTGTCTGGATTTGACATGAGAAGCAGTCAAGGAGGCAGGTTGTAGTAGGATTTAAAAGGCTGTTCTCAGAGCCTGAAGGTCTAAAGCCTAAAGTCTCTCTCAATACCTACATCTTCAGCTTTAACTATCTAGCTTTATTTTTTCTGTTGTTCAATGTAGTGAAGAAAAACAGGTCTTTTACTCAAACTCAAAGAGTTGCAACCGCAAAACATACTGATGGCCCCAAACGCCGAGGAAAAGCCTGTGCTGCCCAGACACAGACCATGCCAAACCCTGGAGGGTGCATTAGAGCTGGGTAACAGCCTTGCTGCCAAGGTCTGGGTCCTGTTTCTGCCAGTGAGCCGTGGCAAGGAGGGGTATGAGAGACAAGCAGGTGGCATCTGTCCTCAGGCTCACTCCCAGCTTCCACCCAGCTGTAGCTCAGGGACTTCCTAAGTCTAGGATGCAAAGACACTAGCTCAGAAGCCCTAGGCTGACTTGTCTTTCATCCTTTGGTCCAAGCACTTACTGAAACCTTGCTCAGATGAAGAGAAAAAAAAAAGGGGGGGGGGGGGGGGAGAGAAAAAAAAAAAAAAAAAAAAAAAAAAGCTTCTGATCTCAGGCCAGCCCTATGGAAAGTTTCCACCAGGGAAGCAGTGTCAGCTTGTGTTGAAAGTCTTTCTTATCCCCTCCTTTTTAGAATTATCACAAATATAAGTTGTTTTGCCTGTATAGCTATTCCCTTTTGAGGGACTAGAAAATATTAGACCACAACATACAATAGAAGGGTTTCCAGCATGGCTATCCTAGCAAGCCTTTTATAGTCTTTGGAAAAATACATATTTAGTACTGCCCACAGAAATTAAACATTTAAATAAAAACATGCATCAGTAATGTATTCCTTTTGGTATTTCATTAACAACAACAACAACAAAAAAAAAAAGCCCAAGCTGTTCCAAATTTCATTTTCTGTGAATCAAAGCTTACATTTTACTTTCAAAAATTGATGCTGTTCCCAGCAGCCTCATCTCATCCATTCTTAAAGCATAATACTTACACTACAAACTATTTCTTGGAGTTCTGGAATAACCGAACCGTACTTGACATCTTCTCACTGTTTTGTTATGTGCACACTAAACACTAATCCCTCCAGGCAAGTACCAGACTTGCTTGTTCTATGGAAGTGCCAAGAAACTCAAAGAGATTATAAAATTATCACACAGCAGTAACCAGAACCATACAGCCCATTCTAATGCATTGAAACAAGCAGACAAACCTGGGTAAAGCATTAGCAAGTAGAGCATACAGGAATGACCATGACAGACCTGAGCTCAAATTTTGATTTCTGCACAATCTGAGTTACTGACAAGGAATCACCACTCACTGTTTCATGTAGTCTGAATTCACTGTGACTCTCTAGCCCAAGGAAAGCAGTACTCAAAGCACTAAATAAGGTGTAGAACAAGGGAGAGGCTTGTTCTAGTCAGACCATGAGTTGGAAGTGAAGCTTTACCTTCTTCTCAACTCTGATACAGACTTTCTGAAACTGCAGTCAAATCACTTCTTAGGAGTACTTTGTTTTTCCTCCCGTCTGAAATAGGATTCAGAGCACACACAAATATTGCACATGTAAGGTGGCCAGAAAGAATAAAACTGATACCTGCCCCAAAAGCAATTTAATTATGCATATTTATGAGGCAAATCATTTCACTTTCAAAAGAAAGCAAGCAAGCCTATAGTGGATGAACATATTAGTGCAGAGCACATTTAGGAACAAGCCTAGCAGAGTTAGTATTCTGATGAGGAAAGCGGTCCTAAGGGTTGATACATCTTACGCTGTAGGAGAACTGATAGTAGAAGCGAATTCTTTGATGTTTTATTTAAAAGTTTTACTCAATAATTCAATAAAGAGACCCATTATAAATCACGAAACAGTAAGAACGTGCCACGAGTACAATCAAGTAATGAATAAAAAACAAACTAACATAAGGATAGCAAGTATGTGTAATTTAGGAAGCATATAGTTCACTGTTTAACCTTATTGGATTCAGTTACCTGGGGTGTAAATCAGCACGGAGTCTTGGATATAAACAGTGACCCTACTGCAACTCATCCTGGGAGAGTGAAAAGATGAAAGTTACTGAGGCTCTCCAAAGTTTTTATTAACAGACATGCAATGCTCTAACTTTTTGATCACCTCCTGGTAGCAGGATGTTTTCAGGATTCCGGGTGATGTAAACACCCGGAAAGGAAAAAAAGAAAAAGTAAGATTGACTGTATGTGTTTTGTTTCTTGTATCTTTAGCCCTCCTCCCTGACCAAGCACTCTCAGGCCAGCCAGATACCTCAATACCTACTTATGGCATCAGCTCAGATCAGACACAGGCTAATCATAACTTCCTTGTTCGCAAATCCAGAAGAATTTCTTCCCAAGAATGGAATTTACCTGTACTTCCAAGAAGGACATGCTGCCTCAGTGCTCCCAAGCATCAAAACAAACGTACATCACAACAGGATCAGATTTCCAAAATTTCTGCCAGCCACTGCTTCGTGGCCACCTGATTTCCCCTTCAGCTGCCTAGATTCAGTCTCAGGTAGAGAAGGCTTAACATGCTAGTCTCTATGTTCCCCCAACTGCAACTCGTCTCACCATTCTGTATTTTCTAGGAGTTATTGCACACAGCCTCACAAGGAATCTGCTAACAGCAAGGATGCCAAACCAAATTAGGAAACACATTTCCACAAGTAGTCTTCCATCAACACACAACAGATATGGAAATTTCCAACCACTCAGCATGTTGCTACATTGCCAGTTGCCCATAAATTCCAATAATATACAACTCTGGGATCACATTAGCATCCTAGAGAGTGAATAACAAGCAAGCTATAAATCTCAAGCCCTATAATCAATGTCAGGACTACCTATTCCCCATCTCTGAATCAAAAAATATATATTTTTTTAGAATTGCATTAGCTATTTCTATGTTATTTTGTGCCAAAATAAGCAATTCTAAACTGAGTGACATTTTTATCAGCTTCAGCTGCAACTCTATTGCCACTTTCCTGAATCAAGATATCCAGGTAGAAAAAGAATTCTAATTTCAAAAGGTTTTCTTGATTTCAGGATTAATTTTTACAGCAGCAACATCATGACTACATATAGAAGTCCAAGTACTTTGTGTTTCCTTCCTTCAAAGGAAGTATTATTCTACCAAGGAAGTATTATTTCTACCTCTTGCTGTGCACCCCCTATACCACCTATTATATTCTGAACAGTCCTGATTCACCCCTCCAAAAACTCCACAATTTTTCCAAATTACTGTGGGGAAAACAAAAGAAAACTAAAGGGAGCAAAAAAAAAGCAAGCTACCACCTTTGCTTTCAGCTCAGATACCAGAGAGGCACCCAAGGTCATTATCAATACAAACAAGAATCTAGCTGGATGTGACAGTGGTAATATTTGCAAGGAAACAAGATCTTGTTTTAATCAAATCTCCTGCTGCTTTATATTCTTAATCTGAAGGCAAATGCCACTAGGTTGATATGCCTTCAGGTAAAGAATAGCAGCCTTCATTTTATTATCCTAACAGGATTGTGAAAAGTCAATTAAAAAAAAAATCCATGTCTCTAAGAAATGACTTAGGAACAAGATCCAAGAATTACATAAACCTGCTATGTAGCATTATGCTATGATGTCAGGTATAACTAGAAAGCCAGAAGGAATGGAAAACATAAGCCTGAAGAACTAGATGCAAGTGAAGCAGAACTAAACCACCTCCCCTTAAGCCTCTCTTCTGTTTCTCTCTCTCAGTTTTGAAAAGCAGTAGCAGAAATCCATTCCTTTAAGGACATACCGTAAGTATTAAAAGATTAAAATTCTGAGATTCTAACCTAAGATTTTAGCCTTAGGCATGTGTTTATATATATGGCAATGGGAATCTGTAGCTGCTATTCTTGTCATTATTTAAATTTAGAGAAATCAGTCAACATGAGTTGCATGTGTTGTAATGAGTTGTGGTAGATCTACCTATAGGATTTGTTTTGTTTTCTCTTTTGTCCTCTTTGTATCCCTTATCCTGTTACTGTCTGTAGATATTCCCTTTCAAGAAGCCTAAAAGCATGAGCCCTGGAACAGGCTGCCCAGAGAGGTTGTGGAGTCTCCTTCTCTGGAGATCTTCGAAACCTGCCTGGATGCCACCCTGTGCCACGTGCTCTGGGTGTCCCTGATGGAGTAGGGGGTTGGACTGGATGATCTCTAAAGGTCCCTTCCAACCTCAACCATTCTGTGATTCTGTGATTTACTGCAATCCTGCTAATACCACAATACTGCTAATCCTGACTTGCCATATTTGACCTTAAGTTAGGGTTGCTCTGGTAAACAAATACAGAAAAAGTTACCCACACGCATCAGGCTTTGTGTTGCAATACACTTTTTTAAAAAAGCAAAGCACAGACCTTGATTTCTGCAAAGCCATGTTTGAACAGTAACAAAGCGATGAGCAACAGTTTCAGGCAGTTTTTTTTCCTCCCGTGAAAAGAAATCCTTTTCACTTAAATTTGAGACATTTAGAGGTTTATTTCCAAACCCAGCTTACATATATTCATAAACCAAACCAATTGAGCCGACTATTGATTATACTTCTCTCTCTAATGTTAAAACTAGGACTGACAGTGTTTTTAAAGATGAAGTTTTCAATTAAATGTTGCTCAAGTTCTTCAGCATCCGAGACACTGCAAAATGTCCTTATTAGGCAGTTTACGAACATTTCAACACTAGTGCAGTAATGTGCTAGAAGTTGATTGTTATTACTCTAACTATTACTCTAACATAAGAAAGTGCATATGGCTCCTGTCAGACTACTGTGGTTATTTCATTCTTAAAGTTGTTGTGGAAGCAAACAGAAGTTTACGTAGACCTCTCAAAACTTTAATTAGTTTCTCTATGCATAGCTATTTATGCTAAAAGCTTTCATTTAAACAAATACCTTAGTGCAGTTAGCACAACACAACAGCAATTGCGAATCATTCACCATTTGTTTTTCCTTTCATTATACTGTTTCTTAGTGATCCTAGGCACAAATGGAGCAGTGCTCCATAGAGACGTGCTAAGACAATATACAAATGTTAGTGCTTGGTCCTGAAGGACTTCCAGTCAAACCAAGAATAAATTTAAAAATTAAAACTTCCTGCAATAGCAACCCTGCAGGCCTGATGAAAAAGCCACATTTAATGTTACTGCAAAAGTTCACTCAGGCCCCAACACATGCACAAGAAAATTAAATGCTGCAAGTGATACTGGCCTTAACTTCCTTTCTCTACTCTTTCTGAATCTAAGTAGGGTCCCCATCCTTACTGAGAGCACAGGCCATATATGATGAGATGTGCAGCCTGGGGCTAGCTAAAAATAAAAATAAAATAAAAAACACACACACGTAATTATTTTCCTTGTCATCATTGTTTAAAACTGCTTTCAAAATTGAAACATCAAATAACTAAATAAATAACCAGTAACACTGTATTTCTGAGTAAGGTCCAGGAGACAGGGTAGCAGCAGGAAAGCTCTCAGCAGCAGAGCCTCTCTGCCTGCCGCAGCCCCTGCAACGCTGCGGGGCACGTGCGGGAGCGGAGCAGGCCCGGGAGCTCCAGGGAATTCAGGCATTTCCAGCAAGGCTCTGAGCACGCTTTTTTTTTTTTTTTTTTTTTTTTAATAAAAAGCAAATTTCAGGAAAACACATCTGTGCCTAGATAGTAGCAATATTAATAAACTAAGAAGAGCAAATGTGTTTCACATTTCTGTTAGTAATGTATTATCTTGTTGTAAATATTAACTGTGCTGTACTTTAGACTCCTAAATGAAAATTAATGGAAAGCTTATGGGAACATAAAGAGACTATGCTCTTAATGATCTTCTTAATGCTACCTTACAGCATACTAATGGGAGATATGGCAAGAGGCATGGCAAGATATCATTTCTAGTGCCATTAGAGCCCTCAGACACACAGATGAAAGTATAAAATGGCATAAGTATGCATAAGGAATATTTTAGTGATTTTTTTAATAATTCCTTAATTATAGAAGTTTTTCTATTCCAATTGTTTCCAGCATATAATTTAAAGTTAACATTTAAGAGGAAGAGATGTAATGAAACAGTTTTAGCAGGATCTTTTACGAGAATACCTCAGCTTTGCCAATTAGCAGGAGCATTTCAGTAGTGCACACTGCCCCTCCACAAGCTTCGGAGGGCTTCACGTATTTAGGAGATAAATAATAGTGCTTCTTTGCTCAGCTCTGCTTTGCAGTGGAGAAAAGCTCCACTTTCAAGTATGCACCACTTAAAAGCATGGAGAGTAACAGGAAGGAAGATACATTAGTAGGGAAGAAGCAGCAAAGAACATTTATACTGGGAGACAAAAAATTATATATAGTTATGGAGGGATTGTTTTGTCCGCTTTATAGGTTTCTAAACAATACCAGTATAGATATCCCTAACTAGATTAAGAAATAAAATCATGGATTTTTTGAGCCTCTGAACACTTCATGATAGTTGGAACTAGGCAGAAAAAAAATGCTCCCTTGCTTGATGGGTGTATATGTAGCTTGTCCTTTTCAGTCCCTAATTCCAGACTTGGTTAGGCCAACACAGCAAATAAATTCTACAGTCAATGATTGCCAGGGTAAAGGAAATGTATTTCCAGTGGTAATCTCAATTCTGCTGCCTCCACCCTTCCTAGAAAACACTTTTAAAAGCCTCTGTCTCAGCTCTTCAAAAGAAGAACTGAAATCATGAGCTCTCATTCAATACACCTGGACCCAGACAGCCATTCACACGAAGGGAAAAAGCAGAGCCTCAGAAACAGCTCTACTAAAGCTACATACAACATTCTGCCATGGGTGGGGCAATGCCTTCCTCTTCCTTTCTTTAGGGAGAGAAGAGGTTTCTTCTGGTGACCTCCTGTACAGGTTATCAGCCTCTTTCCTTTCCAAGGAACCAAACAAATGCAGTTTCTCCCTGCATGGAAGCTAATTTCTATGTGCAGGCAACACCTGTGCACACCAGGCCACCACACAAACCCAGGCAGGCTGCACCAGTTGGAGCCACAGGCAGGATCTGTGCGAGTGCCCCTCGCCAGTCCAGCCTCCCACCCCTCTCCAAGCTCACAGAAGCAGAACCAGGCACAGAGACGACTTGCTAACGCACAGGGCCTGCCCTCTGGCAAACCCACGCTCCCCTTCAGAGCAATGAGACGTGGGGATACCCTTCTTGTCCCCACACAACACACTGCAGCAATCACCACTTACCAGGAGTATGACTTCTAGTCTGCCAAAATCCTCCAGCTCGATTTCTGTTGTTTGGGGTTTTTTTTCAGAAAATTCTTAGATTTCATTGTTTTCCTACAGCCAAGCACCAAACATCTCCCCACAGAGCGTGTTTCCCTCCCAATTCTTTCCTGCTCCTCTCAGCTCCCCTGCAAATGTGCCCCACCACACACTTGCTTCCCACTCCCAGGTGTAGCCAAGGGCTAATTTGGTGCTCCAGCTCTGTGAGGTCTCTTTGGTGCTAATGTGGGGTTATACCTCCCATCCCCATGGGGAAAAGAGGGCAGGCTCAACTCCCTATTGACTACAAAAGACATGCAGGAACAGCTGGTTGTTTTTCTCTTGGAGCAAAGCAGGAAAGAGGAATAGATCATTTTCCTATTTTATGATGATTCATGGAAGTTTAAGAAAAATGTTTTGCCTTGCTCTGACATGGCCCCATACATATTAAAAATCTACAGGAATAAAGTGAGATAAAGCTGCCCGTTCCAGAAGAGTAAACGGCTCTGAGCTCGGGTCATTCAGCTGAGATTGAAGAAGCTCTGTTTAAATTAAACTGATTTTGATATCCATCCCTTGTATTTCGGATGAGTGCCCAAATTCCTACATACGCTAGCACTTAACACATTTGGTTATGACAAGGAATTCCATTTATATGGGAGAAGACTTTGGTGAACTAATATGTTCCTGCAGAAACCACTGCACCCAGAACCCAGCACTTTTCTACAGACAAGCAAATGCCACCAACTCCCTCTCCAGTAACAGAATGTGCCACAGAGACTGGCACCTTTGGAGCAGCACAACAGAGCACACCGCGCTCTCCCACGTGCTGCAGCTGCTCCGCACTCCCCTGCAACCGCATGGCCCGAGCAGTAATCTCTGCTTGTGAAGAGAGAAACCTGGAGCTGGAGCTGCACAAGGGAGGACACGTGGGTTTCACTCTGTCTTCTGCTATCTGTCCTATAGGACTACTGAGCAGAATACAAGAATGCTTTATAGGCCAACAATTGGAGGACTGCCTTTCAAATTCCTGCAAGCAGTGAATGAAATGGACATTGTGTACACACCGCCTGCGTGATTACATTAATCATTAAGCCCTCAGATAAACAAGGGGAGGGTACAGGCCACTCTTGCCTTTTTACTGGCCTACAAAAAATATTTTAAGAGTTTAGTTTTAACCACAGACTGACATGGCTGTTCCGCATGGAGCCTGTGCTGCTAAGTGAGCTCTAAGAAAGATTGCTGCATTAATTGCCACATATGAAGGAAATTCCTCCCCTGGGAACCTCAGTGGATTGCAGATAAATGAGTGCTGAGTTTCCCAGCACCGTCAAGGCTGGGGGTACCCCAATCCATCTGCAATGACATAACTTTATTATCAGAGAAATAGGTACCTCTAGACTATGGATTCTTTCATGTGGAATTGCATCTGAGTGTAAATTTTAACCTTACATACCACTTAAGTCCATTTGTGGGTCTAACCTTTAGTTCTTTCTTAAACAAAATTAACGACATCGTTTTTTTTCCTCCTTGCTGCTTTTCTCTCTCCCATCTAACCTGGGAATCAAAAAACCAAACCAGCTTGCAGTAGCTCCACAAACCACAGTTTGGAAACAAAGACACTCAAAGCAAATCAACTTGCTCAATATCCACAACCTCTGAATGAGCCCTAGACTCCCTGGGTAAGGGGGCATTTGTCCTTCCAGCATTCTTGACAATGGGGCACCACAGCACTGCAATGCCCAAAGGCAAAACTGCCCCGGGAGAACCTGCTTACCCACACACATAGAGTTTGTACACATGCACATTCCCCGTGGGCCCAGCGCAAACCACATTCTGTGCTACAAGACAGAGGAGCTCTGGAGCTTTACTGCTCACAAAAGACAAGTCTCACCCATGTCACAACATCAGCTAACAAATTTATCACGAGGCATGCCCACCCCTTCTATTGCATGACAGTGCAGGATAAAATGAAGAAATATATCAAGATACATCTTAAAAACAACACAATACATGGTTGTAGGAGAACTCCTTGCTAGATACCAAAAATACGGACTAAATGCTAGGTTGAAATCCGTGCAGCAGGCTCCATGACTAACACTTGGCTCTCAATGAAGAGATTACTGTAGGATTAAGTCCTACCTTGGGAAGTACAGAAGAAACAAATCTCTAATTATCTCTAGTCTTGTACCCTGGCCATGATTTCTGTTTCTCTGGGGAAAAATAAGCTTTGTATTGTCTTAAGTTTAATGTGTGTATTCTTTCGGTTAGCTTTAAAATATATGCACTTAAAGTATTAATAAGGCACTTTGTAACTTTTATTTTCTAGTCATTACATATACTTTTTAATAACAAAAATATTTTTGTAATTGTTCTTGTCCCATATATACTTGTTCATGCTAAAAAGCCTTCCTTTAAATATTTTACACTAATACTAGATCTTCTCTTTTATGTATGACCTAAATCACCACAGAAGAAGGAATTTTGGATTCATAATTGGACAGTTTACCTTTCGTTACTATTTAGCTAAACTATTGACAAATATTTGCAAAGCAACCTTTCTTTGTTAATGACTAAACACTATCTAGAACAGAAATAATCATTCTCACTTATGGAGGAATGCCATCCAAGGGGCAAAAAATACTATCTCATTCTTTCTCCTAGGGGCAAAGTTGAAGTTGGAATTAAAAAATAACTGAGAAAAAAAACGCATACAGATGTAAATCCTGATTCAGAAAAAGAAAATCATGTCTCCACCAAAGGGAGTGATGAGGGAAGGAAAGTGAAGGGCCTGCTCGCTAGTATTGTGAGAGAAAACACACTGAGTATGTGACATAGGGGGAGAACAAGACAATGCTGGTAGAGAGGAACCGCAGTTTAAATAACTTCAGAAAAACAAGTAAGACAGAATTTGGTGAAGTGGAAAGATGAAGAACACAGAGAAGAAAAAGCACACATGCAGGCAACTAACAGGAGATCACAAGGTAAAAATGTGGGGGGAAAATGTCAGGAGAAATATACACACTGTTTAATCAGAAGGAAAAAACAGGACGAGTCTGATTGTCGCAGATGAAAAAGAAGTAGAAAATTCACTAAGCTACATTGAAAAAAATTAGGAACCAGGAAAGGCAAAAAAAATAAAAAGAAGAAAATATGTTATCTGACATTTCCTCATTTCTACTAATCTAAATTACACACTCTTTGATATAAAGAAAGTCTCTGAATGCTCTACAAGATGCTTTATTTCCTTGGAAAATCAAGTATCTGAATAACAATTTTCCTGAAATGTTTCTATTCTGTTAGGAAAAGTAGAACAAAATGTGTTATTCTGGGTTAAACTGAATTGCTATTGTTTTTTTGAGTTAATTTAAATCTAATCTTTCCCTGCGTGAACTGTTGTGGAGTTTCTGGGCAGTTATCATTCAGCAACCACATTCTCTTGATGGGTTATCTTTCCCAGGAAGGATTACCAAACTGCCACATTAGGCGGTACTTGCAGGATGATGGGTTTCTCATAGCAGACCTAGTCTAAACACACACCTTGTCCAGAGCAGCAAATGGGAATGAGGTGCAGAATTGTATCCTTCACAGAGCACAGTACCAACCCGGGCCAATGCAAATGCAAGCCAGCATTAAGCTAAGCTCAAACAAGGCAACACAGCATTATTATACACAAGTATTATACTACCCTTCCATTCTGCCATAAGCATATTTCGATATATTTCCTTTTCAAGTCGAAAGAATGGTCAAATAGCAGGATCCACTCATCTCTTTCTGCCTGTATATGTGACTGTGGCAACCTGCAGGGGACCAACTTCAACAGCACTTGAGAGGATGCTGATACCAGACTCTTCCTACAGTGAACAGGCCAGCTTAGTCACTCCCTGTCCTATACCTTGTCTCAAGCTTCCCCGTCACACTTCCCCATCAAACTAGTCATAGTTTGCATCCAGTCTGAAGCTTCAGGCTGTTTGTCTAGCCCCCATCCTGCCTCCTCCCCCACACCCAAAGCTAGTACTTCTAATCTCCATATTAGCACTGAGAACACATCTCTTTCCATATTATGCCTTCTGACCTCCCCCACCGACACATCCACCTATCCAACCTTATTACAAAAGGTCTGCTATTATTTGTTATTCCACATACCTCAGTCTGTGCTATGATATTCAGAGCCTACCCAGGCTCTTCATTCTCAAAGAATTGCCACTCAGACCTTTCTTGTGAGCCCAGAAAACAAGCCTCTTGGCTGATGCTAGCTAAGGGGGTGGCCAAGCACCCAAATGCTTGTAAAATATATAGGCCTTGGTGTGTGCTGGCACAAAGAACATGTATTTTTGGGTCATGAAAAAATACTCTGTACCAACAAAGTTTCAAGGATAAAAAAAGAGAAGATAACTTCAATTATGTTCTGTGATGTATATACCGAGGGCGTTACACATATGCAGATATTATAGGTGCAGTAATGGTAAGAAATATTCTCAGTTCTTGATGGCTCTTGCTGACTCCTGGGACTTGTTACAAACATTACTAAAATGTTTGGTTCGATAACAAACATTTAAGCTATACAGAAGAAATATAGTCTTGTACCACAGTTCTGTTGTAACTATTTCTTTCTAGCTTTTTAAAAGACACTAACTTCATGTATTAGAGGAAATAAGTAAGTTTATATGCAAGATTAACAGCTGTTTATTGTAAATTTGTAAGACATTTTAGCCCTTCCTTCTGGAATCAACTCACAGATTAGTCATACAAGAGAAAAACCTTTTCTTTCCTTTTCAAAGTTTCCCTTCAAAGAACATTTGTGCCTGAATTATGAGAGACCTAAAGGATGAACTAGTCAAATGTTCTCCAAAACCTGAATAAATCAGCTTTGTGTTGAGATGAGTTGGCTTCCTCCCCCACACAGGAATTTTAAAGGTGTGAGTTACTCAATGTTCTTGTATTTTCCAACAGAAATAACAGATGTTCTCAAGCTTCTCCAAGCTGTGGCACCAACTGTTGTGCTGAAAAAAGTCATGACCCAGTTCCTACAAACATATTAAAACTGATTTTATTTCACTTTACATTTTATTAGCCAGTTGCTCTGCCTATTTATACCATTAAGCATGATGCTTTCCACAACAGAGACTTATCACACACTAATTGAAACCAATGTCAGCACACAATTGGGTGCCAGTCCTTTACAAACATTGGCAAGCAGGCTCAGTGAACTCATGTTTAAAAAAAGCCTAGTCTTTGCATAAACTCTTGTTCTTGAAGTGTTCAGGACACCAAAATAATGGGCGCAGGAACTAAAACAGCTTGATGAGGATCAGTCTCTTTCCAGTTACAACCCAAAACTAGAAGGGAGACCTGCCTTCTCTCTGTTTTTTAAAAGAGGTGTATTCCTATTTGGATTTAAAAAAAAAAAACACACAAATTACTGATGCAAACAGCAAATAAAGCTCATGAACTGCTGATTTAGAATGAGCCCAGTGCAGGGTATGACTTTACCTAATGCCCAGTGGATAAGCACGCTATGAAAAACACCTAGCTGCGATGTGCATGTACTCCTTAGTTCATTGCCCAGCTCTAACTGCTAGCTTGACAAGGGCCAGCACATGACATGTAAATTCTGGACTAGGCATAGGCCAACTGGTCCTCTAGCATGCCTTACAGAAATGGTAATAGTTGAGCTTGTAACAATACCTTTTCCCCATGGGAGCATTCATGGGATCATCTCTTTACCCAGCTTCAACTATTCATGAAAGTTGCAGGATTTAAAATATCTCTGATATTTAAAAACATTTTTCTACTGAAATTTGGCTCAATTCAGTCCATAACTTTTTATGGGCTGAATGATAAGCAAACACCATGAAACAAGGCAAAATACTAGCGTTGCAATAAATTAATGTGTCCCACACTAAATACCTTAAAATTTTCTGATTGACAGATCACAGAATGTAATTACTATAGTGAAATCGTTAACTAGGACTGTGTTAACTGTGTGGAGCTCTGCAAACAATGATTCCCTTTTAAGATTTTTCAGTGACCTAAGAGAATGATATCTTTCTCTTCAGGATTTATGGGCTCAAATACTGAAGAGTTTGTTATTCAAGTCAAACAAGTCTATTACAGTGCAGCCTTCTGAACTTAAAGTCTCTGTTGATAACACTAGTCATTTGTTAAAGCCATATCCATAATCCTGAGAGACTTTTTAAGCACAATACAAGCATTTCATTATGTAGAAGAGATCAGATTATTATAAGCATGTTTAATTTTGTCTCTCATAACACACTTTTTAATTGAATATAGTCAAAAAAAGAATAAATCTGTCTGCTTACAGTAATTTACCTCAAAAAGTCAAAATATATTTTTGAAGGAAATGTTTTGACTGATGACAATATAAGTTATTTTATACGAAATAATTTCTTCACTGCCTTGTTCCTACATATATCAATAAGTCAGGACCACAGCTCTCCAAGCATTCATGACTTTTCTGAATTATGTCTTCTGAAATTTTTCACATACAGGAGGAAGTGTGCTCCTTACCTGCAATCAGAGAAGTTTTGTGTATGGTTTATTCATACAGCATGTGTACATTGCTCGTATGACTTAAGTCAAAGGCCCTTTTACTGTATACCCACTAGAATAAATATGTAACATCCTGATAATTAATAGGATCTGCAGTTTGGGAAATCAGACCTTCCTGAATACCAAAGAAGCAGAAAACCAGCAGCATTTATTGAGTGTATAATCCGTTTTTTAAAAGCATACAAATTTTGAAGCTCCATGACCATGACCTTAATTAGCCACCCATGCTAGGCAACTTAAAATATATCATATTATAATCACTTTTTGTTCTTGAGTGTCAAAAGAACCCGCAATTCTACCTTCTATTACATACTTGGAAATATCATTAAGAATTGTAGGTTTGCGATAATGACAAAAGAGTTCTATTTCTGTGATATATTCTGGCAATTATAACTCTGTTCCCAGAGGTGTTCTACCTAAGGGCAGTTTCGAGCTGTGGTGTCTGAAGTCATTTTATAGGAATCTCCTCCACCAGGTCATATCTAGAAGTGGTAAAAGGACAGACTGGGCAACTCACAAGACAGGACTACCTTGGAATGAGTTACCCTACAGCTTTTCCATGTCTGCCCTATGCGTGCAGGGAAGGGCCTTCACTAATACTTAATAAATGGAGTGGGCATGAATTGCATTTAACCATTTTAAGCAGTATTTAGAAACACTACCTTGCAACCTAGATTAAATATCAAGTTCTCCTAATGAAACAGAATCTCCTGGAAGACGAAAGCTCTCTCTAAAACTGTGTGCTGTAATGTTAGGCTATTTTAAAGGTGCACATATCACTGGGAACTAGATTGAGTCACACCCTGTACTGGGCTCATTCTAAATCAGCAGTTCATGAGCTTTTTTCTCTGGAGGCATCAGAGATCTGTGTTTTATTCAAGCAGGAATCTAATTATGCCTCTTTTATAAAACAGAGAGAAGGCAGGTCTCCCTTCTAGCTCTGGATTGTAATTGGAAAGGGATTGATCCTCATCAAAGTACTTTGGCTCCAGTGTCTCTTATTTTGGGGTTCTGAACACCTCAAGCACTATAGATCATGGGGATACTGGACGTCTTCATCTTTAAATAAGACAAATTATGAGCAAATTAAGTCATGGGAAACATGGAAAAAGAGGCAGGCATGGATGAGGGGGAGGCTATGATCCAACATACAACTATGTATAAAGCCATTTTTTATTCAATTGATTCTCACACAACCCCTAAATAGGCTGCCATACCAAGTAAATCTAATGCTCTAAATAAATTCTAGTGTATTATGTCAATAGAGTCATCTTTACCAACCACATGTGTATTTCTGCCAGAGACCAGTATCGATGTTGTTTGACGAAGTTGTTTTTTTTTTCCCCTGAATAAAACAGGCACTTTTTGGCTATGAATTAAAATGTAATACTCGAGGCTGCTAAACAGCGAGAACATGTGGATCACCCAGTTCTCTAGTCAATCTAAGAGTCACCAGTCCCAAAAGACACAGTCCTAGTCCCCCTCTTTCTCTCTTAGTCCCCATGGCAAACTTCTTCCAGGACTCAACAGATATAAACAATTTCTGTATGGTAAATTAAACATCCTGTGTTGAAGCTACTTCCTGGAATTTAGAGTTATAAATAAAGAAATATTTTAGTTCACTCTTTTATTAGTAGTAATGCTCTTAAAATTCATTAAAATTCACCTAGCATGGATGAAAGTATGAAAGTGTATATACAGTAATGCTTTAAAAAATTGGCATCATTTGTATAATGGCAGTGAGGGACTACCTCTTGATGTTGTAGAAGAGACAAAGCTTGAAAAGTAAAGAGAAATCAGAAAGAGAAAAGTGAAGGGAACCAATGGGACTGTGCAGAAAGGAGCAAATGCCCTTTGCAGTGGCACTGAAACACACTGAAAGTGATGTTAAGTGCTCTGACGCACACAGCTCGCAGCCTGTTGTTACCGGGGCAAGGCAGGATGGAAGCTGAGAGGTAAGCAAGATGCAACTGAAAAAGATAAAAAGCAGCAACTGGATGGAAAGCAACCTTGAAAAAAGCCTAGAATCCACAGATTAACTACTTGAGCGGGTGGTTTGCAAGAGACAAGAGCCAGCACCAGTGCATCCTGCCACTAAGTATCCTGTAATTCAGTGCAGAATCTGGGATTGCAGTCTGGAAAGAAGCCGTAATAAAGACCATCACTGAGAGTGCCGACCCTAAATCCCCTAAGCACATGCTGAACTTCAGGTAGGTTGGACAGTTCTTGGCAAAGTGCAATAGTTACTTTTTCTTTCAATGTCTCTGCAGTTTCACCCTGGGGATTTAAAACCTGTAAGCAAGCAAAGATGAAGGACAAGGCTTAAGAAAAGGCCTGTCTCCTGCCAGAGCACTTGAGCACTGATTTGAGCATGCAAAGATGATGCTGATCTGAATTAGCAGGCTAATCATGGATCTCCCCAGCACACTGAGTTCCCCTGGCTGATATGGCTCAATAATCAAGTCTCTAGTTTGTCCAAAAAGGAAATTTTCTTATCCAGATGTTGATCTGCCAGGGAAAAGGGTTGTGCCTTGAGGTGTGGTGCACTGACCAATGTGGACAGATGAGATTATATCACATTTTTAGGGAGACTAGATCTAGAGGATTGCTTCTTGAGTTATATGTCTATAAGACATGGCCCATCACCCATAACTGCAGCTGTCCTGGTGTATGCAGGGCTTCTGCCTGTGCATTTTTGCTGTCTGGTAGTTCTGAGGACAATCTATATCCTGTCTGGGGAGGAATGATACCACCATAATATCACCTTATAGTGAGCATATGTGCCACATACACTTCAGGAACGGCCTGAAGGGAATCAAAGACAGAGTTACCCTGGGCTAGTAACTCACAGCACTAGCAAGATAAAATAGTCCTGTAAATCCTCAATGTCCTGCAGCCTGTGCCTTCTTAGCTTTTTTTTTTTCCTCCTTTTTGAAGACTAGAATGAATTTGTGTTGAGTTCTGATCTGCAAGTCTGTGAACTTCTAAATACGCAGGCATCAGGTCTTGCAATCAGACAGTTCCTCGTGACACTCCGTCTGGGTTGTCTGGCAGTCTTTCACATGACGCTGGCTTCTCAGCATAGTAATCTTTCATCTCGTCTTTCGTGGAACATTGATAGTTCTGATATCTTTGTTCATTATCTGCTAAATGCATGTGTTCAGCAATATTTCTTACTCAAATAAAAGTGTATTTCTACATTTGCTTCCAAACAGATTCTCTCTTTGAATTATGGAGCGGTAAAAAGTCTATTCAAGGAAGAATTTACATTGTCTTTTTTTTTCCAGGTTGTTTTAAGCTCTACTACTTTTCTTTAAGAAAGTTTTTGTTTTCTCAATCTTAAATCTGATTATTTTTAAGTCACTGTTTCACATTTAAATATGAAGACTGAAAAAGAGAAAGTACCCTCCTACAAACTCATCAGAAGTTAGAAAACCATGAGCTTGTGCTTGTGGTTATCAGAGGTCAAGGCTCTAGCTCGTAAATAAAAACTAGTAATGTGGTAGCCATAAAAGATTTTTATGTGTTTGCTGGCTCTCCTTTGTGTTTGTGTAAATGATCTCCAGGCAGTCACTGTAAAAGAAAATCTCTGCTGCTGTCCCAGAATAATAATGCATTTGACTTTTGCTACAGCGTTACCTTTTAAGTTCCTGTCTACAGTAATTAATTATAAACCTTCGCTCCCAGGTCTTATTCTCCATTACTGTTTTCTAAACAGCAATGCCTGATTTTGTATGTACAATGATTATTATTTCTTCCCAGGTGTATTACCTTACATTTATCTATATTAAATCTCATTTCATTTTCTTCTGTCCATCTCACAAAATTTGCCCTTAGCTCTATTCCCCAACGAGGAGAGATTCTTGCTCAGAGATGCTTATTCACAGGATGCACTGCTGGAAGGGTGCAGTAGGTAAAATAATTGTGTAGCTCTTCTAGACTTTTCATTTCCTCTTTTTTGCATTCTGATTCTGCTGCTTCTGATGCAGTCATTGACTTCAGTCAAGAACGAGCATTTGAAGAGCCAGCCCATTGTCCGGCTCCTGGCACTAGTCCTGTTATTGAAATTTCCTAATCCTTTGTTTGGATTAAATTTCTTGTTCTCCTCTGAAACAGGCATGGGGGATGAGAGAAGAGATTAAACTACATTACACATCCCAAGCCTGAAAAAAAAAAAAATAAAATTGAAGTGATTTGTAAATACTATCTCCTGTTTCTCCTACATATGAAGGAAGTTGTTTAATTTCATGGGAAGTTGTTTAATTTCATGCTAGGACTTTCTTTTTGGCCTGCTTGGATTCAGTTCTGTCTATGCTAGACTCACACTCAATTTCTAGTTGAAATATTTTTAGTTCTGGGCTAGCATTTGCAATAGAAACCCCTGTACTGTAGCTCATCATGGACTTGCACCCTGAGCTCTCTCAAGTCTTCTCTAATGAGCACAGCAGTGGAGTGAAGGTGAGCTAGCTGGGAGCATCCCTGCAGGTGTCAGGCAGTCTTTGACATAGCTGGTCCATGAAGTAGATTTGCTTGATCCCAGGCAGCAGCTTAATCAAACTCGGGCCATCCCCTCATAGAGATGAGAAAGGGAACTTTTTCCCAGTGTCACTTGAAATGTTCTTGAAATGCTCTATGGATGCCAACAACTGCCTTTGCAGCCTACTCAGGGGTTTGGGAGTTCCTGCTCCCTCCCTGGTACTGGCACTAACGATCATGCAGTCCCGCAGGGACTCAGCTCAGCGGTGATGCTAATTAATTACTGCAGACAGGAGCTCAAAATGGAACACTGTCGCAAAAAAACCAAATGCCTGTGCTGTTTTGTCTGCAGCTGGTCTCTAATGACTACATTTGGGGAAAATCTTCAGCATAACTAAGAGCAAAATCTCTCTTTCTCCCTTTATCTACTGTTAAAGAAATAGTCAATGGCTGAGGGGTAGCAAATGCCACAAAATACAAGCTGGCTGAAGTAAAATACAGGCTAAAGAAAAAGTAGTTTTCAAAAGCTTTAAGAGTAAGATGCTTTTAGGAAGGATATTGCTAGAAACATAAGACTGGAAGAGACCATCTGGGTCACTGAGTCAGTCTTTGCAAACACAAGCTGCCATTCAATAATCATTGAGTCCAGAATGATCCACAGAATATTGACTCCACATGCCTTCATACATGACAGGCCTCTTTCAACATCTTACAATAATCTCCAGACCTACTGCAAGCTCCAAAAGTCACATCGATAATGTGCTTCAGGAAAAGAACAAGTAAAGTCATGGGCACTGTCTGTGTCTGAGGATGCGAGTTCACAATCCAGCCTTTATCCCCTCCTCATTTCTCCACATGTTCCAGCACACTACAGCAGATCAGCTTGCAGACTTGGCTCTTAACTCACTGTATAAAATAGTGATTCATTTTCAGCCACACCAACTCGCTGGAATCAGTCAAGAAAGAGCTGCTTTCTTTTTTGGCAAGGTTAGTTCTTGGCTGCTAAGTTCCCTGGATGAACGCACTGCTCAGCTGCATGAACATGAGGGACTATGGCAGCAGCTCTGCACAAACTGCCACGGAGCAGCTTTCCAGAGATGAGATTTCACATCGCAGCAAAGGCAAGCAAATGGCGAGCTGCTACTGAGAGGAGCAGTGCTACACTCTCCTGCCCTGCTCCCACTGTTGCTCACTAAACCATTCGGCAGCCACTTGCTTTTTATGATACGGTTTGTTTTCTTCTAGTTCAGCTCACCATGGCCACCAGAGAAGTGGAAACGCACGGCCCAGGAAGAGGTGGGAGGCACAGAACCATCTCATCTGGCATTGGCAAACTCCTGGAGTTGTCCAGTTGTACTGCAGAGCTGGGATGCATAGGCGGTTCCCCATGCCCTATGGCTGCTCATATCTGCTCCTGTACCATTCATGTGTCAACACAGAGCCTTGTAGCCTTGTGAGGGATCAGATCCAGGGGCTGATTAGGCTGAAAAACTCTGGAGACAAAAAAAAAAGCATTTTCTTTTCAGTCAAGGGAGTTCCCTGATCCAGTGTACCCTGGTGCTGAAAAGTACTCACCTACATGATGGGAAGGATCACGTCAGAATGAGAAAAAAATAGATAGGTATAGCAGATAAAGTGTTGGAGAAGGTATTGACAGAGATTTACATCCAAATATAGCCTTGGGTCCCTGAATTAAAGGAAGATTCTTCAGTAATTTTTTCAGATGATCCTGGGAGTTCTATTCCTGAGTGAGTGTTGGTGCAGTGCTGTTCCAAGCAAAGAGCTAAATCTCTCCCAAACAACACTCCTATGATTTTATAATTCCCTGCTACAGAAAGAAAAAGCAACTCCTCAGCACTCACGAGATTTTTTTTTGCATATGTGCTAAATGAAGAATATCAATAAGCATATTTTAAACCTACACAAGCTAAGAAATGTTTCCCTCACCATTTTGCGTGTGTGTGTGCATCCAGATTTAATCTAGACAGAAATGACAAAGAATCTTTGGCTTCCATTAAATTTCAGCTCTCCTTAGAAAAAACTCCTTTCAATTGGCTGCTGTTTCCACTCTCCTGTTGCCCAGGAAAGAGCAGCCACTCAGCTGCCTCAAAAGACAACAACCACTAGGCTTTCTCAGTGCTTCTTTGCCCTTTTTCTTCCTTATTCCTTCTACTCTGAGCACAGCAAAAGCATAGTTTCTTCTCCTCTTCCTGCTGTAGGACTTATTCTATGGGAAGGAGAAAATTCACGCTTTACAATTCAGCTTTTTACTTTTTATTTAGAAAATTTGGAATGACAATTTAAATATATTATTAGGAGGTACAGATGACCTAAGTAGCAAAGATCTAGCATGGTTCTTTTAATTTAGAGCATATAATATGAGAGGTAATGTAAACATGCATTCAGACTACAAGTGTCACACCTCTCCAGTTCTAGGGACTATATCAATACATGATACGTGAGTCCCTGTCCATACATGCAATGTTTCCAGCACACATCAGTTCTAATATATAATAATCAGCAACCTATCTGCTATGTGAAAAAGGCAAATAACCTTCGGGAAATGACCTTGCTCTACTGCATAGCATCAGAAAACCCAGTGCCTGTGATTCAAGAAGCCTATGCAGAATCTATAGAAAATTCAGAAAACAGTAAAAGGATTCAAAAGGCTGAAAAACCATGTTTAAGATAAAAGGTTTAGGATATCTTTTAAATTTAACAAAAAGAAGAGTGGTGACTGGATCGGTCTGCACAGATACATACACTTGACAGTAGGAGGGAGGGAGGATGGTATTGCAGACAAAAATGTAACAAGATCTAATGACTGGAAACTGGAGTTAGACAAATTCAAGCTTGAAATAAGATGTAATTTCTTAGCAGTGGGGGTAATTAAACACTGGAATAACTTGCCAGGGGAGCTGGTAGATTCACCATTGCTTGGAGTCTTTAAGGCGAAATTAGATATTTTTCTATGCACCAAATTCCTGAAGGAGATCTGACAACAAGATCACTAAGGGTGCTTACAGCCTTACAGCCTTGGAAACTGTTTCATATGAATCCATGACACCGTTTGCGCTGCGGAACTGGGGCTGGGCTGATAGTATCTAATTTAATGGCCTTCTGGAAGAAATAATGCCCTTGTATTCCAGGCACAAATTTGATCTAAATATTTATAATCTGCCAGCAGATGGATTTTTTAAATAAAAAATAAAATTAAAAAATACAAAAATCATACGTATATTGCCTATAAATATTTACAAAAGTTTCCTGGTTAATGTTGGCTTTTGTGTGTCTCTTTAAAAGCATTTTACTAAGTGCCGTGACTTTAAAAGTCAGAGATATCTAGCTGTGCATGCATAAATTTTCCTGGCAGACACAGTGGAAAAAATCTTAATTGAAGATAGCATCAAAAAGAATTTAAAAACGCAAAAAACATCCAGATTCGTTTTCTTGGCTACTTACTCTGTGCATGCTTTTCTTTCAACAATATTTTTTATAATCTATGTTCTTGCTATTGTATTTTCACTATCACTGTCATGCCTTGAACAACAACAAAAAAAAGGGTTGATGACATTATAAAGTTTACAGCGATTGTTCAAATCTTCAGGGAACCAGATCCCTCCCTGTGACATTAAACAATTTACAAAACACCAGGAACAACCATTCTAATCACAAAAAGCTATTAATTTTCATCATTTTCATAATTTCACAGGTGTCGAATCTTAATCCTTTATGCCCAAGTATATTATGTTGTATAGTGCCTTGCTGACTTGCCATGGGCTGATTATTGATGGTTCACTACATTCTAATAAAATCTCTATCTCATCTGCCTATCAAGTAGAAAGGAAATAAAGAAGTTGCCAAAATTACTATTTGAGCTCTTTTTAAAAAATTAAAGAGGAGAAGGATGTACTATTACCCTTCTCTCCTGTAGGTCATTCTGAATGCTCTCTCTTGGACAAAAAAAAATTATTTTACTTCTTCAGCTTACTTTTCCTTACTAATAAACAAACCAGGCTCCATACAATCATCAATTTGAATCTTCAAATTATTTTCCAAGGAAGGTTTTATGGCTATCTTAAAATCAGTTATTTGAGAAGAGAGCAATTGTGTGGTCAGTATTTCAGGAATATACTTAGGATATACCTTTTTTTTACCAAGAGTGAGTCTCCTACTGCTGCTGCTTCCACCTGAACAGGTCACTTAACGGGAACACTTGTCCCTGTGTTAGCGCTGTGCTGGTTGCATGGTACGGAGGTGCCCTCTGTCATGCTTCTTCTAACACGGAACATGGGTAGTTCTTTTTTATTGCTTCCAAGGCAATGTGAACGTTTAGTCATTGCTGGGTTTCCATGCATTTTCTGTTATTATGAACAAAAAAAGAATGCTTACCATACCAAAACATTCAGATAAAATATATTTAGGATATGCTTCTACATATGTCTAAAAAGACCCCAAACGATGAAAACAACTAGATGAAAGGGAATCCCAGAGTCTCTATACTTGCACTGACTATACGAGCACTGACTTTCCTCTATCTCTCTGGTGCAGTAATTTACATTTCTCCAAGTCACTACTCTAAATAATACTATGTCCATTTGCACAAGCAAATGGCCCAAGGTGCAATGACAACAAGCCTCTGATATTTATATAAAGCCTCAGGAGGACACACCTTCTGCAGGGCATAGCTTTAGGAGTTTTTGTTAAAATAAATAAATAAGATTCTGTAGCAGTTTGATCTCTTAAATTGTCAAACAAATTGGCAGTGTGTGCCCATCTCAAGCAAATACACAGACACATTAAGTGCAGTAAAGAAAATTAGTATTTCTTCCGGCAAGTAATCTGGCCATTATCAGATGGCAGTTTACCATATGTGTCATGGTAGAAGAAATCTTGAAAGATCTGAAGCGTGATCACTTCAGGGAGGGTATTCCATATGTTGAAGGTGACCAAAAGGACATCATTAGTATGGCTACGAGAAGAGCAGATGGAGTAGATATGGAGACAGAGAGAGAAGAGACCAGCAGATGACAGGGAAAGGTGAAGTGTTGCAACTGAGAAGGTAGCAGTGTTGACAGAGCACCAGGCAGCTCCTGAGCGGTTGGGCTCCACGGGCACCCAGCTGAAAAGATGGGCAGCCAACCTTATAGGAAGAAGCAAATACTTCTGTGCCAGGTTAGTGCCCACAACTGGCTCGCCAGGGGTCAGATAAGCACTAGTGCTGGCATAAAGGAAGTGACAGGAAGCTGTGACCAGGGGTGAGGACAGAGGCATAGCACTACCCTTCAGCGGCAGCCAGCTATTACTTTGGCTTAGCTCTATCATCAAGATCAGGTCATGACTCAACAACTAGCAACACTGCTATAAAAACCAGCACAAGCTACTGCTGCCCTGCAATCTCTTATCTCTCCCTACTTGTCTCTGCCCCCAAGCCAGCCCCTCAGCTGCACCAGTAGCAGTGCTGCTTGATGGATCAGGCTGGTGAAATAAGTCAGCTGAAAAAGGTGCCTCTCTTCCTCTACCCTCTCCCATGGCCTTTTACAGCCAGATCAAGTTCCTAATTTGGTTTACCATGCAGCTGAATAAAACCATCATGCCAGCAAACTAGTACAGATAGCACAGGGACAGGAGTCAGTGCCTGGGAGAACAGACTGTGAAAAAAATTGTCAAACAGCATCCTCAGAGGACTAGAGGGCTAGTGGAGACAGGGAAATCTATGGAGATGCTATAGAAGTACAGAAAGGAAGGGCAAAAATAGGCCAGGCAGATAAGTACAACAATAGTGTTTCAAGAGACCTTTTTGACAGGTCATTTCAGGCATTGGAGAAAAAAAAGAAAAAGAAAAAAAAATCATCATAAGCATGATGACAGATAACAAAAGCCTAGAAAAGGATTTCTATGATATAGACAGAGTTAAGAAGAGATTTTGGGAAAAAAAAATCATATAGATCAAGATATACAGGTTGAGAAAGACAGCAAAGATGACTCCCAGGTTCTACATCTGTGTGACAGAGAGTACTGTGTGCCTTGCAGGCAGGATCACACAGTCCCTGCCCAGGAAAAAAACAGGGGTCCTTGTGTAGGAACTGCAGATGGAGTTTCCAGTCAGGAGATTCTCTGAAACACTACCCTCTATTTCCTCAACAGGTGGAAGCTTTAATTCTCAGTGAATGCCTAGGATTTTTTTTTATGAGCTTAAAAGCTAACTAAAAAATGTGTTTGCTCATGATGATAGAAGTGACCATATTCACAGAAGACTTAAACTTGTTCAGGCAATGTTTAACAAACCTTTACACAAGAACCCAGAATGGGCCAAAGCTGCACTCCTTAATTTTCACCTTTCTCGGGGAAAAGGTTCATTAGATTGAGAAGACTTAACTGCCTCCACTGTAATTTTGCTACTGTTGAAATCCAGAATTAAAACTAAGGATATTTAAGAGCTGGTTTTGATGACAAATTATTATATCGTAATCAAAAATGAGTCTGCATTTGTCTATTTCAGTAATGGAATGAAAAAGTAAGACACTCACTTTTTGGAGTTATACTGAACTTGTGGAAATGCTTTCATGCAATCTTGTCTCCTTCAGTGCCATCCAGTGGAATTAAGGCAAAATACCACTCCTCGACAGAAGGAGGATATACAAAAATAGAGCATATAAGGCAGTTCTATAGCTTCAGGAGGTGCTCTTCACACCACCTAAATCGCAGGTTGTCAAGGTTATTGGTATAACAATAATGTAAAACAGAACAGAAATTGATTTTTAACAGCAATAATTCAAATTAGATCTGACGTTGCCTGGAGTCTCAGAAAATCTCCTTTTATCATTTCGAAAATAGTTATTTGTGTCTGCAAAATATGTGGCACATACAAAATTCATCCTAGTACAGCACAGTATAAAGATTTAATAGCATCCATTTGAGTAATGCAGCTACCCCAACCCAAGTCAATAAAATATTAGCTAGAAATTTTCTTTTCGTAGGCATGACTAGTTTGAAGGATCAGGGTTATCTCCATTTACAGGTTCTTACAATCCCAATAATATACATATGTGTAAAACATATTTTCAAACTTATCTATATCATATTAGGTATGTATGTATCTGAACATGCATATGTGTATGCATGCTTATGCTCAAGTAGAAGTTCAGTTTTATGCCTTCCTTACATTTTTTTTTCAGAGAAGACCTTCTTGCCCTCTTCACACTTTGCTGATTCTTCCTGATTTACAATGATCTCATGCCAATATTTGCATTAAGAGTCTTAAAGTCACATTCTTGCTTTCTCCAGCTCTAGGACAGAGTAGTTTGCCAAAAGCCAGCAATCTAAAAACTCTTTAAAGGTGGCTTGCAGGATAGATTTTTGCAAACAAATAGATTCCTACTTCTTTTGCTCCTTTATAGTACATAGAAAAGCCAAGAAAACATAAAATTGGAGAGGATGGAATATTTTCTTGGTCTTACTTACACTAGCACATGCAAAAACTATTGAAATGATAATATCTCTGTGCTTGTGGAGTTTTAACCTTCCTCTCTCAACATCTCTGTTCAAATCCCAGTGGTTCTTCTGTCAACGCTCCTCTTACCATCACAGCTTGTCACTTTTTTCAAAGTCAAGACTTGCTTCTGTTTAATTTTTCTTCTGTATCAATGTGCTCTCATTCTTCAGTTCCTTGCCCAGGCTCTCAGCTCTATTCTCCCTTATTTCTCCCAGTGCTGGTCTTCTGGCACAGCCTCCCCCTCCATTCTCCTTCCTCAACTAATATGTATTTGTCCCGTTGCCTTACGAGTCTGAACCCATCCTCTTTCAGCTTTCCCAAGAAGTAATTTCCTTGCTCACTTAATTCCAACATCCTACCCCTATTCTTTCAGGCTATGCTTATTCCCTGCCTAGATATTCAATACTTTCCTCCCCTCAGTCAGATCCTTGTCCCTCTACCATTCCTATCACACACACTTGCACACCAGAAAAGAGCAAGGAAAGCAGGTCTTTGCGATCACAGGGCACGGTGCCTACAGCCTCAGGGACACCCGAGTCCAGGGCAGCAGAGGAGTGACTCCTGTGCCCTGCAGCCCCCAGTGTTCAACTGCAACAGTAGCAAGGATGGTGGGGGGACACACTAGTCACAAATGTGTAAAATGCATTTTTTTTTCAAAGGTTTGCAACTTTTCTGCAACACAAATTGCAGGAAAAAAAAAGTTACTTGAGATCATGAAGGCACTTCAGCACTTAAAAGACAATGATCTCCACAACATGTTATTCTAAACACCAGGGGTTTTCCTGACTTTTTTCTTAGGTCATGGTTGCTAGCATGACAGTTACCCTAAACTTCAACCCTTAGAAAATTTCAAGCCAAGCAATGGAAGTTTAGCAAAGTTGTAAGTAAGCTTTAGCTTTACAAATTTGTATACTGAGAAGTAACAGAAAACCCTATTGTAAGCACTGATATATGTTTCAACTATAACTCATTATTAAATGCAAAATAGTATCTAAGCTAGTATTAAGAGCACATGTATGTAAAAGAGGGGGAAAAAAAAAGTGAAGATCTTCATTTCTACCTTTAGCAGTGTCCTCTGCAATTAGGCGGTACATTTTCCTCTGTTGCAAAGTCAGAGTGTGTGATTTATGCTTCAGAGATGGATTACCTCAAACAGTGGTACCCAATATACTTCCACAGTCTCAGTTAACTAAATCAGAGGGCAAATGAGCATCTCCAAACACCCAGCTTACTTAACACTAGCAACCAACCACCCTGGCACCTGAGGACCCGGCTCCTGGAAACGCTGCCCCTTGCTGGTTAGGAGACCTTGGATGACCTGCTCTAGTGGTACATGGAAAATATGTTTCCATGTTTTCCAGGAAATAGCAAAATATATTTTCCTCTCTCTGTTTTAATCTGAATTCCTAATGAACATAGGCCAGGGCTCTCAAGTGTTTGCATGTTACTTATTGTAAGGACCAACCTACGGACGATGCTCAGAGGATTTACTGTGCCAACAGAGCAAGATCCCAGTTATTACCCTTCTATGGCAATAACTCTGAGCTTTATCTTTGCATGCTGGGATGTTAAGGCCATACTTTTTATATTAAGCTGAATAAAGAGTGTTACTACATATTAACCTTAGCTGCACCAAACCTAATTGAACTCAATGGGGCTGCTGCCCTCTGTGTTTCAGTGAGACTTGACTTTGAAGACATAACAATTCGGTGGTTTACAAAGGCAGAAATAAACTTTCTTTATTATACAGCAAGTGCAGGTGCATTGCTATGATTGTAGACACTGGTATGATTCACCTTGAGATTTTAGTTATATCTTGCCAAGAGAAGCTATTATCAAGCCCCAAATGATCTACCAGCACTGCTATCAATACGGTATTTAGAAGTTCCTTCCCTAGTGGGAACAAAAACATCGCTTTTCTTCCAATCTTGAAAATTAAATGCACAGTATTAGCGCCATCAATGAGGTGTTTAACTTCAAAATTGCCTTTCCTGGTGAGAATGAAAACACTACTTGCTCCCTTTTTAAAATTAACAGCAGTGTTTTTCTCTCTTCTCTACAAAATACACTTCTTTAATCAACCCAAGACACAGTATGTCTCTAGTGCACAAAGAGCATTGCAGGTATAAATCTGCTTGTGTCTAGGTGTGCACATGAATGACACTCAGCGCTCCAGGGCTGGCATCTAACCTGTTTCCAATATGATTCAGGCACACAATAATAAAGCAGGAAGAGTATGTTTGGAACAAACAGGTAGTGGAGAGAAAAGGGTTCAGTTTTTGTTTAAGTCATATTTATACCAAGAAAAAGGTTATGTTGATGCAGAAGAAGCATTACGTTCTTTTTGCCAAAAATTAACAGCATAAGGCACCACTACCTCAGACAACAGGGTATGACTGGTTATGGCCAAAAATTGCTGTGCTGTGGGGCATGTCAGAAGTGTGAAGGAAACTTAACAGTTTGATTGTAAACTTTCTGCCTTTTTCTTTCTTACTCTACATACTAATGCAAAATGATAGCGAGTTTACCCATTCTCATCCCTTTCACAACCACTCACTATCACCAAACTATTCTTACTATTGCAAGATTCCACATTGCATAGGTTGAGCAGAAAAGTGAAGGCAAAGCACTTCTAGCACTACAGGGGAAAAAATGCATTGGACAATGTTTCCCAGCTTAGTTTCCTAATAAACACAGAGATACTGCAAGTTATACCACCCGTACCATTGCTACATGGCATTTTCTAAGGAATAAGATACATAAGTCACATGAGAAAAAATACCTCTTCCTTAAATGCAATCTAACATGCAGTTTCCTTCATGATGACATGTAGACACTAAAAAATGGAAACTCAAGCGAAAACAAACTTTAAAAACAAACAAGCAAACAAATCAAAACTCACCACGGCTTTCTTGGGACAGCCCCTCAAGAATTCAGAACTCCCTCCTCTGAGGCACTGACTCTACAAGCACCATCTTGGCAGACAGAAGCACTGGATGATTTTTCCAGTCCGTTCGTTACTTTTTGTAAGAGAATTCTCCACTTGTTTTTGCATGAAACTCAAAGGCAAACTCATCCAAGGCAAAGACGGCCCAAGGGGTGAACAAGCAGCTCTGAACAGTTACTCGAGCCCTTCATAGCCAGAACCCCTCAGGTATTGATGCTGCCTCCAAAACGCAGCATCATGAGGATGGGAACCTATTTCCCCATTTTCCTATCGTGTGCCAGGAAGGTACAAATACGAATCTACCCCATCATATTTGGCCTCTGCAAGACTGGAGCAAATCTGTGTGTGCTACTATGAAACAGCAAAATAAACATTTTTGTTAATTATTTTTTTTTAACTGAACAGACTAAAAATTGGATAAACGAGGTGTTGCTATGATTTTTTTCCCCTCGTGCCTCCAAAGTTAAAAGTGGCATCAGAAGGAAGGAGGAATGGGTGGTTTTGCCACAGACTGAAGGGTGTGGGGAGTCAGGCAAACAGCTCCCTGAACGGGCTCCTGAGGGCGCGAGGCTGCCTGAGCGAGTGCGGCAGTTTGTGTGCTGCCTCCACGTGCGCACAGCGAAAAACGCCAGGCGTAAGCTACGGAATCAGTAACAACAGCCGTAACACGGGTATGATGGTGCGTCTGTACGCAGCGCACAGGGCGCGGGGACGCGGCGCAAGGCTACCCCCGCCACCAACCGCTACCAACGGCTCCCGAGTGACCGTTACGGCGGGGCGGGGCCGTTACGGCGGGGCGGGGCCGTTAGGCGGGGCGGGGCCGTTAGGCGGGGCGGGGCCGTTACGGCGGGGCGGGGCGCGCGCTCCGGCTCCTCCCCGCGCCGGCGCCTCACGCCGGCTGTGAGGTCATCGCGCGCGGCCGGAAGGGCGGCGCGGGGCGGTTGTTTCCGTTGCTGGCGGAGGAACCGGGCCGCGCGCCGGGCGGGCCGCGGCCATGGCGGGCAAAGCGGCGGCGGCCTTGGCCGAGGAGCCCGAGGGGCGCACGGCGGAGGAGGTGGCGTGGGCCGAGGCGCTGCGCGGCACCTGCGAGCCCGAGCACCACTGGCGGCACCGGCGCGAGTTCCTGCTGCGCAACGTGGCGGCGCCGCTGCCGGCGCCGGGCAGCGCGAAGCTGCAGCGGCTCGTGTCGCTCTCCATGGTGTGGGCCAACCACGTCTTCCTGGGCTGCCGGTGAGTGCGGTCGGGCCCGGGCCCGCGGCCGCGGCGGGGCAGCGGCGCGGCCTGACGGCGCCTCCACCCTCGCCGCCTTCCCCTGTGCCCTTCTCGCCCCTGCAGGTACCCGCCGCAGGTCATGGGCAAAGCGCTGGACATGGCAGAAGGCATCCGGGTGAGCGGCGCGCCCGTGCACACCACGAGAGACGAACTGGTTGCCAAGGTGAAGAAAAGACGCGTATCAAGTAGCAATGGTTAGCAGATCATAGCTGTGACAATACATAGGAGTCTAGAAAATGCTTGTTTCTGAATGTGTCCCCTCATATCTCAAAGAGTAATCACGATAATTTGCTTTTAAATTCAGTTTGCCTTTTTTTATTATTTGCTTCCTCTCTCTATGCTATTTTCCACTTATTGATGCCTATACAAATAGATGCAATGTGTACTTGCTGTATTGGTAACTTAGAGCTACTGTTCCCATAAGTCAAATGTTTTTGAATATCTACAGTTGCCGTGTTTTAAAATGAATTCCTAATGCCATGTAGACTTTTGTACTTCTGCTTAAATATATTCTTGCTATTTTATTCTTTACCACTAGTCAGACAATGTGTCTTTGTAAGGAAATTGAGTCTTTTGTTTCATAAAGAGATCCCTACCATGGTATTTTAAAGAGGTTTTTATATCAGATATAGTTCACTTGATGTGCCTTGGTCCTTTCTGCACTGAACTTTAAGAAAACAAATCCATACTTGCAAGCAAGTCTCAGGTCAAACCTGGAGTCTTGCACCCGAGCACTTTTCGTTCTTTATTTAAAAATGCCAAAGTGCTTGAAAACAGTGGGTTAATATTCCCAAGCAGAATTGGAGATGTGTTCACTGAGGACTGAATTTATAGTTTCTAATTTCAGGGGGCTTACTCCTTATCTAAATTCTGAAACTTTCAATAAACTATCTCTAGATGGATACTTCATAGTGGAGGAGCTAAAGAGGATAACATACTTGCTTTCTTTTGCAGAAGGGATAGAGGAGCCCTCCAAGAAACGTGCTGTAGAGAAGAGCAAAGAATCTAAGGATACTGAAAAGGATGTGAAGACAACCAAGCCAGAAGCACCTAAGGCAACTGACACCACATTGCCAAAAAAGCAGGAAAAAGAAAACAGCAAGGATTCAGAAAGCTCCGACTCACTTTGCAGTTCAAACCAGGAAGCAGGCACAGCATCAGGCACCGATACAGAAGGAAAACCTGCTAATGCTGAAAACACCACTGAGCAAAATCCAACTCCATCTCCATCTGAAACGGAGCCAGCAGAGAAGCCTTGCTTAAATCCCTCTACGGAAAGCAAGTGTGAAAACATGCCGTCACCTGAAAAGAAAGCTGTGTCAGGTGCTGTGCCGGCGGCTGTTGTGGGTGCCCCGCAGCCCAGCGTGATGCCATTGGCTGCCAAGGGTGCCCCGCAGCCCAGCACAGCGCTATCAGCTGCCAAGGGTGCCCCGCAGCCCAGCACAGCACCGTCGGCTGTCAAGGGTGCCCCGCAGCCCGCAGTGGTGCTATCGGCTGCCAAGGCTGCCCCGCAGCCCAGCACAGCGCCGTCGGCTGCCAAGGCTGCCCCGCAGCCCAGCACAGCGCCGTCGGCTGCCAAGGGTGCCCCGCAGCCTGCGACGGTGCCATCGGCTGCCAAGGGTGACCCACAGCCCGCAGCGGTGCCGTCGGCTGCCAAGGGTGACCCACAGCCCGCAGTGGTGCCGTCGGCTGCCAAGGGTGCCCCGCAGCCCGCGACGGTGCCGTCGGCTGCCAAGGCTGCCTCACAGCCCAGCACAGTGCCGTCAGCTGCCAAGGCTGCCCCGCAGCCCGCGACGGTGCTGTCGGCTGCCAAGGCTGCCCCGCAGCCCAGCACAGTGCTGTCGGCTGCCAAGGCTGCCCCGCAGCCCAGCACAGTGCTGTCGGCTGCCAAGGCTGCCCCGCAGCCCAGCACAGTGCTGTCGGCTGCCAAGGCTGCCCCACAGCCCAGCACAGTGCTGTCAGCTGCCAAGGGTGCCTCGCAGCCCGCGGCGGTGCCGTCAGCTGCCAAGGCCGCCCCACAGGTAAGTGCTGTATCTCTGTCTTCCAAAACCCAAGCGAACATCCCATCGGGAGCCCCCAAGAGCAGCGCCCAGGCGGGCACCTCGCTGCTTCTGGCCCCCAAGGGTGGCACCCAGGCGGGCGCCTCGCTGTTGTTGGCTGCCAAGGGTGGCACCCAGGCGGGCTCCTCACTGCTGCTGGCGCCCAAGAGCGGCACCAAGGCGGCCTCCTCGCTGCTGGCCTCCAAGAGCAGCGCCGAGGTGGCTGCGTCGCTGCTGGCCGCCCGCAGCGGCGCCCAGCAGGGCTCCTCGCTGCTGGCCTCCAAGAGCAGCGCTCAGGTGGCCGCGTCGCTGCTGGCCGCCCGCAGCGGCGCGCAGCAAGGAGCCTCACGGGGCGGCGCGCAGGCGGGTTCCTCGCCGCTCGGCGCCAAGGGCGGCGCGCAGGCAGCTTCCGCGCAGCTCGGCGCCAAGAGCAGCACGCCGGCGAGCACCGGGCCTGCCAGGGCGCTGTGCAAACCCCTCACCAGCGAGGATGCGAAGGAAAGGCAGCCGTTCTTCAACAGACTCTACAAAGCTGTAGCCTGGAAGCTGGTCGCTGTTGGGGGCTTCAGTCCTAACGTGAATCACGCAGAACTGCTAAACTCGTCTATTCAGTCTGTGAAAGCTACTTTAGATGTTGCTTTTGTTCCACTGAAGGAACTTGCTGACTTACCTCAGAATAAGAGCTCTCTGGAAAATATAGTTTGTGAACTGAGGTGCAAGTCTGTCTATTTGGGTACTGGCTGTGGTAAAAGTATGGAAAATGCCAAAGCAGTTGCTTCGAGGGAAGCTTTGAAATTATTCCTCAAGAAGAAAGTTATTGTGAAGATATGTAAAAGAAAATACAAAGGAAGTGAAATTGAAGATTTGGTACTTCTGGATGAAGAATCAAAACCCTCAAATTTACCTCCAGCTCTAAGAAATCCTCGTGAGATCATATAGGCAAGAGTTGCTGTTTATACTGTGTATAGTATTTCAACACGAACTGAAGGTTAATTTTGTACTTTTAAAATGTAGGCTTCCAGATATTTTGTATTTCTTTCTCAGTTTTGCAAGACAATTATATTCCTTTCACTTGGTAGCAATTGTATAAAACTTGTTAGAGATGACAAGTGCGCATGTAAAGGTATGCCTTAATATATAGCACACTAGTGTGCTGTTTTATTTGCGGAATAGCCTACCTAATTCTTCTATTTTTAATTAAACGATTAAGGTACAATTTGCTGTTTAAAATCCCACGATTTTGTAATTCTTACAATTTGATGGCAGTGTGCTCAATTGTCTACCGTATCTTTTTTTTAGCTGCATAGAAGTATGTATATAGGGACCATAATACTTGAATGATTGAAAAGTGTTTGAAAATTTCAATCAAAAAGTTGAATCATCCATTTCAGACGTGTTGCTCATAATGTTTGCTGTTTCTCTTAATAGGAGAGAAAATAGTTGGTTGATTATTTCTATGAGGAGTTGTAACAGATAAAGGAAAAATGACCCTCAGATCCCATCTAACCTTATAGGAGCAAGTTAGAGTCCATAAACATTACACTAGCAAGTTGTCAATTAGCAGTCAAGTCACAGTGACTTTGGTCACCAAAATTCTGTCAGCAGATTTAACTTATTTTGTGAAATACTATTTACAGTTTGATTTTTTCTTTTTCAAATAAACATTAAATTCTATTTTAAGCATATTTTGACTGCTACTACAACTGAAAACTCTGGGATATGCTTTTATAGTACTACTTTCAGCTGTTTAAATAATCTATCCATTTCAGTAAGTTTTTTGAACACCTTCAGAAAAGCTTTACTTTGAGTGGTTTCAAGGTGTCATCTCTCAAGGATATGTTGATTCTTATTTGGATTTATAGTTGAATAGTGTAAAACTGATGAGTGGACATATTAAATAACGATTTCTACTTTTGTAACTCTTACTGAGAAGTAGATGAGCGAAATCAAGATGCTGCTGTCTTCTAGAGCCAGCAAGTATATTGTAAGGACGTCACACTAATTGAGCCCTTCCTTTGCTCCATTTTCTCATGATGTTCACAATGGTTTTAAGCAAAGAAAGTAGGAGATTACCTTTTATTTACAATGTGCTTGAAATAACTGCACAAATTGCATGTTTAATATATTGCATAATGACATGTGCTGGTAGAAATCATAGCGTCTTCGGTGCTATTTTGCAACTATCTTGTCTAATTGCAGTAGTTAGTATCATTTAGTGGAGACCTTGCACTTGGTTGACAGATTCGTTGTTGAAGTGCTACAGGAGTGAGTAGGAATTCCTGGGATCTCAATAGTATCAATGTCCACTTTGTTCTAGTTCTGTTGTGATTTAGGGACTAAAACACAGCAGCCTCGTTACGTTGCACCTTTCGTGGCTTGGGGCACTAGCGGCTACGCTGCCCGTAGCACGTGGAGCGCGCAAGGTGCTTGGGTTGCACTTCTGGTCAGAGAGCTGCTGCTGCTCTCCACTGATGGCTGTGCTTCCGTGCCCTAAGCCATCCCAACTCCAGGGGTTTCTCGGGCCTTCCCTGTCTATTGCTGGAGAATGACCCACACTTGGAATGCAACTTGTGAAATTCCTTCAAACACAAGTCTGATGCTTGCTTCTAGCTCAGAGTGGGTTCCATGCTGTGTGTAGGAGCTGTGGTATTCACACCAGGAAAGGTGAGACTGTTCTCAAATCCTCACCCTACTGAGATGGACACAAAGAATAACTGTTTTTGAAGGGCAGGAATTGTTTTCTCTGCCCCCTTCAGTTTGGCTTTTCTAATGGTTATTTGGGGCATCTCCTAATTTCTGGTTGAAAATTGCAGCATGTCTTGCAATGTGAAAAATCCCAATTTCCCATCTGTAAAGTGGAGCTAATAGTATTTACTAACCCAAAAGAGATGTTAAGAAAACTGTATTAAAAGGCGGAGGTGCTAGAAAGTCTTTTTTTTAAAGTCCTGACAAACTTTTTTTTTTTTTTTAATGTTATTTCTCTTAGCTGTTTGGTTGTGATTCATTAAAGGATGAGTGTAGCTGCTCTTACTATGAGTTCTGAAATCAGTGTGTCATTTTTATTTCACATTCTGCATCGGAAGTAGCTAAACAAGTAGAATCCAACGTAGGAGTAAATAAGCATCGAGTGTTTGAATGACTGAGAGTTGGTTAACGTTTCATTAACACTAAAGGAAGAAAAAGTCCTACAGACTGGCAGTGAAAATAAATGTACCTTTAGTTCAGTTAGCCGCAAAATTTCTGGTTTCACTTGCACATGGAGTTTTAGAAATTGGGATGCTGATATTCTCAGGCTGTGTTGGCTAGAACAAATCCTCTAAAACTGCAGGTGTGCAGAGTTAGCTGAGAGTGGCAAACAAAACCAACTGAAAGAAGATCCCTATGACCTTGAATTTTGTGCAGGATTACAGGAAATAGAGGTTTAAAATTAAATACGAATGTTGTTTCCTCTGAGGCTTTGTAAAACACCTGCAGTAAGTATTGCTGGCTCATTACAGATGCCTGTCAAAATTCCTGCTGATGGTCATGTACCAATTTAGGTAGCTACCAGTAACCGGAGGCTTAGTCTGTAGCTAAATATGATGATTGTTTCTGTGGCAGCGCTTGGTCTGAATCCCACGTTTCTTTTCTCTGTCTCAAAGAAGGGAGCAGGAAATGAAACATTGATGTAAATCACTGCTAATATATTTTAAATATTTTGCAGTTGCCAGAGATGCAGGTGTCTCTGTTTACTATGATTGAGTAATCACAGGGTGATTTTTAGTGCTCTGGAAATGAATTATTCCTCTCAACTGGGAAAAGGAAAAAAAAATTAGAGCCACTGATGAGCGCACTAAACCGCCTGGCCCCTCTTCTTCACTCTTGAGATGGGAACTGCTCCCGTATGTTTGTGGCCGTGTTTAAAAGGACGTTTCCCAAGCAAAAGTATTTTTGCTGTAACTGCTATGATTAAAAAAAAAAAAAAAAAAAAAAAAAAAAAAGGAAAGGAATTGGCGTTTTTAGGTGCGGAGGGGCACGGTGGAGGGCGGCAGCCCCTGCCGCGGAGCTGAGCGCGCTCGCACGCACCGTTGCCGCGGGGCCGGGAGCCGCCGCCGCCTCGCGCAGGCGCCCGCTCCCACCGCCCCACGGGGCGGGGCCAGGGCGGTCATTTGCATAGCGCCCGGCGAGGCGGCGCCGCCGCCGTTCGCCCGTGGCGGGGCAGCTCCCGCCGTCCCCGCAGCGCGGCCGGCGCCGGCGGGGGCTGCTCCGCCGCGGGGCACCCCGAGCGGACTCGGCCGCGGCGGCGCGCGCTCTCGCCATAACCGGCGTGTGGCGGCGGCGGCGGCGCTTTATAAGGCGCGCGGGCGCCACCGGGCGGCGGGCTGCGCTGAAGACCTGCTCTCTAGGCTACGCACGGAGGACGCCTGTTCCTCGCGGGCCCCGCGCCCGCCTAGGGGAAAGTCCCCGGACGCGCGGGCAGAGAGTGCCGCGCGCCGCCGGCGCCGCCCGCCCGCCCCGCAGCCTCACGCAGCGCCGCCGAGACGCCCCCGGGCCGAGCGGGTGAGCGGGGGCGGGCCCGCGTCACGGCCACAGGCACGCAGGTAGTGCGCGTGCGCACCAACACAACGGGGCTCACTCTCAGCGCCGCCCATTTTGCCCGGGCCCCCCCGCTCAGCCCAACTACATGTAACGGCGAAAACGTATCTAAAGAGCAGCTCGCCCCTAGGGGCAGGTCTCTGGGACACGGGGAGCTCAGGAGAAGTTTCCACTGCTAGAGAGGAGGTACCGGAGGCGTTTCAAGAGCTGTCATCCCCCTGGAGTAGATGGAGCACCCGAAGTACAGTCTGAAACTAAATGGCTTGTGTGTAACTGGTTTTATTTTTTGCACCCTTGCACTCAAATGGCTTGTGTGTGACTGGTTTTATTTTTTGCACCCTTGCACTCTTGCATCTGGACAATTCATGCTGCTTTTCTCTTTATGCAAACCAAAATCTTTCGCCTGTAATTACGATTAAATGCTGGTCTTTAGATTTGTTAGTAGGAAAAGTTATGTCTGAAACCAAACTCGCCTTGACTTCAGATGACAGAGAGAGACAGTCTTATGGTCCAGGGACCAAGGAAAAAATGTACACATCTAAAAAGTTCTGGTAACAAAATTGATATGCTTTCTTTCTTTCCCTTGGGTAATCACTGGAAAGCTCTATTCCTTGTTTGCTTGTTCCAGTTGCAAACTGCAGAGAAAATAACGGCTTTGTAGAATATATTTTTGAGCGTCTGATTGCTGAAATGTGTATTTTTACATAGCCATGTTTTGCATATTTTACAATATACTACACTCTTTATCCAATTAATAACGATTAACTTGTATCTGCCCCCTCTCTAAATGTTTTGTTACTTGGCACAACCACAACCAATGTGTTTCTATTGGCCAGGGTTTGTGTTTTTAAGAAAAAATCTAGCCATTTCTGTTTGTTACCCCTTCATGCACCCTCAACAACCTAAGTCTGCTGTCAGAAAGATCACTTTGTTTATGCTAAGATTTATTTCACTTTCTTTGCTTGCATGAATTTAAAACCATGTGATTTCGAGGAAGGCTTGCGAGGGTTTTAATGAACACCTAGGTGTGACTGCCAGGAGTGACCTAGGAGAACTGCTAATAAAAGAACTGCCTGGACGGAGCATTCACATGGATGTGACCAGTCACTCCAAGGCTGCCCTTTAATAAATGAACACAGGAGTTTCCACTTGCATTTAGGGCACACCAATATAATCATTTAGAAGCTCAGGTTTTATATTGACAGTTGGCAATATTTTCAAATACGCTGAAGGGTAATTTGAATATAACATGGGATAATTTGCAGCACAGCTGTCTATTGCTAAGGCAATGCAAGGCTGACTTTTGGTGTTTCCAATTAGGTATTTTTTTCTTCTAGTAATATTCTTGCAACTGAAAATGAACTGTTCAACCCTGACATGTGAATCTACAACCTTTTAAAGAACTGTCATTCAGAGTCAAGTAACATTAATAGTAAGGCTCAAGTGAACTGCAAAACAACTACTTCCAAAAGGCTTCTGTCAGAGATGAATTCATATTGGGGAAAATTCTTTGTTACTTGCAAGAAAAACAGATTTAACCAATGCTTGGCAGTTCTTCCAAATCGTTGGTGTTTTATATTTTCACTGCAGTTTAAGAGACAGACTAAATTCAGTTAAACGCTGCCAATATTTTGACAACAGCCTTCCAACAAAAAATCTTTCCTTAGTTTGTAACAAATGTCATGTGTTATTTTATTATTTTTGGAAAGGGGAGGGATGAGAAGCTGGGAAGGTATGTTGATTAAACAATACTTCTCCTGTAAAGCAAATATAGACTTTGTCAGTTCTTGAAAGAAATGTGTATATCAGTTATATGTTAGTATAGAATAATACTCAGCTTTGGTAATTTGAAGTTGTGTCACTGAAGAATTTGCATAGGAGCAACATCCCTAAGAAACACTGTCTTCAAATTGGTGCTACAGAAATATTTTGAAGATAAGAAATTCTTAAGTATTGTTTGCAGTGACTTTTCAGTTGCACTAAAGATAAATCATTTGTGCTAGGTTTGGATAAGCAGTTTGCGAAGACAGGAAATAAAATCTCAATAACAAGGAAATTAAATGAGGCTTGTGTTTGGTATAGAGTTTTAACAAAGTACACTTAGAGCTGCCAAAACCTCTCTACAGCTTTTCTGGAGGATCTCTGTAACATATGAAATTCATAAATGCTAACTATGGGATTGTAATTACCACATTTCAGAATAGAGAGGAGAATTAATTTCACTGCCATCTCAGATAACAAACCTAGACTCCCTCTTCGGTCAACACAGACATTTTCAGGGCAAGGCATATTTCTGCTAAGGTTCTCTCAGCCTTAACTGTAGATATCCATGTTTGGTCTGATGAATCCATCTCTTATGCCCTCTGTTTAGGGCTTGGTCCTTTTCTATTAGAGTCACCTGGATTCTTCTGTTGGCTTGAGAAAAGAAAAAGCCTCAGGTTAGACAACAGGACGATTATCACATGTTTGCACAAGATTAACTCACCTGCCTTCCCTAAACATCATCTACGCAAGTCATTTGGCATGGTGCTGCCTCTGGGGTCTAAAAGTGAATCCAACAAGTGACTATGCTTTAAAGCAGCAGGTCGAGGAGTCCCTAGCTGAAAGATATTTCCTGAGAGTTCTTGAAATAGCATGGAAAGAGGGACACGTTGCTCCAGGCCCCAAGTGGATACATCTCTATGGTGAATGAGGGGTGAGTGCTCCTCTTGCAGCAGCAGGGGCCCCCGTTCCATACGGATTTGGGTGCCAGCCACAAAGCTCAGGCAGAGCTCGGGATGGTTTCCTGGACGCTGAGCTCAGAGGTGCCACCTTGCAGGCTGAGGCAAGTGTCCCTGACTCGCACCCTTCCCAAGCTCCGTGTTGCTCCGTGTCAGCAGGGTCAATCCAGGAGGTCCTGCCCCACAGCTGGCAGGCAGTCCTCCCTCCTGCAGCTCCTAGGTCAGCCTGCTCCACAACATCTGTGAGAAACTGTTAGTCCAGCCCCACAGGTCCCTCCAAGGGCAGTCTGAACAAAACTATGCTCTCACAAAGCAGCAGTGTGGTTCTGCTCAAAACAAAGTGTCAGTGTCAGTGTGTCCTAAATGAAGCCATGATGGAATATTGAACTGAATTCCTTAGCATCCCTCCTCTTAGGCCTATCAACATCTCCAAACACTTGTGCACAAAGGTGTGGATTTAGAGTTTCGTAAAAATAAGTACTGTAAAAATAAATGAATACTCATCATGAAGCGAAGCATAATATATGCTTGGTTTACACACGTACTCACAGTTACTCTGCTAACAGTGAGGTAAATAGAACCAGTTTGGAGAAAAAGATAAGCTATGCGTTACTCCTGGCTTCTTCCTCCTGTTAATATAACTTGAAATATCATTAATTCAGACTCAGGAAGAAAATTTCTCTTTGAGCATAAAAGCAGAAAGCTTGGAAATTCTCCAGAGAATTAAGCAGACACTTGCATTCAGATGAGGAAGAACATACATCTCGTGATGAGGCAGATGTTTGTCACTTGGTGTTATAGAGCTCTTTGGTACGAATTCTGTTTGCTCTAAGTGTGAGGCTGGCTGGGAAGAGATATGCCAGTGTTTTCAGGAAACGCACTGATTCAGTTTGTGTCCTTATTAAGAGGATCGGATGGTATCCCAATCTAATTTTTAACTGCTCAGCATTTGCACAAATGAAAGAGGAAAAGTAATAATGGTTGCTTCAATTACCCCACCAAGTAATCAAGCTTACTTTTTAAGGAAAGTCCAGAGGGGTATTTACATCTGACACTACAGCAAAGCACACTTCTCAGACAATCCAATCTTATAGTTGTTCGAAACCAGCTTTCCTGGACAAATGTACTCTCTTTGTAGCACTGGCAAGGATAGCCTTTTTGTGGAATTTCACCCACTCTAAGATCAGCTGTGGCCTTTCTATACGACCTTTCTATGGCCTACAGCTTTCTGCAGCTGACTGTCTAAAAAGCCCCTTTGGCTTGCACATAGTCTTTCTCTTCTTTATTTTTTTCAGTAACCCAGAAAATTTTTCCTCCCATGGAAAGCAAAGGTGCAGAGCTGCCAAAGAATATATGCAGTCAAAAATAATTGTGTTCATTTGCTGAAAACAAGTCCACTGTCATTATCCTTTCAGTATTGTCACTAAATACTAAGTAAGTTTTACATAATTATGACCCCTTGTGGATTTGTCTTCAATCAATAATGCTCCATTTCATTATTTTTTTCTACAGACTGTAACTCAGTCACAATGGAAAGCTGGGAGAAAAAAAAAGAAAAAAAAAACCCAGCTTTCGCACTATTGCATGAAACAGGGCAGGAATCACCTAAGATCTGAGATTGTAAAATCAGAATGACTAAAAGGGAAATAGGGGCAAAACTACTAATTGATTTTTAGAGTTTGGCAAGCTACCTCAGCATCAGCAAGGCCTCTGATTTAACTTATGAGCTGTCTGCCTGTGTCTACAAATAATAACTATCTACAAAAAATATTTTTGCTCTACCATACCTCTCATCACCAGATTATTCTCCTTGCTCGCCAGAAGAAATCTGTGAGGTTCAACTTTGTCATACGATTAGCTGTGGAGCCATCTGGAACAGATCATATATTCACAGGGTCAACTTCACTGTCAGGCCAAGTCGTACAGTATTTGTCCAGCCCAGCTCTGAAAATCTCTGAGCATGGAGACTATATAACCTGTTGTGAAACCTGTGATGGTTTCCCAACCTACTATCTGGATCAATTCCATTTTGAAATCTTATCTGTAGGATTAATATGGGTATTCTTTCAGTACTGTCCACTGACCTATTTGTAGAAATGTAAGAACGTAAAACAGCTATTTTTCTTCTTAAATTCAGTCATCTCTGCTGTTTTGCAAAGCTTGCAAGATCTCATTTTTTTTTCCACAGTTGTTTTTTTTTTTTTTTTTTTTTTTCCCTCAGGTGCCTGAAATATAAATGCAACATACTGCTAAGCATAAAGGTCTCCTGGCCTAGGTCCAAGAGCCAACAATTTATCTTTATTTTTTTCTGATGCTCACCAATTATTATTCATGTTGTAAAACCAGCATTAAGACATCTGAAGGAGTAGAAAGGAAAAAAATCTCAGTCTTGTGGTAATTAAAACTACTTGATGCCATATTTTCCCAATTGTACTACAGCTAAAAAGTACATATATTTCCACTTGTCTTTCCAACCACATTTATTGTGGCCATCACTTGATAACAAATTCAGCACCAGCCCTCGGGGAAACGGGATACTCTGTCAAAACTGGAGGCTTGTTGGCAGGCAGGTGGGTTTTAAAAGAGTAAACTTCTTTGATGTCTTACTTAAAATTGCTCAGGATAAAATGCCACTGTGCCTCCGTAAGCAATAGTTTGCCATGAATCATTATTTTGCTCTTCCTGAAAGCTAAAAAAGGTAGCTCCTAGTGTTGGCAAGAGCAGTCTAAGCTTCTTACGGGTCAAAGATATGGGTTAGGTGGATGCCTCACCGTATCAACGGCTTCTAGGGGGGAAAAAAATCTTGTCTTTGGGGCACGCTCCGGTATGAGGGAATCGGCGCAGCCTCCTTCCCCGCGGGGCCGCCCGGGTTTCGATCGCCGCTGAGGACGCGGGGCGGACAAGGCCGCGCGGCGGCCGTTGGGAGGCCCCGCCCCGCGCCCCGCCCCCCGCAACGGCCGCCCAACTGTCCCCGCCCACACGCGGCCGCCGCCGGGACACCTGGCGCGGGGGAAGGCGGGCGGGAGGGCCCCTCCGCTGCGCGCCGCGGGCAGCCCCGGCAGCAGCAGCCGCGGGCAGCAGCCCTGGAGCCGCCGCTCGGCCGCGCGGCGCCCGGCAGGGACGGCAGGAGGGACGGCGGCACGCGCGGCGCGACGCCTTTAAGAGCGGCCCCGCCCCCTGCGCGGGCACCGCCCCCGCCCCGCGCCCGGGCCACTGGGAGCGAGCGAGGGCGGAAGGCGGGAGAATGCGAACGCCTCGCGGCGCCGCCAGCCGCGCCTTATAAGGGCAGGGCGTCGCGCATGCGCGTAGCCTAGCGGCCAGGGGCGGGGGCTCCAAGTGGGTTTCGCGGCGGCGGCGGCGGCAGCAGCAGCGGCGCCGGAGCGGGAAGGGGGCGCGGGGCCCGGCGGCAGCGGGGAGCGGGGCCGGGCCGCGGCGCTCGCTGCCCCGGCGCGCGGAGGGGCCGTGCCAGGCGGCGCATGCGGCAGGCGCGGGGGGATGATGCTGGCGGGGCCGCAGCTGGTGGCGGCGCCGGGCGGCGAGCGGGCCCGGCTGCTCTCGCTCTACGTGCAGGACTACCTGGAGTGCGTGGAGTCGCTGCCGCTCGACATCCAGCGCAACGTGTCGCTGCTGCGCGAGGTGGACACGCAGTGCCAAGGTGGGCGCCGCGCCGCGGGGGGGGTCCGGCCCGCACATGCGCCGCGGCCGCGGGCGGCTGTTGGCGCCGGGCGCGGGGGCGGGGCCGCGGCGGGGGGGGCGCTTGCGGCGGCCACCAGGTAAACCCCGCTCCGCGGCCGCCCCAGCGAGCGTCCCGGAAGAGGGCTCAAACCCGCGCTCCGCGGCGCTGCCGGGGGTGTTTTTACATCGGGGGATGTTTCCGGTCGCCGCCGGTGCCCCGCGGTCGGTTACCTGAGCTGAGAGCGGCGGGGAGCGCCGCATGAGCGGCCGGGGATGCGTCCCCGTGGTGTAAGGGCCGGGCGTCACGACACGCAGCGTGTTACCTCCCCTCTATAAGTTCTTGGAGCCGTGAAACTGGGCCAAAGCAGAGGCTTGTAGAGTTTTACCTACAAACCCAGTTTAGTTTCACCTAACTCTGTCTAAAAAGAAAAAAAAAAAAAAAAAAGGCCTAAGAATGTGACAAAAATACTTTAGGCTTAGTGTGAATATCTTCCAGAGATGCTGCTAACATAATTTTGCCTCATTTACAAAGTAGTGCTAGTTCATGTGGGAGGGCCAAACTCATTCCTGGACTTGGCAAAATGAAATCCTTTTAGCCTTTGAAAGCTTCACCACAACTTACCGAGATTACCTGTAGTAAACACTGGGGCCGTGCTTCCCTCTTAAGAGGGGTCTCAGAGCTACTCAGTTGGGTGTGTGGATGTTCTCCCTCATCCTAGGGACTATCAAGGAGTTACTTTGGCAAGTCTGCATTTCTGTCCATCCAAAAGTTCTGCCTTTTCTGCGCTCAGGAGAAATTCAGCTACCATTTGGAGAATGGGAAGGGAGGTTTTCTCGGCTGTGAACCATTTAAAACGTTTGGCATGTCGCCTGGTAAATATCAAGGGATACATGCAGGGAATAATGAATTTAAAAAAAAAAAAAGAGGAGGGGGAAAAAAGCACCTCGGTAGCATAAGGTCAGTTTTGTTCTCCATAATAGCAGTTTGGGGTGCTTTGTGGCAGGACTTTCCTTGTGTAGGAAACCTGTGTAACTGCACCTACACTTGTGGATGAAGCCTGGGTGGGAGCTAACGTGGCTGCAGCAGTTTGTACTCTGGTTATGCCTTTCTAGTTCAGCAGCCTACAAAATACCTTACTCAGCACCTCTCCGGAGGACTAGAGCAAGATTTCCTGCCCTGCCGGGGCAACAGGCAGGAGGCGCCGCTGAAGGCACAGGGAAGCGGCGCTCGTCGTCCTAGTGACGCCTGCAGTGCCACCGTGGAGAAGAAATAGGCTGAGTTACTGGACGGTCACAGTGGGATTTTTATCATACCCGCCTGCAAGAGAACAAAATGCCGTTGGCTGCTTTTGCTGTACAGGTTTCAGAACTTACAGTAAAAAGTGGCTGTTCAGACTTAATGCTATTGTTTTAAGATGTCAGCAGGAAAAAAAGAGAGGAAAAAAAGGCAGCGTTGAGATAATACCTATGGTTTCCACTTAGTGCAAGTTTCAGTCATTTCACAATTGTACAAAGCAGACAGTATCCTTTAAAAATAGAAGTTATTTTGTAAAAAGGTGCGCTGTAGGAAGAGGAAGATTTTATAGCTTATCTTCTGGCTTCAGAAGCAAATATATTAGTTTGGTATTGTTCATAAATTTCCACATATGTTCAAATAAAATCCTTAAATTGTTGGTGAAGAAAGAAATACCGCATCTACCAAAGTACATTAGACTTCACTGTTGGCACTTAGGTAATTTAGCTCTTTTCACGTTAGGAATTTTATGTATAGCTCTAATGTAACTTCTGGGAAATATAGTTTTTAAATCCAGCAAAACATAAATGTTAGGGTACAAAATGAGACTGGTTTATGACTTTAATGTCATATTTGGGTTCATAAGCATGCTTCTAAGAATTTATTAAAGATGCACTGCACTTAACTAGTTATCTTGCATGATTTGCAAGGAGGGGGAAAAAAAATAAGTCAAATGGAGCCACTCATTACCAGTTGCTTAAAAAGGAGTTGGGGAGGGAGGAAGGAGAGGTCCTGTGGTGTGCTATCTGTAAGATGACCTATTCTCAAAAGCTCTACCTCAGTAGAGAGGTAAAGAATCTGACCTAAATTCCTACTTTGTCAAATGGAGGCAGGGTGTGGAATACCCCCACTCTGGTATTTCAACAATTATGATCCCCATTTCGGCGTTATCCTTTTCCTGGGTCTCACAGACTCATTGGAAATGTCTCTCAGAGCTTCAGAGAATTTTCTTGCAACAGATTGTGAACTTAATATATTGATTTGATGATAATATGCAACTTGCATTAAATATCAGATCTAGCCCACTAGGGTATACTAAAGAAAAAATTGGTACTGTTTCTTGTGAGTTAGAAATCCATTACTGTATTTTCTTGAGCATGTTCTGTCTTGTGTAATTATTCCTATTATCTTCCTTTTTTGTAGAAGCGCTAAAAGAAATAGATGATGTCTATGAAAAATACAAGTCAGAAAATGATCCTGTCCAGAAGAAGCGCTTGCAGCAGCATCTTCAGCGTGCATTAATCAACAGCCAAGAACTCGGAGACGAAAAAATTCAAATAGTTACTCAGATGCTAGAACTAGTAGAGAATAGAGCACGGCAAATGGAAACACACTCGCAGTGTTTTCAAGATGTGTCCGAGAACGAAAAGCCCCTAGAAAAGGCAAAGATGGATTCCTGCCAACCGGAGCGATCCTCGCGTCGGCCCCGTCGGCAGCGCACCAGTGAGAGCCGCGATCTGTGCCATATAGCAAATGGCATCGATGACTGCGACGAGCCACCCAAGGAAAAAAGATCCAAATCTTCCAAGAAGAAAAAACGCTCCAAAGCCAAGCAAGAGAGGGAAATGTCACCCGTAGAATTTGCAATTGATCCAAATGAACCAACTTACTGCTTATGTAACCAAGTGTCTTATGGCGAAATGATAGGATGTGATAATGAACAGTGTCCTATTGAGTGGTTTCACTTCTCGTGTGTTGGACTCACCTACAAACCAAAGGGGAAATGGTACTGCCCCAAGTGCAGAGGAGATAATGAGAAAACTATGGACAAATGTACTGACAAATCAAAAAAAGATAGAAGATCGAGGTAGTGAATGCAATTCATGTTTTAAAGAGTTGCTCCTTTTATATTGAAATGTTTAATTTCCAGAGAACGCTGTTTTAGGAAATGCATAAGACTATGCAATAATTTTTAATCTATAATATTAATGGAGTATTAAAAGCTGTCATACCTTCTGTGATCTTTAAGTTTCTGCACTGAATAACCAAATAGTTGAGACAGGGTGGCTTCAGACCTTCACAGAAGACATTACAAGCATATGGCTCTTGGTTTCATTTTAACCCGTTAGTATTTTAAAAAGCCTTGTGAATGTTGAAATAACGGTGATGGGAAAGATGCTGAAGAACTTTTCATGTTGTGGGAAATGTATTGAGTTCCTCTGAGGCGCCTCATGTAACTATTAGAATCTCAACAACTGGATTTGGTATCCCAGGTCTTAAAAGTTTGGGGCTTTTGCGTTAACATCACATATTTGGAATTAGGTTTTTTTTTAATTCGGCCATAACTGTATGTAAAGTCTTCCGAGCTTAAAGCAGACCTCTTCAGTGACTTTCATATGACCAGTACGTCATTTCAAGGAAGAAAATACCACTAACTTATGCTTTTTATGTCAATATTAAAATCTTGTCTTGGTGACTTTATATTTGGGAGTCAGTTTATGGATATGAAAATAATTTAGCTGTACAAGGTATTTTATAAACCTGAGTGTCCTGGTGTGGGCCTTAATGATTAGGATCCTTCTCTAATGCTGCAACGACTTCCTGGATCCCTTTCTGTTTTGTCACGGCCTGTGTAGGTGGTGCAGGTGGTAGGAGGATCGCCGGAGGGGGGACCCTGCTGCCCTGGGGAGCAGGCGTCGCGGGCAGGACGAGGGTCGCGACGTGCCTGGTGGCCGCGGCACGGACGGGAGAGCCTCCGCGCGCCGCGGCCAGATGGAGTGAGGCGGCGTATGTATAAGCTACATAAAATAGTAAGCCTATTTTGGCAATTGGGATCTGATTCCTTAACAGGATCTAGCATTTGCAAGTGAGGCTGTAGTTAACATATGGCAGGGGAATGTGAAGCTGGGGTTCAAGTCTCTGCTTGAAAATCTGATTTCTGTGAAGCGGAACAGCCGCGCTGTGGAGATCTGCACCACAGTAAGCAAAGAGCTGCTGCAGAAACCCATGGTAAGGGCTCTGACCAGCAGCAGGACAGGACAGGAGCCTTTATTCCAAGACCATGTCTTCCTGGAGTTTGCAAAGACGGGTTTCTTGAAGGGGCTGGATCATTGTTACTGACTTCCTACGGAGAAGGATAAGGCTGGTTGCGGGAGAAAAGTGTCTTAAATCCTTTTTTGCAACTCCAACTTGCTATGCTTTAATGATTCTTAGATTTCATTCTTGGGAAGATATACTGGAATACTTGGATTAGGGACTGTAAGTATAAAGTGTACTTAAAGTGGAAATACTTCCTAGTATTAGAAAGACCCGCTTGTGCACTGAAATAGTAGCAAAGTACAAATCAAATTGTATCTATTAACATTACAAATCCATCTTTTGAAAGTATGCATGGATTTCTATTGGTTAAATCAAGAATACCTTTTTCAAAGCAGATGAAGGGAGCTGGGAATCGCACAATTGCTCATCTGGATTAACTGCTGGAATAAGAAAAGTGTATTTGGTATGTTGCAGCGTTTCAGAAAGGAAATGATAAGATTCTGCAGATGAAGCTCTCATGCAGAGATCCTCTGTTTCAAGCAGCCTTCCAAGGGTGAATATAAATTCCTAAGGCTGCCAATGAAGGTACTGCTGGTGGAACAGTATTTGCCTAATACATGAACTCCCTCAGATACAGGAATAATTCAGCACTAATTCATGAGCAGATTAGCAGTTGACCTCAAATACACGTGAGTGCATCCGAAATTGTCCCTTTTCAATATTCTAGGATGTTGCTAAAACTTGTATGAGAAAAAGATGTGATGCTATCTGGTATTTAGCACCAGATTTTACAGTTTTGCATCTATTTTCATACAAGATGAATGGTAATGCATTGAAGACGTGCGTAGGATGTTAATACAAAATCAGCATGGTAAGCAGTGAACTTCTTAATGCTGCTTCTTGATGTTCCATTCTTTTTTTTTAATGAAATAAGCCTCAAAAACAAAGGAAAACGAAATGTGAAGATTCCCCAGTCAGTTGATGTTGAAGATATGTATCGACTACCATGAAGTATGGTTGGTCTCTTGAAGAGAGAAAAAAAAATTGGGCACGAAATTGTTTTTAAAGTTGACAAAGGTTAAGATAACAATAGAACACCTAGGCAATAAACTGCTTTCTCTTCATGAAAATTTCATCCTAATTCATGGTCGACAGATCAAGCTTAATTTCTTTCTTTTTCCTTAAGCTTGGGAAAGTGTGGTTCACTTTTAAAGTTCTGGCCTTTTTGCTTTTCTGTTTTGAAAAGATGCAAGTTTGTCAGCAGCGAAAGGCCTTCACAAACTATTCAAGAGAAAAGAAAAGGCTTCAGGTCAACAATGTTCCTTGATTGTCATAATCTGGACCATTTTTATTAATCTTGACAAAAATAATAATGCAATTAGATTTTTAAAGCAAACAACTTTTTAAAAAATTTAACACTGGAAGCTTGGGATGCAAAATGAGCAGTTTAAACATTTGCTGCCAATATTTTGAAGCCATCTTGATATCTCCAGCAGTTTATTTTTCTGAACTCAAATTTGACAAGCCTTGAACAGTATGCAATATTAACAGAAGATTTTTCTAGCTGCTTTGTCTAGTCTGTAAGCTGTCTGAATTTGAGCAAGGTTAGTTAACAGGCATGGTAGGCACCATTACCTTAAATGTAACCTCTGAAAGCTGTTGTGCAATGATTCCCGTTTGCTGAAAAGAATGATGATAATACTTACATATTTAAACTGCTTTTAACCACATTACCCTTCCAAGCATTAATTAGTCTGTATATTCTGAAGTGATACAACTGTGATATAACTGACAAAAGACTTGAAATTCGTACAGTGGTAAGTGAAATGCCCCCCTCTTCCCTGAATTTTATCTAAAGATTATTTGCCTTGGCCTTTCTAAAGGTGGCGTTTTCTAAATCTGAAGACTTTCTTTTCATTTAAAAGCAACTAACTTCAGCTTGAAGGCAACTAGTACTGTTTGTCTGAATTCAGACTTTAAAATTGGCAAAGTTTGGTACTTCCGTAACTTAAACCGCTCCTGACTGCACCAGATGTGGTTCTGAAAGCCTTAATTTGGGTTTTGTCCTTTAGACACAGCTGAGTGGAATTGCACCATGTTGGGTCTCCCTTGAAACACACCGGTGTACTGGGCCAGAACTGCAGTGAGTGCCAGAGAAGCACTAGCAGCCCTCTGCTCTGCATACCGGTTTCCTGTAGGAGCTGAACTCGCAAGACGCCCTGGATCGGAGATGCTCACCTCCGTGCAACTCTGAGTAACGTGGCCGATTCTGAAGATGTGCAAGACCCCTCGCAAAATTTCTTCCATGTTAGTTTAAGCAGTTTTCTTGAGCGCTACGAGCTTTCCGAGTCTTGTTAGGCTTTTCTTACGCATAAGTCAATGTTTAAGTCCCTTTGAACAGCCATTTTTAAGAGATCTGAGTTGGATCATTACATGTTCTAGTTTTCCTTAGGTTCTTCCTCACTGCTGCTAGATATTTCTCTAGATTAGTGTATCTCAGTGGAATTCACAGTTGCTTTTGCATCTGCTCCTTGCAAGGTGAGAAGGCTTAAAGCTCCAAGAATTGTTTTTCTGTCTAGAACTACTGCTAGGGAGGAGAGTTTGCTGTTGGTTATAAAAGCAGATGTTATTGTGCAACTGTTCAAATCCCACAGATTTACCTCACCTGGAAGGAATATTTTATTATATAATGTCTGTTTTATAACAAATTCCATGTTCAAAGTAGTTTCAAATAATCTTTTTTTTGTACCAATATTCTGATTAGCCTGCAGTCTTGAAGCTGCTAGATGATTAGAGAACTCCCTAATTCCCTAAAGCTGGCCAGAAAGCCATTTTTTTTGTTAAAAATGTCTCAAAAAATTAATGAAATGAAGTTGGTTTTGAGCTGTAAGTAATTCTCCTTTCAGCAAGCCAATCTTACAGATTAGGGATTAGTGTGTAGTGGGCACATAGGTAATAAAATTCTCTCCAAAGTTTTGTTGTAGCATACTTAAGAGTACTTCCACTGAAAATGGTAAAACTGTTAAATGAATTTGAATTCAGTGATTTGCTCTTTAAGACTAGTAGGAAGTTGTAGCTTATAGCTGGGGGGAAAGAAAAGGAAGGGGGGATAAAGCTGTGGTTGAATTTAGCATGATTTAAAAGCCTAAGGGGAAACTCCTACCTCCCACCGAGAAGCAGAACAAACTAAAAAATTCTAGAATATTTTAGGATAACTTACAGTGAAGAAATTAGGATGAAATCCTGTTGCAATTTAAATAAAATTCAGTTGAGCCAGGATTCTTCCCAGCATGCAGATTTCCAGCTTCCTTTGACTAAAACCTAAAAAAAGATTAAAGCTCCATGGCAACTGCTTTCTCAACTCCTGACAACCATAGTATAAATTACATCTTAGAAAAACCTAATACTGAAAGTTTTATTTAGGTCACCAAGTCAGGCTAGGAAATGGTAGGCTTACAGTGACCACCCCAGCCTTCCTTCTGCTCCCCTGCGTTCTGAATGAAGCAGAGGTTTTGTCGGAGGCAAACTGGATGATGCCCTGTAATTATAAGCACTGTGAATTAAAAAAAAAAAAAAGTGTCTGGTTAACTACAAATTGAACATTTTAAGGGCTTAAATTTGCATCTTTTAAAATATTTCAAACTGGGGGGATGGGGGGAAAGGAAGAGTAGTATTTATTTCCAACCGTAACCTTCCCAATAATGACAGTGAGGTTCAAGGTAGACTGCAGCCCCAACTGGTACCATGGGAGGTTAGCACAGCAGCTGCATTTGCTGGCAGTGGATAAACAGTTGTTGTATTTTTACGGAGGGGGCAGCTGGACTGAGGTTGTGCTGGGCCTTCCTGACCCCCCGGGCGTTCCACCCTGCCGGGAGCTTTGCGCTGCCCTCGGCCCCGCAAGAGAGGGGTTTCTTGTTGCTTGAGGTACTTAAAACTCCTAACAGGCTGTTAGTTTGTGAGGTGGAAATGAATATAAAAGGACATTAAAAGCTGCAAGTGAAGGTAATCTGTGACAAGGAAAAAAAACCAAATACCCTTCTATGGAGATTATCTTGTATTCTGATTTCTTTAGTTGTATTTTCTTGGTTTTATTCTATTTATTTTTGACCTATCCTTTCTGTCTGAAAGAAACTGAGTATGTGATTTTTCTGAGCTTGAAGAATGTCCTTACTTGTTGTCGGGGGATGCCCTTCCTGGAGCCATTAAAACAGCCTTTTGTTTTTCAATTAGATTGGGTGTTCTCCCTTGGATACAGGTGGTAATTGGCTTACCCTGTATTGCTAATTCCAGCTCAAATGATTTAGGCATATTTTAAATAACTCTTCTTTCTTTTTTTTCATAATAATTTAACTTCTTCTTTCCCACATGTATATCTAATTTGCTTTAAGGGGGAGGTAAAGTTGACATTAATTTATTTCATAAAACTTAGAAATGCTGAACAGTGAGAATGGAGAGTATACAAAACCATTCTGCTGAAAGTGTTTAAAACAGAAGTATGTACTTTTGTTTACGATGATTTTCTCAATGCTATAATACAATGATACTGTATGCTGGCCTGGCAATTCCACCTGCATGGTGGTAATTTTATTTAGTAGTGGAAGGTAAGAATAACTTTGAGACCTTCCTCTCAAAGTATATTTGTAGTAAACCCTGACAGTATTTCTGGGTGATTGCTTGTAAAAACAAACAAACAAAAACCCCACTGTAATAGAAGCATAGCCAAGAACATGACGATGATCAAACCGGAGCTCTTCTAAAACTCGTTCAGAAGAAACACCACTAGATCAGGTAGGTCGATGGAGTATTTGTGGCTAGTGTAATAAATGTATCAGTTGATGAAGCCTTGCCAAGCTGAAAGTCTTGTCTCCCTGTACATATGCTATGCACTTCTGAAACCTGTTTGAGGATAAAATGTGATGCTTCCCTGAAAAGTGACGTTTTAAGTATCTTAATTTTTCTTCAGCGAAATCCAGAATGTTTTGTGTCACACTTGTGGCTGTTGCCATGGAGGCAGAATTGGCTTGGGGGAAGCAGGTCAGACACAAGTCTCTTAATAAATACTATGTATATTCTACACATATATATTTTTTGGTTAACAATTCTCACTTGTATTTAATGACTTGTCATCTGTACTTGCAGGTATGAGGTACAATGGCAGAGAAGAAAGCACAGATTTCAAGGACTTGGCTCTGTGGAGAGCATTTGAGTAGCTGAAGTGAAGCTTCAGTAGCTGCCAACTGTAAAAGGCTAGTGGAACTTGAGTTTTAAATTTCTTTTGGGTTCATTTAACTCTCCTAAGTTCTCAACTCCTGACAACCATAGTATAAATTTAAATCCTGGAAGTCCATCACAGCAGGAACTTTCCTGATTGTAAACAAACAAACAAAAAAGCTTCAGCTCCTGAATGAAGGATTAAAAAAAAAAAGTTTGGAATACAGCCTCTACATAGAAATTTAGCCAAACAAATTCAGTAGGGAAAAGAAGGTATTTAGATCATGATCTCTTGTTTTGGCAAGCATACAAACATTTGATAAGACTCTTTCAAACCTTATGGATGAAGTAAAACCATGCATAATGATATGTAAAATGTGCCCAGATTTTAGTCCCAGCTTCTCACTAAATTAAAGCACAGCTTCTAAGTGGAATTATCTAATAAGGAAAAAAATGACAGATATTAATTCAATTCTTTATATCTTAAGCCAAGTTCTGCTGGTCTGACAGTGCTTGAAATAGCTCTTATTTTCTACTTGGCATAAATACAGCTTGTGCCTTTCCTTACTACTTATTTCTCAAAGGTGTTAGGCAGATATTATGTTCTTTCAGCAGGTTCTTCAATTTCAACATTGAAATTCCTTATTTTTGCCTTACGTAGGAAAAAAACAAGCAGATACACCAGGTAACAGCTCCTTAGTTAGACAGTCATGCAAATACTGATTAATGAGACATCAATATTATCATTCCTGTAAGATACCATTTGTGTTCTTAGCAAAGTGCAAGGTTTTACTGAAGGCTGAAGTGTATCAAAACATCTCACGTGTCTGAAGTTAAGGCATCTAACTCAAGGGTCTGAAACATCACTAACCTGCCAGGTCAGGGTTTTAACAGTCCACGGGAACCAACTGAAGCCATTACTGTAGTTCTCTCCATCATTCTAGTTTTCAAGAGCACTGGAAAACATAATATTTAATGGCATATTATGAGTTTCATTGGAACATGGTGCAGATACAAACTCCATTAAAATATAGACTGTATAATAACTGTAGTGTTTAAACGTTAAGTAAGAACCACTAAAGATCACATGTGCTGTCACTTGGAAAAAATCATGAAGCAGCACAACTATTTAAGCTGACTGGTCTTCACAAGCTTTCAATGACTGTTGATCCCCTAACTCTCTAGTAATAACTGCCACCTGTCCTGTTCCTGTACATGTAACAGAAGACATAAGCTGAGAAAGTAACTTTATTTACCATATCCAATAGACAAATTGATGCACACTTTTTTTTTTTAAAAAAAAAAAGTGTACTTAAAACCAACATGATAGATTAAGATGTTGTTCCTTACATTTTTGTCTCCTCTAACAAGCACTGACCACTAGTGTTACATTTTGCATTAGCAATTTTTTTTCTTTGTTTTACCTTGTTCTTTAGTCTCTTTTTCTTTCCTGTGTTAGTTTCATTATGCCTTTGTTATGGGTTTCGAGTTCTAAAACAGAATATTGAAATTCGACACATGATACAACTTTTGATTACATTTATTGAAGCAAAATCTCGCAGAAGGATGCACAAATTCCTCAGGTGGTCACTGCAATTTTAAGGTTTCGAGATAATCTACTTCTCATCTTTTGTACATTATAAGCAGGCAATGAAATAACTACTGCAAATAGCAATGGTAGATAAATAACTTCAATTTATTCAGAAATCAAAATAGACCATCTGCAGTTCCAAACTGTAAAGGTCCATGAGAAGTAATGAGCATAATTGTCATTACAGTTACCTTTATTATAGCTCAACCATTATACTTCATTACAGTTCAGCCTGGACTAGCTTGCCAATGGACAATTTTGGGTGGCTACAGATGAAAAAAAGATTGGAAAGCACTAGGCCAGAGTGCTTAGAGAATGATATTACTTACATTTAAGTGTTCGTAGTTATAACTCTCCCTTCTCACTTCCTCTCAGGCAGCCAGCATCATTAATTCTTGCAACTGAAAAAATAATAACTATACATGAGTCTGGTCATTGCCTACTTGATCTCGTTGCTTCAGGGCAAGGACACTGTCTTTAAGGAAGGTCATGATGAACTGGTTTTGTTTGCTTTGGTTTTTTTTTTTTAGATAAAATTCTATTTATTTGAATTTATATTTCAATGTCTTGGACAAGAGTTGTTTCAGCTGCAGCTCGGAAGCACTAATGAAGTCAAAATTGTCACCAGTGGCTCCCTCTCCCTTTGGGTGGAGTCCCCCTGTCAGCTCCCCCGTGGCCTTTGGTAGAACATGGCCTGCCAGAATAAATAGGCTGTGCGGGAGTCTTGCCTTTGGGTTCTGGCCTCAGACAGCCCTTTAACAACCCTCTCTCTAAATTCCAAATGACAAAGTGGTCCCTGGCAAAACAACAGGATTCTTTGATATCACATGAACCATGTTCTGGGAACAGCACCAAGAGATCTTATCCAAACATTTCTCACAGACCTCAAAAACATTAGGGAAAACCAATTCAGTCCACCAGGCACAAGGAAGAATGAACTGCATCTTTCTGCTCCAATGAGGTCTTTATTACTGTTAGAGGATTTTATCTCTAGAACATGACTTTTCTTTTTCTTGCCTTCTTCCATCTCTGGAAAAGGCAACCTTAGCTCACAATTTGGATCCCACAGTAGCTTTAAAACTAACAAGTCTTAACTGGACTTAAAGTTTCCTCTCAGATGTACGATATTACTGTAAAATTATTTATTTTTAACTTTTAGGTATATTTAGAGATACTTGCATATATATCTTACAGATTTTAGGAGAATGACCTTTGTGTTAATAACGATCGTGACTTAAAAAAAAAAAAAAAAAGAGGGTTGACTGAACAACCATCATATTTAAAAGTATTTAGTAGTTAGATCTGCAGAGAATGAACATATGATTTATTCCATATGTAAAACTTCTTGGATGATGCAGTCAGTGCCAGAGACAAACTCCTACCTAGTCTCAAAGAGGCCAAGCAATAGTTCCCCTCAAGAATCCTGTACTTCTTTCTTTGGCAAGGAATGAGGCAAAACCCTTCTGTTTCTTCACATACTTGTTTTCAAAAGGTCATAAATTAACAGAGTCTAGTAAAACATATAAAAGAAACCACATTGCCTGGATTGTATAGTGAATTATCTAATTAAATATCTTTTTTAATTAGTTATTATGAAAATGATTTTTTTTAAAATCATCCATAAGTACACATTCCCACAACCTTACTTTCTGAATAAATTTGCAATTAGTGCCTGAAAACGGGGTCTTGTAGAATATGTAAGGAAAGAAGCCAACCCTTTGTCTGCAAGGAGAAGGAGTTTCATATCTCTCACCAGCACGATGTCAGTGCTTTCTACAAGTCTCTTTTCCTGTCTAAGAGCACTGCTTTGCATTTTGATTTTACTACGCTCCACACTGAAGGTCTCCAAGATTCCTGCACACAATGAGCCTCCAAAACAAAGAACAGCCACCCATGACTAGTAATTAGCAAGTCTACAGGGCTGTCCCCATTCCGTTCAGAAGTTTAAAGCAGCCTGATCTATGTGTCTCATGAACACTCCTAGAAGTGATCTCTCTAATTTCCTAGCACAGATATCTATACATTCAGTTACAACGTAGGGCTGAAAACCTGGCCTCATTGAAGTCAACAGGAACCAGGAGCTCATTTTTGGAGTTCTGAGTTTTTAGAAAGCACAAATTTATAGGCTAACTTAGGCACCTAAAGCTGTAGGAAGGCTGCCAGTGCAATTTTCAAAACCTCCTACCTTAGGAAAGATGCTATTGAAGATCTCACTGGCCACCCAAATATTTTTAAAAACCGAGCACAGGCTTCTTTCCTGAAGGAGAAGGAATATAGTCTCAAAGCACTTATCACTTGGCGATCACAAGGAAGTAGCTGTTAGTTACATCTACCTTGAACAGTGAACGTTGGTTCTTGGCCTGTCAGCTCAGCACCCACCTCTCCTCCGCTAGTTCTGAGCACCTTGGTTTGTTTTTCATTCCTGTGCAGTCAATTAGAACAGATAAAACATATCTGCAGCCTTACACTGTCACACCACCAAGTAAAGCCTGAAGACTAAATGCATATGCAAGGAAGATTGACTTCTGCTTCCAGAGGTATATGTGAAAACCAGTGAAAGAGGTATATGATTATGTCAGGTCTATCCTGTAAGAATTAACGAGATAAATAAGTTACAGAACAAAGCCCCGAAGTTCACATGCAGCTTGCTTTGAACTTTTAATACTAACTATGACATGCTTGGGAGGGAGGGCTGAAAGGCCTTCTTGCAGCTCGGGTGGCGACAGTTTAGGAATGAAAACTATCAGATTGCCAAATATGCTGATTAGCTGCCCATTTTAATGCTATAAAAGGTTGATATGTACAGGAGTTGGGAGTTTTATTATGGTTTGATTTTGCTTTTGTTGTCCCTGCATAGACTGTATCTAGATGTAGTATATGTAATGATCTGCTGTACTCCCAATGTCATTACCATCTGCAATCTACCTTTCAAACCCTTCAGGCATACCAGTGACAAAAAAAAAAAAGAAAACGAACAGAAAAAGGACATCAAAATGCTTTTTGGGTTATTCTCTTTGTAATCTCTTTTATCTACAGCCCACAGCTTCTCTTATGTCTTACATTCTCTTACATCGGTTTTCCTCCTGACACTTTGTTTTACCTCTGTGTGACTGGATTTGCCTTTGTAAACTATTTCTGTCTTTAACACAGAATACCTGCAGCACTACTTGAAAACCAAATTAAAATAAGTAGCAGACACTGGACTTCTAAGACTCATCATTCTGATTCTGTCAAACGTACTGCATAAGTAAGCATCCCTGTCCTTTCCTATTGTTGCGTCCTAGGAATGTGGACTAATGAAACTTGGAAAAGTCATTTCTTTGTTTGTTCCCGTGACTGTAATATTTACACAGAACAAAGCTGAATAATGAACTCCCAGCTGATGCTGGGAACAGGACACCAGCTGAGAGAACACCTGGTGTAGCACAAACCTTGTTTCATTTTTTCAGTCTGACAATCACTCTCAACAAGTGCTGTGTACAGCTGCTTGCTAGACTGGCATATCACACATGAAAAAAAGGAAAGCCCTTCCACTTATTTTTGGAAGAAGTACCTGCAACTGGTAGTGGAAGACATAGAAGATCCTTGGGAATGTGGGGGGAAGATATGGGGGAGACAATGGAATTCACACCTACAAAATGTACCCTTAAATTTATTCCCTTATATCATTTGGATTATTTAATGACATTATAGAAAATATACAGCAAAGCAAAATGCAGTGATGGCAGGCTGATATTCAGCTGAATTCTGGTGAGGGATTTTAATCACAAATTCTTAGTGGGGGGAAGTACTTTACTCACAGAATAGAAAATACAACCTTTCATTGAATTCCTTGATGCAAGTATGGAACAATCCTTTTATATGGGAATATCTGCTGAAGAAATTAGTATTTCATGCAGGAATTGACACGAATCAGTCAGATCCAAAACCTGAAATAATAAAAAATAATATAGGTTCGAGCACAGAGCATATTTCCTGAGTCTGTCATATATTTCTTTTCCTTCCATGCCCCAGAATAAAATATAAAGCCATAAAGTTCTCAGGGGAAAGGAAGTCAAATGTGAAAACAGAGAATATGAAAGTATCACCCCTCACAAAAAGCAGGAAAGAAAAATAAATCCAAACAAGGGAGAGGGGAAAAAAAAAAGGACTGAAATAACAGTAGAAATGAAATGCAGATTCAAAGGAAAAAAGAACTGTCAAAAATAATTAGGAGAGGGAAAAGGAATCCAAAAAATCTAAAAAGAGGAGTGAGGGGTCACTTTATAGCTAATTAATTGCATCTGAAAGGAATTATAATCTCTCTCTTTTAAAGCGTTATACGATTTTTCTCTCCTTCTATTTCCTTTCATTAAGAAAATCCTGAAATGCATGTTCAAGGTATCATACAGTACTGTTGTTTATTCAGCAGTCACTGCTGGGGAAGTATCATTGTATATTGCATAATATAAAATAATTTAAACTTTGTTTTGTTTTTCAAAATTAAGAGCTTCTTACTAATCTTTTAAAGATTTTTTTTTATTATTATTTTTTTTTTACATTTCCCTTTCTATCTACTAGACTTGACATGTTAATTCCCATTGAAATGTTGAAAAATGCCCACAGGGAAAAAATCCTGACAAGTTATCCCATTATTTAACTAAACTGACAACTAAAATAAATACAGAAATAAGTCCCCCTCTTTGAAATGTTGAAATATGGATAATGAGCCCATTCATAAGTTAGATTGGATCCAGATAGAATAAAACATTAAAAAGGCCATTAAAACATCAATTTTCCAGGATATTAGACAATTTCTAATGGAGAAAGTCATATAGCAAAGTCTACTAGACAGCAGCTTGCCATAAATTGCTTGAGCAGATCTCCTCTTAAACAATCTCCCCTGACTCCGGGGTAGTCCTGGTCCACAGGTATAACCACAATACCATGACCTAGGTCACAGAATGGAAGACCCTTGCTTAAAATGCTGCAGCACCTGTAAAATATCACTCAAAGGCATTAATCCAATTGAAGACAATGGATCTACACTATGAATAATGATATAACCAGTCAGGAAACTTCAAACATCATATTACTTAAAATAAATGGGAACACAGAAGACACTCGTTGTTAGAAAATAGTTCACCCTTTGTTTTTAGTATCTTATATTTAGTTATGGTTTAACCCATTGTGTTAGAATTTTTGTTTTTGTATTATGGCAAAATTTTAAAAGGATTTTGGGTAAATGATTTAACCAGAATCCATTAGACACAGTGGATGTTCTTGGAGAGAATGCAACTTGCACTACGAAGTACATAAAAGAATGAGTCTTGGGACAAGGATTGGTGCTCAGTTCAACTACAGACTGCAATGACATTTTACTGCAAGCCCAAATGCACTGAAACTAGAGCTCAGATATTTGCTGAGCCTGTGGAGATAATCAGGGAGAGCAAACAGGAAGGTGTTTGTTGCTGTTAGGAAATCTTCTGCTAATGTTATTTTCCATGATGGAAGGCGCTGATACCATAGTTACCTTACTTGCTACAGCATTTTATCTTCATTGGTTAACAAATAGCCAGTGGCGTCATTTTTATAAAGAGATATAAGGCATCCTATGGATTAAACACAGCTGCTGCCCACAGAGTTAAGCAGAGGAGATGCATCAACCACTGTTTTCCTTGCACCTCATCACAGGACAGCCAGCACAGATCACTAGCAGCAGCGGGAGGCAGCACTCAGGTGGGTCTCTAAAAAGGCATTAGGCTTGTCTCTACTTTTCTACTGTTCCACTACAACATTTAAGGTCATTCTGTAACGTGGTTGTATCAAAAAATAATCTGCACAGTGACTCCCTAAACATTCCCATCTCCTCCCGAGATAAGATGAAAATAAAGAGCCTGTTCCAAAGCCCTATGAACTGAAAGAGAGGACTTACATCAGGAAACTCGCTGAGTTATGAGAAGGTGACAACAAATCCTGACAATTCCCTTCTTTAGCTCCCTCTTGTGGGTAATGTGCACTGCAGAGACTTGCTAGTTGTAGTAAAAATAACTTTCATGAAACAAAAGAAAACTACATTCAGAATATTATATATACATAATTTTATATATCATAGAATCATCGAATGCTCAAGGTTGGAAGGGACCTCTAGAGATCATCTAGTCCAACCCCCCTGCACACGCAGGGTCACCTAAAGCACGTGGCACAGGACTGTGTCCAAACGGGTTTGAAGATCTCCAGAGAAGGAGACTCCACAACCTCTCTGGGCAGCCTGTTCCAGTGCTCTGGCACCCTCACTGTTAAGAATTTTTTCCTTAAGTTCCTGTGGAACTTTTGATGCTTCAGTTTGTGGCCATTTCCTCTAGTTCTGTCGGTGGCCACCAGGGAAAAGAGGCCAGCACCATCCTCCTCACTGCCTCCCTTGAGGTACTTATAGACACTGATCAGGTCCCCTCTCAGCCTTCTCTTCTCCAGGCTGAACAGGCCCAGCTCCCTCAGCCTCTCCTCATAGGGCAGATGTTCCAGGCCCCTGATCATCCTTGTAGCCCTGCGCTGGACTCTCTCCAGCACCTCCACATCCCTCTTATCTTATATATAGATATAAAGAATATACAGAAAATACATTCTGAGATCAAACTAATGTGGATTCAATTAAAATCAACAAAAATGATTAAACATTATGTTTTTGATGAATATATTCTCTCTAAATCTTGATTGACACTATGAAGACTAAAGCTTGATTTCCTTTCTCAAACATTTTTTGTTTGTAGCTTTCATAAAGAATATTTATGGTATGAAAACTGCAAAATGAGAACTTTATTTGTTGCAAAATTTTAGTTCCAGTGGAAAAGCCAAAGATGCTTCTCATCTATGATATCTTATTTACAAACTGCCTATGTCTACAGGTTTACCACTTGAAAAAAATATTTTGGCACTAAACTAAAGGAGAAACTAACTTTTCTCCTTTTAGGAAAATATATAAGAATCTAAGAACTTCCAACTCAAAATTTCCAGATTTGTTCCTGCATGTAAGTTTCTGGAAACAATTTTTCCTCCCTTTACTGTTTTATCAAGAACGTCTTTAAAAATAATTTGACATCTTTTAAAAGACCTTAGATGTGTTTCAACATGTAGTGAAACAACACATGCTTAGCAACTGTATTTTGAAGTGAAGATGAGAGCATCTCCAATCTGAATTCATGTCTTTGAATTACAGTCCAAAACACTGTTGTTAGAGCCTTTACTCTGCAAGTAGGAAAAGGATATGTAACTGGTCTGCTCCTGAAAGAATACAGTGACAAAGCAAACGTTTCTCAACTGGCAGCAGTTTAGCAATGACATCAGGTCAACTTTTTCTGTTATGTATTTTTTTATGGACTGAACTGTTCCAACTTGTTAAATGATTAGAATGTTAGATTCCTGGTATTCTTATATTTAGACTCAAAAATGCTGCTGGGCTGTTATTTTCCTTGACTATACTGAACTATATTACTCTAATTCAGACATCAAATTCTTCAGGGTGGGACATATCTTTTTCGTGCTTCTTCCCCCTCACCCCAGTTTCCTGGATAGAAATTAGACATTAAAAGAGAAGCTTTGTACCAAGTTACAATGAGTCACAATCAAAAAGGAATTACCTCCCCTGACTTTCAGAGTTGGACTCTCTTCCTCTGTGTCCTGGTAGAATTATGGGCAACAATACTAATAATCAGTTTATAGCTCAGAAAGTATGTCCCTTGGGAATGGAGATGGGTTTTATAGTGATATACCTTGATATCCTGCACAACCAGAGACCTTAAAAGCTTTTCTTTTGGATGTACATTGATGTGTCCCATAGTTATTCCTGGTAGAACACCTAGCAGAAAAAGGGCTCATGCCTGGGAAACAGTCAGTGACTCTGTGATGACTGCAAAGAGGTTCTGCACAATCTTTTAACAGGCAGAAGCTGTACTAGAGGTCTCCCATAGATTAATTTCTTACAGGAGAAAATAAATAAGAAGGAAAGACATTGAAGTGTGCACATTTATTATACATATACTGAGACACAATATAATTAATTTCAGATGTGAGTAATCAGTGCTTTTCAAAAGTTTATATAAACTTTTTTTCTTCCTCTCCCCATCAAAACAGTTCCTTTTCACGTGCAAGTCTATGAGGGAAGCATGCAGGACTGCTCAATACCAAATGCAGTCAGGCTGGGGCCAGCAGGGGAAGCGATGTTCTCCCTAGGTACGTACTGCAGATTTTTTTTTTTTTTGGTGAACTCTGTTAAATAAGACTAGGAAAGCCAAAGTACCAGCAGCTCAGGACCCAATTTTCAGCTCTTTTAATTCACCCACCTGATAAATTGAAATTTTATCTTCATTTAAAACACTGTTTGTAGATAATTTAGGTATGGCTCTGCTAAGTTTGGGCTGCAAGTTGATTCTTCACAGTTGATTTCTTACCTTCACTTTAAGAATTTCTTTATTCCTCAGCACTTTACAATTTTTACTCCCCAGAGCTTTTCACAGTCCAACTACTGACTTGATCTTTGAGCAGGATAATGTTGCATTTGATGCTACAAAAATGCACAGGAGATAAATGTACAAGTGTTGCTTATCAAAAATTTAATGCAATTATGGAAAAAATAATAACTGCCAAATACCTTAAAATACATCTTCACACGTGCATGTTTCTTCACTTATTTTTGCCTTGGATACGTGATGATGACAACTATGCCTGTAGAGATGACAACAACCAACAAAACCAAAAAAATCTCTCATTTAAACTACTCTGTTGCTGATCTTGTTAACTGCAGTAGTATATTAATAACTTAAACAGACAAAGCACTAACTGAACTAAACTCACCCTAGTCTGGAGTTTTATGAAAGACAATTTCAAAAGATACATGAATCTGTTTTCAGCCTTGTGCTCCTAGAGATAAACCACCTTTGTTAGAATGCTGGTATAACAGTTTCGCACTGTCTCAGCATCTAGGCAGCTACAAGCTCTCAGTGGCAGAAAAGAAACAAAACCAATATAATATCTAGAGGAGGTTTTATTTAAATCTTAATCATATCTTTCCCATTCTGCTCAGTAAGAAGCCATCTCCAGACTCTGTTCAGTAAAGATCTTACTGCCCTAAATGACCTTTGTATTTGTAAATGTTGATCTCTATTTTTAAACCAAATTTTTCTCAAAGCAGGAAAATAATTGGTTTAATGGGTCTTGACAAATTTGCTGCGGTATGCAGAGAATAACAGTGACAGTAGGTATTCTCAAAATGCTTTTCACACTCTGTAAGAGTGCTGTAAATGAAAAATTGGCTCCTGTTCTAGGAGTTTCCTGCAGTGCTGCTGTTCACTTCTCAGGAGTGGCACCAGACTGCGAAACAGAGAGTGATGGCCACAAATTACAGTTTAGGATGCTCAGGCTGGAAATTAACCAAAATAAAATTTCCTCAGTAGGAGGGTAGTGCAGCACTGAAACAAGTTGCCCTGAGTGACTGTGAAATCTCTGTTCTTGAAGAGATGAAGCTAGAAAAGGCTTGGGTGATCTGATCCGGTGTTATCAAGAGCTTTGCTTCACAAAGTAGGTTTGACTGAATGACTTGCAGAGGCTTCTTCCATTTATGTGATGCTATGTGTTTTTACTAGTCTATTCACTTTAAATCAATCTCTAATTCTTACACGGTCCTTTTCAAGAGGCATCACAGAGGCAGTTTTGATTGTGGCATGCAAAATTTTATATACAACTTCCTGAATTTGTTATCATTTAAAGACATATGCTCTGAGGACCAAAAAAAAAAAAAAAAAAGCCATAATCACGTTGGACACTGGTTAACTGAAAACTAGCAATATTCTAGTGCTGATCTTAATCAGAGAAAAAAATAAAACTGATAACATTATGAAAAATTATTAGCCATCTATAGAGAATATTTTCCATCAGACTCTTATCAACGAGCAGCTACATTTTTGCTGTACTATTATAAAAATCTCTCCCTTCAAGGTCAACTGAATCACAGCCTTCATATAAGCAGAAATCAAACAGTTCCCTACGGCAGAGATAGCAGCTTGCTAGACAGTAATGCTCTCCTCACACTTGTTTTTCCTGCAGGAAATCATAAAACACATTACAGACAAAGCCATTTATCTGATTTAGAGTAAGATCCTGCTCCAAAGATTGGCTCTGTACAAGATGATTTTTACGTTTAAAGCCTTTCAGTGACAGCCTAACAGATACTTGTTTTAGAAGAAAAAGATCATCTCTTCTTGAACAATACCTTCCAAACTCATCCGAGACTCTGACTTCTTCCTTTCAGTAATGATTACCAGTAATAAAGTGACTGCAGATGAAATTGTGTCCTCAGAGGCCCCTGCGCAAGCCCATTACTCTCCCCTAAAGCTGTTAGCAGTTAGACTTTGGCTGACTGCTCCTCATTGCTGTGACCTTACCAGATCCCACAAGTTAAGCAACTTGCATGAAGCATGCAACCCAAGTAAGAGCTTCACAATTCCTGCAGAGTTTTAAGGATGAATACTGTGGACACAGTAGCATGAGACAGCTGTGTAAAACTTTAAACTAGATGGGGAAACTTTCAGCCTCAGATAGGATATTATTGCCTGGATTTAGATCCTCTTATGTCTTACGTAATTCAGCCATTTTGAGTCAACTCACTTGGCTCCGAATGGGTGATGGAAAGGAAAATTACTTCTCTCACCCCTGTGCTAAGATTTCTTCCCAATACCTAGTCACTATGTTCTGCCTCTTCGCTAGGAGGCAAAGAGATTTTCAGAGACTATTTGGATGGGCTTGGAAAGAGGACAACAAGAAAAATAACAGAGAGAAGAAAATGGAATCATTTTTCCCAGGAACATTTAACAGCCCCATTCTGAGGAAGACAAAGCTATTTTGGAGAAAGAATAAATGCCAACGGCAGAAACAAAATTTACCCTCTGGTCTTTTGTCATATCCCAGCCTCATTCCACAGTTTATAACCCTGTAACTGGAATGTTGGCTTTTATTTTATTTTATTGTCTTGAAGCAACAAAGATTTACCACCTGTGCTCTTCCTTCCCAGTGTTGTGCACAAGAATATCCTGGGGTTTTTTTTTTCTTTGTTTTGCTACAACCCATTCAGTTTCTGTTTTTATTCATTTTTAGTTTTCTTTCTCCCCTCAAGGCACTATCTATTACATAGAAGTTTCTTTGACTTTGCTAGTACAAGAGCTTATGATGCAACAGCATAAACCACTAAATGAAATTACACAAACAGATGACAAAGGAAAACTATTGGAAATTTGTATCAGTTTAATGACTTTCACAACACAAAGGCCAAAGTACCATGTTGCCTCAAAACCACTTGCATTGCCAAAACTGAGATGATAGGCTCCCTACCTCTGTATTTATACCAAAGGTTCGCAGTCAAGAAATAGCTTCTTTTTCTCACCCAAAGCTGTAACTCACCACGTGGGTACGCTTTATCTCCCCACCTTGTGTATCCCCAAGTGCAGTGGCAGTGCAGACATGAACGGCCCTGACTGCAGCGGCGGCTGTGGGAGCCTGAGCACGGAGTCGAGCAGGATACGGCAGGTCCACCCTGTCCAACACGGACAGCTATTGGCGCTCCATTTAACCTCCATGAGGGCAACCTCAGACATTCCCCAGTATTCAGTGCATTCTATTGCAGCGGAGCTCCTTTGGGCTGGGCAATAACATCACCAAATGAACTTGTACTTCACATCATGCCAATGTGACTAAAGGCATGAAGCTTTATCCAAAATAAAATGCCAGCGTGAGAGTAGTGACAGCCCTTGTGCCCTGCTTTTGAAATTTTCGAAGGGTTTACGAACACAGGACAAAATAATGCCCATATTATCAAAAGAAACAGCCAGGCAGATTTGGGAGGTCCCTGTTTTCTAGAGATACCAAATCAGTTTAAAGCCAAAATTGCATAGGTCCTCTCCCAACAGCTGTGGCACCTTGAAGCTGCCAGGGCACTGCCTGGGGATGTGCACGAGGGCACCCGCAGGACTGACAGGCGCAGCCTCCCGCTCCTTGGTAACAAGCAAACAAACTACGAGCGTGGTCTGCTGAGAGAGGAGAACAAAAAACACTCTCTAAAGGAAAAACGTAGGTAGTTTAAGCATAATTGTACTCATTTGTATAACTGGAAAACTCAAACTCAGTTTGTTCTCAAAACTTAGTGATAGAAAGGAAAAAATAAACACCAGAAACAACTGAAGAAAAAAATTATTAGAAAAGTCATCTTTGTCCCCATATGAGTGAATCTTTCACAAAACTTTGCAAAGCATTAAGAACATTAACCAATTCAAATACATACAAAAAGACTAAAGAGATTATATGATATTTTAAGTTAAATTTCATTAAGTTAAACTTCACATTTAAGTGCTGAATCTAATTACCATCTCATTTCCTATACCAAGCTTGTCCTCAGAGAAAAAAATGAAAAAGTAAAAAAGATGCTATACATGATCAGATGAGATTTGCCAAGCGGTTACTGCAACAACACCAGTAATTTAAAGAGGTTTTTTTTTAATGTTTTTTCCACAAGTGCTTCAGCAAGGCACTTGGTATCTATGATTACCAGAAACCTTTCTAATAATTGACAACCTTTTAATAATCCTGTATTAACTGCTAATTTTCTCTGCTTTTGCTAGTACTGATGTTTGTCTTTTCATTCCAATCAAAGCCTTACTACAAAATCCATTTATTTAAATAGATAACATGGCCCTACAAATAAATGAATCTTGCCCTACTGAAATAAGTCAATAAAAACTGTTTCAACTGCCAATTTTCTAATAGTTCACTTGAAAGAAAATATTTTTCAACAGTATTTAAAATTCACTCAGTAGTCATGATCTCTATCAATTGCATGTCTTATTTGATAAGAATCAATTTTCCTCCCCCTTTTCCAGTGCTCAGGCCTTTCCACTAGATTTTGAAATGAATCTGCTCCAACTACTGTGTCATACCAGAAAATGATTTAAGAGAACAAATTATCTTTCCAAATTTTCACAGAAAGAAAAAGCTGATACAAAGTATTTTCCTTGAAAGCAGACCTCTAAACAAATGCATGTTCTCAATCACTGCTAACAAAGGCAGAAGAAATTGCTAGGGTATCTTCACAAAAGTGTGTGATTTGTGAGCAGACTGAAGCTGAAAAATCAGACATTTCACGAGGGCAATGTGTTTGCCATTATACACAGAAATGATAGGAAAGGAAGAGAAGTGGCTCGTATTTGTCCTTCTCCTACGTTCCCCAGCTACTGTATTAAGATAAATTTCCATGGAAACTCGATTTATACACCAAGGTTTCTAGCAAAGATAAGTTGATTCCCCTTGGAGAGATTCTGAATAGAAACAGCTCTGTGCTTCTGGCAGAGCCTAAAGCTGCAGCATTGCCTTTCCCTGTTAAAGGAGGGCAGCAACCAGCAGAGCAACTTTCTTCCTGCGTGCTGCTCCCTTCCACACGTTCTTCCCACGTGTGCAGAAAGTGAAGCCCTAATGACAGCAGTGCAAACTATCCTGCTCTTGGCTGCACAAGCTCTTATCTCAGCACCACTGTGCAGGGGAGTCTAGTTGTCCCTGGGACACCCCACTCACTACAAGTCGCACAACGCACACCGTCATACTCTCAAGTGAGAAATATTACCGCCAATTTCAACAAATACTTTCCTTGCAAAACGAAGTTACTTGCAAATTCAATCTTAGCCTTAAAAAGAGAGCAGATAACACACAATTAAAAGAATAACACATAGCACAGCAGATACATAATAATTTATTAAAATTCACCTTTAAAAAAAAAGGAGGAAAGGACATTAAGGCATCTTGCATTCAGTTACCATTCATTAATAGTAAAGATGACTTTTCTTTCTGATACAAGAGAGCAGACCAGTAAAAGAAAAAAAGAAAAGAAAAATTTTCCCAGCACATGTTTCAGAGTGCTGACTTCTTCCCACCCTTCCACCCAGCATTCAGCCAACAATTTCCTCCCAGGAGTTCCCATTTCTTCAGCAAGAGAGTTAACAAGGCCCAACACTCATTGAGACATACACAGGGACTCACTTCTCTCCCCGCCACCTCAGACCTCATATCATCATAAAGATGCATGAGAGAAAGACTAACAGATGGACACTGCACAAAATAAGATACACTGCTGTAACCACACTTTTTGAATAGACTAGAATATTTGGCCTTGCATTTGCTAGAACAAACTACTTAAGTCAATAACTAGTGAAAATGGGACCACAAACTCTAGTGTTTATAATCATATAATGATTTTTAGGCTCTCCTTCTACATTTGTATTAGATAAACAAATGACAAAGGTTTTGTTTCCATGGAATAATTTATTTTGATGAATTATGCTGTTAAGTGACAAATCACTGTTATAGTGGGTTTTTTTCTTTTTTCTATTCAAAAAGAACATCAGGAAATGTTTACAGTATCATTGGTTCACTATAACAGGATTTTACTACACAGTAAAATATAAATTAATTAACACTGCATATATCACTATTCATTTCACCACATTGGCTCTCTATATCCTTTGTCACATTTTAACCTTCATTTAAGGCAAGTTTTGTTGTCAAAGATCACAAAGTCTCTAGATCAACTTGTGTGACTAGGCTTACGAGTTAGGAAATTGAGCTTTATAAAATGTTTACTTCAACAAGTAAGAAAGTTATTAAGAGAAATATGGTGACCCAAAATTGTACTGTATTAAAAGGTGGAGTTTCCTTGTACCAAAGTCCTTTATTCATCATCTTTAGAACCAGTTTTGCTTAACTATAAAAGAGACACAAAAAGAAAGTGTTCAAAGTTTAGACTGCTATTCCATTTATTAGAAAACAAAAACAACATTATTTCCATCTTTCCATCTTACACAGAACACAGGTATATTTAGTTAATGACACAGACTGTGCTACTGTAGCAAGAGATGTATTTGACTCAAAAATATTTCTTAATCTTATATACTAAATAAGTTTACTTTCTGAACCTGAAACTCTATCTTCCCTTTTTATGAACAAAGTTACTTCTGCACATCTTAAACTGTTCCCACATAAATATGTGCACAAAATGTAAAAAAAAAAAAAAGACATAAATTATTATTCTCCTTTTTTAAAACTAAGTCCATAAGTACTAGAAGTAGTGCATCTATCAGGAAATTTCTCTGTAATCCGCAACATCTACTATAAATAGTCTTTGAATGCAGAAGTTTTCTGCTTATAACCACTATATGCTAACCGGTATTTAACAACTAGAAATGGTGATAGGTCTTATACTAAGAATTAATTCTGGTTGCATAGAAAAAAGTTTGCTAAAAAATGTCAGACAGCTATATTCATTTCTACTTAAAAACAAAGACCACAGGGTGAAAGATAGCAATGCTGAGGGAACAAGAAAAAGAAAATTCTTCACTGGGAGAATTATAGCAGAGAACGCTCAGGCTTGCAGGAGATCCTGCTTCTACTTTCCTATCTGTTGCTCTCCTGGCTGCAAGTCTGATTTTATTTTATATCTTGCTTTCCATACAAAGAAATAATATTTTCTATATGTTTGAACATAGAAGTCTCTTGTCAAAAAGTAAAATTTAATTGCCCAATAAATTAAAAAAGACTAAAATTAGTTTCAGAAAAGAGTGAAAGTACTTCAGATGCTATTTAAAATTCAGAAGAAATAAGCATTTTAAAAACATTAGAAAAATGTGGATTAGGATTAAAAATGAGTAGAAATTCTTACTATTTCCTGCAAATCTTTTCAGTATTAAAAAAGATAACTTGAGAATACTTACATGCTGGATGTACATAGAAATGAATCAGACATCACAGTCAAATCCAAACAAAGTTAGGAAGAAAAGCAAAAAGACATCAGATTAAACATAATTTGTAGTTACATCTGAAGGAAACCAAAGTACATATTGCAGTATATTTTCATAACTCTTAACAGTCATGTTACCTTAATTACATCCACCCAGTTCCATCCTCGAGGAAGTTCCCCTTTGTGATCTGCAGAACAAGTAGTTTTTATTTTCAAAACATGAGCTAAAGAGAACCTTTATCTTTCTTTAAGATAATAAAGATAGTATCTCTCTCTAAGACCAAATAAGATGCGAAAGACTAAGAAAACTTGAATTTCCTCATTAAAGTCATGAAGACAAAAAGAAATACTAATGTCTTCTTAGAATTTATTTTAACAATTGTTCTCAAACAGCACTGAAGTATTATTCTGAAACTATTCTTAAAATATCTAAATATTATTTTACGACAGACTTGTAAAGACAGTTAAATGTTCTTTAAAAGTTTAAGTCCACCAAAAGACATTAATAAGGCAAATGATAAAAAATTCTTCAAAGTAATTCTCCTTAAATAAAAATACCTAAGATAGTCCCTCTAACATTTAACTTAGAAGGCAACTCTAAAACGATGTTAGGTTGAGCAGCAATTATATGTTTTGCCAAAGAATAAAACTTTATACGTATTGAGTTTTGCAGGATCAATATTTAATATGCCAAGTATTCATTTAGAATACATATATGATATGCAGTAGTTCCTAGCATAGGGTATAAATTATTGCTGTAGTAGAATACCATCAGCCAGATCATTAAAAAAATAGTACAAGTCCTCTGCAGAATTAACCAAATAGCTGAACTCTTTCATTCAACAAGATATTATTTCATTAAATGCAGAGCATCTGCAGAAGCATCTCTGCATATCTATTTTGAAGATACATACTAAGCTAAATGTTTTAGTTTAGTCTTCTGAAAATAACATTTTCATTTAGAAATTACATTTTAAAGTACTTATTACTCATCAGCGTTTGTTAAGGAAACATATGACTTTTAGGAATCCCAAATGTTTTCTCCAAAAAATATATATTTTTGAAAATTCCACTTTTGTCACAAATAATAATAAAAAAGCTATCTTAAAATATGTTGCTTTGATCAGAATTAACAATAATTAATTTTTATAAACAAGAGACTACTGATTCTGCCTCCAACAAGATGTCACTGCTATAACAGTTGGACTCTCATGCTGCTCAAAGAAAAGAGCATTCTAATGAACAAACCTGTTTTGTCAGCTAGCTTTCGTTTCTGGGTTTTGGATAACTGTTCCTTTTTATCTTTCTTCTTACTTGCTGGCACATCAGGAGTTCCAATTGCAATACTATTGCTTGCTGAAGTCTGAGAAGGATAAAAATTGTTCTAAATATTTTGCATTACACTTCAGAAGCCAATACAAAATGAACATACCTGTTTATGATTACTGTACCAGACATATTGAAATATCTTGATTGCCATATATAATCTATCACCACAGACTCTTGTGGTACCATTGGTACCATATTCAACTGTTCAGCCACTAACATGTTTAAATGCAACATACCGATTAACATCTTAAAGATAGACTGATGAAATTAAATTTAGAGTTCTAATAACTACTTTCTGCTATTTACCATATGAAATATTTAAGAAGTGCTTTTAAAAACACATCTTTAATTCAGATTAAGATCTGAATTTATCTACTTACCACAGTGTTAACAGGCTGATTTTCCATGAACAATTCTTTATTATCTTTGGCATATTCAAAAAGTGTATATGTCATAGCAGTTCCAAGATTAGCTTCAACTTCTACCATTAATTTATCCAGTATGCTTTGTTTAACAGTTGAAGATCTAAAAGAAACCAAAAAACTCAACAGTAATCTTGACAAAAGAAAAGTTTGTCAACAGTAAACCTCCCTAACATAGAAAGCTAGGAAGGGAAGCTGTCATAAATACTTACATTGTGTTGTTGAAGAAAGCGTCCATCGATAGGACTGGAGCTGTTTGTGGATATGTTTCTGGCCAAGAAACTTCTATTAGAAAGGCTTTGGGATCTCCATTTTCACCTATCTGAAGGAAAAAGAAAAACTTCATATACCAACAATCTTGAGTATCTTATTAAAGATTACAGTGTCACTATGTGAATCTTTTACTTCTTTAAGATTATCTACATTCCTCTGGAGATAACAACTATTTTTATACTACTGCCAGGAAAAAAAGGTTTTTCTCTAGAAAAAAGTGTTGCATTTATGACGTGAACATTAACCTACACCCTGCAGTTTTCCTTCTATGAAAATCAGCAGAAACATTCCAAGTTCCTTTTGTGGTGATGTTACTTGGCTTCTTTGCAGTGTCAGATCAAATACTATATGAACATTTACAAGAAAAGATAATTTTTTCTCTCCACTTTTTTTCCCTCATCCAAGCTCAAAGCAATATGAAAACAAACCACAACACAGTGGTGACATACAGAACACAATGAATTAATGACATAAGATAACACAAGTGAAAGATAAGAATTTTAATGCTTATTTTTAAAACCTACAGATATTTTAGCTTACAATATGAAAGAATGACTAATAAGAATACTCAAGTAGCTATAGTCTGGATGAAAAAAACAAACAAAAAGAAAATAAAGCAAAACAAAACATAATGTTGTGGACTACGCCATAAAGATTATATTAACTTCAGTTAATTTTTTTTAACTGAAAATTAATACAGACTAACAAAAACACACCTTACAAACAGAAATAAACATTTCGCACGTGCATTTGCTATACTGCTGTAAAAAAAAAGTTGGTTTAAATACTGCTTTAATACGATGAGAAGAATTTCCTAATTTTAGGAGAGTCAAAATCTGGCTTTATTAACCTGTGTGGAATGAAATATAACAAAACAACAAAATCCCACTCAAGTTAAGGCTACTACGCTTTAAAACGACTCAAAATTTAAATGACACTATCTCAATATTATGGATGTACACTGAAAAAAAAAAAAAAACGGGGTTTTATTTCATTCACAGTCTCTGTGTCAGCAACGTGGATGAAGCAATACTGAGTGGCATCTGTTTTAGCAGTACAGGCATTAGGCTTTGAATCAGGAATCTGTTACGTTTATCAAGACACCCTGCGCAGCAAAGCATTCCACTTCCCAGAGCTGCCATGAGAAGAACTGGCGTTGTGGTTTATGGAGTTTTCCTTCTCTCAGGAAATCTGTCTGCACGTTACCGAGCGAGTCCACAGAGGAGGCTGCGTGGCTGCCACTCCTTCTGCCAGCACAGCTTGCAAACCGGGCACCATACTCTGTTCAATACTGCTACATTTTCCTCAGTATTTGAAAACTCTTTAATCTCAATCTTTTGGCACACTGATTACAAAACACCTACGTGGAAGGCAAATAAAGCTTTGAAACTTTATGAAGTTAATTATACCATGCTGCCTCAATGCACACGTTCTTTCACAGGAGAGTTTGATACAGACTGTATAGAATTTAAACGCTCTTATTTTCTCATGATCTTTTTTCAGTCTCTGAGAAATTAGCAAAAACGAAAACTAGCCACATGTACAAGGCTATGTTGCAGGTAGGCAGGGATGATACACTTACTCTCCCAAGGACAATAAATTTACATTCAAGCAGTCCTGTCGATAAAGGAAAGCTGCGCGTGCGTGCGCTATTTAGTAAATCAACTCCTCTGGCTGTAACTAACGATGCTGTTCGGAATAACGCGCTGGGTAAGGCGCACAAGCTGCCCCAGAGGAGGGGTGAGGCCCGCTGGCTGAGCAGCAAGGCAGCCACAGACCTTCACACTTCCCTGAAACTTTCCTGGGGGCGAGAGTCAGTGGCCTGCAGGGAGCCCTGGCCTGGCTAGCGGGTCCAGGCTCTACCTGCTCTGCACGATACACAGGCACTAAGGCCTCACCAACCCATATGGGACAGCCAACCCACCCTGGTGGCACATCCCTAAATACTGAGGGTCAAGATATTGAACACCACCCAGCAAAGGGCCTGGAGCAGGATCCTGGAACAAGCGCCTATGCCGACCTAGGGCCTTCACAGCCTGTTGAAAAGCCACGTTACATACATAAATACACAAATAAATATTTTTGTAATAAGTACGCGGCGCTGGCCCAGACGCTGCCTCACCCGGTACTGGAAGGACACGGGGCTGAGCTCCCTGAAGCAGCGGTCTCCCTCGTAGATGGACCGCAGCGCTTCCAGCTCCATCTGAGGGGGGCAGAGGAAGTCGTTAGCGCCCGCCAGGCGGGCGGCGAAGTCCCCGCGCCCCCAACGGCCGCCCTCACCTCCTGGTCCTCGTTGGCCGCCATGGCGCGCGCGGGGCCCGCGCCCGCCCCGCTCCCCGCCGCGCCAGGCCCGCTCGCCCGGGCCCCCGCGGCACCCGCGGCGTCGCACGGGCAAGCGCGGCGCGCAGGCGCGGAGCTCCGCACCCGCCCCCGGGGTCACCTGCTCGCTCGCTGCCATTGGCGCTCCCCTCCCGTGCTCTCCTCCCATTGGCTGGCGCCGCCGCAGCCTCGCTTCCTGCCTCGAGCGGATTGGCTGCTCGTGCTGCCCGTCAGCCTCCCGGCCCTGCTCTTCCCGAGGCGCGGCCCAGTGCTCCCCCTTGGCGCTCCCCCTGGGCGGCAGTGGCGGGTCCCGATCCCTGTCCCGGTCCCGTCGCGAAGATGGCGGCGTCGGCGGCGCAGTGGGAGCTGCCGGTGGAGCTGTGCTGCCGGCCCATGGCCTTCGTGACGCTCACGGGCCTGGACGTGGTGTACAACGCGGTGCACCGCGCCGTGTGGGACGCCTTCTGCGCCAACCGCCGCGCCGACCGCGTGCCCATCTCCTTCAAGGTGCTGCCCGGCGACCACGAGTACCCCAAGTGCCGCACCAAGGTAGCGCCGGAGCCGCCCGCCCCCGGGGCGAGGGGCGCGCAGCGGGAGGAGGGTTCGCGCCGCGTTTCTGCCTGCCTCGGCCGTGTCCGTGCGTCTGCTCCTTGGAAAGCCCCATAGTGCAGTCATGCGGGGCACCTCCAGATGGTTTCTGCTGCCTTTGGCTCGTTTTGGCTGCTTTTCACAGCTTCCCGAGCAAATGGGAGCCCTACCCCCATTTTCAAAATAGGCCCCGTGCTTTGCAGAGGCCTGTGAAGTGCATGGCTGCACTTAGACCTTTCAGTCCTGTCCATGCCACATCTCTCACTCTTTATTCTTAGTGTCTGCTGGCCCTGGTGATAGGGTATGTCCTGCTCTTTAGGAGGAAAAAAGGCTGGGGGTTGAGGAGTATGCCCTGCTCTTCAGGGGAAAAAAACAAAGGCTTGAGGGGAAGAACGTCCAAGGGAACATGACAGATGTTTTCCCAAACCGCACGGATATACAGGCCAATTCCTTTTCTCCTGCCCCACTAAAAGAAGCTTGCAGGGACCTACTATCTTGCTCTGATGTGCTGAACATTTCCAGAGGACGTCCTATGAGTGGTATATTCCGAAAGGGATCCTGAAGACTGGCTGGATGAACAAGCACCTGAACCTGGTTCCAGCCCTCGTGGTGGTGTTCTACGAACTAGACTGGGAGGAGCCACAGTGGAAAGAAAAGCAGTCCGAATGCGCCACTCGAGTCGAAATCGTCAGGTAGAGGCCTTTGCTTTGGGCCCCAATGCACTGCAAGCTCATGGCTGGGTTTGCATTGCAGAGTCCTCGTTGCCTTATAAAATATATAGTTTCTCTTCTTGGACGCAAATTCAGGGCAACTGGAACTCCTTTAGTAAACTATTGTTTACTAAATTCAGTGCAATTATCCTCTCCCATGTGGTGAAAGAACAGTGCATTCTATGCATGATGCAGTGCATTGTTGCATTTGCTTTTGTTTCTCATATGATTTTTTAATGCTCTATCTAAACTGAAATGTCATTTTCTTCTGATCATTTTCTAACATAAGATGAGACCATGACATTATCTTATTTATTTATTTATAGGCAAAGTCTGCAGGGACGAAATACAAAAGTTGCCGTGGTTTTGATTCAGAAAAAAACACCTTTGCCTCCAGGTATTAGAAGGAAAATTAGACTGCCTTGTATACTATTGTGACTGTCTCATTTTTCACAAGGCCTGAACTGACAGTAACTTGTCATACTGTTTGCAGTTCTTAATATATTGTCATTTCTGTGTGTGAAATAGATTTGTGGCTGCACTGAGATGTACAGATGGAAACTCAAGCCAGTTGAGCCTAAAAATCTTATGTTTCTCTTTTTAACTATTTGCTCTTAAGTCCAAGTGAAACTTTTGATATAACCTACCATTTTTGATTAAAAAAAAAAAAGATATTTTAAAGCTTTCTGAAGATCAAGAAAAAAACTTAAAAGTCCTGAAAATTTATAGGAAAGGCATTTACTAGTTACAGAAGCCTCTGGTTTAAGACTATTCAAATATATCAAGTATAAATAAAGTTTTAGGGCATGAGGTGGGACTGCTTAAGTTCATGTATGCCTTCTCAGCTAGTTTGTCTCTAGATGAGCCAACTTCCAGGTCATGCCTTTTTGATAGGAAAGTGGGTTTAAAGGAAAGCAAATTCCCCTTGGTGGAGGAGCAAAGAAGTCTTTTAATGGCCAGATCCAAAGTAGGGAAGATGATTGAAAAACACGTGAGTTAAGTGGAACTGTGAAACATTGTGGTTGTTAATCTTTAATTTCACTCAAACTGCTGCCTCCCCTCTGGCTACACATTTTGTAGCCTTTGGTTAAGGAAGGGTGTTTTTGACTATTTTGGTCTTCAAAATACAGCACCTTTAAAGGTGTGAGAGATCGGAACTTTCAAGAAAAGCTTCTGGCATACTTCTACCTTGTTACAGAAGTTTTCTGGCAGTTAGCAATCCCTTCCACTGCATGAAGCACATAGTGTTCTGAATGAAGCAAAAAGCAGCTCAGTGTTCGGTGTACTAGATTTTCCATACCTTGTGTTGGGCAATGTTTTGGAGCTAGTTTGACGTAGCGCTGCGTACCGCTTACTTGTGCTTTTCTTGGCTCCCCCAGGAGAAGATGTTATTGCGTCGGAGAGGGCAGCAGCTCTGTGTAATGCCTGTGACCTTTCTGGAAAATCCCTCTTTGTACTCCCACACACTGATCACCTTGTTGGGTATATTATAAGGTAAGTGGTTTTACAACCTCTGTTTGCTGACAGTGATGATGAGCTGTTATCCCAGCCTACCACCTTGCTAGGTGGCACATGTCTTAGACCAACAGTGAATGTTTATCCATTGCCAGAAGTCCTTCAAGTTATTCTGCTTCCAGATGGGCTCCTCGCCTCTATGCTTTCTGCATAAGGTTTTGTCAGAGACCTTCTGAGAAGCATTATTAGGTATCCTAACACCGCCCCCCTCCTCCTTGAGCAGGGGAAAGGCAAAGCAGACTTCCGTTGCTGCAGCATTTCCTGGACCTACTGGTTCTGAGCATTTTTCCCCACAAATGTTTTGTTGCATGTAAGTTTGTATTAGCAAACTCTTGTATTAACTTCACCCTCAACTTTCTGGCTGTACAAAATGTCTCTCTCTTCATCCATGCTAAGTAATATTTATGTGGCTGCAGATACTATGTCCTTGTCACCACGTTCTTCATGGTCGTCTGCTTTAATGTTTGTGGGGAGTGCGGCTTCATATAAATTAGAAGGATTTTTCAGATACAGAGAAGGGTAGACTGGTCTGTACTACAAAGGGAACTGAGGCAAATAATGTTTCATTAAAAGTAGTGTTTGTCTTGTGTTTTTTTTTTTTTTTTTTCCTCTGGGGAGGGGCACAGGGGAGAAGGGGAGGTGCTTCTTTCCAGATGTGCTTAGAAGGAGGAGTTGTGGTCTGACAGATTAATTCTTCCTTCCATCACTCCATTGTTTGTGCATAATACTCAGTAAAATTCTTAATGTTATTGTGTCTGTTGCTAGAGAGCAGGTGTTTAGTGCCCATTAGCTAGCACTAGCCTTCACAGACTACATGTAGCTGCATTTGAGGTGAACTGTCTCCAAGTATGCATACATAAGGCTGTAGCATTAAGGACTGATAGTTCTTTTTGCGTATTTAAAAAATAGTTTCAAATTTAAAATCAGGAAGAGAAGTCCTGATATTAGTACTCCGTTTTGAATTTTTAATCCGTATTTTATAGTAGTAAGAGAAATGTGCAATGTGGATTCTCTTGTTTGTTTTAACAATCTGGAATTATTTTTTCGTGAGTGGCCTGTCTCTTCTCATATAGTAACAATACAGTGCTGCAATGACAGGGAGACTTTATTGTCTCTTTTGTGTCTGAACTCCTAGTTAACAACTGCTTCCTAGTCTTCTGTTCTTTTGCTTTCATCCACATCCTCTCTGTGCAGAGTAGAACACAAGTGGAATTGCTTTGGCCAAAGACTGCAGTGATCCTTTCTTGGCCAAATCCCAGAACTGGTACTTCATCCTTTATTATCTGTGTGTGTCAGTGCTGTTGAATGAATTTCTCTGGTTGTCTTGTTGTCTTTTATTTATTTATTTTTTTTTTTCCCTCCTCGCCTTCAAATACACTTTTTAGATCTTCCTCAGGCTCATGCTATATACAGAGCTCTGGGTCTTGTTTTTTTCTTTTCCCCCTGAGTGAATTATCTTGTGAACACATCTTCAGTTGTCACCTGGGGCTCCAGGTACCTGCTGCTGGGATAAGGAGTCATAGTCTGTACTCCATAATTTTCTGTCTCTTACTGCTGTTCCTACCTAGCCTGGCCTCTGACATGTTGAGGCTTAACCCAGGAGCCTCTGCAAGGTGTGCTTACTCTCTCCACTTAGCTTTTCTATCCTAAGAGATCAGCTGCTGATCTTTACTTGTGCAATCCTAACAGCTTATCCCCAGGCTTTCTCATGTTGTATATTAGAGATTTTTATGTTAGAAATTGAGACATCAGGGATTCTTGAATCTACTTGTTTATACATTGTGCTGACCCCAATGCAAGGTTTTGTATGAAGAGTCCTTGTGTAAATATCTACCCAGTATGGTAATTTATAGAAGAGTTTAGCACTATGTTGTATGACTTTTGATAATATCTAAAATGTGAAAGGTGATTGCAAGTAGTTTCTTTTGAAGTTCTTTGGTTTCCTTGTATTTTGTTGGGAGAAAGGTAGTGAAAAACAACTTCATTACAGGTTGGAGAATGCTTTCTATGAGCATGCGCAGAACTACTATTATACAGAAATACGAAGAGTTAAATGTCATAAGGAGTTCTTGAACAAAACCACTCATCAGGTAATCTTGCTCTGTTTTTTAACATATACGAGCTATATAACATATTACAGTAGAAAAATAGTCTTGCGTGGTTTATGAATGCTCTTATTATGCTACAAAACTTTTGCCAAAGCAGTTTTTCAAACCAAATTCAAACTAAATTTCAGATGTTTATAAAATAATCACCTGCTCCATAGGCAGCAGGTATATTTAGGTGTTTATGAAAGATGTAAATACTGTTTGTGTTTTGCAGCTTTTATTTGTTAGACATCAATTCAAAATAGCATTCTTCAGTGAACTGAAACAGGATACGCAGAATGCTCTAAAGTAAGGCTTTTGCACTCCCTCCCTTTCCCACTGAACCATAGATAATAAACAGGGAAATATTTTTCATAACCTAAGAGGTAATACTATTTAAATAGGTGTGTAATGGATCAGTTGTTTACTGGGGCGGGAGGTAGGAGGGGACACCCTCTAATTGGAAGATTGTTTTCTAATGTCAGTAACTTTAAAACCACACATTGTAATGAGTTTTTACGTTATAACAAATGAACATGCTCTAATGTAAGTATTTATACCTAGAAATTACAGAACTGCGTATAATCTTGTGCATGAATTGAGGGCTCATGAAACGAACATGCTGGAAATCAAGACTATGGCAGGATTTATAAACTACAAGGTAATGAGCATACTTCTAAACTTCAGTTACCTGCACTTAAAGATGTGCAGACTTTTTTTTATCTGCGAAGGTTGAAATATTCCGTTTTGTGTTGCTTTCAAAGAGACAGGTTAGAAATAGGCATCACTGGGTTCCTATTTCTTACCCTCAGGCTTGCGAAGATGGTTCTAAATTCCACAAAAAAAAGTCCTTAGCTGAACCTTTGCACTTCAGAAAGATCTTGAAAGACTGGAGTTCATTTGAATTAAAGTTATCTGAAGGACTGAGCACCTTTAGCTCTCACTTTGTGCAGGGAGAATTAATCTGAGAATTTAGGCCAGTGTAGGTTAGATACTGTTCATTTGGAGGAGGAAGCTAACCCTTTGGCCATCCTTTGGAATTTCTGGGTAAGACAGTACTATCCCAACACTTAAAATGGTCCTGGAGTTGGACTTCATTAAAGGACATGATTTTTTTGAGGTAATTGCAAGCTTCAAAGATAGTTTTCCTATTGGCTCTGCAATTCTGTCTTGAACTTGTCAATTAAGCACTCTTGCATTGATTATTTGGGGGAGAAAGGAAAGGACTGATGAAATGGAGGACTGCACAGTTTGAGGTGCAATATATTAAGTTTTCATGCTTACTGCTTTCCCCCTCTATTATTTGTGCTTTTTAGAATTAACTAAATTTATTTTTAATTTAAATTTAATTTTAACAGGCTAACTATATGTGTGTATATATATGTACATAAATATATATTTTTCCCCTAGATCTGTCGCCTCTGTTTTCAGCATAATACTCCACTGGATGCAATTGCTCAGTTCAGAAAACATATTGATTTGTGCAAGAAGAAAATAGGAAGCGCAGAACTGGCTTTTGAGCATGCTGCCTGGATGTCGAAACAGTATGTATTTTGCTTTGGAATGCTGCTTTTACGGTTTCTATATAACCTTATGATGAAACTCATTGTTTTATTTGTCTAGGTAAGACATGAATTCTGAGGTATTTTTATCGAAGAGAGAGAGACAGTAGATCATAAAAGCTATATGATGTCATTCTGTTTTGCACTGATGATTGACAACTTGTCGCTGGGAATGAACAGGGTATGACATAGATGCAGCTGTAGAGCTAAAACATTTAAGTTCAGAGAGTTACCTGCCTTTAGGCTAACCAGATCTTTTAGCAGAAATATACCTTTCAGTTCAAAACTACTGTTTTGTACCTAGCTAATGAGAAATATTCTTGTCGGTTTTTAGGTTTCAGGCTTTTGGTGACCTGTTTGATGAAGCAATTAAGCTGGGGTTGACAGCGATCCAAACTCAGAACCCAGGTTTTTATTACCAGCAGGCAGCCTACTATGCCCAGGAACGGAAACAGCTAGCAAATACACTTTGCAACCATGATGTAAGTTTAAAATCAAACAGATAAGTGACCAGCAGGTGAATTACTGTAATAACCTGTAATACATGTAGATGACACGGGTGACACATCTTTTCTCACTTTTTAACTGATACTTGGAAAAATTAGTTCTGAATAATGAATTGTTCTATTTATTTAATTCTGGATGTCATTGACACATTTTAAAAAATACTTATGAAAAATTTTTATATCTGGCTTTATACATCTCAAACTTGAAAACTGTCAATTTTTTCCATTATTTCTCAGTACATGTACCTCTGGTGGCTTACAGTAGAGAAGCAAGAGCATTATTATTATTTTTTAAAAAAGTTGCTCATTTTCTGACATTTGTCTGTCTGAAAGGACTGAATAGAAGTGGTCTCTATGCTCAGTGATTAAATGTATGTGCTAGGTAAATACATAACTACTTCCTACCTGGTATGTCCTGATCATTCAAGAATGCGTTTATTCCTGCTAATGCCTTTTTTTTTATTGGAACTAGTTTTAAAATGATTATGGAGGCTTTTCTATAACTGTATTTGTAACAATGAAAATGAATCAACTAGCGTGTCAGATTGAGCTAATGAGAAGTACTTAAATACTTTGGTTTCCTGAAGTAATTTTTATGTAGATGGCCTGAAAAATTAAATATTTTGAAGCAAAGTTTCTCGTGTGCATGTTTGTGTATGTTAGAGCATTAGATTACTTCTATTTCTTAAAATAATAAGTGATGCTTGTTGATTTAACAGTCCTCCGTGATGTACCCCAATCCGGATCCCTTGGAAACACAGACGGGAATGCTTGACTTCTATGGACAAAGACCTTGGCGGCAGGGCATATTAAGTATGGTTCTGTATCTTCTCTCTGATGACTGCAGGCCAACTTTAACTTGGTCTCTGATGCTGCCAACTAGCTGAGGCAAAAGCATATCCCCATTTTTCCACAGAGCCGTGGGCAGGGCCAAGAATTCACTCCTGTGTGTTAGCTGGGGGTATGAATTGGTATTGAAGTGCAGGAAGTGTTTGGTCTCTGGAGAAAATGGAGAAAGAAAACTCAGATTTCTGTAGGGTCAGTTTTTCAGAGGAGTTGCATAGGCCATGCTGGAGCCATTGCTACTGCTGCCTGAGCTACTTAGATTGAATATGTTGCAGCAATGTGAATACACAACTGTGAAGAAAAGTTGCAGAACTTGCTATATTAATATTAGTGACATCTCTCTACATGATGTTACAAATTCATCTTTCTTTTCATATTGTGTCATGTCAGCTGTAGATAGAAACTTACGATGTTCTAGAAAAAAACAATTTGAGTTTCAAAACGGATTGCAGAAGATGCAATGCCTAGATACTAAATTGAGAAAGGAAGATGTGTTTTTGCTGTTAAGGAGCATGTTTTTCATCCCTTCAGATTTTGAATGGATAGCCCTAAGTAAATGCATAATACATAAATGATTCTAAAATGCTCTGTCACCATCTCTCTCCCTTTGGTCACCTCTCCTTTACTCTCTGCTCTCATTTCAGGCTTTGCGACTCTTTCTGCCTTCTTTTAAAAATCTTTTCATTTCCTGTGTGTACATGCTTGTTTAACTTGTTTTATCTTCAAGTGATTCTTGGTTTTAAAATGATTTAAAATCTACTACCACGATGAAAATACTGGTTAAAATATTAGTCAAGATAATGTATTCTAGCAGGTGATTTTTAGTTTTTTAAAGCTATGTACAATTCCCTGTACGCTGGTGTGTTCTGCTGCTAAAAAAAAAAAAAAAAAAAAAAAAAAAAAAAAAAAACCTTGAAGCCTTACTTGAGCTCAGGTGGAAAAAAGACTCCAAATCTGCAGTAACATATATGTTTTAAATATTGACAGATGCAATCTAAAGATTTGTCATCTTGCATTAGTTTGCTCTTTGAGCAACTTCTTTTTTCTTTTTTTTTTTCCAGAAATTCACTTTTAGAATGTAGAATACAGAGAAGTTCTTAAAGTAATATATCTATCTCCTAGGAAAAAGAATGTTTAAGAATCTGAGCATGCCTGAGTTGGTGCATGAATTACATAAGTCATTCCCTTTGGGCCTTAATAAAATTCCAGTGTAATGGATTTTTCACTGTCTTATGCAGGCTTTGATCTTTCTGATCCTGAAAAAGAGAAGCTGGGGATTTTAGCCCTGCAGATGAAAGAGAAAAATGTTCTTCACTCGGTAAGTTTTGTTATACAAATCAATGCCATTAGCACTATCCTAATGTTACATATATAGTGATATCAGTACTCTTGATTTATCTGTTAGGAGTTAATAATCACTTTGTTGAGTAATGCTGTTGCACAATTCAAGAAATACAAATGTCCACGGATGAAGAGTCACTTGAGTGAGTATAGATTCAGATGCATCTTTTAACTTTGTAATAGTTTTCAGCATTGGTCTGATACATGTGGTTGGTTGTTGTTTCTAATCAGTGGTTCAGATGGGTGAAGAATATTACTACGCCAAGGATTACACCAAAGCTTTGAAGTGAGTACCAGCCCAGATCATTTCTTTAGTATGCATACTTGTAATGGGCTAACATCATATGTCTTTTCTTATATTGAGTCATATTAGAAACTCGAGATGCTCCTGGTACCTGGATTAAATTGAAAATCAACCTTTAGAATCCATGAACTCCACTTTTATTAAAACACAGTGGAGGTAATGGGTCACTTAAATTAGTGTAAACTTCTTCTTTGTGGGGATTTGCCTCATTGGGCAAATACAGTTTTTTTTAAAGCTCTTCTGTAAGGCAAATCACCACTGTGGACTTTATTTCCAGCTGCTGTCCATCTCAGGAATGACTTCTGAAGCTTGCCTGCTACCTGCAATGAGAATATAATTAAACCTGGTTTAAAACTATGAAGTTACAAAATTCAAAATACAAGGAAATGTAACTGAGTTTAATTCTAGTTTATATACCAAGGAGCTATTGTCATATAGACTTGAAAAATCATTGTCATATAGAAATAGCTGACTTAGCTTAATCTAGTATTTGTGTTAGCTGAGGGAGATTCTGTATTAATGATACTGAATAATCAATGTGCAAGTTTCTTAAAGGTTTGTAACTTGTTTCTCTTGTTTTGAATACTTTCCAGGCTGTTGGATTATGTTATGTGTGAATATCGCAGCGAAGGATGGTGGACTCTTCTTACTTCCATATTGACCACAGCTCTCAAATGTTCATATCTAATGGCCCAGCTAAAAGATTATGTAACATATTCTTTAGAGCTACTGGGCAGAGGTATTCTTTTAAGAAATATACTCAGTTAACCTATTGAGGATAAAAAGGACGTGTTTGAAGTATGACAGATAGTTGTCAGTCACGTACTTCACAGCACTTCAAGTGTTTTGACCACAGGAAATTTTAAGCAGGGCTGACTTTTGATCTCCTTTTCTCAAGCTGAATTTTCTTGCTCTTCTATTATGAAATTCATTGCATTCAAACAGTCTGTGCCAGGACATCCTGAGGCGTAGAACTCTAACTGAGAAAAGAAGCTGTATAGTTTAAGCAATGTAACAGAAATATCCTGAGTTTTAAGGGCAGAGGGAGAAATACGACAGAGCTAAAGGGGAAAAACATGTTTTGTAGTAATTAACAAAAGTTATGATGATTTTTCTGGATTTTAAAATCCCAAATGCTCCTCAAACTCTTTATTGGAACTCAGCTCATGACTTTTGCGTGTCATATGTTTTAAGAAAAAAAACTTACTGTAGCTGCACAATAAATACACAAACACTTTACTTTTTGTAATGGCTGCTAATGATAGTGTGGGAATAATCTTCATGCCTTGATTTGCTGATTAATAGCATTTTTAGGGTGACTAATGTCATTTTTAGAGTAGATAAAAATGGTTTTGCATCTTCTGTTAGTCTGGCAAACCTGCTCTATTTAGAGAAACAATTATTTAGATAAACCTGACTTCTCATCTTCAAGACAGTGTTTGTTTTTAATTTATTTTTTGTATTAATTTTCATTTTTGTATTTTATAAATTACTTGAATCTCTTTTTGTCACTTCCATAAGCTGCTGTTTTTATCTGAGGTTGCCTCTCTTGGTGTCCAAAGCTCTTCTGCTTTTTGCTGCTGCTTCAGGTTTTAATCAGAAATGACAAGAAGCTATAGGCATTATTTGCTTGTGTGTGTTTTTTTTTTTTTTTTTTTTTTTTCCTCTCTTGTCTACTAACTTATGAAATATTTTTCTAAGTAAAGATTATTTTGCTCAGTTCCAGTGAAAATAAGAGGAAATGGTAGCAGGGAGGAACTTCTGAAAACTCAAATTCATCGTTATTTTCTGTAAGATGGCTCATGCAGGATATTTTTTGTAATATGCAAACTAAAGGAAGGATTTCTTTTTTTATTTATAAAGGACTTTATAATCTTTTTTTCTTTGTTCTGTTTGCTAGCCTCCACCCTTAAAGAGGACCAGAAATCTCGAATAGAAAAAAATCTCATAAAAGTTCTAATGGCAAGTGTTGAAACGCATTTTTCTTTAAGATATTCTTGAGAGGGGGTGTTTGGCAACCTTTTTTAATTAGCGATTTTCTGTCTGGATGCAGAATGAGAGCCCTGATCCTGAACCTGATTGTGATGCTACAGCTGTGAAAGCATCACAGAAGTTATGGGCTGACCGTGTTTCCTTGGCAGGCAGTAATGTTTTTACAATAGAAGTCCAAGATTTTATACCATTTGGTAAGTAATAAAGCTTTAAGCAAACTTGCATCAAGCTATAAATTTGGACATAATAGTCCCAATTGTTTCTTTCCAAAATATAATTATGCAGTGTACATTAAAACCAGTAACACTGAAACTCTTGTGCCAGCACTGCTAAGGAATCATGAGAAGTCAGTGATTTTCTGTCTTGACTCAACATCAAGAGGAATCATTTGAGTTTAGTGCTTGAGGAAAAAATCTCTCTATTTCCAACTGAGGCTACCTAATACTTTTAAAGTAGAAATAATAAGAATTTGCTCTTTGAGGCACTTGAATTGTGGTGTGCTTTGAAGCAGAATACTGCCGAAGGAGGACAGAATGTATGCGAATAATACCTCCCATGGAAAGGGGGTGTGAGTGAGCATTACATGCAGAGCAAAATGTAGTAAAATCGAAGGGGTTTTCTTTCCCTCCTGGACACCTGTCTCCTCACTCCCTGACTGCTGCTACAAACTTTTCAGCAAAATTCCAAAAAGCAGCTGTGTGTGGCAGTGCCAGGAGCCAAGTATGTCCAACACTTGAAGTTTTGGCTTGGGTGTATGTATACAAAACAATCCTTAACGTAACAGTAACAAGAGAGAAGAGTGCTTCTGCAGTTTCATGTTGTAGTTTGATGTACGTAACAACTACTTTTTTAATTCTAGTGCAATGTAAAGCAAAATTCTTTGCTCCAAGTTTTCACGTTGATGTACCTGTGCAGTTTGATGTATACTTGAAAGCTGATTGTCCTCATCCTATCAGGTTTTCTAAGCTCTGTGTCAGCTTCAATAACCAGGTAACTATGTCTATTTTAACTTGGTAAATATCATAAGAATCCTTTTTTTATTTTTTTTCCTGACTGCTAATATTGTAGTTGCAAAGTTATCTTTATTGATATCGTGATAAAGCTTCCAAAGTTTACATTTTAATTAGTATGCAGAGAATATCTTCTTCTATAAAACTCTCTAAAATGATCCTTGTGAATCTTCAATGTCATCTTTCCCTTGCTGTTTTTATGTGAAGCGAGATTAGCTTATATAGCGGGTATTTCATATCAAGAAATTCACTCTACTTAAGTCTTGTTTCAGTAGAGTGAAAAGTAGAAAGAACTAATGTAACTTTATTTGGTAGCAGAGCTTTAATATTTGCTATGCTACCATTTATCGATTTTTATTTATTTAAAGTGTTAAACCTATAACTATAAGCTCTTTCTCCTTTCTTCCTGATTAGGATTATAATCAGTACTGTGTGGTAGAAGAAGCCTATCAAAAAAGTGATGTTCTAGAACAGTCATCACAAGGAACAATGTGCTTGGTCCCTGGCAAAACAAGGAAGTTCACTTTCAAATTTGTTGCAAAAACTGAAGATGTAGGAAAAAAGATTGAGGTTTGTCTATTTGTTTTGTGCTTTTCTTACTGATGTTTACAAAGAATGATAAACCTATCTGTAATTTGGCACCACTCACTAATGTTAGTGCAATTTCAAATTGTTTGAAACTTACTAGTCCTGGATTGAATGTCAAAACTGAGAGTAAATTGCTTTTAGCAATAGCAAAGCAAAAGGAAATAACAAACTTAAGTACAATTTTGTTTTGCTTTAAATATATATATAATGTGAAGAAATGCATGGTGGAACTGAAGGAGCAAAGGAAACTACAAAAGGCTGTATTGCTCACACATGGGCATATATATTTTTCCACCACAGTTTCCTTAATTGAAATTTTGTAGTGTTGCTGAGGACGCTTTGGTCTACGAAGCTGCAAGAAGCTTTTGGTGATAAGCATCTTTACTGGAGCTATGTGTATTGGAAAATTATTCTTACAGTGGGTGATCTGAGGACAAAAGGCAGGGGAAGTTATCAGTATCTTTTTGAATTTATGCCTATCAGATCACCTCTGTGGATTTGATCCTGGGAAGTGACTCTGGTAGATGTGTGATTCTGAATTGGCGGGGAGGAGGTGGAGATGCTGCTTCATCTCAGGAAGCGTTGCAGGCAGCCCGTTCCTTCAGGCGAAGACCTAAGCTTCCAGATAATGAAGTTCACTGGGACAGCTTGACTATTCAGGCAAGCACTATGTAAGTAAAACTTTGAACATATTCAAATTTTGAATGATGTATCATTATGTGAGTCCTGCAAACTCCTGGTTGCTCGGTGTAAAAAGAGACAAACTTCTTTGGACACCCTTAGAAGAGCATTCTTGTATGTTGCTGCCTAACTGAGTGGGGGCTAAGTTGATACCTGTCTTAATTCTTTAGGACTTTTATAGCTCTTGCTATCAGGGAGCTCCAAAACAAGCCTACCCTCATCTCGGAGCATACCGAGAGCATATCTCGGAGCAGTTCACTTTGTATTTCTCCTTCACCTAACTGTTAGACAGGCTTTCCATGCTTTTTATGCAACCGAGAAAGTGTTGTTCACAACATTTAAAGAAAAGTGCACGCATGAAGGTATTTTCATGCAGGTGTGTACACATACCATCCCTGAGAACCTATACTAGGGAAATAATGATTAATGAATAGATTAGTAGTGGGTGTTTTCAGAAAAGTCAAATCTGTTAGGGGTGGTGGGCTTGTCTTTCGTGGCAGAAAATCTTAACTTCTAGAGTACAGATGTCCCAATTAATTTTTGTAGTGTATCTCTTGTCATACTGCTTTTCTCAAAGGAGATCTCAAATGTGCTGCTTGAGTGTGCCACAGCTATCAGAACTCTTTGAACAATAAGGTCTTTCTATTGCCTTTAAACTATCCTTAAACTCTGCATTTAAGAAACATGCTATACCTTGATCTTTTCTCTTGAAGGATCATTTCTAGAGTGCCAAACATTTCTGTTCATCTCCGTCATGAACCTCCAGCCCTGACTAATGAAATGTATTGTCTGATTGTGACGGTCCAGTCACAGGAGGAGACGGTTGCCAAAGACGTTAAGCTCACTGCAGGTTTAAAGCCAGGTATTTGCTGGTGTGAGGTTTTTTTTTGTTTTACTCCATCAACTGCCTTTTCTGGATGCAGGGAACTGTAATAAATGGCGCTCTCCTGTTCTACTTAACCTTTCCTTGGTCTGACACTTGGGAATGGTGCAATAACAGTGATAAGACAGCAGTTAACAGACTCATCCAATGGTAGCTATTGTAATCACTGCTACTCACTAGTATTTTTTTAGTGGTCTTTTCAGAAATACAAGTTTTTAGAGGGATTTGAAAGAAAATGTGGAACTTTCCATTTACAAATGAATTAAACTTTCTTTTCTTAAGAAAATGTAATAGACTTTCTTGCTGAGGTAAAAGTATTAAAGAAAATATTTATCTAGCTCCATTTGATATATCCTCTAAGGAGGGGCAGTGCAGGGTTTCTAGCAAATGTTGTTTTAAAAACCCTTAAAATTGGAGGAGGGATGGAGAATTGCAACTGCATTCCTTTGAAGGAAAAGGGAAAGGATAGTTTTGTGTGTTAGATCTTAGTTAGATGTATGACAGTTATTGACTATCATTGGTATTGACAGTTTTTCAAATGTGAAGTCCAAACATTATACTCAGTATATATGACTGCTTATGCCCTGCATGTTCATGCATAAAAATACTTTTGCCATTTGGATGACTGCTATGAGGTGTGCTGTGTAATCTAAAGTAGAACCACGTTCCCCTATACACCTGTACAGTTCATTAATGTCAATAGGGTATTCTTTAGACTTATTTAATCAGAAGTTTGTGCTGAGCTGCTAACAGTGTTTAATTTTCTGTCTTTGATTTTTTTTTTCTTTTTTTTTTTTTCCGCCTTGTTCTCTAATCTTAAAACTTGATATATAGGGTCATTCTGGGCTTACTGATTACCTTAAAAGAACAATTGAACTCTGACATTTCATTTATAGGAAAAATGATATATTTTCCACAGTTGTGACTTTCTGGCAAGATGTGACTTGCTTTCCTTTGAAAATGTTCCCTTGTAATCTTTGTAGATTATTCTAGGCAACCTATAAGTGAAGAATAATGTCATTTAACATCTATGCATTTTGCTTGCATATTTTCAATGTAACTTGGAAGAGCAATTTAAAAATGCCTAAAAGCATTAAACTGAACTTGAAAATGTAAGACTCACAGAACTGTGAAACTTGCATTTTACTTGCCTTTCCTTGCTTGCTGGCATAGATTGCCAAAAACTTGGATCACATAACCATATTGTGCTTTGTGTATGGTAGGGAACATCTGGATATGACTTCTGAACTTGAGACTGGCCTAGCTAGTTGAAACAACCTTGCAGGAGAAAGGTCTAGTGGGTGCAAATTCTCCAATTTGGAAAACTTTAGGTGCTGTCTATATATCTCCTTGTACATCTTTCTGCTGGTTTTTGAAAAACTTTTGGAAACTTCCCAACCTAAAGAACTATGTTAACTTGCAGAGTTGCTTTTTTGGGATAAACACTTTGGTGTTTTGGGTTGCAGCAATTTGTTTCAGGAATTGAAATAACATAATCTATTAATCTTTGTGGATATGAAGACTTTTTTTTATTATTATTTTTTTTATTTTAGGACAAGATGCTAACCTGACTCAAAAAACTCATGTGACTCTGCATGGAGCAGAAGCATGTGATGACTCCTTTCCTGCACTGCTTACTGACATACCTATTGGAGACCTGCAACCAGGGGAAAAAGTAAATGCATCAACTTTTTTATATATCATAGTTAAGAAAATGAGTATCACTTTCTTACTCTTCAACAAATAAAGGACTTTCATGTAGAAGGATTTAGTTTCAGATATTGGAACTGATAAATACTTAAGCATATTTTGCCTCATATTTGCTTGTAGTTGAGTATTCCTTTAGCTGGATTCTCTTTTAGATTGAATTTGAAAATATTTTATATTCTAGAATAGGATAAGGGTGAAGGTTAAAACAAAATAAGGAGGTAAAGCTCAACTGTTAATTACATTCACTGGATAACAGACCATGGATAGTAGTAGTCGCCAGGATGCTTCTGCAGGGGTAGATGCTCAAGTTGGCAGATGTTTCACTGAACTGGAATTCTGACAAGTAAATGAGAAGTTGGATAAATCATACCTAATATAATGGCTCTGATCTTGAATTATTAAATAGCATGCTGCTACTAAGTGTTAAAAGCATACACTGCATGGTCAAGGTAATACAGTATAACAGATTCTTTACAGTCAAAAATAGTCATCCTAGTTTTGCACTCTTGAGATGATCATTTAAAAAATTCAGGATAGCTCCAGGCATATGGAGTGCTTAGCTCTTTTTTTTCCCCTCTCCTTTATTTTGCAGGTGGAAAAAGCAATATACATTCGTTGTGGAACAGTTGGCGCAAGGATGTTTCTGTTTTATGTTTCCTACTTAATCACTACTACTGTTGAAGAGAAAGAAATTCTCTGCAAGTGCCACCGGGTATGACCTAAAAATGCATCAGTTGCTGGAGATACGCAGCCTTTAGATTAAGAATGTGTCTTTTAGTTCTTCAATGCAATTCCAGGTTTCTTAAAAGCATTTCCAGTATACAGAAAAACAGCAGTATGTTTAGTAACCACTGAGTGGATGAATGGCAGAACAGCTTGAACATGGGTAAATGTCCAGAATATTCAAAATAATGTGGCCATGCATTGCACAGAACTGAGATTGTGATAGAAGTGATACAATTTCTCTGGTGAAGGAAATACTTATATTCATGGTATCATGATTGCTTCAAGAGGGGGATTAACTGTTCTTTCATAGGTAGTTATCAATACAGAACCTAATAGGACCAATTATATTTTAAGAAGATAGCTTTAGACAGTGGATTCTATTGAAAAGATTTATTTATTTATTTTAGAAAGGCTAGGGGAGAAAAGCTGACGCAAATGCTCAATATTTTAGGTGATTCACCTTCTGGTGAATGTGGCAGAATGTGAAACTGTTTTTGAGGGATGTATTGGAGCAGTGAAAAGCTCACATGTGAGTTGTCCTCTCTAGACTAGTATCCCATACTAGAATTGTAATACTACCAATTCCTGTTGTCAGATGAAAATCTAGTTTCCTGTATTTCATCTAGACCAATAGTTTAATATTTTCATTATCAGTTATGGTTACATCAGTTACACCAGTTTTGGCTTGTGAAATACATAAATCGGGAAACCTTGTAAATTGGGTGTTTATGTTGAAACCGTGTTGGTCTGTTCTGTGGAGAATAAACAGAAGAGTGTTGAAAGAGAACTACAGAATTCACTTAAAACTTTTTTTGGGAGACTTTATTCTGGACAGACGTTTAAAACAACTGATCATCTGCTCTTCTATATAATCCTGATTGAGTTAATCATACTATAGTAATTCAGGACACTGGAATGGTAGAATGACTCTTAATGGGATAGAGAGGAAGAGAACTGTCACCCTTTTCTTCAAAATTAGGGTGAGCACCTTCATGAGTGCTCACTCATGATCAAAACAAAGAACACTATCTTTTGCTTTCCTAAAATGATGCCTTTGGCTCAGGGGAGAACTTAAGAGTAAGCTTACTTTTAACACCATTTTATTTAATTTGACATCAGTGACTAGGTCTGAAACTGAATATAACTTTTTGTTTCTTTTCCCCCTACCCCATTCCTCCTATCCCTTTCATTACCAATACAGGATGAAACTGTAACTATAGAAACAGTATTTCCATTTGACGTTGCTATCAAATTTGTCTCCACAAAGGTACGTGTTCAAAAAAAAAAAAAAAAAAAAAAAAAAAAAGATATTTTAGAATCACACCACTTTTAACTGAACAGGATATCACAATTAGAAAATGATGCTACGTGTTTGTCTTGGCAGTTGGAACACTTGGACAGGGTCTTTGCAGATATTCCCTTCTTACTGATGACAGACATTCTGAGTGCCTCTCCTTGGCCTCTCACCATAGTGACCAGCCAGCTACAGCTTTCACCTGCTGTGACTCCAGTAGATCAGCTGGAGTCCTTTGTGGAAAATGGTAAGCTGTGCTTGCTTCATGAAGTTTTTCTTACGTGGGCTGAGAGGGTTATTTTTAAAACAATATTTGCTTGTCAATGAGAAAATCTAGGGGAAAAAAATTAAATACATCAGTTGCTTGATAAAACACATTGTAGGTAGCAGTAAATTTAAAAACTGTGGCTCTACTTCACTAAATCTGGTAAATGGAATTGATTAGTAGGTGATAACCAAAATTTAAATATAGCAGGTGCAAGGGAAGGCACATAAGAATATACCCGATGTACAGCTTCTTAACTGTTCGTGTGAAAAGATGCTCAATATTTCCAGCTTTCATGGACTACAAGTACCTTCCGGAATGCCAACATTTTACCCCTTGATAGAAACAGCATCTAAATGCTAAAAGAGGCCATGTCTATAAATTTAGTCATGAAACTGGAAAATGCTAAACAGAGTAGCATAAGAAGAGTGATGAGAAGTAAGATTTTTTTTTTTTTTTTTGTATTAACACATTTTAGTTTTTACATTTTAGTAGTAAACTATTATCTTACAGATCCTAACTTTTAAGAACTTAGTACAATAACTTCTAAAGCTGGAAAAACTTGCTGTAGAGTTGATCAAAAGCCTTCCAACAGGACATGGTCTTTGCATTCACTGCATCAACATGGACATGAAAACCTATCTGTTTTATCAAAGCTTAGAACACAGATGAGACAGCCTAGATCATTGTCTGGTCGTGGGGCTGCTCTCTGCCCAATTAGTTGAGGGCTTGCAAGACTGCAGTTCCTTTGCAGTTGAATCTGCTAAGAGGGTGCCTGGCAGAAAGCAAGGATTTCCCCAGGTTTTTTAGTCATCAAAATATGAGGTTTCATATTTTGTAATGGCAGCTTGTGCTTCTTGAGTACCTACCAGTGAATACCTCTAAGGAGCCAACAGCCAAGAGTAATGAATCCCCCAGATAACAACTAATTAACTGCCTGACTTCTTGGTGTATTTGTTTTTTGTTGTTGCTTTTCCTCTTATAAGACTTAGATATTACTTGGATTTGTATGTGTATGTGCAACACTTTCATGTGTCAGCACACTTCTGAATTTATTGAATTCTTTACTATGTAGGTGTAGTTTGCAAAACACTTCTAGGCCCTTCAGACTGAACAGTTTTGTATCTGTTTTGTAATACAGGATTCTAAGACTTAGTGGCTTCTGTAGTAATGATTGTTCTTTGATTTTAAACAAAATCTTGCTGATAGTTGTTTTACAGACAGGTGAGAGTGCCAGTGAATGCTTTTGCCTTAGGTGTCCTCCAATTACTAATGCTGGTGGGGTGGCAACTGGATGTTATACCGTTTCCTGGAGGAGGTAGGTATCTGCTGGCCTGAACTGGGGTGGGGAGCAAGGGGAAGCTGGCAAGCATTGTCTAGATTTTGTATCTCAGTGGTTGCTGATTCTGTAAGTAAGCTTTAAAACTCCTCAGGTTTCTAAGCAAATACATATTCGCTTACAAAATAAGTGTTATGTAGTTGTGGTTTTAACATTGTATGAAGCTCTCTTCTTTAGAAGACCTTAGGTTGGTTGCAAAGCCTTTTCTTACCACCTTTCACTCCCTGTTTTCTCCAGCCATGAGGTATTTTACTTGAGAAGCCATGTTAAAGGAATAGTTTTTGGTCTTAAAAACAAACACCTTTAGGAGGAGAACTAAACAATTTCTTACCCTGTCTTAACCCTAACATAACTCATTTGAGTTTTTGAAAATAAATACTTAGATAGTCTTCTAGCTTTTTTTCTTGTTTTGACAGAGCACTGTTTACTTTTTCCGCTTCCCCATTACTATTTTCAAGGTGGTTTTTTTTTTTTTTCCTGCTTCCAGCAATCCAATGTAAAATTGCTTTTTGTTAAACCACTGGAATTAGTATAGTTTATTGGTTAAAGTATAAGGAGAGTTTTTTGACTTATTGCCTTGATAGTTAATGTTATATAACTTTGAATATCATCTGTTTGACTTTCCTGCAGAAGTTCACCTGTGCAAAGTGTACCTGTTGTTAGCACAGTGATAACTCTACCACATGTGATTGTAGAGAGCATTCCCCTCCACGTTAATGCAGGTAATAAGAACTGGCAGCATGTATGGCCCATTAAAAACTTTTATATTTTCTGAAGTGAATGCTATGTAGTCTTACAGCATCCAGAGCTCGTGTTCATTGTAGCACAAGGCAGAAAACTACTGATGGATACTATGGGACCCGTTGAAGAAAATGTATCCTCATTAGGCTGCCCCAAGCCTTGCTCCTCTTTGCACTCCTCAGTTGCAGTGAAGTTGAGTGAACATGTTCTCTTAAAAGCTACAACTGGAACAGCCTGCTGGCAGCACAGCAACAACAACTGCCTCTGCTGAGGCCCATAGGTTTGCCTCTTCCCATAGGTTTTTCTAGATTCTTGTGGCTGTTCCATCCACCCACACCTTGGCAGCATCCCAGGAAAGAAACAGCCTGGAGTATTGGAACTGCTTGTGGGCAGGTGAACTATTTCTCTTCTAGCACTTCACCTGCACAGGAGCAGAGTGGGAGTGCAGAGTTCTCAAAAATCTCTATGCTTTCTTCAGTTTTTGTTTGTACTGAGACTTCCCCATCATCCTGTCCCATTATATTTTTAAGCAGCATCCTGACAGCATCCAATAAGGTCTTAGTAAACTGAAAATGGCCAGTGGCAGTGGCCATACTGATTCCCTGCCTGCATCCCCAGGTAGTGTAAATAGTTGGGGATTTTGACTTGAGTGTTGCAGGAGTGCTATTTAATCTTTTTTTTTATGAAAAATCTCATTAGAAATATTTTGGATGCATAATGTAACTTTTTCCTGAACTTTTGATTGTTCTTTGAGCTGGACTTGTTTACTCAACTTTAAAACTTATTTTATATATGGGATTATTTCTTTCCAAAGATCTTCCATCATTTGGTCGAGTCCGAGAATCTCTCCCTGTCAGATATCACCTGCAAAATAAGACCAATTTAGTCCAGGATGTGGAGGTGTCAGTGGAACCCAGTGATGCCTTCATGTTCTCTGGCCTTAAGCAGGTATGAAAATATGACATCTACAGATCCTGTTCCTTAACTGATAGTGAAGAATACATAGGTTGGATTTACAGTGATATGTGGAGATGGCAATCACAGTATTTTGTAAAAAACTAAAGTATGATAAACAAAGGTAAATTCTGTGTGGATAAAAGCATGCACAGGCCTCTCTTAAAGAAGGGCTACATGGAAGCCTAGCATGGAGCTGTTTGGCATGTTGCTTGTACCTAGCACTGTGTTTCAGAGTGGAAGTAACAGCTTCAATTAGAAGGGGAAAGCTATTGCATTATTTCTAAAACCAGAGATTGTAAACAATGAATAAATAGCAAACAGCTTTGTCACAGAACTGTGTGTCTGCTTGCTTGTTTAGATCCGACTGCGAATCCTTCCTGGCACGCAGCAGGAAATGTTGTACAACTTCTATCCTCTCATGGCTGGATATCAGCAGTTGCCATCTCTTCATGTTAGTCTGATGCGATTCCCAAACTTCACTGATCAGTTGCTCAGACGATTCATCCCTACACACATTTTTGTAAAGGTAAGACTGGAGCTTCTTGTGTGTGGAAGGGCTTTTTGTAGCACTGCTCTTTGAGGACTACCATCCTTCTGTGCAAGGTCTCAGCAGATTAGAATGGATGGTTACTAGTTGTCCATTCACTTTGGGAAGCCTTGGGTTGTGAATGTGTGAGGATCTCTGTGCTGTTGTCAAACAGAACCCTTAGGAAAGGTGCTTGTGTACAAGCAGGGCTCATACATGCAACAGACACTTGGTTAAAATTGAATCAAATAGCTGGATGTGCTTAGCCTGTTACTGGGCCTACTATATAAAATGAATATTAAAGCTGTCCATCCTTTGAGTGCAATGGAAGAAGCTAAATGTAATATACTGTATTTTAATACTGTAATTTGTAGCAGTCTTGAAAATAAGAAATATTTGAGCACTCTGTGACTTTTAATTTTGGAAACTCTGTAGCATTTTCCACATCCCAAAATAACTTCTGAAGATACATCCTCTCCATGAATCACTCTCAATGAGTGTTGTTTTTTTTAACTGATGCAGCTCTGAAGTCAGTTCAATCACGTCATGATAAATAGATCTTTTTCTTCATTTTTTCAAAGTAGGTTAAATCCAGTAACCTAAAGCACTGTGTTCTTATGCTGCTTCTGCTTCCAGAGTATTGCATTGATATTTTAGTTAAACTCTTAGCAAGTGAGCCTGAATTTTGTTCCTGTTACTTGAGATGGGCTTGTTCTGACATCTATAATCCTGTTTCCTGGAAATGGGCCAGACATTTTCAATTTTATTCTAACTAAGAAATAGATAAAACCTAGTTTGTATATATGCTGTGAATCAGTGATTCTTCTAGAGTGGTTCATGCATTCCTTATCTTTTTTACACTGCAGTAATACTTGGAGAGCTCTAATCAGCCAGGCCTTGTGCTAAGCTACTCAGATGTGCAAGGAGATGCCCTTGGTGTTTAGCAGGGGGGTTTTGAGGAGCCGAGGTCTACTACCAGTGCTGTGGGATGTGCTCCTTAAAGCTCCTTCCACTAGAAATGCTTAGAAGCAAGGATAGATTTAATGCCGTGGTTGTTTTTCACCTGCAGTCATGAACATGATATTACTCTAATCTCTTGTGTTTTTAAACTTTTTTTTTTCCCCTCCCCTCAAAGCCTCAGGGTCGACAAGCAGATGATAACTCAATTGCAGCTGCCTAACTTGGAGACTTGTACCTCTGCGCTTAAGGAAAATGGGATGTTGCACAGAATGTATAAAACTTGCTTTGGAAACATGGCTTTGATAAAACCATAAGAATTAAATTTTATTTTTAAATTGCAACTCTCAGAACTAATGTTTTAAAACATCTAGTCTTTGATACTTTAATGAATAAATGTGGCGAAAAGTTGGTGCTTTATTTAACATGAACATTCTTTCTTTTGAAATTAACTTTGTGAACATCAGACTCTTAAAAGTATTATTTTGTAGGCATATTAAATGTCTGGAATATTTAAGCAAAAAAAGGCAAATTACTTTGACCAAAACCAAAAGACATTTTCATAATTGATGGTAGATGGAAGTGCAAAGCTTGTGCTTGCTAGTACTGGGGTTTGCAGCACTGAAAATGAGCATCCTGTGCAGAAGTGTTTTCTGTGCCACTGCTGCTGAGGGCAGAACAGGGTGTGCAGTAACAGAGCTACAAATGATTAACCCCTGCTCTTGGCATTACTCTTAAGTGGCTTACTCTAAGACCATAGATCTCTAAAAGGCACTATTTCTCCTGTGTAAGCCATACAGCAAAAATTGAGTTCAGCAACAGATAGTCTAGTGAAGGAAGAGGCTCATTCATAAAGCTGGACCATCCAAACTCAGTTTGATACAGTTTGGATTATTTTTAAACACAGCTTCTAGAATGAAGCTGTCTCAATGGTCTGCTGTGTGAATTTAAAAAATAATAAAGTCCTGCTGTTGTACAGCTCCAGATGAACTGGTGTTTAAAAATACAGTAAATCATGTATATAAAAAAATGCATTGTGAAAATTTCAGTTGTTTAACTTTCTAAATAATTACATTTTGATTGCTTGGAAAATACCTTATTTATTGTCAAAGTAAAGTTCTAATAAACAGCTTGTAACAGAATGCTACTAAAACCGTGTGCTTGATCTTTAAATCATAGTTGTTTGCTGTTGTAGGCAGATACTTTTGCTTATAGCACTGAAGTCAGAACAACTTTAACATGTGAGCAAACATGTTATACAAATGTGTAAGCTAATTGACTGTGTTGGGGGGGAATATATATATATAAATATATGTATATATTAAGTGTACATAGCCTTCCTGTGGAGTACAGATGAAGATATTTAATGAAGAGATGGTGATGATTGTTAGGCTTTAGTAGAGAGGAAAATAAGATGACTGGAAAACTTTGCTGGGAAGAGCAAATTTAAAATCTTTATTTTTTTTTTATTTTTTTGCTGAAGTGATATGAATTAAGTGGAACGCAGAGAAGATATCTTTTCTAGGACTGCCATCTAAGAACAGAAAACAACAGAAAATATATTCACTTAATTTTTTTTAAAGCAGCCACACAGATTGCAGTAACTGACATCTAGGCTACTGCTTCTTGAAAGAAGTGTTGATGCAAGTATACATTGCAGAAATATGTGGGGGGTTTGTTTATTTTTCTTCCTAGAACAGTCTTAACAGCTAAATGATTTGAATTCCTTTCTGAAAAAGGTGAGCATAGAATGTGTTCTTGATTATAGCAAAATGAGAGTTTAAGTGAACTGTGTAAATCAGTTTATCTAAAATGATGAGTAGTGATTGTAGGCACTGTATAAAATAATATAGAAATGCAAATATCCTACATCATACAAATACTACAGCAAAATAAGTTTTTTATATTTTCTATTCTTTATTCATTCCATTCCAAAAGAGAATCTTTTCTTTCTTTGTTTGATCTTATTATGGCTCTAAAAACTACAAAGCAAAGTATTTACTTGTCTTATTTGTCTACTAAGTACTAGGCACACCTTTTAATCTATATAAATGACTGATGTCAAGCAGAAACCACCTTTCTAAAAGCACTTGAAGTGATTATTTTCTTGACTCATAAGACTCTAATGCTGAGTGGAATATCTGATTCATAACAAATCCCTTTGGGAGTTGGGAGCTTGCATGTACATTCATGTGTAAATGCAGCTTTTTATCACTTAGTTTGTTGTGATGAGCATCATTCAGACTTCAGCTCCAGGTATACTACTTGAATATAGTTTATTTTAATTGGAACCAATTAAGCATCAGACAAAAGCTATTTTTATGCCAGTTTAACTTTCAAACTGTTGAGTGTAGGGAGGGAGGTGGGAAGGCAGAGATCAATATGTTGAAAATGCTGCTGAGCTGGAGACTAGCAATAGCCTTTCTTAAGCCCCCTTGTTCTGCCAAGGGTGGGAGATGAGACCATGGCCCATCTCCTCACATCTCCTGGCCTGAAGGCATCTCTGGAGCAAAATAAGGTGCTCTGGCCCTTCTTCACTGCTTCTGGCAACTCAGCCTCTAGCTAGAAGTAGTTGAGGAAGAGTGAAGCAAAGCATTTCATTTCAAATTGGTCTTCATAGTCTTGCACTGCACCTTCTCTGGTCTTTGGCTTGCAGGTGGGGGTTTGGAGGGTCCATCAGGTTGCTTTGGTGGTTACTAAAGAACAAGCTTTTTCTTAATCTTTCTCTAAGCCTTCTCTGAGGTCTGTGTGATTGCAAGTCTCCAGGTAAAAATACTTCTGCCTTGACTCTCCTTCAGCTTTGAGGAGCTCCTCCTTGTTCCTCAAGGAGGAGGTGAAATTACCTCAAAGACAGAGGCTTTGGGGGTTTTTCTTTTTCTCTCGTATGTGTCCCTCATTCCTCAGCCTGGCCTGGCTGCTTCCTTTTCCAGGAGCAGTGAGCTGCTGCTCCTTAACATCTCAGTGAGGAAATCAGGCTAAGAGACTGGAAACTGGAGCAACAGGGACCCTGTGTAACTCATCTGCCCTCCCTCCGGGGCGGACCATCCTCACCCGAGACTGACAGTGTGTCTTGGCTGTAATTCAAGGGTATTTCACCCAACCTGCTGAAAAGAAGGGTGTTGTCACTGAGAACCTGGTGGTGCAATAATGTACGGGGCTGCTGGCAGGGAGATGTGTAGTGAATAAGAATCAAGATGCATTTTGATTAACCATTGTGTTTATGAATCTTTCATAAAGGAAATCTATGAAAAGAGATGTTTTTAGAAACTAGTTTGAAGCACTCACCAGTGACGGTCCTGGGACTTGCAGCCTGGTAAAAGTAGGTAAAGGGAAAATAGTTATCAAGTGCTTTGAGTTTGTGATGAAGCTTCATACAAACCAATTTACATAATTAGGGCTTAAGTGATGAGAAACAAACTTAGATGTAGTAAGTGCTTTGTGTGACCTGTTCAGTCCACAAGTCAACTAGGATTAGTGTATTTGGCTACACTGTCATACAGTACAGAGATGACTTCAAACAGTATGGATATGCAGTTGCCCTGAGATATGCGGTTAAAATATACTCCTGTGCTGCTTTTCTGCTGTTGGAAATCTGTCTCCACAGGCAAGGGTGCCATCCATGGCCATGGTGGGAGCCGGGTCCTGAGGAGGGTGCTTTGCCGAGGCCGTGAGCTCACGGGATCCCCGTGTTCCTGCTCTGCGCTGGGATGGGCCAGCTCAGCCCGCGCACAGGGAACGCAGCTGCAAGGGCTGGTGCCAGCAAAGAGGGGAGCTACAGAAGAGCCATAAGTTGTATGGAAAAGAACAGGCTAGAATAAGGTCGCTTGTCTGTTGTCTTTGCAAGCCTTATAGGAATATGCTGTCCTCAAACAACTTTAGTTTTGGAGGGGGTATGGGAAGGATATATATGGGAATGGCTTATGCATTTAGAAAGCAAAACTGCCTTTCTCAGCATCACCATTCTTTGTATTTGGAAAGAGAGGGCAAATGTTGGATAATTAAAAAGAGACATTTATGTGTTTAAATAGGATTTTTAAATGCTGCCAAATGGGATTCAAGAGAGTATGGTTTCCTTTACCTGAACAGAATGCTAATCCACTTTTTTAAAAGGAATGTCTACTTTGGCAAGTTTCCATGCCGAATGCCTGGGTGCTTTTTTGGGAACACGATATTGTGTAAGGGCCATCAAGTTTGTACAGCCGTGCTTGCTGGGTGCCTCGTATCAATACAGAACTATGTTAACTATGTCTGCTAGTTATAGTAGTCTGAACTTGCCAGCAGGATGAGGAAACCTGGGAGTCGAAAATTTCTTCCTGGAAAGTAAATGGAAGCACGTAGCCAGCAATGGAAGCTCGTAGCCAGCACTTTTTTCCCTCTCTGTTTAGGAGTTGCTAAAAGGCATCTGATTCCATTCAGGCATTGACCTTCAAGCTGAGATTTCAATTACTCCTTCTAGAAAGTGAACAGTTCACCGTCCACCATTCTACCCTACAGTGTGCACCCACTTTCTCCCTGTAAACCATTTTGCATGTAAATGTTCATTTTTTAATTTATACTGTTTAGCAATTACTGTGTTTTCTTTGTATGCTTTATGAACTATATTTTTAATTTTGTTAATTGAAAAGCTTGAGCTTTTAAAATATTTTTCTTAAATAGGTAGCAAAAATATCATTTAAATTATCCATCTCCCAAACTATTTCTAATAAGTTATATATAATATATTAAATGCAGGTTTTTCATTATGTGGCTATGCGCACACATACACATTACACATACACACGCATAAATATATTTAGAGACACACTCTTGTGTCAGTTGTCAGTATCTTTATAACAAAACTATTATTTTCCTCTTTCTGCTACAAAATAACCTTATATTTAGCTGACTAGGATGTTGCAGATAGATTCTTATTTTTATAGCTGTTTTTTTTTTTTTTAATTCTCTTGGTATTCCTGGTCCACTAAAGGCTTGTATGTGGGTAATGTAGCAATTTATGTGTTAATTTATGACCTTGGAGATATTCATCGCTCACAGTGAATTTGGGCTTGAGAAATTGTCGGTTCAAATATGCTGATAGCCCAGGAACGAAGCAGCTGCTGGTAAGACGAGGGATTCATTCAGTGAATGAGACTTCAGGTAGTGAGACAGAAACGCAGCTCTCCTGCCTGAGCAGGTGCTGCAGAAGGCACACAGCAACTTTAAGAGAAATATTTCCTTATTTCACATGTCAGTTACACATCCTTACGGAGCAGCTGGAGCACTTGCAGCGTTGATGAGGGGTCGCTGTGCTGGCGGGTAGGGAATTCTGTGTGGATTTGTGCCCGGTGGGAATCGGGCATGTGGCTCTCTATGCCGGGATTGCACTCGGTGACACAACGTGCACTGCTCATCTGAATAGATGCGACTTACGTGGTATTGCATTGCTGGGGGTAACGTGCTGCTGCTTATGAGCACAGGCTGCAAGTGATGAACTATCCATGATGTAGACAGGGTGTCGTTTTTCTACATGGAAATAGAGATGTATGGCTGATTAATCTGCGTGTTTATTATTGTCATGCAAATCACTGTGGTAAACTTTGGCTTCTGATTGCTCTCCTATTCCTAGGTAAATTAAGCTGATATTTTATTAATTTCTCTATAATAAGATTAGCAAATGGCTGTTTGAACTCTGCTCTAGAGCCTTTAGGGCAAGGAGACCATGCTTGTAGGTCCTGATGCTGCAGGCTGTTAGGATTTGCTCCGTGTGCCTCCTCTTAAATGGTATCTGTTGCCATTAGTTCATAAACGACAAGTTGTGAAGTTGGCAGGACTTGCATAGCTCCCTTCTCAACCAGCAGCGCGGAACCTTTCGCCCGGAAAAGCTGCTAATGGCAAAAAGAGGAAAGGGCGTTGGAGTAAGCAACAGAAAGGGTCTGCACGGTGAGCTCTGCTCGTTCTTGGTTAAACTGCCTGAGAGACACCATGAGTCTTTATAAAAAAAAAAATTAAAAATAAAATTAAAAAAAAAAAAAGAAGGTTGGGGGGGAGCATTAAAGGAAGGTGCTGGGAAATAATGCCCGATGTGCTGTCACTGAAAGGGGCAAACACAATTTTCAGATTCTTAGAGGGTATCATGCAACTCCTTTGCACAAATATCAAGCATGAGTGCCTTTGATTTCACAAACAAATAATGCCATTTCTTTCGAAAAGATGTAAAAAGTGCCTGAAACCTCTACAGAGGCAGGAGAGGGGAAGAAAGTGGTGCTGGGCAAGGAGAAAAGATGGAGAGAAATGTCCTGGGGAGAAGGTGGGATGGAGGAGCTCAGCATCCAAGGGGACGGTCCCTCCCATCTGCAAAACAGTGAGATTTCCACAGAAAGCTCCTTCATGCAGTGGGGATTCCAGCTGCGCTTCACAGCAGCTACTGGCGATGCCAGGGACTTTTAAGGCAATTAGCCTGCACTGGCCACTGCTCCAGGAAGAAGAAAAGCTCAACTTTCTGGTTTGGCGTGGCGCTGGGTCCCCAGATAATCTTCAAAGAGGAGCTGCAGAATTTGAAAGGTATTAAGCTCTGGGAAACTTCAAATCTGGCACACCTGGCTTGAGGAGGGTTTTATTCTGGACGCCACTGCGTTTTCATTTGGAGGCTGAAGCGCCAGAGGCGGTTTCCTCTGTCAAACACAGACTCTTGACCTCTTGGTGGGGATGAGGAGAGCTGTCCCGGGGTGCGCCCGTGCCTGCCGGGCAGCATTAGGCGCGGGACGGGGCTGTCTGTCTTCTTTAGCTAAAGTGCTCTCACAAACGCTTCATACGCGCCCGTCTCCGGAGCGCAGCGCTGTGCGCGCTATCTCCGCAGATCCAGTATTGAGATTAGCGGCAGCGAGGGTCACAGTTAAGCTGCCTAAGCCTGACAAGCTGAGACAAAGCGAGGAGGCGGCAGCGGAGCGTGGTGGCCGCTGAAACGACGTGCGGGAGCCTGACGCCCGTGCCAGGAGCCGGTAGAGCTGCCTGCAGAGCTGCAGTGACTCCAGAGCGTGTCCTTCATGTCGTGCTAACGCAGAACGAGGGCACAGCCACTTTTGTACCACTGCCAGCACCCCAATGCTCTTAAAAGTAGTAAGTAATAGCTGGTGTTTTAAAAGTAATCATAGGCAGTTGTAAAGTACCTGTTACCTTGGTGGCTGCAAAGCAGCTGTGCCCTTGGCTGTTCCCCGGGGTAGGAAACTCGAGGCCTGAAGTGAAAGGTGAAGAGAGGAGAGTATCGAATGGAGCAGAGAAAATAGGGTAAGACCTTCCTTTAAAGGAAGGAGAAAGTGTATATCCATTTGTTTAATTTTAATTTTTTTTCCTCAGAGCCATGTTGTTTTCCAGAGGTGCCTAGAACCACCAAAGAGCCTTCAGAAATTAGGCATCAGAGAAAGATCTGATCAAAAATGACAAGGCCGGTGGAGAGTCTCTGATCCTTGCTTGGCTGAGTCAGCGCCGAGAAGAGCCCGCATGCTCCAGGCTGCAAAAGCAAGTACAAGGAAGGGCAGAGAAAGAGATAGTATTGCTCTTTCTTCCAAAGCACTCATGAAAATTAATGCTATTTCGCTTACAATCTCTTTTCATTACCTGTAGGGGAATCAAAAAAATACAGCATGATTCTGGTATGTCAGAGCAGAAGCTGCTTGAATGTATTCTGAGTGGTCCTTGCACCTCAATTCTGTGAAGGAGCTGATTTAGGTAAACTGGTGCATCATTTCAATAATTAAATTCAAATTGCATGTAACCTGCAAGTACCGAGTCCTTTACAGCTCCAGCAGAGCTGCAGCGTTTGAAATAAAATTCTGCCTCTGTCAAAAAACCTGTCTAAAACAGGCTCTAACCTGGACAAAGCAACTCTCAGACAAGAGACAGCTAGAGGATGGCAGCCACATGAAACTTTTTCTAGATAAATGAATTTGTAGGGTTAAGATAAACTCATATCCTTTTCCTCACTCCTTATCAATTAGCTTTGGCAATCAAGAATCTCCTATGCAGGGAGTCGATGCCAGTCCCATATCTCTGCATTGATAGTTAAAAAGACCTCGATGAGCTGGTTTATTAGTTGTTAGCTTCAAAACTCTTGAGTCTCATTCCTGTCTTTGCAGCTTCATAAATAAATGAAAGGAAAGGGCCTCCCGGGTCAGGAGTCGTAGTGCTGCTTATTTACATCTCCAGACCCAGGCTGCCGAGTGTGAATGCGACAGACGGGTACCCTTGTATTATACATGTTTTGTGAGTAAAGTGAGAACTTGTTTTCCATGCCTGCATGGAGACTCGTTTTATCCCGGTCGGCAAAGCTCCCCCACAAGGGGAAGGCTGTTGTTAAACACACAAAAGTGAGTGGCACCCTCCCCACTCACCGGCCCAAACAACAAGGATCCTATTGCAAAAGCCTAGCATTGCTGACAAGGATTTTGCCCCAGAGGGAGATGGGCACTGCTGCCATGGCAGGAATCTCCTCGCTGTGCCCCACGACCCCTCCTTGATGCCACCAAGGCAAAGCCTCAGAATCAGGCAGCTGGCTGCTTGTTACGTTCCTCGTGTTACAAAACCAGGTTACTGAGGCAAAAGAGGAAAGGAAAATGAAATGTTTTATGAATTCTCGGCTGCAAAGCTGTGTTTTCATGCAACGCAAACTATGGAGGCACAGGATTTTATTTACCTATGAAACCTACAGGGGTGTAAGGGCAGCCCCTTTGCAGGAGAGCGATGACCCTGCTGGAGCGTGTGCAGGACTCTTGCCAGGGGACGACACTGCCTGATGGCCAAGGGAAGGTGCTGTTTCTTCCTGTATAAAACCGCTATTGTGGTTCAAAAAAAAATGATCCTCCTCCAGGAAGAACACTTTAAAAACCTCTTGTGGGAGAAATCTTCAGTAACTTGCTTGCTGATTTACTGCCTGAATATTGTATCTTAAACAAATTACTTGCTGGCATACTCTTTAAGTTGCCAAGTCATGCGACTTGTCTTATTACTTACAAGCCAGGAATGCCCAGTTGTCATTCAAAAATACATTTTGCAGCAGCCTTTCTTTTGCATCACACAGCGCTGATGACTTGCAGGAGATTATTCCTTTCCCAGAGAGTTTGTAATGGGAAAAATCCATGTGTAGCAGGCAGATGAGCTGCACCTTCGCTTTGGATCAGGCCATATAGATCTCCAGGAAATAGGGCCCTATTGGATCTATTTGCCTTTCTGCTCTTTGCTGGAATAAGGGGGATTTGCTGCAGAGCTCCTGTCCCTGCTATGTCTTTAGGTTCTACCTGGCCACAGTAACTGTGTCCCTTGCCAAACACTTCAGGGACACTTACAAATTCCACTCACCAGTTTCCATGGCTCGACCACCCAAGGAGCCTGGGCTGTCATCTTGCTTGTATTTCCATTGGTAAACACCAGAGAAAGGGAAGGAGATGCTGTTTGATCCCAAACCAGCAAAAAAAAAAACACAAATGAACCCATGTCAATCAATCACCCCCTGCCATATTCTGAGCTAAGGCCACTTGAATCAAGACTGAGAGGGAAAAAAAAAAAATAGTAGTTAATGTATACACTGTCACCGAGAGCCTTTATCCAGACCCTTGGAACAACAGGGAGTGTTTTAATGTGCATCCCAAGGTCCTGCTCAGCTCCTGCTCACAGGGACTCCACGGGAGCGGCCTCCCGCCCCGAGAGTGCGACGTGCCTTGCTTTGCACCAGAACCGCTCTGCTCTGTCCAACTCGTTTTGGACAAACTGTGCCCTGTTGTCTCTCACTACCTCCTCATTACGCCTCTCTTTTCCTCCTCGTACACACCTGGGCACAAAGGCCACGGGCCCGTGCGAACCAGCTCTAGGCAGCGTCCCTCTGGTCCTGCCTGCTCCTCTGCCTTTCTTGCACGCCCTGAGGGCGAGCAGAGCAGGAATACGTGTGAATTTGTATGGGTAAGAGGTGCACACGACGCAGAGGAACCCTGCAATACCGTTCCTGACAGTGGATCTGAGGAAGAGGAGGACGAAGGCTCCAGTGTGGGCTCAGCCAGCAGTGCTAGTGCCTGGTGGAGGCGTCAAGCCCCTCCAGGCCACAGAGGATGGGTGTGAGGCCGGGCGAAGGACGAGGTGGTGAAATCCAGCGGGGAGAGGATGAGGTGGCTACGGATTAACCTTCCCGGCAGAACAAGCTGGGGATGGGGAGCACGTTGACAGCAGGGCAGTGTTACGGCAAGCGCTTCGCAAGGCTCGAAGGACTGTGTGGTGCGTTTTAATGCACAAACAGCATTAGAATTACTTTCTAGGGGAAGACAAGCACCATTAAGGGAGAGAAGAAGGGTGGTGGATTTGGCTGGCACTTGGATTTGATGGCCCGAGGGGTCCTGTGTGTGAACACTTGCTACGTATCAGATGCAGAAACCAAAAGAAGTCAAAAGGCTTAATCTGATCTCTTTGTTTTCACAGGCAGGAATAAATAATAATAATAATTTAAAAAGGGAAGATGTGATAAAAGCCTGATACAATGTGGAGACAGGGAAGGCACCAGGTAGCAACCACACCTGTGTGAGGGGATGGTCATGGCAGTTTCAGCACAGTGAAACCCGCTATCTCAGCAGGCTGCCAGTGGCTTTCTGCAGCAGGGATGCATACACAGGGATCCCCCTTCCAAGATTACAGGAATGCAAATGTAAAAGGGCTCCTTTGAGATACAGGCAGAGGCAGAACCAGGAGCACTGCTGGCAGAGACCAGTGGGCTCTGGAGCTCTTGCCACGCTGGATCTTTAAGGAGGACCCGTAGCACTGGGAGCCGGTGACAACCAGCTCTGCTCATGACTCTGAATGACTCGCTGGGATTTGGGAAGTGTATTTTACTTCTGATTTTCCCCCCGCTTGGTAAAGCTGGCTTTGTAAAATGTGTCTCACTCTTGGGGGTGTTGGCAAGTCTGATCATACCCAGTGCAGGGTTTATAGGATGCCAAAAAGAAAGAAGCAAAAAGCAGTGGGAATATCAAAGGCATCTTAGTTGATAGACAAGTGCTGGGGAGAAGGGAAATGCAGATGGATGGAGTGTCCCAGGTGCTTAAAATTAACTGGCAACTTCAGGGGGAAGAAAAATCCTAAAAGATGTTGATGCTGGTGCATACAGGTGAAACGGGGTGAAAAACGCACATTATGCACAGCAGTGGCCACAAACACTTCAGCATCATGTCGGGGACTGGCTTGAGGGCTGTGTTTGCCCAGCTGCTGTCCGCAGCAGCAGAGTCATCACCTGGGCTGTGCTTCTCATCCTCGACGCCCTTGCTCGGGGCTGGGCACCCAAAGCGGGGGCTGAGTCTTTTTTGGGGGTGAGCCAGAGGGTTTCCGCGGGGCAGCGCTTGCAGGGGGATCCCTGCGGGCTGCAAGCGAGGCCCTACCTGTCCTCTGGCCACCGTCCCCCGCTCCGGCGGCCGCGCGGAGCCCCGGCCGGGCCCGGCGCGTCTCGCCCCGACGGGGCGGAGCGGGGCGGGCCGGGGGCGGCGCGGGGAGGCGGCAGCCGCCGGGCCGGGCCGGGCCGGGCCGGGCCGGGACATGGCCGTGCTCGGAGGGCGCTAGGGCCATGCGGCGCCGGGCCGAGCGGTGCCTGCAGATCGCCCCGCACTCCCTGGCCATCGTGCTGGGCGCCGCGGCGGCGCGGCCGGGGGGCGGCGGGGCGGCCGAGCGGCTGGGCCGGCACCGCATCGGCTACGAGATCTTCGCCGACTTCAAGCGGGAGAACATGCAGCACTTCTGGGACCGGCGCGCCACGGCCGCCGTGGCCGAGACCTTCTTCCTGGGCTGGATCGACGAGCAGGTGCTGCTGGTGCAGGGCAAGGAGGAGCACCTGGAGGTGCTGCGGCAGGGCTGGGCGCGGCGCTCCCTCAAACCCCCCAGCGGCTTCCACATCAAGTGCCTCGGTACGTGCGGGGCCGGCGCGGAGCCCCGCGCCCGGAGAGCAGCGCGCGCGGGTCGGGTGCGGGGCCTGCAAGGGGCAGCAGGAGCTCGCGGTGCTTCCTCTGGCGCGGGGGAAAAAAAATCACCAAGTAAATAAACTTCTGCCCCTTCCATGCATATGGAGAAGTTGTAGAGGGAGACTAAGTTCTCCGCAGGACTTGAAGTGCCCCGCAGCCCTCGTGGCTTGAAGCGGGCAGCTTTCCTCACAGGTGGTGGCAAACGGAGGGTTTGTGCTCCTGCCGCCCGCGGTGGTGGCGGGGGGAGAAACTGCCTTTTCCATATGCAGCCAGATCTGATCTCTGGACGCTCAGGAGATCTCGCACGAGAGATGCTGCATCCCCAGTGGGAGTTTCAGGTCTTTAAAACAGCATGGTCCCATGCATTTCTTGTAAAAATCAGCAAAGTTCTTGCAATATATATATATATATTTCTTAAAATCTCAATGTTTGTATGTATCTTAACAGTAACTGCATTGTGTGTTCCTAAAGGACAGGGCCTGGCCAGTCCTGTTCCCATGCAGTTGTTGTGTCGAATGCAGTTCTGTCGGGTGCTTCTCTGACGCTCGTTATTCCTCAGTCAGACTTATTCTGAATAAGAGAAATCCTTCCAGGCCGAGGAGAAAGCTCGGGGCGAGCGGCCCGTTTAGGAATGAATTGCTGGACCTCATTTTCCACATCACACAGAAATCCCCTCTGAACTTTGCCAACAAAAAAACGTTGTCGGAGAGGAGGTGGTAAATCCTCTTCTGGCAATGCAGACGTGTTCTGCTTTCCACCGGTATTTAGAAGAGAGCAGAAAGTTGGTTGGCAGGTAGTAGACTTGTGTTTTGGCTGAAGTTTTGAATGTCTTTGCCAGCAGGGAAAACCTACGTGTGCTTTCTACTGCATGCTGCGTAACTTTCTGTTAAATACTGATGCCTTTACTTTTAGAAGGAAGTAGTGCACAACTCGTGGTGTCCGTAGTCCTCGCCTCTCCTTGGAGATAAGTGCAGTGGTTGATGCCTGCTGCATTAATCTGGAGGTTCCCTGGCTGTTGATTTCTGGGGTGTCCCTAGACGGAGCAGGTCAGAGAGGGGATGTTTCTCATCTTGCTGAGCACAAGGACTATTGAGCAGCCCCGCGACCTTGACGTTACTAACGCGAGCCGGAGCAGCGCCGGGACTGGAATGTGAGCAGGTCTCTGTGGTCAAATTCAAAATACAAAAAATACGGCTTTTGCTGGAGGTTCGTGTTAATAAGTAAGCTCACTAATGTGTAAACGATGTGCATTTCTCAGAGGCTGCCTTTATTGTGAATTAACAGAAGACGAGAGTAAAAGGTTTCGTTTGCCTCAAATATATATATATATGTACGTATATGCATATAAATGTGTATATATATAAAAGATTCTTGGAATTTGATTAAAAGCTGTGAAAGAAGAACAGGGACCTGCTGCCTCAGAGCTGAGGTAATTGGGGAGGTGGAAAAAGTGATTATTCATAAGGTCTCTGCCGTCTTTCCACACGCACACTGATAATTCAGGTCTTTTGTCGAAGTAGATTCACCCTGCACGTTCAGTAAGGAGACCAGGGTAGCTATGTAGTTAAGGAAGAGTCAAAGTAACGGGCTTGGCCCGTGGGCATGAGCATCTGCTTAAATGTGTGCAATTGCATTTTCAATGTAATTAGGTGCCTAATGTGTAAATGGCTGTGACTTATTTAGGAGGGCTCTCGTGCTGTATTCTTCGCTTTGTAGTATTGCGATCAGTGAACGGTATACTTAAAGAAAAAGAAAAGTCCCTGCGCTTTTCAGCCTTTTTTTTTTTTTTTTGAACAGAGTACAAAATAGTCTTTCTTAAAAAGTGGTGGGTGTGTGGGGCAGCAAGGAGCACCTGTCTGGTGAGAAAGTGAGAAACGGTCGTTTTTCATTAGCTGTTAATGAATAACAGATGGGGCCGAGGGGGAAAGGCGGCTCACTACGCTGGGGAAGGTGAAGGTCTCTGCCGTTCTGCACGGCCCCCTCCTGTCTGTGCTGTGTGGTGAGTGTCCTGATCCCCATCACTGGCATCGTTAAGGGCTAATGTGACACATAACTTGCGACTGCAGCCTGATTTTCAAACCTCTGCGGGTGATGCTGACGTTTTCCCTTCGTTGTGGTCTGGAGCTTGGCTGCACTGCTGAGCCGTGAATGGGTCGTGGTGGCCACGGAGGAACTTCTGCCTCCAGCAGCTACCTGAGGAGGAGATGGTGAATCTCTAAAGTGTGCGGCATGTTTTACAGTTACGGTAGCAGAAAACGTAAACCAGAAGGAGAATTGCCACCGAATCAGTCTGAAACATTTAAATCCATGTTTTAAGCATCACGTAGAGTTAAAAAGTAGCTCCGTGGCTTGCTGGCTTCTTGCAGGTTACGGTGCCTGAGCCAGGAAAGGCAGTAGGATCCGTGCGAGATGCTGGTGTCAGAGTTTGGTTCTTGGATCCTGCCATCCCCATCAGAGGACGGGCCTGTGAAGCAAGGCCGAGGGCCCAAGGCTCCGAGTTTGAGGGCGCGGGGAATGGCGTGTTTCACGTGTAACCTTCAAGCTCGCTCCTGCGGCAGCCTTCCCAAACGGCACGGTTACGTCGCCGTGACTTGTTGAGCGTCCGTTTTTGCAGCTGGTGGGGATCAGAGTTACTCAGCCATTGGGAAACTGATGGGTGTATCTAGGTTTTTAAGCTGGCTGACAGGCAGGCTTTGGGAAGCACAGGCAGACTTTGAATAAACAAAACCCACTGTGCAAAACGTGCTGATTCAGAGGGGCATGGAAATCCTCTGTGTACCCGCAGGTCCTGGTGATGAAACTCCTTGTCGTTGCTAAGACTGATTTGGAGCTTTCTCGTAACTTTGCAACACTTCTGCAGTTTAAGTCCTTAATAAGCACCATTATTTTAATAAAATTTCTCTTTGACACACCTTTTGTTTGCTCTCACTAATATTTGTCATCTTTGAAACAGATTTTCTCCTTTGGACTCCTCTGCTTCCCCCAAGCGAGGCTGTGCTGGTGCAGGAGGCTTGTGGATGTGTTTTCAGTTCTTGGTCTCCTTTTGTGCTTGCAGCCAAGACTTTCCTTGTGTCTTGCCCTTGATTTCCGTGCCTTGGACAACAGCGTCTTTGAAAGGATTCTCTGTGCCCCATGGAAGGGCCATGCCCTTTCCTAAGGGTTCCTCTATCAACAAGTTAAAAAGAAGTGACCAAACTTTAATGCAATGACCCTTAGGTCATGCCCAGAGCCACGTGTTCAATTAGAAGCTGATGTTTCAGTGGGAGTTTTCAAGAAATGCATGTGCTGTAATTGAACTGACTAGCACGAGTCCCAGCTTAGCGGGGCGGCCGGGCCGGCCCTCCCGTGTTGTCCCTGCTCGGCCGTGCGGAGCCCGAGGTAAGTGCTCTCCTTTCTGTGCCTGCCTTTGCCACCAGAAATTAAATTAGCCCCCCACCAAGCCAGCATTAGGTGTTTTCATGGTGAGTTTTGCCATCATTAGTAGTGCTGTGCAGAGCATTGGATGCTAAATGTTGTTCATTTATAGCCAGTCATAAAATGTTAATTGTTTCTCTCTCTCTTTTTTTTTTTTCTTCCCAATTATCTCCTTTAAAGCATGAAAACTCCTTTTCAGTGAGGGAGTGTTAGATTTCCCAGTAATAAAATCTGGGAGGAGGAGCACACCGCATGTTCACATGCACCTCGTGGCATTGCCATGGGAACTCGAGGGGATTTTAATGGCTACTTTTGAGCCTTTCCTCCTCGCCCCCAACCAACTTAGATCCACTAGGCTTTTTTTTTTTTTTTTTTTTTCATTTCTGTGAGGGGATTTTTGCAACCTAGAAAAAAAAAATGCAGATTTGGGTAAACGTAAGCTGATGGTCTGGCTGGGCGCTGCCGGCGTTGCACGCTGTCTACCCCCTGTGCTGAGTGAGCCCCACTTTGCCCTTCCCTGCCTCCCAAATTGTCACAAATGGGAGGTGTGTGGCCAAGCGGGAACTGGGGACACTGGGATTCATGATCGGGGTCATTGGGATTGGGGATTGATGCCGTCATCTCATGGGATGGCTACCCACCCTGGCAAAGACGTAGGTCAGAAAGAAAGTATATCAGAAAATAGATATTTTTGTTCAGTTTTGTCAGGCTTATTCTATTTATACATATCTATATTCCATATATCATAGAATCATTATGATTGGAAAATACCTTTGAGATCGAGTTCAACTGTAAGCCTCTCAACACCATACCTGTGAAACCATGTCCCTAACATCTATTCCACTTTGGATCAGTGCCCCAGTGTGACTGAGATTTCATGTGAGCTGGAGCTTCTACACTTCAGGAAATTCCAGTTTCATATGAAATTCCAGATGGTTTCTGTTTCTAAGCCTATTTTAAATGTGTTGACCACCAGTGGGGAGTGAGGACTGGGGGAACCCTGGCTGATGAAGCTGATGCTGTATCAGAACTTAAGCAATGGGGCCAATTGCCCTGGGATGTCCTGACCTTCGTTGGTTTTCAAGGGGTAAATCTTAGATTTTCTTAAATCTCAGATTTTCTTAAATTGCTTAAAAGAGGAGAACCAGCTTTTCTGCTTCTTTTGTCCCTAATTAGCTTTTCAACTTTCCATGCTGTAATTACTGAGCTGCATTAACTGAAGAGAGGCAAATACTTTCTCCTAATCCATCCAAGGCAGGCTTAAAACTTCACAAACTTTGATTCCAGGTCTTTTACCAGCAGTTTTCTTTTCTGCCAGAGTTAGACTTTATCAGATTAGTATTTGTGAGAGTTGTTTAGCAGAGAGAAAATTATCAAATTATAACTTGATAAGTAAAATATTAATCAGTAGGCATCGACTCTCGACTAATGTCTTATTTATCAAATTGTAATGCCTGTGGTAGACTAAGTTTAGACCTTATACACATGTTGTCATACTTTAAAGTACACTTTAAAATAGGTTTGAGTTTATAAGAAGTCCTTTTAATGCAGAGGTGCTGTAGGAAGTGTCAGAAAACGCTGCTGTTCCAGGGCTTAAGGTGCAGGTTTTGATTAAACTTTGATTTTTTTAGTAAAGTCAATGGTAATAAAACTAGTGCTCTTTCTGAGCTGTCTTGATGCTGTTTTGGGTTATTAATCCAGATCACAAACCTTTGTTTATTACCTTAATTATTATTATTGCTGGACAGAAGAATTACACCCTCCCTGTGGTTCCTGCAGGCAGCTGATGACCAGTCCTCTCCGTGGCCAAGTGAGGCTTTGCAAACTGCACCCGGGTGGTGTTTCCCTGTGCAGGGGCTGTGGCTGGGAAATCTGAGGATGGAAGGAGCGATTTAATAACCGCTTCTTGCAGTAGCAGGAGATTTTTTACGGGGATTCTGATGAAATTTTAAGCTCCCTCCAAACTTTGTTTTTATTTTAAATGGGCAAGTGTAAACGTTTTGATTACTGTCTAATGATGTTGACCACTTGCAATATCCAGTTTCTGTACTGCAGCTGCTCCCTGGGTGGGCCAGATCTGAAAAGATTTTTAAGGATATTAGATTCTTTTCGGAATAAAATCCTTTCACCTAATATGTAAACTTACTTTTTTCTGGACAGTGTACTTGATCCCTCAGTTTGTTGCGTGAAATCTCATGTGAGACCTCTGAAGATAAATATATGAAGGCTAAGAATGCATAACTATGTAATTTTGATACTTGCATGCTTTTTAAGCCTATGTGTGATTTTCTGCACTTAAATATATACAGTCAATTTGTCTTTTCTGGAGCTGGATAAGCCTCTAAGCCATGCAGTATGAGATTTTAGTTGTTCTTTCTTGCAAAAAATACAACAGCAGAACTCCAGAAGCACAGTCCAACCTGCACTGATGGTGTCAACACTTGAGCTGTAAAGCTCACAATGTGTTACTAGTATGGGGGGCAGCTGGTGAGTTTGGCAGCAGAGGTACGAGTGTTATTATGCTACGTCCATACTACAAATAATAATAATAATTTTTTTAAGAGAAAATGTTTATTTTTGTACTTTTAAAACTTCAGTGGAACTTTTAGTTTGGGGAAAAAAAGGCAAATTGATATTCAGTCTTTTAAGAATGAAGCCTTATTTTCTACTTTATTTATATCAGTGAGTTTCTCCATGTGCAAAGAATATGGAAAATTAGACGGGCTTTGAATGCATAAGCCTGTCCTCAGGTCAGCATGAGGAAGACCTAAGAGCCTAGTAAAAGATCCCACCTCCGCTTCCCTGCCGGTTTGTGCCCGAGTCCCTGGATCCGCGTGATTAGGGAATGTTGTAGCGGTGCAGGCAGCGGTGCGTGCAGCTCGCTGCCCACCAAAGGGATGACCCCGCCAAAGGGATGAACCCACTTTTACCTACCAAGGGGAGAACCCAACGTGAATGAATCCCGGGATGCTCCTGCAGCTCCTGGCACCGGCAGTAGGTCGGTGCTGGGCCGGACCGCTGGAGCAAGGACAGGGATGCTCCAGAGTTGAGGGAAGGGGCACAAAGGGCCATGGCACCATTTTGTAGAAAGGCAGGAGCTCCCCACGGACATGTTTATAGAGCTGTTTAATGACTCCCCCTTCCTCTGCTGGAGAAGGAGCAGTGTTGGCAATGGAAGCGACCTGAATGGAGTTTTTCAGCTGTTTGGGGGTTTAATGGGCCTGGCGATGAGGAGAAGGTCGGCGACTTGCTTCTCCTGCAGGGAGCCAGAGCAACGTCCTCATCAGTTGCAAGTGATGAGGACCTAGCTTGACCAGTTGTGAAACAGTATTTTTAGGTCTATTTTAAAATGAAGAGAGTATCTAAATGGCCAGGACATTACTAGCAGATTTTTTTTTAAGTTTAAAAAAAAAAAAAAAAGGTGATGGGAATTTCCCTCCTAGCATATCCAAGAAGACAATTTTGAAGGGTCATGTTCATCTAGTGTTTCTGAAGTGGAGCTAGAAAAAGGACTGATCCTGGCAGAGAAACTTGGTACCTTGTCAAAAGAAACCTTTTTTTTTTCCTTAAAAGAAGTATTTTCTTGGTCTTACTGCCCATGCAAATCAAGAGAGGAGATGTTGCTTTCGGAGAAGCCAGGGAAAAGGATAGGCATGAAGTGGCTGAGTAAACGAGGAAAGAAATGAGCAGGAAAATAACATCTTTCAGTCTCTGCAACATTAGATTCTCTAGGAACAAGTACAATACTTTCCAGACAGACGCCTTCAGACCAGACATAACCCCTGTGGAGAAGCCTCCTTTATGAATATGAACATCCTGTGGGAGAGGGAAAGGGAAGCTGGGGCAGGTTTTTAGTGGTTTAATTAGTAATCTTGAATGTAGTGTTTCATGGGGAAGGGAGACGAATCTGATAGGTATCAAATCTGCCTTTTTTATTTTATTTTATTTTTCAATAAAAACACAAGGCACTGTCCTAGAATTTAATGCATTTTTAGAGGTCTAGCATCATGGTGTCCTCTCTCTCCTTTCAGGAGGTTAGGTGATGCCTGCATGGTGCAAAAGGGCAATGTAGGGCACAGAGGACCGCAGGGCTTTGCAGTTTTTCTCCAAAATTGTGCGCTTAAGCATCCTGCTGTAACAGCACAGGATGGTTTTCAGATGGAGTTATTAACCTTTGTATTGCCTTCACATATATATATGTGTGTGAGTGCATGCTTGTGTGTGCATTATATATACATATATGTTTTTAATATATATTAAAAATGTTTTAAATGCTGTGTGAACATGGATTTCCCATTACTTTTACATGAGTTTTTGGTCAGAGTGGTCCTGATTCAGCAAGACATTAATGCCTGCATGTGAATTCAGCAAGTTAAATTTGAATTCACTGGGAGGGCTCACAGAAGCGGGTGTGCTGTGCGTTTTGTGTATTTGTGTGAGTGCTAGTGCTCAGGGAATCAATCCTCGTGGTTAATTCCCGAATGGGTTGTGTGCCCTAAGCAGGTAGGGCTTTGACTGTGATGGTTAAGCTTGCAAAATCAGGACGAGTATTTTTGAAATTTTATTTATGATGGGTTTAGTGCTCTGGAAGATAAACAGCATTCAGGATTGTAGGTGCCTTCAGGAAAGGTATGAAGAGGAGGTCTTAATGCTTTGTCAATGAAGTCACAGAAAGCAGGCTATTTGATACATGCTCTAGTTTTGATTCCTTTCCTCAGACAGGAGTTAGTAGCTATGATCTTGTCATTTTTCATTTGCAGTAATGGCTTGCAGCCTTCAGTTTATGGATTTCTTATTAGTTCAAGCCCTTTGCTTTGTTTCCAGGACGTTTTCTCGCTGCTAGTTTTTCTCCGTTAGAGGTGCACGGCCAGAGCTGCCGGTGCAGCCGATGCCAGGTGGGCCTGCAGGGACAGGCTCCTTGGCTGGTGTTCAGGGACCGTACCGCTGTGAACTGCCTTCGTGTCAGAACCGCTGCATCCTCCGCTGTGTGCTCCGCCGTGTCCATAGGCAGCCTCGTGCTGTCCCGTATTTGATCTTAAAGGCGAGAAGCAGATTTATCTGTAACCTGGAGCGCAGGTTCCTTCCTTCCCATCCTTCAATTTCTCTATAAGCGCAGTGTTTAGGTTTCTGGTTTTGGTGATTGATTCTGGTGCCTCATTTCTAAGCTCTTCAGTTTCTGAGTTGAGGCAGAGAGCAAAGTTCATGCTATCTGTTGGCACCCGTCACCTCGTGAGAAGGAAGAAAAGTGAGCTGTAAAACGTAGGGTGTTTATTTACAGTCTTTCTTGTGATACAAGTGATGGAGGTAAAAGAGAAATAATATTGTCTGAACCATTTCTCCTCTCTCTGTGGAGTGACAGGGACACTATTGCCGTTTCTAGCTTGCTTTCACGCCAGTGGGCATTCTTGCACCGTGGCTTGTGCACCCATTTTCAGCCTCTTGGCATTGTCTCCATTGCCTCCTGTCACAGTATAGACAATTAAATAATTATACTCGCATATGATGCTGCTGGTGAATCTGTAAATACGCAACTGGGCAAGGAGCTCTTGCTCGAAACCTGCCTGGCTTTGCTGTACGTGTTTTCTCACCACAGAGCCTGCAGTAATTAGTCGTTGTGGCACCCCTGAGCCTCCTCGCTCAATGAGTTGCATGACTAAGTTTTTACAGGCTTTGGCAGAGCTATGGTGAGCTTGCACTCCCAGAAACTTGGGTATGTGTTGGCTTGAATGTGAAGCTGTAAAGCTGTGAGACTTGGTCAATGGCTATCCTTACTTTCCTTCCATGCTCGTTTGCTGCAGGAGGGAGTGCAGGATCTGTCATGTCAGCAGGTGCGTCACACTGTTCCAGTCTGCTATATTGGTCTCGACCAATGCCATTAAAACTCCAGAAGGAATTGATAGTTTGCAGAAAGAAATGGAGCCTGTAATGGGTTATATAGAGTTTTTCTCACTGAGCAGCAAGATATGACTGCTGTGTGATATTATGTGCGAGTTTAATGCTACATCTGACTTCTCGTGCAGGCTTGTCCTCTTCTAAATATAGTAGCAGGAGAAAAAGGATGAGATTTGCACCTTGAGGCAACTCTAAGTCTTCTGCTTGAGCATGTTCCAGAACTGTCTTGTTCTGCAATATGGCCTTGCACAGGCCTCTAAAAGTACATCTAGGAAGGCGACCTGCTCCCATTCTGGAAAAACGAGGGTGGAAGGGGAAGCAATGTGCTGTGAGCTTTCCTTCTTCCTGCCTGAAGCCGAAGGTCTTGGCACTTTTGCAGGATGACAGACCTTTGCTTCATCACTGGGCCGCTCGGTTCTTCCTGCACGTGTTGCAGGAAACGTGTGTGAGCCGGCTTTGAACTTGCCAGCCCGGCTCTGGTGTGTCTGGTGTGCACGTTTCAGAGTTACGGGCGTCAGCAATAACTAAATCCTCTAGCTGCTCGGATAGCCTGTGATAAGCTACTTCAACGAGTAGCTTAAATCCGCTAAATTAAAGCTAGCGCAGGTGTATGGAGGCTGCGCTTCAGCGTTAGGATGCCGTAAGCCTGTTTTACGAGCGCGGCGGTCGCAGTGAATTCCTCGGGGCTTTTCACTTCCTGCCTCTCAAATTTCCCTTTCTGGGAGCGCAGCAAGTGCAGGTTTCACCTGTATCCGTGTAGCCGCCTGTGCCAGTGCACAGCCATGCAGGTTCTCCTCAGCGTGGTCCCTGCCAGGGCCGCACGTCCCAGGAAGGGGAGGTAACAACCACTGCTGCTTGTGGTCACTGATGTTTTTGTGTGGGCTTTGCACTCTCTGCTTTTGCAGTAACTGCTCTGCCTTCCTCTGAGGCATCCAGACCTTCTCCATGGCTCCAGAAGGAGCTTGCAGGGGCCGAGTCTCCCAAAGTTGGTCCTCAGAGTGGACGTGGTATTATTTTGCTGGGGAGTCGGACCATGTGTTTTGTGCATTTAAATCACGAGGTGTGTATGGCAAGAAACTGCTGAGCAGCTGTGTTTTGGATGGGTTACGGGAATGCCTGGGAAAAGAAGTGTGTCCCAGGGCCTAGAGCTTGGGGATGACTTTGGTGCTTATAGAACAGGCACCTGAGTCCAATTTTTAGTCATGTTGTCGCTAACTCACCCCTTTTATCGCTGCTTCCCCTTTGCTAAGGAAGGAGAAGGTCCATTTCCAAATGTTTGGCTACAGGAGTTCATTCCCTCTTCTGTTCTAGCAGGGGCCGTGGTGTGGGTCAGTGCCCTCGAGGTCCTGTTGCCTTTGCCGGTCTCTGCTCCAGCGCTGCAGAGCACAGGGAGCTGGCTCAAAGGCAGAAATCTAACCCGTGGCAGGAGGAAAGATCGGGATAAACTGCGGTGGGCCTGCAGCTTCAGTTTGCTGCACTTAAACATCAGCTCGGAGGCTAACGCAGGTGGGAAGGGGCCCCGGGAGGTCTCTAGTGCAGCCTCCTGCTCCCAGCAGGGTCAGCGTTGGCGTTGCGTGGATGCTTATGTCGTCGCTCCGTTGGACCCGGTTTAATAAGCAGGTCTTGCCTACGAGTTGCCTGTTCCCTGTGTGTTTTGCTGTGGGTCTGTCCTTTTGCAGCTCCTCTAGTTTCTCCTGGTCCTCCAACCACAAGTTTCTCTGCATGATGGGAGGCCCAGGAGCCCCTACTGCTGACCGACTGTTCCTCGCATGTCATTTGGATGCTGTGTTATTTTGAGGCCAGCTGGATACCTTCTCGAATGCACAGATATGATCAGGATTAGCAGCTGGTGCCTGGGTTGCACTTGGTTGCTCCTTGAGGAAAAAAAAACAAGGAGCCCCACAAAAGTTGGCCTGCCTCAGCTATATCGGTCTCTTTGGACAGACCCTTGCGGTGGCTGCAAGAGCCGTAGTTGCCACTAGCATTTTCTTAAAGGTTTTTGATCTCTCCTCAGCCTGCTGCGGGTGAAGGCTCCTTGCCAGCCACTTCCAGGGTTTAAATTTCTTTGCCCGAACACCAACAATAGCTGCTTTAAGCCGCTGTGGTAGAAATCCTGAAACGGTCAGTGAACTTGACCTTTCTCTGACTTTAAATGTTGAGAAATTAGGTTGTAATGACTTGGTGAATGCAAGTGGCAGAGAACAAATTAACCAAGTGCTTTTTTTTTTGTTTTGTTTTAATTCCCTCCACAAACGTCATTCCCCACTGTGCAAGTGTTGCATTTGCAGTTGACCTGCTCCTTTTGCAACCACAGTCTTTGCCTGGCTCATTAAGTCATGTTTTCAGTCTGACTTAAGATTTCCTAACCGCTCTTGTTAGCGAGCCATTTCCTTCTTATCTCCTTCCTTTCATTCTTATCTCAGCCTTGTGGCAGCAACCACTTAGCAGAGATTATGGGCCTTGAAGTTGGTCTCCATGAATGCGGGGCAGGAGGAGACAGGGACCATTCATGTCAGCGTTTCTGCAGCCTGACTGGTATCCTCTGGGCTATGAAAATGCCTGTTCATTGACTTGCAAAGAGTTCAGCTTCTAAATAAATACATGAATAGAAAAACTTCGCTTGTCTATTTTTTGCATAGATCAAGATAACAGTAGAAATACAGAAACTACAGTTTGTAAGCTTTTTGGTCCACCTACTGTCATCCTCATGCAGATCTCTTAACCTGCTGCTAGCACTGGGTGGCAGTGGTTATGATGGCCAGTAATATATCCCCCTCAGGCTAAGGGGAAAGCGGGGCAGCGAATATATGGAATCCTGGACTTTGTTCTTTTTTGTCTTATTCTTCCATCTTATTAATATCTACTTCCCCTCTCTGGTCGACTGAAAAAGTTTTCCTGTTAAATTATTAACAGATCAGCTTCCGAGAGCCCCGCCAGGAAATACTTTCTCAGTCTCGAGAATCGAGTGCTCTCTGCAAACCCAGAGTGCAGCTACCCTTGCAGCTGTGAATGCAGCCTTAATAACTCACCCTGGAGTAAAGGTGCAAGGTGTGACCTCCCCTCTTCACTGGGTCCAGGATAAATTTGAAGACTGATGGGAAAGCTGTGTCCTTGCATTATTTAATTCCTAGCAAGAGTAAATACATTTATCTGCTACATTTTGGGCAGATTGCTGCTTCCTTCATGGTGCTGTAATTCAGGGCTGGTTTCAGGTAAATTGGAGAAGGTGTGTTAGAATAAAGTCAGGCGATTCTCTGCTTATGCGTTCGGTTATTCTGCTTTGTGTTTAAACATTTCACAACTGTGAGGAATGTCATTCAAAGATGCTCTGCATACGTGCAAGCAAAGTTTATTGCCAGTTGAGCATGGTAATTCTTTGGATGGTATTGCTCATACAAAATATGCTGCCTGAAGCACCCCTAGGAATACAGGGTGCTGGAATTTGCAAATCTAAGCAATTATATGGCAAGACTTTTTAAATGAAGAATCCCAAGGTGCTTACCTGTCTAATATATAGGTAAGAATATATAGGTAAGAGAGCTTCTGCCTTTGTTAGGTTCTTTGATCTGTTCTGATCTGTTCTTTGATCAAATCACTAAAGCTGATTTATTTATTTATATATTATTTCTTCTCCTTTCAGATTAGCTAGAAGTGTATGGGCACATTATCTCTTATAGCTCCAGACTCCTTGTAAGTAAAAATGACATCCTGTCGCTTTGACAACTTAACACTCTGTGATATTGCTTCATTTGGAGATTTATTACTGGACATCATGAACAGCTTGGGAGAGAAAATACAGATGTTGCGTTAGTTGGTCCAGTCTGTATTTCCTTCTCTTGCCTCAGTTTCCATCCCCGTGCCACGTTTGTGTTGGGCTGGTTTGTGCATTATTGTTCATAGCAGGAGTGCTGGGCAGTGCTGCTCGTCCTGTGCTCCTGGCCATTGAATGGAAATGAGTTGATGGTGATGGCTGGACAAGGCTGAGGTTGCAATGCACTGCAAGTACACTTGAAGTCTTTGTTCCTTTTAAAAACATGTGCATTAATTGCCGTTAAATGCAAGGGTCTGAATACCTTGTGAACCTAGGTTTTGTGTTCTTTCTTTCTTGAGATGGCAGCTTTTCTACTGATGGTGTTTTTGCGTATTCGTTCGCTCTGAGATTAGATTTTGGAGTTTTTTAGGCAGCAGCCCAATTACACAGGCATTTCAATCTCAAGGATAGGAAGATATTCCAGAAACATGCTAAAACTGGCAACAGAAGCTGAATAGAAAATTGCAGAAACTAAGATAAGAGCAGTAGGCTTTCTCATTGATTTTTTTTTTGAAAATTCATTGTGTTTTAGCAGTTTGTGTTTTAGACTTAGTCCATGACTTTCTTCTGTGACTGAAAATCTATGACTTTTTTTTTCTTTTTTTTCTTAAATAAAAAGAAACAGGTAAAATGAAAGATATTTTTACAGTGTTTATTTTCTCTGACTCAGAAGGAAAAAAAAAAAGACACAGAAAAAGCAGTAGAACTAGAGAAAATGCAAGGCAGGTGATGGGGTGCCAAAAGCTTCAGTATGGGGAAAGCCTGTAGACAAAGACTCCCAGACTAAGCTTGGAAAAGCAGGGTCTGAGGAAGATATATATATATATGTGGAAATATATTGAATTTTAAGTCCTGTGGAAAAAATGAATAGGACAAGGTGTTGCTCTGTTTTTTTTTTTTTTTTTTTTTCCCAATATAAAAGTTTTGGAGCATGGAATTAAATTGCTATTTTGGACATAAACAAAAGAGCTATTTTTTTCATAAAACAGGATTAAACAATGAATATCATGTCTTAGGTAGAATCTTTTGGCCTCCACTGTATGAAAGCTTTCTCTTTAATTAAAAAAAGAAAAAAAAAAAAAGGACTTTGTTTTTCCTCTTCAAAAGTGAATGGGCCTATTCATAGAAGGAAAACCTTAGCGCACACAAGAACCTCCTTGTGTGCTGCTGGATCTCGCGGTGTTGCCCCGGTGGCTGTCCCGGAGCCGACTCGTGCAGCCCCGGAGCGCCCCAGGAATTTGCAGGAGGAGGCACGTGGGGGCTCTCCCTTCTGCTCGCGCCGGTCGGGTGGTCGCGAGGGTCGCAGAGAGGAGTCGCAGCCCCGCTAGGAGGGCGGCGGTAGGAGCCGGCGGTGGCCGCGCCGCGGTCGCGTTCGCCGTGGCCGCGCTGGACGGGGTCACTGCACTGGTATGCCGGCTATCGCGCCATCTGCCTTCTGCTTTTAGTGACGGGCCGTGTTTTTCATCTGACTGCAAGGACCAGAGAAGTGAGTCTGTGGTATTTGCCCCCCAACCCTGAAAGAAAAACATGGGGACCTCCCAAGAGTAGGTGGGTTGCAAGGATTTGCAGGCAGCCAGGCATTCCTGGGAGCTGGTAAATATCTCCTGTAGGAGATATTTACTACAATATTCATTTAGAAGGAGGTATTTACTACAATATTCATTTAAAAGTGGGCTAACTTACCAATGCCATACCTGGAACAAGCTGTTTGGTGCATCAGTGGCTTGCAGGTCCCAAACTCTGGAAATGTTTAAACAGGAGGTTAAAAGTTTCTTTGTCAGAGTAGTTCTAATGGCTTCTGTGGGATTACTCACACAAATATTTCTGTAGCCTGGCTGTGAAGTACAAGTGTGTAATAACATTTAACTTCTGCAATGACTCCTCTGGGGTGGCAGGGAGGCCTCTCCTTGTCATTCCTTGCGTAGCACAAGCAGAACTATGATAATGTAGCTCATGCAAAATTGCTAATGCCACTCATGCACTGTGAAACTACTTGGCATGTAAAAATACAACAGCTGAACTCATCTGGATGCAAGAGGAGAAGGGTCCGTGGGCTTGTGTGCAAGCAGGACCCATGATAACATGGGCAACACGACAAGCAGATATTAAGGCTAAGGCAGGTGGAGCCCATGTGAGGTGTGGAGGGATGTGGAGAAAAGAAAAAAATTGGAACAAAGAAATGACATTTATTGGATAGTCCCTCGAAATAGCTTCTCCTAGTTGTGGTGTGGTTGCATGTGATTCTCAAAGGCACATTCTTGTTCCTTTTCTTACACCCATTGGTGTGGTTCAGCAGGAGTATTTACTACAGCAAGACAAAGCTTATAAAGTGAACTGTGCTTAGAGAAGGTAGTTAAATCAGTGCAGTTCTTTGGGGCAATTGCCTCCTTATTCTTGAGTCTGCTGGACGATGTACAAAAATAGATTTTTTCTGATAAAGCATTTATTTTGCAGATACCTACAAAAGCAAGGTATAATTATGTATTAAGAAGGATTTATGTTTCAAGTGGATATGAGGGAATTATTTTTGGGCTTCATCCTTAAGAAAGTGAAAACTTTCAGAAGCAAATCATAGTGTCAGCACTTAGTCCTTTGCATGATCCAACCGGCCCAGCCAGCTGGATTAATGGTAGGGAGGAAATATCTCTCTATGAGGAATGTTTAATGTTAAACCAGTGTTAGGGAGCACACAGGGAAGGAGAAGTGAAATTGAAGGAATGGGACAGAAAAAGTAAAAATGAAAAGAATGTTTGGAAGATGCACTTGTATGAGGAATGAACTGAGTGGAAAGGCACTTTGAGTTGGCTGTACAGGTAACGCGCAGCTCCCTGTGCTCCGAGCCATTCGCTGTGTTTGTGCTGCGGGAGGAAACCACCGTGACACAGCACAGAGCAGAGGCTCCGCCGTCATTATCCCAGCAAGGAATGCAGGGTGCCTAAGCACTGCTGCCATGTTGAGCTGCTGCCTTTTAGATCTAACTGACAGGTAAAGAAGTCCAAGCTGTGTGCTATCCAACCGCTTACACTGTGTTTTTTTTAAAAAATTATTTTTAAGATTGTTTTTATTGTTTTTTTGCAAAGCTGCTTGTGGTCTGAGGCAACACAGTGCGTTTAAAAAAAGCAGGATTTACACCCCACAAATGCTCTCCCCTAGAACAAGGATTTGGCTACCTGTGTTTCCAAGTGACCTTGCTTAGAGATGGGATAGGACCTTCTTCCTCCTGCTTCTGCTGCCTGCCTGGGAAGCCTCCAAGCTCTTACTAGGAGCTCAGCTCTCCACCTTTTCACAGAATCACAGAATGGCCAAGGTTGGAAGGGACCTCTAGAGATCATCTAGTCCAGCTCCCCTGCTCCAGCAGGGACACCCAGAGCACGTGGCACAGGGTGGCATCCAGGCGGGTTTGGAAGATCTCCAGAGGGAGACTCCACCTCTCTGGGCAGCCGGTTCCAGCGCTCTGTCACCCTCACAGTAAAGAAGTTCTTCCTCGCATGGAGGTGGAACTTCCTGTGCTTCAACTTTTCCTCCTCCCTGACGTTTTGTGAGCAGCTTCAGCTAGACTGGGAGTGCTCGAGGTGATCTGCTAAAATTACGGAGTAGATAGGAGTGTTTGTGGCTGTTAAGTTACCCTGTGATGGGCTGCTTGGCCTCCTTATGTTTTGGAAGTGCCTGTTACCTGGGAACAAGCGAGGGGAGAGGGGCAGGAAGCTGGGGAGAACTGCTGATTTAAGGCAGAATGTGTTTGGGCCTGCGGACAGGTAGTGTCTGGCAAGGAAAACATCCACTGTAGGGATCTCCTAGCTGTGCTTTCCTGTTTAATTTTTTTTTCTTTTGTCCCTGGGCTTGCAAAGCTTTCTCTTTGGAAAGCATTTTGAAACTTTGCGCTAACCAGTTCTGCATAGCTCGCCTCAAATCACCCCTGCCAGAGTGCAGGCTGAGATAAAGTATTTCCTCCAAAAGGAATTTTGCTTTCCTCTGCAGATTGGTGAGTGGAATTTAAATACGACCCGCAAAGCGTGTATGTTTGCTTTGAAATATTTTAGCATCCCACATGATCCAGAGCTTTCCTTGGGTGTCATGACAGACCCTGTAGGCCTCAGGGAACTGAACCGTGTCTTCCTTCCAACCTCTTTCATCTGTGAAATAAAAACAATGTCAGAGTCTTTGTTCCGTGTCCTTCTATTGTTGCACCTTTCCTTCGGAGCAAGCTTGGCAGAGACGCTGAGGGAGAGCTCTTGAAAACCCCTGGTGCGCCAGGGCTTCTTGCTGGCCGGTCCCTGGAGGGTCTGCGGACAGGGGCTAAGCGAGTGCAGCACTAAGAGGGAGCCAGAGCCTTTAGTGGGTCTGAAATCATGGAAATCTATAGAAATCTTTAGTGGGTCTGAAATCCCACGGGCAAAATGACCATTTTTTGAAAAGTCATTGGTAACAGCTTTAGGCAGTTGATCAGCGCAGGAGCATCCTGAAGCTGTGGAGAGGCTGAAACAGCCTTCCTTGCTGAAAGCGTGCCCGGCTTCCAGGAAGAAACAAAACAAAACAACCAACAACCCACCCCCTGGAAATTACTGACGGTGGGGAAAATGGTGCTTCCTGCCAAAAATTAGCAAAGATTTAGAGAAGACCCAAAGTTTGTTTCTGGGTGAGGTTGCGTGTGTTTAAAAAGTAAATGGGATTTTGTAAAGGCTGTTTATTAACAAATTATTTTAACAAATGCCAAGGATTATCTTAATTGCCAATTAGGCCTTATTGTTGCTTGTATTTTGCTACTTTAATCTCTTATTTTCCAAATATGACCTGCTAGCAATTTGAGGCAGTAGAACTGAGTTTGCTGTTGGCTACCAAAGCGCTTTTCCAGCAAGCCATAAAACTTTGGAAAATTTCTCTGAATTCCCCCCCCTCCCCCGCAGTGTTTTGAACCAAGTTATTTCTGATAGAAAAATAAAGAAGGGTTGGGAATATTAGTGACCAGCCCAGAAAATCACAGAACATCTGATCTGTGCAGATCTCCGGCAGGGAAGGAAACCAGCTATAATTTTTGTCGGGGACGGGGTCCCGTTTCTCATAAGTAAGAGGAAAGGGCGTAAAATGTGGTTATAATTGTAGGAAATAATTGTTGCTATTGTTCTTGCTGGACTACCCTGTACAGGCGTATGGAAGTAAACACAGGATCTCTTTGAGTCTTGTTTCTGACTTCAGCATTACAGTGAAGAAAGGAAATCTTAAAGTAAAAGTGATCCAGCCACACTTTTATTTTCACTGCTGAGGGCTGAAAAGATGAGCAGACTAATGTGACCTGCAAAATGTGTATGTTTGAAATATTTTAGGATCCTGTGCAATACAAATGCCTACACAAACGCTTGGCTTCTTATGCCTATGGGCTGCCTTAGTTTGAGGCTCTGTTTTAAACTCTCTCTGAATAAATATGTATGCATATATATATACATCCAAATATGTGTGTGTATGTGTGTATAGTGGTGTTTTTTTTTCCTTTCCTCTGACCTCTAATCTCTGTGGCCATCCTGCTGACACCTCTCTGGTTAAGTCTTGCTGCCTCTTGCCTCGGCTTTCCCGCATGCTCCTATAGGCCTTACAGCTGGCCTCTTCTCCCTTGCTCATCTCTTTCCATTTTCCCTTTCATTGCAGTCTTTTAGTGACATTTATCCTTGCTTGACTTGCTGATGGTATGGACTGTTTCCTTCCTCCCCCTCCCAACGACCCTTTTTTATATCCTCTCTCTTGCCTCCCCACCACCTCCATGATTTTCGGCAGTCCTACGCTTTCTTCCATTTGTGCACTGGACTGAGTAGTGCTTTGATTTTTTTTTTTTTTTTTTTTTGGTCTCTGATTCCTCCTTCCTGTATGCCCAGGCCACGTGTACAACCCTCAGTTGCAAACTTTCGAGGAAGTCTTTTCCCCATCTTTACGAGCTCAGGCCTTTGCAGGCTGTAATTATCTCCTGCCGTCATCGCTGGGACCTTCCTCCTGCTGCTTTACGTGCACGTATATATCTATATATCATCCCGTTCTCCCCGCCAGCCCGTGCAGCCACACGACTTTGAGTGGCTGCTGGCTCTCAGCACCCCTCGCCCAGCCTCTCTGGACCCCGCACCGTCCTCCTTGCATCTGCTAAGCCAGGTACCGTCCTTCCCGCTCCCCTGTCCTCATACAGGGCACAGCCCTACGTACGAGTCTGCCGTGTGCTCGTACCAGGGACAGCCCCGCTCTGGCACCTCTACCATGTCCCTCTGCGTTGGGTGGCCCATACCAGTGCCCTACCAAAACACCCTCTAAGATTTGCCCTCTCCGGTTGACTTTATAATCTTGGTGTGGGGACCCTTCAACGCCTCTTTATTTGCTTTTAACACCCAGTGCCGTAACAAATGTGTTGTGTTCTACTCTTCCCATGGCTCTGCTGTTGTCCACGTTGGGCCCAACGCCCTTCTAGGTAAGGGCAATTCTGCGCTTCAGCCTGTAGTGGAAAGACCATAGCATCCCATCAGGTGTGGAGGTATTTATTAACTCTGGTGAACTCGTTCCTGGTTGGACATACGCTGTCAGTGAGGTTAAATTCTTACATGGACCTTTGTAAGCCAAAAAAAAAAAAGGAATTTCCGCTTTGGAAATTAATTACCGGGGCCTCTGTCTGTGCATTCATGGAGGGCATGAAAAGAAACTAGACTTTATTAGAGAAACAATTTTTTTGTAAATATACCTCTTATTCTTTTTCCCCATAAATGTGCAGAGAGCTTCCCCACATGTGGCTTGGTGACATCTTGGAATGGGAAAGGGGAGGTGAAAAGAAGTTGTAGTAAAATTTGGAGGGGAAACTGGATCTAAATATTAACTCAAAAAGCCTAGGAAAAAAAATAAAATACACAGGGCTTGATCCTCAGTTTATCATGTATTTTCACTTAAACTAATCCCCCTTTGCACTGCCTAAATCATGCCATTGTTTAAAAAGGAACTGGGGCATTTTTTTTTTAATTTGTATTGTTCCTGTGGAGTTCTGGCTTGGCAAAACCTTTGCAAAAATAAAGATATGTGGATAGGATCAGGCAGGGTGCCTTCTCTTTCGTCTTCAACGTGGAAAGCTTGTGCAGTGTAAAAACACTGACTTGTTTTCAGCTTTCTTTCCGTTGGAAATAACTTACCTGTGTTTCTTAGGCTAAAGGATTGAGCCTTTGAAATATAGAGGATATAGAGTTTCTAGTATGGTGTATAGAGCATATATAAATATTGACTCTAGCTTGGACGTGTTTGTCTTTAATCTTTGTGGAATTGGAGCAGTAGTGGTGGTATTATCCTTCATTTTCTTCACGCTTTTCATTGGAAACCTTCTGGCAGGAGGGAACTGCTGGTCCAGAATGGACTGATCCTCGATTTGAGAGCAGAAATCCAGGAAAATAGAATTTTAAATGTACAAGTGGTCTCTGCGTGTCCACTCATCAGTGTGAGGTTCACAGATGAAGGTTGCCCAGTCTTGTGTGTGTGTGTGTTTTTTTGATGATTTTTTTTTTCTCCCCACCCGTTTGCGTTCGCTTAGTTTCCATGAGGTCATTCTGGGCATTTCTGCTCCTTCTGGAACATGTGAAACTGTTGGCTGATTTCAATCTGAAGGATAATTAAAATCCTGCAAATTCAAGGAAAATTGTTGCATAGCTGTGGAAGAGCAGAGTGGCCAAAATCCTGGGCCGCAGCCAGTGGGACGTGCTTTGTGCGAAGGCAATGCTGGACCCTGGTGAGCTCTCCGCTACCTTGGCTCTTTCTTGCCCAGCATATGACCATGCTGCGCATGGTGATGCCCTTACTGTGGTGGTCAAGGCAAAGGTTTTAAGGGCAAATCCATGTGAGACTAAGCTAAACAGGCTCCACTGCACCCATTGTGTTGCACAACATGTTTTGAGATGAGTTTGCATAGGCAACATCTTCGAAATAGTGGACAAAGTAGATAGAAGCACGTGTGTTGTAGAAATATGATTTTCTTAACGAGCACTGAAGTGTTTACCAGGACTAATGGCACCCTCCAGATGGGAGGAGATGCAGTTGGGGACACAAATGCGTATACTTCAAGAGGCAGCAGAGTACAGCTGCTTGCAATGAAAAGAAAGACGTGTCTGGCTTTCTTTTGCTTTGTATTGTCTTTTATAACCTGTACAAGGTGTAATAATACAGGAGTTGCCAGTTCTGACAGCGCTGACACTGAATTGCTAAGTCTCAAAATCTCCTATTTTCTTCTAATGCACACATTAGTTATTTTTATTTTATTGATACTTTCTAAAGATGTAATCAGGAACCAGGGTGGTCTTAGCAAGGGATTTGTTAAAGTATGCTTTAAAATACCTTCTTGCTGGAAATGTGTGGAGCTATAGCCATGCAGAAAATTCCTCTGAGAAAATGAGAAGCGAGGCAGGACGGGATCAGGTGTATGTGGTGTTAAAGATTGCTCTCATCTGCTGGGTTTATCCTTCTTTAAATTTTCAGCATAGCTGCTCTTAACCTAATGTCAGCACAAATGTGGCCAAAGCTTAAAGGATTACTCTGGTTAGTAGGAGGATGTGAGTTTTGGGTTTTGTTTGTTTCGTTAGAGCGGAAGGAGCCGCTGAGGTGCTTTGCTTGGACTCGTGCCCGTGTACAACCATATAGCGCAGCAGCCGATGGAATGCAGATAATAGCGTCATTTTCTTCGCTATTTAGGTTCAAACCTGTGCTAACAGGTTCCCTCCCAAGCTTTGTTTCGACCTACTCTATGAATTTAGTAAGGAAACTCATCTCTGCGTGCCTCAGTTTCCCTGCACTGTAAATAGCAGCAATGACACACTTCTCTTGTAACGCGTTTGGAGCGTACAGATGAAAAGTGCCAAATGTGAGCTCGCTATTTAATTATTGAGACTACTGTTTGTATTCAATCTGTCTGACCATGGGATGGGAACACCCATGATTGTGCAACCTCTGTTGCCCGCGTCACAGGACCACAGCAGCAATGCTGGTTTGCTGAGCTGGGCCATGACCTACGCTGCTGGCAAATATACCTGGCATTAGCCAGGCAACCACTTCAAAACGCGAGCATGTGAGCGGAGAGAAAACTTAAGGAAGAAAGCGTGCTTGGGACCTGAATAAAATGAAACCTTCCTCTTCTGACCAAGAAGTCTGAGCATGCAGGCACTGCTGTTTGCTGGATAATTTGAAGCTGTACTAATGTTTCAAAAGAGCAGAAGTGAGTCAGAGCAGGTAGTCCGTGTAAACTTGCGGTGGGTGTGTGCTGAAACCCACGTCCATCAGCCCCAAAGCTGCTCTGTGGGCTTGTGCCAAGGCCTGGGAGGTTGCAGTAGGAACTCCCATTAACCTGACTGCTGTTGGAGCCGGGTCGCAGAGGAGGGGTGTACTAATTCCTCTTTCATTAATGAATGACAGGTAAATAACCTTATGTACTTGTACACTCTATCTGAGGTAGCATGTTTTTCCTGCTTTTTACAGCATCAAGCTCAACATGGGAGGAATCAGCTTTATAAGGGACTTCACAACTTTGGAGGCAGCCGAACTGGCTCCTGCACACTAATCATACCATGCACAATATTTAGCTGCACAGTGATCTTCTGATGGTAGTACCAGCATATTTTAAAGCTTGTCTCATAAAATTGAAGTAAACCCTGTAAATAAGCCAATTGCTTGGGGGGGGGGGGAAGTAATACGGAGCAACTGCGAAAAGCATATGGTTGTACTATAGCACTATACCAATGGTGCAAAGCATATATACAAAGCAGGAAAAAGTATTCAAATGTCAGTTTGATTTTTGTACCTGCCGTGTCCTGACCTCACTGTAGGAGGTGCTTATAGGAAGGAACAAGTTGCAAGACCTGTTGTTATTAGCGATTCCTCAGTCTCCTGGCTCCAAGGCTGCTTGCCTTGAAAGCAACAGATAGTCCATGAGGCAATTTCAGGGCTTTAGAGGTGGCTCCCAAGTCACCTCATTTTCATGTCTTCAAAGAGAAATATGATCCCCAGGTTGCATGTTGCCCCATGAAAAGTTTCGGGAACTGACAGTGGTCTAAAGGGCTTCTGTGGACATAAATGCATTAGATAGTTCCACAATATGTGCTTTGATTTTTTAAATCAAAATTCTATGTATATATTCCTGTATTTGCTACTAAAAAGGTTGTGTTTTGCCAGGTACTCCACTGAAATGCTGTGAGTTAAAAGGAATATTAAAGACAAAATTAGTTCAAAGTGCTCCTAGGTGCAAATAGCCTTAAGGTACTGTGCCACCTGGCATAGCAGTGGTCTTCAATCTCTTTTTCATGGTTTTGTCCTGTTTGCTGTGCATCTTTTATTTGGCTTTGTGCTTATGCAGCTTCTCCAAAGACTGGTATCTTTTGGTAGCACAGTTACAGCCTTTGGATAAAAAGAAGAATCCTGAACAAATCTCAATTTCAGAGTATCCCGCAAGTCTGTGAGCTCATTCTAATCTAGCCATTCTCTTGTGTAGCACAAACTACCTGACAGTCTTTGATTTTTTTTTTAATTATTAATTTTTTCCCATCTCTTTCCTTTCACAGTGTCATTGCTGTTTTGCTTTCCTGTTGTGTGGGGATGTTATTTTATTTTCTGCATTTTTAAGCTGCCTTTATCTCTTCTGCCTCTGCTATCACTGCTGCTCTCTTGATGACTTTTCTCTGTAAATATTGGCATCCCTCTGTCTCTCTGTCTCTGCAAGTTCGCTTTCAGATCTGCTCCTTGTCCCTTTTTACACCCTCGCTTGCTAGATGTCCACATTTGCTGAATTGTATCCACCTATAATGACTACAGAAGCATTTTCTTCATCTTGGTGAATGGATGAACTTCCATGTAGCTGGAAGCCAGTGGCAGGGAGTCTAAGTCCTTCTTCAGGAAGAAAAAAACAAACACAAAACCAAATCCGAAGTACTTAAGTTTCTGCTTTGTTAATTTTTGCTAGTTCACTGAGGGTAACTTATGGTTAAAAAGGCCTGTGAATTCTGGCAGATATACCCCAGTAGCTCAGAAATGTGAAATAGGAGATGATTGAATGTGAACGGTACCAGAAACAACTCTTAGAAGATAAGAATTTAAGAACAAATAAATGCAATGAAATTGTGGTAGATGTAGGAGAACAAGGGGAAGGTGATTGTACTTGATTTTAACCTGGTAAGTAGTTGCTTTTTAACCTAAGTGGTCAGAATTATTTTTATCTAAGTTCTGCTAATGTGCATGGTCTGCAGATATGCAGGGCTGGAGACATATTTGTGCATGAAATAACTCACAATTATGATAATATGTTTGTAGCAGTGGCACTAGAATATCTTGCAGTACCTTTTCAAACATGTAGCTTACACACAGTGCACGTAGTGTTGTGTATTTTTTTTCGAAGTTGTGCTTAAAACCCAATCCTCAGACTTGTTTTTAATTAGCGTTTGTTCCCTGTGTTCTTGGTGTGCAAGCTTTTTTCTAATAGCTGTCCTACTCATTCCTACTCATTCAGACTGAAGTTGCGGTGCAGAAAGCCAGAAATATGCAGAATTAAGACCATTAGTTGTACGTGGTGAGGAAGGAAAACCCTGCATCATCGTACCCTTAAAACCTTCCACTGAGCAAGCCCTCAATTTAATACTTTGCGTCCTCATTTGCGCTGTGTCAGGCGCAGTTTATATGCCAGGGAAGTTGACAAACTTGCTCCTTTCTGAGGCCTGCTGCCTTTGCATGGATTACACAAGCCCTGGCCTGGCTTCCCTGCGCGAGGTGACGCGGCTGCTGTGGTGAGAGGTTGCCCTCGGAGCCCTGGCCGCGCCGCGGCAGCGCCGTGCGCCGCTCTGCTCGGCGCCGGGTTTGTCTTGGCGGATGCTTCGCGCCGCTGCTGGCAGCGATGAGGGTGAGCGGGTGAGCGGGCGAGCGTGCTGGCTGCTCCCCTTCGCCGTGCTCGTGTCCCGTTCATCGCTAGCAAAAGCCACAGGAATGCGTGGCTTGGTATTTATTTTTTTTTTCCCCCTGGCTTGACACCTTCTCCAACATTTTCCGAAGGTCAGGAGCTGCTGAGTGCTTGCTGTCAAGCTTGCACTTGTTCTGCTGCTTTTGAAATTGGAGCTGGTTTTGTCTCCTTCCAGGCTTCCCAAATGGCTGCAGGACTTCAAGGTTTGCTAGCTTGGTTCATTAAATAACACGTCACAAGCAGCACTGCGTTATCCTGGCTTTTGGACCGAGGCCGGGGTCAGTGGCATGCTCTGGTTTTGAGGGATGCTTTGTTGGAAAGCAGTTTTGGTCCTCATCTTGTAGGAGAGGGCATGTATAGCCTGTGGTTATCCTGTCAGGGGCCTTGAAGAGCAGCACCGACAGGTTAATCTCCGGAGTTGTTCTCTGGGAGGTGTTAAGAATTTTCTTTTTAGCGTCTGTTACTATTTTGAAGCTGTTGGGACGTGTTCTAAGCTCACCACGCTTTGAGATCCTGAGAACGCCGCGGTGGTTACCTGCTGGGAAGACTCCAGGACTGTAGCAAGCTGTCTCGAAAAATGCAGAAATGCTTGCAGCTCCTCCTTGGTCAGATGGATGCAGTGTCTTTAGCTCTCCAGCCAAGCCCTGTGATAAATAGTTCCTGGCTGTAGGGTGTTCTCCAGCACGCAGAAAGAGGTTCAGATGACACCTGGTGACTTCAGGGGTAGCTCTAGGGTTAGGGTTAAGAGAGACAGAAAACCTTGAGGGCCATGAGGAGTGTGGCTAGAAAGGGCATGTCAAAGGGTCCAAATTCAAACACAGGAAGCTTCATGTGCATATGAGAAAGAAGTTCTTTACTTTTAGGATGATAGAGCACTGGGATAGGCTTCTTGGTGGGGTTGTGGCGTCTCCTTTTGAGATCTTCAAAACCCACCTGAATACAACCCTGTGCCACGTGCTCTACGTGTCCCTAGAGTAGGGGGTTGCACTAGAGCAGGTGTTTGGACCAGGTGCCCCTAGAGCAGGGAGTTGGACTAGATTTTCTCTAGAGGACCCTTCCAATCTCAGCCATGATTCTGTGACACTGTGAGAAGTTTGCACTGATCTTCTCGAATTTCTTAAGCCTGAAGCTCTCAAAAGGCAACTTGGAAGAAGTGTTGTGTTGTAAAGGATTTTAGAAATAGGACTTTGCCCTAGGTTTGCAAGGTTTAGAAATTAGGTTTAGAAGGTTTAGAAATAGGGGTTTTAGAAATAGGGGTCCACCTGGGAACAGGATCTGTTGATGTGATCAGGATCCCTGAGGATAGTGAATGTTATTCTCTACCAGGAAACAGGTGGGAGAAGCGTCCATAAAAATGGACCACATTTTTGCAATATGTCGTTTGAGCCTTGGCAGCTGGGGCGAACAGGCATGTTTCCATTCGCTGCATGTTTCTCAGTGCAAAATGGCAGGAAATGTGATCTTTTGCACCCTTTGACGCTTGTCTGGATGTAAACTGAAATATTGTGCCTGAGCTGTGAAACGTTTTGGATAATATGAATAACAAACTAATGCTCAATTTCAGTATTGCAAAGATCTGAGGCTACACTTCTGAATATTGCTCCCATCAGAGCTGACCAGTGCTTGGAGTGTGAAGCTACGCTAGACAGAACGTTAGTCTCTGTCCTTCACCCATTTGTCTTGGTCTTCTGTTCCCAGGCAATGGCTTGGACGCCTCTTGCATTTGTTAAATATTTCCTCTTCCTTTAATCATGGGAGCAATGCCAGAGAGCTGAAGGGTAGTGGCAGTCCCATCCAACTCCCTTCCCTTCCCTTTTCCACCATATTTGGGCTTATTTAATGTGCTTTGAGGTGCTTACCCTTACAATATTTAGAAAATGAGCAGTCGATGAGGCTGTGAGGTCTTTCCCTGCTGTGGCTGATGCGTGGATGGGCCCATGGAGCCTCTTGATGTCGGAAATACCTCCCGCAGGAGGCCTTGGGTGTGGGCCGCCCCGTGCCTTGGCCAGCACGGAGAGGACGTGAGCGCACAGCCCTCCGCAGCCTCAGGCGCCCCGAGGACATTTCCGGGAGCCCTGGCCTTGTGCATTTAGTTGTTTTGGTGTAACTACCCCCCCCCCCAAAAAAAAGAAAAAAAAATCTTGTTGTCAGTATTTTCTTTAAATAGCTAGTTCTGGAAATGGGAGATTCCTCTCACTCTGGAAACAGGAAACAGATACAACTATTAAATATTAGTTTTAAATCCTTCAATTATCTACTACTGGCCCTCACCTCTGACTTTCTTTTCTGCTGCTCAGCAGAACTCTCCATTAATTGCGGATAAGCTGGTGTCTGGAGATAATGTGTAAGGCCCAAGGGTTATACTGCCCTGTAGTAACTTAATGTATTTTGTCATAAAGCTGGCAGAGTAGATATTTATGCATCTACCAAGTTGATTGTATTTATGAACACAAGAAGTCACGTTCACTGAGATTTGACACAAAGATACAGTCTCAGTTAGTAAGATCTAAAAAGGGAGAAAATGGAAATACCTAAAGGACGGGATTTTATTGTTTTTTTTTTTTTTAAAGGTAATAATCTGCAGAGGGGAAAAGGCCTAACAGTGGAACTGGAGCACCTTCAGAAATGTTAGCCTAGAAAGAACTTGAAGGTATCTTCTGGTCCATCTGCCTGCCCCAGAGAAGAGTTGATGCTTATCTCCATCACCTCTGGGAGAGGGTGGTTTCACGACCTGTCAGTAAATCCCATGCCAGGATGTCCTTCTCTGTGGAGTCGGAAAGAGTTTTCTTAGCATCCACAACTTAAAATTTATTAACTGTAGAATCAGGATTTTTTTCTGCTCACAGTAGAAGAATTGATGACTGTCTATTTTGTACAGCAATGTTTTGTGTATTTTTGAAACTCTCTGTTCTCAGGATGTGGTTGTCACCCCTGCAGCCTTTCCTTGCAGCCCACGTTTCCGAACCTTCCTGGTCTCTTGCTGCTGCTTTGACTCTGCCCTCGATACGTCTGCGTTTCGTGGGGAGGGCTGCTCGCAGAGCTGGGCACAGCCCTGCAGCTGAAGTCTCACCACTGCTGAGCACAGAAGTAGCTGCTTCCCATGCTGCAGGTATGGCATTTTCCTGGCTTCTTAACTTTTAAGCTCCTGAAAGTGTTACAGTTGTAATTTGCTTCTGGTTAGCCCAGAAACTTGCGTGCTGTGTCCATGCCTTGGACAGGCTGTGAGTGTTTCCTGCGACACGGGATATTCCTCGGCCCTTCGCTCTCCTCCTCATCCCAGCAACAAGTCTGGGGCCGGACAAAGCAAGTTCCTTCTGATGTCAACTGCACCAGCTTTCGACAAAAGCTACTAGCTGTCTTGGTAGAGGACCCTAAAGCAGTCACCACATTAGCAAGAAGATAAAACAGAAATCGCTTTTCGTTTTTAATTCCAGCATAACGTGTTGGAGCAGTTTGCCTGTGCTTTCACAATGCTGAATGGTAACAGTGTTCTTATGACATTGGATATTTGGCACAACAGTGATCGATTTGCTGTTGAAAGAGAAAAGAGGGACATTTTGAGATCGCTAACTCAATCGTGGGCAGTTCATGCTGCCAGCTGGCAATTATGATACTTTACTGTTCTGAGTTAGTGTGGTGTTTTTCCCTATGACATACAGCCAATAAGGAGAAAATAAAAGTTTGCAGGTTGACACCCTGTTTAGCCCCTCAGTGAAGATAGGCCTCTAAATTATGTCCTCAGAAATGGAAGGAAAAAGCTTTTTTTTTTTTTTTTTTTTTTTTTCTTGCTTTGTGCTCGGGACAGCAGCAGTATTAATTTTTGCCCATGTCAAGTCCTTTGGAGCCTGTGATGTGGTATGTGATTGAATTTACTTGAAGTCGACGGGAGTCTTGCGATGGCAGCAACGTGTCCTGGTGCAGTTCCTTAATGGCAACAGCTTGCTTCTCAGAGCTGGGGGTGACAGAGCAAGCTGGAAATGCAGAGTGCAGGGCCCAGAAGCAGAGGAACCAGCTCACCAGTCTGATGGGTGCTTCAGATCCCTGGGTTGCAGAGAGGCAACTGAGTCTGTGAGTTTTATTTGGTGTTTCTGAGCTGGGAGGCTGCGTTTGTGCCCCCTCGGGAGCCTCCCGGGCTGCTCAGATTTGCCTCCTGTGCTGACTGCGTTTGCTTGTCGTGAGCTTTATTTAGGCCTTGCATCCCTGCTCATGGCGAGCTTTGTCACCTAGTGTGGAAAGGTACAGATGTCTCGTGCAATCTGCTAGAGATTCATCCCAAAGAATCTTCCCAAAAAATCTTCCCAAAGTGTTTTGCTGTTAGGTGCTGAGTGCAGGTGATCATGTAGGCGTAAAGTTTGAGCCAAAATTCCTGGAAGAGTTTTGTGTTTTTTTTTTTTCTTCTTCACCAATATTGTTTTAGCTATTGCAATCCATCAACAGGTGTGAAGGTGCCAATCATTCCTTTAATTTTTCCCCATGGGCAAGGCACTGAGCACGGTCTCCTGGACTGCAGCAGCTATTTGTCTAGTATGACGTCTGTCTTACTTCAAGTAATCTCCCTACATCAAATTATCACCACATTCCTGTTTGTAATGTGAATCAGAGGAGTGTTTGGGTAGGAGGCACACCAGCATTTTGGAGTATGACTCACGGGGAAGGCACTAAGTCTTCAGGGAGCTAAATGTGCTTGAGTACATTTCGTAGCGAGTCATGACTTGTGAAAAGTGGTAACCAGGTTCCCTCTGCTGCCGCGAAGGAGCCTTGCCCTTGCACAAGCCAGAGAGCTTCTCTGCTGCTGCCTTTCCTTTAAGCAAACGCAGAGTCAGTAAGTTTGCTGTTGCTTTACAAGACAACTGCAATCCCAGAACAGTGGTTTCACATACGTGCATTTTGAGCACTTATGTTAGCTTGCCTAAAGTACTAGGAGGGATTTATGTAACTCAGTCAAGCCCAGGCTGGAGCTCCAGGGATCCCTTCCTACCTAAGATCTGTGTGATGCACCTTTGAAGATGGACGTAACCTCAGCTTGAGCTCTTGGGGGTTCACCTTTGAAGCAGAGATGCCACAGAATTTGCATTAAAACTTGGTATTGGCAGAGAATCTTCTCCTAGCAACTTCTTCCCTCATTTTCTGCAAGGGATTGACTTCTGCTAACCTGATTTGAACTCTGGCAGGGTTAGTGCGGTGCCTGCTGGATTCAGCCCAGCCTGCAGCCTTGCTGTTACTTCCCACTTTGCAAATCGATGAGCCAGCACCATCAGACTGTACAAGTGTATTGGAACCTCAGGTTTTATAGAGGAGAAAATAGGAAAAATGAGGGTTTTTTTGTCCTGGCCGGAGCCTGCCGAGGGTGAACCAGGCGCCCTTCCCGTGGGGAGAGGCTGGGCCCTGCTTACGGGTGCAGGCGAGGGGCAAGCTCGTGCCGCGCGTCGGGGCGAGCGTGTGGCCACTGGCCCCGGTGCCGGCAGTTTGGGTGGCAGCCCTGAATCGGTCTGCAGTCCTTGCCAGCAGCTCCTGCTTTTGTGGTTGTGTTTTTACCGACTCCGGGGGCCTGTTCTGGAAGGGAAAGTACATGGAGTAAGAGGAAACCTTGTGCGTATCTTGTGCGTGTAGGTGAATATATGTTATATGGACAGTGTAAAAAGTCAGCAGTAACAGGTCTTAAATCCTTGGCACTTCTTAAAAACTTCAGGGCTGTTTATGGAAGGAAGGTGGTTGGCAACGATACCTCTTGGGAAGAAGAAATCCAAGAGAGTTAAGAAGAAATCCGAGAGAGTTACCACAGGTTTCCCGTCCCCCCAAGTAATAGGTGGCCGCGTTAGGAGAGATCCCCTTTGCAATGTGATTTCCGACAGCTCTGTGCTGCCAGCCGGCGGGGATGACCGGCCCCGGGCGCCTCCGAAAGGGACATGCCTCTGCTGGGGGCGCCCCAGGCGCACGGCGGCGCCAGGCGTGCGCCGAGTGCGTGGGCCGGACCAGGGGGCTCGCGCCTCTTCCTGGGGGCTCTGAGACTTCATTTTTAAATGAACTCATGAAAGGGGTGTGTTTATGTGTATGCGCACACATACATTATGTATATTTATTTTTTATGTTTTGAAGGGGAAGCAGACTGCTGCGCTGCGCCCGCAGCAGCGGCGTGTGGAGACGGTGGGTCGCAGCACGCGCGGGGAGGCTGACGTGCGGCGGCGTGGGCGACCTCAGGCGTTGGGTTTTGTTTGCAGGTCCCAACGCAGGCGGCCGCTCTCCACCTCCCGGGCTCGGCTCCTTGTGCTGGAGGTGAAGGGGTCTGTTTTTTTTTTTTTTTTTTTTTTTTTATTCTTTCCTAACAAGCTCTGCTTCTTGTAGGACAAAATCCTGCGGCAAGAAGGAAGATGGAGCAGAAGTTTTATATTCATGTGTGACTGTAACATCCCTGGCACAGCTTGCCATGGTAGTGCCCCAGAGAAACGCAGCAGGCCGGGCTCACTAGAGGTCACCGTTGCCTTATTCCTTTATTCCCTATTCCTTTCCTGTTTCCTCTCCCTTAATCTGTGACATTCCTACTTTTTCCCCACAGTTCTCACATCCTGTAGTATTAATGGGCTGGGCTGTCTGTGGATTCACATATGTTGGTACTTTGTATCTAGCTTTGCTTCTCTTGAATGATTTTCTTTGCAATCATGAAGGCTTTAAACGTAATGGTGTCCTGAAAATTTCAGCTGTGTAAATTTGTCATATGGATTGTGTTTGGCCATTGCAAAGTATATTTGACAACCCAAAGCTAAGTGGCTAAATGGCTTGGTGATTTATAGTCCACTTAGGGAGGAAACATAGTTTTTCATTCCTTTCATCAAAACAAAGAAGTTCACTGTTAATGATGATAGTTCATCATAGCTCGGTGGCCTTGACAGGGGCTGAAATGCAGGAATGGTGAACAAGCTTGCCAGGGATCCCAGATACCTGAGCCGGAGCTGTGCGGGCTCAGGCTTCCCCAGCAGAGACTGGGATGTCCCGCTCCATCTCGGGCTCCCTCTTGCCTGTGTCTCAAGTTGGCAATGCTTTCAAATGAAAGAGGAGGGAAGCACTTATGTGAATATCACTGAACATATTTTTGCAGTCACTGGACACAATCCTGTAAGCATAATGTGTGCTGTACATCGTATATACAAGAATAAGTATTATGCACTTAAAAACTTTGTCGAAAGTTCTTTTTCACATGTAGGTTAGCCCAGCACTGTTGTGATGCACTAGCACCCATTCAGAACCTTTATTGATTTTTTTTTTCTTTTTTTCTTTTTTTTTTTTTTGGGGCAAACATTTCTGTGAAAACAATATATTTATAATCACTTTAAAACAAATGTTTGTAATCAGCTGATGCAAAACATGTTCCTTACTAGTCTTCTAACATCTCCAAAATTAAGTTTGAAAGTAAACCTTTTAGTTTAGGGACACACCAAATCACAGATTTTTCAATATTTACGTATTGTTCTTATACTTTAATCACAACAACACTAGGAATGTACTTTTTAGCTGAAACATGAGCCCTCATGTTTCAGTCCCGCAGCGAGACTTCATATATGTGTTTTATAGTCTGTAAAAACAACGATTTAAAAGTTTTGGCAAGCTATATTTTAGCATGTTGCAATAACACTGATTTTAATTCTTCTCTGTGCAGCTTACCATCTGCCTGTCTCTTTTCTCTTACTCTTTTTTTCTTCTTTATATTGTTTAGGTTTGGATGACTGTGCCTAAACAGCATGCTGGCTTTGTATATACAATGTCTTCTAGTATTTAAAAATAAAAGTATACAAGGGAAAAAACAGCAGCACAATCCTAAGCTAAAATGTTTTAGAGATGAGAATAATGGTAAAAGGGAAGCAAAGCCTTCATGATCCATAACTTTAAAAGATGGAAGAAAGATCATTTTTACTAGCACGCTTTCCTGTAAAGTGTGTCTCCATGTGGCCGTGGCTGAAACAGCATATCCTGAATAGCAGTGTCAGTGGGTACTGGCTGCTCTGTACAGTATTTTTTAATCTTCTGGTCTTGTAGGAGGGAATTTGAAAGTTCTCATCCAACAGCAGTAGCTTGGTTGCTTCTTTCCCCATCTGTACTGGCAGGTCTACAGCAACTGGGTTGCTCTTACACAGCCCTTTTCCTTCTTTTTCTTGCTTTTTTGAGGCCAGCCGCTGTTTCTACCATGCCCCTTGCTCCAGAGATGTCACCGTTGCTCTTGGCAGAACTTTCCATTGCTGCTTGCTGGCTTGGCCTCTCCAGCTCTCCTGGATGGACCGTGCTCCACCACTGTCTAGTTCACGGGCTCCTCCATAGCCAGTGTCCCACAGTTGTGCCCCATTCCTGGGAATAGGAGTGATCCCAGGATCAGGTCATGGCTTGAAACAAGCAGACTGGCCTGCACCAGGTCACTAAACAGGAGATGGGAATAAAATGTCAAGTAGGTTCACTGTTGATGGACCTAAGGAGGTGATAAAGGTGGTGGTGCCATGCGAGAGCCAACAAGCCTTGCTGAGCTCACGCTATGTGGCACGCAGTCAGGCTCATCTCCTAGCGATGTTTACTTCCTAAAGCACTGAGATAATAACAGCAAAATGCACATGAGCAAGGGGGAAAACCCTGCATGCCTGTGTCTGGCTGTTCTTTATTTGGGCTCTGAGAATTCCTCCTCTCCGAAGAGGCTAAGTGATCAGATTTCACTTCTCAGCAGCCCATGGAATAGCCCAGGGCAACTTATTCCTAGAAGATTTTCTTCCCCTCATTAAGCGAGTCATTAAATTTTGGAGCTAAATACCAATGCAGGAAGAGGAGAGAGGCAAATGGGGGAATACTTTTCCGAAAGTAGGAAGGAGGAGCTGGTATCTGTATGCGCTCATCTGTTCAGAATATTATTAGATCTGCGTGGGAACATCCTGACAAAAGGAGAGCTCACGAGAGGCGAGCAAGGTGACAGCAGTGTTCACGGGGACAGTCCTGAAGGAGCTGGAGCCGTGTTGCCTCCAGGAACATGGAGATGTGGCAATGCCTTCTGAGGGAGACCTCCGCATTTCCCATCGTGGGCTGCTAACGCCAGTGCAGCGGGTTGGAGGGAGGGGAAGCCTTTTAAGAAGAAATGTGACTGCTTTAGCTGCTGCTGTGCCCAAGCGAGTGGCAGCTGTGAGGCTGCTGTTTGCTGCTGTGGTGCGTGAGGATGCAGGAGCAATCTGGGGTCGCGCTACTGGGGACACTGTGTTGTTTGCCAGCTCCCACAGTCTCTCTGGAGCATCCAGCCAAAGGAATTGGGTGCAACTCTCGTCAAAACGACAGGAGGAAAAAATGCTGCTTGTGAGGAGCTGGACAAACCCTCCAAGCAAAGAAGTCTGCTTTGTCTGCAGGGAGGAGAACAAGCTCCTCCAGTTTAGTTTCTAGTTTCTAGACTTCAGGCAACTTTGAAGCGTGGCAAAAGATGAGAGCTTTGCAGCTCCTTCTGTCCCTCCCTGGTAGATCACTTCTAACAGCAGTCAGGACTAATTACCCCAGATAGGTGATTAGCAGGCACTCTTACTCAGGAGTGAGAGTGGGGAGGTGGTTTTTAATTTGTTCATCTTAAAGACTGCTGCCATAGAGTTTAGAGGGAGGTGTGTGAGAAGGGCTGTGGAAAGCCTGGCCTTGCTGCTCCTGGCTAGGGGAGGCAGGAAGGGTTGTGCTGGACTCCGGTGGCAGAAGGCGGTGGGTGGTTTGGTGGCCATCTCTCCAAGCTTTCATAAAACATTGCACCGTATTTTGTTGTTCCATACCTCCTCCATGAAATTATCCCTGCTTGCACTATTTCAGCTTCTGTAGATGCTTCTATTAGGTGCTGATGGATATACTGTGGCAGAAGAAAATAACGTTTGCGTTGTCTGCTAAATTAATTTCTCTGATAAAATCACGCTACCAGGATGACCCATCTGACTCCTGCGATATTTTTATAAAGAGCAAAATTGAGTACCGTTGTTATGATTAGTGTATTAAATGTATTAGGTTTGTTGTCTTAGCTGTGCTGTGTTTTCTCATGCTCTCCCGTATGCTGATTGCTAATGACAGGCTTTGGCAGAAGCTGGAATAGGCAGTCTTTCCGGTGATGGGAACCAGATGGATGGAATTGCTCTGGCCTCCCCTCCCGTTCAGTGCAAGGAGGGGGAGCCCGTTGGGGGAATCGGTAGAAAAGTAAATGAGTGGCAGAGCACTAGTTCTCCTTTATTTCCCCTGCCTCTCTTGCCTGGAGGCTCTTGGTTTTGCAATTTGCAGTCTCACCCTTGACTTAGACTTCTTGGCTTTCAAGGGGTTGTGCTGTATGCTGCATTTTCATTACTAGTACAATTGATGGAAAAAAAAATCACATTTTATTATGTGAAAAATGCAGTGTTCTTGACTGTCAAAGCTCCATTCGGCTGGAAAAATCTGTGTGAGGCACTCTTTTATATTTCATGTATTTTGTGCACTGGTTGGAATGAAAAAATAATGAAAGGCTGTACTTTGTCAACTTTTGCATCTGCCTGACTGGCAGCGCTGACTGATTTGTTTTTTAAATGTATTTATTTCTTGTACTAAGCACTGTTATTCTCCCCCGTTCCACCATAAATGCAAATAATATGTGGAATGTTGGGAAAAGATAGATGCAAATTATTCAGCTCCTCCAGGTAGGTCTGCAAAGGAACGGGAAATGTAACTGCAGCGTGGAAAAGCATGGAATACCGGCTTAGAACCAGCAGAGATAACCAGGCTGCTGTCTGTGTGGGTTTGGGGTTCCTGGGCCTAGCCATCCGAGTGGCCAGAGGGCCAGCGAGACCCTTGGTGTGGTTTGCCCAGCCCGTGGAGAGCCCCGGCCTCGTGCTGAGGTGCAGAAACCAACACAGGTCGTCCCAGCCCCACCGGCTGCCCAGGGTCCACCTGCCCTGGCCCCAGCGCCTCAAGGGGACACACACTCACCTGTGCTCAAGAGGAGAAGAAGTCTGGGTGCTCCATGACACTGAGCAGTGGGATGGGACCCGGCGCTTCGGCCAGGCCCTCAGCATGGCCGGAGTTCAGGGGGGTCTCTACCAGCCTTTGCTGTCTTCAGGATCTCCCCTGAGGTTGAAAAGAGGTGTTTTTTATTGTTATTATTTTTATTCTTTTCCTATTACCTCAGTGTTTTCTTAATGTCAGGATTGCTTTCGTACCCAGGTCATTATAACTGCAATTCCAAGCGAAGAGCCTGTGAAGAGAAGTGGCAGAGGGCTACTCCCCGGCACTGTGGGAAGTCGCTCCTGATCCCAGCTAAGATTTTAATATGCCACAGATTTTCAGTTGCTCTAAATGCTAAGAAAGTGATGTCTTCTTTTTTCTATACAGGTTTTATTTTACTGCAGAAAAGGAAGCCTTGAAGCAACCTAGAAAAATGCTAGAAAATCATTATTTGTAGCTAAGACATTATCTCCTGTGCTTTTTGGCTTCTAAGCCTCTCTGTGTGTGCATTAGTTGGTTGTATGTGTAAAAATAGTTCCAAATGCATGAAATTACCTAAACTACCTTGGCTTCCTTTTCTGCTGAATTGCATTTTTGAAGACTTGTCTACAGTAAGAAAGTGAGCCAAGAAGACTGAAAATTGCATCATCTGCATTGCTCAGGCCAAATGTCACTAGGGCGAACCCTTGGTCTTGGCTGAATTTGCCTTGTGACGGTGTGACACCATTTCAGTTGTGCTGTTGTGTAGGTACCTTTCCCAAGAATTTCAGTGCAGCTGCAAGGAGGAATGGCTTCACAGAGAGTTCCATGAGGCCTTTGAGTATTTAAGGAAAATTATGAGGACTTGACCTCTGGAATTCACAGAAGAACTCTAATAACTTGTCACATTTTTTTTTCTTTTAGAAAAGCTGTTGTGGAGTTACCAAAAAGCTGTGGCAGACAGGTAGAGGATGGCTTATCAAGGTATTTTGGTTTTTTTTGAGGGCAGATGGTGATGGAATCCATGATGTCTTAACAGGAGGCAGACAGCGTTTGGTGCTTGTGGGTGAACAGAGTGGGAGCAATTCAGTGTAGAAAAAGCTTAGTCCTGAGATCTCAAATGAGCAATGTTGACTGGAGGAAGGTCCCTTTTATGCCTTTGTACTGAATTAGTCTTGAAATTCCTGCAAGGATGCTGTGCTTGTGAGCATGTGCTGTCGCAAACAGTAAATGCGGCCCAGGCAATGCATTGATTGGAAATGGGAAAACCCAGACACCTTGTGTAAAATAGGAGAATGAGGCTAAAAATGAGTGGGATACCTCAGATGGAAGGGACTTCGGGAGGTCTCTAACCCCACCTCCTGCTCATGCAGGGCTAGCTGTGAGATCAGACCAGGTGGCTCACCAGTCTGATCTTAAAATCCTCAGGGAGGGAGACTGCACAGCCTCCCTGGGAAACCTGCTCCAGGAATTTTTTTATGGTTTGCTGTTCATTAGTACTTGGCTGTCAGTGTAGTCAGAGATGGTCAAGGGTAAAATATGTGCTTGGCGGCATTCTTTCACTTTATAGACCAAGTCTCTGAGAATGTTTTTGTTGATGGTTTTGTAATGCTTTTTAATTAGCCATGCAAGCTTTTTGCAAGCTTATAAGCTACCATTCTGTTTGCGCCAAAACATAGTGCTAGTTTTCTGAGTTTTTTGTTTATTTATTTGCTTTATGCGGACTGCTCAACGGAAGGGTCTGGGAGATGACAGGTTTCTTGAAACAGTACAGAAGAGTCAGTTAAATGAGGAAAAAATGTGGAGTGACTTAGAGATGAACAAGTCTTTCACAGTGTAGATGAAGAGAGCAAACACATTGAGGCCAGGTTGGAAGCAGCATAAGGGATGATCCTGTGGGCCCAGGACAAATCTCCTGTGTGGTGCTGCCCACCCTGAGGAACAGGGTAGGAGAGACAAGGACCTGCTTTGCTTCTTGGTCAGAAAGAAGTTGCCCTCTTGGGTTGTGAGTGTCCCATGCTGCTGTCACGGTCTGTCCTTTAATAGCAGGGCTGAGCCCAGCTGCCTCCCGTTGGCAGAAGTCGTGCTTATTCTTGCCTCCTGACAAGGGGATGGGAAATGGGGACGTTGTGGTGTCTCACTCAATGTCCAAGTTGCCCAGCATAAGCTTTTCTAAGAGTTACAAGCTCCGTGATGGCTCCTTAGCTGTTGATGGAAAGCCAAGCCCTGCCGGTCAGGTCCCAACCCAGTCGGCGCTTTCTGGGCTCTGGGTGCATTTGCATCCTCTAATCTGCTGCCTACAGCATTACCTTGCCTGCTCAGACAAGTCATTCAGCACATCAGGAGCGTGTGGGAAAATAACCCTGTGAGTAAAACCAGAGGAAAATAAACGATTGTGTGGTTGGCCATTTGGAGCTGAATTAGCTTGTAATTTTTTTTCTTGTCTTTTTAAGCAACACCCTGAAAAAACGCAGTGTGTATGGGTGTGAAATATAAAGAGAGTTTGCTTCCTTCTCACATAGGCATATATCCAAAAAGAAAAGGCAAAAGTAAATATGCAGGCAGCTACTCCTAAACATTTAGAAATAGTTTTAGAGAAGCTGAAGCTCAGTGTATGTGCCTGGCAGGACATTGGATCTTCTCTGCTTAGGTTAACTTTGAAATTAAGGTCTGTGACACTGAAGAGAGGAGAAAGCATGGTGGTCACCTGGGGTGTTTTGGTTGTGCCAAGCAGTCACAGAGAGTCTTCTTCTCTTCTTGATTCTGCTTTTTATCTGGAGAAGGGACTCCAGACATAATGTAAGTATGGAATGGCAAACTGTGTCCTGTCTTAAAAAGAGAAATATGGGGCTGTGGTTGGTAGGTAGGAAAGGGAGGTTGGTGAAGGGAAAGAGGGAAAATGTTCCCAGTGTAAGGCAATTCTGAAACCCTGTCCATTAAGTTATTTCTGCTTTTGCAAGATGTAATCTGTATTTCACAGCTATTGTTTGCTATTGCTGTTTAAGAGATGTCAATGAAACGGAATCGGATAATGGTCTTCTGCTGCGGGAGAAATGCTGGTGTAACTAATTTATTTGCTAGTTAGTAGACATTGCTTTGATCTCAAAGATCTCCAGCAGACTAGTAGTATTATCTCAAACCTGTATTCTGGAGGTGGCTATACTTGGTGGCTATATACTTGGAGGTGGCTATACTTACCCTCTGTTGGATGTTAGTGCAGCTGGGTGGATTAATGGGACTGTAATGAATGTAACGGAGCAGCTCTGCTCAGACTGATTGGGGGAAAGCTTTGGCTTGATACAGGCATGATTCACATCCTCTGGCTTGATACAGGCTTGAGAAAAATCACATCCAAGCTTAACAAAGTGTATTTTGAAAATAAGGGCTGAAGTTTAATTAAAAAAACAAACAAAACAAAACACTTTTTTTTTTTTCCTGTAAATGAGGTCATGCAGCCTGATTGCCTATCCCATCTGTTGCTGCTGTTGCTGTTCATGAGTGTGTTATTTTTTTAAAGGGCAATACTAAATGGTATGATGTAGTTATCTACTTTCATATGCCTCTTGGCTTGTCAAGCACTGTCATTATATCGACCAGTGTTCTTAAAACAGGATTTTGGTTAAAATAGTATATACCTGCCATCTGGTTGAAAAATGTAAGCTTCCTACACAACTAAGTGGAGTTGTGCTGTGGTATTAGGAATAGCTCATGTTCTTTTGAAAATAGCAGCTGATGGCAGATTGCAGAAATCAGCCAGTTATCAGTTGTCATTAAGTTATTTGATATCTGACACACATGGAAAACATGCTATTTATAAGTGTGTAATTAGGTTGTAGAATTATTCCTCTCTTTTTTTTCCCCCTCCACTTGCTTAAATGTGTCAGTTTGGATGGGCTAGAAAGCAAAGTCCTTCTTAAGGAAGAGAATGGGTGCTGTGTGGATGGAAAGTATGCCAGATTGTTTGCAACTTATTTCTGTTGTCAGAAAGTGCTCTGAGTTGTTTGTAAAGACTACTTCAGCACTGGAGAACTGTAGGGCCTCCCAGGATGAATGCCATTGCCAAACAGAGCGAGAAACAGAAACGTGGAGTAGCAAGTCACAGCAGATTGCACTGTCAGAAATCAGAAAGTGTCTTTTTTTAGGAAAGAAAAGATCCTGAGTCTTAGGATCAACCAGATCTATATTAATATAGCCAGAAATACTAAAGGTGTAAATATTTACTAAACCTGTGCAATGCCCCCAAACCTGTCATTACTGTGGGCTAGCCATTGGCATGACAGTTTAGTATTAACCACCAGGCTATGGCTTTGTACAGTGGAGATGGCTGTGAGCTGCAGCAGTGCTATGGCCTTCTCAGCAAACTTTTTTTTTTTTTTAGTACATTTGGAAATAAATTCCGCCTATGGAAAACAAGACAGGAAAAAAAAAACTGCTGAAAAAAGAGTATAAAAGTGTCACTTCTTAAAGCAGAAATGTGTGGAAAAATGCAATCAAAATGTGATGGGGTGCTATAATGGTAATAATTTTACTAAGAGATGGTATGAAGAAGTATTATTTTTATGTAGGCTGAGGGGCTAGTCAATGCTGAATATGCTTTAGTGAAACTGAAATCTTGTGAGCAAATTCTGAAGGATTTTAGTCAAAAGGCTATAAATACCTGAACTCCAGATTTTTCTCAGAAGATTTCAATTATGTTAAAGCAGAAATGTTTTGAGAACTATGAGGAGTTTGTCATTACTGGTGGCAACCCCCACTGTCTCCTCTCTGTGAGGTTTTACTGCAGCCTGACTGGAAAATTAAAGGCCTTTGCTATTTTGGCTTCAATTTGATCTTGCTTAAATTTGAATCTGTGGGCGCAGAATTGAATCCTCTTGGATTTTCAAATGGCATCTGAGATTTTAGTCATGAAGGATCCCTCGTAGTTTTGTTCTTAAGGTTGCTTTACTTGCAGCAAGCCGTCCCTGATGAAAACACATACACTTTTAGAAGCTGTAAGGTGTTGCAGTCATCGAAGGAGTGTGTTGCAACAACAACAAAAAAAGTCGCAAAGTTCTAGGTCAGGGCTTGTGGTTTGTTTTTTGTTTGCTTGCTTTTCCTCATCAGAGAAATATTGGAAAATTTCATTCTGGAGACTAGTCATGCCTGCCTTGCCCTAGGCTTTGAGGGACCTGCTTTGACACCATCAAGAAACCCCCCAAAAGCAGCTTTAGCAATCTCAGCATTTCAACAATATTGCAGCTGCCTGGTCCAGAAAAAGGCCTTTTCCTGGTTCCCTTTGCCTTCCTGCTCCTTGATCTTGTTCCACACAGGGACAAACCTCAGTGCTGGTGTCACGAAGAGGTGGCCTGTAAGGAGAGTGGCAGAGGCGGGTACAAGGAGACACTTCTCTCATCCTTGCACCTCTCGCCTCTGCAGGGTAGAAAATGGGGACACTTGACAGTTCAGGGCAGTTTGGCAGAGAATATCCATGCCTCCGTCTCCGCGCCTGCTTGAGCTATTTGCAATTCCTGTCTGCTTTTCCTCTGATTTGGTTCCTGAGCCCTCGCCTGCCCCGGTTCGCTCCTCCTACCCTCCCAGCCGGCGCTCTCCCTGCTTGCTCACTCGCTTGGCGCCCGGCGGAGCAAATTTGCTCCCCAGTTTGGTCCCCTTTGGCTCAGACCTTCACGGGCCGTTTCAACTCCCCCAGCCCTGGCGAAAGGTTAGTGGAAGCCCCTTCCTATGCCTCTCTGTTCTGTCCGTAACTTTTTCCTGTGTTTGTTTGTCTCGACTAATACTGCTCCAGCTAATCCAAAAAATTAAGCCATCTATGTTTGTCTTATGTGTGTGGATTTGCAGAGGGGAAAAAAGGAAGGAAGAAAAAGCACTCCTAGGTCAAAAGTGGCTGTGTAGGCAATTTTATTGAAGGGCAGAGCTCAGTATGGTGTTTCAGTTTGCACAGTTAGGAAAAACAAGTGCTAAAAAGCCTCACTGTAGTTGAAGAAATTGTTTTGTAATGTATGAAAATTTACGTAGAAGATAGGAGTGGAACATGGTGGTTGGGTACTGGTGTGAGAAGAAGCATCCTGGAGGACAGGGATATTTCTCAAAGGAAGTGGGTGTTTTTGCAAGCGCATAGTTAAGCTTTTCCATTCCCTGCACCAGACGTAGATGCCAGTAATAGTGGGTACGTGTGACTCCCAGTGTCTGAACAAGGAGACGGGGAAATGATGTAAGAATGGTAGAGCAAAAAAAGCAGTTGTCTTTTTTCTGATGTGAGCTGGGAGTGTTTTGTGTCCAAAGGAATTAATTTTGCCAGGTGTAAGTGTCACTTACCCTTAGTATTCCTGAACTGCTTAACTTTTCATGGCAGAAACTCGCCTTGGTAATTAGCATTTTGGGACATTGTCCTAATGCCATGTGCAGGTTAATTGTTCCAGGCTGGTTTTTCTGTGGAAACTTAAGTCATTTTCTCACATTCTCCAGGGATGACCTCTTTGTGTCAGTGGGCAATCTGGTAACACCTATATTTAGGCCACCAAATGTGTTGCATTATAAAAGAGCTTTTTATGTTTTTTAGGGGAAGTGGAGGGGGAAGAGGAACTTCTAAAACTGGTTTTGTTTGCAGCAGGCGTTCAAGTTCCAAGGAGGTGCCTTTGGGTTAGGGAGGCGTCTCTGCTTTGACTCCCCAAATTTTATTCTGCAAGAGAGCTTGCTAGAAAGTGAATGTTTTCTTGTTGTTGCTGCTATTCCTTAAGAAAACTTCCAGGCGTGCCAGGTGTCCTCCATCTGACCATGCAGCTTTTGAAGCCTCAGCCGGTAACCTCTGGGATTGCTGAGGAAGTTGGGAGACCCAGAGCATCTTCCCTGGACCCATCACGCAGCTGCAGCGCCTGCTGAAGGGCCCCAGGTAAGAAGAGAGTCTCTCATCTGGCGGATGGGAGTGCCCAGGAGCGCCCCTGGGCCCTGCGTTTGGTGCTAGCGCTGCTTCCTTCAGCTTCTCCTTGTCGTTCCTGCTTCCTCCCAAAGCGACCGCAGCCTTTTCCTACCGTCTGATGTGTGCTCAAGTTCGGGATCAGGTTCAACAGGCAGCGGCCAAGACAACCTGTCTTAGCTGGGGAGCTTTGGGAGCAGTTTTCAGTTTTTTTTGATGAGTAATGAAGTAGTTGCTGGTGCCAATAAGTATTCTCCATATATTTTACTGATTATATGGTACAGAAAATTTGTGTTTTGGCTTAATAGTTTTTTTTTTTTTTTTTAAAAAAGCTTTTAAAGCCCATGTACTTGGCACAGACCTGCATACTTGGCGCTTGTGGCAGGAGCAGTGGAGCAGCAATCAGTAACAAAGCCCATCAGCATGGCCAGCCTGGGAATAATGGGGGTCCACACCATAAGAAAGCAGATAGTTAGGGCTCTATACGCATCTGCATGAATATACGTGTAATTAACAGCCTTTCTATTTTCCTTTCCTCTAAGACACCTTAGGAATTTATGTGCAAAGCTCTAAAATAAAAAATTGCTTAAGGCAAACATGCACAGCCTAAGAAATGACAGATTTATAATTTCTGGTGCAACTTTATTTTTTGACACTCTTTTGCCTGCAGATTATGATGTACAAAGGCTCTTTTAGAGTATATGAATGGCCCTTATTATCTCTCTGCCAGAACATATGACAGTTTTCTGGTTTTGTGATTGCAGAAGCCCTTAGAGGGAAGGGTGTTTTGCTGTCCTCATTTTACAGCTGTGAGCAGGAGAGGTTCTGTGACCATATACTGCTCTTTCTGCAGGACTTCTGCCATGTTGTAGATTTATAAGGGAAAATACAGTGAAGATCTTGAATCTAGGCTGTTATACTGGGAAAGTTGTCCTGTGCCAATACATTTTTCTGGCCTTTGACATAATTGCTTTGCCTCAGGTTGTCTGTACATCTTCTAACCAACTGGATGCCTTTGTAAGGAGATAACATGGAGAGCAGGAAACTAGAAAGGCCGTATCTGAAATGATGCAAGAGTCCTTGCTAAACAGTTTCTTGTTATCATAGGTGAGTGGAGAAAAAAGGAATAATAATTTTGAAGTATTTATTGTGCAGTGCTGAAGGGAATGGTCCCTTTTGGGGAATTCCAGTGGGCTCAAAGTAAAACGAGCCTTTGTGATCACCTGTGGTTTTGTTTGAAATGAAAGTATTTCTGTTTTGGATAATACTTAGAATTATTCTGAAGCTTAAAAGAGGGTAATATCCTTTGGACTTTTTTATCGTGAAAATATAATTACAATTTTTTTCATTGGCTACAGGGCACAAATGCAAATCTTCACAGTTAAATGTCATACACCACATTACCTTCCACGCAGCAAGCAGCGCCCTAAGCAGCGCTCTATTTGCAAACTGCTTGGGGCTGCCCTTGATTCAAGGCCTTACCTAGATTAAAGGCTCAGAGCGAGTTAGGTGAGATGCTGTAACTGGGTACATTTGCTCATGACAAATGCAGGGTTATTGGACTTATTTTACAGTATGGATAAAAGTCCAGGAGCCAATAGCACAGGGAATGTTTGGCTGATGCTTGGGAATACCTAGCGTACTTTTTTTTTTTAAGTAGGCCCTGCTGGACTTGTGGGATTTTTACCAAAAACAGAGTGGAAACCTGTGCTGGGGATATCTGGCATGAGGTTGCCACCCCCTCGAGGCCATGGGTGGCTGTGGGGAATGGGAAGAAGGCTCTTGCTTTGCTCCAGGATCACAGTGAGACTTCCATGGCATGGCTGTGTTTCACCATGAAACAGTTTGGGGTCACTGTCCTTTTAGCTACAGGAAAAAGAAGGATAAACCTAAAACTTTAACAGTTAGATGGGTTCACAGAGCAGAACCAAGCACTTGAGATGCTAACAGCCTGCCTTGTATTCAGTCTGTGTAAGAGAAAAGAAAAAACATTTTTGAATTGGAGGGAGGTTTGAGTTCCACCCTCCGAATATAGCTTCTTTCCTTGAATATTTCCTTCCATTCCCTTTTCTGCTCAAAGCCAGCATACTGACAATGAACAACTTAAGTTTTCATGTGTATGCATGTATTTTTATGACATAAGTTCTGTGAAGAGGTGTTCATCTTAATCAACTTGGAATTTGATTTCGGGTGATGCGCAGATAGAATGGTTAAAATGCGCAAGTTCTGCTTCTTGCAAATATTCCTAGTTCAGGAGATGGGTGGAATTCACTGTGTGCTGTAAGAGAATATGTGTTAATCTTCTTAAAGGCAGCAGATAAGATTTCAGATCAGATTAAATATTTGTGTTGCACATTAGGAGACCTCCCTGGTTCTGTCCGACGATTAATAAATCTTCTCTTCAGGCTCACTGCTCCCTCAGTCGGCTTTTACCTCTTTCATGTTGCAAGTGAGGGACTTTTTATAGACTGTTAATGCACATATATTTGCAAGTCGAAAATTACATTAAACGTTTGACCTCTCGTTATTTATTTTTTTTAAAGAGTACACAGAGATGGGCACTTCTTGTTCAGCTGAATGAATCGGTTCCAGAATATATTTGTGAATATCTGGGTATTTAGGACAAGTGCTGAGGGCAGCGTGTAGACCGTGTCACGCTGTTCTCTCTAGCCGTGACGAGTGTCTCGTGATTAAATCTCATGGTAACTGGGCTTATTCCCCCGCTCCTGCCGCCCAGGCTCTCAAACTCACTTTCTGCAGGAATTTCTTGCTACGTCGATATGGGTGGAAAGCTGCCTGTTTGCTTTGCAGACAGGACAGGGGAGAGTAAAAAAATATCTGTTCTAAGCTGGTACTGAGGACATTTGCAAAAATTATTAGTATTTTTAGAGAACAAGAGTAATTAAGGAAATAAATACCTGCGCATACAGCGTAGCGGGTGGTTTAAAAAAAATATCAAATGACGTCATTTCTTAGCGGCCTTCGCCTATTACCCGTTTAAGCAGCAGAGGGCACTGTGCGGCGCTTAGGCGCTGAAGTACTGCAAAACTCTGGGTTTTCCTTTATTAGCTTTTGGATTCCTTTTGGTCCATCGCAGTTTGGTGGTTTTTTTTTGTTGTTGTTTTTGTTTTTGTTTTTGTTTTTTTTTGTTTTTTGTTTTTTTTTTTGGTGCTTTTATGTCAGATTCTTTCCTTTACGTCCATGTGAAATCTGGAGAGATGGCTCAGCTAAGCGCAGCCTCACGGTGTTGGCAGGTTTCCGATGCTGTGCTGATTTTCTCAGTTCATCTGCAGTTGCCCTGAGGACTCCCAAAGGCTCCCCCAAAGCGGAAAAACAGGGTTAAGGTCTGAAGAATTTGCCATCCTAGAGCTCGCTGCAAGATGGGAGGCTGTGGTATTTTCTTGAGTTCTACAGGCAGAATATTTTGTGCAATGCCATAACCACTTTTCAGCAGAAAAATGGTCCAAAATAACTTTACCGTAGTCTGCATGATATAAAAAGTGTGTGGGATGGCTCATTACTGGTTTCATAACCCTACACTAAGAAGCACTTTGCATCACCACCATCTTTTCAGTACATTCAACTTGCCTGGTTCAAAAATAAAATAAAGCAAGAGTTCATTATATGTTAATGCAACACATCAGGAATTAACATATTCTTCAGTGCAAGCCATAAGAAACCAAACTGTTTCTTCTCTAAAGAGTGAGTATATTGTGGCCAGACTTTGTCATGCATATTGCTGTGTGCAGCCTTCGTCATAAATTCCAGTATGGTATTTTGGATCACAGCTGACCATTTTTGTCTGTTAATATTCTTATAATTCAAAAAAAAAACCAGCTTTGAAAACAGTTCTCGTGCGAATGAATCATAAATGTAAAGCAGTCTGAGGTGCCGACAAACTGCAGTCACCGCTTGGCCATCGGAAGATAAATCATAGCTACAAACCCACGCCCATGGAAGCTTTCTGTTGAATTATTCAGATAGTTTTCCATCTTCATTTCAGAAGTCATTTAAGAAGTGTTTCACTAGATGTTTTCAAATGTTATCTTCTTGTTTCATTTGTTGAATAGTTTACTAGAATGGTAATAACTGAATAATTGCAATTTTTGCTGAATAATATATCAATGTTTGCTTCTTCCCACCCTCCATATTTTGTCAATTCTACAAATAGTTGTCCAATTTAAACGATGTTAGAATAGTAGCTTGAATAGTTGCTTTATTTAATGTTTTAGTATTACCTTGAGGTTCAATCTGTTTGAATAGGTTACAAGCAGTATAGGCTATTTGAATGGAGGTCTGGGCTAAATGTGTGCGCATTTAGGAGTTGTGGGGCCGCAGTAATAAACCCAGTCTCCTCTTCTAATAGAAGGGCAACCAATCCTGGCAGGTGGTTACATATGTGCTTATTGCATTTACCCGCTTTTCCTGACAGACATGCTGTTTCATCAGAGGAGGTGCTCAACATCTTTGAAGAGTCTTTCGTTTAGTTGCCGTTTTGGAACAACCTGTAAACTTCCTCATCTACGGGGCCATGAGGCTTGCTCACCCTCAGCAAGTCAGTCCTGTCCACATGCAAATATTTGATGTGTTGAGCTGTGTCATGCTGTTGCATGAGGTTCAATGGTTTGAAGTTGTTCTTAGCTCGGTAACTACTGTATTTCGGGAGAATCAGAAATGGTTGGAGGTGGCTGTTGGGCTCATTTGTGTGCATGGCGTTCTGGGTGAGCATTGGGATTTTGCGTCCTTTTGCCTTCCCCTTCTTTGTGGCACCGAGCAGCAAGTGGCAGCTGTGGAGATGGGGGGTGTCTGGACATGGGCACATGTGTGTTTCCCGGGAATGGCACTACGAGGGAGCAGAACAGTTTGAGAGGTCACAATTTTTGTGCACTAATGTATGAAATTTAGTGTTCTTTCTTCATAGTAGACTGAAATAAGATGCCATTAAAAAAAAAAAAAAGTTCTTTGTGGACTTTGTTGCTGCCCAGAGGTCGGTATTGTACATACATATGCCTGTTAATTTTTATTGGAATGGGAATTTCTTTTTTTCCTGTCCCTCCAACCATTTTTTTTAAAGAAACAGGGCAAGCAATTTCATTTAGAGCAATATTGCGAGGGATGGAAAAAAAAAGTACGTTTTGACTTAGCATTTTCTTCGCTACGTGCAGAAATGGGTCGAATCAGCGCTCTTTGTGCTGCACTTTGTGCTGCCACAGACTGTGACACGTCGGGGAGGGGGCGAGCCGGGCTCGGGCGAGCAGATGGTGTTCCTGACGCGCTTCCCACGCGCCGAGGGAGAGGAGAGCTGGAGGAAGGCTGCTCTGCACCCGAGGAAGAGCCCCCGGCGCAGGGATGCGCTCTCCAGCGCCAGGTGTTGGTGGGCCGCGGTCGTTCCTGCTTTCCACGTTGCTGCCGCGTCCTTTTTCCAGGCTCCGCCGTGGTGGCTCCGCGACGCGCCGGCGCTGCCGTCCCGTGCGCCGCCTCCCAGGGCATCCCGGGCGCCAGCGAGCACCTCCGTCGGTGCGCTTCCATTCTGCTGTGTCAGAAAAATGCTTGATCTGCTTTCAGTTCTCTTGCCAATAAGTAAAACTATACTAATTACTATTAATCCTTTAGTCACTTCTGTTTCCGTACAAGAACGTGGCGATGCTTACGTTAGTGGGGAAGTAATGTAAAACTATTTGTGCTGAAAGCCAAGGCCCTTTGGTAACTGTCAGTAGCCATTGGAATAGTAAGGGTGGTCCTTAGCAATAACTGACAACAGCAGTATTGTACCTGCAGGTAGAAGACTCTTTTTGGTGAGTTTTTTGGAGAGTTAGCAGGTCACATAGTGACCTTTCTTTCCTTATTTCCAGCAGCTACATTTGTCAGCTAAAATGTTTGAAATCTTTTCCCAGCGCCGCACTTGTATGGAACTGGTGGTTCCTGTGCTCAGAAAGACCGCGTTAGTTTTATGTGCCTGGCAATGCAAAGACAGCGAGTACAGTTCTACAGAGGGGATGACATGGTCTGAGAGCAACCCCTGTGTTTTCAAGGATGGTTCCTTTAACAGGACTTGCTGGCACACAAACTGCTCTCTTGCCTCACTGCCATGTGATGGCACTTTCCCGATGCGGTGTGTGGGGTTGGCATGGGCCTCGTGTCAACAGCTCAGTCAAGAGTGGGCTAAGAAATGGCTTTTCTGGCAAAGCGTTGTGACCTAGGAACAGTGTCACAGCATATGCTTGCACACAGTGTCTCTAATGTGACAAGAAGTTGTTCTTCTTGGAAGCAGGCTAAAAGAAAGGAAGAGGAAGAAAGTGGAGAGGTATTAGAGCAGCAGAGTTTGTTTTTCACGTGTACTGGAAGATGGGCAAAGATCTGCAGAGGCTTTCACATACATGTTTCTTTGAAAGAAATGTTCTTTAAGAATTTTTGAATCCTTTGAGAATCTGAATGTTTTGAAAATAAGATCCAGTTCTCGAGTGCTTGTCTTTGGGCCCTCCATCACCTAAACCAAAGGCTGTTTCTTTTCACAAGTGTTTAAACCTATTTAAAATACCTAGTTTTATCAAGCAGCTTGTTTTCTCCTGCTCCCTATGGGTTGAAAGCCTGGGCAGGATGAAGCAGAGGCTGCTGCTGCCAGGAGGCTCCCAACATCCCAGCAATTCCAGTGCATGTCCCCAAACTCAGGCCAGCTCAGTTGTTTGGTTGTGACTGGAAATGCTCTTGTCCCTTATTTTATTTTATTTTATTTTATTTTATTTTATTTTATTTTATTTTATTTTATTTTATTTTATTGAGCCAGAATTTTAGAAATACAGGTCACTTAACTCCCTGACAACTTGACTCCCTGGGCGACCTGTGATTTTTGTTGGTGTAGGAAAACATGTTGTAGCTTTTCCTTAGCATTGCATATAGGTAGTGGTACATGCTGTATAGCTGCAGTAGTCTGAGGACCGTACAGTGTAGCTGCTGCTAGCATAAGGAATATTTCTTTTTTGCAAATATGTGAGTAAACAAACAAGTTTAGCCCACATAAGTCATCAGACTGAGAGTGATAACTCACTGGCCATCTGCTTCCCTCCGCAACATTGTTTTCCTTGCCTTCTTTTCGAGTACAAAAATGTATCCCGGAGAGATTCAGCTTGCCATCCTGAGTTACTTCAGTGGCTGCAGCCGTCCTTGGGAATGATACCTGAGTGGTGATGTTTCTAGGCATGAAAATCATTCTGTTCAAGAAAAAGTTGACTTCAAAACAAACAAAACAAAAACACTGAAAAACAAGCAAACAGTGAGCTCACGTGTAAATTATAAACATGATTTATTTATTTTTATTATTTTTTTTCCAGAATGACTGTTTTTTTTTTTTTTACTGGACTTTTACTGGATTTTTTTAACCGGCTATTACCCTTTTCTCGAAATGCAGAACCCTGCTTGTGCTGGAATAGGTTCAAATGCAGGTGGACATAAACCGGTTTCTCTAGGATCTTTTGGTACCTGATGAATTGACGCCAGCATCTGGGAGATGTTCCTACTTACAGCAGATGTAACAATTTATATTCCCGTTACTGGATGTTTCTCCATGGCTGACTCCAAAGCTACACATCTTGTTTTGTAAAGGACTTGTGCGCTCTGTCACCTTTCTTCCTTGAGACGGCAAAAATATTTTAAAGTTTTCTGAATTTGTTCTACTTTTTGGCTACTGGGATTTTTCACAGGTGGTAACCTCTTTTCTTAATGATTATTTTATTAATTAGGTTTGCATTACTTACCTGATTGCTTCTGAGGTGGTAGAATATTATAAGGCAGATATGGTGACATTTTTGTTCCTAGTCATGACTTCTCTGTTTGGTTGTTCTGAAAATGCCCAATTTTGGACTAGCTTTTAAGACTGTTAGTGATCAGAAATAATGTTGCTTTCTGAAGTGGCACTGATGAACAGGAATCTATTCAGACATCTTCTGAATCAAGGTCTTGTGACTTTTGAAGTGGCCTGCTCACCATCTTAATCTGCTAAAATAGGAATCTGCATCATTATAGTTCCTGTGCTCCTGTTTGGGTTTCTTCTTTTAAACAGCAAAAAGTAAAATGTGTTGAAAACTTCTTTAACTGGTTGCACTGAAACAAGTAGTAGTACTAAAAATTAAAATGAGCTGTGGAAGAAATATGACAATTCTGAAGAAGAAATTATAGAGCTTACAGTGGTACTGGTATGTACGGCGTAGTAAAATCGGCAGTGTATCAAAAGGGCTATTCATCAGAAATTTGATTTTTAAAAAATAATATTTATCAAAATCATCAAAATGATTTTACAGTTAATGAGGGGTTGGTAACTTCAGTTGAGGGCAGAGAGTAATACTAGTAGTAATTTTCTTTTGTAGAGATGTGTGTATATATGTATTTTTTTCCTCTTGGACAAACCAAGCTGGCCAACTATGGTTCATATCTCAAGCAGCGAGTCAAGGCGAGCATAAACCGTGCCTGTGAATCACTGCTCTCTCCCTGCTAGGAAAGTCTATGGATCCGGCTGCTCCAACAGTAATTTACCATTCCCGTGGGACCAGGTTTTGGCTGGACACGCGCTGCAGGCTCCCTTGCAGGTTAGAGCTACCTGGAGTCTGTTCTCGCTGGTTTGCTCTGGGCAAGGAACCCACCAGTGCGCGTGGGCAGCAGTGAACGCGGGTGCCTTGCGTTGCATCCTGCCAGGAAGAGTCAGGATTAAATACCAGGAGCTTTTCCAGGCCTAAGTGCAATACTATGACAGACTTCAAAGTGGTTTCCCCCGTCTTTGTGTTGTGTCACTGGTCAAACATGTGAGATTGTGCCAGGGCCTCTTGAAGATCCATCTCTTTAAGCACTGGAGTGCCAGGACTGCCTGTGCTGCGAGCTAGCCAGGGCTTGAGTCAGGGTGACTAAATTAATGAGACACTTACTAGTTGGGCATGTGTTAAAAGATGGCAGTGATCTGTAATCATGGTTTCTATGGTTGTTTAATCATGAAGTTTAAAAAAAAAAAAAACATATCAGTGGTAATATTTCTGCTTACCCTCCTTTACCTTTTCTCCTCTTCCATCTCACCCTGCCAAAGGCAAAGTGATATTCCTAAGCTTGAAAAAGCCTTTCAGTCTTTCTCTGCAGCTGAAACCTGTCTATGGACACACTTTCTCTCCTGAGCATGTGAAGGCACCCAAATATTATCTCCGTGCCCCTGGAAGCAGGAGGGAGCAGCTTGTCCGATACGCCTGGCGGCACCGTGGTGGCAGTTCCTGCAGGCTGGGCTACGCTTAGTCACCAAAACCCACATTAAACAGCGTGAATAACTCCAAAGATTCAGCAGTCTGATTCTTCCGGATCACCCCTGATTAACCACCCATCCTGTGCTAGTGCTCCAGCAACCGCCTTGTCTAAGGACAGGGATTTCTTTGCCTGCAGACATCACTGGGGCGGCCACCTCCTCGCTCGCTCACGCTCCTCCCCAGTTGCAGGGTCTGTTCACCCAGACAGGGAGGTTTCTGGGGATATCTGGTAGAGCATCTAGCCAGAAGTTAAAATGAACAGCGTTTGCAAGACTGCAAGACCCGACAAGAAAAGCAAAGCAAACACAAATTTTCAAAACGAATGTAAAGCTATTCTTTTGCAGGGTTTCTCCCCCACCTCCTGCTTTGAGTTTAAGATACCCAAATGAGAAGGGAGAGGCACTGAGTGTTCAGGGTGTGATAGGGACCAGAAATAAATCTCTTACCATCCTCTTTACTTCTGGAAACATGGAAGTCTGGAGGCAAACCCAATTAGCTACCAGCAGTGATTTTAAATATTCACCCCGTGGGCAGTGTTTGGGGAGCTGCCTAGGGACCTGCCTTGGGAGGACGACATTTGTTTTGTTTTGAAGGTTCCTTCTTGGTGATTATTTCCTTGATACGTTGAACCACAAACCTTCACTTATCACTTTAGGCTTGAGCCCACGCCGGTGGTTAGACATGGTTTTGTATTCCCTGCTCCCTGCCTTGCAAGCAACATGCTCATGGTTTTAGCTGACAGTACCTCTGGGCAAGGCTCATCTGCTACACCGATGGGTTTTCTTACCTTAAGCTTGAAAATCCCATCCTCCTCCGAAATTACCTGTATTAGTCTAGGAAAGAAGGTGCTAGTTATGGGATAAGAGAGATAAAACAGATCCCACAGTCCTACTTCTTTTTGTATCCACCGGGAAGCTCTTGGCAGAAAGATAGCTGTGTTTCCAGTGCAGTAGGGAGCCACACTAGCTTCTATTGAAATAAATGGGTAGATGCTACAGAGATTATAGAATAAAATATATATATTACTTTTAAGTGGCCAGGGTTTTGATAATTGTAAATAACTAGTCTTTCCAGATAAGAAGTAGGATGCAATAGGCATTTGAGAGATTTATGAGTGCTAAAGGTAAAACCTGTATATTTGCAGCTGTTTTCAGCATTAATTTGTGTTTTTAATTTCATTCCTGAATTTTATTTCAGGAGCTTTAGACAATACAGAATTGAGAACATGGTGGCTGAAAGCAAAGCAAGTGAGAAATGACTATGGAAAGCCTGCATATTATGTCTATTTCTTTTATAAGGAATACTTATTTTATGACCACCTCCTGCTTTGTATTTAACATTTCAAAGAACTTTGGGGGACTGTCTGTAGGCTGTCTTCATGAGGCAAGTAGCCAAGGATTTAAAGTATTGTCATTGCTGGCCCGAAGCTGAAAACTGCAGGCAGTTTTAATCTCAGGGTTTTTTTAAACTCAACCTTTTGTGTTCAGATTAGGAGCGCAGGGGGATAGACTTACGGGGTGTTAGCAGGAGTTTTTTCATTGGCAGCTCAGTAATAGCATCAGGCTTTGGAAATACTTTTTTTTTTTTTTCCCTACTCTGTTATTTTAGTAATTACTATATGGTGAGTAGAAATCCATAGTTTTTTTTATTATTTTTTATGTACCACAGCAATAACATGGTGATGTGGGCGAAGTAGTTGTTTTTATAACTTTTTGGATAACAGAGGACAGTTAAGTGCCTTCTCAGAGACTCTATCATTGTTTCAATCTGTGATGTCTTTATTTTTTTTGGTTCCATCAATTAGAGTAATACCAAGATCCTTCTCTGGAGAGGAAGGAAAAATAAATAATTTGGCATTAGCGTCGTGCTTTGAGAAATCTCCTGAAAAATACCAGTTTTGAAGAAGGGATTACCTGATCTACCTTGCTCTGATCTACCTTGTTGGGATGTGTAGGGTAAAGAGCACTTAGAGTTTTTGTGTTCAGAATCGTAGTTGGTGACTTCTGAGATGAGCACCATAACTAAGATGATTTACAACAGCTAGCTTGCAAAGGTATTGAGTTCAGCTCAATAGTGATCAGTTTTAATGAAGACTAAAGACCTTCCAGCTCTTAATTTTATACATAATTCTTTTAAATAGAATTCTAATGCTAAGAAATAGATTACTTTCATGTAAATTATCTCATGTAAGATGTTTGGTCTTTTTGAAAAGATCTTTTTTAGATTTGCAGAAATATTAAGTGGTTCTCCTTCCCCCCCCCCCCAAATCTTTATAATATGAGAAGCATTTTGAAAGAAAACCTTATCCTATGTTAATGCCATTCACACACTTCAGAGGAAGTAAGTACTCTTTTGTGGTGGGAGTGAGAAGTAACGCTTTTTGGAACGAGAGTGGAAGGTTTTTTAGATTTCTAATCTGGGACTGTCTTAAATTTGAGACTCTTAATTTCTCTGTTTCAAGACTGTTATTGCAGTGATATGCCTTTGTAATAAGGAATATCGGTATCTCTCTAACATCGGCATGTTTTGCTTCTTCTAGGCCTTGACTCTGGAAGCAAGGCTGTAGGTTGAAGCATTCACACCAGAGACTGCTCTTATCTGATGTGACACACACATGCTGTGTTAGAAGCTTTTCTCTAAGCTGAGACCTTCGGTGCTGCTCCCTGTTGCTTAGCTCCATGCAGGAGTTAAAGATTTTGTGCTGATCTTCAGAAAATGTGGGAGGTAACAGTGCTCTGCCTGATATAAGTCCCTATTCTTATTTAAAAACGAATTAAAAACTTAAGCAAGCTACAACCACCAGTAACAGAGAAGGATTTGGAGCAAGAGTAGCAATGTTCCCTGTGGCTGGCACGTTTGCTTCTATGGATTGCACTGCTATGTAGGGTGTTACTTGCTGAAATGAAAATTGGTTTGTCTTCTATTGCCAGAATATTCCTCAGATGAAGAATTTAAGTTCCCTGTAAGGTAGCAGGAGAAGTTTGGCACCTCATGTCATGCAATGGTCTTCCTTGTTCCTCTTAGTATAAAAATCTGTGCACGGGGGAGGAGTACTCAGAAAAACTTCCGCAGAGAGGCACGTGCAAGTGGCGCCTGAAGAAATCTTCATCAGGGCAGTGGGGAATTCGGGTGAGTAATGTCAGGGCTTGGAAAGCTGAGTGGAGGGGGACAGCGAGGCACAGTAACAGGGACTGGCACCCAGCAGCAAACCTTCCCTGTGGCGAGCACTCCTGGGCATCAGGAGAGAGCAGGGATGCTGCAGGGTCCCACTGGAAACCAGACTAGTGAGGACTGCTGCTGTGGGGGCAGAGTCTGAAACTCTGTGGTCTGGGCTGGGGGGCATTCCAGTTGACTGTTTTCCCATTATTTTGCAGAAAACTTTAGATCAGGTCTGTGTTGAGTCACCTAATGTCTGTCTTCATCTCTTTTTTTCTTCCCCAAATACTGCTATATGCCAGAGAGATAGGCTATTAAGCTAAGACTACAATAAATATCCAAGAAGTAATTAACTAACTGAGCTGATGAATCAGTGCTTCTTCGCTCTTGGGTATGTATCTTGCTTGCCATATCTTCAGACTGATGGGTGTGACTATATATTTTCAGGGTTACACCACTATTTTGAAAGCCTGTTTGAAAAAGGCAGAACTTCGGTGCACATATGGAAGTAAATTCATGACAAGAGGTTGTTTACAAAGGGTGGAGTAGTCCTATTTTCAAGGCTGCCCAACTTTTCTAAGGTTTTAAAGATCTCTGCGTCTTACACATGCTGTGTATATATATGTATATGCATTTATAAAACATACTATACTGCACAGCTGTATAAGCAAGAATTTTTAGAGAGAGCTTAGTAGTGGGTTGTTGAGCAAATGCTCTTAGGAGCTATAGCAGCTGCTGGGATTTAGCTCCCTTGGAATGAATGCTGCTTCATTTTTTTAGGACGGGCCATCAGATATCTTCATTGTCTCCTTTGCCAACACGGCTGCAGCGTTTTGGTCAGTGTTGTGTGTGGCGAGTAATTCCTGTCTACAGCAAGAATTTAGAATCTAAAAGTAACATATTGATAAAGAGTAGCCGGGGAACGTGGCTATTACAAAACAATGCCTGCTTGTCATAGCTTTATTTCCCAGAATGTTTTTCTTTCAAGGTATGTACCCGATGTGCAGGATCTACTTGTTGCTGGTGTTTCTGGAGCACTGAGGAGCCCAAATCCGAGCCTGAGGGCTGGCCATGCCAGGTGCTATTCCAGCAGTCATGCGAGGTGTTAAACAAGTGTAAGCCAAAACAGAGGCTTTTATGGAGGAGTGGGGAGAGATGGAGAGATGAATGTAGTAATTTTTGGAAACAATCTCAATGGCTTTTACTGCTGGTAGGTTCTATATTACACACTTAGCCCTCTCTCTGTTTTCTAACCAGAGGAATAGGCTGTATTTCTGACTTATGGTACAGCTGGCCCCATGCTGCTTAAATACCAAGGTACTAATGATATGTGACACTAGTGGAAAACAAGAAAGAGGAGGTCAACATTTTTGGCACATCTTTTACTATTGTGTGCTTTGCAGGAGCAGCCAGTGAATGAACTGAGCTGCTGTAACTCCACTTTTTCAAGTTTTAAAAGTCTGTTATATATGAGGGGCTTAATGAGCACTTGACTGTTTGAAAATCTGTAGAGTATTTGTGGCTTCTCTCCTCCCATTTGGTTTGTACATTGAAGAGTTGCAATCCCATCTTCCATCCTTTTAAAATAACACATTTTGGGTCAGTGATAATAGGAGAGAAAAAAACACATCTCAAAAGAAGACTGCATCCTACAGCCTGTTTGTTTTGGTACATGGGTTATGTATTTATGCAGGCTTGAGTGCCCAAATTAAAAACCTGCTGCATCTATTGTTTTTTGTACAGAGGAAGCACAAACACAATCAGAAAGTCTGGACTGAAAAAATACAGGGGAGTCTTTCTTCTCGTAACAGGAGGCAGGTTTTTCTTCAAAATCATACAAGTTAAAATAAATACCACAGTGTATAAGCCAGCACACAGAAAAATGAATCAGGGAGCTACAGCATGTGTGCAGCAGCAGTACTGCATTCCTGTCATCACACATTCCCAAAACATAACACTGAGAGAAATATGATCTGAAACTGGCTTAAGAGGTGCTGTAATTAAGCCAGGATTACTACCATCGTATAACATAACCTGATAGCGTTTTGGAGTTAGACTGAAAACTTGCTTGTGATAAGCTTTGAAATATTTTCCTTTCTTAAATTTGGAATGTTTTTCACTTGCATCTTTGACCTTGGGATTTTTCCTTTCTCTTTCTGGTTGAGTTTCCCAAATGCTCTCTTCAAGAAAGGTTTGTCTGGGCAAACTCAACTCCTTGCTATCCAATAAATCCCTCAAAAGAAGCTGCCTTATTCTGCAGCAAGGGCCACAAGTGTGGATAACAAATACTTGGCTTCTATTACATATTTGAGTAATAATGAGTACTAGCAAGAGGTGACAAATGAATAGTGTTAATGGCTGACGTCCAAGAGCTGTGAAAGAAGATATGCTGCATCATGAGTTTTCTGGTTCGTTTTTGCCTGGATATCCAATTACAACACTCTGGAAAGGAAAACTAGAACTTCCTAAAGCCAAGGACACTTGCAGCCTGTTGCCAAATCTCCTTGATCAGTAAGGGATTTCACAAAAACATTTTTTTTAATTAAATGAAAATTTTTTTTGAATTTGGTTTTTACTGTACTTTTACTTTACCTGATAGTACTGGCATATCTAATATAGAGGCACAAGAATCCACATATGAAAATGATGTGGTTTAAGTAGTGGAAAGTTTTTCCCTATAAAGGATTTCTTAATGTTAGAAATGCTGGTAATGTCTTTTCTCAGGCAGATTGTTATGCACTGCTTAAGATCTAATAAGACCATGTATCATCAAGACCTGTAGTGGTATACCCTAGTGTAATATTTTTCCCTAATTCTTAATTACATGTTTTCCACATCTCTTCTCACTTAACTTCCTCTCTCCATCCACCTTTTCATTGCTTTTTAAATCCTTGTGTGACAGACTTTTCCTCTCCTGGCTTCTTTTCTGCTCATTCCTGTCCTCGCTGTCCTTCCATCCTCCTTCTCCTGCCTTTCCATCCTAGTATGTTGCAGCATCCCGTCTCTACCTTTACTCCGCCTTAATGTCAACATTTTTCATACTGGTGTGCTGAGACACTTCTCTCTTCTGCAGCTTTTTTATTTTATTTTATTATTATTATTTTGTGGCAGGGGAGAGGTAACTAAGTATGAGCAACCTAAGGAGGGGACGAATGATCACGGCGGTCCAGAGAGCATCCTCGTGTTGACCCTGGCTCTGAGGTGCCCCTCTTCCAACAAGCTGTAGAAGAAAGGGAGCGCAACTAGCTCCCCTCTTGGACACGCTTTGGAAAACAGCCCTAGTTCACTGTCTGTATTTAAAACACTTGGGGAATACCTAGTTTTAGAGAAATAACATAGGGCGATTTCAGATTTGACTGTGTTTGTTTTCATATGGCAAAAAATAACCCTGTTCCCTGTTTTACCTGACTGCTGGTAATCACAGCCTTCATTAGGGCAAAGTCTCTGACACCCCAGTGATACAAATGCCATTTGTCCTCTTTGTTTTTGAAGCTGGGAACTGTGAAAGGGCTCTTATCGCAGGCCTGCAGTCCAGGGGCTGCTGTGACAGGGCTTTGTGCTAAGTATTCACCGTCCTGACAAAGTTGATCCTTTTGATTGTGTGCACTTGTCAAACGCCACCTTGGCTGATGGCAATAAAGCAAAGTCATTTTAATTTCCTCCCTGCAAGTGAACCAGTTGACTATGTGCAACAGGCAAGGTAGTGACAGGGTAAGGGAGAAACTGGGCTTCAAATGCTTGGTACTAGAAATGGTGATTTTTTTTTGGCTTAGGTTTGCAGCATTTCTTAGCAAAGAAGGGGACTGCTTTCCTCCAGGTGCGTCCTATTATTTTGTCATTTTTATTTTACTGTATGGCTTGCCTGCTTATTCCATTTGAAAACCTCATGCAGTTGGTTCCCAAGCCAGTCAAGCTGACACGGTGATGCCAATCCACCCTACTGTTGAAGTCTGCTACTCTCCTCTTTGGAAATGTGTTATGGTAAGGTAGAAAAAGAGTCGCCCCTGCCTGAAATACCCCGTATGGGGAAATACCCCCTAACATGGAAACAGGCGTCATATATGCACACAGGAATGAGCACAGGTACTCAGGCGTGTGTGTGTATGGGTACATATATGCACACATATACCTATATATATATTTATTTATATCTATAAATATATATTTATAGATACCTCACCATATTGTTCCCTGACATATAAGTATTATTTTTTCCATTGAAGCAAAGTATAGCCTGTAAAATGGAAGCTGAGGCCCTAGAGATTTAACAGCATATTTGACACTGATTAATTATACTGGTCAGTTATGTCATTTTTGCTGTTTTTGCGTCAGTAAGATGGGGTTAGACTTGTTTAGCAACTATTAATCGAGTGTTTAGGAAGATCAAATGCAATAGATATTCTTAGTAACGTTTGTTTCTCTCCTTTTTAAAAGGGAACACAAGATTTTCAGTGGTAATGTTTTGAACTGCTTCTCCAAAAGCTTTCAGAGCTGAAGAGTGGCTGATTAAAAGCCTAAATTCCTAAGAATGCTTTACAATATCTTAAGTGTACCTAGGTCTGTTTTTTCAAGTTTCTAATGTTGAGCTGGTGCCTGTTACGTAGTCGGTTCCAGATAATTACAGAAATTGTTGGGCTAAAAGAGAGGCAGGAGGCTTATATTTGGGTTAGTTCGGACATTTTTCCAAAGTTTCCATGGTTTATTCACCCTAGCCTCACCTCTCCCTTTACTCATTCAAGAAAGAGATGGTACCTGTAGAGCTTTCAGTACTAAATGATAAAAACATACACTTTTTCTAACTCTAAATGTTCAAACAACAACAACAAAACCCTCTGAAGCAATGTTTTCTCTTAATTTGAAAAAAAGAGGGAGGGAGGAGAAGGTAAATAAAAAGCAGATTTAAGAAACCAGCTCCTTTTTTTCTTTATATTGTTGACAAGAAGTCATCAGAAAAACCCCTCAGGTTTGTTCCTGCTTGGGAGCAGTATTTCCCTGTGTTCCTGGCAAGCTCTACCAGACTGCTCTCTCATTCTTACTCAGAACCAGGCAAAACTTCACCAAGATGTTATTTGGTTGTCTGAAGGTGCATTTTCCAGACAGCCAAGATACTTGTAAATTAAAGCAGAGATTTCCAACCATTTCAGTCAAAGAAAATTATGACCCTTACAGCAACTGTTAGACCGTTTTTTAATTTATTTCGAACTATATTTATAAGGACCTAGCATACCATTCACAAATCAAGAGCCATTAATAGCTGGTAATTCTTCTTTCCTTACTTTGCTCCAACATAGCCCTATGTATCCAGACATGCATTTTATATATATAAAAGAAGAAAATGTCTAAGAACATTTTTTTTTTTCAAAGCCCTCAAATTTTACCTTTCATTTCATTTGAAGAAAACTATTTTACTTTGGCCACCGAAGCAAAAATCAATTATACTCACAGTTTTATCTTTCTCTTTTTCTTTTTCCCTGAAGAAAACAGCCAAAACTTAAGCTTGGTCTTTAATTATATATTTGATTCATCCCAGTAACAACCTTTGACTTGAAACAATGCACGAGCAGGAGGAAACTTGCTCTGAATTCCTCTCTTCAAAGAGCAGAACTCTTTCAGATACCATGTCAAAAACTCTTTCAGCTTGAACCAAAAAGGATAACTGTGAGAAGAGTGAATACAGGGAGCTTTAGCAGACCATAGTAATATGTGCCAGTATTGAGAGGAGATCTCCTATACTGTTTTTAAATGGATCTCCTCACATTTGGAAAGTCCACGGTTGCCTGATGGGTTTATTACTTCTTCCCCTTCCCTCCTTTTAATATGAAAATAACTTTTAACAGTATTAGTAGCAAATTACTCTTTGAGGAAAATTGAGACAAGGTGAAAATGCATCCTATGTTACGTGTCCTCAAGGCTATAAATAAGTGGTAGCTACTCTTGGTACACAGAAGACGCTGTGCGTTAAGCTTAGGTGTTGTACTGCTATCCTGGCAATCCCTGCAGGTGCGCAAATTAAGTCAATTAAAACTTCTTGCACCATTTCTGTGCACCGTTCCCGCTTTGTTACTGGTGTGGTGAAGTGCTAGACAAGGATGGGGTTTCGTTGGCTTTGCCGGTCGCCTCTGGGTGCACAGTCCTGTCCCTGCGGGAGTTGTCCCCTGCCTCTTCATCTGTTGTGTTTTAGAAATCTTGGTTGAAATCTGTAGTAGTTTGTAGATGAGTATCTCTAGCAGGGTGTAACTATGCAGGAAGCCTGGGTGAGGAGCACCGTGGTCTTGTCTGCCCTCTTCTCCCGCCCCGCTCTGCGTTTCTACTTCTTGACCTCATTTTTCCCCCTCATTGCTTATTCTCATTTGTCTCTTGTCTCAGATTATGCCTCTTTCTCTCTCTCTCTCTCTTTTTTTTTTTTTTTTAGTGGAACAGATTGATATCTAAGACCGTGTCTAGACTGGGAGAAAGGTTGAGCTTAGTTCAGACGTAGGTTAATGCGATGTAGCCATCTCAGGCCTGTACTTGACCACCTTTTTTACAGCTGGAAATGCACCGACATTTCTGGTGGGGCTCTTAGATGGTGGGGTTACAGTTTGCACTGCTGGCCAGACCTTCACCCACCTTTGCACCTGATCAACGCACGCAGGGTTTGGGGTTACTCTTAACTAAGCAATGCCAACCACTCTCTCTAACCTATTTCCTCAGATGGGGGAAACCAGATGAGCCTAGTTCTCCTTATGGGTTTCTGCTCCGAGGACAAAAACGTGCTCCCTTGTCAGCCTTGAGGCTGTTCACAAGTAAATCGCTCGATGGGCAAGATTGCATCATGAAAAATATCCTAAATTTTTTATCAGCAGAGTGCTCTAGGCCAGTTTTTTGCGCTCATTTCCCCTGTTGTTTTATCTGTACACCCAAGATAAGGTAGCAGTGGAAATGTGCAACTCCTGACGTTTTCTCAGCGTGGTGGGAAGGAAATGGGCTGCAGGGGAGTGCGGCTCCCCATCTTTCCTTCCCCACATTCTTAGCAGGTCTCGTCCACACCACTTCTCCTGGCACGAGAAGGAACATGGAGGTTGCACATGGAGACCAGGGTGCCTCTTGGGCATGGAGAGAGCCACGGTGGCCACCACAGGGAGGGATCAACCTTCCCGGCTCCTGCCCAAATTACAGCCCCCCCCTCCCCCGCCATCTTTCCCATCGTTTTCAAAACAGGACACCACTCACGACGAGAAAGGTTTATCCGTTATTAAAAATAAATAAATAAGTGGGTTGGGGGGTAATTCGGCCGCCTTGCAGTCACGCTGTGCCCCTTCCCCTCTCACCCTTGTCCCAAGGGGCAGCACGGGGGGACAGGGCCGCTCCCACATGGAAACGGGGGCGCGCGGGGGCGGCCTCCCCTGGGCCCGGGGGCCGCTGCGGGCCGGGCCGGCGCTGAGGGGGCTGCGGCGGGGGCCGGGCCGGGGCCGGGGCCGGGCCGCGAGGAGCCGCCTGCGCCCCCCCTCCTTCCTCCTCCCCCTCCTCTGCCTCCTCCTCCTGCTGCTGCTGCCGCAGCCGCGGGGCCGGCGCTGCCGCCGCCGCCTCTCGCAGCGCGCCGGGGTCGCCACCGGGGGCCGTGGTTTTTCTTCCTCCCTGTTTTTTTTTATCGCCCTCCCCCCCTTTATTTTTTCCCCTAATTTGGGTCTTTTGTGCGACTACTCGTGGCTGGCCAGGCGCTGCCCGCTTCCATCGGGCTTTTGTTGGGCACCGCGGAGCTTTTCCCGCGGCAAGTCCTCCCCCCGCGCCGCGCCGCGGCCGTCGCCCGCCCGCCCGCCGCGCTCGCCGTGCCCGAGAAGCCGCATAATGTGCCTTTCCTCCGCACGGATCTGGGAGCTATAAGCCGGACTGATTGCAAATGAAGTGTAATGCATTGTGGGACGCGTGTAAAATTGGATCATTCGAGGGGAAGGAAAAAAAAAAGGAAAAAAGGGAGAAGGGAAGGCAGGGACGTGCGGCTCGCGCCGCAGAGGCGGCGGCGGCGGCAGCAGGATGCGGGCAGGCTGCGGCCCGGCGCTACCTGCGCTAGGCTGATGCCAGGCCGCGCCGGCCATCCCGTGTCGCCGCGGGACCACCGGGCTCAGGTGTCCTCAGCATGAAGAAGACGCGGAGCACGACCTTGCGGCGGGCCTGGCCGAGCTCCGACTTCTCCGACCGGGCCTCGGACCGCATGCGGTCCCGCAGCGAGAAGGACTACCGGCTGCACAAACACTTCCCACCCGCTTTTATTTCCCAGGCATCACGGGGCTACATGACATCAGGTTGGTAACGTTATTTGCGCGTGGGCCCGGGAGCGCTTTGTGGCGAGGAGGCCGGAGCGGGATGCGTGTGGCTGCGGGAAGGCTCTGGCGCTGGGCACGGAGGGGAGAGCGGGAGCCTTAAGTTGTTATGAATAATGCACCAAAAAAAAAAAAAAAAGAGGCACACATCCACCATTTTGTACCTCAGTAAGATTCACAGCAGGGCCCTTGCAATATGGTGTTTAAAATCTGTTAGTCGAGTGAAATAAGCGCGTGGAAGGAACGGCTGCATCTCTCCTGGTGTGGAAGGGCGGATAAAAATGACTAGGAGCACGGAGCGTGGAGCCCTGTGCTCCTTTTGTGCGGGAAAGCATGTGCTGAATATTTACTACTGCCCCACGCATTCTCCCTTTGGTCTGGTTTGCTCTGGCTGACTCGCTGGGCTCTCATGAATTTCCATTTTGGAAGGGAAAGGGGTCACCTGTGATTGCAAATGCTCTCGCTGTGTTGCTGCCTCTTTGGATTTCAGCTGCATTTCTGCAGTGGCAAAGCGTTTGTGGTGGAAAACGGCTGTAAACACATTTGCATTCGTTATTCGAGGTGCAGAGCAGACCTGTGTGTGTGAGGGAACACACACGTGCATGTTTATTAATGCGTTCCTTGCTTTAAAGGGAGGCTGCAGGGGAATAATGGACACTGCAGCAACGTGTTTGTGCATAGGAAAGAGAGGCAGCACAAACAAAACAAAAAACAGCACAGGGAAAGGCAGGCACAAGGGAGAGGCTCGGCCTCAAACGGGTATTGGTGCATTTTTGGAAAGCCTCAGTAGCGTTAATGGCAGCTTCTTCATCCTGAAATTCATCTTAACGGCTTTGGAATTTGGACATTCATAAACACCGGAAAGAATACTTGGGCACATCCTGATGGCGTGGGGGCCAGGGCACAAAATCCTGGAAACCTTTGTTGTTCTGCAGCCTGGCGTTGTGAGGATTGGACATACTGTAATGCAATGCTGCAATGTCAAATTGCCATTTATCATAAAGGCATGTTTTCCCTCGAAGGATTATTTTAGGTTGAGTAGGCAGATTCCTTTAAAGGAGAGAAAGAGGGAGAAAATGAAGGTATTTGTTATGCGTAACTGAAAATGTTACCAGTCCCCCCCATCTCTGCTGCAAAGGTTGAGCTTGTGGTTATGTCAGTTACGCACACACTTTACTATCTCTATACCTCATAAGCATGTCTCTTTAGGCAGGATTGGTTTCTTATGTTTTAAAAATGCCTCGTGGCCATTCTTCCCTTAACCTCCAAGCACAAGGGAAATAATAGGCATCTTAGTGAAAAATCTGCCCGTGTAAGAACATTGTGCTATGTTGGCAATACGTGGGGAAGCCACATATTGAGGGGAAATGACAAGTATAATTTATGCTAGAGCAGCTGAAGAGAACTGGAAAGGTTGCTGGGTTTTTGTTTTGTTGTGCTGTGTTGGTGCTGCAGAGCCTCAAAGCAACGGGAAGGCCAAATCCGATCGTCATGCAAAGATTCCTGTTGTTCTCCACGAATGTCCCGGTACTCCTCCTGTCGGAAATGCTGTGTCAATTTTGTGGAAGTCGCTGCTTTCAGGCCTTTCTTTCAGTGTGGAAACCTGCATTGGAAAGAGAGGTAGCACGCAGGAGCGTTTGGTGCCAAGCGTGGTGTGGTTTTTGCTTGTTTTTAATTCTTCGGGGAAACAATCTGGCTCTGTAAAAGCTTTATCTTGGCAAGGTTGGTACAATCCAACGAGGTGCTGAAACACGAGCCATCTTCAAATATGGCACTCTGCCTTTTACAGTAGATACCTGTGTTTGTTGGGGCCCATAGATCTGAAATCAGGTATGTATGTTTCAAAGCAATCACCTCTACCCCTAAAACATTGTGCTGATGAATATATGGGGCATTGATTTAAATGGCATCAATGGAAGAAGGAAAAAATCTGATATTTAGGTTGATAAACCTGCTGAAGTTGATAGAAGGATAATACATCAAAAATTAAAATCTGGAAGGTTTTTTAAAGTACTCTGTAGACTTTTAGCTGGAAATGCAGTTTTTCCTGTTGTGATGGATAGTTTCCACGTTCATTTATTTTTAAAGGATCCTTGTCCACTGCCTTTCTAAATATTAGTTTTGGGAGGAATGGCTACTGTGTCTGAACAGTTCTCGCTATTTGAAGAAATCCCTCTTCCTCGCAATAAGTCTATGTGAAATCTTCTGGCATAAAAGTTGTGCAGATCGGGAATACAAATACAGTCTTTGTCACCCAGAATGTTATATGGGAGAAAGTGTCTTGAAAGGCAGGGCCTTTTCAGAGCGCTGCATTCTGTTTATCCAACCATTTAACCTCATCTCCATTAGTATTGTTGTGGTTTGCTTTTAATTAAATGCTGCATTGTGTGGGGTGGGGGTGGAGGGTGGGAAAGCAACCTTGTCTTTTTGCCTCCCTTACTGTGGTTTGGGGAAATGCGATAAAACAAACAGCCCTGTGGTCTTTACTAAGGTACTAACAAGCTTGAAACGTTAACGTTGGAGCATGTCTGAGTTGGGCATGGAAAAAAATGATGTGCACTTCATTCAGCAGCACAGGAATCCTTAGTGATGGTGCTGCAGTCAATGCTGCGATGTCTTATTTGGGGAAAAAACACTCTTTAAACAGAACCTTATAGATGATCAAAGTGCAAGTCTCAGGCTCGAGTGGTGAAGCACACCCGATTTTTAATCAGATCTTTTTAGTAGAACTGAGTAGGGACCAGCTTTATATCATGTTGATTAGAAGCAGTATTGATGTCTGCCAGTCACATTTTCAATACTTTGGCAACAAACTGCCCATAATTACAGAAAATTACTGCCGATGCAATTTGTGTGAAACTTAGAGATTGCTTGACAGATCGGGGGGATGGGAGTAAGAAAAAAAAAAGGAGGGGGGGAGGAAACTTAGAAAATCACACATTTTCCTGTTGAATAATCTCTTGATACGTGCTATTAAATCTGCCGTAATCCAGGGTTTCTTCAGGCCTCCTAGCAACCGCGAGGTTCAAAGGCCATGCGAGGAGTTCATTGTTCGTGCTGAATATTAATTTCCCACTGGAGGACCGACTAGGAGAAAAAAACACCAAAAAAGAAAAGTACGACCATGTAGAGCTTTGACCTTGCCTGAAAAGAGAGGCCGAAGACTTTGAATCCAATAAATTTTATACCTGTTACTGAAAATGAGACAAAGTGCACTTAAATTTTTGATAGATTGTTACTTAATTGAAGGGAAAATAAAGAGAGCGTATAAAACCGCCTGAAATTTACTGAATAAACCTAGCTGAAACTCAGGAATGGAAGCTCTGGAAAGTCACATGAGGTAGTATGTATAGGTTTTCTTTTTGTGAGAAGCTTTTTGCTTTGTTTTAATAAAGTGAATCATGGATTTTTTTTTTTTAGTGGAGAGGGGATCTGCACGTTGCTGTTGATGCAGCTGTTAAATGCTATCAGAACTGAGTAATGCTCTGAAAAAAAATTCTTTCTGCAGCCTTTCTTGAGCTATTTTAATTGAAGTACTTGGTGTTCGAGGTAATGTGTCAGTTTGAGATGGGGGTGGTGTAGAGTAACAGTCTAGCGTACACAGCATGAAGGAATGTCTGAGTTGCTCTCTGCAGCGGCAAAAACCGTAGTTCCTGAGCATGCTTGCTTGAAGCATTTGCCCTTTGGAAAGTTTGCAGTTATCTCACTGCTGCTTGCAGTGAAATTCATGGCAAATGTTTTGGCGCTCGAAAGTTTTGACAGTGAAATCCAGCCTCTGTGTCACCCTCCTGTTGCTGGAGATCGATTACCAAGTTGAGGAGACAGCGAGACGTGTACGGTGCTGGACAGCCATCCAGCTGGTCTTTGTCCGCGTGGGGACTGAATTGTAAGAGGGGGGAAAAAACGTGCTTTCTGTGTTTGAGGGATCCGTGGTGGAAGGTCTAGGCCTCCTTGAACAGAGAGTATTCAGAGTCATTTGAACACATTTCAGTATCAGGAATCCTTTTTCTAAACGTGAACCTCCAATACTAATTCAAAAAAAATGTGTATTTGGAGATAACCATAGATGATGAAAAGAAGACTCGCTTTTAACATAACTGAGAAATGACAAATACACACAAAGCCTTGAAGCTGATTCATTTCTCCTGTCCCTTAGTTTGGTTATCCGAAGCACTAGCTCGAAAGCAGCCGCACGGTCATTAATATTTACTGGGAAGAATCAGCGTTGCATCACCTCCTCCTCCGCTCAGCGTGGCGGTAGGAGACACCGTCCAGCTCCCCAGTGTGACCAAGCCGCGACCTCGTCGCCTCCCGGCGTTCTGCGCCGTGTTCGGCTCTCTTGGATGCAGCCGGAAAAACTCTCCAGCGTTGGGTGCCGTGGTCGGCCGAGCCGGCTTTGCTCTTGCTCTGCCTTTGGCCTCTGCCGGGTTGGTGTATCCACGCAGGGTGGTTGCTCCTCCCTCTTGTTTCAGGAGTTACTCTTTGCTGATGGTGTGTGTTTGTCCTCAGGGCTGTTTCCTCTTGGAAAATGGCTTCTGGACTTCCTTCCTTCCAGCCTGTTTTCACCTCTAGGGCATCCACCTTGAAAGAGAAATAGGAGCTTCCACTGGATCCTGATTTGGGGAGGGTGCCTGATAGTGCCTCTGCCTTCAGACCATGAACTTCTTTCTGACTCTTTCAGTCAGAAGTTAGATGAAACAGTTAGGGTCTCCTCTTTGCCTGGATTTATGGACTGATACTTTTTGTACTGTTTCTACCTCGTTTCTGTTTCCTTTTCCTCTGGTTTCTTCCTTAAAAGAATATGCACCACAATCTTCTCTGCGGTCCCCTTGTTTTTGCAAACACGATTGTGAAAAGCTTTAAGGCTGCACCACAACGCTCTGCCAGTAGCTGTTATGCTACTGCCTGGTCCTTTCCCACCAGATGCCAAGAAGCCTCGTGTGTATTTTTGACTTGTCCACGTTTAGACCAGGCTCTGGAGAGAGTGCTATGTCTGAGCTGTGCATCCTCTCAGCTTTCCAGACTACTTTTGAGCAGTTATTTGTCATTCTTCTTGGCTGCTACAGCCTATGACCAAGGGGATCCAGAGCAGCTTTTGTTCATGGTGATAGAAAGAAAAACTGAGGAACAAAAAAAAGTATTGAACGGAAGCCTGCGTGTGTATGTTACCTAAACCCGCTCAGGATTTTGGTTCATTCCAAAGCACTCCGTCCTTGGACAGGATTTTGGTTCATTCCAAAGCACTCCGTCCTTGGAGGGCCAAGCTTCAAGCTGTTTTTCGTGGCCGATCGCTGTCGCTGCAGCTGGGAGTCTGTCTGTGTTCGAAATCCTTGTGTTCTCATAGCTCAGTCGCTTGGACCTGCAGCTGGGCCGCTCTGAGCACCAGCATTGTGGCACCAAGGGGTTTTGTTTCACTGGTGTTTGCTCTGAGGACTCTGGTGTCAGGCCTGTTCCTGAATCTGGTTCTGAGTCTGCTTACGTTGCTATGTGCTTCTTTCGGCCACAGTCCTATGACTGAATTAATTTATGCATACAGTAGACATCGTGATAAGCTACTGACGGCACAGGAAGCTCCTCCTGCACGAGCAGACAACGGTTCAGAACAAACGGGTATCGATTCATTCCAGATAGCTCCGAAGCTTTCACAGGCAGAAGCTGTGCTCTGCCTTTTTGGCAAGGTTTGAGAAACCTGAAGGATATTGAATATCTTGCCATTTTGGAATTGGATAGCAGCTGCATCTATGGAAAATGTGTCACTTGCTGGAGGAGGCTGAAATGTGAGGATTTTGCAGCCTCACATCGGTTTATTTCGGTGACCTATTCAGTTGTGAGCAACAATAAGCATTCAGTTAGGCAGGAGCATTAATTAGAGATGCTAAACTACTGCCTTTGTAAAGCTCTTTACAGTTTTAAGTAGGATCTGGTATGAGGAATAAATGGAGCTTTTGCTTGGTGCGTTGTAGAAGTCCTCCAGAACTGTGGGTTTCTGTCACTGTTCAGGGGAGGCTCTGCAGAGTGACTCAGTTCCGCAAGCTGTAGCAGGCTGCAGAACATCCCTGGGAAGAGTAGAAAAATCAAGCCAGCATCCTATCACCTGAACTCTTGGCTGCAGTCTCTATCCCATGGTGAAAGAAAGCGCCACTGGGTTTTTTTTTATTTTATTTATTTATTAGTTTATTCCTGTCCCCTTCCTAAAATATTTTCACTTGGTTGGTAGAGTGACCCAAAGTTGTCAGCTAATTTAGACCTTGTGTAAGTCTAAAATTACTTGGTAAATAATACAATGCTAATTGTTAAGGGGGATGTGTTTTCCTGAAAACTAGGATATATAATAGTAGTTAGATTATTTAAAACAATGCAGAACTATCAAAACTGGAGAATGTAGGTTTTTGGTGGAGAAGATGCAAATCTGAGCCTGGCAGTAAGGGTTAGCCTTTGTTAGAAGCATCTAAGGAATACTTAATGCAAAGCTGTTTAACCATTGGTTTCAATTTTCCGAAACTGAGACCTGAATGCCTGAGCTTAACCAGAACCCTTGCAGTATTAATTCTGTTCTTTAGATATATTTAGGTAGATGAAATACAAAGACCGGAGGCAGAGGCATTCAGAGTTTCCCTAGAAGTTTCTGAACTTGTCCTTGCAGTAGTTCTTGGTATTAAGGCCCAAGGCAACTAGGATACTCCCAGGGGAGATGCTTGAGTCTTGAGACGACACCGCTCCCCAACCAGCATTTGCTGCTCCCGAGTGTCTGCCTGCGACCGCCTGCGAGTGGGGTGTGAAAGTTTGTTACGGGCAGTTGCTCGCTGCTTTCAACACGTTTGTTCATATGGCTACCCCACTGGCCGTCCAGGAATGCAGTGCAAAACAGCACGTGCAGGGGCTGGAATTATCCCCCGTACAGGCTGGGGAGAAGAAGGGGGGAAAAAAGAGAGAACCAGGCCTTATAAGCAGCATATTTAGGCAAACCACGTTTTGCAATGGGTACAGCAAGCCAATGCTCTGCAGAGCTCCTAAGCAGTCTGCCAAGGGTAATTGAAAGAAGAAAACTTATTTTCAGCAGGTTACATGAGCAGAGAGAGGACAGCAAACTCACCTTGCTGCTTCCCCCAAAGATAAAACCACTGGGTTTGAAAATTGGAAGATGAAATGTTTCCAGTTATGTTGCTGGTTAGCTTTGTTTCCATGGGCAGTTTGGCTGTGCCCATAAGCTTAAGTAAACATGCAAAATAGGTGCGTTTGGTGTGAAAAGTCCTCATTCTGCAAATAAAATTCTGCATCCAGATAAACTTATAGACACCCTGACTTTCATAGGAATTTTCCATCTCCGCTTCATGCAGGCTCAGTAAGGATCCTTGCTCGTAATGCCAACAGTAAATGATGTGGAATGATTGCTATTAAGTACCGTTATCACTTTTACCATGTCAACCAACCCCTCACAAACCAAAAATAGCTCTTGTTTTTCATCAAATTGTAGAAGATGTGATTCCTGTAATTTTAGAAGTATAGGAGTGGTTCCTGTTACTTCAGCAGGAAACATTATCTATAGGAAATAGCTACAAATGCACAATTTATTAGAAATTTCAAGTTGCAGTGTTGAACAAATAGATCTTGATGGTTTTATTGGATGTGAGGGTAGAAAACAAAAGAGCAAGATGTGGAGGTAGCAGATGAACAATTTATTTGAGGGATTACTTTTTATCTGTAGACTTCTGTGTGGACCTGTGGTTCTTAAGGGTAATGATGGCCTATGTGGGGCTGTACTGCACAGCAAATGCACGGAAAATGAAGGGGAGAAGGTTCCCCGCCTCAGAGGGAGCAGATTCCCTACACTAATCTTCCTCCTCCCAGACTCGATGGAGGCTGCAGTTTGCCCAGGACGCTGATGTTTTAGCTGTGTAAGAGCCTCATCTTGGGCTCTGAAGGTGACGGGGGTTTTTGAAACACGTTGCACACCCAGTCCTGGAGTGCTGAGAGCCAAGGACAGACCTGCTACAAGCACCGCTCTGGGAAAGCATCCAGTGATCTCCAAACACCTCCTTTTGCTACCAGTTTCTCTCCCAGCTGTATCATTTAAAGGCAGACATTGAATAGTCCTTTGTAGAGAATCTGACCTCTGCATTTTTTGAGGCATGAAGAGTATAATAGACGATTCAGAAATACTTATTTAATGTGGCGTAGAAAAGGCAAAGTTCACTAAGAAACAGCTGAGTTTATCATAACACAGGAAGCTGTGTTGGGAGAACCTACATTATATAAACTAGTTTTCACACCCGTTTGTGTTTTTTGAATTTCCTCCATAATTTCCGATGAATTTCCTGCCGACGACCTGCGACCTGGTTTCAGAAGATGAACTTCTGACCATGCCTGATAATGTTTTAAACACTGTCAGCTGGTTGTTGATCTTACAACCGAACAAAGACTGGGTGCTGAATTTCACTGTGGTACTTAACTTTGCCTCTTAAATTTCCATAGTATTTTTGAGCAAAGTATCAATCTTCATTTTCATAGCACATTCTAAAGTCTGCTCCCCTGGGAGTTTACATTCTTGGGTAATACAGTGACCCGGTTTTACTACTCGTAAGCCTTTATCTAAATATTTGTTTTAAACAGGATGAAACGGAAATATTTTTACAAGGTTTTCTTAAGATCCATGTATAAATGAGGCATGGCTGTCTGGGTGGGTAGAGGGAACAAAAACTTGAGAGGAAAAGGTTTGCAGGCTCTAACGTTGGGTTTGAAATGGCTGCGACCCCCAGGTGCAAACCAAGCGCGCCGGCAGTGTCTACCTTGGAAACTGGATGTGGGTATCGCAGGTTTGGGCAGGTTCCTCCGGGCCCGAAGGCTCCTTTGGCCTCTTGGGGGTGCCTTCGAGGTACCCTTTGAGGTTTGCTCACGCACGTGGACAGTCTGGGGCGGCAGCAACATGACTAGCTCTAGGCCCCCAACCTGGCTTTGCTTGCCCGTGGGCATCTAGCCTGATGAAGCAAAGATCGCACAATACTAGTTTTTGTTAATGTAGTTGTTAGCTTTCGTGGCTGAAATTTCCACAAACAAATCAGTACTGGTAGCAACAAAAGCTCAAAAGGTATCTATCTAAATGTCCAAAGTTTGGCACGGGTATGAGGGCCAACTCTGGGGAGTAGTTACAGGTGTGTAGTATGTTCATAGGTCTTGCCTGCCGCGTCTACTGTCACAATGAGTGGATATACTCAGTCTCTCTCTAAATAAAAACTAACATGTGGAAATGCTGCATTGATTTGTGGCAGAAATGATGAAAAGATGGAACTGACATCACAGTCACAGAGAACTGCATGGAGAAAGAACAGGGCCGAGGTGCAGGGGCCTGGAATATGGCCTGTTCCTGAGGCAGCACTGCCAGACCAGGCCGATGCTCAGTGAAATCACTGGTGTTTCCTTGTGGCACTTAGGGACATTCCATAGACATTGGATTTCAGGAGTGAAATCTTATAATTGTGTTTGTATGGGATGTCCATATAAGAACTTATCTTGTTGGAGTATTTTTCACAACAAAGACAGGCCAAAAAAAAAATCTTCATTTTTCTAACAAACTTTAATGCTGTCTCAAATGCTAGATAACTTTTAATGCTTTTTCTGGAAAGAGATGAAGCGATGTAACCAGGGCTAAATCAAACGTGTTCTTGATGCTTTTTTGTTACTAAAGTAATAGAGTGTTTTTCTTTAAGTCAGTCTTAAGTTCAGTTTATGGAATTACTTTAAGAGCAAAAATATGCTTTGGTAACCACAAGTGTAAAATTAAGGCATCTTTTTGAAACCTTACTTTATAAGAAAACATTCTTAAATAACTCTTTTCAACAAAAGAGTGAAATAGCTACATAGGGTATGTTTATTTTAAAACCATGTGCAATAATTTTTTATCAGATAACATTATCTGCCATATTGCCCTATCCAGGACTGTTAAGCAAAGTTTCTGTAAGTTTGTTTACTAACTACCATGGGTCGCAAAACTTGATTCTGCACTTTGATATTGGTCATTACACATCAGAATGAGCACTGAGTTTCTTGGGGTCCAGTTCTGTCCTCTAATAGCTGAAGTGCACAAGTGTTTCTCTGACTTTTCAGGTAGGAAACCTTAACACATCAGTTCTGTAGCTCTTCCCTCAGCTCTGTGCCTGCCTGTCTTGCACACATCCTTTGCCTGCTTTAGGGAATGGTGAAGGCTAAGGAGGGAATATCTCTGACCACTGACCAATGTTCCCACTTGATTGAAGTCTGCCTTTGAAGAAGGGTCTTAGATGGCACCACTAGAGGGTTATCAGAGTCAGGGCAGGTGTGATGGAGGTGGACAAAAAAGCATGGTCAGAATTACTGGCCCAGCTGGCATAGATTTGTGTATCTGTGTTCTTGTATTCTGGCTATCAGAAATATGTTTCCCTGGCTCGCCTTTAGATTTCAGCTTAAGTCATTGAGCTGGATCTAAATCAGGACCACAGCTCCTTCAGTGGAGCATCTCTAAGCACTTTTTAAAGGCTAATAAACTTTTCTGCCTAGAGATAATAATCTTCTCAGTTGTCATCCTGTTACCAGTTGTTCCAAATGGAGTAATGTGAGTGTGACAATGTAGTACTCTCAGCTTTTAATAATCGCTTTTTTATTTTAATAGATTTCATTTTGATACATCTTCAAGAAATATACTGAAGTGTTTTGCTGTTGCTTGCATTTAGAGTTAAAAATTAGAAGTTTAAAAGTTGAGGGGAAAAAAAAAAGCCTTACCATGTTGAATCGTCGTGATTCACTCGCTGGTGAATGGGTAGGACGGTGCCTTCGAAGCAGTGCTAAAGCACACAGTTTTACTTGTGGGTTGGTGTCGGTCCAAGGTCTGTAAATACTGAGTGTAAGGCTGGTACTAAGTGTTTGGCAATGCACCTGCCCTTGGGAGCTGTCGTTTATCACTGGTAACAGTTCAAGCCCAGGTCTTTCAGGCCACAGTGTTTGACCTGAGTATTGTGTTTTGAAGGGAATACGTGTGTATGATGGCTATGGATAACATTAGAAAGGTTATTTTGTCATGGAGATCAGCAAAAGAAAGAAGAAAAGGAATAATCTGCTGTACATTGCCATGGAATGACAGGTTTTGAAGCAAGGTGCAAGATTTGGAAAGAGCCTTGATAGGACAAGGAGCCTGCCTAGCTGGAGGGATGAGACAGGAATAGCAATGCAGAAAAACAGGATGTTGCTTTTTTGAACACGATTCAAGGGTAGGAATTGTGTGATGATACTTACCAAAGAAATGTGCCTTCGTTATCGTAAATAAGACCCTAACAACGCTTGTGCTGGGTAAGACCAAGGTCCAGCTTACCTCGTGACTTGGGTCTGACTGGGGCCATGAGCCAGTCAGTGCCTGGGGAAGAGGAAGAAGGTGGCAAGCGCATGCGGTAACTCACGGAGCGCATCCCAGCCTCCAGCTGCTGTCAGGCAGGACGTTTGGATGGTGAGTAATCGGCAAGAGCTTTCTCTTCCAAGTGTGTTCCGTGATACGGTGCAGGTATTACGAGCTAACTAGTGCTCTCTATATTTTTTGGTGACTGAAAAGCCTTCGAATGACTGCTGGGTCAAGAAGCAATGTCAGTCTTCTCTGCCTGGATATTACACATACAAAATCCAAATTCTTGGATACCATTTCAATACCATTCCAAATGGTATTGAAATCATCATGCATTCTCTATTTACATAAGGTAAGCTGTGAGGTCCTGAAAGAAACATTTATTTTGTGTGATCCTTTTCTAGCTATTCATTCTTTCAGGTTAGTTCTGTTCCCTTAGTTCCTCCCCTTCCTTCCGCTCTGAATCCAGGGCATCACAAGCCATGTCATCTTGGAGGTGACTCCTGCCTGATGAGAGACTTAAGCAGAAGCTTCCTGTATTGCCAACTCCTGACTCTCCCAGAATGTCCACTCCTGCTTCACATTGCTTGCAGAACTTGATGCCAAGACATTGCTACTCCACTTATTAATAAGGCAAAACTAAACTTTGAAGACAGAATTGTCCAGAGAAAATACAGCAGAAAGGACCCTAACATTTCATAACTTCAAAGTACTTCCCTTCCTTATTTTGAAGATGTTGGCTGCCTCACAAGACTAATCTTGGGAGAGAAATAACAGTTCAGTTAATAGCCAGAGGCCGTCACTTTCCGGTGTGGTTTCCCGAGGCTGTGATGTGGTAGGTGTCTCGGCGAGGGCTGATTTTCATGGAGGGTGAATGTTGGGCATCTGTGGAGGGTGGGCCTTTGAGCTGCATAGGCTTTGAGACTCGCGTGTTGGGTAGTAATGGTGGTTTTGCGTGTGGGCCTCGAGTGAGTCGTGTGATGTGCACACAGGCAGCCTCCTGTATCCAGGGGCCTCCCGTGGAAAGCAGGTGCTCCTGGTCGTTGCTCATACACCTCGGCAACGTTTGGGAAATGTAAACCAGGAACCTGGAGGCTGGTTTTGCTCTGTGGTAAAAGATTTGTATCTGGAGAAAATGCAAAGGACAAATGCTGGAAAAAGCAAACGTTGCCCCTTGAGAAACAGACAGAGATTGTATACTTGGGTGTGCACATATGCATATCTATATAACCTCTAAAGTATAGTAATATGTGTGGGTATATATACCATTTTAGCGTATATTTGCATTCTTTTAACTTGTTCTTTGGCCTTCACCTTTCCGAAGTTCTTATACTCTGCTTGTTCCTGTAGCATCTGAGCATGTCTCCCTCCTATGCTGCAAGTGAGAAGGCTAAATTGTGTACCAATGTGAATTTATCTTGTTTACGCTTGTGTATGTTAGCAGGTGTTTAATTTAGATGTACTTGCTGTTAGTAATTATAACTGATGTTGTAGACATATTTTCCTAGCAAGACTATGAAACATAAACATTGTTCGGAAAAATAAAGCAAGCAGTATGGAGTGTAAAACAAGTGGGATGTGGCTCAGTAAAAAAGAGTAGAAAGGTAGTAAAATTTTAGGAAAAGAATGGAATTAAAAATATTCAGATTCAACTCTTAGCAGTCATAGGATTTGCCACTGCTTTTTGTGTGTGGTAGTTCTGCTGACCACCACTATAGTGGTTAGGTCCCCTTGAGAGACTGGATTCTGTCCACTCCAGTCTGCAGTCTAACCACCAACTTGGAGGGTTGGAAACTACTGTTATGTAAAAGTTTTAGCATTTTGGATTTTAGTGTGCAGTAAGAACAATCAAATTTTCTCTAAAAGTAACTTCCCTATATTATGAACTCTGGGAAAAAAATCATGTATTTTTAATCTGTGGATAGGGAAAATGAATTGCAAATTCAGCAGCTCACCTAGAAGTGACAGCGCAAGGTCAGATGCTAAATGTTTAATTTGGCTTCCTGCATTGTAGGACCGTTGAAAATAACTTGAGAGACCATGGGGTCTGATTCCTCCATGTAGACCAGTGCAATTCTGTTGATTTTCTTAACAGAGTTATTCTTTCTTTGTTCTAAAATAAGAGCGGGAGCAAGATTTCACCGCAGCCCAGGGTAGGCTACTCTCTCTAGAGAGGCAGTTGACAGTCTGGGGCGTCACTTGATCACAGTCAAAGTGTCAGGGAATATCAAAGATCATTTGCAGTATGAAAATCAGCACTCTTCAGTCCCCTTGCGTTACAGGTGTTGGTTTATTCCTCTTTGTCCTTAATTTAAAAGAGGATATTCATGCTCACCTAGGATGTGAGTACTCACATACAGTACCACATCTTTGCAGTGGTGTCACTGAAATGAGTGACATTACAGATGTGAAAGCAGTGGGTTCGTCAGCTCTTCCATGCGAGTGTAAGCACAAAGAGATCCCACCCTCTCCTAGATACTCTCCAGTAGCAGTTCAAAGTGAAGAAAAACAGGTTGTTTTTCTGAGTTTTGGAACTTTTGATGCCTGGTTTCTTGTATCTTTCTTCTACAAGCCTTCTCTCCCTTGTGGAAACGGCTGTCTTCTCAATATCACAGACTTTGGCTTCAGTCTTTCCCTTGGTAGCTCTTCTGATGGGTCAGCAAAACTTGAGGGAAAATAAGACCCAAGACTTGTGCCCAAGAGACTGCAGAATAGCAAGATGGGAGAAGAGCTGAAGGGGTTAAGAGGGAAGGAGCTAAGAGAACAATACTGTCACCGAAAGAAGTCTCCAAAAAGTATTCCTCCTAATTTTCAAATTTCAGATAATTTTATTTGCTTAATAATTAATTATAGAAAAATATTACTGTATTATGCTAAATGCAAGCCATTTTATTACAAGCAAAAAAGTTTCTCTTGTAATTCCTAGTTTCAGAGCTCTTTAGGAACAAATTATTTAAGATTTTTCCGCCAGATTTTTCGGAGGGATAAGCTGGTAACTGATAGCCTATACTGTGCTAAGTGCAACTGTCCCATTGGTACTTTGGGGGTCGTATAATTTATTTAATTCTATATCAAGGGGATGTGTAAATACTACAGGAATGTATCACAAATAAAACTGGAACATTGAGCAGAATTTCACAACACTGAAATGAAATACATGAAGTGCAGTGTTAGCAAATATTTGTATAAAATGCACTAAGGTATTACACTGAGCAATTATACTTTGCTTATCTCAGACACTTATCTCTTAGCTAAAGCCAAGTATCTTATACGTTTAAATTTCTCAGTATTTTTGAAGCCTCTGTGGTAATGAAATATGCTAAGCAGCCAGGTTTTCTGTGTGAGGGTTTGGGGTTTTTTTTTGGCTGAAGTACTTTGGTCTTCGAAGATTCGATGCACAAAAATAATATGGTCGGAAGGAAAAGGTCGAAGCTTGATGAGTTGAATTGCAAAGAGCTGATGCCCATAGTTGCATTTATATCTCTCTGTAGCATTTGTGTCTCAATTTAGCCAATCTTGGAGCTCTTTTCTGTAGGAATATCATGAAAGTATGAGGGCAAATCCTGTGCTCCTCTCTCACCACCCCGTTCATAGCCACCAAGTGTCGGCAGCAGGACTGGTGTTCCTGGGCCTGGGGCAGGACAGCAGGACTCCGAGACCCTTCGCACAGGGAGCCTGTGTCAGCCAGCGGCCTCGGAGCGGCTCGGAGTGCATGGGAATGGTGTAAGCCAACCTTTTTGGCTATAGACTCAAAAAGCTGCCTGGAACCATCTCGGAGCAGCAATGAAAATAAAATGAGGCAAGGCTGGTTTGCAGAGATCTAGAAAACTTCTCCTGGGCCGTGTGGGTTCATTGTATTGTTTTTGTTCCATGAAGAGCAAGAAAGACAATTTTTTCTTGTGGCTTGTGCGCAAATAAAGAAGTTTTTGTGCGAGTAATTGCTGTGCAATTGAAAAATGCCGAGTTGTCTGATGTATGTGTTTTTTAGTATGTGGAACACAAAAGTTAGGGCCTTACGTTGCTAGTTCTCACTTTCATCATTACAGAGGACAAGGTTGTCTCTTATGTTTTCTCCCATGTGGTTGCAACTATAGTTTGCATGGAGGAATGACATTACAGAATAAATCAGGAATGGTTATATAGGGCATTATTAGGGCGGTTTATCAGACAAGTCCAGCTCTTCATGTGACTGGGGTGTGGGTACCTTGGAAGTGCTGCAGTCCAGCTTTGGAGGCCAATGGCAGGAGGCTGTTCCGGATGGTTCTCAAAGCAGCAGCTCTAAGGAGCAAGTCAGGATGATTTTTGTGGTATTAACACATGCATTTAAAGGCTTTCATTTTTATTGCAAATCCAGCACTCCTCAAATTCCTGAGCTTCCCATCTTGCCTTACCAAAGACTATCCTCCTTTGTTCTTCTATTCCTCTCACCTTTTCCATTTTTTTCTCTTCTTCCCTTTTATTCCTCATTGCATTTGAGAATAAACAGACAAGCGTCAGAACTATGAAATTTTATTTCATATTGGAATCAGGGAAACAAAGTAGCGAATACTTCTTTGTGACCAAAGAGACAAAGAATCTGGCAATTTGGTGACATCTAAGTGCTTGTTCTGGTCCTTAGCATTAAACGCCATCCGACCTCCTGTGTCTGGCAGTACTTCCCTGTCGTGGCTTTTATTACTCCTCTAGCCTCACCTCTCCAGACATTGGTCAAGTGGATCTCAGGGCCAGTATGATATTTTAGAAATTTCCATCATGCCCCTGGTTCTTGAGGGAAAAGTGCCACCACTCTGTCGCTTCCAGGCGCAGGGTTGGAGAGTGACAAGCCTGTGCCTGGAAGCGGCAGAGTGGTGGCACTAGGAGCAGCTAGACAAGTGAGAGTGGAGGAGAAGGTCAGGAGCCCCTGTGGGTGCAGGGGATCTATGAACTGTGGTTTTGTAGGTTCATACCACCTTTTCCTAGAAGGGTCCTGAAACTTTCTATTCCTGGAGAAACAAGTTACACTTTGAAGGGTCTGTCACCAAGAGAGACTGTTTTGGGGTTGGATTTTTTTCCATTTTGCTATTAATTTATCATCTCTTCTAAAACCTTTTCAAACATCCCCAGACCTTCCGTGTCCACACAGAGAGTTGTTCTGAGTTATTTTCAAGATGAAAAAAAAGTTCTTTCCTGTGAGGGTGACAGAGCACTGGAACAGGCTGCCCAGAGAGGTTGAGGAGTCTCCTTCTCTGGAGATCTTCCAAACCCGCCTGGATGGCCCTGCTGGAGCAGGGGGTTGGACTAGATGATCTCTAGAGGTTCCTTACAACCTTAACCATTCTGTGTGATTCTGTGACTTCAGGTGCACTTTGGCTGGAACTTTCAAATAGCTTCCTGGGCAGCTCTAGGAAGTCTGGACTGTGAAATACCAAGACGTATGTGCAGTATTTTGAAAACATGATTAAGACGTTTTCTCTCAATCTAAGCTCTCAAACTAGCACATCTGTGTTACCCCTGGTTCTTTCAAATGAGAGTCCATCTGTGCTGCAGTAAGACATTTTTGCTCTTGGCAAAAAGAGCAAAATACTCTCCCCTGGGAATACAACTTCCTGCCTTGGCTCCACTCTTGCATCTTCTGGGCACTCTGCCTCTCGCCATTGATCCTGCTTTCTAGTAAGGTCATCCTGCCCTGCCACAGCTTTATTTTCTACTATTTTATCATGTAGGCAGAGCATGAAGCTTTCAGAAAGTGAGACTGAGCTTGTTTTACAAGCTCCGACTAATCAGTGTTAAGTCAGGTCCTGATGGACCTGCTGAATGCAGGGACGTACGTGATTGCGCTTCGTGTGCTTTGCTGTTACAAATATCTTCCTTCTAGTTATAGCTTGCTTTATTATTATTATTATTATTATTATTATTATTATTATTATTAACAACTGTTGCAGAGGCATGTGATGCGAGTATTGTCTCTACAGAGATACCTTTACATATTTCAACATATAGTAGTAGTCCCCTCTCTTCTGGTCAGGACGTTTTACTGAATCTGTTTTCAGGCTGAGCATCCTGCAAATGAGAGCTTCTTACCAGTAATAATGGAACAGGAAGTCCTTTGGCTTTATTTTGCTACTTAATCTAACTTAAAAATATTTAATTTAAATTTAACATGAAAATTGAAACAATTTTAAAATAGCTTTATTTAAATAAATGCTGTGCACTAATCATTGGCACAGGCTTCTGCTATTTGTGGTAAGTTATCTTGTTTTAACTGATCTGTAGCATTTACATTGGGGGAAATATATTCATATTTTACTTTTTGCAACCAATGGGATTGATTTCTGATATGACAGTGATTTTTAAAAAAACTGTTCCTTCAAAATAAATTACAGATGAATAATGTATTAGCTGTATAAATGGCACTTGGTGACAACCATAGAAGAATGTTTTTGAATGTGTTTATCTAATTTTGTATAGTAGATAGCTAAGTAACTTTTTCACAGAAATCCCAATTCATGCTTAAATGATCTGGGATACTATCTTTCCCTATTCCTAAATTTGCTTATCTAAAAAGAAGGAAATTAAAAAAAAAAGCAAAGACGGAATACTCTGTCCTTCAATATATTTATTCTTTTGTGATTTAAAAAAAAAAGTTTTTTTTAAAGATCATGTGGTTGACTCTACGTTGCAGTATGTGCTTTCAACTGCAAAAATACTTGTTCTAATTCAGAGCACTTAGGATTTTTGAAGTAGTTTAGTCAGACTTATATTTGAACTAAAATAAATAGGCATATGGCAAGTAGAAGAACATATAATCATTCTACTGCCTCGATATTCTAATGAGGCCAAGAATTTCAAAATAGGAGCCTATAGTGAGGCTTGTGAACACAATAGGAACAGCTGGTGCTCAGCACTTTTGAAAATCAGGTCACTTTATTCTTGGTTGAAATGTGCAAAATGGGTCATCTGGGCACAGGCTTAAGACAGAAGCTGAGCACAAGGCCATTTGCAACCAAGTTGTCCACATTTGCAGAACTAGTTGGTTAAAAAGGATTCTGTCAAACAAGGAAACAAGTCCCTAGACCTGGATTTCCCCAACTTCTGGAAGCGTAGCTCCTACCAGGAAAATAAGTCACCATACATTATCAAAAAGCTCGTTCTAGGGATGTATCACCATATTTTCCACAGTCACCCCGCTGTCTCGTGCCTGTCTGCGCATCCTTCCCATAACCTACTTTAGGGAACACTGCTCTATTGTGCAGTCCTTGGGAATGCTGCTGCGCCGCCAGTCCCAACCCCGACACCTCCCTGCTCCTGCCCCGCTGCCAGTGAAGCCAATAAACAGAGCCCAAGGACGCACAAAACTCGCAATGTCATCGGCGAGATCTAAGGATGCACCAGGAAAGATAGCAGTGAATAACTAAGTAGGACTTTTGTTTTCATTAGAAGTACACCGCTCAAAAATACGCGTCCGTGATAGCATTAGTCCCTCATTTGGTGTCTTTGCTGCTGGTAGCGCAGCCAAGGTAACGGTGTGAGTCACGGGAGTTTGCGGAGCTGGGCCGTGACCCTGACTGCCTCAGAGTGTTGCATGACGTGCAGCACTTGAGCATGGAAAGGGCCGCACGTTCTCTGCGCCTGCAGGTCCCGCGCTGCAGCCTCTCTGCCTCCAGCGGCCCCCGCTGGTTTGTGCAAACTCCTGTCTGATGCAGCAGCTGCGTGCTGGAATGTCCAGCTCGTGGAACCTGAGAGAGTAAACAGTGACTTGATCAGGAGTGAGCAAACGCGAGCAAAAAGCAGAAGGGTTTCGAAAAGAAGCTGCTCGTAAATCTGGTTTCCCTCTCAACGTGGAACTGAACTTGAGTTAGCCGGGCCTGCACAACGTAACTAGTACCAGACTTCAGCTGCGCCCAAAAGAATGGTTCTCATTATTTTATTACTGTTGCAAATTTAATTTACTGAAGCATGCTTGACAATTGCCTTCATATATGTTGTTAGTGATATAATTCAGCCTTCTGAGTCAAGGTTATGTTTTGGTAGTTTCTAACAAGAGCTGTCACATAGAGCGTGGAGGAAGAAGAGAAAGTGGTAATAGCAGCAGGGCCATGAATTCCTCACTGGAAGGGCAGGACGTAGGAAGGCAGCTCACATTGATTGGCAAAGCAAAGCCGAAGCTGTGCTGGGATATCTGCACACATTGTCACCAAGTGCCATATATGTTGTACAACAAACATTGCATGGGGTGTTTGTTATATGCTTGGTGTTGAGAGATATTTTGCTTCCATCAAAAAAACTTCTTATGGAACTATTTATGTGATGTGAAAAGTGTATTCAATAGCAGCGAAGCAGTTAATATGAAGAAATGTAACTAGTTTGCTTCTTGTCTCTGCTGCAAGACCTTGGGTACTTTTCAGCGCTCGGAAATACTATCTTGTGATTCCACGTGGCTTTATTGCTTTCAGTTTCGCTGGTAGAGCACTTCATAAGGCAGGCATGAGATTCCCACAGTGTCTTTCCATTTCCAAGGCTTGCCTTGGATGAATTGCCCTGCTGAAGAGTGATTAATGGCCAGCCGCGAGGTGCAGCAGGGTGGCCGGAATTCCAGACAGAGGCAAAGTTGTCTGCGGGGCGCCCGGGTGCATGGGCTGAGGCGGGAGGAGCGGCGGTGGCCGCTGTCTTGTTGCGGGGCTTGAATTGTCTCTCCCATTGGACTTCATCCCAAGCTTTCATAAATGGTGTACAGGTCACATGAGAGGCTACCGGGGCTTTTTCAGTCTCTGTAATTGACTTTGCTTAGCAAAAGAGGTATTTAAAGGAAACAGTAGTATCTACTAGTCCCTGCACAGGTTACTTCGCATTTCATTTCATCCTCAGTTCAAACTGATGTAATGTGTTTTAGTTATCTCTGGGGTTTTACATGGTTATTTCCATACTTGTAGGACTTCAGTGCTGAGTAAAGCAGGTACAGTGGGGGGCTGGCTTAGAAAAGAACTGTTTATAGCATCCCTGCAGTATCTTTTACATGACGACATTTTTCTTTCTTACTCAAGGCTGCAGGCTTTTGATTTTTTTTGATCAAACTGTGTCCTGTAGCAGTGCAGCAGTGGTCTTGGAACTGTGTGTTAAGCTACAAATCTCCCTTGAAGTGGCTAGTTTTCTTTTCACTTGTGTGCACAGCCAACACTTGGAAGCAACCCTAAGTCAAGGTATAAATACCGATACAGTAAGAATGCAAAACAAGTTGTGCTTGCACTTTACACAGGGTCTTTAGGAACACCCAGACTAATTGTGACTCCCTGGTTTGAAGCAAGAGGAACAGTGTGGCAGGGAGAAGTCCTTTAGCCTGGGAGGAAGATCTCCTCAGTGCAGATAGTGCAGAAAGTCAATCCGGGAGGGGCTTTTTGAGGCCTGTGGACAAGCCCCAGGTAGGGGGAGAAGAGGAGGATGTGTTCCTGGTAAGACTTCTGCACGCTGTGCAGCTCTGGGGAGATTGCCGTAACCAAATCCTCTGAGAGACCCCGGAACAGGTCATGAGGGAGAGAGCCAAAGGGGGGACAAAGTCACCTTTGCCAGGGGAGAGAGGAAAAAAAAGCCTATCCTGACGTGCTGGATGTCTCTGCTGCAGCAGGAAACCTTGCAAACACTGAAGCAAAGTCTACTTTTTTTTTGTTTGTTTTAATTTAGACATTTTAAACAGAAACAACTCCTTTTCACCAACCCGAACTTCAGGCAGTTTGCTTTCTTGGCTGTGTAATGAATCTAAGGTTGTCCCTTGAGAAAATGCAGTTATTGCAGCTTTCTGTGCTTAGCCTTGGATGCTTTGTCAAACCTTTTTTTTTAAATAATATTCAGGGCCTAATTAGCTTTTCTCTGTGGATATTCTAGTATTAGCTGTCATAAGAAATGACACAGAACAGTTTACCTGTGCTGAACGTCTTTATCATGTGCTCAAGCCTATTCAGCAAGCATGCAGGTGTTGCCATGTGTGTGTATGTATATATCAGCAATAGACACATACGTCTTCCTATTTCTGGTTGAGCACTTGCTGTTCTGTCTCTCTCTCTCTCTCTCTCTTTTTTTTTTCCTTCTTTGTTCTCTATTATTTGCTTTAGTTTAATATTACTTTAGTTCTTTTTTTCCTTTTTTTTTTCTTTTGAGCCCCGTGGTATTGGACACTGTCTGTATTTGCTTTGTTAGATTTCATAGTGGGTTTTGATTTTTAAGTGAAAGCTGCAGGAGCACATACAGATTCTTTGTCATCCATATGAGCACATTATGCAAGCTTACTTTATCTTTCTGAGTCTTACTTTAAATATTTACTGTCTTGTTCTTTGTGCTATGAGATAGATCCCATGTGGCCTTACTGTTTTGGATGTGTGGACGGATCTCTCCCAAATCTTCAGAAACCTTCATGATTTCCCCATGAACACAGTCAATGTGAATCCATATCCTTACAAGGATTTCTAATGCTGCCTCTTTCTTTGAGCAAGATTCAACTGATATATTGTTGGACATCAAGTACAGTAGTCTGTTGGTACCTTTGCAAAAATTTTCATTCTTATTTCACTCAAGTAATACATTAACACTCTTTTCCCAGAGGATAATACTGTAATCTTCAAATATTGACTCATTTTGTCTCGTTTTTTTTTTTTTTTTTTTATAGAGGATATTCTGGCCAATGAACTTAAGCCTTTATTCTATTAAAGAACTTATTGCAATAACCTATAGATATCCATCCAAATGTAAAATTGTATTTGCGTTTTACTAAGAGAAGATAGTCTCCATCTCCTTGGGCCAGCTGCTTAAGGTGGTTTGGTTCTTGGAGGAAAAGATGTGGAGAGAAGAACTTGGAGACAGTTTCTAATAACCAATAAAGATAGTGAAATTTAGGCTTAGTATGACCTCTGCTGGGTAGATCTTTGCCTTGACCCTTCTTTTGCATCGCAAACCCAACCCAACCCTCTGTCTTTCTGTAGACTATGGCCTGTTTGTGACCAGGAATTCAGACCTCGGCTCTGTATTCACCACTTCATGCGTGGTGTGCAGCAGAAGCCGAGATGCTGGTTTCTTATTTGTACTGCAGTTGTGCCTAAGGGGTGGGTGCCCATTGTGCTGAGCACAGAAAACAGCAGATAGCAACTGCCTTGAAGACTTAGGATCTACACAATACACTTAAAGGGTAGGAGAACGAGATGCAAAATAGATGCAGAATGAAGCATTCTGCTGCATTTTATGGCGCCAGTAAAATCTGTTAGTGAAATAATAGTGCAGCAAGGAAGATGAGTCCAGAATGTTCAATGTAGTTTAAAAGGGAGATTGTACTTTTGAATTTGGGATATACAGTTCCTCTGGGAGTTTTTATTCTCTTTTTGCAGTAGAGCAACAAAAAAACAAAAACAACCTCCACAAGTTCATACACATACTGTATTGATTTTGGTTTAAGAAATCATCAAGAAAAAAAGAGAGGTGATTGTTAATGTTCTGTCATTCAATCCTGGCCCTCTGATAAGAAAATGCATGTGTGTATGTTTTTATCTATGTATATAAATGGAGAAAAATGTTAGTAAGAAAGAGATAGCGCCTCCATTCTAAAGTGAGCAGTCCTGTTAGCAGCAAGGCTGTATTTTTTTTTTTTTTTTAACATTTAGGTCACCTTTTCTCACTCCAGCAGTTTAATGCTAATCCGTCTGTGTTTTCCCAAGACATTGGGAAGGCTAAAGGCAAAATTGAGAACTTCCTGTCTGCCTCCAAATCACTTTGGCTACCAGAAGAGCCAGAAACGTCTCATCACCGTGGCCTGTGAAGCTCTCCGCGCCATCTGCAAGGCTGGGTTCAGAGATGTTTGCCTGGGGGGCTCTCAGGACGGTGGTGGTTTACAGGCTTGGTGCCTGTCATCGCGGAGGCTGGGTAAGGGTAAAAGCATGGAAGTGCAGGGGACCATATTCTTGCTTGTCAGCATGACTTGGCTGGGCAGTGCAGGTAGGGAACGGTGTGCGCGTGCTGTCGTGGCGCACGTTTGGTGTGGAGCATGGAGCCAGGTCATCCTGGTTTGTGGGGTTTTAAGGAACTTTGAGATCTCATTAAAACTGTGACTGCAACTTCTATTTTTTTCCTTCTTTTCTAAGTACCCGCACGCATAGGCTGTGAAGCTCTAACTCAATTTGTTAACAAGTAGAACAGCTGAAAGAAAACTTAAAGCTTAGAGATTGTTCCAGCTGCTTGTATTCATCTGTGTCATGTTTTATATATAAACTGGAGGATCTCCTAATGCATGGGGAAAAAAAAGGTTTCTCATTTCTGACTGGGCTCATACCCCATCTGTTGGGGATACAGGCCCTGAAACTAGGAGGATAGGCCTCAGGGAGCTGAAGTATAAGGCATGGTTATCTATTCACAGGAGATTTTACTGGTCTCCTAGTAAGTAAATGTCCATGAAGAAATGGAGGGAATTGGTAATGTATTGAGGCAACCACTGGAAAATTAAGCTACTCAAGTCTCATAAACTGCCTTGAGTTTCTTCTTCATGAGGAATTCTCAGGTCATACCTGTGCCTAGAGTGGGAGAGATTATGGGTGGATGTTAACAGGGTGTTGAGCTAATTGCTGACACAGAGCTCATTCCCCTTTTTTCTTCACTTTGAGACATAATTATGTCCTGAAAGTGGAGAAGCAGAACCAAGAAACAAACAAAGTTCTTAGGAATCCCTCTTGGGTAGCAAGTCATGGGAATAAAATGAGGGAGATGTTGCCTGGGAGGTATTTGGGCTTTTGTCCTACACTGAACTCATCCCATTGCTTGCTGTGGCCTAGATAAAAATCTGTCTTCTTTGATCATCCATCCTCCCCTGGTCAGACATGCTGAGTGGCATTCAAAGGCCATGGACTCCTCATGCCTCATGACTTGAATAGTTTGAGAGCATTCCTAGAAATCGCGGTGTTTGTGCTCCTCATATTGGACAGAGGCCCATCAGGTGGGTCCTTCGGGGCATTTGCAGCCTGCTGAGGGTGCCCTGCCCTGCTCTTTCGTAGGTCTGGGTTACAGCGTGTGGAAACACGAGCCGGCCGTGTGGGAAGGAAAGGCGAGGGCAGCGCATGCCAAGGCTGTGTGCGGCTCCTGCGCTCGTCAGGTCGCTGCTTGTGGTAGTTCCGCTTGCTACTTATCTCTGTTTGGCCTGAGTGGCCAGCAGGGCCTCTGTGCTGATACTGGCTGCCTACGTGGAGGTCTCCTGCTAATTGTCGGCTTGTCCAGGAGGTCTTCCGGGGAAAAGCATTTTCCAGACATTTGCCCCTTCAAATTGCAGGGCTTTATAAAGGATAACACAAATGTCTGTTGGGAACCTCCCCTCAATATAGATATATATCCCTCATTTTCTCCATTAAATCCTTTTTTGTGTGTGTGTGTATGGTCTTCTAGCTTTTCTTTTAATTACGTCCTTTTCCCTAGTGCTTTAGATGGTTGTTGTCTCACGAATTCAGAAACTGCCAGTTTGCCTCTCTTGTCTTCATAACTCTTTAGATCTTTCTTCCCTCCCTCTCTTCATCTTCTGTCTCATTCCGGAGCAGTGTTTCCCCTTTCACATTGTATCATCTGTGCTCTTTTGCTTCCTCTCGCCAGCCCTTCCCGTGGCCTCGTACTCTTTATCTTCCTCCTGAATCTGGGCGGACCCTGTCTGATCTCGGTGTGTGTTCTCCAGCAGAACATGCCGGGATCAGGCCACGGTGAGGCTGAACGCAAAATCACTGAAGCAACAACCGAGCGTCCTCTCGAAAGCGCAAAGTCAACTTTGTGATTCATCATCATCTTAGGAGAGCTAGAAAGTTCCTTCTGTGTTTAATGTGCTTGCGTTTTGAATGAGTCTGGGAAGTTTATTTGAAGAGGTAAGGAACTGGGATGAGAGTTTCGAGTGCATTGTCAAGTACATTTTAGATCAGTGCTTTGGGGCTGGCTTTTGTCACATCAGAACATTTAAATAGTTTTTTGATTTTTGAAGGGGTGCAGGCATAGTAGTTGGAGAATCAGGGTAATGGCTTTAACAAATGGGAATTGCTTGTGTGAAGAATTCCACAAGCAGCTTCTCCCATTCAAGCATAATTAGAAACACATTTTAAATGACTTTCACCATGCAGTTTTGTGGACATCCCTTCTGTTTGTAAATAGAAGGCAGCACAAAATTAACTCACAAGATGAGGGATCCTTTTCTGAAGAGAATGCATGGCTTCAACCAAGGAGTTCGTGAGAGCTCATCATTTAAATTGCTTAAGTACTCAAAATCTGACTGCGTTTTTGTGACACCGTAAGAGGTAAATAAAGTAATAAATAAATAAAGTTCAGGTAAATAAAGTGGAAACTCAGGGTGAAATTTCTGGCTAAAATCCTTTAATTTTCCACCTCTTTAAGTTTGGCTGCATCTTAGTGTAACTGCACTTTAAAGAAGTTGATGCTACTTCAAAATGGGTGTTTTATTCCCTTCCTATAATAGTTGGTTAATGAATAGCCCTGGCCACTACCAGAGCACACGCAGTACAACAGAGGCGTGGGGCACTTCCCACACGTGTCTTCCTCCCCTTGTGGCGGCTTCCACTGAAAGCAGCTGGAGTTCGGTGATCATTGGCTTTGTGAAGGGCAGTAAGAGAGTCATAGGAACTTCTTACTTACATGTGAGTAATAAATAGTAAATAACAAATAGTAAACAATGCTGGTAAGGATCTGCACTCCAAGAGGAGTGACAATAGAAAGACAGATAATCAGTATTCTTGCCAGCTGAGGTCAAACATAAGATCACAAAGACAAGCAGCTAGTGAGAAGCAAATACCTAAACAGTATGTCCGTATTTCAAGAACATGTTAGATTTTCTCTTCACAGTGCTTATTTATTTTTACTGTTTTATGCATTCACTAGTAGCAGAAAAATGATAGCCATTACGTGCTCTAGGTATCCCTGCTGGAACAGGGGGTTGGACTAGATGATCTCTAGAGGTCCCTTCCAACCTTAACCATTCTGTGATTCATAGGCTCTAAGAATGCTGTTGGACTTGAAGGCAAGTGTATAGAAGATTTTTCATTGGTCTTCGAGTTTTTGCCATGCAGCAAGCAAAACTGAGTTTTTCAGGTTATTTTTGTACACGTCAGGAATTGGCACAATGGAATATTTTCTTAGTATGACTTATTTCCGTCTAGAAGTACTACCCTCTGATACCTCAGACATCCAAGTAGGAACAAACTGAGGGCTGGCAGGTTGCTGCCTACAAAAATGCTTCTTTAGGCGCTCCAGGTCTTCTTCCCAAGGAGCAAGGTTTCTGCTCGGACAGTCCAACCTCACTTGCACAGATTCCTTAATCCACAGCCTCGAACCAGATGCCACTGTGAGCCGAAAAACTCTGCTAGCTCCACGTCTTCCAGGGGGATTGAGTTCTCCCGGCAGCGAGCTTGGGCTGTTAAACCTCAGGATGCCCCTCGGAGCTGCCAGGCGGTTCGCGAGGTGGGGAGGATGAAACCGTGTTCCAGACAGCATTGCCGTTCCAGTTCCTTTGCGCAGGACTTCTCTTTATCAATTTAGGATCAAGATCTGAAATGAAAATAAACGTTTCTAAACAGTCCTCCTACCCTTCAGGCATTTGTCTTAATGCTGTTCCTTCGTAGCCTGTCTTGCAGGTATTGAGATGCCTCTTCAGCTAATGTCTTTCCCACAGCTGCCTTCTGGTAGGGAACTCGGTCTGAAGAAATATGCTCTGGGAGTCTTAGAGGCCAATCTTTTGCTGCTGCAGGTGAATGAGTATTATAACTGTTTTTAAAAATTGGCTCTGGATCATTTTTAAAAATCAGTCGAGGTTTGGCAAGTTATTCCCTTACCCTACTGCTGTCATGGTTAGGAGTCTTCATCTAATTTCCTGTCTGAATTTTCTCTTTGCTGAATCAGTGCAGTTTTAGGAGGGACATATGATAACAGTCTCCTTCAGCTCTGTCTTCCTTGGATCTCTACTTTGTTCTGCCTTAATGCATAGCTTGGCATAAGAGTGGTAAACTTAGGCAGTACAAAATGAGTTATTCTGTTTAAAGTTTACATTTTAAATTAGAATAAAAATTACTGTGACAGTCATATACATTAGATACCGACTAAGCAAAGCCTTGGAAATAATCCGTTCTGTAGCTTATCAGCTGTTTCCTTTTGGTTTCTTCTCAGTTTGTTTTCTCTGTGAGTGTGATGTATGAGATCTGTCTTAGACTTAAAATACTCCTGCTTTCTTTTTGGAACAGTTCTTCAACCTTTTTTTAATTTTTTTTTCTCCTCTATGCATGAAGTGCTTAATGCTCTCAATCTGCATGAAACTGTTTTGTATATAGCTCTAAAAGCTCCCTTAGGAGTTTTTTTTTTTTTTAATGGAACAGTTTAAACATTTTCCACACAAGTGGGCACTCAGGGCAAGTGGCTTTATTAAGTTTATGAGAATATTTTTGGTTATTTCCACTGTTGTTCTTAAGAGTCTTTCTCTCTGGTCACAGTGAAAATATACAAGTCAAACAAACTCCTCGTGGTTTCTGTTTTGGCAGAGAAGAAAAGAGTTTACAAGGCTGGGAAGATGGACATTAATAAGAGAAACGAGACACCCCTCTGTGCTGCACTGAGCATGCTGCAGGTGGTTAGGCTGATGCAATGCTGTGCTGCTTTTCTGCTCTGAATTCTACATACATATGTCAATGTGTATAAGCCAGTGTGAATGAGGGTATCACAGTCACCAGGTAAATTAATAAAATCATAGGACTGTTAAGGTTGGAAGGGACCTCTAGAGATCATCTAGTCCAACCCCCCTGCACACGCAGGGTCACCTAGAGCACGTGGCACAGGGTGGCATCCAAGTAGGTTTTGAAGATCTCCGGAGAAGGAGACTCCACAACCTCTCTGGGCAGCCTGTTCCAGGGCTCTGTCACCCTCACTGTTAAGAATTTTTTCCTTAAATTCTTGTGGAACATTTGATGCTTCTGTTTCTGGCTGTTTCCTCTAGTTCTGTCGGTGGCCACCACTGAAAAGAGGCCAGCACCATCCTCCTCACTGCCTCCCTTGAGGTACTTATAGACACTGATCAGGTCCCCTCTCAGCCCTCTCTTCTCCAGGCTGAACAGGCCCAGCTCCCTCAGCCTCTCCTCATAGGGCAGATGCTCCAGGCCCCTGGTCATCCTTGTAGCCCTGCGCTGGACTCTCTCCAGCAGCTCCACATCCCTCTTGTACTGTGGGGCCCAGAACTGGGCACAATACTCCAGATGTGGCCTCACCAGGGCTGAGTAGAGGGGCAGGATCACCTCCCTCGACCTGCTGGAGACGCTCTTCTTAATGCACCCCAGGATCCCATTGGCCTTCTTGGCCACAAGGGCACACTGCTGCCTCATGGTCAACTTGTTGTCCACCATGACACCCAGGTCCTTCTCTGCAGAGCTGCTCTCCACAAGGTCAGTCCCCAGCCTGTACTGGTGTCGGGTTATTTCTTCCCATTTCTTCCTGGTGCAAGACCTTGCACAGAAGAGGGATCTACATATAAAAAAGCCACTTCAGGTACAAAACATGCCAAGACTGAATGAAAATTTTCATTTGGACCTAATATGTTTGACTCCTCAATTTCACATAAGGAAGTATATGATAGTGGATATTCTTGATAGGACATATGTTGAAATTCATGTTGTAAAACTTAAGGCTTACATATGGTTGTCTAGCATGCAGAAGCTCTGTTTTGTGGAGCTCTTTGAGATTCTGAGGAAGTTGATTCCTGATTTGAAACAGTTTCACCTGGAAAAAAAAATCCAAAGCCAATAGTTTTAGGTCAGATGAAATATTCCAGCAGAGTCAACTTGTTTTTTTCAAATTTGACTGTCTAAACGTTTTAAATATCGGTTTACCCAATGCAGCCTTTTAAAGCAAATTATTTTCAAGGGAGAAAGAGAAATATTTTATTGAGGAATACTGTAAAAGGAAGTTTTGACATTTGTCAAAATTATTCTCCATCTTTCCAAAATAATTATTTTACAGTATCAATGTGATTTTATGCTGCAAATTAATTTCAGTGGAGCTATGTTCTGTAGCAGGACATTGTTCCCATGAAACCATTCTTTCTGGCTGTATGTAGCCATCTGCATTTTGGGGCGATATTCCAGAAGCGGGTGAAAAAATGCAGAATTCTGACATTTCTCCTTCATGTAATTTATTATTTTCCACTAGAGTGGTTGGTGTCTGATGTCTAATAGACCCTATTCCTTGGGAAATTCAGTTAATGCTGGTGATAGTTTTTAAAGGGTCCTTGGTACTACGGCTGGAAATGGATACATGCCATTACTGACAGCAAGCACTATTTTTAAACTAATTCTTGGAAAACATGCTTGCTGTTTACATCCTTGTTTAGTCCAACTATGCGCCCTTATTTTATTCTAGTTTCAATTGCCTGTCAGATAAGATATACTGTGCTTGTCCACCCCAGGGAGCTTTTGCAGAAGTTGCCCTCTATTGATAAAATTAGTGCTGATAGACCTAAACCCAGGCCTTTCTAGACCTAAAAAGTGTTGGAATTTAGTATGCCCTTTCAATGCCCCTTTGAAAATTCTAGCTGTTTTATGTAGACTTGTTGTGAGAGTGGTCAAACTGCCTCAGTTTTTTGGGGATACATGACCATGCTGTAGTGCACTTTCATGATGCAAGTGCAGATAAGAATACACCATTTCTAATGTATGCCTCTGACATGATTTCTGTATTCTTTTATAGGGCATGTTTCAAGGGCAGTACAGGCATGTACATTTATCTATTACCTGTTTAACCCCAGTTCCCTATAGAAATTTTCTATCATAGGAGAGAGCATTTTGCACAGACGAGGAAATAGGGTTTTCCGGCTGCTTAAATTTCAAAATAGCACAAACGTCTAAATGGGCCAAGCATGTGACAAGGAGATGCTGAGGTCTGTACTGAACAGTAAACTCTGTAGGCCTGCCTTCGGGATGCACAGAGAGAGCAGAGCCAGCTCCACAGCACTCTATGCAGGTACGGCAAAGTCTGCCCCAGAAACTATTTGGGTAACTGGTGAGTTGCCCCGTGTGAGTAGCATAAAGCCAGCCCAGGCACATTTCTACTAGCCACAGTCACAACGTTGAATGCACAAGAAATGGCTTCCATGGCTGTCCGTTCTCTTTACCATTCTTTCTTTTGGGCCAAGGCTGCCCTCCTGGTGCAGAGCAGGCAATCCTGATGGTGAGTCTGCAGGGTGTGTGGTGCTCTGGACCCATCATGAAGCCTTTCCCCAGTGGCTGGAGGAATTGAGCGTGTGCTGTTTGAGGATCTCACCCTGCACTTACCACTGTTCTGTGCAGGGCCTCAAATTTGGTTCTTGCCATAACTAATTTGCTTGATGATAATCTGTTAATTCAGCTTGGGTTGACATTTTTGCACCTGCAGCTGAGAGGTAGGAAGTTGGAACAAATTAAGTGCTTAGCCCAGCTTAAGTAGTGCCATAATCTTCCCTTTTTAGCAGTGAAGGAGAAAAGAACAAAAACATCCTGTGTGCCTCCAGCAAATACCCAGAATTTTAGTGTCTGGGCAATTCTTTATGCAGGGACAGCAATTAGATCATTCCAGGCTTCCAGCAGCAGACAGTACATTGGGAAAGCTAAGGAGTCCTTCCCATTCAGGTACTGCTGAAATATGTGAGCACTAGCTCTTTCTTTATTTCCCTTAAATACAATGCAAGAGATGCTGGTAGAAATTCCATTTTCAGGCTTTAGGCTCATTTATTATCTTCAGGCTAACAGTTTTGGCACTTCTTGTGTGGATTGTGCGATTTGGTTGAGCAGTTGCTTGTTTAGCTGTAAGCTGTTGTCAGTCATGGTGTCCTCCCTTGTTTGCTAGGTTCCTCCTCCTCTATTTGAGGTAAGAAGAGAGTCATGGATATTTAATAACTGGAGATTCTTGGCTGGTCCCAAAGGCAAATACTAAAACTGATAAAATCATTATGGTCTTTTTTTTTTTTTTTTTTTCAAAGGAGTCTTCTAAATAGAAGCAATTGATAAGTATGCAAAGCTGCGGATTGCAAGGAGGAAGTGATCTCATGGCTCTGTGGCTTCACAGATTGTATCTGAAGCGCGTTGGCCGTGTCTGAACCAGGCTGTGAACTCCTTGGGGCAGGGCCTGTCTCCTTTCAGATCTTGGAAAATGCGAGACGCTGCTGGTGTCACCCGCTAACGAACCGGTTCCTCATGCGCGACCAGGGGAAGTCACGGGCTTTGGTGAGGAAAAGGTTGCTGGCCTTTTAAAGGTCTCATAAGTGCCAAACGTACAAGACAGAAAAACACCAAAGGAAATCAGTGTGAGCAAGAAAACTGCTGTGGACGTGGTTTGGTGGTGGGCGTTTTTGAAGAACCTTTTCCCAGGCACAATTTGCAGCTTTTACCCAAAGTGAGCAGCGAGCTCTTGGGCCCTGTGCCCAAGAGGGCATAGGGAAGCAGGAGCTTTAGAGTTTTGTGGGGGGGAAGGGGTTTCCACTCTTCCTGTTGTTTATTTAATATAAAGGGCTGTGCCAAGAATCTCATGTGTCATGCGTGTGTTTTCGTGCGTGGTTGGAAGTGGGGGGCTCCTAGCACCCTTGCTGCCATGCAGCAGTTCGGTCTTGCTTGGCACCGGCCGCCACAGGCGCCTCTCTCAGTGGCAGCGACTCTGCTGCCTTCCCTTCTCAGCTCTTTTTTTCCATTGCTCAAGCAGGAAGTTTCTACTTCTTTCGGATGGGCCAGGTCCCGTAAGAATTCATAGGCAAATTCTCATACTGCTTTTGATGTTTTTTTAAAGCTGTATCCTCGGACATCCTTTCATAAGCAGCAGCAACGGAGGCTCAGCAGCATGTTGGCTGTGCTGAGCCATGGGCTTGCTCCGTGCTGCCGCTTCCAGCATGTGCCCTGGTCACTGATTCAGGAGCTCCCATGCTCATAGGAGAGAGAGACAGAGGTAGCCACTCTTTTAACTCTTCTTCTGCAAAAAATGTATTGTTTTCTTTCTTCACTGTCCCTCTATGCAATAATTTCCCTTTAAAAAGATGGAAAATTGGCCTAGGTTAAAAAGTCATATGAAATCATAGAATCATAGAATCATAGAATGCTTAGGGTTGGAAGGGACCTCTAGAGATCATCTAGTCCAACCCCCCTGCATACGCAGGGACACCTAGAGCACGTGGCACAGGACTGCATCCAAGCGGGTTTTGAAGATCTCCAGAGAAGGAGACTCCACAACCTCTCTGGGCAGCCTGTTCCAGTGCTCTGTCACCCTCACTGTTAAGAAATTTTTCCTTAAGTTCCTATGGAATTTTTGATGTTTCAGTTTCCGGCCATTTCCTCTAGTCCTATCAGTGGCCACCACTGAAAAGAGACCAGCACCGTCCTCTGCACTCACTCCCTTGAGGTATTTATATACACTGATTAGATCCCCTCTCAGCCTTCTCTTCTCCAGGCTGAACAGGCCCAGCTCCCTCAGCCTCTCCTCATAGGGCAGATGTTCCAGGCCCCTGATCATCCTTGTGGCCCTGCGCTGGACTCACTCCAGCAGCTCCACATCCCTCTTGTACTGTGGAGCCCAGAACTGGACACAATACTCCAGATGTGGCCTCAACAGGGCTGAGTAGAGGGGCAGGATCACCTCCCTCGACCTGCTAGAGATGCTGCTCTTAATGCAGCCCAGGATCCCATTGGCCTTCTTGGCCACGAGGGCACACTGCTGCCTCATGGTCAACTTATCATCCACCATGACACCCAGGTCTTTCTCTGCAAAAAACTCTGAAATACTTGAAGAGTCAGTGCTTTTGGGGGAGGGAATGGGCTGAGCTACTGCAACTGTTCCGATTTAATTCTGGAGATATTCTGATATCTCCAGATATCTGATCTCCGATCTGTCATTTTGGCCTGCATTTTGGTCAGCCGCAGTGGCCCCGCGGACAGGCCGGTTCCGCGCGCGCCCCGAGCCCGCCGGTGCCGGCCTGGATGCGTTGCCATGGCGGCAGGGCCGCGCGCGGGGCCTGCCGGGATGGCGGCGGGCCGGAGCGGAGGGGAGGAGGGCGACGGCGGCTCCTTCCCCTTCCGAGCCCCGCGGTGTGACACGGTGAAGCTGACTGATGCTTGCTGCAGTCTGCATGCTGCAAACCAGGCCGCTCTAGCACTGCTGGGTTGTTGTCTTAAGATCTGGGGCAGTCCCAGGCAGATGAATTTACGCACAGACAGTACCTGAGTGGGGAGCGACTGCAAAAATACGGAAGAGGGATTAGATATACAAGCGTGCGTGGGGTATAGGACTTCTGTCAATAGCATAAGTGTTTTCTTGCCTGGTATCATCACCCTTTTCACTCTCCCATTGGAATAAGGCCCCCTTTAAAAGCTGAAATCAAACTCCCCCTTCATTTGTGCCTCTAGGTGGTTCCTGGAAACCCCAGAAGCCCGCGAAGGGACCCATGGTGGTTGTCAAGCGGTTCTGCTCCTGCTGCTCTTGCGTTGCCGCAGGCTGGGGGGTCAGGAGCCACAGGATTCAGGAGAGCTTCAGACAAGCTCTGTCTTTTAAATGGGGTATTTACTGGGGAGCAAACCAGCTATCATTGAAAAAAATAAACTACTAGAGGTGCAGTGAAATTACTCCTGCAGGTATTTTGTTCTTCTCTCAGTAATAAGGATTCCTGTGTCTGCAAGCACATTCTCCAGGGAAGATGTATTCAAGTGATCAGGTACTTAAAGCCTTTTCAGCTTTTCAGCCTTTTCAGCCTTTCTTAGGAACACAGAGGCCTAATTTAGAATCACCTTCACAACAAGATATGTTGGGGCGAGATGTTTTCAGGCTTCCTGTTGCTTTTTTTTTTTTTTTTTTCCAGTCACCTCCTGATATTTACTGTCAGCTCTGGATGCCTGGGAATAAAGTAGCCAGGAGACAGCTTGAGGAGAGCAGTCTGGCTGTCAGCACGTGCAGAATTGAATGACCAAAGAGTCACACGACAGAGAGGTTGTTTCAGAGCTGAGACCCTGTGTGGCAGTTCGGGAGACAGCCACCAGCTCCCTGAGCTAATAGGGAGCTGTCGGAGAAAGCAGCATCTTATTTTTACAGTATTCAAAAAGGGAGATGCTTCAGACAAAGACAATTTACCAACCCATCTATTTCCCATTGTTTCCTTAAATCCTGTTATTTGAAACAAAACCCATCTTCCGGACAGACCAGCTTCTTATTTCCCCTAATCCCGCGTGCTAATCCCTCGGTGGCGGTGACCTCACGCTCTGTTGCTGTGGAAAACGCCGTGATCTCACGCGGCAGCGCGGTGACTTCACCGGGAGCGGGCGCCTTTCGTGTCCGTTCGGCTTTCCGAGACGCGGTGCCCGGGGAAGAGGCTCGCGCGACGGCTGTGGCTGCGTCCAAGGCTGCTGCCGGCCTTGGAACGGGCTGTGTCATGGGGAGGAAAACGGCCCTGCGGGGTTGTGCAAGGCTTTCTCATCCTCACTCCCCAAAAGTTTAATGGGGGGAACACACTGCATAGCAGAAGTATTTTATTTAAGGCTGAGAGCCCCAGAATTTCTTACTCTGTACCTCGCTTCTTTCTTTTTTTTTTTTTTTGATCATCTTCCGAATACCATTTTGTCAAAACAAAAGCTTTTCTTGCAAACAGTAACCTTCCCTGAAAGAAGTTTCTCTAAGGCAGAGGGATATAAATCACATGTTCAAAGTTTTATCTTATAAAGTAGACTCTTGGGTTATTGTTTATAAATTCAAGTATGAGGGGAGATGCATAAATCATATTCCTGAATAGCTTAAGTACATGGATTCTGATGACATTCAAGTTGGAACTTTTATGCAAGAATCCAGAAATCAGTGCCTAAAATTAGGCTCCTAAGTAACTGATTTGCAGAAGCACTGAGAATACAGCAGCACTCAATGGAGATAAAGGGTAGTGCAAATGTACGTTAGTTTTGAAAATGAAGCTGTGGGTATTAGAAGAAACATATGGCAATAGGAAGTAAACTTGGCTCTTTTAATATCTCCGTCTTTGATCTTAACGGAAGTTTTCAGAGAAGCAGAACTTACTTGCAACTTTAAATGTCAGTGGTTGCGTATTATTAGAAGATTAAGTTGTCAGAATCCAAGATAGAATATTGGTAAATGAAAACAGTAATTCCTTTGTTTTGCATTTCCAGTTGGAGCACATTGGGGAGGGTATGATTTCTTGCCTCTAATAAAATTTGTATTCTATTTTTACTCTTCATTATTCTTTTTGTATCCTTCTGCCTTTTTTGTGTGCGATATGAAGTCTTGTTCACACAAAGAAACTTATCAGGATTATACGTGTACAACAGGCCTGATGGATAGCTTTTGTGAAATGTGTAACCTAACTCAGGAAAAAAACACTCTTAATTGTGAATAGTGGAGAATAAAGTTTCACAAGGGTAATTCTGGAGAACCATTTTCTCTGTAAGCCTTAAGGGCAGTTTGCGTCATATTGCTTTGCTATAGCCTAGAGATTCCCCAAGCTGTGTTCAGCGGGGATGCCAAATTACGTGCTGCATTAAAAAATGGATCTGCAGTGCACTACCTCAGTTAAATGTAGCCCTGCAATTAAAATAAATCACCACAATTTAAAGGCTGGGGGGGAAGCACTGCTAGTGCAGAAGCCTTGAGGAGCGCACATGGCTCGCAGGATGCGCTCTGGGAAGCTGTGCCTTTTCGGGTTCTTGTGAATTAGCCCTTCTTTCGATGAAACTACATGTGCATATCTGTTTTGAAGAGCTCCTGCTAAAGCAGCAGTACTCTTCTAAAGGCAGTGTTGCTGGTGATATATTTAACCACTTGCATGTGTTCGGTTCAAACTGTCCAAACCATTTGCTGGCTCTCTTGGTGGAGTGATACCACATGCTTCTTAGCATGCACGCTGCTAATTTATTCCCTTTTGTCCCTGAGCTCCCGTCCACGTTACAAAAGCTTAGGAGCGACCCTTTGCCGAACATGCTGAATGTGCCTTTCTGGACACCCTGCCTGCCCCAGGCTCCTGGCAGAGCTCCTCCAAAGCCGCTGGAGGATGCGGGTTCGGGCTGCGGGTCTTCGGGCTGCCGCGCAGGACGCGTTTGCTCTCCCAGAGCGGGGTTGAAGGCGGCCTCGCGCAGAACAAAGGCGCCCGCGCGCGCAGGGCGCATGCGGCCGGCCCCGCCGAACCAACGGCCGCCCTTTTGTTCGCTCCTCGCCGCGCTCGCTGCTCGGCCCCTGCGCCCGCCTCGCTGCAGCGAGACCCCGGACCCCGGCGTTTGCACAGCCTTCTTGCGGCTGGAGAGACGGCGCTTGTCTTCCACCCAGCAGGTTGTTATCCCTGCTTCCTTTTTGCCCTGCTAAACATCTGGGTTATTTTAACAAGCTCTCTTTTGTTATTCACATCACGTATGCTGGATTGCCTGCTTTAGAAAACAAACAGGAAATCATCTCTTTTCTAGCAGTTTTGGCCCAGTTAACTTTTCTTACCTTTTTTTTTTTTTTTTCCCTCTGTAATATTGATTTTGTTTTTCTGCTGCTGCTTTTATTTCAATCCTCACAGCCTGGGTTCTTAAAACTAAACTATTTAATTACCACACAGACAGCAAAAAAAGTGGAAGAGGTTTTTAAAGATGCCCCCAAGGCTACTACCTTCATGCCAAGTAGGAGCTTCCCAAGGCTGAGGCTGTGCAGCCGTTGCAGCCTGCCGCAGGTGAGGAGAGGGACGGGGACATCGCCATCCCCGTCACCGTCACCGCTGTGAGGATGCAGTGTTTGCTGCTGCTCAGAAGTGCTTTTGAAGCACAGAGCTTTGTCAGGCTTGGCCTGTGACACAGGAACTTTTTACCCTCCTAAATAGGAGCCACGTGCCCTTGGGCACATAAGGCCCGAGTGAGTTAAAATGCTGCCTGTGGGTACAGCTCATTGAAAGAATATGGCAGTAGCTGTAAGCCCTTTTTTTCTTACGGTCCAAAATAAGGAATGACAGGAATACTTTTTTCATTGGTTTAATGTGTGTTAAGAAAATGCTGTGGCATAAAATGTACTTATTCAGAGCTTGGGTTTATATATTTCTTACGCTTTGATCTCAAAATCTTGTTATGCGTGCTTTTTCTCCTGGTACCCAAATGGGTATTTGCCAAACTTGTGGTTTAAGAAATCACCCCAAACGTTTCCTTTTCCTAGCCTTTTGGTTTCTTCAAGTTAGTAAGTTGAGATCATCGTCAGTATCGCAGAAATCTAGTCCATACCCTAAGTTAGGTGTTTCCAAACTGAACTATTTTTATGCACTCTCATCTTTCAGAGAACTGGGTCATAGCAATGTTTGGGGAGCACAAGGACTGTTCCAAGCTACTGCCCTATAAATGCAGTAGTGCTTGACGAAAGTCCAAGGGAGAGGTCTTGCCAAGCCCAATTTAGGGTGCAGAGGAGAAGGAAGAAAGGCCCCTTCTGGTCCCTGGAAAGGGTTACCTGTAGTCTGTGCAGCAAGGGTCAGTGGCATTTGTTTGGTTTTTAATAATGACGTTAGAAGATGGAATGGATTACAAAGGACTAACCCTGTATTTAGTTTCGTTAAGTCTGCCAGAAATGACTTCAGGAAGCTCCAGCAACAGCTAGAAACAGCTGAGTAATTTTGCAAAATAGTGATGTCGGAAACATAGTGTAAGTCAATGCAATTTCACTAAAAAAATCACCCTTGAATGCATTAGGTTCATTGCTTTTTTAGGAGTATGATCTGCACATCGCTGGGACGGAATGGTGAGCAGGCTGCAAGGAGTGGGTGGTGGTGAGCAAGGCTGTAAACATATTACTGTGCAAGTTGGGAGATACGTAAGAAGTCATGTGTGTCTACAAAACGGATTATGTCAGTATTGTTTGGAATGCCATATTTAGTCATATAGCTGATGTGCAGGGAGATCTTCAGATTCCTGAAATTAAGCTTTAAAAAAAGAAGAGCAGGAGGGAAGGGTATGTTACTCTTACAGTAATAAAATGCCTGTTGAAGGTTCTGGTTTACTGTTTCCCATAATAAAATGAGTGCTTAATAAAGTTAAGAAGCAAAAAACATATGAAATGAGCAGGAAGAAATACATTTAATCTAGACAGCAGTTAAGCTGTGGAAGCTCCTGCTGCCAGGTACTGCCATTTACTCTGGGGAGCAGGTTTGGACTGCTGCATCCTGCTGCTTGGATGAAATGTAGACATGTGCCAGCCCTTGAGGATCTCAGAATGGAACTGTTCTCTGTCCAGAACAAGGACATTTCCTTTTAAGAAACAGTATTAACCCCCGGTCTGTGTGCTTGACCAGCGTCACGGAGCCCAAGGATGAGGTGAGCTGCTGACCTGTGCGGCTGTGGCCTTTGCCGCGGATCCTCCGTGCTGGGGAGACCCAAGGAAGGAGCGTGAATGTGTTGCGAGACACTGTGGGACGCAGAGGCCTCTGCATCCTTTAGGAAGAACATAGGGGCAGAACATCCTGATGTAGCTGTTTGGTGTGTTGGGATGCCAGATATGTTGATTTCCTAAGCATTGAAGTATCCCTTGGTTTTCTTCTTGAATCTGTTTCAGCCGTAATGAAAACTGTGCTTCTACCACAAGGAAAAAGAATGACCCAATAAACTCTCAACTGCTAAGTCTTTGGAGTGTCTAACCTTTTCTTTTTTAAAACCACTTTGGCACTATTTTAATTGACTCCATGCCTGGCCTTTTCATCAGTCCTCTCCTAGCCAGGAAAAACTGGGCTGTTAAAGGCTGCCGCAGTACCCTGGGACTTGTGTTCAGTGTTGCAGACTCTTATTTTAAACTGAAGTTATCCACCAGTCATCACTATTTGTTTGAAAAGCAGTAACCACTGCAACGTGGTCTTTGAGGTGAAAATGCTTGCGTGGTTGCAGCACTCAGTGTAATTGGGAGCGGGTGTGCTGTGCCGTTGGGCCGTATCGCTAATCACTCCAGGTCACTCTTCGCCTTTCAGGAATTTTAGCTGCCGACTCTCCCGCTCGCCCCTTCCCGCAGCATCCCCGGCCCTGCTGGAAGCCTGTTCTGGCTCCAGTGCGGGGGAAGCGGCGCGGGGAGCGAAGGGCGCGCGGCTGACACAGACTGCTGGGTTTCAACAGCCCCGTTGTGTGCGGAAAGCAGGGTGTCTGCGAGGGTGTTCTATAAAATTCCCACCCCAAAGGAAAGCATTTCTTGTAATTGTTTTTTTTCCTTTGTTTATCACCTGCTCACTGTATCTCTTGCCTGATCTTCTCTAGTGTCTGATTTTTTTTAGTGCTTCCATCTTTCTGTTTTTTCTTTTTGAGGTTCCTGACACTGTTGTTTCAACTTTAATTTAATTGCCTTAACTGTTGTTAATGATTTCCATGAAAAATCTCCCCTCACTCCCCAGTCATAGCTACTGAATGTAACAGAGAATTCTTCTCTGAAATCTCTGATATTTAAAATATCTCAATCCTCAGTTTAAAGGAGCCTTTGTTATCCCATTTGAAAAGATAATTGTTTCGGCTGTTTGGGATTTCTTTTGTTTGTTTATTTTGTGGATTGTTTTATTTTTGCTGTTAAAACTAGTGGGTTCATTCAAATACTGTTCTGAGTGTAGTGCTGGGTTTTCTTTTTTGTCCTGTGTTAGGTAAGATTTTAAATATTGCTTTTTTTTTTCCATTTTAGTTTCTATGACTTTTCAGGATTTGGTGAACTGGAGATGCTTAAAAAATGGATATCAAATTAGAAGAGCAGAAAATAAAAAAAAATAAACTGTTAAATTGTAACAAGCAAGTTTATGTTTTTAGGAGGCAAACTCAAGTATTTTTATTCAAATTCATCAGTTGCAAAGAACAGATAAAAGATATTTGGAAAGTATATTTGGAATGTATTATTCAATTGTAGGATAACTGTGAGTTACCAATGTAGGAAGCACAACTCTGAAAAAGGTCATTTTAATTCTTACTGTATATAAGGCAGGATATTCCAAAAAAAAAAAAAAAGAAAGTTTCCTTGGTTTCCTTTTATCTGACACAGGTGAGGCACTACCTAGATTACTAGAATGTGGAGCAAAATTCTGGTTGATCCTCTTTTTAAAGAAAAAAAATTTCTAAGTTAGCATAAATGTAGATAAATCCTTTAGAAAGATAACAGGAATAGGAGAGACAAACCTGTAAGACTGAAAGAATGTGCTTCCTTCAAGCTGGTGAGAGGAGATCTGAAGCATGTCCCCTGCAAAAGCATTGGGGTGTAAGCAGCAGGAGGGAGAAAAAGAGGATTTAAATTCCTGGACAACATTACCACAAAGCCAGGTGGACATTACTTTTTTGGATATCGCTGCATTAATAACTTAATCAAATTCTCTTGTGTTTTCTTAAATGAGTTCTTAAAAGACTAAGAGATTTGTTCAGGTAAGCTAAGTGAAGTTTAGTAGTGTACTGCCGGTTAATCATTATTAGCCAATATTTCAGATTTTTTAGTAGGAGCAGAGTTCCTAAAGAAATACGAGCATCAGTTTGTGTCTTTCTGATGTTTCTTATTCTGTTTTCTTCAGGTTTATCCATCAGCTTCAGTGCTTTCAGTTCTCCTTTACAGTTTGTGATCCTGTTCTTTCCTTGCCCTTTCCTTTCTCCTCATGCTTGAGGTATCTGGCACTTCTTTCTTAACACTGATTAAAGGTCTATGTAATATTTCTGCTCTGAAGCGATGAACTTGAATGAAAGCGTGCTACAACACATCTGCACGCTCAGTACATTCCAGATATATTTAATGCTTCTTACCTACAAGAGTCGTGCTTGTAGCTTGGTCGTTCTTGTGTCTGTATTTTCACTTTGGCAATAGTGCTCTTGCAAGAATTGCCGTGTGTGTGTGTGAATGTTTCTGCGTGCTGTCTGGAGCAAGCAGAGCAGCTTGGAGTGCTGCTTGCTTTCTGTTGCAGCAGGTGCCCGCTGTACTTCTCTTTTGAGCCCACGGAAGATTTTCTTCTCAGAATCGTTTTTGTTGTTCTAAAGCAGGTGTGGGCTTAGCGGACAAAGTTTCTGCAGGAGGATCCTGGCGACCTAAACATCTCAAATGCCAAGCTGGATTCATTCGAAGTTTGTGGCAGATCCCACAGCCCTTGGGTGGGCAAAACTCTCCTAGCGTTGAATGAAGATTTCCTGGAATAAGGGTTTCGGGGGAAGGCGGAAATTGGTGACTGTGCACAGAGCAAAGCCCCAGCTTTAATGCGAAGGCCTTGGCTGCCGTGTGACTAGAGGTGTAGTGAAGCAAATGGTTTACCTCACCGCTGAAAATTAGCCTGCTTACAGCATGGCTTGGCTGTATTGGCGTAGACCAGGAAACACAAATGCTGTGTTTGTTCCGTGTGTAGTTCAGACATTTCTCCTCCCAGAGCACTTGCTTGGGCCTAGGCTTGGCGGCTTTGGCTCCTTGGAGCTGCGGCAGCGGGGAGGCTGCGTGTGGCAGCGCGGTGCCGTGGGCATTGACGCCTCCGGGCTCAGCGCGGCGTTACACGTCCTCGCCCTGGTGCGTTCCCTTAACCTAGCGTAAAGGTGTGTTCTGGGGCGTAGGTGAGTCCTAAATACGCTGTTACTGGGCGTTACGGGTCTGTGTGCCCGCTCTACTTCAAAATATTTCAGCGTGCTTAGAATAGCCGTGGAAATGCAGCTCTGCCTCAGCACTGCTTTTCTGTTTATTCCTCCCTTTCTGACCATCAATCTTCTCTTTGTGACAGATCATGACTAGAAATATATATTTTTTTGTGTGGTAAAGGCGATTCTAAATGTTTTTCTAGTAAAATTACCAATCAACTAAAAATTTTTATCCAAAACGCAACCTTCCGCTTATGTCTCGTCATACACTATCCCTATCATTTATTCCATGTTTTTCGGGTGCTTTAACTTGCAAACAAAATATAGCGTTGAGGGTGAGATCTTGACACAGTGACCTCATTCTGAACATTACCTTCTTTGTCAGAAGCAGCAGAAGCTGGAGTGGCTCCGCTGGCTCTCAGCACTTGGAGCAGTTTGACATTTTCTGCCTGGCATGGTTTCAGGGCTCGCTTTGTTGTGAGCCCAAATAGTGAATGAGATGATGAAAAAAAAATGAGCTTGCAAGAACTTGTCCACTGCTTTTAATTTTTTTTTTTGATAAACAGTTTGCAGCAGCACAACTTTGATGCAGCGTACAGTAGAGCTGTCTGTTATGTGCTGGTCTGCAGCGTTCCCCGGGACTGACAAAGGAGAGCTAATCCTTTTTTCTTTATCAGTAGAGTAAAAACTGGTAAGTGTTGCGCTAAATATTGAATAATTTAAGAAATTGTTGCTCTGTGACTGTGTGTGTGTTTGTGCACATGTGTGCATCTGCTTTTGTGCAAATGGTGTTGGGGGTGGCATGTTAAATCTAAAAGATTTGTTAGGGGTAATTTTTTTCTTGTGACTGGAGGTTGAAGCTTTAACTTCTCTGTGCTAATGCATGTAAATAGCTTTCTTGTCCACTTAATGAGGCGACTGGCTTGTTATCCTGCACAGTGCAGCTGGGCACCGTTCCAGGAGCAGAGGCACTCCGTTTCAAAGACAAAGAAGCCAGTGCAGGCGCACGGAGAAACCTGGAACATCACACTGTAGATTTTCGCGGAGCGATGACTCATTTCAGTTCACAAAGGATTCTGGGCAGGGTAGTGAGAGTCAGGTTGGCTGAGCCATTCCTATGACTTCACTTTGCAGAGAACCAGGCAGAAGAGGAGTGACACTGCAGAATCCTGAGGCATTGCAGTGGAGAGGTGCTTTGCTACGACTGTGAGTGCCTTCGGAATACGGGGTGGTATTAGCATGAGATTCCAGCTGTTCTGTGAAAATAGGGCAAAAGGAGAGAGATGTTTTCAAAACACTGCGTGGGAGTTATATTTGTAGTGCCCTTTAGATTCTCTGCCTCCACCTTCCCTGTCATTCCTTAACCATTTGTTTCTCTTATTGTGTGAGATTTAGGTGTCTTACAGAGGATCTGCATAGGTATTGATTTATCTCTCTTTATTTATTTTTTTTTGAAAGCCTCTATTTCCTGCTTTAGGAGGTAGGCATTCAGCATATTACTGCCTAAAAGCATGCTTTGTTTTCCTTCTTTCAGGTCCTGTGGCATTGATCTCTGCTGCAGCCAGCCAGCTTCCACAGTGATATAAAGCCCTAATATGCACGCTGTTGTTACCTCCCAGCTACTCTGGATGTTGTACTGGAGCATGGAACCACACCATAGGGGTTCAGGTAAGTCCCCCTTTTTTAACATATTGTGTGCCAGGAATGTAAACATTGTCATTTATTAAAATGCACATTTGAAAAATATTTTTTGAGGATAAACATCCTAAGGTACACAATATATTAAAAAATAATCCTACCCTCCCACCTCCCAGGGATATCATCAAAATCTCCCCAGCTGAATCCTCTCTGGGATAGTTCCATGCTCCAGCAGAAACTTTTTATGATCGTAGTCTTAATTCGTGCTGGGATATCACTTTGGATCAGGAGGCAGCTGGCCACGGGACGTGAACAAAGAGAAGGAAATAAAAGTCACAGCAAGTACACAGGATGAATCCATGTAAGACAAATCTGGTGACTGTGAGTAGGTCAGCACTTTCCAAAAGTAACAGGCATTTGGCATGTGGTACCTGGGGTTCATGTTTTTTGCTGGGTCCAAATGATTGAAAAGATCAATTTCCATGGCTGGAGTAAAGTTTAGTATTGAAGCTCCAGACAATTGTCTCAAGCATTTTCAAAGGCAACTGTCATATGGCTGGTCGTTTTTAAGACTGTTTTCTTCAGGCTGGAGGGGTCACAATTTTCCAGGGTTCGTGGTCTGTATCTGCAGGCGAAGGTATGTTCTTATTGTGCATGTCTTTCAGAGGTGCAGGGGAGCTTGTTGGTGAGATAGTGCATGTTACTGCACTTCTTAAACCTTTCAGGGCTGCGCTGTCGTTCTGCAAGACTGATTACAGGTGCAGGGATTGTTGTTTTATTTTATAATGAAAGGAATCCTTGTCATAAGCTGCTCTAAAACATGGATATATGGTCAAATCTTTAATGCATTTTGTTCTTTATGCTACCAGTTTTCTGATATATGTAATAGTCCAGTAAACAGAACTCGCAGCTTTGTTTGTAAAATATGCCAGGAAATGTGATTTAAAGGGAGTGTTTAGCCATGGCTGAAAATTGTGCTTGGCTGGAACTATACAAGCAGCACACTTTCTCATTATGTGTATTTCAGATTTGGCCAGTAAAACGTGTCCCTTTCTCTATTAGTATGCTAATGTGAAGCCAAGGTATTTCAGAGTGATCTGGGCAATACCACAGAAATCTGCATGTTCTTCCTGTTCTCTCCTGTTTTTTAATCAGATGAAAACATTGTCCGACTTAAAATGGCAATTACGTATCATTGTTATGAGTTATGAAAGATTTTATTTTTCTGCATCAGTATAAGTGTTCTGTGATTAGGGTGATTCAGTTGTGTTGGGGGAAAGGGGAAAAAGGGGGCAATATGCAATCCAGGCCAGATGTGTAGCTTCTTCAACATCTGCCTATCCTTTAAGTCATTCTGAAAATATGTCTTTCATGAAAAAGGTTTTTCATTTGATTTTTTTTTTTTTGAAAAAGAGAAAATATTCTATGTCGAGGAGCCCCTTTTTGTCCCTTACTGGTAATTTTGGCTTTGTTAGCTACCTTTTGTTTGAAGAGGAGCCTTCTCCATTACACAAAACAAGCTGCTCTTCCCAGAGTGAAATCATAATTTTATGTTGAACATAACAGGCTGTTGGCATGAAAATGTATGTAGGGGATTTCTGTTGCAACCATCGCTGTAATCATGTGGTGCCATGAACTTACTGAAGTACAGTTTGATGTTTCCTGAATAACATGGTAGCCTTGTAAGCAGTAAAACTAGTGAAGCCTGATATTCCTTTAGCTAGTATTTTGGACTGGGTTGTCTTACTGCTACTAGAACGTGGCAGTGCCCTAAGCTCGCTGTGTATGCATAGCAAACACTCGTTGTAGACTCTCTGTTGTCTAGTGAGACACAACCTCTCTAGCTTCTTCCCTCAGTGCAGGGACTAATAGCTCTGCTTTCTTATGTCCAGATGCCTGTTTTCACAAAGCTTGTAGCAAATCTTGGATCTCTGAGGTATCTGCCCTCTCTCAATTTAAGGGAGGAGGCTCAAAAGTTAGTCAAGGATATGGAAAAGAAAGACAAAGGCATACACAAAGACTGTGTTTGCACACCCCCATTTCCTCGAAAACCAGGCTAAAAATAATGATTTAAGTTTGTCTTCATTTATAGGAGACAAAAGGTTAAAAAGGTATTGAGTGACAGAATGGAGAAGAGAACCAGGATTTTGGCTTCTTATGTTTAACAGGATGAGGAGCATAATCAGAGGGGCTCTTCCCTGTGTTCAAGGAAATAACATAAAAATTCCAATGTGCACTGAAACACTGATAGTCTGTGGACATAGTGTAATTTCCTTAATTTTCCTTCACAGTAACTGTATTGAATTGGTCCTACTTATAAGGCATTTTTTTTTAAACCATCTTAATGAAAACTTCATGACATGGGACACTTGACTTCCAGGTTGCTTCTTTTCAAGAACAGAGCCACTAAGAAGAAGTCAGTCATTGGTATGTAGTTGGTAGTTTAATCACTGCCACGTGATGCAGAACCTAATTTTTTTCCAGGATGGTACTGATGTGGTACCCATACTTTCAGAAAATAGAAATACTGAACATACTGGCATAGTACGTGGCCTTGCTAGTGCAGGTTTCCAACGTGTGATTTTTCACTCCTAACTCTGTTACTGGTTCTCTTACTTTCTCATCTATATGTTAAGGATAGCGATGGTTGCCCAGTTTTCCCAAGTACTTTGAAATCCACTGAAAAAAAATGTGCTATTTAAGACATAAGCATTTATTTTGTTTGTTACTTAATGTTTTAAGTAATTATTTTTCCTCTTATAGTAGAACTAGAAATCACCATGGTAAAAATGAGGAAAGATCCCATTCAATCCAAAAGTTAAATACCTTTAAAAAAAAAGTACAGAAAACGTTAAGAAAAAATCTGTGAAGAATAGTCTGGAAAGACTGCAGAAACAGAATTGAAATAGGTAGATAGACAGAAGGAACATGGTATTTAAACAAAACATACAGTCAATTGGTGAAAATGCTTTCTGGACTCCAGTTTTATTTTAATTGGGAACACAAATATACAAAAGTCAAGGATAGTAATTTGATTTCAAAAGAAAGCTGCTTGAAACAAGCATCAGTCAGAGCTAACAGGAGCCATATGTTGGATCCTTTATGTCAGTGATGTGGTCTTCCAGGAAAGAAAAAAAAAGGAAAATTAAGAAAAGCTTATGTGATTTTTTTAATAGATCTTTCCTAAAGAAGTTGTATTAAACCTTCTCTTCAAAACCCTTGACAGTATTTATGCACATAATTGATGTTAACATATTAAATGGTAAACACAAGGTATTTTCTGGTGTTGGGCATCAAAGAAGTTTGTTCGCTAAGCTGTAACCACAGAGTACTTGTAGCTTCCCAGAGCCCAGGGATATTTGAGATAAAATTTGGCAAATTAGAGCCTCCCCAGGTAAGGGGCTTTGGGTCTGCTGAGGGTTTTACAGACGTGCCAGCTTCTCTGAGTTAGGCTCACCAGTGATCTCCAGCAGACATTTTACTGGCAACTGCAGGTCTACTTTGCTCCAGAATTAATTCTGGCAGCAGCAAAGGTGAAGCAAGAATTGCCTTGGTGCAATGAAGGAGGCAGGAAAATTTTCAGTGGGAAAGTAGCTGGTGATAGTCCCAAATAAAACAGAAAGGAAAGCTCTCGCATCAACCGTGTGTGCTGTCCGTGGGTCTTTGCATTCCCAATCTTTTTAATTACAAATGTATATACAGTTGTGGTCTTATTTATAATTAATTAAGCCGTTGTTAAGTTCCCAAATATTTGCAAGCAAGCACGTATTTTATCCTGGCATAGTGCAACTCCAGCACGCTTTGCTAGAGCTTGTGTTAACATGAAGTCACGGATACTCCGTGTGTGTTTCACACTGATGAGTTGGGTCAAGGATAAGCGCTGGTTGTTGGAAATCTTAGAACAACCCACTTGGCAGGGGCCAAATGTGGAGACCGGGTGTTTTCTGGCCCGTTAGCCTGCAAAAGCATTTCAGGAAATTGCAGCCCTTTACGTGGGTGCCCTCACAGCTACTGGGGAGCCGTGACAGCCCGTTGCAGTGCCCAGGGAACCTGGGCGGGTTACACCTCTGCTGGAGGTGATTTATGCCAATCTGTTTCACGTGGCTCTGAATCAAATTTACGGTGCTCACAGGGACACCCATGGCAGAAATAACCTCTGGGACAGGAATTTCTTAAACTGCTTAGCTAAACTGCATAATTCTCTCTGGTCATTCGGGTGCTTTTTAGACATGAAAGCAATCACTAAGGAAACCCCCTCTACAATAAAGTGCCTCCCCTCCTTTTTTTTTTGCTGTTCCTGCTATTCAGACATGATAAACTTACCCGTCTTGCTGGTTATAGATTATATATCATATCTCAGGTACAACTCTGTGTAAGCAGTGATAACTCTTGTTCATTTTTCATTTGCAAAACACGTGGGATGTTGGACAAACGGTGCTAGCGCTGGTGTCATGCAAAAGTTACCATGTCTCCTTGTGAGCTGTCTGCAGACTTCAAGATTGCCATTGCTTGTCTATAAAGCACACGGGGCAGTGGCTTTTCAGGCACGTGTAAATGAAGGATGTCCAGAAGAGATGGTATTTTAAGACCATCATTCTGGGTCTATGGTCAGGCAGGAGGAGGGTCTGCATGGTTCAGATCCTTGCTGTATCTTGGGTGATGGGTGTCACTGCTGCACAACAAGGTGTACAGCAGGTCTGGAAAAATATTGCTTGTAAGTCTTAAGTGAAACAGTAGCACAGTTTAAAAAAATACTGGTGGCGGAGCTAAAGCACTGAGTATAATGCAAAATTAAATGATTTTGATGCTCACTGTTGGAGACTGCAGTTCCTGTTTAGTAGACATAGTGAGAACATAGAATTTATAGGGCCAATAATAATCCTCTAAATTGTGGAGAAAAGTTTGAGTTTGAATTGACTCCCAGTGATTTGATTTCTGATCATAAAGTATGCTCAGCTGCAGCAGAAATACGGTGAAGTTCTTGAGATTTCAAAACCACTTGGTTAAAACTTAATCCTGGGCTGCTGTTTGACCAGAAAAAGGCTTCATAGCCTGACACTTTTAAAGTATGAGTTGATGAAGGGTTTTTAAAAGCAACATGAGAAAAGAATATTTGAGTAAAGTTACCTCATAATTTTGAGGGCATGCCCAAGCCATTAAGTCTCCTCTTTATTTAAGAGGAGGGGGGAAAAAAAAAGTCAATGCAAAGACATTGAATGTGTAGATTCAGGAGGGATCAGTTCATGGTATCAGTCTTTGCATGTTTGATGCATTTATGCCTCTAAACAGTGTATGTTCCTCTCTGTTACATGAATGAAAATGTGATTCTTTAACACTTTTAACATATTTTGTCTGATTTTTTTTTACACTACTAAGAAATAATGTCTCAATTGGAAGTGGTTTCGTGAGCCATAAGTGCTCGCCTTTGAAAGGACAATAAAATGTCTGTCCAGAAAAATGTATGTAACCCTTTTGTTTATACAGTTACCTCATAGGACATTCAAGCATGAGGTTTTGCAGCCAATAAATGCCAACTTGGAGGCATTTTTGCTATTCTGTTACAGCATCCTTTGAGAAATTATGTCTGTGTTATAATGTATTTTTAGCTTTCTAGTGTTCACCACATCTTTCTGAGTTTTGAAATAAGATGCTGGGTGGCTCTTATTATAAGGCTTTTATTCCAAGAACACGGTAAAGAGTACCGAGCTGTGCGCATCATCTCCTGGTTACGTCTCTACAAAGCTGTTCTGTGAGCGGTGTTTTTTAAGCCAAAGGCTTCACTGCGTGTCTGGTGTCTCTCTACAGGTGATGTATCACCAATCAGCATGTCTCCCATCAGTCAGTCACAGTTCATTCCACTTGGGGAAATCCTTTGCCTGGCCATCTCAGCCATGAACTCTGCCCGAAAACAAGTCACGCAAGAAGCACTAATGGAGCACCTAACAACTTGCTTCCCAGGTAACTGTGCATTAACAAAGCATTGATGAGATGGGCTTATCTACTCCCAAAACAAGGGGTTGCTCGTCACTCTTTGTTTCTTTTAAAATAGGAAATTTTGATATTTGTTAGTCCATTTTTCTTCACTGTTCTGGATGGGAATATTGATTAATCCTGAGATGCAATACAGAAGTAAAGGAGGCGTTAAGGTTCTAGTTTTATAACCTTTCTCTGTATTCTATTCTATTATGTAGAATGAATCAAGTTCACTTTGTTAGGGCTATTTGTGTGAGATCCGTTTTGCAGGGTCAATTCCTGGCATCATGTAAATACTAAAAAAAAAAGTCTCGAGGTACTAAACCACAAACTATATTCTTTTGTTTTCTTCAAATGGATATCAGAACAAGTTTGCCTCTGATATTTCTCACAAAAATACCTTCTTTAACGCTACAGTCAAAAGTACTGACTTTCTTTAATATTTATGGAGAACAAAGCATGTGTCATAGCCAGAGCAGACTTGTTCCAAGCTGATTTGAAGCTACCCAGTAAGAGCTCTGTGGACTTCAGCCACTGCAGATGCTCTTGTTCACTCTCCATAGGGATAATCGCATGGAGGTCTCTGTGTAGAGCATGTTTCCCATGTACTTTATCTTCCTCCAAATCATGTAGACAGACTATCCAGTGATGATAATGTGTCTGTCTCTTTTTTTTTTTTTTTTTTTTCCTTACCTCGGGGGGTGTTGGAAGGTGGTATTTAAACTGAGTGGTGGTTGTTAACCTGGTTTTAAAAGGCTATCGAAGACTTCTTGGGCACAGCTCTGGCTTTACTGCTACTTCTGCCCATTGCATGAAATCCTTTATTTTTTTTTTCTCCATGAATAAAAGGTTTGGAGAGCCAGAGATGCACTTGCTGTGTTTATAAACATTGTGTTTTGTTCAGAAATTTTCTTGCTGGCATTTGCTAATATCAAATAGTAAAATGGAAATGTTTTGAATTAAAGATGGAAGCCTGCATGAAGAATGTATTCATGAATATGCTGCTGGAGTTGGTGAATCACGCCAAACAGCTCCTGCAGAGGCAGCTGAGTGCGAGTCGTGTAAAAGTGTGGTGTAAAAGCTGTGGGCAGAGGCTCACTGCCTGGAGGAGCCACCTGGGCTTCATGGGACCCTGGGCAATGTGTGTGACCAGTCAGTGCCTTAGTTTGCACCTCTGTAAGCTGGCTAAGAAACGTCTCTCATGTGCCACCTGCTACGGCTGTAAAAGTTCATTACAAAATCTTCAGAAAGAAAACTAATGGTGCAAATGCCTCATCTAGACAGCCTCTTCTAGCTGTGTTTTGATGTCTTGAATTTTCTGGCTGTAAATTTTAGAGCATGAGGGTCTTAGGGTATTGAAGGATACCTGTTTTTTTCCGTAGCTGCTGCAAAGTTCTGAGATCCTAAAATATAATTTTAAATCCTGAGCTGGTTTTTGCATTAAACTGTTCTGACTGATATCTGAAAAGGGCATATCAGAAAGAAGTACTGCAAGCGTATTTTGCAAATACTGTCATTCTGTTCCCATTTGTGGCTTTGTTTATTTGTTGATTTTGGGGGGAGGGAGGGATTCAGTATCCTTTGCATATTTTAGAAATACTTATGCATGTTGGATAGTATGTAAAGAAAGCAAAGTTGAAAATTGTAATTTTAGTTCAATTCATTTTTGTGATTTTTTCCCAATTATGTTTTTGGCATTGCTATACACAAGAAGGGTTCCACAGATTGCAAATATTTTTCCAATGATGCTATCAACTTGTTTAATAAAAGCATTGTTGTGTGCTGGAAATTATAATTTATTGATAGCATCCCTTGGGCTTCCTGGGAATGTGGTTATCTGCTGGCTTTGTGTTTTGTGCTGTTCCTGCTGGACAGAAACATACATCAAAAAAAAAAAAATTCAACAGGCTGGATTATTTTGTAGACTGTGCTCACAAGGAGCCTGAGGCAACTTAGCACACAGTCTCTTGCTGCTTTTTTTTTCTTTCCTCTAGATGTGAACATGTGTATTTCTCAAATCTGAAATGAAGAAAGGGCGAGCCTTGTGTTTCCTACTTCACCTCCCCAAATGTCCAAAAAAATGAGGGATAAAAAAAAAAAGAAAAAATCCATCCTTTGTGGTCGGATTCTTTTTCCCCTCCCTAGAAGATGCCTTCCTCCCCTGGCCATGCCATAGTGGGCACAGTGAGCCTGCACGTGCCTGCGATCGTTGCTCGCACGTCTTGCCTCTTTCCAATAAACAGAACCTCTCCTTGTGCTGAGTGATGTTACCACTTGTCTGTCCAAGCTCTCGCATAAATCAGCTTGTGGCTTTTGGAGCCCTCTTGTTGTGTGTGGCCACTTGCAGATATCTCCTACCCTCCCATATGTTGATAGTTTATTTTCCCTATTTGCATTCCGATGCTCAGAGAGGAGAGTGTTACCGATGGAGTCATATTTATCATTGTCAAATAACCTCCCTGCACATCTCGCCCCGTAGCAACATGTCCCTGTCTGTGGTGTTCATGCTTTAACCGACAGATGCTGCACTGAGTTTCGTGCCATGTGTAAATTTCCTAAGACCCCCGGATGCCATTTTCTAACTGCCTAAGAATAATAAACCTCTTTGCTCAGTGCAGGATCTTGCACTTGCAGCCTAGCCCTTCAGTTTGCTGAGCCATTGTGCAGGCACAAATCTGGGCCACGGCTCCATCTGAAATAAGGTATGCTAATTATTTATAACATCACATAGCAACCACTCCACATCCTTAACTAGTATTTCATGAGCCAATCGGAATACTTCCTTTATCCCTTGTTAAGCCTCAGCATCAGCTCAGGAGAAAATCATTTTAACAGATTTAACACCATTTAAATACTACTTCAGATTTATTTTTCATAGATTTATTTTATTGAAAAAGTTTGTAGTGATAAAGCACATCTTGTTTGTGCCTTGGTGATTTATCTTTTTTTTTTTTTAATCAAGAGAGTTCTTCTGCACATGCTTCCATTATTCTAACTTAAAATTAAACCATGAGATGTTTTTTACAGCCCTAAATGACATTTATTGACCATGGTCTAAGTCCCATACACTAAATATAAATCTTTGGAATCCAGTATAACAGCGATGGATGTAACCTCTTTTCCTGTGCTTGGCAGCTAGACCCTCTTATCAGTACAAATGTGGCTGAAGAAAACATTGAACATTCGTTTATGCAGATTTGACTGAAACTTTTTTTTTCTCCCTGAAAATTATTAAGATAGTTAATATTTTTGGCTTTTTTTTAAAACATTTTGAAAATGTCGGTGTAGAACACATTCTTTCTGCTGAAAAAAGGCACTTTGGAAGTGAGCAAGCAGTTCTCTAGAAGCTGGCAAGTCCCTGTGACTTGCACCTCCGAACGGTCCGTGCGCGCTCGCTGCGCCGGCACTAGCGGAGTTCACCCTAGGTCGGCGTTCTTCCCGAGCAGCAGGCGAGACGCTCTCCTGTCTGGAAGCTCCGTGGATGGCAGGGCAGACTCTCCTGAGATGCAGAAGATGTACATGTCTGATGATTCAGTGTCCAGACAGTTTCTGCCTTTGAATTATTAAAGCACTACATAATCTTAAAGAACACCACTGCTGTCATGCAGTATTTTAAATGATGCAGTCTCTAAACCACTTTTTTTTTTTTTTCCTTCTTGCTCCTATTTCCCGGAGACGGGAGAGCAGAAGGAGACATCTGTGAGCGCAGTGGGGCAGGTTTCATATGGATGTGATGTGGGCACGTTGCTGGGAAGGGAGAAGTCTTGAGAAAGGCAGGAAATCTTGTTTCTTTCCCCGATTTTGCCACTGGGCACTGCTATCAAGTTGCTTCTTGCGAGTGTGCAGTTTCCTCTGTGCTGTGGACAGTAACCACTGGCTAGTCGCAGTCAACCTTGTGGATCTTCCCCCCTGGGATTCTCAGCTTGGGATAATCGAATTGTTTACAGGAGCAAGAAGCCACTTTGGCCTGTTCCTCCTCTGGCTCACAAAACGTGGAAAGGTGTGGAGTAGGCAAATGGTTAAAGGACAGAGGAAAAAAAAAGAACCATCTTTCACTCACTGTAGGTATTTGAGGCTCATCTTTTCCTATCCAAGTCAGGAGAGTTTTTGCTGATGGCTCCAGTTGGAACACAGCTGGCCCCAGTTTGCTCCCTCTCAACAGAATTATAATGTTGGACACTTAATGTTGGACTGCACTGAAATTGGATGTGAGGATCACAGCTAGACCCACTTCTACCTTAAGTCTTTGCCTACAGTAGAGCTTTCCTACATTTTTTTTCTTTTAAACTTTTTACAGGTTAAAGATTTATGTAGTGAAAGTCCAGGCAGAAGAATATGCATTCTATTTTTTAATCAACGTGTCACATTCTGACATGGAAACCCCACCAGCCTTGTGTCTAAAAGAGGGCAAAATATCCTTGTGTTCTTTAGCTGTGTGAATATGAATTGCCTCCTGGGAGGATCTCGCTTCCCAGGGTTTGTATGGGAGGTTTGGGCTTCTAAACTTGTAGAATTCTGCTGCAGGCCCCCAGTCAGGTGCAATAAATCGGGACCCTCCTGTGTGCTGTTTGTATGGCCTATTACAACGCAGGCTCGGATGGAACCCCAGCTATTTCCCCCTGCTTGGATTTTGAAACCAAGAACCAACAACGGGAGGTGGAATCTTGGAGTAGCTGGTCCAGAGGGAAAATGAAGGTAGTAGCGAAAGAAAAATGTTGGCTAGGATAAAAAGAGAGAAAATGAGAGAGAAAAGTGGAAATAAACACAGAAAGAAAGAGAAAGTTCTGAAATGTGAAACATAAATTTACTTGTCAGCAGAATAAATTGACTTGTCAGCAGTTTGGGAACCAGTTTTGCTTGGTAATTATTTTCCATGTTCTTCTTTTACTTAGATTGTGTATGTTAAGGTCAGAAATCCATTCTAATAGTCACTGCTAGGTATTTAGCACTTCCTAGTGTAAATAAACTCATTGATTTTTGTGCTTATTTAACTCAGGATATGAGCAGTGGAAGCCAGTCAAGCGTGTATCTGCTGAGCCTATATCATACATAGCCATATTTAAAGTACTCATGTAAATACGAAGTATAAAGAAATATTTAAACTAAAACCCGCAGGTGCCTGAGTGCTCCTTCCCACCATGCCCAAAATCCAAATCTGAGTTTGAGTCTCTTTCTGCTTTTGTAAATAGAAATATCCCTGAAGGAGAGACCTGAACAAAACCTGTATTAGTGTTAGCTGGTGATATCGGACTCCAAAGATACCAGTTGGGACCGTGAACCACAGGGATTTACGGTGGGAGTAATGAAAGTGGCAGTCTCCAACTCCAGAGAAGAGGCTGACACAAGTAACTCAGAGCATCACTGGCTGCCCAGGCATGGTGATTATTTTTTCCCTTTGGGTATGCCTGCACATTCTGTATTCACAGGATTTAATCAATATAACTACAGTGCATCCAGTGTTTAGAGACTCACCCACCGCGTTGTACTCATTATGGTTTATTGAGTGAAAAATATGTATTATTATTTTTAGTATGTATTTGCAGTGCATATTTGCATAAGTTAGTGTAAAACATCAGCAGATCCATTTCAATCTCTCTTCCTAACTCTTCCGTAAACTCCCAGGAGAGTATTTTCCTCTCTTTATATTGTACCTATATTTTTAATCAGTGGGGGATGTTTCTTGGGGGAAAAAAAAAAAGTCCCCAGGTAAAACCAGGATGGAGAATCATCTCCTTCCAGACAAAAGTAGGGATGTGTTGAGACACCTGAAAGCTTCTGGATCGATCAGGTTGTGTATGTAGAGGTGGGAGGAGAGGGTAGCTGCTGCACAACAGTTGCATCTCCCTGGCAGCAGGATTGGACCCTGTAATATACAGGAAGAAGCAGCCCCTGTGCTTGGCTTTGGGATCATCCATATTTTGTGGTGAAGCTGTTCCCTTAATTCCAGTCAGGACTCAACTCAGGCAGAGCCCCCCTAGGTTTCCCCTCAGCACGACTCTAGTTCTGAGCACATTTTCAAGGTGTGGGGCAGAGGATTTACCCTGTTCTTCCTAGAAGGTTTTGACTGCCCCTTGGTGTAGTTGGTTCCCTTCACCTTGCATCATTCTGTACCTTCTGGGTAGTTTGCATCTGTTTCTTCTGCAGAAGCCAAGGAATTTAACCTACCTTTTGTTATGTTTTATAATATGCTTGGCATAGAAGGTCTGTGTCCCCATGTTTTACATCCTGGAGTCGAGCGTTAGGGTGCTCAGCAGCAGGAATCCTTTCTTCTGAGAGCTTGCAGGAGATGGTGGAGCTGCTTGTAAGCTTCAGGACTGGTCACTTTGTGATCTGCGCAGTGCTGTAAGACTTCCTATTTGGTTGCCCCACCTGGAGAGGTTGTGAAGGCCGGATTCATCTGGGTGACTGGATATTTTACTGCAGACTCTGATCCCATCCCCAAGAGTATGCACATGCTGAACAAGCCTTGCACCAAGAAACTCAAGCTCATCGGAAAAAAGCAAGCTGCTCAACAAGGACTTTATAAAATATAAAGTATAAAAGCTTTACCTTTCCACTCCCTTTAAAGAAAACACAAGCTTCTACACATTCTAACATATTTCAGTAGTGATGTCTCTAAGCTCTGTAGTGTTCATTTGCATTTTAAAAAATACTTCAAAAATACAGAGGCTTCTTCCAGACCTGTTTATTTGGTCTTATTTCAGAATCCCAGGTTAGTCAGTAAAGAAACTGGAAATTCTTGTTTTCTTTGTCATATAGGGCACTCAGACGTGTTCCAGTTTTCATTGTCCTGTTTTTTGTTTACACTGTAATGCAGAGAGCTGACTTTTCAAGCTCATTTAAGTGTGCAGTCAACAGTGCAGTGAATGTGACAGGATTTTGGCCATAGTGCAAGGTGCTTTTGCTCTTTTCTTGTGTTTGTTACCACAAGGCATTCAGTGAATTTGCAAGCTCCAGCCTAAAGGAGAAGAGCTGGTGACGATGCACTGTGTGTGCCAGAAGATGCTGTGTTGGTGGCGAGTACACCTGGGCGAGACTTTTCCATGCAGTGTCTTTGTGAAAAGCACCTTCTTTGCTGAAATGGTTCTGTCTGTGTGAGTTCATGGAATCTTTGTCCTTGAAGATTCAAAATTTGGCTTGACAATGTCCTAAGTGACCTGATACTAGTTGGGCCTGCTTTGAATAGGAGGGTTGAACACCTGACTTCCAGAGGTTCCTTGCAACCTAAGTTATTCCAAGTCGGCTTTTTTTTTTGTTTATTTATTTCCTTAAATGACTTTCGTTGACAAAGAAGCCTAGAGTAAATAATATGAACTTTTTAGTTCTAAAAAAAAACCACACTTGGTTTAAATTTTTTTTTTACTTAAAAAAAATGTAAACCAGGTCAGTATCCAACATTAAGTTAAAACAGGTTTTTAGTCCAACTAAATGTATTGAAGATAACTTCAAGAATGCTTGAAGATATCTTATTCCACTGAAAAGTTTGAAAGGTTTTTATTTCCTATTCGGTACAAATGCGTTATAAATTTGTGAACTAATTCTCTTACTCCCTTAGCTCTGGATGGAGCCTGCTCCTGCATGCAGCATACTAACTTGGTGCTTTATCTAATAAAGTATTTAAGATGTGGTCCTGCATCACTGACCTCAGCAAGAGTCCTGGTGGTGGGGAGCACCAGGCGTGGGGAGTCCCCAAGCTGCCGTGTGCAGGGGATGTGGGGCTGCTGTCGCTGTCCCTTTCTTAGTAGGTGGTACATGCACTCAGGCAGATGTCCCTCACGTCTCCCAGGACACGCAGAGGGCTCTTGGGAGCTCGAGGCTGTTAGGAACTAGGTCTATAACTTGCCGTGTAGTGGGCAGGTTTGTTTGGGTAAGTTGAGTCGCATCACTCGAGCAGCTGGAGCAGCTGGTGCCACAGAAGCCTCTCTGAGCAGGAGACTGAGTAAGTTTGATCAAGCTGGTGACAGAGGGGCCACTTGGGGGAATGGTTTTCTTGTCCCGCTTTACTGTGAAAAGTGACATAGGCATCCAAAGTAACAAATAACCACTGTTTTATAGCTAACTATACATTGTAATGAATAGTTTTGGTGAATTAGGATATAAATATATGGTTGGGAGAAGAGTAAAAATGAAATGTTTGCCCCGATTTCCTTTGCTTTACATCATCGATTCCATTTTGTAGCTTAAGGTCACCTGCACAATAAAGTGACTGGAAGTACTCCCTCTCTCTCTCTCTTTTTTTTTCACTCCATTAATGTCCTCTTTTCTATTTAATTAATAATTCATATGTCTGAAGTGTAGGAGATAAGTGGAAAAACAAACAGACAAGAGGATGCCTAACAAAGTGCTTTGCTGGAGTTGTTTGTTCAGCATATTCCAACTTGCACTTGGAAAAACAACTTTTTGTAGGGGAGGGAGGGAGTCGGAGGTTTACGCACTGCCTGATATGTGTTTGCTGTCATTTCTAGGAGTTCCAACACCCAGCCCTGAAATCCTTCGGCACACCTTGAATATGCTTGTACGGGAGAGGAAAATATACCCCACTCCGGATGGTTATTTCATTGTAACCCCACAGACTTACTTCATAACACCCTCTCTCATAAGAACTAACAGTAAGTGGTACCATTTGGATGAGAGGATACCTGACAGGTCTCAATGTACCTCTCCGCAACAAGGAACTGTAACTCCCTCCACTTCGGGATGTGTCAGGGACCGAACACTACCCAAAAACCACTGCGACTCCTGCCACTGTTGCAGAGAAGACATGCACAGCATGCATGCCTCTACCCTACAGAGGAAATCAGCAAAGGACTGTAAAGACTCGTTTTGTCCTCCTTCGCTATGTCAGGTCCCACCTACTGAGAAAAGTAAAAGTACTGTCAATTTTTCTTATAAAGCAGAGACACTCACAAAGCCCAAGGATGTAGAAAAGCAGTCAAAGAAATTCGGACTCAAATTATTCCGATTAAGTTTTAAGAAGGACAAGACAAAACAGTTGGCGAATTTCTCTGCACAGTTTCCTCCGGAGGAGTGGCCGCTAAGGGACGAAGACACCCCTACCACTATACCCAGAGAGGTAGAAATGGAGATTATCAGGCGCATTAACCCAGACTTGACTGTGGAAAATGTCATGAGGCACACTGCACTAATGAAGAAACTTGAAGAAGAAAAAGCTCAACGAAGCAAAGCTGGATCTTCAGCTCACCACAGTGGACGAAGTAAAAAAAGTAGGAATCACAGAAAGTCTCATGGGAAATCGAGGTCACACAGTAAGACTCGGGTGTCCAAGGGAGACCCATCTGATGGTTCTCATTTGGATATACCTGCTGAAAGGGAGTATGAGTTTTATGATCCCTTGACTCGGTCCCCACGGGAAGGCTGTTTTATAATAGAGCACAAGGGAGATAATTTTATAATGCACAGCAACCCTAACATGATTGAATCTCACTTTCCCATGACACCAGAGTGGGATGTGTCTGGTGAGCTGGCCAAAAGAAGAACTGAAATGCCTTTTCCTGAACCTTCCAGAGGAAGCTCCCACTCCAAGGTGCATCGGAGCCACAGCCATACACAGGATAGAAGATCAAGGAACGAGAGGTCCAGTAAGGCCAAAGAAAGGTCTAGATCTATGGATAACTCCAAGGGACCTCTGGGCTCTGCTACTTTGGGCACACCTGAAGACATAGGTGAAGGCTGTAGCCCAGATGACCAAACAACTAGCCAAACTTACATCGACGATAGTACCTTAAGGCCATCTCAGTCACACAGTCATCAAAGGGCTCTGATTTCATCTGCAGGCTACAAAGAGACTTGCATCCCCGAAATAGTTAGTGGCAGCGTAGAAACCCCCAGTTCTTGTAGCCTGTTGGAACAAAACAAGCCGGCAGAGAGTTTGCCGTCGTACAGCGAGCTCAATTCCTGCACAACGAAGTCTGCCGTCGAGGACTATTTTCAGTGCAACACGTCCAGCGAGACCGTGCTCACTGCCCCGTCACCGCTGGGGAAGAACAAAGAGGATCACGACACCCTGACTGTGGTAGATGGGCTCAAGAAGATGACTCCCTCAGAAAGACAATCTCAACATGGTGCCAGGGAGCCTGGGGTGCACAAAGAGGAGTCCCCAAAGGCTCCAAGCAGCGGCTCAGCAGTTGCCGGCCAAACTCCAGAGGTGATCGCAAATGGACGGCTGGTTCAGCACCATAACACTGAATCGAGCAGCCTTGATAAAAGGAAAGAAATATTTAGCAAGGATACGCTCTTCAAACCTCTGCACAATACTCTTTCTGTGAATAGTTACCATAAGTCTAGCACACCCCTGCTTAAGCCCCATCAAAAGAGCCCCTCTGACACGTTGCCAGTCAGATGTGAGAAACTTGAACAAGCGATAGTAACCTCAGTCACACAAGTCCTGCCCGTTTCACAGAGACAGCAAGAGACAAGTGGGAACCAGGAGGCCTCCTTCGACTACTACAATGTGTCTGATGACGACGACTCGGAGGAAGGAACAAACAAAAACGCCGAGGAGGAGAAAAATAGGGATGATGTTGGCACTATGCAGTGGCTGCTGGAGAGGGAAAAAGAAAGGGATCTGCAGCGAAAGTTTGAGAAGAATCTTACTCTTCTCACCCCGAAGGAAACGGAAAATAGCAACAACCAGAGAGCCACCCATTCGGCTCGCCTGGACAGCATGGACAGCAGCAGCATTACTGTGGACAGCGGGTTCAACTCTCCACGGTAGGACTGTCACATTCATTGCAACTTTACAGGCTAGAAAGTTCCATTTCTTAGTAAATTGTTTGTTTGATGTTGGTGAAAGAGCATAGGGTCATATTAAACAATTTCTCATGTTTTTAGACAACATTTTGTGCAGCTCTGGAGTCCGCTATTGAGATGCATGGGTTTCCCCACATGCTATAAGCAAGCAGTGCCCGTTTGCAGCATTGACTCTGTATTAGTTCTTTTTTCTTTTGACAAAAGCTTTCCTGTATCATTTTCTCCATATTAAATTGCATTTGCACTTAAAATAGAAGGGATAAGCTACCACTTACTCCCCCTTTCCTTTCCCTCTAGGATGTCATCAGCAAGATTGTTTGGTAGACTAGAGATCATAGAATCATAGAATGCTTAAGGTTGGAAGGCACCTCTAGAGGTCATCTAGTCCAACCCCCCTGCACACGCAGGGTCACCTAGAGCACGTGGCACAGGACTGCGTCCAAGCGGGTTTGGAAGATCTCCAGAGAAGGAGACTCCACAACCTCTCTGGGCAGCCTGTTCCAGTGCTCTGTCACCCTCACTGTTAAAAAAAATTTTCCTTAAGTTCCTGTGGAACTTTTGGTGCTTAATAACTAGATATAGAGATAACTAGGTGGCATAATCTTTGGCTTAGAACAAAAGGAAAAAAAAAAGTGATACCTGTTTTGGGGTTGGGCTTGATTTGTTTTCTTGAAAAATAATGGAAGTTGTATCTTCTGTTGAGTCTGAAACAGCCGTTCCCCCCACACACAGCCGAAAGTGCTCAGGATACGACTTTTCTGTGTGGTGGTGATGGTTAGTTGTTTCCATTCCAGGCATCTCAGACATCATGGAAGTCTCACTGTGATAGGAGCCTTGCAAACACAGGGAAGGGACAGTTGCTGATCTCTTGCCTGCTCTGAAGATTTTACACGCTCATTTCCAGGTTAAGAATTTTTCACTTGAGTCTTCTTCCTTCTCTCTGACCTTTGAAAGTCCTGGGTCCCAGGTGGAATGGAGCTTATCTGTTTCTGTTTGCCCTGGATAGCAACCCATCAGACTGTAGACTCTGAAAACACAAAAATAATTTACAGTGGTAGTTACAGCATCTTACTTAGCCTTAAATTATTTATTACCTGTGATTTAAAAATAAAACCTCCAGGACTTGATTTGTACTAGGTGAAAGAAAATGGTGTTTTGTTTTGTTTTGTTTTCCTGTATAAAGTATTCATATTTCTCAAAGTTATATATTCTTTTAAATCGATAGCATGTGAAGACATGTGAAGAATTTCCTGCTTATACTAGATTATAGGACTAGATTTTGTTTTCAGCTGAAGTCATCACACTGGAATAAACTCTTATGGATTTGATGGTTATTTCTGCTTGATGTTAATGGCAAGGCAGGAATTACTGGGCCTGATGCAGCATGCAGTGATCATCAGACTGCTAGAGTGGTCTTTTAATAGACTTTTTTTTCTGAGTAAAAAATATGAAAGAAGGTTAATTAGAAAAATTGTACCTGATAGAATGAATTCTGTTTAAAAAATAATTATGATTATAAAAGAGGCTGTGAAAGATTCTGAATTTGTTCCTGTTTTTTGATTTTATCTGTTCTGCAGATGCCTGGCATCTTTCTCACATACAACTGCTGCATGAGGCTATTTGCCTTTTTTTTTTTTTAATGAAATCTCTCCTTTAAATTGAAGTGCGATACTTGCAGTCTGTTTTTTTTTTTTTTTTCAGTAAAATATATATAGTGTTTGCTTATTACCCAGCCTGTCTCACTGCAGAATGCATTTCAACTCCAAGTTAGGAGGTAGGGGGTTGCCTGGATGAAAAGCAGTTCTTAGGCTATTATTTCACTGGCCACATGCGTACTGAATATCAAGCCTCCACTTGTGGTTAATGCAAAGGCAGAAGTTTTCTTCCCTAATTATTTGTACATATAAGCTAACATTTTTGTTGCTGTTCAACTTAAGTTAGCTAGCAAGAGACCAGAAGGTGGTGAGTGTGCTGGATTTGGTGCTGTTACGTTGCTTTTTTAGGACCGAATGAGAGAGCGAGACAGCTATAAACAATGATTGTGTCCCTAACGCCCTTCTATTGTATTTCTTTGCCATTCACTTATTATCATCTCTTTATTTTTGCAAGACCACGTAAAGTAACCTTAAAAAACAGAAACATTCTGTCATTTTGGGTTTTTTAGTTATTTTTTAACGCCAACATATAGTATGTCTATTTGAAAACATATAGTATGTCTATTTGAAGGCTTTTATATACCCAAGTCCTGAGTCTTGTGATTAAATTGGATGCTTGTGCTGTTTTGTTCATCCTCAATATAACTCTATTAAAATAAATGGAACGGAGGGTGAATTCAGCCCTTCGGCTATCGTTACCATGCTGTTATTACTTTCCCACCTTATAACAAAAAATGTGCTCCGCAGCCCTTTTCCAGCAAATATAGAACAGGCATCCAGCATCCATCTGGTAAGATTCACCTAGATCTGACACCGTCCATTAGCAGATGTCTAGGGAAGAGTATAAAAACAGAACATGCATGTAGTGATATTTCTCAAATATGCTCTCTTAGCCTCCACTGATGTGTAACTCGGAGCTTCCTGCAGTGGAGTGGTATCTTTCCATTTAAACTGCAGTACACAGTGTTGCTCGGGGAACCAAAATTATTGATTCTAAGCTGTGAAAGAAAAAGTGTGTTTTTAAAGGCTGATAGATTTCAAAAAGGCCATTACATACATGTAGTTAAAGAGATTTGCCGTGGTTATTTATCTTAAAAAGTCTTCTGTGTGTAAAGTTATTGAACACATCACCATTGAGAAAGCTTCTAACAGCCTCACGGTGTTTTGTCTGATGATTTGATGCAAGTAGTATGCAGTGTCTGTTAGCTGTGAATATTTTTTTATTATTATTTTTAGAGCTTATATAATGCTGCTGCTTTTTTGTCACATAAAGAAAGAGCTAGTTTTGGCTTTACTCCACATGCAAAACTCACTGCAGTCTGTATATACGCGTTAAAATGGTCAGGTTGTAATACCACAACTGAGAATGTTGAAAATCTAGAATTGATGGTTCCATACGGAATGATAAAATACTGAATTGTCTCTGAAAAACAAAGGTTGCATCTGTTCTCTTCAATAACCAGAGGGAGAGGAATCAAAAGTGAGCAGAGGGATTGCAGCCTGCCTGCTGCCAGCTCGCAGAGATACCTTATTGTGTGCATCATCCTTCGTAGCTGCTTGGAGCTGCCGACAGCAAGGCAGTAATTGGCAGAAGATGATCAGTACCATTTTGATTAATTTAAAAGAACTACCAGAGTTTCCCTGGAAGCATCACGGATTTTCTAGGTACAGTTTTGTGATAATTAGCTTTGAGGCCATTTAAATGTGCGCTGGAGCTCAACCTGGTGTTGCAGCCTCCGCCCACCTACGCACAGGGGCACCCTTCTCCCCTGCCACGTCCAGGCTTCTTGCCCATCCCCTCGGGATAGCACCAGTCTTTCCTCTTTTGTGTCTAACTGGGAGAGGTGCCTGGCTGCAGGGCTGTCTGCGAGGCTCCCTAAGCACCGGCACCAGCGAAGCAGCAGGAGATGCAGGTAACATCCACCCAAGGCAGACAGGAGCGACCCCTCTCAGCAGCAGGCAAATTTAGGTAGATTTTTAAATCAACTATGAAGTTCTGTCATTAGTATCTCTATTTTTAGTGCTTATTTTACACCAGTTCAGGCCTCCAAGTGTATTCTGTAAACATCTCCTTAGCAAGAGTTACCCTGTCATCTTGCGAAGCAGTAATGGTGTAGATGAAGGATACTTAACTAGGAGCCACGTGTCTCTTTGGAAACAAATCTCTCTTCGTGCAAATACATTGTTTAGAGATAAAAAAATGAAAAAGTGGAAAGAGAACCCAAACAATAGTGGTAAAACTAGCCCTATCATTTATAGACTGAGGTTTTCTTAAAAGCTGTGGGCTAAAATGTGTGCTCGTCTGTGTTCATAATTAGATATGCTCTTATAAGGTTATTTTTTAAAAATACAAAGCATGCAGTCACTGCCATGGATAAGCAGTGTGGTAGAACTAAAGGAACTTTGTCCATTATATGGATGAAATAATAGCACTGGTGCTTGCTTAGAGCATGATCACAGATCAGGGAGTTAAGATTTATCACCATCTCGTAAATTCATATCTCAGCTGCAAGACAAAATTGAAGCGTTGTATTCAGAAGCACTGTGGATTTATTGTAAAGTAGCATTTTCAGTTAATAAACACTTTGAATACGAAGGCACGGGTAGAAGCGGAGACAGAGGAAGCTGCGTTATGCAGTGATTCTCCTTGTTATGCAGTAATTCTCCCAGCTCTGCCTAGTCACAGAGCTGATTTGATGAAATTACTTTGTGCTAAAATGCACCAGCCAGGAAGGAAATTAATGCGCTGCACATGCAAGATGGAAGCCATTTCCTCGAACGAAAGGTCCAGATGCCTGGTACTGGTTCAGTCGTGCAGCCCGTGTGCGACAGGCTCGGTGCTGTGCCTGTGGGGCCTGTGACTGCCGAGTACCCTGCAAGCCGCTGTGGAGGAGCGTGTGTGAATCATCAGAATGGGTCCGTGCTGAGGCTTTGCATAGAGCACGAGAAGCCCGTTACAAAACACCCCGTTCTCCTTTCCTGCCTGGTGTAGATGCGTAGGTACGTGGTGTATGAGCGTGTGCTTTCTCTTCCGTTCTAGTACTCGCGAGAGCCTGGCATCCAACACTTCGAGTATTGTTGAAAGCAACCGGCGGCAGAACCCGGCTCTGAGCCCGGCGCACGGCGGCGCGGGGCCAGCGTTCACCTTCCGCGCGAGCACCGAGGCGCCGCCGAGCGAGGCCGAGAAGCTGCAGAAACCGGCCAGCTGCCTGCAAGCCTCCGTCACTAGTGTCTGAGGGCCGCGCTGCCTCACGCCTCCGGTCTCGTCCTATACCGCAAAGTTTACGACACTGGGACTGATGTTTACATCTTTGGGGGAAAAAAGCATCTCGACCACAGTTTGAGTGCTTACTTGAGCTGTGCTGCTATGTAGACTAGGAGCAACAAAGAAATCTTTATTTCAAGGTATTGCTTTTCACGTTTGCGGCTCTGTAGCAACAGAATAGCAGTAGGGATAATATGTACACTTTTTGCTTCACTTAATTGTAACTGAGCACATATATGAAAGTCTAGACACTGTAAGTGTAATCTGCATTTTCAATGTCCATGCAGTTGCCAACTTCATAAAAAAAAAAAAAAAGAAAAAAAAAAAGAAAAAAAATGCCACAGATGTGTGATGCCCCCGGTCAGAGGCTAAGCTCTGCTGCAGAGTTGATCGTTTTTTACTTGGAAAACTGAGCCACTGCTGAAAGTAGCCAGCCAGGATCACTTTGAGGAAAACAATGCCAAACATGACAAGTGATGACCTCAGCTCTATCTGTGAATTATGAATACCAATCAGTCATTTTCACTGTGTGGTTTTGTGACACAATTTTGCAAATACCCGTATAAGGGAGTAAAAGGAGGTTGTGGTTCTTGTTTTTTGTTTTTTAAGTATGTAGGGTGGGGAGGGAGGCTGGTTTCCTTTTTGTGTCTCAAAAGTCTGAGAGATGTTTCCTTACCCACAGCTTGCTACTTGACCTTCCGTAGTGGCAAATGAGGAGGAGGAGGAGGAAGGCCTTTGCAGAAAGGGGGAAAGGGGAGGGAAGGGAGAGTTAAAGTGTCGTGGAGCCACAGCACAAAGTGATGCAAAATATAACAAATATCTTTAGTATAAATCAAATATTTAAAAGAGACGATCTCATTCTTGTGTCACTTTGGTATTGCAGCTTGCCATTAATATAAGAATCAAAATAACTAATTTCTTTGAACAAAAATATTCTTTATGATATAAATGACAAGTATGGCCTGAAGAAATTATTTCTTTCTAGTGGAAGGACATAAATCTATTTTATGTAGCTTTTTAAATAGAGTGCCTAAATTAGGCTATTGAAAATAGCATACATTGTAGTGATTATCAGAGAACAAAATCTAGAGAATTATAAACTTCTGGCCTTTCTATACAGTGGATGTTATTTGCAATTTAGCATTTCATGGACACGTCTAGTTTTGGGAAATTAAATGTGTCCATATGGTTGGCAGTAGAAATCTGAATTCTGTAGGTATAGTATATCCTAATTATTCTCCCCTAAACTGTTACTCCAAAGTGATTAATGATATGCTAGTTACTGCAGAGTAACTTCTAAGAATAGTTAAACTCCAAGAGTAATTTTTAGGTATAGGGTCACATTCTGCTCTCTTACTCATGCAATTTGATAATGCAACAAAGTGACTTCAAAATTAACTATATATTTATTTTTTATGAGAACAGTCGAGTTGGTGGAAGAATAGCAAAGGTATTAAAACACTCAGCAGTCCAAATTGTTGAATATAAGAGGGACATTTACATTGTCTAGCTCTTGGTAATACACAGGTATTAAGCCCAACTGTACATATTAAAAGGCAGTATTTTCATCAGGTTCTGGTGACATGTACTGCTTTGTATAAATCATTTGAGCTTCACTCACATTCTGTATTGTCATCAGAAGGCTTTACCGAAGGTTCGGCCTTACGTTGCACAGTTGGATACAGTTCATTTACTTAAAAAACGACTTTCTAACTCTGGACACACTCGCTTTCCAATTTTGTCAAGAACATATTTCATACCCAGTAAATGCAGAGGTCTGGTTTACTTGTTTTCAATGTATAAATTCCATTTCATAGGAGCAATAAGACCTTTCAGTGCACATAAAGGAAATTATTGTGCTTTTGGTTGGTTATCAAAGTCACTTGGCCTTCAGCCTTCTGCCTTATCATACCTTCCAAGATGTGCTCTAATTACCATAGAATGCTTTGCATGACGCATCTTATTGTTCGATATGTAACTCCAGCAGTACTTATTACATGCGAACTGTAGATTCAGAGTTTTTGTGGGGAATTGTCATATACTATGCAGTGGCTGACTGTGATTTTGTTTCTGAGACAAGCTCTGACAGTAGTATGTATCAATTCAGTAAATAAAAACGTCAAAACTATCTTAATTTATAGCTGATGATCTGAAGTACTAATGGCAGTATTGAAATGTGAACAGCAGAAACAAATTTTACCTTTCGGGGAAATGTTTGTTTGTCATAAACTAATCAGAGTTTATGCAGGCAGCTGGTTGTGTAGAAGATACCATTACAACAAAACATGATAATATATACCTACAAGCTGTATAGTATGTTATTTCCTAAAGTTCCCATAGACCAGCAGACAACACAAATGTCATATTAATGTTGACATGGCATTGTACCAATATTAATGTGACTCTTGGAATATGGAATGTAAACAGAAGTTTCAAATAGAAACGTTCTAATCTTTAATTTTATTTTCTTTTAAATCAATAATGGAATATAAGGAAATTCCATCTTGAGGTTCTGGTAACAAAACCACGAGAGTGGAGCTTGAGTGCTTTATGTCACCCTAATCCTTTGATGAAATCATAGCCTTGTATTATGTGGTTGCTTATCTATCATTCTTCTTCTAATGTATCAATTTAAAGGTTTACAGAATTAGGTTCAATTATTAGATTAGGTTGAATCTGTGTTGTGTTCAGCTGTAAAGGGTCAACACAAATCTGTCGGCATTTTGCACACTTAATATGTATTATTATAATACAACATGTTACTTTTATGGTAATTTTTTTTACACATATAACTACCTCCATGAATTTGATGAAATGCAGCAACATAAAAAGTGTATTGTAGAAAAGCAAGGTTAAAAACTTTGAAGCATTAGGTCATGGCATTCTCTTGTGTGTCGATGCTTGCATATGAAGTCATCATGTTTCCATTGCCACAATTTCCTTTTGCTATATTAAAAATCTGGCTTTTAGATGGATCACTTGCAATTTTGACAAGGCCACATAATTTGGTTAAAAGTGAAAGGGAGGCTGAAAGCTTCGATCCTCTCCCCAGTAACTGCTATCATTTCTGCCTGGTATAACTTGAAAATGTACTTGTACTTTAGCAAATTGGGAACATCTACAGTCTGTGAAATATGATTGACAGTTTGAGGTTTAACAGAAGACACTGGGTATTTTCTTGGCAGCCTTCAAATACTTCGGGCCCTGCTCTGCCTCCCGTTTTTGCCAACATATCAGGTCAGAGTTTCTCTTAACAGGCTAAAGCAGAGTGTACTGGATTTTAAAGCAGCTCTTGCTTCAGTGATACACGCCGTTTTCTAAACTGTGCATTGAAACACTTGCTCCTATAGAAATCGCCAGCAGCCTTTAAATTGACTTCCCTGGGAGCAGTATTAGGGTCCCGACTCAAGGTTTGCGTCTGTTGTTCGGAGAAAGCGAGCGAGTTTCCAGTAAAAACGAAACGGGCTTTTGAAAAGTAGCCAGTTGCAACAGCCACCTTTAAAGAGAGAAAAAAAGAATTTTTTTTTCCAAAAACCAAAGGAAGAAAGTGGCAGTTGAACCTAAGCAGATCACATTTATATACAAATCTGGATTTATGAACACCTCTTTCAGCAATCCCAGTACCATAATCCTGATTGCAGGCTGATAAATAATCATCTTTTGAGCTAATTTTGCTGTACGAATATTTCAGTTAAAAAATCATAAGAAATCATTATCCATTTGACTCCTTGCACCACTGTAAAACGTCCATAATACAAAAAACACTGTTTGCTCCACTTTTATAACGTAAAATGTATTGGGAAACAAATTTTTTAATGAAAACCATGGCCTAAGTGGTGGTTAGCAGTAGTCATTTTTATAAAAGGGAACAAGCAAACCAGTATTCGCAGGCCACCATAAATGCAGATAATATTTTGCACTCAAGTCAAGCCTTCCTCCCTGGGAGCCTTGAAGCACTTCAGGCGTTACCAGTTAAGCCTCACCAGCCTGTGAAGTCGGCACGTTTCACTGTCCCCATTTTATGTCAGGGCACTCTGAAAAAAGAAAAACTAAGGCCAAGAGTCTGTGAGTTAATATATTAACCAGTTTCTTTCTTTCTCTTTAAAAGTCATTAGAATAAGTCTAACGGGTAACAAAGTGTTTTATGTTTATAATTCACAGTTATTCTTTTGATGCATTAAATTTGCGTCGCAGGGGAGAAACTAGTTTGCAGTCCGGCCCAGACTCTTTCCAGTAGCAGTGCCAAGAAACATTTGGTTTTCGGTCATATGAGTACTGCCAGCGGTGGTTTTCAGAACGGTTAATTAAAAATTTGTTTTTCAAATACATTTCACAGAACTTTTCCCAACGTGATTGCTCAAATTGTTGTGCTGAGTAAGCGAATAGCACTCTTTTAATCTGGTGTCACACCCACAGTTTACAATTCTCTTTGCTCTTCTGAAGAAAGCTGTACAGTATTAGAGAGAAATGTTCTATTTTTTACATAATTCTTTAAGAAAAAAAAGTATATATCTAAAAAGTTCCCCCCCCAACATAAATAATGTGGTTCATGCATCAGAAATGTTCTGCTGCATACAATGGACCCAACTAAAGCCAAGCTGGTGCTAGAAGAAACGGGACTATCACACTTCCTTTAAGGCAGCCCTCTAAATTTTGATTTCAGTTACGTGGGTGTAAATCTGACGAAACTCCCCTGATTTTACACGGCTCTAACAGAGATCAGAATCTGTCACTAACTCCTTTGACGCTCTATTCTGAGCTGAGGATTTCTGTGTTCCTCCCCTCGAAATACTAAATACCAAGAAGGAGCAGAAGGCCACATGCATGCGGCTGGATTTGGAAATCCAGCGCAGGTTGAACCCCTAGTGAAATGCGCAGTCAGCAGCCCCTTGCCCCAGCCTGGGTGCAGGAACCTGCTTTGCACCTGGGAAGGGCAGTTTTTCAGTGCAGCGCGATGCCCTCGCGTGGTGCAGTGCTTAGAGCCACCCAAAGGATACCCACCCGTAAGTGTGAAAGGTCTGGTAGGGCCCTTGGAGTAATTGGCACAGATGTTACTTCTATACGTGGAGGAGACTTAAGCTAAAGGGATCCTAATTCTGCAGGTGATTTTCTGTAAGTGACTCAATGTGGCTGTTGCATTAGGTTTAAAAGAGTTAATAAATGCAAGTGGGACTTACTGTATGCTAGAAGGGAGTTTTGCAGCCAAGACTGCCTTGTATAAATGTGTTTGCACTGAAAAAAAAAAAAACTAAAAAATTACTTGGTCTCTGGTTGCTGTAAAGGTCATCCAAGATGGATGTTCTGTTTATATTGTATAGTATTTCATATGAAATAATTACAGTTCATGAAATGTCTTCCCTAACGTTACTGATTTATAACAGCACATTTGTAACATGGTTTTTATTGTGTCAGTGTACCATATTGTAAATGATGATTACTTGTCATGCTTAGTATAATAATTTAAAGGAAAAAAGGACAGGGATTTTTGTAAGTCTATATTTGAAAGTCCCTCCATATGGTAATATTGTGTTCATGTTGTTTATGTAGTGTTGTGTGAAATATCCATTTTGGATTGTGTTACTTTTTAAGATATTAAATAACATTTGGTTATATGTTTTAAGTGGATTTTTTGCACCCACCAGTGGTTTTCAGAGAAAATGCTTCTGTTTCCATTTAACACAGTGTTTCTTTGCTTCATTTAGGAGACCTTGCACAGCAAACTAGAAATGGCAGAAAAACAAGGGTCATTACGGCCTGTTATGTTCTTGTGTACTTTATAAAATGTCTGTGAACGTTTCTGATTTTGAAATCATCCCAGTTTGATTGGGACACAAAGGCCACATGGAGAGTGATCCCAGCTGAGTGCACAAGAGCTGAGCTGATGCGCAGTAGAAATGGAAACCTCTTTGAGGTGATCTGACATCAGCCAGCAACAGATTTCTCTTCCCTCCTTCCTTCTCCTCTGCATCATCATGGGCCAAAGGAGGACCCAGTGCGCACACAGCTAACAGAAACCAAGGAAGATTTTTTTTTTCCAGATTTTTACAAATGTTCCCATATTTTTCCACTCTCTTGACAGCAATTGATGGGACAAGTCCAAGTGGGCAATGTAACATCAGGTGCCATTCTGCAGCCTCCCTACAAAACCTGCAAGTAGGCTGCAAAGACACTCCAGAAACTCTGCTGCAGTGCAGATGATAACTTGATAACTGCTCTTTGCCAAGGTCAGCCGTACCAGATACAAAAATGTGAGATGTACGAGATGTACAAGATACAAAAAAAGCACCCGCGGGTGGATATCCGTGCTGCCACAAGCTTGCCACCTTGGTTTGCCAACTGTTTGTGGCACAGGCTGTTGCAGTGCTGCTCCTGCTCTCTGCTGTTTCCTTCCCATCCATCTTTTCCCTCCGTAATCCATCTCCTTGGATTTGTTGGTTCTGAACTGCAGGGAAAGCTTTCAAGGTCAGATTAGGCTTTGCCGGCATTGACCTAATTCTCATCTTGATTCCTTGTGTAGGCAGGACCAATTTTGAATGCTCAGAATCTGACTTGTTGGAATTTGAGCATTTTTCAGTATTGCTGTAGAGGTTTGGAAAGTCTGTTTCAGCACACATGCAAATAGCTGAAACATGGTTCCTAACAAACTTGCAGCCGTCCTTTGGCTGAAGAACTAGCCTTGTGCAGTTGGATCATGCCTTTCTGCTTAGAGTGCTGACCTGAAGGTGAAGAGAGTCCTGTTGAGAGTTTTCCATCTGTCCAGAATTCCCTTCTCTCTATTGGTCTCTGGATTGTTCCTCTAGGTCTGTTGTTGCCTCCTGACTTATCTTCTGTAATATCCTCCTTCCTTTCCTTTCCTTTCCATCTCTGAGAATGCCTTCAATTTTTGCTTCTTTTTGGCATTTTGTTTCCACCTTGGGATTTTTTTTTTTCACACTTCACATTAGATGTCCTCTGCTACTTTTCTCACTCCCCACCCCCAGAAATGTCACCCTAATCCTGTAGTCTTTTCCTCCCTTTTCCCTGACTTTAGCTTTGTCGCTTTCCCTGCTCACTTGGAAGACCTCAGAGGAGAGAAGGTGATGAGCTGCTGCAGCACGGGCGCTCCTGCCAGCGCCTCCCTTCAGATCATGCTGCTGGAGGTTTGTGGAGTTGGAAAAGGCGAGGAGTAGCCATGCGCCCCCGCTTTCGGTCAGCACAGCCCCTGCTCTCCTCCTCGCCCTTTGGACTGCTGCTCCTTTTTTATCTCTGTGCTTTCCTGCTGGACTTGGTGTTTCGAGGGCTAGGAGAGGAGTGCTGCAGTCCTGAAGGTGGCTGGGGCAGCAGGTCGTGTTTGTCTTATGCAGGGTGCCAGGTGACTGCTTAGGAAAACAACTATAAAAAAAAAAAAAACAGCATTCCTTCTTCCTGGGGTTTTCCGAGGAACGATGGGCGAGCCTGCTGTTGGGCGCTGCTCTTGGCTGCAGACTATGGGAGCCAGGCTTCGTGCAGAGTCAGAGATGCGAGGACTTTGGTGGCCGCCCGCTGGATGATGAGGTGTTGAGAGGACTGCGCTTGCATTCCTCTTATGCCTTCAGGTCCTCTTTTTTAACAGAGCCTTTTCAGTCCAGCTCTCACGGTAATGATAAATGGGGATTGGGGAGGGAAAATCCCAAATACTTTTGGTTTATGCTTGTCTTTTTTCTCTTTCCTCATCCCGGTAAGCACAGAAGACCTAACCATTTGCTGCCAGAATGTACAACAGCAAGTCTACCTGCATGTACATGCCTGTGCATACACTAAAACATTTATGTGCTTTGTTTCCTTTCTTTAAGTCTTATGGAAACATGGAGCTAGTACTGCCTTGAGTTGTCTGCATCCATCTGCCTTTGCCCCTGGGCAGCCTGGGGTAGACTGTTGCCCATTGCGGATTTCCAGAGAGAGCTGAGAAAGTAGTGGGGGATCCGTCCTTCAGCGTATTCAAAACTTTTTGCTCTGGATCAGAGCCAGTGGCCTCCCCCACGTGCACGGGCTTCCTCCCACAGATGAGGAAGGTCACGGTCGCGTTTCTTGGCAGAGGGGGATGGTGTTTCCAGAGCGGGTCTCCGGCCCACGCTCGCTTAGTCGTGCGCTGGGGCACACTGCCGTGCGCTCGGGGTGCCTCACGGGCTTCATCCTGCCCCCCAGGAGTGGGGCATGGCCATGCAGCCGCCACGGCACTCCAGAGCCAGGATAACATGGACATCAGATCTTGCGCCGACTGCCGGGGCTCTGGCAGTGAGCTTGCAAGCCGGCTGCTGACTGGGAGCTACTTGTGTGTGTTGACATGGCGAGGAGCCCTCAGTAATGGGCCCTGGTGAGTGGCATCTAAAACTCCCACGGGTACCTCCGTAGTCCCAGAGCTCGGAGGCTCTGGAGCCCAGGAGTGCTGCAGTGGGCAGCCCGGAGCAGGTGCCCGCGTGTGGAAGCTGCGGCTGTTGGCCTCCCTGGTGAAGGCTCTCGTGGCAGGGCCCCGCTGCCGGGCAGCTGCCCGCGGCGGCCCCTCTCCTCGCGGTGGGTCCCACCGTGCTGCGTGAGACCGTCCGCAGCAGTTCCTCGGCCTCCACACTGAGCCTCCTGCTGGGCCTGCACGCCGCCTCCTGAGGAAACATGGACCCGCGTGTTTCCCTGCTCCCTCCTCCTCCTCTTCCATGGGCCCAGCTGACTCCATCCAGCGCCCAGGGCGGGCATGTGGGGAAAAGGGTGTTTTCCATCCATTTTAGTGCTTGCCTCTGGCTCGGGTCCAAAGTGAACTTGCCAGGAAAGCCCCATTTAGCCTGAGCTGCCACAGCCGAGCGTTGCCTCTCTGGTCAGGGGCTGCTGATGGCCTTCACATGCTTGTCACCAGGCCAGCTCTGAGGCCAGGCCCTGGCAGAGCTCCCCAGCAGAATGGTCACAGCATTCTTATTTATTTATTTATGTTTAACTCGATGTGGTATGTTTTTTCACTTCTTCTGAAGGAATGCTGAGCCATTTTGCCCAAGATTTCCCAGGAATCCTGTGGCTGAGGCGGAGGCCACAGAGGGACCATCCAGGAGATGGGGAGAGCCCAGCTCACTGTGGCACGTGGAGCAGATCCGTCCTGGAGCAGGGCATACAGGGTGCTCACTTGCCTTTGGCTCTTTCTCACTTGCTTCTAAAGAAAGTCATTTTTCTTCCAGCTGTGGCATTTTATATTTAACTGGTCTCTGAAGGACCCCTGAGATTTATTATTCACTTGTAATGAAGAAACTCAGTCCTCAGGGTTGAGGTAACTAGTGTATTTATTGCCATTACTTATTGCCAATGTACTTACTGCCATTACTTATCACCAGTATTACTTACTGTAGACTATTCTTCTGTTATCATTTTATTATTACCTATAATCTAGTACAGAGAGAAGATATTGCTCATGCTTCGTTCTTATAAAACAGATAACAGTTTCACAGTTTGTACAGAAAAAGTATTCTAAAACAAAATGAGAAATCTTATTTTGGGGATGGAAGTAGAAAAAACAAAAAAGAGAAAATTGAAGCTTTATGGAATGGCAAATAGTTTGCTGAATTTTAGATCTTTGAAGGAATGTTGTGGTATAGCAAGGACTGATTAACAAGCCAAATATCCAGTGTGTATCAAATTGAAATGTAACATATGTTAAATAGTATGATCTTATTTTCATGTATGTGTTTTTCTTTCTTTTACCACATATTTTGAAAATTACTTTATTTGCTTCACCTATAAAAGACAGCTGCATTCTCTCTTTTGTGTCTCTTTGCCAAACGATTTTAAACTGGAAGGAAAACAATTATTTTGAAAAGTTTGAAATATTTGTAGAAATGCCAATAAATCCTGTGCGTAACTATAGCTTTGAGAGTATTTTAATACATGTTTGCCTGTCTAAAAATGAAGCTCTAGGGATGCTGAAAATGAGGAACCTGCCTTTCAATAAAAAATAAGCAGTTGTACTAATGAATGACCACCAGCTTCAGTCTGAAGACAGAACAAAGCAGTTAGTCAAAAGTCCAACATGTCAGGCTAAAATGTATGACTTTTTTTTTTCTTGTGAAAAAGAAGAAAATAATCCTAGGGCTATATTTACATGTAATGTGGAAATTGTGTTTCTCATGACTTTTACTAGTTTTTGCCTTGTGTCCATGCTTGTGTAGCCCTGGTGTCACCCTGACATGTCTGTCCATGGACAGATGCATCATCAGGCCATCAGCTTCTGCCCGGGTTTCTTCCAGCTTGCAGACTCTGCAATTCAAGAGGAGGAGGAGAAGGAGCGTGGATGCATTTCCCCAGAAGATACATGAAGAAATTTGTGTATCGGGACTTGAAAGCTCAGAGATTTCACTAAGACAAAAAAGGAAACTTGCATTGGGAAGAAAAATCCTTTAGTAGAAGAAAAATGCCAAATAAAGACAGAGAAGTGTCTTGGGCTCCCTAGGGTTTCTGCCAAAAGCCTGCTGAAGCAGGGAACAATCTGTACCCATCTTCATGGCTTATAGAGACCTAAAATAAAGAGCAATTGATACTGGCCTCCCCTTCCCAGACCAAGCTGTGGTGTTGTGAGTGGGATCCTGGAGAAAACGCTGAGGGAAGAGGTGGAGAGGGAGCCCCTGAGAAGCCAGACATGGGGGCCTGCCATAAGCGCGAGCATAGCGCTCATAGCTGCATGCTTCAACCCGGCAGCCTTCCCCTTCCCACAGAGGTTTGGACTCGCGAAGGCTTCCAACACCCACACGGCGCTCATATCCATCTTGGAATAAAACCCTCTCCCCTCTCGCTCTTGTACGTGCAGTAACCCGCTGTCTGTTCCCTCTGACAGGCTGCGGAGCGTCTCCAAGCTTGCTTTGTGTCCAGGGACCAGCTCCTCTCTCCAGCAGGAGAAGGTTCATGATGCATCCCAGATGTCTGCACGTGGCAGCAATTTCCAGACCTCATAGATTAAGGGAGGGAGGGAGATAAGAAAAGAGTCCTTGCTCCTCTCTGTGCCCTTGCTGGCTGGCAGCAGGGAGGCTTCGAAGCTGACTCTACCACATTGGCACGTTAAAATGTTTGCTTTCAAATGTCACTCAGGCGTCTCTGTTTTGAACCAGTTGCATTTGGGAAAGACTGGTTGTCACGGGGAACTGGCAGTGGGATGCAGAGGAGTTTCAGATTGTTATATAAGAGCTCTCTTACATCATCTCTTTGGTTGACTACTACTTCAGCTTCGAAGCAGCCCGTTTCCTTGCCTTAAACCAGAAGAAAAGCAGTGCTTGAAGTATTCCTCTGCAAGTGCTATCTGTGTGCTCTGTGCAGCCTCGGGTAGTGTCCTGGGGGACTGTGTGTGTTTGCCTCGGTTTCTTCTTTGCCAGCTTTTTGTTAACAACTGTCTCTGGGTCCAAGCCGAGGCCTCCCCACAGCTGGGGGCAGCCCCAAACGGGTGTTTGGTCCCCCTGTCTCCCTGAAATGTGGCAGTTTGAGCTCGGAAAGGCCATTTCCCATGGCTGCGCTGCCCATCTGCTCCATCATTTGGCATTCCAGGTGGGATCACCATGCTAGGACCCTCACAGGCCGTTCTGGTGGTGGGTAGTGGCAAGGGGGTCTGCACGTGTGTTCCCCATTTAACTGCAAATCCAGAAAAAAGAAATCCTTTCTGGGTAACATTCCCCATGCTTCAGCAACAGTGTGAACTGGTTATAGGTCCCTTGTGCCAATGAAAATAACATCTATTCCAAGGAAAGAGTGGCTAAAATACTCTACTTCACTGAGACGGGCGAGGAGCTGAACAGGGAAACGAAAGACCTTGACCAGCTTCATGCCATCAGCAGCTTCCAATGGGATGTTATTTTGCTCCGCTTTCCAGGTTTATTATAGGTGAAAACTTAATGTTCATTCGCAATGGTGTTTTCTTATGGGCAAAGGGTGAAGTAAACCAAACAAATCATCTGTAACAATCTTTGCAGGCAGCTTTTTCTGAAAAAAAGCCCATATAAATCACAGCGGGAAAGAGATTTGTATCCACAAATTACCTCAAGAATAGACTTTGATGAGGCAAATGGGACCAGTACCTCAGATTGCACTTTGATAAAGGATAATTTCTTCAAAACACTTTTCCAGTGATATCACGCGCCAGCTGAACGTGTGGTGAGAGACAGGGTAGGGATAAATATGGGAGGAACCGTACAGAGAAAATGCGATGAAAACGGTTGTGTAATGTCTCTCCAAAGAGAACGACGAGCTCATGACTGTACTGATTCATACTTTGTTTTTGTGGCACTATTTATAAATCTGCTAGCACTTCCTAAATGATAATTACAAATCCTTCATAGCTTGAGTTTTATTTGAGTTCTTGAGCATGTTTTCAGTGGGAAAAAAAATAACCTTTTTTCCCTTGAATGATGCGGAATAGTGAATACCGTGAACCATGACAAACCTCATGACAGCCTGGCTGGAAATCGCCTGCAGGATTTGACCTGATCCAGCCTCGTGGGAGGCAGTTCTGGGAAATTCATCCCCGCTCTCAGCCACCTGCCTTCCGCACCAGGCAGCCTGGGGGCATTTCTGGAGGAGCCCATGTCGCCAGCTTTCGACGTCGCTGGAGGCAGCTTCCTCCTGGGAGCCTGGAGAACGCTTGGGATGCTTCGTCTCAGCGCCTTTTAATGCCTCTGTCTTTCTCTGTTGTATTAATTACTTAATCTGCTCTGGCTGCCGCATCTGAACGCTCACCAGCTGGTTTCCCGTTTCTCATTGCCCTCAGAGGACTCCTGAGTCACACCTGCTTTGGTGTGAAGCCTTAATCCGTCACTGTCCTGACTGGAGCGGTGAGCATTTAAAATTCAGGCTGTGCGTGCGTGTTGTGTTTCTCCAAGTGTGTGATGAATTGCCAGGCCTTTTTGGGCTGCGTTCAGCTGCTTCTCCACAAGAAGTGCTGGGGGGACCGCGGCTGCACCTCGCGGCCCTGTGGCCGGTGTCCTCCCTGCGCCCTTCTCCCTCCGGCAGGCCCGGTGTCTCCAGCAGGTTTTGGGGCTGAGTTAATATTCATCGAGTGATATATATATAAGTGCTGAGTAACTTCTTAATGTATTATTAACTTCAGGAGAACAGCGGGAGGCAGCTCGGGAGCCATCAGTGCCTGCTCCTGCTACCAGGGAAAACGGGTCCCACCGGGAATGCCGACATGCTCCCAGCAGAAGCTGGTGACATGGAGAGGTGGGGGTGAAAGGCATCACACATGGGAAGCGTTTCCCCAGGTCCATCACCCCTGCAAAGAGAGGGTCCTCCCACAGGGCTGGCAGGGAGCCATCCCAGCCTGCCCTGACTATCCCCACACAAAAATAACAACTGTCACCACATCTCGAAGCCTGTCGGAGCTTGCTGCGTAAAATCAGCCAGCAAGGAACAGGGGACAGCGTTAGGAGAAGAGTGTAATGTTGCATAAATGCAATATAAATTATTAACTTTTTCCTAATTTGCTTCCTGCAAGCCTTGTAGCTAAAATTCACTGATCCTCTTGTCTAAATCACCCTGCTTTCTTCTAAGATGCTACGTTTTTCGTCCCTTCTAATGCAAAGGTTGAGGGAAAGCAGCAGGGCTTAGAGGAGCTCCTGGTCTTGGCCACACGAGCGACCCTGCGGCCGCTCACAGCTCTGCCCAATAGTGGGACAAAAATAAAATAAAAACAGAAAACAAAATTGTAGAAGGATGAAGCTACGCAGGTTTTACACCATGGTGGTCGGATATGCTGTGGACCATGTGCCCGCCCCTGGTCAGCGGGAGGAAGCACATGAAAAGGGACTGACAACCTGAAGTTCCCATTTCGTTTTTCCCATGGAGCCGGAAGAGGGAGCTCTGAGGCAGATAAAAAACAGGATTTTGGCCTGTATCCCTGTGTGCACCTTCCCCCCACGGCCCCCAAATCCTCCTCCTCTCTGCAGCCCCCTGTGGCCCCGCTGCCCAGGACCCTGCAGGAGAAGGGCCAACGCACTAGGCTCTATCCTTAAAAGCAGACGGCACGGGTGGCTTCCGTCTTTCCCAAGGATTTAACATGTCTCCTCCTGACCTGCAGCCGCGTGTGCCTCTCCCGGCTGTTGCCGCAGCTGCCATGGGGGAATTTATGAGGTTGTGCCCTCGCTGAACTGCGCCGTTAATACAGGGAAAGGAAAACAAGGCCATAAAAGTGGCATATTGGGAGATACCGTTTCCAGGTCCTGGGTACCCTTCCCCCAGTGGTTACTGAGCTTCCTTCTCCTCTCCTTCATCAGCTGGAGCACTCTGAGCTAATTTCTATCAAATTTTTTAAAAAGTTTTATTTCACTACTCCATGTTCATCAAGAATTTTTTGGTTTTGTTGTTGCACCTGACATTTTTTCTGCTGAAATACTGCTGACAAGAGGAAACCGTGGCAGTGGTACAGCACTGATGGCTTGGCCTTGGCCACATGGGATAATGTATAACCAGAATTTGCTGTGTCTATAGTGACTGTCATCTGGGAATTACTGCATAAATATTTGGTAGTCTTCATCCCATCATCTGGCCTCATGGAAGGAATATGCACTAGGCATACATGATGTTAGAGTAATCAGAAATGAGAGGGAAATCTTAGGAGATAAAATGGTCTGGGAAAAGGAAATGCAGGCTGGATTGAGAAACTAGAAAATTATTGAAAACAGGTAGAAAGAATCTCCTTTTAATTTCCATGGCAAAACTGGCTACACTGGCAATTAAGACGAACAGTAACTTTTAATTCTGAAATGCTGTGATTTTTGAGCGTTCCATAATCAGATTCTTTGAACATAAACATGCTTCTGAAGCTGTCTTGAAACATACTTCCACACCAGTGAAAGTTGTCCCATGAAGCCAAAAAAAAAAGTTTCAAGCTTTATTTTAACATATTTTCTTTTTAAAAAAGAAAAAATCTCTTTCTATTTGCAGCTGCCTGCCATCTCTGCCGCTAGGAGAAGGAGCACAGGGAAGACATTGCACTGCCCTTTTCCAGTGCCTTCCATTTCAAGCACCTGGTTAAAAAAAAAAAGGTCTGCATCTCCCCACTGAGGTGGGGAGGCCAAGCTTCTGAGTCATATTTTGTCTTTTCTTTGACAAATAGGAAGAGCAAGGAAGCAAGGAAGCACCGGGAAACCGGTCCTTATTGATTTCCAGACCGACTGGAAACAGGACACTGCACTAACCCTGTCTCTGTGGAGGGGTCTGGCCGACACAGAAGCATTTTTATGTCACTGATGGAGAAGATTCACCCTGCCTGCTTGGCCAGGACATGGGCACTAACGCAGGGTTTGGTTTGGTTTGTTTTTTTACAAGGGGAAACAATGAAATTGCGGCACTTTCTACCATGGGGCTCTTGTGAAGGCTGACAGCATAGATCAGGTGCACAGGAGACCAGACAAACTCCTGGGAGGTGCCTCCATGGGTGATTCTGGCTACATCTAACAACCAGGGCAGCCAAAGAGGAGAGGATCCGTAGGTGTCCAAGCTGCGGAGATTCCAGTGTCCAAGCGCCCACATTTTGAGGCAGGGGGACAACTCGGACCCAGCTCTGGTCACTGAAAGCTGGTCACTAGCTGGGGAGCATCAGCTGTCGGGGTCATCTTTCTTTGGTGTCCTTTCATCCCATCCCAGCTGGGTGCTGCACGAGGACAAAAGCAAAAAGCAAGGACCGGTGCCCAGGGCCAAGGAGGGGACGTGCGCCAGGAGCCGCTGCCCACGAGGGACCCCCGCTGTCGCTTCAAGTTCAGCAAGGAAGGGCAGCAAAAAACACAGCTGTGCAAAAGGTGAAATATCAAAAAAGTTCCAGGCAAAATGCCCTCATATGCAAGTTACAGCATCTCCTGTGGTAGAGTTAATGTTCCTCGTTTACATGCTGACAGCTTGGCCATTTCTAAACAATGTTATCATCCATCTCGCTGATGGCTAATCAGCACAAGCTTCAAACACTGTTTATCACACTTTGATGCGCAAATCAATCGAGAAAGGCAAGGTGTTACAGTTTCGTTTTTTTTTTTTTCCCCAAATCTTACAGTATTTACAGAAAGATGCGTATTTTTTTTTCTACCAGTATTCTTATTCACTCATTCACAAGCAGGCATTGTACAAAAGCGTCATTCAGAACCAGCTTTTAAAATGCACCCACCTGGGTTGCACAGTACACAGAAAAGCACGCTAGCATCAAGACACTGATTTTTGAATAAGAATGTGAACTGATTCAGAGGTAAAAAAAATCAGAGGCAGAAAGACGCACGTCTGCAGCGCAATCAGCCGCCGTTCCGGAGCGGAGGAGCTCCATGCGGATCTACCTCCAAGTTTCCCTTTTACAGATCAAGTATATTTTTGAGGTGTTTTACCATAACATACCCTCGTTGCACGTAGGTCCAGCAAATCCTAATGCAATTACAAAACGTGCTCTGCAAAAGACACCACGTACAGATGCTTTTATAGCAGTTATACAGAAACACTCATGGAGCCAGGGATAATACTGATTTCATGTGCCATGGCCCATACCTGGAAGACCTCAGCAGGCCTGCTTGTTATTTCTGATTTCTCCTGGTGCTAGTTCTGGATCAGAACAGACCCTTAGACTTTCACGATTTTTTTCCTCAGTAAGAGGATATTGGATTCTTTTTTACTGTGATGGTTAAAACTGCAGGCTGCGGAGGGATTACCATGCACAGTTTGTATCCTGTTGCTTTTCAAACAAAACTTTGCAATTTAGTCATTTGGTTATCTTTTACACTGATAATTTTCTCACTTTAAAAATGCACTCCAGTGAATTCCTTGAGCCTGGTCCATTAGAGAGCGACAGGGAACTCTGAACAATAGGTGCTTGTTTTACAGCTACTGCAAATGCTTAGAAAGCACTAAATTGCCTTTTATACTCAACAGTCTAGTAACAAAGACTGATTTTCTTCCTTTTTTTTTCCAATTGATTTGATGGTTCACTTGAGCTTTAAAAACACATTACATAAATCTTTGCAGCCATTACAGAAGTCTTTTGTCAAGTTTAATTTGTTTTTGTTTTTTTTTTTCTTTTTCAAGGTGTAATCATTCACCCTTAAACTCACTGTACCCAACACACCCGTGCTTGGCTTTGGAGCCCTTATGACTAATAACTTTCGGAGGTTTATTTTGCATGGGGAGGGACGCAGGTCCTCCCAAAGGCAGCTGGCATGGAGAGCTGGAGGCACAGAGAGATGTGGGATAAAGCTGAGCCCCTCCGGGAGGCACTGCCGGATGCCAGAGCCTCCCGAGGGGAAAGGACACTTTGTGGGATCAGAGCTTTAGGACTCAGTGCTGAATGTGCATATTTCACAGTGGAAACCAGACGATGCAGAAAGGACCCCCCCTTCCCTAGTGAGTTGCGCTGCGTGGAGGGACGTCCCCAGGTTTTGTGGAGGGGGGTTCAGGTTTACAGGTCTGTCTTGGTGACTTGGGAAGGTTTGCTTCATCCATGTAACTTATCCTTAGACTCATGGCCTCTGCCTGCTGTTTAGCTTGACCATGACAACTTTTCTGGGGCTCGTGGTGGTCAGATTTAGCTACGATTACCTGGGGGTCTGGGACATAGACCTCTCTCCCCATTGCAAACACAATGCTGAAGCTCCAGGGAACGTGCTGCTTGTTGCATGGCTTGAGCAGCTCAGACGTGGACAGCTGGAGCCCCTGGAAAAGCAGTAGGGGCTGGAAATCACAAAGAGCAATTAGGGGCGGAAGAGCAACCGGAGCAGACGATACAATTTCACTCAGAAAAGCAAAAAGGCTGTGAAAATCCAGGCTTCCTGACAGTACTTTCTCCTGAATGCAGTGTATCCAGGGGTGATTCCATCTCCGGGGGCGAAAGGCCAAGGTCCTCTTGCCGTGCAAGGTCTGGTCTGCCAGCTGGGGCTCCCGTTGGGAAAATGAAGGCTGAGAAAAGCAGGATGCTCCCAGTGCTCTCCTACCTCCGCTGGCTCTGCCACTGCTCCGCCAGGAGCTCGGCAGAAAGGGCCAGTGCACACGGTGCTCGCTTCGCCCCGCGGGGAGAAGCGCTCTATTAATGCAGCTATTATTCAAACGCAGAATCGAACAAAAAGAAGGGGGAGGAGGGATCGAGTTGCTGGTGACGCTGACCCGCATTGTCCTGGGCTCACGTACGGGGACCTGCTAGGCGAAGAGCGCGAGCAGGAGCAGCGCCAGGGCGCAGCGGCCCCACGGGGCGAGTGGCGGCGCGGGCGCCGCGTCCCGCAGCATGCACTGCACGCGCGACCACGAGCCGTTGTTGGGCAGCGGCCTCACGCCCGCCACGTGGCACATGACGTTGTAGACGTCCACGGACCTGATGGGCGGCGCACGGAAGTTGGACTTGAAATCTGGAAGGGAAACAGGAGAAAATGAGGGGCTGGTGCCCTGCGAGCGCCTGCTCCGCTTCCGATGCTGATGGGTGCTGCCAAGCGAGCCCCAGCACCCTCTTGGCTTCTTGCTGTGTGGCTTACAGCACGGCTCAGCAAAGGCATTCCAAATGCCTCTTTTTTTTATTAGTATTTTTTACCAGATTTTATTTTAACAAGTAAAGAAAAAAAGAAGTGAATTAAATTATTAAACACACAGGAGCAACCTCACTGTGCGTACGTTTGGTAGAGTTAATGGCCTGAAATAATTGCACTGCAGATGCTGCTTTTCCTTTGCTCCTGGCTGTGGTCACAGTATCGTACTCCTCAATATTCCAAGGGCCAGATGAAGCGGGAACCAGGAGCACCTACCCAGGGCCCATGCACGAGGCAGGGCTGCAACCTCGGGAACCTTTGCCAGGGAAGCGCTAGCAGGACCGCACACAAGAGGCAGGTTTGTGCTTTTACAGATAGGATTGCAAGTCTGGGCCCCCTTGGGAGCGATGCTGGGGTGCAAGCCGGCCCTACCTGGCCCGTAGGCGAGGAAGAAGCCACGCATGTCCATGAGCTCGTTGTCATAGCCGTGCCAGCCATTCTGCCAGGCCTCCCGGCGCCCGGTGCCGTTCTCCCAGTAGGGCAGCTTCTCCCTGCTCTGGGGACACAGACGGATGCGCGTGAGCCCCTGCAATGTCCTGTCACCCAGCTCTTGCTTGCCTCCCTTGTCACTAACGTAGCATTGCTGAGCTCCTACCCGGCACGCGCTGGCTCCACAGCTCTGAGCAGATGATTGTGGAGGGCCCTTCGCTGCCTCCTCAGCAGGAAAGGTCCTCTGAGTCTTCCCAAAACGCGCTACAAACCCTCACTGGGAGCTTATCTTGTACAATGCTCTCCAGGAAGAGCAGCAGGTGACACTACAGGTCTCCTCAAAACTGCACAAATAGTGCACTAATTGCACTTTAGATAGAACGAGAAATGGAAATGAAACTGGAAATGGAAACAGAAATAGAAATTGCAATAAGATGGCGAATGTGAGCTGACATGCTAGCTCCCTGGCTTTAACTTCTGAAGGGCTATGAAAACCCAGATAGAGCTTCCTAAAATGCTGAGGTCCTGAGTGTGCATTTCCTTGCTGGAAAAGAGGGAATGCCCCTGAAGTGTCTCCCCACTCCCATGCCGGGGCTGGATGGCAACACAGAGCATCATGTCTCCAGTTAGCAGCACCCAGAAGTGTTCCCAAAGTGGGAGTCAATGCAGGAATATGAGAAAGATGGCTCCTCCATGTGTAGGGCCACTGCGATGCCCTGTGCACAGAGCATGCACAGGTAGAGGAAAAATGATTGATTTCAGACCCCTTTCCTTTCTCAAATATTTATTTTGTCTAGTTTTATTTTCTTCCCCTTTGCCCAGGGATCCTGAGGATGGCAACAACTGCTGATGTTAAGCAATTCAGTCTTGGCTGTGGGGAAATGCTCGAGCATCCATTGCATTTCTTCACACATAACAGTCACCAGAGGTACCAGATAACTGAACAATTTTAGCTGACAAATTAAATCTCTTGTCTCCATCTATTTCCTTGGCAGTGCGCAGAGCAAACCAAGGAGAAAGGGTCTCATTCCTCCCTTCCCACTGTGGCCCCGGGCCCTGCACTGCGACTTGGCTCAAACTGTGTCGGGCTGTTCAAGAGCTCGTGCAGTGTGGGGCAAATCTCCATTTCCACGTCCCACTCAGGGACAGCAAAAATGCACCGAGGATAAGGAAAACCTGGCAGAATTAATGGGTGCACACTCATGAAAATCAGTATAGTGGGACAGTAGGAAGGAAGGGGCAGAGAGGCAGAGATAATTACCATAGCAGCAGCAATTGCCACACTGTTATTAAGGTTTGTCAGTGTTTCAATGATTTTTAAAGTGTTGTTTTTTTCCAGAAAATGTAAAAACGTGCTGTGCTGAACCTTGTACTGTAGAAAAGAGTATTATAACAATATATATATGATAAGGATATAATGTGCATATCTATACATGTCTGTATACACACATGAGCATTAAAAACTAGCTGTGACACATAGCAGAGCATTTACCTGCATTTCAACATTTGTTGACAAACTCAAAATGCCAGGAAGTAAATGTTAGATACAGGAAACCTGGGAAGAAGTAATTAGTTTAAAAGATAAGGAGCTGAAAGCCACATCTTTTTGAATTCAAAGACAGAGGAAGCTTGCTAGGAAGGAGAAGGGAGCAAGTACTGGGAAACCAGTTGGCTTGGAAGAGCAAGGGGCAGTTTTAGGACAGGTCTTACACTTTACCTCTGCTATGAACCATCCTTCATCAGCCACAAGAGTTAGAGGAGACACGAATTTCCCTTTTTTGTAGAAAAACCTGTCTGGAATATCCTGGATGTTATAAACATGCATATGTTCCACAGCTTTCAATTTTTCATATATCTGCAAGAAAGCAAGGGTTAGGACACCACATGGCTATAAAGATCATATATACATCTATTGGTATGTGGAAACATTTGAATTAGTCAAATAGCTGCTCCCATCATCAGTATGCTCAAACTGAGCATTTGCTGGTCCAGAAGATGATGGCAACGCAAAATCTGCTAATATGTTTTAGGACATTCTGTATACTTGGACCATAAATGCATAGGAAACCACAAACTCACACGTACACTTACAATAGGTACACGCAGAAATGTAAGCACGTGAATATACAGACACACACAGCAGAAGAAGATGAGATGTTGAGAAAGACAGTAAACTAGGCAATGGCCAGATGGATGCTCAAGGACACCATGTGCACGGGGTGCAGCTGTGGAGAGGGGCTCTGCCCCTAGTTCCCTGTCTGCACTGTGAGCAAACAACTACTACCCCCTCAGCTCTGTGTTTCCTACATTTAACCAGCCAACCCCTATCAGAGGGACTGACAGTGCTTAGTTATCTGCTCCATAAGGATGCTGTGAGATTAAGTAGTCAATGCCTTTGAAAATAGCCGCACAACGCTACACAACTGGTTTATTTATTTGACAAGAGTTTGTTGGAATAAGAAGGCCTGACCTCCACCAGATCATTTGAAAGTGCCAGCTAGTGTCAAAAGGTTGGCTAGTATATAAAATCTTAAAAATGCTTTTTGAGATAAATCCTTTATATATCTATCAAATGCAGAGAAATTATTATGGGGTTGAAAGGAGGCATGTGCCAAAATAAGAAATAGTGAAAGATCATGGTTTTTAATTTGTCTGGTTGGAATTTCTTTCAGATATCAAAATCACAAGGGCGCAAAATCACAGATTCAAAGCCTGAGTGCTGATGAGTGGCTCAGGTTGATTTTCACACACAACAGAATTTGGATGTCATGGCCAAACTAACAAAACAATTGTTACAAAGCAAAACAAGCAAATGCAAGAGAAATAAATGCAGACAGGCCGTACTTACCTCTGTGTGCTTCTCTGGCACTGGCCACAGGCTCACAACAGGACCTCGGTCCTTCATTTGTATGGTATCGCTCATATTGATATAGTTCTTCAGCTCAATCACTTTGTTGGCCCAAGAGATGTCAGTCATCCCGTGGTCAGAGAAGAGGAGGACGTTGACCTCATCCTGAAGGCCCTTGCTCTGTGAATGAGTGCATATACACACACACACACACATCACATATATATACATCACCCCATAGACACAGGGTAAAAGCTTGAGTTTGAAACCCTTCACCCAAACACATCCACATGGTTCACAGTCTGAGACAGATCGACATTAAATCTCCTTCCAAGCTGAGCACAAACTGATTCCAGCAAAGCAGGTGTCCCTCAGAACTGTTGGTCCCACATCTTTCCTCTCATTTCTGTCTGAGCTTCCAAATGCTGCTTATACAGATTTGCCCCCTTCTTCCTTCACCCTTAAACCTGAGCTCAAAATCTCATCTTAATCCAACTCCACATCTGCAAAAATGTCATTTCTGCTTGCTATGAAGTACAGGATAATAAATCTCCATCCCACAGAACTGTTGTCCCAATTGCTCTTGAACAGGATTTGATCTTATTTCTTGGTCAAAATGCTGGGAGTAAAGCACCTTTGTCATTAATCCATCCACTGCAAAGGTGTTTCCTCTCTTCACAAACACATTGAGCATTGCATCCTGTATGATTTATTGAAATTGCAATTGTATTATCTTCATTTAAGTACATAAAAAAGCTCTAATATATATATTTGCCATTGTGAAGAGACATCAGAAATAACCATAAAACCTACATTTACCCAAAAGCTTGATGTCCTTTCTCTCACCACAAAAATCATTTAGATAATGTTTTTAAAACAAAGGTTGCAGGACAGAGCTCTGAGAAGTGCCATAAAAGCTGCTATAAAAATTAATTGTCTGATTCCACAGACCTTACCAAATGAGCAGTTTTGATTCGTTCGCCCACTATAAATTCCAGTTGGCAACACAAACTATAAACAGAGCAACATGTATATTGGTCTATGGTTTCCTGGGGCTATTGGTATAATAATCCACCAAGAGGATTTTAATGCTCTTTGCAGAACAGGGGAACGGTATCTGAATGCCCGCAGGAGAGCAATAGCCCCTGTTTTTGAGGAAATAAAAGTTTATGGCCAAGACATCCAATTAACAGGTATTAAACAGACTGTCCACAAACCTAAGAAGAGTAGTTTGAAAAACTTTTTCAGACATTGTGGCAGGATCTCAAGTAATTGTCATTTTGTCAGGTCATTGTCAGGTCTCTGACAGCTCCTTGTGACGGCAGAATTATTTTAAAGGAATGGGCACCATTTTGCCCTATTGATTTGGCTTCTTTAACAAGTTTCAGCAACCCAATGGCAAAAGTAACCAGGGCCAGGATGGAGGAGACACAAGAGACAAGTCACGAGGGGCCGTGAGATGCCATGTGTGCAGGGAAGGGCATGCTTGAAGGGTTGCAAAAGTTGCAGGCACAACGAAACACCCGCAGGCACTTTGCTTCCTGAGCTCACTGACCTTGATTTGCTGGATCATGTTGCTCAAGGCTTTGTCCACCTCCTTCAAGGCGCTCTTGCGCTGTGGGGACGCGGGGCCGTAGTGGTGCCCTTCCACGTCGATGCGCTCGTAGTAGACAGCTGCCATCTCCGCGCTGCCGTTGCTGGAGGCGCGGGAAGGGGAAGCGGTGAGAGGACGGCACACACCAGGGCAAGGACACATCAAGGCATCGACGTCCTTTCCCACATCGCTGCTTGCAGTCACTAAGTCCCACAGGAACCATTTCCAGCCCCCTGGCTGAGCCAAACTTCCCAAAGAAAGCAAACTCCTTCAGTCATCCCACCTCTGCTTTGCTCTTCTGCCCCAACTCCAGCAGTTTCGAGCCTATTGGCTGGTTGCAGCCAAGTCCAACACAAGGGGGTCAGTGACTACCACCCCCAGAAACCACTACCAGAAACAAGGTTTTGTCACCTCCTTGCTCGCAGGGGCACGCGGGGTGGTCAGAGACCCACAGCAGAGGCGCCAGGCAAAGACTGCACACTCTGTCCTCACAGCCCTCTCCTACGCCTCCTGATCGAGAGGGCTTTGCCTTTAAAGAGCCACAAGAAGTTCTAATTTCTGTGCTCAACGCCCTTATTTAAAATCTTGTGTTAATTACTAGTTAAGCGTGCTCTAATTAAAGTTTGGCACTTCTGGCTTTCTCCTGTGTGAGGCCTTCAAAATGGCTTCAGCCATCTCAGGACATGCCCCTGCATGACCTCGAGAAACCAGGACCAACGGCTCGGGATGAGATTACGGGAAAGGGCGGACTCTTGTTCAGGAATATGGTCAATAGACACAGGCAAGCCAAGGTAATCTCCGAGGCTGCACAAAGTTGGCTAATCACACACTTCTGCACTGAATGCCCTCAGCCTAATTAGTAGGGATAGAGTATAAATCAATGCCAAATTACATTTTATGACCATTTTTACAGTTCACTGTTATTCTTACTGGGAGTAGTCTTGAAGATAAAAATGCAAATCTGTGCTCATGAGGTTCAAGCCTAGTCTATTCCCACTGTGCTTCATACATGCCAGGGTATGCCATCCATTATATATACCTTTAACTAAACCAAAATTCCCGTAAGAGAAGACTATGTGTGTATTTTCCTGACAGGTCTAGCTTCTTTTATTAAGGATACCCTAGCAGTCTACAGTAATGGGCTAGATGGAGGAGAAAAAAATCAGAGGTGAATTGAGGCCTAGTGCTGGCCTTTGTGAGTTTGCAAAAGGCCTGGACAAAGGATCCCTGCAGGAAGCTGAGCGGCTCTGCCTGAGCAGGGAATTTCTCTGCCAGTGACACTGCAGTATTTGCTCTAATTCTTCATGTTTTTAAAACCATTCAAATGAAGCTGCCCGTCCTTTCCCTTGCCCAAATTTTCATCTCAGCATTGCTTTCCCCCTATACCAGGTATAGATTAATTTCTAAAATTTAACCCTGTGACATACATGTTCATTGAGCATATTGACACAGTTATCTTCCTCTTCGACCACTTACACTTTTTTATGGCTTCTGTGTAACCTAATGACCATTTCAATCCAGTCCCTCAGGAGTTTGACTGCGGAAAGCAAACGATCTTATTTAGATTGTGATGGGATTTCTCAGTGAGGTCTCGGTCCTCCAAGCAGGAAAGCTGTACTTGGTATGTGTGACCTCATGGGACAAGCCCACGCTGCACCGTGTGCCTAACAGTTTGCATGGTTGGGTACAGCACATCCAGAGCTGGCAGGAATGAATATGTCTTTGCTTCCATTTTCAAACTGTTTTTCTGAGAAAACTAGGTTGTTCTGATAACGCCTGTCATAGGGGAAGTAACCTGTCTTTCTAACTGTACATTAGTCCCTATCTTCTCCCATCACCAGTAAGTTTTGAAAGAAATTGCTAAAGAAAACATGTTAAAGATCTGTGACTTTACCAAAAGGGTTTTGGTTTATTTCTTGCAAGTACCACAAAATCTTCGCAACATCTGTCCAAAAAGTAAGTAGATGACAGCAGCTGTAAATTATAGTTGTGGAAAAGACATAAGGGAAGTTCTAGTTTGTCGTGTCAAAAATGGGTGCTTGACTTGATTTTAAAGGTTTCTGGTGGACAGGATACTCCTGTGCCTCAGTTAGTGGCTCCTGCCACTGAGCCAGCGCCAGCCTCTGGCTAACAGGCTTCTTAATTAGAGGGCAGAAAGGAAACACATAGGACCCGCTGGCTTCTGTGCAGCATCAGGAGTCAGAAACTCCTTCAAAAGATGCGTGTAACAAGAAAAAAACACTCCAGACTTTCCTATCCAGAGAGGTTAAGTCCTGCTAAATGAGCGCTCCTAAAAACATGACATTTCAGAGACTTTACTTCCCTCAGGCTGGCAGCAACAGGGAAGATTGTTTGCCAAGTCCTGAAAGACTAAACAAAAAAGATGGGTGACAGGGAAAAGACGGGAAGAGAAAAGATGAGGAAAACTTACTGTCATTTTCTCTCTTTTCTTTTCAATTTGTTCTGTGGCTTCCTTTCTTTCCCTAATTTTTCTCTTTCCTGGGAAGTGCCAGTTTTGGCCTCTTGTGAGAGGCACCACTGCCTCCCTTGTGCTCCTGCCCATTTCTTCTTTCTCCCAGCCTGGGTGAATTAGCTAGAAATGCTTTCGATCGGCTCCAGCTAGCCAAAAGAGCAGCCAGGAGGGCTGGAGTTTGCAGCAGTTCATGCCTCACTTTTCATTGTGTCCCCAGTTAAAAGATAAGCTTTCTGAGGCAATTCTGCCTTTCAGCACCCCATCAATGCTTTCCTCATTTTGGAACCTTTTTACTTAGGAAAAAAAATCCTCATCTCAGTGCTAGACTTTTTAGATTCCGACTGCTAGAGCAGTTTGTAAGTATTGAATTAGAAGTGCATCCTGGCATGGGATAAATTAGAGAACCACCAGTGCTTCAGAAGAGGAAGCCCAGCTATAGCTAAGGTAAGACCCAGACTACACATGTGGTTGTGGAGTTGCAACTAATCTAATCTTCCCTGAATTTACCACCTTTGTGGAGTCCCCCCTCATTAATACCTGGATAGGAAATGGGGAAAATGGAAAGCTGGATGTGCAGGGCATTTTTTTTCGTAGGAGTCAGCTGGCTGAATACATAGAAGCCTATATTCCCATCACACCCACATTTGTACGGAATGATTGCCTGCCCCCAAAACATTATGTCTGTGATGTTCCAAAATGCAGGAGGAGTCGAAACTTCAGCCTCACAAATGAATGACCGGAGCTGAATTTCATAATTGGCAAATTCCCTTATTTCAAAGTCTACTAGTGAAGGTGAGTGAACTGATTTTCACAGACTAATACCTAATTGGATCAGACTTCATATCTTTAGGAATAAATATCAAAGAAAAATAGGAAAAATTGGTATGTCTCCTCTGAATTGAAAGCGGTGAATGAAAAAAGAAAAAAAATAAAGGAATATTCCTTTTCCTTTCTCTTTATTATGACTGGCTATCTTTGTGTGTGGTTATGTTTCTGTGACTATGTTGCACAGCAGTCTGAGCCCCCATCTTCCCATGTGGGTCATCTTTAAAAGCTGCCCTGCAGCAAGGCCCAACCGACCCCTCTTCCCGAAGCATCGCGCCGCGGAACGGCAGGACGTACCACAAGGACTCGAGAGCATCGCTGATCGCATCCGCAAAGTTCTTGTCCGATGGGACGCTGAAGTACTCGCGGCAATAACTTGGTCTCACGCCAAGGATTTCAACCTCACAACCTACAAGCGGAAAATGTGGTATGTTTAGTAATATCACCTTGATTGCAGACACACTACCATGGAATCCAAGTTCAGGTTTGTAAGCTCTCCGTGATGTTGCTTATTTTGCATCTTTTGGGCAGGAAATCTTACGTTTGGGGATAGAAAAGGGGAGAGAGGTTGGTTTGATGAACACCTGCGGCAAACCATACATTGGATGCTTTTATTTTCTCCTTTTCAAGAAGGTCTATGAGACCTGGCTGTGACAAACTCCCATTCTCTCCCAGCAGATCATTTCCACCTAAATCACTAGGTTATTTTCATTTTTAGTGATGTGGCCACATATGCTCTGTTTCTAGACTTCTAGTATGATAGACCTACATTTTGTTCCCTCAAAGTCCAGTAAATACTTTCCAGACAGACACACACTATCTCACTTAATAATACTCTCTATAGTGAGTATTTTATTATGGGATACTCGCATTGCACTATTAAACCTGTTTCCCAGGAGATATTATTAGAACAATATAAACCAATTAACTCCTTTGGTAACTTGCAGCCTTTGCTGAAAAATGGTCTGTTTTGTGGCCCCAAATCTTATGGCCACAAATGCCACAGGAGAACATGGCTCTGAACACACAAGAATGTATTTCTGTGGGTTTTTGCCCTTTTGCTCTCTGAAGTCCTGAATAAGATTAATGTTTAAAAGTCCTGTGCTTTGAGAATCACTAAGCTCATGCAAATTATCTTGAGAGGGCCCTCTATCCAGAGCCCTCCCTCCACAGTTACACATTTTTTGATGTATTCCTGGGACACAAGAAAAAGGGTATCTTTTGCCAAAGAGCCCCTATATACTGCCATATAGTCGGGTATATACAGCCAGGACATAACCAGAGACACAAGCACAGCCCCAGTTAAATTCCTAATGCTTTAGTTAAGGTGAATGATTGCTCACAGAAATAAGTAATGTGATGATTTAGCCTTTTTTCTTTTTGCCTCTTCACATACTGATAACAGTTTTTAATTTTCTCAAATCTCATTCCTCAAAATTACTCAAGAGATAACTTTAAATGACTGTATTAAGCTCCTGGGGGACCTGGGATATTTTGCTTGATCAGATATCTATATCTTTGCTGTTCTCAGACTGTCCAATGATGAGCATGATATAAAAGACTAGAGAGGTAGAAATAATTAGAAATATTTTTGACCACTAAATAACGTCCTGTAAGCACGCAGATCATTGACAGTAATATTGAAAATTCAGGCTGCTTACATTAGGCATCAAGATAGTGCATGTAGCTTTATTGCCTCGGTGATTAAAATAACTTGAAATTGGATTCTACGTATGAAAGCTGGATACAAATTTAAAAAAAAAACACCCGCAAAGCAAAACCATTTACTATGAAGACCCTTTAATAAATAAATAAATAAACCACTTCATTTTGGTAGAGGCCAAGAGAGCTGGTAAAATTTCTCACTTAAGTATAAAGGGAAAGGAAATCTAATAAGAATTTGGAATAAGACAAGATGAATATTAAGTTTTTCTTGGTGAAAGTACAAATAGATGTGCTGTATTTGCTGAGATTTAGTGTTCTGCACAGTTTTTATGACACTAAACCGCTATTTAAAAACCCAGACTTCTGGAGCAGGAATAAGGACTTCTTTCACAGTGATATATAGACTTCTCTCTATCTTTTGACATTGGGACTTGAACTTCTGCCAACTTTAAATTGCATTTCTAAACATTGATTTAACAGTTGGACACTTCGTGTCATAACAAAGTTTTGAAAACTTTCCAGACTAGCTCAATGGTTTGGAAAATATTGCATTTAAATGGGGATAGGGGGAGAAGAAAAAAAAAGAAAAAAGCTGAGTTTAGAGTCTCTTTTCCCTTTCTCTAATTTCAGTGTTTAGAAAAGATGTCATTCCACTTCAGCTGAAGCAGTTGCATACACTGCTGGAAAATGAAGCAGTTGGAGGGTTTTGTGTTACATCACATCCACGGAGCCGAACGTGAGGAGCTCTGTAAAGTTTCTGGGAAGCTCTGGAAGACTTTGACGTTGGTGATATCACCAGGTTGCTCTTGTGCTCCCCTGGAGCTTCACCCGGTGCTGGAGAGTCAGTCCTTCAGGAGGACAACCTGCGCTGCAGCACTGCACATTTGACCTCAGATATTGTATATTACTGGGCACTGAGCCATTTAGAAGATGCGTAACATTTTGCCCCTGAATGGAGACCTGAGGAGCAGAAACTTCTAAATAAACATGCTGTGTTCATCTTTGAAGTAAGCCCCTCCTTCTTTGAAAAACTGAATATTCATGATGGAGGAATATAAGGAAGAACATGAAGGTGGAAATTTTGGATTCAGCCTTTGCAAAGCCTTGGAAGTTACTCTGATGAGGAAATTGCAGTAAAACAAGTTAACCCCAGGAATTAGCTAGGTGACACTTGCATTTGTGTTATGTTTGTGTTGTGCTATTTTGCTCAGTCTTATTTGGATCACTATCTTTACTGTTGGATAGAGAAAAAATACCATCTTCCAGAAGAAAATGTGGTGAATTTGGCTCTATACTTTGTGTCCTGCTAATAAGTCCTCAAACTTTTCCTATTTGGATCTTTATCAGAATATTTTAGATTAATTACTAATGGAATATCCTGAGGCTGGAAAGTTAATAGCACATCATTCTCTGTACAAAAGTCTACAGGACCTCCACCCAGCTTGACTACTAAATCCTTGTATTTTCTTTAATTTCTTTTGGGATCGCTTTCCCAATAGAATGTCATTTTAAGAAGTAAAGCCTTAAATAATGAATCTAGAAAGTGTCAAACAATTACATCCTCATTGTGGAACTAGAAGACAGTTAAAAATCATATGGGGAAAAAATGTATCAAATTCTGTTATATTTGGCATGATTTTTTTGTATTCCAATTGCAACTGGACTCATACTTCAGGCCAATTGCCCTGCAGTTTAGTTCAATTACTGTAGGGTTTTCCCTGCTTCTCCCTCGATGCCCAAGTCTTCATAGCCTGTGTGTTCATTGGGAACACATACGTGCTTAAAAACAAGCATGTGCTTCAGGATTTGCTGAACTGAGGCATTAAGGACTTTGCCCAAGGTTGAATGTCACAGATAATAACAGACAAAGGTATCTGTCACAATCCACAGATAAAATATCATATCCATGCAAAAACTCCCTTTGACACCAATAGGACACAGTTCCACCACCTGGGTCATAAGGAAGTAAACAGATACATTTGACACTAGGAAAAAGGAATGCTCCACTCTTCCTTGCAATTTTACAAGAAAACATACATATATATATAATATATGTATGATTTATTGTAAAAAATATATAAAACGTGTATGTATACATATATAAATACAAAATGTATAGAATATATATAAATAGACTCTCTCTAAATATATATATATATAGAGAGAGTATTTCTGGCAGAATACACACACACACATGAGTTATGTTTGCATATATATGTATGCATACATACATATTCCCCTCATTGGTCTCCTTGGGCGCTTCTCAGAAGTTGAGAGGTTCTTCACCACTCAAAAGGCTACATGACTGAGCTGGGTAAAGTCTAACAGTATTCCGTGAAAGTGATACTGTTCTCTCAGTTTTCAGTAGCTTTCTGTAGACTAGCGAATCATATCTATTCAGTGCAGATCTACTTGTAGTTAAAACTGAATAGAAACAGGCATTTTCATAAATTTTTAGAACAATCCCTACATTCTCTTATGCTTGAGATATTTATATATGACATTGATATATATTAAGATAAAGATATCAAGAAATGTATTAAGATATTTTTATATATAACCTTTCATATATATTCACATATCCTACTATTTTCATTTGGGTGATCACCAGTAAGAAGCAGCTTTCTTGAAGGGCAATCCAAGACACTATCTCCAGCCTGCTCTTCCAGACTGTTAACGGGATTTGAGTCTGCCAGGTAACATTTACTTCCTCAGATCTTTTCTGTCTTCAGTCCAGTAGAAATGACGTGGCTAGTTTTTGAACGTTAACCATCCAGGTTTGCTCTTTTGGCTCTTCTCTCCAGAAGCCCATCAGCCACATCGTAGGGGATGAACATGATGGGCTGGGGCTGCCTCGGAGCCTACGGCGTGAGTCAGCGGCCGTCGCTCTGCCTGCCAACGCTGGCTGTGTTCACAGAGAGTTTCCAACATGTGCTCTTCAGGCTGCAGTTCTACGCACAAGGGTATTTGCTTACTGCTGAGGTAGCAGAATTAACAGGTCAAAAAGGTGAGAAGCTGCATATCTTGCAAGTAGTCCAGTTCAGCTGCACTGCTGGGACATTTATTCCTATGTGGTTGGCTAAATGAAAAACTAAGAGGATAGACTTCTTTGTGAAGAGACTTGTCATCACACATCCCTAGTGATTCCTGGGGAAAAGACTTGCTCCAATATTGAGCAAACCAGGAACAGGGAGGCCAAGCCACTCCAATCGAAGGGCTCAGTCTAGGGTAACTGGGACCTTGGCTGTGTTAATGTTGAAGCTCCAGCTCACCAACCAATGCCTGGGGTTTGCTCTCCCCACAAGGAAAATTCACAGCTCTCAGCTGCTTATTTCCAGGTGGAAAAAAAAAAAAAAAAAAAAAAAAAAAAAAAAAAAAAAAAAAACATGACACCAAAGACCAGCATTTGAGGGGAATGGTTATCTTTTAACTCTGACCAGTGACCTGGTCCACAGCCCTGCTTCATGAGCTGAGGCTGTAAGTGGGCCTTTACTTGCTAACTATAGTGCATGAAAGAATCATCCTATAGAGTATGGTGTACTTAAACGTAAAGAGACTCCACTAAAACAGTAATAGTTTCTGACATACTAACCTGGCCAGTAATACATAGAGACATTCTTCTTTTCTTTCATCATGGTGACCCACAAGGGCTCTGATCCGTTCCACCAAAGAGGCAACAGGCTTTCTTTATTCACACCAATATCAAAAGACACATTCGTAACTGGGTCCCACATGTAGTTTCCAATCATCTGATGGACCTCACAGTGGCGACCTACAGAGAGAGGGAAAAAAACCCCAAAAAGCATAATTAATGCTTAATTAGCACCACTAATAACATTATTGCTGTTCCATGCTCACATGAGACTACCTAGTAACTCATCTGAAAAGCCATGGTGAAAACCTAGGAAAGTTTCATATTGCAGCAGCTTTTATGATCTCCTTGCCCCTGCTACCTTTTATGAACGTTTGCTGGGTGGTACTCTCCATCCGCCATCTCCATTAACTGCCTAAAAGTTAATTGCTGAAGTCTGACTTAGTCACCTATGATCCCTTCACAGTCAGTGGAGAAAAGAAGCACCTCTGGATAATTCATGCCATCCTAAGGAAAACGACTAAGATATCTGGGAGGAGTTATGCTCTGGAAGTGCATATTACTTTAATTAGAGCACTCAGCTAGCGACAGCCAACTTCTAGATGGCTAAAGCTGGAAGAAATGACTCCCATGGCCTAGGGCCCGATCAACACGCTGCTTACAGCCCACACAGACAGGCCTCTGTGGTGGCAGCCCGTGCGGATGCCACATGTTCAGCTGACGTCTGGCTCCTTCTAAGTACACAACATCTGCCAAGTCTGAGGCTATTTTAAGGTACTTGCTGGCACATGGACCCAGAGGACTGCAGGAAGCAGTCTGTAAACAGGAAGGAGGAAAAAGCGCTCTCTGGAAACACAGAATAAAGTCTGGGAAACTCACATTTACCCCCTCTTTCATCGTGCACTTAACATGTATTCCTCAGTACTGATATTTAGACATCACAGTTTATTTAACAGTGCTTGGAAGAGGGCCAAAACAAAAGAAAAACTATGCATAAATTCCTCAGTGATGGTAAGAACAAGGGAATCAGACATGATATAGCAGGGAGTTGACCTGTCCTCTCCATCATCGCCTTGCTACCTAAAGCTACTGAGTTCACTAAGACTCTTTTTAGAGCAAGAGCTACACATCAGTCCCCAAACAATCAAGCTCAGTCTCTATATCTACATTTCTTGGGCACACACCTATAGGAAATCAGTTCAGAAGGTCCAAAGATACAAGGGATTCACAGCATGTTCAGTGGGAGAAACTTTACCTTAAGAAAAAAAAAAAAAAAGGCATAAGATATTGTGGTTTTCTACAACCTAGTCTGAAACCCTTGTATACCACTTTTATTTTCTGTCATTGATTGCTGGGGTTTTGCAAGCACACACTTTGTTCTTGGTTGCAAAGGATCATTTCATCAGACATTTTCAGCTCTGCAAACTTTGTGTATGTGTCATGTTGGAAGGGGTTTTGAAAATCTCCTTCCCTACTATGAAGCATTTTACTTATGCAAAACATTTCCTCCTCCCTAGAGTAGAAAAGCAGCCCAGTTTGTCGCAGCTACTGTTATTCACTGTATTAAAACAAACACATGTACAAATATACAAAAACTGGTGGACTGGAAAAGAAGAAATCTGTTCTTATGCTGCTAATGGCTTTTTTTTTTCTCTCTCTTTGCTATAAGTCTAAAAAGTGTTGGTAGCAAGCTTCTCTAGAGCATAGAAAAGCCTTAGTGCTTGGAGAGCTACAACTCTTCAGCTCCTTCAAGTCCATATATGCCCGAGGATACATTAACCTGGCAAAGTGCATGCAGGCATCCAGTGCCAGCCTGAGAAACCTGGAGACTGGTGCTGAAGCTGTTGGGCAGGTCACGTATTTATATATCATATCGTCTTCATATAAAAACAGTGACCTCCAGCTGCTACTGATGCAAACTCCATGCAGGTCTTCAGAGCTACCATCAGTTCTCCCTCCTCTTCAAGGGACAGGACAAAGACTGTTCTTGGTAGTGTTGCTGATCATTATATCAGGTAAGTTCATTCTTCTAGGGACATCAGCTGTCTTTTTTACTGCTGCCTTCGCTTTAAGGAAAACTTGTTTCATTTGGTATTTTGCAAAAATATACTGGTTTTCAAAAAATGTGCTGGATTTCAAAGAGATTCAATATGTGGATAGTTATGCTCTTGGAGAAACCCTGTAATCACAAGTGATGCAATTCATCTGCAACACAGAGGGGTAAGAGAAATTCAAATTTCTCCAGAAAGACCCTAGACCTCCCTGGAAAACCCCAGTCTCCAGCTAACCCATTTTTGGGTTGCTCGTCCCAGCAGCTTCTCATCAGCACTCTTCAAAAAGTATGCCTGTTTCTAATTTGATTTTGTCCCATGTTAATCCTCAGCCATGGCTCTTCTGTGCATTGCCTGCTGGCAATAGCTTGTCTGCAATAGCTGACACTTCTTCCCCTGAAGACCCTTGTGCCCGGAATTAAGGTCACCTCTCAAATTTCATTTGGGTCACCTGCAAAACCCGAGTGCTTTACATCCTCTGTTTTAAGTTATTTTCTCCAGCCTGAGAAAATGACCTTTGGTGGTCTCCTTTTTAATAATTAGCACAACAGCAACACAGTGCGAGACAGTCACCATAACATGCAGAATATTATGGCCTCCATTACTGTAACTTCCCTTTGTAATCAAACATTAACTTAAGAGTTTCACGGGTATTAACAGGGCAAAAAGAAAATGCAGCATACAGATGTCATCAAAGTGACTGCAATTGCAGTGAAAAAACACCCCTTCCTCAAGCAACAGGGAAAAACAAAGGCAGTACAGTTCCCAAGACTATAACAACTACTCTATCCTTCTGGAAAAGAGCCAGCAAAAGCATTTGCAAGTCTACATGCTACAACTTACTTGGACACAACGCTTTTTACAACATTTATCTTTCTTTAAAGCACATTCCCACGTCTCCAGGCGTTTTTGTCAGTATTGCAATCAATCTATGAAAAACAAAGATGAATTTTTTAAAAGAAATAACACAGCCTGGTGGCCACTCATGACAAGCATGCAGTAACACTGACTGCTGAGCACCCTGCAGTGACCACGTGTGAGATTTTGAAATCGATGTATTCCTGTAAAATTTGCCTGCTTCCCAACGAACACATCAGATTTGTCTGAGAGCCCCAAGTGCGTACCTTAATTAGCACAGCAAAAGTACCATAATCTGTGCTCATATGGTATTGACCCCATGATAAACATAAATACTTTACATATGTGATGTGCATATAAATACCTAGACAGGTATTTATTACATGTATGTCCTGCAGCTGCAGTGAGGGCTCTTCTCCTGACTCCTGGGTGGAGTGACAAGAGCCAGAAAGGACTGACACGACTGCAGGTGCCACCGGGCTACATGGTCCAAGGAGGAGCTTAGTTGCTCAACGTGCACAGCTGCTGGCATTGAGGGAGAGGCCCCTGGGAAGCTTGGCAGGGGCCTGAAGAAAGGGGTTTCAGAGCCCCAGAAGAATGGCCAAAAACAGGGCAGTGCAGCAAGTGCATCCACGGCCACACGGATGAGGGGTTGTATCCCAAACCTGCTAACATTGCTGCCCAGAGCCCTGCTCACCTCTGCAACATCAGGGTTTCCATCCACACCATATCCATGTCAAAGGGTAAAAGGAAACACATTTTTAAAGTGTGTTAGGTAAGACCGTGTGGTCTGTATGAACAGAAGATAAAGAAAAATTCAATTTTCAATGAACTGATGGTGGTGCATTTGCAAGCCTGCAACAGGAGCACCTTCAGTCCTTTACCAGAACGTAGAGAAACTTCCAGACAGTCCATGAGCAGGGCTAGGCAAGCTGGAAGGCTGTTTTTCCCTATAAAGATATCTGAATCAGATAAACATTCAAAGCTCAGCCTGACATGAAGCATCCTGAGAGCACTGAAATTCAAGCAATTTATTATGTTAGCCTCTGTGTTGTAACTGGTGCCGTGCAGTTCCTTCTACCTTCTCCTTTCCTGTCCCATGGGGAAACCTAGCAGGAGAGCAGCAGAAAGGGGCACTGCAGGACACCTGCCCTTCTCTGCATGGGAACAAGCAAGGCCAAAGGTAAAAAAAGCATCAAGTTGGGCTGGAGAGGAGCATATCTCATGATGACCCAGAGCTAGATGAGGTGGCCCTGCCAGCTGCAGGCCCTCAGGCAAAAGTGGTACCTGCAAGACATGATGAGACAAGTCACGTTCCTAGTTTCTAGAGAAGTGTGTTCCCTCAAAATATCTAGGGGAAAAAAACAAACAAACAAACAAACAAAAAACACAAAACAAACACACACACACTCTGATGCACTCAGCCTATTATTTTTTTCTAAATGGCAATTCATCTGGCCGCATGAAGCTCTTAATTCAATGCTTTCATAAGGGGGCCAGGGCTGGGGTGCACACAGGCTGCTTCCAAAGCACCTCACTGAGGCTTTGCAGATGCTGCTTGAGAGGGAAGGCAGGTCCTGCTGCCCTGGACTGCACGTAGCTCACCTGAATTTGGGTGCAGCAGTGGGCTCGGGGACTAAGGGGAGCTAGGAAAGCAATGTGCCAAGCTGCTGCATGCACCATCGGAGAGGGTACGTGTCTCCAGCAGCTTTCTGTTAATAAAGTGTCACTTGGTAGTTCTAGCTCTAGGCAAAGAGCTACCTGGATACGTGACTGCTCACCTGCAGCCGCTAATCGCTGGTAACAGGCACATTAGGCAGATGTGAACCATGAGGTTTTGGGTAGTAGATAAATAAAAAACTCTCTGCTTCAATTTGTAGCTTGCAAACTTGTGTAAGAGAAAACTTCTTTCAAGTGTTTATTTTTTTAATTTGTACAAAGCAAACATGGATTTTCACAACATTTCTGTATACACGTTAAAGAGAAAGACATCGGCATGTTGTATTATAGCTTTTCTGAAGCAAAGCGAGATGAAGAATCTGAACACTAGAAGCATCCCCAGCTCCCTGTCCCTCCTGCAGCCTAGCCTTGCCAATATAGCATGGCATTCCCTACCAGGTAGCACTATCACCAATAATAGTCATAGTAGCAGTATTGCAATTCCTTCAGCTCTTTTACTGTGTACAGTTCTAGAAATGGAGAAGCATTAAATAAGAAAAAAGAAAGAAAACACTACTGAACCCATGCAGGTAGCTGTGTTATTTTAGATTGAGTGCAAAAGCAGGTACAAAATTCCGCTCTTGTGGTGAAGGGAAACACCCCCTTTCCTCAGCTCTGAGGAAAGCCACAGCAAAGCCACAGCAGAATTGTACCCGCAGTTGGATTTTGCTGGTGTTCACTACCCCTTGTACTGAACAAAGCTCAAAGGACACTCTTGTGACAGTGGTAGTCAATAATTAAGCATGTCAATCTCTATCCTTCAGGTGCAACGTGCCGCTCAGGCGAGCGCTGCCGGAGCAGGTTAGCAGCGAGACGGGATGCTGGGAGGCTCCGCAGAGGAGGCTTCCCTCCCGCTCCCAGGATCTTCTGCAAGTGAGACATTGTGCTGGAAATCAGGAGAACAAATAACCTGCAAGCACGTCAAGGGGTTCAGCAGACCTGCAGCTAAAACATCCACTGTTCAGCCTCTTCCTCTGCCCTACAGACTTTGCAGGACCTCTCAGCCTCTCTAACAGTTATTTGGGATCAGGACGTCAGCAAACAGACCTATGGAGGCCCCTTGCTCCCCACTTTCCAAGCTACCTCCCATGCACTGAACTCTGCAAACAGAGACTCCCCTTTTTTCTCCCTGAGGGCAGAAAAACACAGTTTTGGAAGCAGCACTGCACAGCTGACTGGAGAGCTGGCTTGTCCTCACAAAGACCTGCCAAAAGACAACTTTGTTTTTAGGACCTTGGATAAAAGTCTCTGCTACGTTTCCAGCACTGATGCAATGTGCTGGTTACTGATGCTTATCCTGGCAGGTCCCACAACGCGAGGGGCCCTGGCAGATCCCAGGGGACGCAGCTGTGCCGGGAGTCCTCAGCAGCAACCAGAACAGACCCCCAGCCTCTGCCTCAAGACATATGGCAAGAGCAACCCTGGAGTAATAACTCACTGTTGTAGCAGTCATGGGGAGAGCTAGGGAGTGCAAAAGGTCTCAAGACTTATCGTTTAGTTTAGTTTGAAAGGCAGAAACAGGCCAAGGTAGAGAAAGGGAAATATTTAACTCCCTAAAGCTCTCAATAGTGTGGGATGGCTTATGATCCTAATTGCTTTCTCTGGAAAGGAAACACCACATGGTATGATTAAGCTAACCTTCTGGGACAGGCATACTTGGATTCCTTTTTCCCCTTAGCTGCCAAACCCACATCTAACCCCACAGAGCTCCCTCAGACACATGCGTCAGCACTAACAGCTCCTTTTACCTATTGCACTGTTTTACGCCATGCCTTTCTGCACTAACGCAATCCTGCCTCTCCCCAGCGAGTTCTTTGCATGCACACGGCTATAAGGCAGCACAAGCACTGACCTCATCTATCCAATTGTCTCACAACCCGATTTCAGGGTGCCATTAAACTTGTAAATGGGACTCAGGCATTAAAGAGCTTTTATCACTTTCATAAAATCTGTCATGAGAATCTTCCTATTCTAAAGCATCTCTTTCCAGAGTGTTATTCTCATTCACAGCTTCTCTCATTTAGCTGGTAGGTGTTTGTGCACAAACAGGGTCTCCCTGCAGATGGAAGTCCTCTACTGCCTGCACTCGCATCTCCTCTTGGGTAATAGACCGCTGTGATATTAGGCAAGGGAGGGTCCAAAATTAGACTCAACAGCTGAAGGGTCATTGATGGAAGGCATCAGGAGGATACCAGCTAGCAGCTCAGCTCCTTGAAGGACAACACAGCCACAGAGGAAACAGTCTTGCACCTCTGGGGAAGACAAACTTGAGAAATGTAATATGAGTGAAGGTGTTGCACCTCAACAGATCTTCATACAAAATGATTCCTCAGGTTGCTCTCAATTCTAAGATGATTTCACATGAGTAAACCAGACCTCTACTGCTGTTCTTGTGCCTGCATTTTTGCTTTTCTTTCTCATGATTGCTGTAGGTTTGGAGGAAGAGAGGAGTCCTCTACCCAGGTCCCGGGACTGGGCCACTTTATGTCCCCACAGTTAACACCTTGTGGGACATTAATGTCAACAGAAGATTTAAGTAGGCGATCTAGATTATTACTAGAAAGACTAATCCTGAGCATTACTCTTGCCTTTGAATAACTGAAATCTGAGGATTAGCCATGTACCTTCTCTTCCGTTACATATTACAGGATTTTAAAACTCCTTTAATATATTACAGAGGGTCTGATCCCTGGCAGGGCTTCATCTCACTTAAAAGCTAAGAATTCCAAGTTTAGCCTGATCACATTTCAACCTTATGGTTTTTATCTCTACCTCTATCATTCCCTTAATCTGTGACTTTTGACCACTCGTGATTCTTTGGTAGTTTCTCAGCCAGAACTTGCAACTGCCTCTGTGGGAAGCAGTGATCTCCACTGGAGCAGACAGCGGTGGGGCCTCCGCAGAGCTCCCTCGTGCTCCCACGGGATGGCTACATGGCTGCTCACACCGCAGTGCGCACGCTGCCGCGGGAGAGGCAGCTCTGTGATCCCTAGGCAAGCTGGAGGCAGCTTCACCAGATCAGGTGTTTATCCAAAGAAGTGATGGGACACAGCAAACGACACAGGGTTGGAGATGAGTAGATGGGGACAGAAGTTTAAGCTGATTTAGCTGGAAAAGCCGATACACTGCAAAACTGCATCCACAAATGCTAATTTACAAGTTTGGAGGTAAGAGTGGGAGCTTCTTAACAGCTCACAATGCAACAGTTTAGGACAGGACATGAAGAATAAGCTACCCCCATGCCCGTGGTTTCTCAGAAGAAACAGTAGTGACATTTAAGCAGTGGAGACATACAAATTAAGAGGTTAGGAATGCTTTCCAGGGCCTGCACAGTAGTGACAGAGAGGTGGCAACTCACCAGTCACTAAACATTTGCTACAGCCCAATGCTGATCTCACTCTGTCATACTGCATTTTATTCAAAAGACATTCCAGCTTTGCTAATCAAACCTGCATAGAGGGACCAAGCTTTGCAGCAACCAACTGTTCATCTTCCCTCCTTTGCCATGTGCCACAGTGTCCTAAACCCACCATCACCTAGAGCCTGGCCTCTCCTTTCTGTGGAGCCCCCATCATGGTGTTAGGGGCAGAGAGGACAGCACGATCTTGGTATTGACCATGCTGTTGAGTCAGCACATGGCCACAAGCTACAACCACCCCCCAGGGCTTGGTGCAATCCTGGCACCTCCAGCCCACATTGACTCAGATGCTCCGGTGTTGCCTTCGGCTTGTTCATCACCTGGTCCTCAGTTCACTCCTGACCTACTTACACCACTGAGACTCATGCACTGTGGAGTGTAGTTGGTCTCTGCAGTTAATTCACATTTGCAGGGTGATGAGATCCTTGCCATGAAAGCCAGAGCAATTTATCAAGAGTTTTGGCTCATAAAGGGTGTCAAAATTGCCATACCCTAAAAACATCAAAATATCAGTAATTGCCATGCAGAGACAGAACTCCTTTTTCTTACTAAGAGGAAGTTTTTAAAGTTCCCCCAATAGCTGATTACAGACTTCAGTCTGCACATATAGTTTTAATAGGTGTGATGACTAAATGAGAATTAAGGAGAGAAAGCAAATATTCCTCCTGGGCTTTTTAACAATTTCAGCCAAAGGCTTCCCTCCTCCACTCCCCCCATATATGAAGTCTTAACTTGATTTGCCCAAGTACATCTAAAGAAAACAGTCCACAGCAGAGTGGCACTTATCTTCAATAAATAGTGAAGTTTGCCCCACATTCATTCAGTTTCATCAAGTGATTAACATCCCCTCCTCCTCCCCTAAATATTAAAATAGCAAAAAAGGGGCAATTCTCCCTCAAGATAGGAAGGGGTTAAGCAGTTTCAAAACAAGCTGGGCACAACTGATGTCAGATTCTGACTTACAATGGCATCTATTTGCTTTCCCAGCAAGCAGGATATGAACTGCTGGGCATTGTGTTGTTCCATGGACAGCACAAGACACCACATATCTAGAGGAGAGCAGATTTTATTGCTGCTTCCAGTTAGCTGGAAGGTCTTGTTATTAAATGGCTATGGCAAAAAATAAAATAAAAAAGAAACTCTGGAAAAACTTTTCTTTTTCATTCCAACTTTCTTTGGTTGTTTACTTCAGTTTTGTATTCCAGGCTGCCTTTCTTTGTCATAAATAGCTCATCTGTATTCTGCACACATTCCTAGTGTCACTGTAATTATGTAATCACTATGGTTAGATTAAAAGGAAGTCGGCATTAAAATATATAGTGAAAATAGAATGAATTGACCTTCACAAAATTATGAGTACTCTTTCAAATGTGTTTCCTTGGCATTGAGGGGAAGAAAAAGGAAGCTGTTATCAGAGAAGCAAGAGCAAAAGTCCTCAGTATTTCTCTATCTAAGTATTTCACCTTATCTTACGAATAGAAGGACTTGGGGCAGAGTTGAGAGAGGGACCTGTGAAAGCAGACTGTCAGCTTAGGTTAAAAAGAAACATAGTGCTGAACTTTGTAAAACCAACCTGCTGGCGAAGAACAAGACATGTCTTAGTCACCTGCAGCTTACATGCATTTTTATTAACTGAAAAGTCTCTGAGGAGGCTCCATAATTATCTTTCATGTGTTTTCCACTTATTTTTATATTCCATATTTAAGTAAGTATAGTAAAGAGACAGCACTTTGTAGTGCTCTGCCCTTACATGGGCAGGGAGGTGGATTTGCTCCAAGCGGGGAGAGCCATATCACCGGTCAGCCCCAGGACTCCTGGTGTGGGACCCCAGCCCAGGAAGAGGAATGTACTGGAAGCCTATCCCAACAGCATTCCCAGGCTTACTGACTACCAATGAGAATAGATCTGTGTATCTTTTTGTTTAAGACAAAGTACTTCAGCACTTTTAAACTCCCTTCTCAAGTATCCAGCTCAAAGCAAAACCACGGGTATTTTCACATCTGGTAGGAAAAGGTGGCAGGAATCTGATCAACAACCAAGGAGCATCCCAGAAAACAAGTCAAGAGTGCTCACCTGTCATCAGTGTGTAGTAGTTGGGGTAGGAAAGACTTGGGAAGTCTGGAGTCATGTAATCCACCTTCACCCCCATGCTCACGATGTCCCTGAAGCCCGGCAGGGACTCCAGCTCCTCGTCGTCGAGGTAGTCGAAGCGGAAGCCGTCGATGAGGAACACGAGCAGCTTTCGGTGCGCGGCGGCGGTGGCGAGGGAGAGAGCCAGGAGGAGGGCGAGGGCCAGGGCCAGGCGGCTCCCCATGGCCAGCTGCACTGCCAGGGCTGGGGAAGGCGAGCGGGATGTGCAGCAACAGCTCCAGGGATGGCCCCAGCACCACTGTCCTCCCTGCTGCTTCCACTGCCGGGTTTAAAGCTACAGCACCGCCTGCCTCACGCTCACACAGAGGCGCTGGAGGCAACGGGTTAATTGCAAACAGATGATTAGCTTTGCTTCCAAGAGGCGAGAGGGGGTGGAGGAGGGAGCCCGGGACTGCCCTGTAATGAGAAAACACGTTGCAGAGATGGAAAAAAAAAATGTATGAAAGTAATTGGAGACTGCAAGTGTGTTGCACAGAGCCGTATGAGCGCACGCTGCAAATGCTGCCTTCTGGCCTAAGGAGAAAGAGAGCAGAAGCCTGTGGGGGCTGCACTGCTGCTTTCGGACCCTGTCTCCAGACCAGGGCTGCAATGGGGAGAGGTCCCGCGGAAATGAAAGGTTTTTGTTAAAGGAAAGTGACAGGTCTCCAGCCACACAAACGTGCACTTTCTCATCCTCCTTGCAGCAGCTTTTAATAGCAGCTCGGGCTGACATTCAGCCAGGCTGCCCTCCAGCTGGAGGGTTACGCTGTGCGAGCTCAGGCTCAACATTTCGGTAATGCTGCTCTGGGGCGGCCGCCGACTTGGGGCACCCACAAGGGAACCGCACACGGGTGCCCATGTGGACACTGTTGTCCCCACTAATTCTGCGCTTTAAGGGGACTGATCCAGCTCCTAACACATTAATAGAAAAAAAAGTGGTTTTTAGCTCTGTACAGAACAAGCTATACATTTATTTTCTGACTGTTGCTATGACTATCATTGCTGGTAAGGGCTGGGTAGCTCCAAATTTCATGTTGAAAATAGAAAATTGGTCACATTTAAGTACTAAGTCACCACTTGGTTCTTCTGCTGGCCACATGTGTCTAGACTTACCTCTAATAGAAAGCCACAGTCTATTACAGACTATCGTCATATGTTGGTTCAATTTACTTACATTTCATTTGTTTTTCTCAAGTAAAAGATGATAATTGGTGACCCTGCTTGTGCAGGGGGGTTGGACTAGATGATTTCTGGAGGTTCCTGCCAACCTCGACTGTCCTGTGATTATGCAATTCTGTAACAGTGCTGTATTAGTGCTGGAACACTGTAAATGAGGAAGAATCATCTGCCAGGCAGAGGTGAGTTGGAGGAAAGCATAATATTTGTATTTCTTGATAAAAGGAAGGGAATGCAGCTCTGGGAAGGGGTGTTTCCAGCCATTGTCTCATTCAGCAGAGAAACGGCCACTCGCAGATGTTGACACCTGACCAAGGTTGCAAGAGATGATGGCTGCCATCCAGACGTGAAAGTTTGCCCTTCGTTTGCTCTTCATAACACTTCCAATTACATGTCCAGTATTCAGTTGCCTCTTACTAAATACTGGACTGATGCAAGCTGAGAAACATGGCTTGGCTTTCAGACTCCCTCAGAGGCTGTCTCGACAGTCTTGTTCCAAATGATTATTTGCACCTGTGCAAATCGAGTACAAAAACAATCGTGTTCTGGCTTGCATTTTATTTATGTTGCTTTGTACTCACTGCCAGCACCCAAAAGTAAAAGCAGCTGTTTGCAGGTCATTTCTTCCCTGCTGCTCCAGCAGCACCATGGCTGGGCAGCAACAAGAAGTGGTATCATGGGTCTTGCCAAAATGGACTTTCGATTCAAAAAGAACTGTGAAACATTCTACCAGAGGAAGAGGTGTCTGGGTACCCCATGGCAGAGTTGTTTTTCTGTGAGATCAAGAGAATGGGAGGAATTCATCCAGTCCATCTGAGAGAGGATGGAGGGAGACTGTGCATGTTCCAGCCTGCCGTTGAGCAGGTCTGCTCAGCCTGGTAAACTGGAAATGGTGACGTTAAGGACTCAGGATCTTCTTAGTCAATTCCTTACACGTCCATTCTACCAGCAAATAAAACGTGTTCCTTGTGGACATCTCCTACTCCATGACTTTCCCACCCATTCAATTTCTTCCATTTTTCAGGTTCCCCTTCCTTCCTCTGCCACCTCAGAGCTCAGTGTGTCCCAACACTTGGGACATAACCTCAGATCAGAGCCTGACTCAATGCACCCAGGGCTTTTCTGAGCTTGATCAAAATAAGGAATGAACCAGGCCTTCCCTCCAGGCTCCTAGACCTGCTGCTGCAGGACCGCATCTGGACAGGCATTATTGGCTGGATGGCAGAGACCAGAGGGTGGTGATCAGCGGTGCAGAGTCTAGTTGGAGGCCTGTAGCTAGTGGTGTCCCCCAGGGGTCAGTCCTTGGTCCAGTCCTGTTCAATTTATTCATCAATGACCTGCATGAAGGCACAGAGTGCTCCCTCAGCAAGTTTGCTGATGATACCAAACTGGGAGGAGTAGCCGATACCCCAGAGGGCTGCCATCCAGAGGGACCTGGACAGACTGGACAACTGGGCGGTGAAAAACCTCATGCAGTTCAACAAGGCCAAATGTAAGGTCCTGCACCTGGGGAGGAATAACTCCATACACCAGTACAGTCTGGGGACTGACCTTCTGGAGAGCAGCTCTGCAGAGAAGGACCTGGGTGTCATGGTGGATGACAAGTTGACCATGAGGCAGCAGTGTGCCCTTGTGGCCAAGAAGGCCAATGGGATCCTGGGGTGCATCAAGAAGAGCGTCTCCAGCAGGTCCAGGGAGATGATCCTGCCCCTCTACTCAGCCCTGGTCAGGCCACATCTGGAGTATTGTGTCCAGTTCTGGGCCCCACAGTACAAGAGGGATGTGGAGCTACTGGAGAGAGTCCAGCGCAGGGCCACAAGGATGATCAGGGGCCTGGAACATCTGCCCTATGAGGAGAGGCTGAGGGAGCTGGGCCTGTTCAGCCTGGAGAAGAGAAGGCTGAGAGGGGATCTGATCAGAGTGTGTAAGTACCTCAAGGGAGGCAGTGAGGAGGATGGTGCTGGCCTCTTTTCAGTGGTGGCCACCGACAGAACTAGAGGGAATGGCCAGAAACTGAAGCATCAAAAGTTCCACAGGAACTTAAGGAAAAATTTCTTGGCAGTGAGGGTGACAGAGCACTGGAAGAGGCTGCCCAGAGAGGTTGTGGAGTCTCCTTCTCTGGAGATCTTCAAAACCCGCTTGGACGCAGTCCTGTGCCACGTGCTCTGGGTGACCCTGCATGTGCAGGGGGGTTGGACTAGAGGACTTCTAGAGGTCGCTTCCAACCTTAACAATTCTATGATTCTATGATCTTTTATCACGCACAGGGGCTCTGCAGGCAAAAACACAAAATTTAAAGGCACACAGCCATGACTTGCATGACTTGCCAATACAGCAGATAGCCAGGACTAATGTGGTGCTGAGCAGAGTGTTAATGTGCTCACCATACCCTGTGCAGGACCCTGAGGAGTCCGTAAGGGCCATGCAGTCTGTTCATGAGGAAAGGTGCTGGTGCCTATTGCTCTTTGAAACAGGCTAAGCCTTGACTTTGCTGAGTTGCGATCCTCTTATTCTCTATTCTTTTTGGTTTTAGGATTTTCACACAATATTTGCCCCTTAGAGCCTGGAGTTGTTTGCTATTACCACTTGCCAACTTCTATCCATGTTTCTATTTTCCTTATCTTACTTTTCTTTTGATTACGTATTTTCACACAGTGAAGCAGCAGCAGTTTTCTCAGCAAAACCCAGCCATGGTCACACAGCTGTGCTGCACCTCAGGCCAACTGAGCCGCCGATGCACCCCAGTGTCCACAAGAAGGAGAGGTGGACTCACAAGGAGTTGTCACTGCTCCCCAGCCTGGCGGGACAACAGCAGGCCCAGGCCCAGACCTTTCTACAGGCATTGACCTGGAGACTAGGGCAATATCGATGTGCTACATCCAGAATTTCTTTCAACCAAGGCAGGTATTAGCACATCATTCGGCTTCAGCAGCTGGGATTTGAAGGAAAACACTCAGACCACGCAGCTTGAAATACCAGCCACAACCCTGGGAGACCCTGGCAGCTGAGCTGCATTTTGCCACGGTCCCAGTCTGTGCAAGGCTGCTGCTGTGACGGCCTGGGCAAGATGCTGCAGCTGCGTGCTCGAGCCGGTGGCCGACGTGAGGGGCCCGTGGGCAGCTGCCCAGCTGCAGGACCGTGCCGTGCTGCGCATCACGGAGCCTCCGGAGAACTGCCCTCAGCCTGCCTCTTCATCCACCTCCTGAAATGAGTTTGCGCATCCTACTTCTGCGCTCTGTCAGCAGTGCTCTCGCTCTGTGCATGGGCAGGCCAGGAGGTGGCCAGGCCAGGAAAACCTCAGAGAAAAAATGTGTCCTAGTGTTAACTAAGGATTCGTTCTCTAGCAGAAGCTGCACTTCTGCTAGATGATGGACTGGGAGATTCTTGTAACAATGTCTTTGACAAGCAAAGATGCATGTGTATTTCACAATAACTCACAATATACATATCTGGGTTGAACGAATACAGAAATGTGTCAAGGAATGTGGAGGGAATTATTATTATACTCTATTGTGTTATGATCATCTCTTAGCAAACTCTTGAGGACATTCACTTTGATATCTTGCCTTGTCCTTGAATGGGTGGTCTCTGGGCTTGCCAGCAGGTCTCAGAGGCAGCCACTGCTCACAAAGGGCTGGATTTATCAAAGGGAACCAAAGGGAACGGTAGCCTAAGTCCCAGCTGGAGACCCACATTAAAATGGCCAGGTGTTTGAGGCTACTGCGCCAAGAAGCCAGGCATCTATCATGAGATGCTACAAAGATATGTATTTTTATTATTTCATAGCGTTAAGAGGTAATAACTCAGTTTCAGGAGGGTTGCAATCTGAAGGTCAACAGCTCCTAGCGAAAAGCTCTACCTGAGCCAGCCTAGTGGTATAAGGGACAACTGACAGAAGGTACTAGCCCCTGGTTATGAGCTGGCAATTCACATGTTTCCACTCAACAAAAAACAGGAACATAACTCCTGAGAGGGGTTGAAGGAGTATTGAGCCATGTAGCCACGATGCCGTACAATACGAGATTGTTTTGGCAGACAATCCCCTGAAGAGTGGGACAGGAGCCAAGCAGTCCAGCTTGGCAGGGACAGACCCTAGCAGTGCATTTCGTCCCTGCCAAGCAATGGTGACTTGCTTTGGTTCACACTCATGCCCAAGCACCCTGCCTGCACAAAGCCCCAGATGGCCTTGGAGACTCAACACAACAATATGTTGATACAGTCGCTCTTACAAAAGCTATCAGAGCCTGAGCTGGAGTCTGGGGACAACAGTTCTCACACAGAGATAAGACTATGCTTAGCAAGAAGAATGAATAAAACAAATGAAATCTCTAACCTCAATATTGTACATCAGGAGATACCCTACTGATCAAAACTTTGAGACAAGTTTCTCACTGCTTAGATTGCTCAACAAATCCTCTTGGCAAAAGGGAGTTTTCTGTTTTCTGTTTTCAGAAAACCGATTCCAGTGTCCTTGAATCTCCTGTTCCTCTTCAATCTGCAGAAATCACTAGGAGAGCAATAGAAATGAAAAAATTCTCCAAGCTCACATGGAAGGCTCAGTTTGTCTTGCAAGATGTACCAGCCTCCCCCATAAGCAGCTCAATCTGTGTCCTTAGGTCCAGGAGCACATGTGAGAATAAAAGTTGCTAAAAGTAAAAATATGTTTTCTTTTTTACATAGTGAAATAGATAAGCTAAAGTGGAAACTTGTCCTTCTTTTACTGATGGGGAAAAAAATAGTCAAGAAAGCATAACATGACTCGTTGTCAGCTTGCAATTCCTCTTTATTTCCTGTTCTTCTTCTGTACAGTAATTGTTAAACACAGGACAAACACAAATTGTTTTAATTGCTTTTTTTTTCTCTCCCTTTCTAGAGAAGAAGGCACGGCTATCTGTGGACAGGGGAAAAAAGAAAAAAGAAAACACTTTGAGGGGGAAGGTAAGTTTCTTTGTTTCTTGAAGAAGAAGAGAAGGATTTGTATCAAACTGAAGGTTTAAGTCTTGGCAGCTCAGGGACATACTACCTTTCCCTTGGATGTATCCATGATGCCTCACTTCCCCTAAGGAATGGGTTGCGCTTCTGATAAAGGAAATTAAATCATCAGTGGCAGGTTCAAAACAAACAAAGGGAGGTGGCTCTTCACACCAAAGAGCCACTCAGGTGCAGACTACCTCGTCCCTGGAGACGGTGACTGTTAAAAGCATACACGGGGCAAACTCGCATTAAAAAAGTGCATCCAGGGCTGTGGGGCACACAAGCCACAGCCACTGCCTGGAGAAATCCCTAAGCTCTGAATTGCCACAGGCAGCAGGAGCGTGTTGGGATGCACCCGCGTGCGCCTGTCCTGCTCTCGCGCTTGTCCTCCAGCCGTCCCACTGCCTGCTGCTGACAGCAAAGTCTGTTAGACCTGGGTCTAATTCAGTACAACCACCTCAGTGTTTTGTGTCCTTATGAAGGGTTAAGAACTGAGATATTTATTTAGCAAGAAAATCTAGGCACGCTCATTTGTGCCTCTCAGCTCAGCTGTTACATGACCAGCACTCTTGCTGACTTTTCTCAGGGAATAATTACCACAGAGTTTTGCTTGGAAATCAACCCATCTCCACCTTCATCAACTCTCCAGATGTTTCTAACTCACGTTCCCACAAAGTTATTACTTACTTCATTAGCTCAAGACCGCGCTTGCCTGGACTCCTGTCTTGCAATGCGGGAGTTTTTACTTCTGGGGGGTTGAGGAACCTTGACACAACACAGCTCTGTCAAAATCACTTCATCAGGTCTGCTAGATGGCAAAAACAGATACAGCTCTTTCTAAGCACCTGGTGACTGCCCTCTCTGCTTTGTCCCTCCTGCTAGCTCAATCCCCTTTGTGGAGCAGACTGTGATAGAGGATTTTGCTATTGCTCTAAAAACAGGGGTCAACATGCAAGCTTTTGAGTGGGGATGCAAACCTGGAAAGCTAGGCAAGTTGATCAAAATTAGATAATTTATTCAGTATAAAAAGCAAAACCATAACCAACAAAATAAAGTATATTCTACCTTAAAATAAATACATATCCTGCTTTCACACATTAATTTGTATCCCAGGTGGCTTCTCCAAGAGAGCAACAGAATATTCTGTCCATCTACCAGCATCCGGCAGACACTTTCTGATGGTTTCTTATCCCATTTAAGCAACAGTCTTAAAAGAGGAAAGGATAAGCTTACATTTTTAACAATTTTTACATAGTACTAGTCAAATATAAACCTATTTCAGCGAAGTACTTAAATTTACAGTTTTCTCATTAAATGAGTGGTAATGTGAGAGGCTAAATATTTGTTTGATCACTACCCATGTGTCTACTTTGCAAGAATAAATTAATATTCTCTGTTTGATCTCTCTGGTACTCTTCTGCATCAAGTACAAGAGAGGCTTACAGTTGGTTTGAAATTAGCACAAGTTCAAAATAAACCGACCAGGGGTAGAGTAAAACAGTATCTGAAAACTCCTGAATATTTTGCACTTGGTTTCTTTTACAGTCCTGAGGTTACGCAGAGTTCAGCTGTAACTTCTGACATCGCTGCTTAAGAGCCATGGGAGTTTAGCTCACAGTGAGACATAGCAAAGGCAAAAAAAAAGAAAAAAAGAAAAAAAAAAAAGGGCCTGTGTTCTGGCAGGAGTTATTTAAGCTAACCTGAGAATATTCCTAATTAGTCTACAAGGCCTGGCCGCTGTGAGGCTGCCTGCAGCTCGCCTGCTCCTTAATCTCAAGTTTCCTCTCTACAAGCTGCTGCTGACAGTTGTCACTGCTCCTGTCATGTGCCACTTCACTACATTCATTTGGACTTTCATATTTTTGATGTCATTTGCCCTGGCTTTTAATTACTGTAACTCATCCTGCAGGAGGCATATGCCAATGACCTGGAGGGGAAAGCACTCACCTAGAGCATACAGATTAAAGTCTCATCTCAGCCCTGCTTGGCAGCAGTGATGAGTTTCTGCCTCTTATCTCACTTACTGGTGAGTCAGCTGTGGAGAATTTGCTTCCAGAGCAGGAGAAGAGAGGGTTGCTTTACAACACAACCTGTTGTAAATCGACACAACCAGGGACAGAGCAAAATCTCTGTGATATCTATTTCCCAGCTTTTGGTGTTGCCTCATCGCCAAGTTATAAATTCTCAATGTTGATTTTTTTTCCTTTGTGAATGCCTCCTCTCCTCCTTAAGCATGAGATTTTCCTTAAAATGAAAACTTACTTTCCAAACACCACAAGTAAAAACATACTCTACATCATCATGCTCTACAAGGTCATATCTTAGTATCAGGGTCAGCATTACTGTCTATAACCAGTTGAATGCTCAAGTTAGGAAGTCTTCACATATCACTTTTGGCTTGTGTCACTATCAATAACTGCAGGAAAAAGTCCAGGACTGGATCTTTTATCTGAGAACAGGACCTATGATGGCCCTCAGATCTGGAAGAAGCTGACCATAATCTTCTCCCCAGGTCTGTGTCCAGGATAAACTGCTCTCATTTCCTGTCCCCTTTATCTCTGACTTAATGCATTGCATTCATAGCCTACTTTGAATTCATCAAGCCACATCCACATCCTGTTTCTGAATTGCCCTTACTTAGGGGTCTTAGATCTCTGCTCTTTTGCCATAGCCTTGAAATTTAGCATCACACCTTCTAATTTCAGCAGCTGAAACTATCTGTGATTTGATGTTCTGCTTTTTACTATTTAGGTGGCTTCTTACACCTTGAATGAAGTCTTGTTTTTATTTTTCTGAAATCTCTCCTGTCTGTTTGTCCTTAATTCTCCTGCTTTAGCCTGCTTTAGCCAACAAAAATGTTCTTCTCTTCGTATAGACAAACTCAAGCAAATATGTTTGCAAACCAATCCCACCTTTTCTAAAAATTCCTAAAGCTCTCTCCTGCCCTTCTAGTTTATGTGAAAAATTAGAAACACTGGGTTTCTGCCCGCCCCATTTCCTCTTCCTCTGTAAACAACTGGAGGCTGCTCCAGCAGCCAGACTGGCTACACAGGCCATTAAAGCCATCTCTTAGCCTTGTGCTTGGGACTTTTTGAAAGAGACAAGAAAAAAATGATTCATCTGTTTGCACTGATTTTTTTTTTTCATTTTGGGTTCATATTTTGTATTTCTTTGTATCTCAGCCATTTCAGTGTACTACTACAAGTTGTTTCCTTTAGGAGAAATGACTTTGTGGAGCTAAGGATGTAGGCAGCTTTGGGTGGTACTCTGTTTTATTTGTGAAGAAGTTAAATAAAGCTCTGATGTCCAAACTAAAGAGAAATAAACACTAGGAAGATCTCCACCTTCTTGAGCAAACCACCTTCCCAGCAAATCCCACGAGCTGCAGGGCTCTGGTTCCTTTCTAGCTTCAAGACACTTTCCTCAGCTTATGCTTTTTCTCTGAGTGTCCTTCAGCCTCAGCTACCTGATTGAAAGGTATTTAAATACCTCCCCTTGGGCAGAAGGAAGGCTGTGAGAAACCCAAATCAATGAGTGGATTTGGGTTTATGTACTGCTTGGCCATCCCTTCAGCCATCATTTGCCTAAAGAGCATTTCACCACCCTACTCATTTACTCTGAATGAAATGCTTGGCCTCTGTGGTTCCCAAGCCATTGGGCTACAAACTCAGGAACTGCAGCCAAGAGCCCAGACCACTTTACACAGACTTTTAGCTGAGAGGTGCTTTCATGGCCCATTTAAAGCTGCTGGGTGCAGCATTGCTTTTAGGGAGGAAAATAAGTGACTGGAAAATGAAGTACTGCTAGAATGAGGGTCTCACTTTACTCTCCCAAGTTCTACAGCCCCATATAGGACAAGTGAACTTTACTGTGACAAGCTGCCTTGACTGAATTTCTTCAAATTTTAGGCTTTTGATTTAAATACGCCCATACATTTTTTTTTTACAAAACTTTTTTTTTTTTTAATATAACATGTAGTTCTGGCCTTAACAGTTGAGGAACGCACATTTAATTTGTTTTTTGAGTCCATTTCATTTTCTCTATTTCCCTTGTTCTTCAAAATGTAAAACTACAGTGAAGAGTGACAAAGATGTACATCAAAATCATTAGTCACATACTACTAAAAATAGTCAAGAAGAACATTTCTCTCTCTCCTTATTTCTTTCCCTTCAGTGGAAGATGAAGGCACCCAAGACCTGGCTCATGGATTCCTCAAGCTCAGAAACTTCCTGCTTTCAGCATTCCTCTTTTAGCAACAAAACAAACAGCACATGAAAAGCAAACATCCTGACCAGCTCCAAACCATTTGCCATTTACTCTCAGCAGAATGGCAGGGCAAAGGGGTGATTTTTCTGCATTAAATATGAAGCTTTTACTGTCTGAGCTATCAAAGCTAAGTGTAACGCCCCGAGCACTGCCCTTACACAATTTCGTTCCTCCTCAATCCAAAGCCTTGTAGCCAGGGGCTCCGCTCTGCAGAGAGGCTCCTGCTTCCCTGCACTCGTTTTCACCTTGTTTCCAGGGAAACGCGGGCCGTGTCTGGGAACACCGCGGACCACCGCTATCTCCTCTGGCAATACGACATCAGAAATGAATTTTCACCTTGTTTGGGTTCTGAGGGACTGAGCGGTGAGAGCAGAATAAGACAGGATGAACAGAGGTCCCATCCAGATGTTTTATCCTGAGATTATGATGTCTATAATTTTGGGAAACAGCAATTTCCAGCATGATGCAATACTGAACATCTTAATGTCTCCTGTTCCGTGCAAGATGGAACAGCTCCTTGCTGTCCCTGCACAACCTGCTCAATGTGTGCTCATCTTCTAGAAACTTGGCAGAGAGCACAGGGTCGACTGCGGGAGTTGGATATAGGGAATTTGGGTTGGACCACAGCTATTTCGGAGCCCAAACCTCACTTGAAAACACTGTCATTCTGCTTCTTGCTCGCTCTGGACCCTGCAGCCTCAACTTCACCTCAACCAGGCTTCAGGCACCTCCAGTCACTCATTTCTGGTAAGCAGCAGAAACTGCAGTGGAAGAGCAGCATGGCCTAGGTCACATAGGCCAAGCAGACACAGCTCAGCGACGCTGAAGTGAAAACCATGGGCTCTTCTTCCACAACCAGTCCCCTGAGGCAGCTAGATGCCAGCAAACATTGCTGTTTCATTTATTTTAGCAAAAAGCAGTTCATAATATTTTCTATGCTTTCCCTTCCAGCATTACACTGATGTGCTAATCCACTGCATGGAAGAAAAAAAAAACTAAAAAGCGCTCAATTTACAGTGCTGTCAGCTGCTGGAAAACTGGAAATGAACACGCTGTAATAACCTCCAGGGCCAATGGCCCGGTGCCTCCAACTCCCAGTATGGGGTTATTTCCCTTGGCACGGCCAACACATGAAGAACCCTGCTCTGAGAGCCTTATAAAAGAGGTGACAAAACACTTAGCTCTTTCAAGGAAGTTTGGAAATGCTGGAAAGCATCCTCAGACCATGTGGAGCATTGCGTGTGGGCATGTTGGCTGTCCAGCTTTCACTAAAGAAAAAAAAAATAGGAGGCGGGGGAAGGGAAAGACAGTAAATCATTCCCTGAATGCTTGTCACTAGCACCAGGATTGCCACAAAGAAGCTGTTTGTCTTTCACTGTGACTGCCTGTTCGAGTTACAGCACTGCTGTTAATGTGTTGAGCAGGTGCAGGAAGAGCCTTTCGAGGATGGGCATTTTTTCCTGGGAAAAGGGGGTTCTTGGCTGCTTTGCTCTGTTGGCCTGACATGCGGGGTTTCTGTCACTGCGGATGCTGCTTCCCCCGTGCATCGCAGCCGGAGGCAGCGGAGTCTCAGGGCGAACGGCGACTTTCCAGGCACGGATCTGTGAGGAGGTTCAATGCACGTTTCCCTGAGCCCGGGTGCCGAGCCCGAAGCCCTCACCAGCCTCCAGCTGGCGGCGACGGCCACGAGATGGTGCTGTTAATACAGAAGTTCTGCATTTGCAGAGCGATTTCTAAGCTCTATTTTTTTTTTTTTCCGCAGTAGAGAAGCCAGTGCCCAGGCAAACCCAGGGATACCCCTTGTGTGCAGCATTTCAGCATCCTGCGAGATCCTCCCGTACCCGCGGGATACATGAATGGAGGAAGCAGCAAAATTCACACCCTTACAGGGCTGCAAAGTGCATCAGCTTCGGCCCAGGGAGGCAGAGACTGCAAGGCCTCCCTCTGCACCCCCTGCCTTGCCCTTCTCCTCTCATTTCTGCAGGAAAAGTGAGCTCTTACTCCCAGAGAAGCGGGATCCCTCCATCCTCCTCCTCATCTTCCCAGACCCTGCAGCAAAGCCTCCCAGCTCTGCCTGTTTCAGGGCAGAGGGCAGAGAGCAGGAGAAGGCTCTAATGGGGCAGGGGCAGCTTTTTGGGGTCCCCATTCTTTCCCAGCGGAGTTTTTTCGAGTTTGTGCTAGTGGTTAGACCAGAGAAATAAAGCAAAGCTGCTAGGTGTGATCTGGCACTCAGCCCTGGGTTGCCTGGTCGTGCCAAAGGGCAGAAACGCAGGTAGCAGCTGAGCTGTGGTTTTGAGGAGATGAGAAAAACTTCCTTGTTTTTCACGGTAATGTTTGGCTTGATGGCCCATTTGTCTTGCAGATCCATGGATAAACAGGCGTTAATGCCTATGGTGATGAGGAGGGTGGAGGTGGTTAAATGGCTTAGAAATCTAGTGCAAGCTCAGCTGAGTTGCAGAGCCTGCAGGGGTTTCTGGCACTGGTAAATACCTGGCATTTTAGAAGAAAAAGACTTCTCAAAACATTCTACATCACTAGAGGTAGGATGGAGACACATTCATGATCACAGATCCAGTTCAAGTTATGGTCCCAGACACAGAGATATACCGGCACTAAAGGCCAACTCCACAGTTCCTTATTAAGTGGAGTTACCTCCACTGAGCAGCCAGCAGAAGGATAGTGCAAACTCTCTTCTCTGGAAAAGTTTCACATGAACTTAAGGAAACATTTTTTTAACAGTGAGGGTGACAGAGCACTGGAACAGGCTGCCCAGAGAGGTTGTGGAGTCTCCTTCTCTGGAGATCTTCCAAACCCGCTTGGACGCAGTCCTGTGCCACGTGCTCTAGGTGACCCTGCGTGTGCAGGGGGGTTGGACTAGATGATCTCTAGAGGTCCCTTCCAACCTTAAGCGTTCTGTGATTCTATGAAAACCTCAAAGATTGCAAGACATGGCCTTTTCCACCCATGACAACACATACATAGGCTTTAAATCATGCACCCACCTAGAAAAAGCACTCAGTCACTGCCAGCGCTCACATGTATCATAGTGTTGTTCCTACCACCAGCCCCTGAGCTCCCCAGAGGAGCCCTCTCGTCCCACATCCCGGCAGACTGAAGCAGCATGGGCTTAGCATGAAAGTCAGGACTCCAGGGGATTCCTCTTTAGCACAGGAAGCACGAGGAGGACATCTGAATCTAATTATCAGGAGTAAAAAAGACTGCCAGCAAGAAAGTTGTCTCTCCAGGGAAATGTTTGCTTGGGGAAATGGCCATTCTGGTCTGCTGAAGTAGTGAATTGTCTCCCAAAGTCTTTTATTCTGTGTGCATTTCTATTTATTTATGGTTATGAGTCACCTGGTGAGAGACCCAGAGAAACATTGAGGTCAGTGCTGGGTTATTTGGATTAATATTTTGAGATATATGTGTTCTGCTTGTCTTTTCACCCCTGACGTAGCTGGCCAGGCTGGGAAGTTGCTTTTTAAATCTCATTTGAGAATTAGCATCGTGCAGGGGTCAGGCACATCCCTTGGGACTGCCTCTGGATGAGCTGCTGTTCCCTGCTCGCTCAGACCTTGCCAGCAACACTGCTGCCGCCGCGGTGAAATATGTGACAGGAGGAACCTGTTAGAGAAAAATGGGGCCAATATGTCTCAAAGATAAATTACCAGCACGCTATTTCAAATATATGACATGAGCACCTGCCAGGAAGGAACTGGATGAATAGCAATTAAAGATATATTGCATGAGCCATTAAACACTGTCCTAGCGATAACGCTTTGAGCACAGCCAAGGCTGAACTCGCTAACCTGCAGGGAGAGGCTGCTCATACCCCAGCCAAGAGCTATTTCCTTAGAAACTCTCTGTGCAGAGTGGCCCTGATACAGCTGCTTTGCTGCACAAGCCGAAAGGGTCAGAAGCGACTTGGGAAGTGGTCACCATCCCACAGCACCTTCCTTCAGGTGACAGTTTTAGTGAGGGAGCTGCAGGCCCACGATGGCTGGTGACCTTGGGAAAAGTGGCCACCAGCAGCAGGGCTCCTTATAGCGCACCAGGGAGGGAGGAAACACAGCGAGCAGCTCCGGTGACGGCCTCTCGGCTCGCTGCGGGAGCGCAGTGCTCGACTTCGCTGCCAGCTGGGCAGATTTTGAGCCACGCTTTCATTCGGGGTAGCTCATAAGCAGAAAGCCAGTGGTGAAAACTGCTAGTGGTGAAAACTGCTTTTTTTTTTTTTTTTGGTCATTGGGCATCTATTAGTATCCCTTTTATTAAAGCAGAGAAAGCACCGTGTTGTTTTAACACCTGCGGAACCAATGGTGCTTTATAAAAATTACTGAAAAGCATACATTTTAATACAGAAGTGTTCTTGTCTATTTTTTTTGAGCCACGGCTGTAGCGGAAGAAGATGATAGAAACACCAGACCCTTCATCTGGAAGTACATTATTCATGCTCTGCCAGACCCTTTTCTCAACAGGGGCTCCACCATCACAGTAATAAACCCTTAAACACGGTGTCTGAAACAGAGGGAGGTCTGTGGATAACGACTGCTTTCCATAGCTGTAGCAGTGGTATAGGGCTGGTTCCCTTCTAGAGCTTTGCTTGCTGGGGCCACTGCCACGTGCCAAGATCAATTCTCTGCTATTTTGGCTTTACACTGGGGAAGGGGATTGCAAACAACGTGACAGCAGCAAAGAAAAATATTAGTAATGTGGTGGAGAAGAAGAAGAGAGGCACTGGGTCAAATATAAACTGTGACCAGGCATGTAGATTTGTATATATTTGGGCACTGCATGAAGTAAAATATACTATACTTAAAACAATATGAGGGAATACTTTGTCCTTAAATGGTTCACAGTTAAATAAAGCATCTTCATGCACTTACTGAAGTTCAAGTGTGTGTACAGAGCAAACATTTTCTGGCTGGAGAAGGTTCCCTGCACCCTCTGAGCTCAGCTATGAGCTCCTGTCTGCCCCCGGCTCCTGCTCGATGGGCAGCCTGAAAGGAAAGCATTGAGAGGAGCGTGAGGAGGTGAAGCAGTGGTAACAAACTTCCTGAAGGGGAACCTCTAATGGCAGGTGCCTACGTGCCGATGGACCAGCGCTGCTCTGGGACTTCAGCGTTGCCCTTTCTGAGCACCAGGAAGACAAGTCCTGTGTGAACACCGCAGACTCTGACCACCAGCTCTTGAGACATCCACTTGCAAAAGCCTCCCTCCCAGGTACACGAGGAAAGGGTAGCACTAACACGTTTCCCTGGTCCTTCACAAGGCCTTCAAAGCCATTTCTGTGGTTCTGTGGTTCCTCTCTGCATTAAGTTTGGAAGGAAAGCACCTTGAGTAAAAGGAGGTGGGCAGCAGGGCTGGGGGGGCATTTCTCGAGGTCTTTACATGGGGCACAATTATCATTAATTAGTCCTATAACAGCACCCAAGACTGTGCCTGGGACCTTGACCTGGTTGCGTCAGGCCTGTGGCTTAAACATAAGGGAAGTCCTTGGCCTTTACCTTTGAGATAGATAAAGTGAAGGGCTTTTGAAGGCATGGTTCACATCACCATGGAGAAACAAGGCACACGACAATGAGACAAATCCAGAAAGGTCACACAGACTGTAAGGCAAAGCCACAGCCAGATCTTCTGATTTCCCTCCTAATGTCTCAATACTGGGATAAGATGTGGCCTTCTGAGCCAACAGCACCAAGGAGAAAATAAAAATACACTTTCTAAACAGAGTTGTCCTATGTCCCTCTCTCCTCATCCCCTTTTGTATAATTTGGCAATCCTAAAGAGGGTATCCCAAGGTGGGGACATGGGTAAGGATATGTAAGGGAGGGCCCCAAACATTTTTGCTTTGCCAAAGTACTCTTTTCTGCCTGTGCAACTTGGAAGCAAGATGAAGGCATTAGAACAGAAGGTCACGTTAGAGTGGATTCAGATCAAACACGGAAAATCACAGGTGAGAGAGGTGAGAGAGGTCGCGCCAGTATGGCTATTTAGGGTCAAACCAAACCAAAAATCCATCTGTAGACAAGCATCTTCTCTCAGGCAATGGCCAAAGCCAGCTGCGTAAGACACAGTATCAAAAAGGGATAAGCACATAGAATCATAGAATCATAGAATGCTTAGGGTTGGAAGGGACCTCTAGAGGTCATCTAGTCCAACCCCCCCTGCATACGCAGGGACACCTAGAGCACGTGGCACAGGACTGCGTCCAAGCGGGTTTTGAAGATCTCCAGAGAAGGAGACTCCACAACCTCTCTGGGCAGCCTGTTCCAGTCACCCTCACTGTTAAGAAATTTTTCCTTAAGTTCCTATGGCATTTCTCCCCAGCACTCTCCCAGGCTGCAATAATTCAGGGACTTTCTCAGCCAGATGTGGTGTCTTCACATTTAATAATCCTCAGCTAGTGTATTTTCCTTGAACTTGTTTGGTCACTCCTCAAGCCTTAAACATCCAAAGCACCTTTCAGGATATTTTCAGTTAAGCTACATGATTTTCCAGATCACATGTGAATGCAAGGTTTTAGGGGTCTTGATCACCCATGTGAGCAGATTTTCTCCTCCTACCAGGGGAGCAGAATACTGCCTGTCCCTGCCACACTCGCCATGTCAGATGGGCTGAATCTGTTACCAGCTTCCAAAAAACTTTGGAAAATGCTTGAATGAAAGTACCCTTGGAGTGAAGCGGTCATATGGTGAACTGATTTGAACTTGCTCCTTGGCTCTTGTGAAAAGACCTTCCCACTGGAGGAGGGAGGCTGAGAGGGATTAACGCACACGGCCGTGGCTGGCAAACACACAGTGACACATCACGCAGTGTGGTTTAGTGAAGCTCGACACACAGCGCTTTTGATGGGATAAGTGTCTTGGAATGGGATCCTATCATTAAAGAGCACAGCATGAAGTATCTTCCTCCCTGCAGTCCCTAGTGCCCAGGAGCAGCACTAGTTTCTATGATGCTCCAAAATGGGGAGACAATAGCATACCTAAGCAATCCTAGCTATTTTTTTTCTTTTTTCTTTTTTTTCAATTTCCAGGCCTAAAGCCATTTGTTCACTTGTGTTTTGGGCATCACATTGCTATTTTCCTCCGTAGTTAGTCTATAGCAGATTCTCCCAAGCTCCAAGTCAGATCTCCCAGTCAGATCTCTAACTAGCACTAATGTCAAACAATGTCCTACTTGTGGGTCATCATTAACCGGTTGGGAGAAACGAGTCAGTCCTTTTCCTGGCCTCATCCACATCAACACTAGATGTCAGCCCGAACACGAGTGCTCCCGTGCTGAGCTGCAGACAAGTTTATGCAAATCCCTGGACAAATTGCCTGGGCAAGTGTTCAACTATGTGTGCAGTCCTGACCCCTGAGGGCAGGTGAGTGGTTATGAAAGTCTGCAAAGAAGCTGAGCTTGTTTCTTGGGCTTTTGCACAGGGCTTTGGTGCTCCATCCCTAGAGCATCAGCAGGACACCTGAAATGAAGCACCCACTTCACAGAAAGGATTAGAAAAGGTTGGCAGCAGTGTCCTTCCTCCCAAAGAGATGCTCCTGCCGCAGGCTGTGGCTGAAGTGGGGGCTCTGGCCCTCCCCAGGAAACACCGAGGACTTAGGGGGCTTTCAGCAGTTAAAGGAGAAAGCAGCAATGACTTTTACCATGCAGAAGCTGCTGGCTGAGAGTGGCCAGCGATGGGGAAGACTGGGCACTTTCAGTTTGCCTGGGAAGTGAAACTGTTGGCAGGGAACCAGGGCTGGCTGGAGCACTTTGGGTAATATGGATAATTTTAACTTTTGGTTAAAAGTCCAGCTAAAGTGTTTACTCCTCCTTGCATGCCTGTCCTGGAGAGTTTAGCTCACAGCTGCTGGCTACCATGGCTTGTGCCTGGACTGAGCGCCCTGCAGAGACAACAGGAGATCCCTGGGAGGAGAAAAACAAAAGCAAAACAACAACAACAACAAAAAGACATTTTCTCTTATTTCCATCCTGCCTGGGGACAAATGCAATTTCCCCTTCCCTTGTTTAGAAGATAACTTTCCTCTTGTGTTTTCCTCTAGTGCTGAAATGGTCCTGCCGCAGGTCAGCCTGGCAGGCGCTCACCTGCAAGCTGGAGATGAAAGCAAACGTTTCCCATTTTTTCAGCAGGAGTTTATGAGTGAGTGCCTGCTCCCGTTTCTCCCTTTCCCACATTCCGACCTTTCTTTTTGAATGCTTTTCTTCGTTTCCATGCACGGAGACCTTTGACAGCAGCCCCATTCCTTGCTTGTGGGGCCATTGAGGATGCCAGGCGCTCAGCTCCGTGGCTCTCTGGCTGAGCCGTCGTCCCTGCAGCAGACACTCCGGCCTGGCAGTGTCCCAGCTGTGTCTACGGGACACCCCGGGAGTCCTCACTGCCCTGGGGATCCTGTTTCCGTGCCGCAGTGCCGGTCAGTGTGGCGGTGTCTTGGGCGCCACGGGCCCTGGTGAGGCCTCATCCCACAGTGCGGCAGCCCCTTGGGTGGGCTGAGCTGCTTTGCTGTGTGCGTCGTTGTCCAAACCGCGTCCTTGCGGCACAGTGCAACAAGCAGTGGGTCCAGATTGTTCTTGTGTTTATTTAAATCTTGATTTTGTGTATTATTTATTTCCCCAGCCCCGTCCCGTGTCCCACCCGATCCTGTTTCGGGCCTGGATGCCGGCAACACTTCATTACCCGACAGCAGTGCCGGGGCTGCACAAGGAGGCAGCAAGCAATGCGAAATGCTCCTGTTCTTAGATAGCTAAGATAGATAGACAGCTTAGGTGATTAGATACATATTTCCTGTGGAGAAACAGTGATTTCCAGGGCAGGGATCCACACAAGATGCCTCTGGTGGCCCTGTGGGAGGACACTCTGCTTCCCACCTACCGCTGTGCCACCACGTCAAGTCAAAAACGGGCAAGCTGGTCTAAGGACTTCCTGCTGGAACAGTCGTGGAAATTGCCACCCGCAGTTGCCCATTTTGCCTCTCTGCTACCAGGGCTAGTGGAGCAGGAGCAATGGAAAGAGATCTGCCGCAGCTACGCAAGCTTCTCAAGTGGGCTCTTCCAGTGTTTGTTGAATCATTTTGCTTCGGGGTGCCATGAGAAACTGCATCCGTTATGAAATCCTGAGCTGTGCGTATCTTCAAGCAAAATGGTGTTACAACGGATTATCAATAACATCTTGATATTCCCAGATGTTAGCAAAGTAATGTCCACAAAAACCAAGAAAGCTAGTCTTACTATTCACCGTCATTTCCTGGAGATTGAGGAAACTACATGTTTTCTTTAATTCTGCACAAATAACTCCCATCATGCCCTCTTCCTAAGTTTTTAATGTACAACAAACATGGAAGCTTTCTATTGGTGAGTTTTTAGACCTTTTTCCTTGACATCTGCCATCTAGCATCTTCTCCATGGCCGAAACAACACTGTCTGTTTTCACGTACATGATTCACCAACGCAGCGTTTCTCAGGGAAGGCGATACACAAGCGGTCAGACCTCGCTGTCACTTTCATCAGTCAGTTAGATGATCGGCCCGGTTAAATAAATTAATATCCTTCACCACCACAACTTTCAAAATACAAAGTCAGCTCTTGTCATGTCCTTCAGCAGGGCAAGACAGAGCTGTCACAGACAGCTTCGTGAAGCAAGGTCTTCAACACAGGCAAAGTTGATGCTCAAAATTTTATATTTCTGATGTTCTTGGGATTCATAACTGTTGCAGGGATAGGCAGAAATCCCAGTAAATGCTATTTAAAGTTACATCTGTTTTATTTGATAGCAAATGAAACCCTAACTGGGTTGGCTAACTTCAGTTAGATCGTTTTCCCAGAAAAGTTTCATCATTAATTCCTTGGCATTATCCAGACCACAGATTCTCCTGTTTAAGCAGCTAACATGATATTATCAGCAGTATGTTTTAACACACACGATTCAAAGAAAAGCTCTTTGAATTGCCTCAAGGGGACTGGTGGGATGCACTGGCAGGGCAAAGGGTTTTTCTATTGCGTTGTTTTTAGAGTATCTGTTCTGGGCACACAGCTGTAGCTCTAATGTGGCTCCTTTTCTCACCATTAACATTATAAAAAAAGAGTATCAATGAGAATAATGGAATTATCAAGTGAACTTCTGTATTTGGGTCATAGTAATTTGAGCTTGTGTTCCAATTTTGCAATTTCTACTTGTGCTTCCTCCTGTTGTTAGCTCTTCAAATGAAAGTAAGGTTAGGTGTAAACATCAAGACTCTCTTTGTTCCAGATATAACTCAGCATGTGGGTGGGGAAGGGGCCAGGGCTGAACTGCTTCTCTTTTAGTTTCTATAAACAACCTGAACATCTTGCAGCTGTCAGAGTGGGCCATAATGTCTCATAAACCACCTGCAAATCTTTATATGCTGGTGAATATGAGGTACACAAAATGGGTCGTGTCTGAGATCTGTGCTCCTTAAATCATCTGATAGTCAATTCAAACTGCATTTTTTCCAACTGAATGAAGGTTTTGGCATAGAGCAATGAATCATTAGAGAGTTCATATAGTGAAAACAGGTACCTAAAGATTAATTTCTCCTGTGGCATTTCTTACAAGAGTGACCTGTATGCTGCTTGGCCTTCTAGTAAAAACAAAGTGCACTGTCTTGCTGTGACACGGGCCTGAGCAGTATGAACAGAAAACTTGTGCTTTTTTGTGGAAGCACAGCCTACTCTGCAGCAGAGGAGCCTAAATTCCCTTCTGCTCCCACTGGTGTTTCTTTAATACCTTGGAGTGGTTGGACCTTGTTCTTCCAAGGACCAAGTTGAAGCAGAGTAAGTATGTTGAGTGCAGCATGGCTCTCACGCAAGGAGACGTGTGTCCCAGGCACAGCTAGCTGATGGCCAACAACTGATCATCTCCAAACCAGTGTAAAGCATTCTTCCCATCGGCGGAGCTTGCGGATGCGGGCATGGCGCACGCGGGATGGGATGAGCATCCCCGCGACACCCATGCGTGCTGCCTTCTACGTGTGCAGGCGAGGCGGGGGAGCTATTTTTGACCCGGGCCTGTTGCATAATGAATTGCATCATGGTTGCCTTTTGCTGACGCTGAAGCTGCAAGAGGCTGAATGGGTTGGAGCCAAAGGCACTCGGGGAAGACAGACCGTGCTGCTGTGGCGCCGGGCCCCTGCCGGCACTGTGGCTAGCTTTAGCTTGGGTCCCCGGCTGTAGTAGCAAACAGTCCACTGAGTGTTTCTTGCAACCAGCTTTTCTCTTTCTAGTGCATGCAGTGACTCTCCAGGAAGCTTTTCAGCATGGTTTCTTCATTTGGAGAAGCGGGCTGAAAGGCAGTGCAGCGGCCAGCCCATCAATGGAGCATGTTTGCCTGCCCAGGGGACACCACAGGGCCGGCTGTGCACAGGGCAAAAATCCCTGCAGCCCACAAGGAGATTGACATTTCGGATAAATGTAAACCGGGGTTTCTTTTTATTGCTTTTCTACCAGAATTATTTTTCAGTCTGACCTAAAATTGACAAGAAGCTCCAGCCTCCCTGGGTGGGGAGGGAGAAGTTATTCATTCCTCAGGCCACAGGCAGAAGTGGACCCAGCAGCACTGCCACCTCCTTAGAAGAACAACATCCAGAAAATAACTGAAAATAAGCTGGGTACTAGAGGTCTAGGATCAATCTTTATGTCTCTCAGTAAGAGCTATAAAGGCAAAATTTCTCACCACTTTTTTTAGGTGAAGCTAAAGGTGGAGCATGGTTGAGAAATTAAGGGAATGGGCCTGACATATCTTAGTTGAAGTCGTTGCTGTCAGTTCTCAGTGTGGACATCCCCACTGCGCTGAGCCAGTCCTCCAAGGATGTGGAGACCATTAGAAAGACAAAAGATGTGCAGGACAGATCGCCAGGGATTTACCTGCTCTCAGATCCTGGCTGCGTTTCTGCAAGTGTGAGAGATCAAGCTGAGGAGGAAAAAAAAATGACAGCCAGCTAGAAACCTGGATCATGTGCCAAGGGCTCTTTCAACGCAACTGCATTTTTTTGAGGATCTTTGAGATGTCCTCTGCAGGAAGGCTCCTGCTTTGGAAAAGGGGCTACACCAACATCTGTTCCTCTGTATTTCTTTGTCTCAGTGGCACCTCTTTCCACCCGTTCCCACAAAATTATGGTTTTGCCCAGGAGTTTAATAGCCGCTTCTTAATGCCTTGCCGCATTGAAGCCGTTTCACCTCTTTCTCTGGCGGCTGCCTCCCGGAGCGAGGTCACACCATGTCTCGCGTCCCAGCGACAACACCTGTGACACAGCACGTGGGGGACTTGCTGCCATGAGCAAACGAGGGTCTGAGTTTCCATGAGGCACTTTGCGGCGACCCGCCGAGAGCACCGGAGACACCGTGGGTGGCAATCGCAGCACCAGGGCTGTGTTTCAGCTTGGGTCGTGGGTGGCACTCTTGGTTCAATGCAGAAGGTCAACCCGTTCCTACAACCGTGCTCCCCCCAGGCCAGCAGCTGCCCCCAGCCTGCAGAGCAGCCACAGAGGTTGTTTCTTGCCCTCGGGCAAGTGGTCTACCCGCCACCACTGCTTGCATTACCTGGAAGCAGCAGAAGGGGCTTAGCCAGTTGCGTCCTGTAAATGATCTTCTCTTCAAATTAGCCCTCCTAAATTATGAAATTTCCAGGATTGTACAACATAGCTGACTCTGTTGTTTCTTCTTCACTATGTACTCAGTGTAATACAAGTATATCTAATAAGCTAATTTAATACAATTTGGACGTAGTCCAGCACTAATTCAAGTCCGTCCTAGGGTGTCTTGGGTTTTAGCATAAGTTGTACAGGATCCTTTCACAGCATAGTATATAACATCTGGTAAGGATTTAATCTTACAACTGTCTTGGAGAAAAGAATAGCAGGTGATATTCCAGTCTGGATCAGCAGTTCCTGAGGTGCCTGTTGCTCATGCATGAATCCCAGTGTCATGAGCACCATCAACCTTCAACAGTGCCTCTTGTTCCAGTGAGCCAGTATCCAGCCAAGCACAAAGGAATTTATTTAACTCTCAGCCCAGGAGCCCAAGGGCATGCTGAAGATACCTGGTGAGCTAGGACCACATTCTGGTGGAAGGTGTATGACTTACATTAATCTAATAGATACATTTTTTTAACAGGCAGCTTGGCAAATATATATTATGGTTTGGTATTGGTACCTCTTTCAGCAAGGGATAGCTCATTTCAAATCTTTGCTCTGTATTTCACTTTTTTTCATGTTAATTCACATAAATGGACAGAATATTTATGTTTACATGAGTCTTCCTGTACATAGATGCCATGCTTGACCTTGCTTAATATAAAGTCAATTATAAATTAGAATTACAAGTTTTGGACTGACAAACTGTAATGCCTATATTTTTTAAAACAGCAAGACTTTGGGCATCATTTTTACCATTGATGAAAATAATCCAGCATTATTTTTCACTCATACATTTATTTAAGCGTGAAGTTACTTTCTAGAAGAAAAAAAGTGGTTTTTTTTCTGATGTTTCTGCTTACAAATAGTTCCACTGGGCAAAAAATCATAGTGGCATATATGTTTATATCTATAGTACATATTTGAAATAAAAATGCATTAGAACCTGCCTACATCAATTAAAGCAAGCCCAACCTTTGCACTTTCTGATGATTTCTGACTCAGCTTTAACTTCCATCTTTTCACAAATCGCTTCTAGTTCAAGAACCAGAATGTAGATCTAGTGCCTGTTTTTCCTTCTGGAGGCCTCACCATTGCTTTGCATTTAACAAGCTTACTACAGAATTAATGAGATCTTGAAGCATTTCTTCAACCCTTTGGTCCGTGAGACTTTTCACTACAGGGTCTAGAAATAATAGTTTTTCAATCAGATTAAGCCTGGTTCTATTGGATGAAAGAATAAGTAAGGATCATGGTGAGGAGGTCATGGGTCTGCTTATAGTTATTGTCTTTGTTTGTTTTCAAAGGTAATAAGATCTATTCAGTTACGCTCTGGGCATGTGTATGTGGAGCTGTGTGTGGGTGGATATCTGTTTATCTGTCAGTTAGGCCCTCTTAAGTTTTGAGCCAACAGCACAACTTTAGCAAAATTCACCAAAGTGTTATAGACCCCAAAGCTATTGAATACCTAAAAGATCGTGAAAAGAGGTATTTCAGCTAAGGGCAGAGAGCCCCCATCAAGGCAAAGATTATATATATCCTGCATTTAACCATTACTGCACATCAGAAAATCTTTACGGAAGGATGTCCTCACCTAAGCAGATCAGAAAGCAGCTGGCAATCCTCCCCAGCTACAGTTTCTTTTCCAAGCTGGGACAACTGGGACATTTCCCATCAAAAGTGCTTTCTCTTGGGTTGGATATTGCAAAGGGTAAGCAGTGTGTTAAGAAGCTTTCTATTTAAATTCACCTGTAAGTCTTTTTTTTCTTCCAGAGTTTCAGCATGCTTGGTTTGATAGGTAATATTCCTGTAATATATTTTACTGAGAACTTATTATCTGCTCCCAGCCATAATGCCATCTTAGCCTAGTTTTGTTCAAGGAGTAGAAATGCTTGCTTATTCTGAGAGAAAGAGCTGCAAATATTATCGCAAGGATGGGAGGCTTATCAAATGTCCAATACAACACTTCTGCTAATATTTCAAGAAATGCTTCTTTTCCTGCATTTCGTCAAGTAGTCCTACTGCTTTTTGATATGTAGATCAAAATCAGGCTTTAGCTTATGGAAGCTGTGACAGGCATGTCAGAGTTTTCATTCACTTTCAAGCGCATGTTTTTATAGATTTGTCACATACATTACAAAAACACAGTTGTTTTAAGCCCCCCCCCCCCTTTTTTTTCCCCTTCCTGCACTCTGCAGTGCTTCTCCTTCAGGTCAAAACTGATGTGGAACTGATATTCCTGGGAAATGCAGTGATCAAAACCAAAGAAACTGGAACAGAGTCAGAGAGTGCCCTGCAAAAATCTCTATGAAATTTTCCACTCCCCGGTGTCTGTACTCATATGAAAATCAGGCCCGTGCTACTACTGTTTCGGGTGTTTTTGAGGGAAATTTCAGTTGCTAAGTGAGATTTCACAACAATAAATTTGGCCTCTTTTTCTTTTCCTTTCCCTTTTCCTTCCTCTCTTTCTCTTCTCCTTCCTTCCTCTTCCTCTCTCTCTTTTTCTTTTTCCTTCTTTCCTTCTTTCTAATTTCTATTTCTCATCTCTAACGTAGACACAGAGAAATAGCAAAAGGGCTATTTCTTTTTATGCTGAGACAAACACATCATACTAACAATAGCAGGTGTGTGAAGGTGCACCTTCCTTCACATGGTGATTTACCAGTACCTTGACTTAGAACGCTGATGTTCAAATAGTTTAGTAGTTTGGCTGAATTTCACTAAATAGAGAGCCAGTGATTCCCTGGTCCATAAGAAAATATCAGGGGAATGCTTTGTATAATTTTAGCTGGTATTTAATGCAATTCAGCATCTGGAAATAAGTAGTTGAAACTGTTCTGCTGAATTAACCATTTCTCCATAGATGTCAACATGCCAAGACTGGCAAGTGTGTCATAGTTGACTAAAAACTGTCGCTTTCAGCTAAATTTCACTTCTTCTCTCAGATTTGGATGATACACTTCCAAAAAGCAGTTCCCGTTTCTTCTTCCTTTCGCCTCTGTTTCGTAGGGCCTGTGTAAAGCCCCACTGGAGTGAGGTGTCTGAGCACCGCGTTTTCCCCCTTCTCCGGCCGAGTCCAAGGAGCCGCAATGTTGAGCAATACCAGACATCTGCAAAAGAAGGGAAGTGGCTGCCACAAGCAAGCAACACGATCCAGGGGCAATATTGAAGAGAAAAGTCCTCACAAGTCTTCTTGGGCATGGATCGCGTGCCCTCGCTGACACCATGGGGCCATCAGCGCTGCGGCTGGCCCTTGGTTTTATTTAACTCAGGACAGCTCCTGCTCAGGACCTCAACTGCCATTGAATGTCTCTGCTCAGCATGTCCCTGACCCATTAAACTTAATTTTCACAGGTTGTTGCCCGGCCTCCTACAAATGGGAGGCTGGCTGAGTGTTCCCAAAGAGTCTGACTGAAGATTTGCATTTGCTAATACATTTATTAAGACTGTCCAAATAATTCACAAGTGCACAAGTCATTCGATAGCCTTGCCCAAAAAACCTGTCCCAAGTCAGCACTGGAGACAGGATGCCAGGCCAGTCAGACTAGCACCATGACGCATTTTTGTCTGTTCCTGTGTTGTAAAAGCTCTTGGACAACTGTGTGCTGCAATAATTGAGCTGCTGGAAACAGTCCAAGGGCAAGAATGATGCCATGGCGGGAAAAACTTACTTACTCAGGAGGGGAAGAAGCAAGGAGAAGGGGCTTCACTCCAGCCTGTGCAGAAACCGAAACTTGCAATAACCAAAGAGGAGCAAGTCCCTACATAAGATCTGGTAACATCCCCCCAGCTGCAAAACTGCTCTCTGAGGCCCAAAGCTCTTGTGCAGCTCTGCCCAGCACGTACCTGCGGGTGACTCTGAGCTGGAAGCAGAGGCCAGAGAGGAATCATCTGGGTCACTTGAGAGCAGTCTGGGAGACTTTTCCTGAAGATAAAACTGGGCATAAACTGGACATAAATTTTTAACCACGAGCATGCTCTGTCCTTCTTAAAACCCCATCAGGAGAGTAAGAGGGTCCTGCTCTTACTAAAGCAAGATATGGCCAAGCTCAGCCACAGCTGCGGCAGGGAGAGGTACAGGGGAGAAAGGTGGCTGCCCCTTGTCCTGCAGGATCAGTGTCCTAACAGCTCCCAGATGTGCTCTAGCCTGGGTCTCTAACACCGGGCTCACCCGTGCCCCGTGCCATAAACATATGCCCAAAGGATAGGGCTCTTCTGCAGGCCAGCGGCCACAAGGATGTCTTGGCATAGCGAAGCAATCTTAGAAATGCTCTGCATAATCCTAGTAGCATCTTTGCGTCTTCCCATCTCTTGGCTTCGAAGCTTTCTCGTTGTGTTTTTTTTTTTTTTTTTTTCCATGTGCGGGAGTGCTGTATTTCAAGAAGAAAGGAAGCTTTTGATGGGATTTTCATTGAAAATACAGAGAAGGATGATCCTGACAGAAGCAAAGCAACTGCAACTGACTGCGGTTTGGTCAAAAAGCCATTCCTGAACTAGAAATCCTCAGATTCCCTTTCAGTCTCCTCAATCTAACCCTTGTCTGGTGCTTAGACCTGCTCAGCCTTGGCCAGATGCCACCAAGGAGGCCAGCAGAGCTGCAACAGCTCCATGTTAGGAACATGCCTACGGACCCATATAACCTTGTGTGTATCCACTGCGCCACAAGATCCTTCCTTTAATCACAGCTCCTGTTCACGGCTTGCTTGGAAATCCCCATTTAAAACCGCCTTCTGCCACAGCGCAAACAAGCAGAGGGAGCTGGTTTGGGCATGGCACCTTGCTCGCTTTCCTTCAGACCAGTCTCAAAAGCTGAAGACTATCTTCGTGTCAATTTCTTTGAAGTTCCCATAAGAAGAAATATTCAAAGGATGACAAAAATAAACCAGTTAGACGTCTACTGCGGAGCCCGGGCTTTCCTTTGTAAGGCAATCTGAGGGGCTGGCGCTGCTCGTTGCTTGTCATACAGCACTGCGCCGGCCTGTAAAAAAATACTCTGTTTACATCTCCACTGCTGATGGACAGCGTGCATCTGGCAGCGGATCCTGTTTCCTGGTGAGTAGCTGGAGTTGTTTTTGCTGCTGCTGAGGGAAGGGAAGTCCACGCATATCCTGCTGGTTTTACCTGAAGTGACCCATCTGGAGTGTTGTTTTTTTTTCAGCCTGGCTGGTCTGCATGCACAGCGTGTGTTTATGTGCACGCACAGGGGAAAGGGTAAGAATCCCAGCAAAACTGCTACGGATATGGCAGCACCAGGAGGGGGACTGAGAGGGCTGGGCCTGAACACCCTCCATCCGCTGGAGCTGTGGGAAGCTGCTTGCACAACGAGATTATGTTCATTTAATTAAAGCATCTAAACAAAAATATCATCACTCTGCCCCACTGGGATGGATGTTCCTTTAGCAAATTCCCTTTGCAATTTTTTTTTCTTTCATCAAGGCTACATTACCTCAAATTAGCATTTGCTGCAGACAGAGCAGATCAGTGAGATGGAGAAACTTGTCCCAGTAGCTCAGCTTTCAGTGAACTTGATTTAGTATCATCTGTCTGCTTTTAAAGTCTTTACCTAGGCAGAAACCTAACAGATTTAATCAAAACTCTGCACTCCGTAGCTTCTCCAGGCAGCCAGACGGGGCTGCGGATGGCAGAGGAGACCGTCAAGCTCTGGAGAATCTATCCTAAAGAGATTTTTTTAAAAAATTTGCACAGATATTTGTTTAATTTCTGAAGAGCCCTGTGAAAAAACACCACATAGGGCATACATACATCAGCTTTGCTTATGATCATCAGTTGCATTTTTCCTGCAAGTTTTGCTCTAGCCCCCTCCCTCAAAAAAGAAAGCTCATCAAACCTCCATGCAGTACCAAAACACTCCTGTTTCCAAACAACGGTTGCTAGAGACACAGCAACAGCTCCCAAAACGCACCGCCCCGTGGCATCATCCAGCCTTGAAGCTAAACAGGAATCTCCCAATTCTCCCTTCGCGACGCCTGGCAGATGCAAAAGGAAGCCGTGAAAAGCCAGCTCCCTCACAAATGTCAGGATGAGTCACGCTGCGCGTGCCCAGGCTGCGGAAACCTGGGGAGAGGCAGCCTCTAGGAAAGCCGTGCGCAGGGGACTCGTCCCCACGCAGGCACTGCCTGCGGCACCGGGACGCGGTGCACAAGGTCCAGGAGCAACTGGAGTTAAATTATCCAGGGTTAAAACCCTGCAGACCCCCCCAGCACAAGGCAGCCTGTCGGCACCTTGCTTTGCTGCTGCTAGGGCAAAATATACAGAAATTAAGATGAATAATGTGGTAGCTGGGTGACTGTTATTTACCTACTTCCTGTGTTTGTATCTAGGAATTGAGACGACATTGAGGCGGCAGAATATGAACATTGTGGCTTCCCATGAGCTCAAATGGCAACTCCTTCGCCAACTTGTTTTTAACATTAGGCAACGCCGCCACGACACTACTAGAGGTGAGAACAGCTCCTCCGGCACAGATTTTATAGCATGTATATTTTAGCATTTATTAGGCCCACAGGGCTTGTATCAGAAACAAATCTGCATTGATATTCACATGTCAATATTTTCCTGCCCTTAAGAGAACTGTATTCGGAATGGTATCCAGACGGCTGCATCGGCTGGGCATTTGCCTTGTTGCATGTGACTGGAACAAAAAACAGGCTTTAAAATACTACAGTGGGTTGGTTGGGGTGTTTTTTTTTAGTTCTTTGAAATTAAAAAAAAAAAAGTCTGAGAGCAAAAATACAACCGAAAACTGAAACTTGAAAATATCGATGGTGAGAGATAACATCTTTAACGGAGCACATGCAAAAGCATGTGCTGCAGCAAACACCCGCAGCAGCCATCAGATTTCCTGCTGCTCTGCTAAGCTTCACCAGCAAAAACACCAAGGGGTTAATACAGAGTGTCCCAGCAAAGCCACAGTGCACACTGGCTTTGAATGTGCTAACAGGGACACTCTCCGAAGAAAGAGTCAGAAAAAAAACACGCAAAGGCACATTTTTCACAAGCCATCCCTGTTTCAAAGGGCATAATAATGTGTATAAATCAGCCGAGAAACCATTGAAAAAACAGCAAAAACTGAAGGCAACTCTATCTATTGTGTATCCTCCAGAAAGAAACTATAGCACTGGGGTCTGAAAGACGTTAGTCACTGCAAAATTTAAGTAAAAATAATAAATCCAATTCCTCTCCACAATCACATGGGCAATATTATCCTGTGAAAGAAAAAAAAGGACCTGCTTTCTTTCAGTATTTCAGTCTTTACGCTAGCATAAAGTTATCTGCATGCAGAGCTATAGCTAGGAGGTCACGCACCTCTGAGCTACTGCTGCTGAATTATTTAGGCTACGGTGGCATAACTGAGAGCAGAACTGGCCCAAAGGATCTGCATGTCTCCAGCCACTCATCAAAAAGTAACAAACGGAACGTGAACAGGACTTCCTCTGCCTCCGCTGATGCCCTTAGAGCCTCCACGCACAGAAACACACAGGCCATCCTTCGCAAAGTCCACCAGATGAGCTTTACGGAGCCCAAATGTGGCGTCACTGCAGCTCTACATCTCCTCAGAAAAAACACAGGGCACTGGGCAAAACGCCGCCTGCGGCAGGAGTAGCTGTTGGCCCCCGCGGTTTCCTTCCTGCCAAGGACTATTTTCACTATTGTTGACAGAAAAATCCTGCACCTGTTCGCGCTACTGCAGAGGAGGAAACCCTCCTTCAAGCCCGGGCTGAGAAGGCTGCGAGGCCGCTTCTCGTTCAGGAAGAGCAGCAGCGAGGCAGCGGGCAGGCCACCGCCGCGGCCTCTTGCATGGGGACTCCATCAGGACCGTGTCCATCCTGCTGACTCGCCTGCCACCGTTTTCAATGGGATTGGAGCATGTTTGTATGCATGGATCTTGCCATGCTCCAGGGGGAGGTCAGGAGCGCCAGTCCCAAACCTCAGGAAGAACCTAGTATCAAACGCTACGTGACTCAAACACACCTGGATATATTTTTGCTTGAGGCAACTATTTTGTTTTTTCATGTACTCACTCATTTCTTCCATTATCTCAGCTGAGCTACAGAAATGATGATTCTGCCTGGATGGAAGGCTTAAAGCAGCTTTCTGCCATCCCCAACTCACAAAAAATCCATTCATGTTCCTTAACTCCCTCACAAAATTGCACAGGAACTGGGTAGGCTTGATCTTAGCTTTTCTGGTCAAAGACGCAGATGCCATCTGAACTCTAGCTTTCCTTGCTTGCTTAGTTTAAAATTCATTTTCCACATACAGGTTTACATCCCCCTTAAGAAAATGCCACCAGTGTCACCATATTCTACACACGACCCTGTCTGCTCATGTCCCCCTGTGTCCTTGTTACTTTGTAGGCTCTGAGCCCTGGAGCAGGACACAGTCTTCATCCTTAGGGATACCCCAAATGTGACCTTAAATGACAAGTGATGCCAATTAAGGGCAAGGAGATTAAACTAATAACTGAGGACAGCCTGCACTTGTTTGCAATATGCCATCCACAGGATACTGTCATCTAATTTGCTTGCAAGACTACAGAGATGCGCAACATTTTACATAGACAAACTTAATCGTGAGGAAAAAGCAGGCCACCACTGAAGTAAACAGAACCCCAGCTTTCGGAAGAGCAGAAATCTAGCCAGCTCTCTGTTTACTTTAGAAGATGCCTTCCAGCCTCCACACTACCGTATCCACTGGGCTTTCTCTCAACCTGAACTCTAAATCTTAACACTAAATCCAGGCCGAGCCAGAAGCAAGAGGGCCCACTCCATCCAGAGACTAAATATTCCTCAGAGGAGAATTCGAATGTCACCTCTTCACACTCCAGTCACACCTCCCAGGTCAAAACCTATCTGTAACCTTAGCGAGTGAGCTGCAGGCCAGGAACCCCACTCTGTCCAAAGACTCAATATTCTTCAAAGAACTCTAACATCAGCCAGCAAGTTTACTTTTGTACAAAGGAAATCTGTTTTTTGCCTTTTCTTGGCAAAGACTTTGAATGGATCTGGTGACACCAGTTCTCTGGACTTGCGCCTAGCTTTTTCTTCACCTCAGCTGGGTTAGCTGAGGTGATATTTGTCATAACTAGAGCTGAGCGGTCAAGTGCAGCCTCACAGACATCTTTGTGTCTACTGCAGCCTACCAGCCAAGCATACATGGCACCTGATACGCAGCTCACCTATCACTCTCAAGTTAGTACTAGAATGATAATCACATTCGAAGAACACTTTGAGCCCAAATAGTCTGCATACCTCAAACACTCCTTTTAGCTACCAACAGCCTGAAAAAGACGCAAGAGGCTAAGTGATCTCCGTTCTACCACCGCCAGTGCCAATGCCTGCCCGCCACCATCACACGAGCCACCTCGCACCCTTATTTGGATACCCCAAAGCTGTCCTCGAAGACCCAAAGGAATCAGAACTTGCCATCATGCTCAGGATGCCACAAACCTTGGGGAATACCTACTCCAAGCATGTTTTCTTGACTTCTGATTTATTCCATTAATAAGGAGTTATTACTCAGAACTCTGTAAAAAGAGAATCTTTCAGACAAGGAAACTGAGAACAAGCTGAACAAATATCTACCAAAAATGGGGCAAGCTTTGGGCTGAGAATGGACTAAATGGTTTATTGAGCCCCTTCCATGAAGCGATTGCCCAAGATCCAACCAAAGAGTAACAGTAGAAGAGGTTCCCCAACTCCCAGCCTGCTGCACTTGAGGCCAATGTTGAGTACGTCGCCCTTAAGCTCTAGTTCCTCTTTCCATCTCTGTCGAGCTGCCTCAAGCACAGTACTTCCCATTTTGTTAATGGGTACTGTAGAAATCGTAAAGAAGGGTCATGCTAACTGTTCACTCTGAGAGGTCACATTCACCTATCAAACCCATGCCAGCTGGGGCTTCCGTAAGATTAAAGAGAGACAAACAGAGGATTATTAAAAATTTAACTATATAGCATATTTATTATCAATCCACAGGATAATCTGATTGCTACATGAGCTCATAAAAGCTATTTCACCTTTACAAAATTAAAAAAAATGTGCCACAAGGATGTAATAACTGCTGATAACCAAGGACTGAATCTTAAAATTATAAATTTGCTGTAGAAAAGATTAAAAAAAATTATATTCACTTTAGAATTTTACTTTGAATAAAATATTCCCCTGTATAAAAAATAAAAAAGCTTGCTCTGGTTAGAATTAGAGTATTTTTCTTCTTCTTTTTTAAATCTGGGAATTTGCATAATATCTCTGTAATAGTTTTTTTTTTTTCTTTTCTTCCTATTGTACCACGCAGCATTCAAGCATAGCAGATTAGAAACAAACATGAGAAAAGCAGTCTTAAAATGTATGAAATCCATATGGGAAGTTCTACCTTCCTTTCCTTTCCTCTATTCTTTAAAGATACTTTAGCAAGAATAGCCTTGGAAAAGAATACAGGTGGGGAGAGACCTTCAATGTGCCATTAATTAGAGCAAGGTAATAAAAGGCTTTTCATAAGTGCTTTCTTAATAAGGTGCAGAAGCAGACTGCAACGTTGCTAGTACTGCACTATGTACAATATTCACAATAGTTTTTTTTTTATTTAAAAATATTCCAGCTAGTTCACATTTTCTCTTCCATTCTGAGGCTTTCAGTTCCATCACAGCCTTGACAACAAGAAGCGCAGCAGCACCACTTCCCTTGTGGTCAGTTGGTCCTCTCATGAAGCACTGGAACCTACATGTGGGCCAAAGTTCTTGTTTCTTTCCTACGTAGTAACCTTGGAAGTCTGTCGGGGTTCGGGTGTACATACTGACGGCTGGAGTCCTGAGATAAAAACACTCCGGCACCGGAGTCGGACACAGCAATGTTCTGTATTGCCAAGGCTTTACCTTAGATTTGTCTAATGTGCGTCAAGGGATGAACCTCTCCTAGAGAAACATAAAATACAAAACCAAACAAAACAAAGCTAAAAAACACACCGCCAAAGGCTTAGCAGCTCTTGACTCTCGACTGGGTGATGTCCGACGTCTTCTTGATGACGCTGGCCCGTGTCTCGCGGTCTGGTCGGCTGCTGCTGGTGGAGGCTGTGGACACTACTTGTGACAGAGGGAGGTCTGGGAAAGGGGGCCAGGAGCTGTTGTAAGGCAGTGGGCAGCTTTCTTCTTTGATGGTGACCTGGAGGTCAGGCTTGTTGGCTACAAAAGTAGCCATGCTGGGAAGCATATGAGAAGTGTTCCTCATTCCCAGATTGCTCAGATACTGTTTGCCTTCAATGTTTTTCTTCTGCCAATGAAGTCGTCCCTACAAAAGCGGGGAGAAAAAGGAAGAAATATTATGTGAGTGAACGTGACTCGGTGAAGTGCTCCAAAGAACCAGCTGAAGACGGGAACATCCACATATGGCACAGGGGTTTCCCTGTCACCACAACTGAGCCTCTAGCTGCTGGCTTTGCCTGTCTCTGCTCTCAGCCACTTCTCCCTTTCTGAAGTCCTTTGTCTTAACTTTTTTGGCTCTCCAGCATTCAAAAGACTCTGCCTACTCTTCTCATGGAAAACGAAGGCCTTATTCTCAGTAGGCTGGGGACTGAAATGGACACAGACGCCAAAACCACAGAGCTTCAAATGGAAAGGTTTCCTCCATTACCAGAGAGAACATCCTCCTGCCAAAGTACAGCCCACAGAGATTCCACACACCTCAAACAGCACCACCTAAAGCTGGCAGTGTCACATCCAATAGCAGCACCTGAGAGTGCTGCGAAAACCAGTCACCCGATAGTATGTCCACCGCGACAGGGTAGGTCTGCCAGGCAAGGAGGAGCATCCGCTGCTCTCTCCAGCACACTTTCCACAAGGAAATGAGCTGTCAAAGCGGGGTCCTCACCACGTGTGTGAGGCCAGAGAACTCATGGCCTCAGTCACAATCACGTGAGCTACAAGATTCCCAGTCCCTCTCCCTTCCTGGCTATACAAACCCTCCTGGGGGGCCTCACTGAACTTGTGTCCAATCTGCCCATGGAAGCAAGAAAAACATCCTATGCCTTCCTCTGGGAAGAAAAGCTGTTAAAACCGCACCAGTAGCAGGCTGCGGATGCCGAGTGTGAACGTACCCTCTCTAGACCTAGATTCGTGTCCCCTGCAGGGATGTGGCAGTCACTGAAAAAGCCCTTACTGATAGTCTGAATGCTGGCTGCACCCTAGCCAAGATAGGACTGCTAAACCCCAGAGGCTTAGGTACACAGTTACACAGCCGTGCAACCTGCAGGTCTCCAAGGAGAAGGATCCAGGGGAGTTTCTGGTGACATGGCCAGCAAGGGATTTGCAGCAGGCCTTTTGCAAAAATGCATTTGTAGCACAGAAAGCCTGAGAGCTTGAGTCCAGTCTTCAGGGAGCTTTCCCAAGCCTGTACATATCCATACAGACTGACAGCTCTAGTCACCTGGTGGCAGATACAAAATAAAAGGTGGCTGCCATTTTTGCAAAGGCAGAGCTCAAAAACATCCACTGGGTAGGTGCTTTCTCCACAGATTCCTTTCAATCAGCAATACTCAACTGACTTCTCAGGAAAGCTTTTTGCCTCACATACCCTAGCACCCAACTTGAGCATCACACATGTAGCCATTTCCTCCCAGTGTGCGAGTGCACGTGCCACTTCAGGGAGCCAAAAGGAGCTCGAAGTGTTGAGCACAAAGGCACAACACTCACCACCCAGCACGGTCACTGCACAAAGGGCACACAAAAACACACACTTACATGCACGTGACAGAGCCCACTGGTTTGCTCCCTATTAGCAAACTAGCTGGCACTGATGTTCTGGTTCTCCAGAACATATTTCCTCATGCGAATTCTGTGATTCTGTAATTAATCTGCTTGTAGTTTTCACAGATCAGGAAGAAGTCATATAGACATTTCCACCAGAAAAAAATCATCCAAACATTTGCCTTCCTTGAACATTCCTAGTTTGTTTTTCTTCCTCAGCTATTACTGAAATGAATACTGCACTGGTGACCACATTTGTAAAGGCAGAAGTGTAAAGAGTAACTCAGGACAGAGTTTTTGAGAATTTGCTCAAAACACACTTACCTCTGTGTTCTCTTCATCGCTTGGAACACTGTCAGTTGTTTCACTTTCTATGAAACAAAACAGAAGCAAAAATGAAACTCATGTTATTCTATCTACAGTAGCAAGATCCATCTAAAAAGGCATGATCCACTTCAAAAAAGTGAGCAGAGTCAAGCCAAATAATCAGAAAACAACAGGAAAGCACGGACCCTCTGCCACAGTAATCTGGGAGCTGGGCAACACAGCTCCATTCAACACTTAGGGAAATCCACCTGGTGACCAGAGTCAATATGGATATGGAAAAGACAGCAGTGGAGGTGGCAGAAGTGGATCTATATTACAGCTTCTATTTCTGTGCAGAAGGGAGATCTCTATCCTGGACAGGCAGGGAATGCCCTCTCTGCCTTATCCTCTCTCAGCAGCTTGAGGCCGGGCTAAAAGTAAACCCCTTTCCAAGTCCATACTTTTATCTCCCTGCAAAATGAGCAACAACTCCACCCCAGAGGAGATAAATGTGTTTTTGTTTCATAAACTGTTGTCTCAGCCTGCTGCCTCAAGGGCTTGTTGTCCCATCTTGCATTTTATTACAGTTATACCTTGCTCTCATTTTGTTTTCCGCCACTCTTGCCCAGTCCCCCAGCATATTTCTCAACACTGCACCCCACTCAAACACGTACAGAAGCTGTTCACTCCTGAGTACCACAGCCCTAGCACCCACCTCTGCCAGAGCACAACCACACACACATGCACACGCTCCTCTTTTCCTTAAGTAGGAGCCTCTCCCTTATTTAGCGCTCGCTCTCCCCAGCAGCCTCTCAGTATCACTTCCCAACCCAAGTCCTGCCCAACGCACCTCATTCCCACCAAACTTGAGGTTGGCAGGGTCCAATCCCCCTGCTCAAGCAGGGTTACCTAGAGCACATGGCACAGAATTGTGTCAAAGAGGGTTTTGAAGATCTCCAGAGAAGGAGACTCCACCACCTCTCTGGGCAGCCTGCCCCAGTGCTGTCACTCTCAGAGCAAAACATTTTTTTTTTCTTATATTCAGATGAAATTTCCTGTGTTTCAGGTTGTGTCTATTTTTTTTTTTTTTTTTTGCCACTGGGCAACACTGAGAAGACTTCAGCTCCGTTTTCTTTATACCCTTCTTTCAAATATTTTTACACACTGAAGATCCTTCCTGAGCTTTCTCTTCACCAGGTTAAACAATCCCAGTTCCTTCGGCATCTCCTCCCATGAAGGACACTCCAGCCCTTTAATCATCTCAACTGATCTCTCTGCAATATGTTCATGTACTGGGGAGCCTGGCACTGGATCGAGGACTCCAGATGTGATCCCACCAAGGCTGAAGAGAGTGGGAGGATCATCTCCTTCAACCTGACCTGCTGGCAATGCCTTTTTTTTTTTTTTCATATGTAGCCCAGGATGCCGATGCCATGGGCTGCCTTTGAGGGCACTTCGCTGGCTCATGCTCATCTTGTCCAGCAGCTCAACTACTAAAGACCTTTGTTTCCAAACCTAGCACCTCCACTATTCAGAGTCTCGGTTACAGCAGCAGTAAGCAGAGGAGCTGCCTGAAACACTAAATCTAACTGTGAAGCCCTGTAAAGTTAACACTCTTCAGAGCTTCTCACTCACTGGCCTAGATAGAGAGAGATGCGACAAGGTGATAAAGTTGGCTGAAGAAGCCAAACTATGGAGAGGGAGGGAGGGAGAAGGCAGAAAGTAATCAGTATGAAAGGAGAAATGGCCCTGGAGATAGAATCAATAGAAGGAACTCACAGAGAGACAAGAAGCAGATATTTCTTGACATGAAGAAACATGTGGCAACAGAAAAGGCTGATGCAGATGAAAAGGAATCCATTTATACATAACAAAATGCTGAGCAAGAGACATCACGATAGTTAGCAGAGACAGTGAAGCTGGCCACTCGGGCATGGAAAGTTAGTGAGGCCATTTGAAACACTGTCAAACACCAGGTGAAGCGGACTAGAACAAAGAACAACAACAACAACAACAAAAAAAAGAGATTTCATAGACTTCAGTGGAAGTACAAGGAAACTCATATGGGCCACTCATAATATTTGCCTGAGCTGCCTTAGAAAGGAACAAGAGGTGTTTTTGAAATAAAACAGATTTATGTAGGACAGCTGATACCACAGGCTACTTTCTTTCTGTTTCAGAAAAGCTGAACTAACTGTTCCTGCACAGCTGTTATGGTCAAAACTCTTTCCTCTCATTCATAAATAGCACCTAACAGAGTAAGCAATTCCACCCAGCAAGATAACACCAGAATCAGTCACAAGTGTGTTACAAATTTGGGGCTTATATCAAACTCTGCAGACCCTTATCCTCAACTCCTGCCCTGAAAGTCAAATGCTTGTTCTACAAAAAGAAGCTCAAAGGCCAATTTATGTGGAAAGGGACTTTTGGAAGTCTCTAGTACAACCTCCTGCTAAAAGCAGGGACAGTTGCAAGATCAGACCAGTTGCTAAGAGTCTTATCCCTGTTGGGTTTTGCAAGAACAGAAACAGTACAAACTATTTGGGCAACTTGTTTCACTGTCTGACTGTCCTCATGGCGAAAAAGGTTTTCCTTCCATCCTGTTCAGCCTTCTCTTGTTTCTACTCATGCTTGCTGTTTCTCATATTCTCACTGTGTACTGCCATGAAGAGCCTGATTATCTTCTTCATAACCTCCTTGCAGGTCCGGGCAGGCTGTTGTTGGATCCTGTTGAAACCCTCTGTCCTCCACACCGAACAGGTCCCAGATCCCTCAGCCTCTTCTCATATGGCAAGCATCCAGACCCACCATCATGACGGCCTTTCCAGAATTTGCTTCAGTTTGTTGATATCTGTCTTGCATCGAGAGGCCCAAAAAGTGGATACAGTATTCCAGATGTGTTCTAATAAGTGTTGAGTAGAGGGCAATAGTAACTTCACTTCATCTACTGGTTGCACTCTGGTTAATCCAGCCCCAGGGGCTGTTGGCCTTTGCTGCAAGGGTCCCTTTCTGGCTCGCATGCAGCTTGCTGCCCACCAGGACCTCCAGAACTATTTCTGCAGAGCTGCCACTCAGCCCCAACTGTATCACTGCATGGGACTCCCCCTTTCCAGGCACAGGCCTTCATTTTATCCTTACTGAACTTTATAATGCTCCTGCTGGCCCATTCTTGCAGCCTCCCCAGGTCCCTCTGGACAGCAACCCTGACCTTAAGCTTATCAACTGGTGCCTCCAATTTAATGTCGACTGCAAATTTCATAAGTGTACACTCCCCCACTTCTCTGGTCATTAATAAAGACATTAAACAGGACATATCCCAGGATAAATCACCAGGATCCTCAAAAACTGTCTTGAAATGCACTCAAAGGCATATCGGCAGCATAAAGTCATGTCTGCTCTATCCCGGCTAGGCATTAGCAGCTCCTGACATTAAGTTGGGTCAGTTGAAGCCAGCAAAACAGTAAGATAACATCAAGGGATGACTGAAGTACTTCAGTCATGTTTCATTTCCCTATGCAAGTTTCCTTCATTGACTGCAGTGGAGGGAGGGCAGGACTTGTGCATATCAGGGTGTTTCTCCTGTTACTCCTCTATATTTTTTACAGACAAAGCAACAACTACCCTGACTCCTTGATTCTCGTATAGACTTTTATTTGCCTTCCAAGTATTTAGATCCTTTAGATGAGCTTAACACACTATTACTGCCTTCACATACACAGAAGAAGTTTTCCAAGAAGCATTTAGAAAAAGAACAAATGTTTCAAAAGCCCCATCTCCCACTGCTCATAAGGTAAAGCATCCCTCACCCCCCACCCCACCCTGTCTTGCTCTGAAAACCCTTTTAAAAGCTCCAGCCATTATAGACTAAACACATTGGGAAGCATGACCATATATCAACACGTGTCAGACCAACACTGGAGGCAATTCAAAAGAACATCACACTACTCACACTGGCCCAAAGATAAAAATTCTTATATACATACTTTATAAAAATGTGCCTGGAAGTAATTTGAACCTAATGATTCAAAAGCAAAACCATGTGTAAAACAATAAATCTCTCAAGGAACAAATTAATATTCAAGTTGGTCTAAAAAGATGACATTTCTGTTTCTATCCCAGTCTCCTGAAGCTTGTAAGTTAGCAACATGTTAAAAAAAGGAAGGACGGAAGGACAAGTTGGGTCTGATATTTTTTCTACTTTCAAATGTGGTTTTGCCTTGCTTCCTACGGAAATAAGGTTTCTATGATTTCAGGGGCTTTATATATTATGCCCATATGTTCATTTGTGTCTGTTCTACCCTAACAGCTTCTGAACATATTTCAGATTTGGACAAGGGACAGATAAGTGCCAAAAACTCTTAACTTCTTACCAATTCTATGAAAATAAGGGAGCAGATAGAGAGAAAACCCATTAGTGCTCTGACTTGGGGAAAGGCTTGTTATCTCACGTCTTCCTAGATATCACAGAATCCAGATGGGAGACAGACGTTAGAAGCCAGACTTCGTCAGCTCTGCTGTTCGCAGGACCACTTGTTATCAGTCACTACATGGCTGTTCTAGTCTGCAGACTATTTGTACAACACAGATCCACTCTGCCAGGACGCTCAGCTCCATATTTGCATTATGTATCATTAGTGCAGCCCTTAGTGCTCTGCAGCCACGGTGCTAGGCACCAAGGGGACATATAGCAGAGATCTTTCATCTTTAGTAATTTGGGGTGCAAGTAGGACAAAACAGATTTGCAGCATATCATTTGTACCATTTAAAATGCTCCTCTAATAAAGACCTCTCTGCATTATATCTAAGAAAGAGTTTCTTTTCCTTTAGTCAAAGGCTAAAACCTGCAGCATGTTTCCATCTTCAGATCATGTAAAAGTAAAGTAAAATAGAGAAAGGACTATGAGTTTTCAAGTTTCACTAAAAGTAAGAAAGGCAACAGAAAAGACATTTCTGGATCTCCGCCAGTACCCTGGAATAACCCTCTTTCCCCAGTGGTGACTCTGCTTCCTAGCCTGGCATTCCCTATCAAGCCATGTCTTCCAAAAATTTTCCCCGAAGTATGTAAGTTAAAATAAGGATGCTTACCTGCATAGGACGAGACAGGGGAGATCTGTAGGGGGTAGAGTTGGCTCATGCTGAGGGGTTGTTCATCACTTTCTGTTGTCACCTCTACCACCTGGCAAACATCAGGAGGATTGGCAACTATCACCTGCTCCTCGCTGCTGCCATCAAGGTGCGGCTGTCCTACAACTTGGGATAAAGAAAAAAAAAGCATTGCTCATAATGTCTGGTAGATATTACTCATAATATCTTGCATCTTGTATAATATCCTGAAGAACCTCTGATTACTTATCCTTGGGGACTGGTTACTATTTGAATAACCTGGAGCCTTTAATGAGCCTGAGAAGCCTCAGCCTTCCTGGCCATCTCCTTTCAGTGGGACTTCTAAAGGAAACCTATCTGATTTATTTAGCTTCCAACATGTTCAAAGAAAACTTCTTTCCACCTCTGACCATTGGAAACGCCTAACTCTCCACTGGCTCTTCTAGAAAATGTGCCTTTTGTCACAGCACGCCAGCTGCCCAGATGCTTTCACAGGAATGCCCACAGCCACACTCCTCCACTCAGAAAAGAAGCCTCACCAGGACACACGGACCTTGGCAAACCAAGCTCCAGCCTGACCAGAACATCACTTGCTGGGACCAGTGAGGCTTTGAGCTATGTGACTGCAAATTTCCCCCCCAAATCCCAGGGATCATCATCTATACCGCCCTGGACACGACCCTGTGCCACTTGCTCTAGGTGACCCTGATTGAGCAGGTTTGTTGGACCAGATCATGTCCAGAGCTTCCTGCCAATCTCAACCACTGTCTGAGCCTGTGAAGTTACCAACACCCCATGGTCTCCCAATGCTCTGAGGTGAATTAGGCAGTATACGACCAAATAGGTCAGAACTGGCATGCAAACAAATGGTCACACAATACATGCTGGAACGCTGATTTATGCATGACATGAATCTGCCAAGAGTTTTCCTCCAATTAGATGCTTGTTGTCACAAATTCTTGCCGTGTCAGTGACAGCACGCAGAAAAATACGGTCCTACCCACAGTCTGTAATACCCATGGCCTGTGCCTGAAAGCTACAGTCTGCTTAGCTATTAACAGAGGATTTTCCTACACCCCCCCAGGCACCTGATGTTTAAGACCAAATTAACATTATTTATTTCAGTGAAGTGAAGGCAGCATGGGTGCTTTGCACACGTTCCAAAACACTTTCTGGGCATTAATTGTGCTGCCTAACACCTTCCTGAAGCAGTGAATACCCTGAGGTACAAGCATGAGCACGTTAATGGACAAGGCAAAACTATGTTGAAAGCCAGAACCTCAGATCTCTCCAGAGATCTCTCTGCTTAAGGCAACTGTGAGACTCTGTGCTGGGAAGCTCCAATTTTTTTTGCTCCAGCCATAGGAACACATGACAACTGCACTAATCCCGTACTGAGCTGAAAGCCACTGGCTAAAGAGGAACAGCACATGGGCATGGTGCCATCTCCCAGGATGACTAACCGGAACACACGGCTTTCCAAGAGAAAAGGAAGAGCTGTGGATGTTGTTTCACTGGGACATAAAGCACCAAGAGAAGCAGTCTTCATACAGGCAAATTCCTACCAGTTTCAACCAGAGTTTGGAAAGATTTTGTGCTACAGAAACTGGTTCAGGTGCATTTGCATGTTGTGAACTGTTACTCGTCTTAAAAACACTATGCAACAATGAATGCCACTGCAGATTTTAATTTTTATATAGGATCTATTCTGCTAGACTTTCTGGCACATCCACTTGATAACAGAAAACTGTTCATCCCACTTGGTGATAGGGTTTTGGAAATGGCCAGTACTGGATGTTTTGAAGGACAGGATAATTAACCCACCAAGCTATACAGTACTGAGTCATTAGAAATTCAGACAGAATATTCTTTCAGGAACGATGATGCAGAAAAATGCAGGCAGCGAAACACAGAAAAACCTTCTATTAAGTGACCTACTTCTGACTCTTATTAAGAAGATTTAAAGAAAAGTAAAAGATATGATCTTTCCCTGAACAAACTAAGATATGTATACAAGAATACACATGCGTATGTACACATGCCATTCTTCCTGCCTTGTTATCTTTAAACTAGGCTAAACAAAACTTCTTGAAAAGGAAAAATAACGTGTTTGTCTACCAGGAAAAAGCTGGATTGCATTTTGTTTTGTGAAGTGCCCAGTAACTACTGGAAACTCTTCCAAACCTGGATATGTATTTCATGAGGCAATTCCATAAAAACAACAACAACAACACAAAAAACCCAGAAAATTACATAGATACTCAACAATCTTTTCCTTCTTTTTATCTTTTTTTTAAAAAAGAAGCCTTATCACAAACTTTACTACCATTTTGCCCTAGACATTTAATCTCCACCGTAACCAACTCTTTCCTGGTTTGAAACAAGCTGCTTTTTAATGAGCAGGGAGGAAGTGCTGCCTCCCACCTTCTGCAGCACTGCCACAGCAAGAGCAGGCCATCTTTTCATCTTTTTTCTTACCTGAAAAACTCCTACCAACTCACGAGATAATTTCAGTGCTGCAAAAGATACTGCTCACCTGGACCAAATGCAACAGCTTTTCCTTGAACTGTGCTATGCCCAAAAACACTGCAGGTACTGTTTCTGTTCTTCCTCTCTCCAGCTGACTTTCCTCATTTCTGCAGAGTTAATCTATTAGTGCTAAATCAAGTTTTCTCTCTTCAGTTTGGATAAGCACTGCACTTCATAAGCCATTAATTACACAACAGAGGATCACAGTTACAAACCCAAACTTGTCATTCTGCTCCAGAAAGTAGATCTGGAGCCTATCGACAGGACAAATGGAGAAGTTAGCCAGACATTTCCCCCATGAGTCCAAAGGAAAATGAAAGCCTGTAACGTGCAAATTCAGCTCTGCTCCTCTGAACATGTTGTTTCTTACAGTACACCTCTGACTATTTTCATATGTTGCTGCTGTGAGTCCTGTGCTGCAATTACTGAGATCATCTAATGTGTAACATTCATCTCATCATAAAATCGAACAGGATTTCAAGATACGCTGTATTGCAGAAAACTTGTCTGCTGTGTGCAGCAAAATGACTCTCAACTGACATTGGTGGATATTCCATAACATTGGACACATTCTAAAGATGTTTTTAATTGATCCCTGTTTGACTGAAGGCAGTAAAACAAAGCAACAGGAAAGGAAGCTTCCTTCTTTCCTTCATTTGTGTATTAGCCTTGGGCTATTTCAGATTTATTTATGACTCAGGAAATATACTATTCCTTCAAGTTATAAAACTCTCCTTAATAGCAGGAGCAAAACCCACATCCTAGTATTCTTAGAAAAGCAAGGACTGGTTAAATACATTGCCATAAAGAGAAGCAAAGTACTCATAAACGCCTCAACCACAAAAATACTTGAGGAGAACAACTTTACACAAAGCTCTGTAATCTAAGAAATGGATAGCAAAAATGGTCACTGCACATAACACCTGCAAACACAAGATTAATATACTTTTTAAGTGCCTTCTCTAGATGCAGAAAAGCGGAACTCTAGAGAAAGTGGTATATGGGTCACATTTCTAGGAGCCCTCAGTGCAACGACAACCTTAGCCCAAAAAAAAAAAAAAATGCTGTCAAAAAACAGCCCAATTATTCTACCAAGAACCAATTACTCGCACACTGAGATGACGGCTAATTCCTACTGTATTCCTAGTTTCTAAATACAGTCTTCAGTGATCTCTGCTGTTAGCTCTATGACATTAAGAACTAACTCTGCTGCTGAGGTAAAAAGAACAGAGTTCCTGCCTTCCATATATATGTTCGAAGTCACAAATAAATGGCGCCCCATACACAGCCCTTCTTGGAGCAACAGGGAAGAGCGGCCCAGCTCCAGCGTCACTCCCCTTGACACTGGCACGATCCCCTCCCAGCTAACAGCACTTGGTGGAGGAGTCAGGGCCAGCAAGGCCTCCCCAGAGAAAAGGCTGCCGAGGCCTCGGCCCTTGGGAGAAGCCGGGTGCCGGGTTCGCCACCCCTGCGAGGCCTGCGTGGGCAGGATCATAACCGGGTTGTTTCCCACAGTGTTTTGCATGTCAGGGAGCATCAGCACAGCCAAAGGGTTATTCTGGTACCACCCATTCCATAAAATTGTGTTTTCAGTCACCTGCGTGCTTAGCACAGATGAAAAGCGTGGCAGTACTTACCTACAATGTTCACTGTACTGTCAACTTCATTTTTTATACTGGAGGACAGGAAATAGTCAGAAGTGACATCATTTAGCCCATTAATCCCAAAAGATGATTCAACTGGCTCTTGCTAGAATGAAAACAGTACAGTAGGGTCAGGTTTGATTTATTTTAGGAGCCTGGACTCAATTCGTCTCTTTGTTCTGGGATGAAAATAAATCAAATCACTTCTGCCTGACACATACCCGCTGCTCCCTGCTAAACACAGCACAGAAATGAACATTTTGGTTCTCTGAGATGAAGCCAGAGTTTATTTCATTTCCAAATCTCCCCCTTTGAAACCAAAGTTATTTTTAATTTTCAGATTTAGAGGGAGCCTTCAGAGAGCAAGAAATTAGTGCACTATTTACGACAAGAGATTAACATTTGGAACAAACAAGAAAGAAACATTGTTTTAAAACAGTGTTCTATTTAATATTCATCCTCTTTCCCTTCCAAATATGCTGCATCTCACAGCACTCCCTGAAAGGAAGTCTTAGCTTCTGTGCAGTAATTACAAAATTCTAGCCTTAATTTTTCTCTGCAGCAAGTCTGAAAGCAAACCAAAGTGTTTACACTAAATACAGCCTTTTAGATCACATCAAAAACATTACCATAGGGCACTACTGTTGGGAAAACACCACCTGTTCTACATTTACTGAGCTGCCCACAAGATGCATTTTTATAAATCTGTTACATTCAGATGAGGATCTGAGAAATACCCTTCAGAACAGACTGCAAAAGTTCTAATTCCATATTTCCAGCATTTCTTAAAAAGCTATTGCTGCTTTTAAAGGATTAACTACAAAACCAACCTCCTCCTCTTTACTGGCTCCCTGACAGGGCTACTGGGTGCCAAAGTGTAAAGTCTTCTGCTCTCACTCTGGGCCAGCAATGCCAACACTGAGTGTGAAGTCCTGCCTTGCTGTTGAGCTAGAGACCTCTGCAGAGAGGGCCAGAGCTGCTGGTGGGATCTCACAGTGTGTCATGCCCATTTCTACTGGCCTGAGACACCTGGGCAAGTGTAGGGCAAAGGCAAGTGGCCAGCCTTGTGGTGTCAGGCCTTCACTGTACTAACCCTACAAGCTTAACTCATCTCTGCAGAGACAGATTAGGACTGCACACAGGGCGCCGAGCCTCTGCCGTTGTGCAATGCTCCTGAAAACCCCTGGCCGATACGGCAGCCTCCACGGGAATGCTGCAGGCAGGGAAACTTGCTCAGCTTTACTAAGGCTCAGTTAAAAAACTACTTTGGTAGCCCCGTTAGAGCTATAGAAACAAAAATACATCTTAGAACTCAAGTGATGGTGTCAGACCCACAAAGGGACTTGGACATTGCCACAATCAGTGCTAAATCACCTAATTTTGCCTGACTTTTGTCCAAATACCTAACGGAATTTAATCCCCACAGAATTTAACAGGTAAATCATAGAAGAGCTTCTCACTTCACTGAACGGAGCTTTTCAAGGTAAGCACACGGCTTTCAGTAAAAAATACACTCAAACTGCAGGAATCCGTATCATCAAGCAAAGAAATTTTAAGTAGGTTTCAATGGTCAAAAATGGGTATTTGCATTAACTCAACCACCAACTTTCCTCATTATTACTGACTTCAATAATCAGAAGCATATATAATAGCAGCTGTGCACAGAACAAGTATCTATTTTAAAATATGCATATCTGGAAGTCAGCTCATGTATAAATTTGTTAAAATAATGGAGAACAGTCAGGAATACTACAGGGTCCCAGCTCAAAACCTACAAGAGCTAATTGGCCATAACATAATACAGGTGTGTGTGTGTGTGTGTGTATGTATATATATGTACAACAAATGTATATATATGTATATATTTGTACTAGAAGCACAGTCAGGTTAGCTTACTGCTGCTGTTAACACTTGTGTGCAGTTCAGGACAACTGCGCTGCAGGAAGGTGCTCCCAAAAGTCGAGAGTGTCTCCTTACAGACACCTATTCCCAGGCATAATGCCAAGAATAAAAATCTCCAGACAGACATCACTGGAACTCCCTCAGTAATGAGTATTTGTGAGATCAGTCTTAATGAAGAAGGCAAGATGGTTCAAGCACCTCTACAGCTTTTCACGTATTTAATACTTTGACTAAAAGAAAGACTATTGAGGAGAGCAGAATGGCAATGAGCTGCTGCCAGCTGTGACAGGCATCATCTGCTGCCCTGCTCTGTCAAACAAGAGCTCACCAGCTCCCTCTGATCACAGGTTATGATCACAGTCACATTACAGAAAAAAACAAAGGTGATAAAATCAAGATAGCATGGTTAAAAAGTGGTTCCTTAAAGTCAGTTTAAAGTTACAGACAAATCAAGCAGTATTCTAATAGGCAGTTATACAAGTAACCATTGTTGGAAGAGTTTCTTCCTTCCGAATCCAGTTTTAATAAAGGATTTTTTTCAAAAATGGCCGCAGCATTTACCTGGCCCAGACCACCTGCTGGCCACACCACGCAGTGCTGCCTGCATGGGCGGCATCGCTCACACGTGAGAACCACAGCCCTTGACAAGCAAACAGCAGAGGATGGAGCTTCTGTTCTGCTGCACACACTGCTACCTGCTGCCACGGGCTGTGGGCTCAGGCATCAAACCCCAGATTTCGGCAAAAGACCCAAGAACACAAACTTTATTGACGCTTAAAAGTTAGGAAGCTTAACAATTTATTTTTGAAAAAGCTGAAGCAGCCCCAGTCCTGCCAGGATTTAGGAACAGACCACCTCAAAGAGGCCCTTGGCAGAGCTGCTGCACTAGGCAAGGCCGTGGCTCGTATGCAAGTGCAGGTTTGGGTCCATGCTCTGAAAACGTGGGAACCTCACATTCTCACCGATGGGATTTACAGCCGAGTTTTCTGACTCGCAAAATATGAGCGGAACGTGCAGTTCTGACAGAACTTCCCCCTTGCCTAAACGAAAATGAATTTCCAGCGCACTATGAACACAAACTAATTGCTCCAAAAGGTAGTCCCATTGTTCGGGAGCATTCCTGCCATAATTACTTTATTTCTACTTGCACAAACAAATGGCAAATGTATTGCCAAGGCTGCCACTTTTCCAACCTCCAAGGCATTGCAGCCCAAGCGCTGTGTCAGCTCATGACGTCAGTCACAGCTGCAATAGGCTTCACTCTTTTTTTGAGTTTTTTGTTTTTTTTAAAATCAAATATCCAATGTAACTGAAGATACTAAAGGAAATCACAAGCATGGGAGATTTGCGAGTATCCAAACAATCCAACATAAAATACTGCTGGGTCTATCAAAAAAAAAATGCAACAGATTGTTTCACAGGCTCCCACATAATTAAACAGTCACTTCTTACCTTAATTTGTTTGAATTTGTCATCCTTCTCAGGCTTTGTTTTTTTGCCTGCAACAACAGAAAGAAGATTTCTTATAGTCTTCTGTACAATGAAATAGCCTCCATCCTCCATGTTTTCTATATGTGCTAAGAAATAGCATAATGTGTCTCAAACGGCAGCATCTCATAGAAACATAAGTCATTCTGTTTAATTTTAAATCTACTTTAAGGTCTGAGCAGTCAAAAACTCATCTTGAACATTTTTGCTGTTTCATTTTAGTACGGCTACAAAAAAGCTGCACTGGTAGGACTGATGGAAGCAGTTTCAGTCAGAAAATATAAAGAAATTGGAACTCAAGAGTGACAGAGACAAAGGAGGGAGAAAAGTACTTTAATGAAAAAAATCAATGTATATATTTTAACACATTTGATAATGTAGGAGATACTATAGGAGAAGGGAGATCATTCTGGGATTTAATGTGTAAAATGAGATAACAGTCACTGTCAACAAGTGTTTTTGTAAATAGTTGTAATCTGAGGCGAAGGGGGAGCACATACAAGTCATGCAAGTTTGTAAGTCATGCAAAGTGGTTTATGATGAACCTCAATGAATGATCGCCCTCGTTATGATCAACCTTGATGAATTTGAGAATCCAGAATGGAGGAAAAAAAGAAAAAAAAAAGAAAAAAGAAAGAAAAAAGAAAAAAGCCCCACTACACGTGCCCTCACACCCCGCTGTGCTCCCTCGCAGGCCCTGCCGCGGCGCAGAGCCCGGCTGCTCCAAGGTGAGCAATTCCCACTGCTCGCGCAGGCCATGCAGTCCCCTTGCCACTGCTCCGAGGTAGCACTGCAAATACGAAAGGCTCACAGCCAAATTCTGCTCTCTCTCATACGTAAACTTGACCACGTGGCACGCAGAAAGTGTGAGTGAGAATATATACAAGGCCCCAGATATGGCACAGATGCACAGCAACTGGACTTGCTGCAGAATCTGTTCCCACCAGGGCTCCAAAATCTCAGCTTTCATCCTCAACTCTTCTAGCTCTTACAGCTATAAGAGTAACTAGCTGCAATGGAACAGAATATGGTCTAGGGAAATATGCCTGAAGGTACATAATACACCATAGTCCAGAGATCAGAAACAGTTTTAAAGCAATTTTTTTCTATTTTTCTCCAGACTGATATTTATTTCATAGCCTAGTTCTGCCTTATAAATGCTAGAGTTCTCTATCGCCATTTCCAAACTTAAGATGTTCCTTTTAGATCCGAAGTAAAAAAACAAAACAAAACAAAAAAAAAAAAACAAAGAAGCAAAACAAAAACCACACCACAGAAAACTGTGCTATCGGTGACCCATATCAGATTTACAATAAGACCATGCATTTGGACTGCAAGTTACCTTTTCATCTAAAATTTCTAGGCACTGTGGTCTAGAGAACTAAGTGAATGTTTCTACCTCACAAGCAACCATTTGTGAGACTGACCTGGTAGTTGCTCCTTTCCTGGCATGTGGGACACTTAATAGCTAAGCTGGGGATTTAAACACAAGTCTTCCCTGCTTTACCAGTATTGTTCTGTGTGGGCAAACACAACAATCCTTTTCACTCATTCTTTGTGACCTAGTTAAGGTACTTAAATCAGAAAATGGTTTCACGGTTTAAAGGAGATACATCCCCACGATGTCAAACTTGGGAGTTTGTTCCTTGCATAGAAACTAAGATGCTGAATCTGCACTCCCAACTCCACATGGCAGCTTCACCCCCATGTCCTTCCACAGAATCAGCTCTTCACATTTGCTGCTCAGCTATATCAACAAGTACTACAGCTTTGCTTAAACGTTCATTGCTCCCACTTGGTTCAAAACCACATGAGTTTATTTCTACCCTTGTTTGAGAACAGGCAGCAGTATGCTTGCCTCCAGGCTCTAAATGAGCTTGGAGTGTTAAGCACACCGAGTTCTGACATCCCCCTAATCTGCATCTTGATCTAAGACATACTGTAAATGAGACCCAGTTCTTCCACAAGGGCTAGGGAATAGGCAGATACGGCTCTGTGCTGCCCTTGTTCACTAAGATACCTCATGGGGACTGTGATTTTGGAAATGCTACCATAGATAAATGTAAAAGAGCTCTTCTCCACGGTATTCTCAGCTTCCTGAAGCAGTGCTATAACTCAGCAATCACATTAACACCTCCTTCAGAAAAAAAATTATCAGCATCCAGATTAACAGTGGTTGCCACACTGCAAATCTTCAGCTGTCTACACTGTACCACTCACTGTCTCATATTAAACCCTGGCCATTTTCCAGCATTTACCTGGAGCCCCAGATTTTAAATAAGCTAAATACCTGGGGCCGAAATCTAAACACAATGCCTCTGGCTTCAATAGAACTAAGACAATTTACATGAGATGACCAATTTTGAGGGATCCTGCTGATCCTCTCTCAAAGCATTTTGTTCTCTTAATAGAGAATTTTTCACATGGAAGTTCAGAACTTCTCAGAAATGTCTGAACAAAAGCACCTGATATTACAGCTGCTGAAGGAAGACTGGCACAATTTGCAGACCTCAGTATCCTCAGTAGTTTTCACTGACAAAGTCATAACAATCTACCCAACACCATTTGGACGTTCACAGGGTCTCTCGCCTACCTTTTTTGGACGGTCTCTCAGACAGCGGCAGCATCCGGTACACCCTGAAGGCATTGTTTCCTTTCTTTATACTTTTGTCCTTCACTTCTTCTATATCAGGCAAAGAGTTCATAGCACATCGGAAGTTTGCCTTCCATGTTTTTGGATCAGGTTTATCTACTCCTGACTGGTATTTTCCTAAGCAAGAAAAGGAAGTTAGGTACATATGACGTATAATAGAAAACCTGCGGCAAATTAATAACAATATGAGTTAACTTCAAGATATTAGCCTTCAGTTCTCAAGACAAGCATTTAATCAATAGTTGGAGTTTCAAAAAAAAATTGAATGCTGCAATCTCATTTTCATGCATGGTTTTAGAACACGATTAACAGCTTCTGCCCAAGAAAGACCTAGGGCACTGCAGATCAGATACAACTCTACAGCAGCATGGAAAAGCTTGCACAGCATTTACCTTTATTATGTCTGGCTCGAATCCATAGAAACACATAAAGAGCCTAAGGGTGCAAATCTACAAAGTGCTGAGCATGCTCGGCTCTCGGCAATTTTGAACCCAATCTTGTTAACGTTTAAATCAATTAAGTGTTACTGTGTTCCTCAATGCAAATGAGTTATGGCCTCTCAATGAAGCTGGAGAGTATGGACCTTGCAACAACCACTTAAACTCCCACAGATTCGGCAACTCAGATTCATTCTTTGTGTTACTAAAAGCAAGGATATGAAAGAAAGAAAATGTTTCTTTGAAAGAGTAAAATAAAATGAACTCTGTCCTTAAAACAGAAAGTTCTGATACCTGTGTGAATTGCCCAGTTTCTAAATAAAGGAGCATCTTTTTCAACATCCCACCCATGTCTTGCAGCATGCATCCAGGGAATCTGAAAAATCTTCTTTTCCTAGAAGGGAAAACAAACAGGAAATGCCAACACTGATTGACTTGAGGGATTTTCTGATGACTTTAAGTCACTTATTTAAAAAACACACTTCCCGCATCTGCAAGTGTTTTGCTTCCTTTTAACAGTGCTGCTGCCACTGAACTCAGAGGGAAAATATCCCCTGGCATTCGTGAAGGCAGAACACAACTTTAGGCATATGAAATGCTCAGATGCCCCTTCATGGACTACGTGGCTGGCAGCTTTCCGAGCTGACACATGAACAAAACATGCAGTGCTTCCCATTTCTAAAACATTCAAATGAAGGACGGTTTTGGCAGCACAGATATTTTTATGATTAGAAACATCAATTATGAAAATAAACAACTGCGGGAACACAGCTAATTTGAAAGACTTAGAATTTAGCCAGTAACCTACTAGAACAGTGAAGGAAAAGGATCTCTAAAATCACTATTAAAGATGATGGTTCTGTGAGCAACCCCAGCTCAGGAAGCCCAGCAGTTTCCTGAGCTCAAACAGCACAGGATGGGGAAGAATACTATTATTCCTGTCATATTTCTTACACTTTTTTTTCATAAGCGTTTAGCAGAAGCCATCATCTAAGATGAGCTATTAAAAAAAATCTGACTCAGGATCCATATAATTCATGTCATACAACGCAGGAATTAAATCCTATGTACTGACCCAAACACACTATGTTAATTTTCGCAAAGTCATATAAAACAAATTTGGTTTGCAGCCTTGTTTTCTCTTCTTCTTGGGAAGGGGGAACATCTTATCTGACTTCAAATGCAGGCAACTTGCACTGTAAATATCACCACAGTTTGCCTAGATTTCCTTCACAGTCAGCAAGAAAAAAAAGCACTTTAAGGGCACAATTCACCTCTTTCTGAGGCAGCCACCTTAACTATGTCAACTCAACCACACCCCAAAAATGCCCCCCTCTCTCTTTCCCTCCACTACAAAGGACTCTAATCAGGCAGCTCTCATTTCAGAGTCTGTATTAGATGTCTAAGGTCAGGTGAGATTAATCCTCTGCCCTTTCCCCTTCCTTCAACAACCACTATTCTTCCTTGTCACTCTGGTTAATATTTCACTAAATGCCAGGGTTGGGTTTATTTCCCTTCTTTTCTCTGTGAACTTTTATTTTTTGAGCTGCATTTTCTGCCATCCTTCGGCTCATTTCTTCAATCTTTTCTGTCATTAACGTTCACTTATTTAGATTTGCATTATTCACTTATCACTCCCCCTCCTCTTCAATTTGGCGAGAGCACAGATTTAACTTGTTCCCCCCATTCCCTCTCCAGCTCTTAATTCTTCCTCCAGTTCTATTACCCTCACTTCTCTCATGTCCATTTTGTCTCTTCCTTCTTCCTCTATACTTGATCATACTACAGAGATACTCTCCTCTTTCCTGAAACACAAGATGTCTAAAGTAACAAGTGCTCTGGGCTCCATAGCACTATATTCATCAGAGCTAGAATAAGCTTTATTGCATCTTATCTCCTAAAACTATAATGAGGATGGAATAGAGATCCATATAAAATAATTTATATCAACAAGAACTTCAATAACTGAAAAGATTAAAAAGTGTTCTCGTGTTTGGGGACGAGGAGAGAACTGAACCATTCTACACAACGCTACAGAGACTAAGCTGCTGATTTCATGTTCTGTATGATAATTCAAAAAGTCCTATGGCAACTTCCAAACTGAACAAGACTCCCAGATACACTGTTTAGCACCCTGTAACTCTCTACAGAACACAGTGCTTCAAAGGGAAGTGCAAGGACCTTTTCAACAGCAGTTTAAACATTTGTTTATTACAAAAAGTTCTCCATAACTCCAGATGTCTTGAAGCACAAGGATTTACAGCAAATTATAATATAGATTTTAAAAAGTAATATATACTTGTATTACAACTTGTTAATATATACATAATTGTATATACATAAAAACTATAGTTTCTGTCATCAGCTACACAGATAGCTAACCTTTCTGCAATCCCACAAGAGTGCCAACCACAAGGCCATGAACTCCACAGCCCAAACATTACTTTTCAATTTCACCAAAACCTCTTCTCAGGAAGTGACCTCACATCAAACATTTACCCCGTCCTTCTTGTGTTTGTGTTTATTAACAGTACATTTCTAGGAAGACACTCGTCACCGCTTTTCCTTAGACTCGGCTGCACGTGCAGAGCCCCATTTCGGCACTGATCAACCCCCTCCATCCTCACCCAGGGAATTCACAGAAGAACCTGGTTTGCTAAATCACTGACCTCGACATCACCTGCTGCAGGCAGGACCTGCTCCAGGTCAAGCTAACACGATGCCTTGTCCTCGAAGCAGATACGATGGCCAGTCTCCTCCCTGACCTACTGTGAGGAGGCCCTTTCTGTCCTTACTTGTTTTTGACACATTAGTGAACTCTTTAATCAGCAAACTCCTGCGGTGAGAGGAGTTTCTTCCCTTTCTAGCCACGTGGAAGCATCTTCAAGTCCCAGCAGGTTTCCTGAACAGTTTCGTGTAGGGGGGTTTCATGAACCCCCTACTGACACCTTTCTTGATCGCAGTTTACATACAGGCTCTATTTTGCCTCTGTTCTTTCCTAAACTACTCCTCCTACATTCTGGTTCTGGCTGTTGTTTTGTCTGCTATCAAGCAAGGCTTTTCCACATTGATGGCTACTTTCAAACCCTGAGGCTTAAGGCTTTCCATTAAGTTCTGTGCACCTGGCCATACTGGGAGTGGTGATTTCCCATTTGTTTTGAAAATGCTAGGGAGATACATGACAGCATTAGACCTGCTCAATCTTGTGTTGCCTTGGACATCACTTTAGCACTGGACATATACTCAGGAATCTGTGTTTCTTTCAGGAATCAGGCTCATCTGAAGTCAAAACGCACGGCCCACAAAACTAGTCCAGCCAAACAGGAATTGCTACCAAATTCCAGTGGGGACATCAAAAGGAAAAGGTGTCACTTTCTTAGAAGCAAGCAGGAAGAGGAAAACAATATTGACCATTAACATTATTGAACTCTACCACTGCAAAATTCCCCCAAGCAGGACAGGGAGCATGAGATCACACTCTAGCTAGAAAGACACAGGACAAATTTGAAGTAGAGAGACATCGTCTTGATGGTAACAGACCAGACAGCCATCAGAGCAGCAGATTCCCTCTCTGCAACCCTTATAGCTGCTCTGAAAGCTTCCATTGCAACATCCTTCTACAGATCCACAAGGGATACTGACCTCCCATCATCCCCCTCCTCACACCACCTCTACTCCTCAACTACTACTTAATTTCCTTCACAGCTCCCAGGTGTGTCTCTCTGGGGGCGGTAAACAAAATTCCCTTCCTCCCTCAGGCCATTCAGCAGGATAAAATTTTCACCCAGCAGGCACACAAATTTCTGTTTTTAATTGCAGCCTTATACAGAGGAGTCTGTTCTGGACTGTTTAACGCTGCAGAACGAGCAGAGGAAGGGATTAGATAAATCTGCCCTTATCGGACTTGTCATTTTAACTGTGAGGTTTAATTCCCTCCTCTACTATAGGAAAATCACCAAGAAAAAAAAAAAAAAAAAAAGAGAAACTTAGAATACTATTAGTCCCATTACTTCCTCATTCTCCCCATGAGAAACTTAGAATAATGTTATTTCCTGCAGTATTTATATTTTATTTCTTCAAAAGCTGTGTGCAGAAATGCACACACATTCTGACACACATTCTTCACTGCAAACTGATTTACACCAAGCTCTGAATTAAAAATACAAGCCCTGAAATCACACCACTTTCAGAGTCAGTTCTGTGTGTGCACAAAGCTGTGATGCACATGATACTTTCTCACAGATCCCATGCATGCCCTTGTTTATGATTAGGGCTTACATTAAAAATTGAAGTATTTTTGCTTTAATGATTAATTGCTGGAACAAGTCTTTAAAACACTTTTAAACAGAAGCACTTTGAAGTCAAATTAGCTTGCTGAGAACAATAAAGGCAACTCAGACGGGTTCTCAAATCTGAGGATGGGAATAGGGCCTCAGCTTAATTAATCGCAGTGCAGGCCATTTGGCCTAGTGTCCTCTCTCTGGTAGGGCCAGGGCTTTGAAATTGATTTTTTTCCCCCTAAAACAAAGTACTGTATTTGTAAGACAAGTATTGGTCAATACAGGGTATACTAACTATGGACAAAACTTTCCAGGCAGCTCTTGCACGTGAAAGTTCATGCCAGAAGGACCAGGCAGAAACTGCTGTAACACCCTGATCAGGACAGTGGTAAGCATTACACAACACAACACGCTTTGCAAAATGCCTTTACGTGCTCCTGGGCTGAGCCTGAAGAATGAATCCCTTAGCACAGTGGCAGCCTTTTCACACTGCAGAGCAAAGGCAGCAAGAGTGTTTCTGCGATATACTGAAAAAAGGTTAAATGAGAGTAATCTACAAAAAAATGAGAATGAATTAAACAGACTGAAACTGAAATATCATGTCCTCACAGGCACAGAGAAACTACTTCAGAAGCAAAAAAAAGTGTCAAAAGTGTCCAGGAAAGGACATTAGAGATGGGCTGTCAGCAGGAGAGAACTGACCCAGAGGTAGAGATAGAATCCACAGGGACCTGTGGTATTCAAATTACAAAGACAACAGTTAAAACCAGTCTCTTCCTCCTTTTTAACTGTGACCCCATTATGCAAGAACAAGGACTTACTCAAATTCTCAGGGCAGCTAACTTGGGAGTGGATAAAGCAATATTTATTTACCCAGTCACAGCATGCAAAAGTCGCTGATGCAGAAGTTCCTGAGAAACAAAATGTGTAGCTGAAATTTAAAGGGCTCCCAATTTTATGGCCACTAAAATTTATTGGTTGGAAAGCTGAAATAAAAACATATCTGAAAGTCATTCTTCAGTTCTGAAAGTAATTACCTGACCATCACAAATACTAGTGGAGACAAGACCAAAAAAAAAAAAAACACACCTAGTGCTGGCATTTTGGAGTCCAAGCTTACGTTCTTTGTGTGTCTAACACTTTCACTAAGAGTTCCAGACAAGAAAACACTAGATTTGGTTCTGATACAGGAAAAGTTATCCTGTTTTCTTCCATGTCCACTGCTTTGAGACCTATGAGAGATTTCACATGCGACTGAAAGGAGATGATCACTTTGACTCAGAGGTTAATGACAAATACAGTATTCCACCTCAGTAGAGTGTTTGTTCAAATCCTTCTGACACTACTTCGCGAGTAATTTGTTCCCAACCTAGAAACCTAATGGAGTCTTCAGAACAGCTGTTCTAACAACAAAGAGTTGAAGGAGGAAAAATGCTTTCAAACAAGCCACAAATCTAACAGGCAAATAGAGAGATCTTCAAATCTGCAAGGTAAGGCCAGAAGAACAGGTTCAGCAGGAAGCATTCAGCTCTGCCCTTCTTCCCTACATTGCCCCTTTGAAAATCACAAACCCTGATTTACTTAGCCCAAACTCAGACCTTGCTATAGAGCATCCACACAGGAAACATGCCTACACATAGGCACATGGACCTTACCTTATTTAGCCATTTCAGCCCTGGTATTGTGTTGGAATTTATTTGCTCTTCCAGCCATGGGCGCATCCGCATTCTCTCGACAGGCATCCTTACCTGCGTTAGCTGAACACAACAGGGGACAACGTTACTTGTTTTCTAGGCACGACTGCAGTTCCCCCACCTCAGCCCGAGACACAGACAGACAGACTTATTGAAGATTTGCAGCCATGTAATAACCACACATAACAAGTGAGATGATAAAACCCTCTCTATCACAGAAAATATATCGGTCAACTCTTTTAACTGAAGACTCATCAAAGTGGCAAAAGTTCTTCTGCTGATGGAGGCAGCCTACTGGCTGGAGGCCCAAAGGACACCAACTAAGCTCCTAAACAGACCTCTTTTGGGCCCAAGTACTTGCATTTTCTTAGGAAGGTAGATTTTTTGCCAACGAAAAAAAAAAGTTAAAAAAGATACCCCACTGTACCAGCAAAAACACTGTATCTACTAACTATAGTATCTTCAGATGGTTGTTTCTGTCACATGAACTTGACTAAGTTTATGAAAAGTTATGTCCCAGTAGTTTATAAGACTGCTTTGCTTCTATCTGAGTAGCAGTGCCCTCCTCAGTTTTCTCTCATCAACCCAATCAACCCAATCACTGCTTCTTTTAGCTGCTACTATACACTTCAATACTAATGGCTAAGAAGTGAGTGGTCTACAGCCATTTCAGCTGCACCAGGACACGTTACATCATTCAGTTAAGACTCAAGACTAACTTCTTTCTTTATGTCTTTCTCTTTCTCTCTCTCACTCTCTTAAAAATACACATGACCCTGTTGCCATTTCTGGGTTTAGACCTGTAAATTATTGACAGAGAGTCCAAAGTATTGAACCTGACACAGACCATTTTAAAAACATTAACCTGTCTCGGGCACCTCTAAGTGACAACCACCCCTACAAGCAGATCAAAGCACCACATTAACCTCCCGTTAAGCAGCCAGCAGAGAATCATTTCTACATTCAAGTACTTGCATTTAGGCTTCTTCTTCTCTTGCCACTACACCAGGTTCAGCTCCTTGCTCTCTCCTTTGTTCTTTACATCTGTGTTCTCTGCACCATTCTGCACTTCTCTGCTCTGCTATTCTTGTCACCTTTGATCTTTAAAAAAAAAAAAAAAGAAAAAAAAAATCAGTCTAGGCTGCATATTTGAAAGCACACAGCAATGACACAAATGTAAATGGGTTTGTTCTTTTTTCCTATGGGAGTTCAGGCTTCAGACAGACTAACAATTAGGCAGCACCAGGCCCACACCCTGCACAAGAGGAAGAAAAGTGTTCGAAGTTTCCTCTCATTGCTCTGAGGATATGTATTTCCTGAAACTAATAACGAATTAAAACCCAAGTACAATAATAAAGCTCTTTGATATATTCAGAGAATTTAACAGCGATTGTGCTCACACTGATTTCTTAGTAAACACAGTAGCATTTTCCTTGTCATTGTGTGGAGCTGGTCACCAGAATTTCAGCCTCGACCTTTCCCACATTTCCCTCTCTGATGACTAAGAACTTCCATGATAGCTTAGAAAATGGTTGTGACTGCTCAGGTCCGTTTCAGATCTTAAAAAAAATAAAGGCGCCGATAGCCGAATCCTCGTGCAAAGCCCCGGTGCGGGACCGAGCCCCGCGGGAGAGGCTGCTCTCCGTGTCACAGCGAAGGGGTCCCACTTCTCCCTAGAAATCCCGTGGGCACCAGCTGCCTTTCTCGGCCCCCAGTGCCACGGCCCTCCTGCTAGAAGCAGGTCAAAGCTGGAAAACACAAATGGCAACGTACTAAAAACAAAAGTAAACTTCTATTCATCTGTCAAGGAAGAGGCACAAACAAGCAACGGTCACTTTAGATTCATTTTTTCATACAATTTCTTTAAATGTATGTGCAGTTTGGCGCAGTTCCTGGAAACACTATGTATAATCATTAAAATTCAACGTATGAGTGCTCCTACTCAGCAACGGGACATGTCTTGTTTTCTGGCTAATGAGCCCCTAGGACACAATTTCAAGCCTACTTGAATGAGCTAATGAGCCAAGAGGTGAAAAAGGAATCTCGAAGGCAGTAGCAAGAAATCCAGCTTGAGGCAGGAGACCCAGGAAGAAGTCAAAGCTCCTCTTTGCAAAAGCACCGTGTTCCAGGAGGTGAGAAAGGAACGGGCAGCGCCGGCGAGGTGGAGCGGCCGCTTCCCACCGCGTGTCCCCAGGCCGCTCCGGCTGTTCCCTGCGGATGCTTCAAGCTCAGCAGAGCTTCCTTGGGCCAGCCTGCTGCTTCCAACACACCAAATCAAACCACATCCATCGCAAGTGACGAGCAGAGAGGATGGATGTGCAAGAGAGGAAGAGAGCAGCTCTGAAGACCTGCTTATTTGAAAGCAAAACCAAATCCAACTAAAAATAACCCTTGATGATGCAACTGCGGGTCCCTTCTGGAGAAGCGTTTTCCTCAGAGGGGTGAACACAGCACACCTCCGTTAACCAGAGGGGACCCCGTGCTCCTTTATTGCTCCGTGCAATACAAACGCTGCAGCAGCCCTCCAGATCTGCCAGATGCAAATTTTCTCATGCAGAAGCTGCACCAAGCGCTGCAGGGCCTCTGCAGCAAGACCAGCAGCAGCCTCGGTCAGCTCGCATCTCAAGACTGTCTTCCACTATGCATAACAGAGTAACTTCGTTAAAAGCAACTGCATGGAATAAAAATCATGCAAGGGTTAAATTCCCACTTTTTCCTCTCTGGGTTAAGGCCAGCATGATGTTGTTACATAAATTATTCAGGATGTATCAACACAGTTAACAAACACAGTATTAAGATTTACAGTCCCAAACAGGGCCACAGAACAGTGAGGACATTCTCCCCTCTCAGCAGGCCACTCCGAGGAGGACTTGCACAGTAAAACCCCACAGAGCTCAAGGGAAGGAAGGAGGGAAACCTCTGGAGTGCAAGCAGACTCCTAATGCCTCACTTTTGAATTCCCACCTTTCCTATGAGGCTTTCCTACAGGAACAGAGGCTAAAAGGCAGCTAAGAGTCTTATTCTCATAGGTCCTTTCTTAGCTGCTTTGTTGTTTTAACTTTTCCTGGTAGCTTCATATGGGAGGATCTAAAGTCCCCAGTAAATAACGGGACAACTGCTTGGTGCCATTAAAAGTAGTTCAGTTTGCAAAGACCTCCAAAATCCTCTGAGAAAGACAGCAAAGCCATGCAAAGCACCACTGGCCCAGCACTTAACACCAAGAATGTATGAATTATAAAGCACACATATAAAGCCAGGAACTAAGGTGAGCCATACAAAACACGAGACGTGCCAAGCCCCTTCACTTCAGCTTCTGGCTAGTGTTTACCCAGCAGAAAGGTGAAAAGCAAAAATAGCTGACCCTTTCCAGGAGAAGGAAACATTAACGTTTACAATCTTAGGCAGGCCTATAAAACAGGGAGCACCTGTACACCTATCTCTCATTTCTGTACAACATTAACACTGTACTTCCCACTCGGAATCAGAGCCAAGGGCCAGAAGGTCTGTTTAGGTGCCTGTATTTTTGTATAGCGACAAACAGACCCTCCTACCAGCACGTTCAGAGCTGCCAAGGCACCCGGTTCCCACTGCCTTCCCCTTCAGGCCCCTCGGGGCAGCAGGGCTGAGAGGGGAGCATGGGAGCAAGACTGAGCAGCAGGAGGGAAAAGGCTGGAACTCCTTCACCCAAAGGTACTCACGAAGCCTCCCTGTTTTTAAATCGCAACGTCAAGCTTGGACTATACAGAGCTCTAGCATCTCTTTGGAGAGAGCACAAAGAAACACTTATCACTCCTGGAGACCCATGGGGGAATCAAACTTTCTGGCATTAGGCTGAAAATACTTTTTAAAAATTATTATTATTATGGTTTAAAATTACCTCGTGGTGGGGGGAGAGAAACAATAATCGCTGACAACATCCTCAATGTCTGCTAGTGCAGATGGGACCCCAGGAAGCATTTTTCTACTCCACAGCAAGGGAAGAATCCCTCAGACGTGCAAGCAGGGCTACCTACTGGGAATTCATTTTGCGAACGCTTGCCATTCTTAAGGAGACAACCAATCTTTAAAAACCACAACTCTTGAACACGTGCCCTAGAAATATGTCGAGGCTGATGGCTCTGAGGATATAATTTCCCTTCTCTTGCTCATTCCTATCGCCCCCCCTTTTTCTTAAAGGGGGCCAGACTCAGGAGCTGTTCTCTTTAATGATGGCTTCAATTAAGATACTAATGAAATGATGCCCCAAGAAGTGGCTAAGCATGCGAGAAGTGAACTCCAGCTTCATGGCATTTGCGAGGAGAGGACAGAGTCTGCACGGGGCTGCAGGGTGGCAGGCAGGGGGACAACAGGAGACACGGGGCCTTGCAGGGCCCCTCGAAAACAGGGGCTTGGAAGGGCCACAAGGGAGCCTGGAAGGAGCAACAGGGGTGGTCCACAGGATGCTGTGACAGCATAGTTTATGAACTGATTATTTTGCCCATTTTTGAAGGATTATTTATTGTACTAGTCATACTAGCTCTGCAGTCAGCTCAGCTTTTTTGTTGCAACTGGATACCAGGAAGAAACATGGTGGAATCTGCTCCGTGACAAGCTATAAACTGCCTTAATCCTGCAGACGTGACTCAGAGGAAAAGCGCTGCGCACGAAAGGCAGCACCAGACTTGCTGAAGGCAGGCCAGCCTTGCCCGCGTACGCACTCAGGAGCCTGCAGGAGGCCAGCCAGGAACACGGCTTCTGCTACCGCGATTGCACTTAAAAATGAACTTTCTATACTAAAATCATGACAAGAGCAGCCTGTGGTCAAGTATACAAGGAGTCAACTTCCTAAGAGAGACATAACTGAAAGAGAAGAGCCACAGGAGTACAGATATAGCTGTGTTTTTCATGAGTAGTCAAACATCATTAAGCAGGTAGCTGTCACTGAAGCATCCATAAAATGTGACAAATACTGAATTTCAGCTCTACACTCCTTTGCAAAATGTGTTTTGCTAAGAGGTAAGCCCTTATGTAAAACTCTGCAGGAAGAAATTTCTATCATTGGTTTATTTTTAAGGAGATGTTACAGCAAGTATTAAATGTTTTAAAGAGATATTTATCTTTAAAGAGGTACTAGAAAAAATGAAGTTTGGGTTACAATCTCTGGCTATGTATATATATAAATAGATAGATGCAGATAGCTTAATTCAGCAATGTTCAGTAGAGCTTGTAGCCGCTCTACTAAGATGTTCTGCTGGCCAATAAATTAGACTTTTTTTCCCATGAGAGCAGATAACACCACTGCCATACAGAAAGTATAACCTTTGAGAATGAAGAGCCCTTCCCTAGAATCAGAGCAGCTGCAGAAAGAAAGTGAAAGCAGTGAAAGCGACGGCATGGCACGTATTAAATCTGAACAATACAAGATGTTCTGTTCCCTTCGGTTTCATTCTGTCAGCGTCTGGAGGGCTGGAAACACACAAAGGTTATCCCCAAAGGGCACAAACTGTTCCACTCAAATATCACTTTTTTTTTTAATATAGTTCTATAGAAGTTAAAAAAAAAAAAGGAAGGGAGAGAGAGGGAGAATCTTCCCCTTCACAAAGTACCAGCTAAAAGATTTTCTAGTATATGGAAATATCATTAGGTGTTGTGAGGAGGGAGGGTGCAATAGGATGCTCTGAGGTGCGTATGTGAAACAGGTCACAGCCTTTCTGCACAGCTGCAAAAAATGTTTCCCAGAGGACTCACACAGGATTTTGCAGGGTAACTATTTCTCTGTTCTCTCTAAACAGAGAACTGGTGGCATTAGAGGAACAAGTTCTCTTGAATTCATGCTTGCTGATAATCTTTCAAAGTGTGCTCTGTGTTTACTAATGCTCATGCACTTCAAAAAAAGCATCATCCACCCTGTGTGACCAAACAGATAGGCTGAAATGAGACCATAGTCTAATTTTAGGATTCAGAGAACTGGGTTCTGTATTTGTCCCTGTGCCAAGACTGTTCCCGGATATAAAGAAACACGATCTCACTTTACAGAGCAGTACTTAGAGCAAAATTCTGTCCTTTGGTCATACGGGATTTTGCATACAGGACCACCCTGGGTCTTTTCAAATAGTCTGCTTCAGGGGCCCACATGAAAAATAAGCACATACTGAACTGTATGTGCAGAGCCCGACTTGGAAGCCAGGCAACCCAGACTGAGCACAGACAGGATCTTTTGGGATGAATCCATGGGCTTACAGTACCAGTTTACTATCTAACCTTCTGATATTGTTCATATATACATACATATATACAGATACACTCATATACTGTATCAGAAATACTTCTAACACATGCCGAGGTTGTGGAAACCTCAAACTTTTCCTGGGAAAGAAAATTTGCTAACATGACTGGATCAGTAATACCTCAAAAATATAACCAGTATTTTAACAGAAACACATACAACCAGACTGTGCTTAACTCAGCTACCCTGATTTCACACACACGAGATCTCCCTGTCCCCCATTCCCAGGCGACTTGTGCCCAGCTACATTTTGCCTCTGCCAAAAGGAGAGAGGAAAACTTGCCACTGACATTGCACTGACATCGAATTAACATGTCTTCTTCATGAAACTCCAAATTACTCAAATATACACAGCTTTTGGACAACCAAAAGTAAAACAATTAGGACAGCACTAGCAGGCCAGGAAAGATGGGCATATCCATCCTCGCAGCCGCAAGGGTTAAGGAATGCTCTAAATAAAACCCTGAAGCTCTCTGACTTGTCAAATAGAGATAAGAGGCAAGAAAGTCCATAAAACCCTTTTAAAGACTTATCAGACTTTTAACCTGAAAGCAGGACCGGTGCCTCCTTTGTTCCTTTGCAGTGCTCCTATCAGTGACACACTGTTAGGCAGGGGCTGGGGAAATGCCAAGGCAGATTTTCTTATCACTAAGCTCCTCTTGCCTTGAGCACCCTTCCATTTAAAAATGTACCCCAGGAGCGACTGCTCCACAAACCCAGCTCCTGGGCTTGGCCACAATTCTCGCTCCCCACAGTAGCAACCCCAGTGTTTTTCCTGCTCTTTGCTTTCTGGAACACTTTGGCGGCACCAGCAAAGAAAAATGGCATGAGCACGTTATATCCTTCCTGTCTGTCAACAAGAAAAAGAGTCACCACAGCCAGGAAACATACCGTATTTGCTCAGGTGTCTGCAGGAAGGAGGAGACTCCAAAATGGGCCAGAAAGACAAAAAAAATGAGGGCTGCAGGGAGATGCAACATAGGTGGAGGAGGGAGGACGCCCCACTCAGCCCCTCTCTCACACGGCCGTGCACAGGGAAGATGCCAAAAGTAAGAAGAAGAAAAATCAAAATCTTTGCATCTTCAAGGAGGGAGGAAAAATAATCCAACGAACCCAACATACCTTGCAAAACCAACAACAGCAACAAAAACTAAGACAGCAAATACCTCAAGCACGTATTGAAATCAGCATTACGGACTGCATGATAAACATGCCCAGGAAAATGTACAGTGGGAATTCATACTATTATATACAGCACGTTTCATCATCCCTATAGCATTTCTGTTCCACCCAAAGGGTGTTAACATGCCCTGGCTGGGATACAGACATTACACATCAAAACAGACTCCTTCTTTTGGTTTCCATGCAAAGCTTATTCTCCCTCAGCTGCAGAGACATGAGTTGCTCATTTGCCATGATCTTGAGCTTTGTTATAGGTGGCCATTGGATTTTTAGCCTAGAACTGCACTGAGAAAAAGCCATTTGAATACACCAGAACCAACACAATGGTTCTGGTGCTGCTTCTTGTTTCTGGTCTTAGCCACTGCCAGCTTCTCAACAGCTACTATAAAATTACCCCTGCGCTCACTGCTTTGTTGAACATTATCATAACACTGAATAACACCCAGAGTAGGTTGTTTAGACCATTCACTCCTTGGGCATCACTGTGATTTGCATCACAGAGCGATCTGGCCCAGACTCCTATGAAATAGACTGTTAAAGACCATCTTGGCAGTATTTGTGCCCCAGTGACCATATCAGCACAAGGATGCAAGTCTAGTGAGAATACAAAATGACTGTTTTACTTTCAGCTTTAAAATACACCCTTTTTCCTAGGGTTTTTGTTTGTTTGTTTGTTTCCCGTTTTATTTTGACTGAAGATGGAGATGGCAGATCCTTATGGCATCTGCATGACACCATGTCTACGCAACTGAGAGCCAACAGGAACAGAAAACAGAAAACTCTTCTACTGCCATCTCCTCCAGGAGTGGGTAACGCAGCCGTAAAGTCCACCCAAATTAATTACTTTTTAAGCTTTATTTTACCCCTGACAATCGCTCGAAATTTGTTTTCAGTATCTGGAATATTTTTCCCCAAGAGCTGCCTAGAAGAAAAGGTGATAATTTTTCAGCAGTATGTCTGTACTTCCCTTAGACAAGCTAAGGAAGGACTTGTTTACAGTAAGAAATTTTCTGGCACGGTTGTCAAGGAATAATTAATTCCTTGCAGTGGGAACAGTTATCCCAAAATAAATCAATGTTATTCTGGAATTAAGTGCTCACACAAGTATTCACTCCTAAATACCAACATAAAATAGCTGATGTTGCTCAGCTGTGTCAGTCTGTGTCCACTGAAGCAAACCCTGTGAATTCTTAAAAGCTGTTGGGAAAAGTCAGAGTTTGACAGCTGATTCATAAGGAATTTTCTGGGCTGTTGAAAAACAGAAGATTATTAAGTGTCAAACAATTATCAAGAATCACATATTTTGTCATAGCAATGCAACTCAACAACAATTTTTAAGTCTCTCCCCAGCTCTGGTAAGTCTAGTGCACTCCAACTGCTCTGTGATTAGATTTACTGGAGACATTGCTGAAACATTTAACAAGCCCATCTGATTTCCTGCATGAAACTGGTCTCTCTGGGAGAGACAGAAATAAAAAGACCAAACATACACACAAGTATCTGCAAGATCAGGATCTTAACTTGTAAAAATACTGCTTAAAGCCTGGGTGGTCTTTATCTCTATGTCCTGCTTACCACTTCTCTGACCAAATATATGAACAGTGCTCTGTAGGGTGATACTGCATATAGGAAAACAGACTCTGCGAAACAGACACTCTGAATCGCAGTGAACCCTTCCTGGTGGCTTGTGAAGGCTCAGGCAAGATTACAGAGAAAATGGTCACATTTTAAAGGTTCTCAAAGAGGCAGAAAAAAATATTTCAAGGTAGTGAACAGTGCAAAATATGTTCAAGGAAGAGTTTTCACATTTGCTGGCCATGAACTGGCCTGATGTAATCCACCTTGCTCAGATTTGCCTCGTTTCTCACAGCTAGCTTTGTTTGGATAACATACTGTTCTGCAACACACAGCAAAAAGTATTTGCACACTACACTAAAGTACAATTTAATATTTGCTTAAAGCTTTAATTTTATTGTCTGGGCAAAGGCGGTTTCTACCACTGAAGTTAATAGCTAACCCACACCCATGCTTTAGCTACCGTAACTCCTAATCACCAGCACAGCACCCAAATCGGAGAGCAAAAGGTATAAAATACCCCTGCTAACAGCAAGCACCAGGTCAGCCCCTCCAAGAAAATGGCATTCTTCCCTTCACCAATACCTGACTATATTATCAAAGAAAAATATAGTTCCTTGGTATGTGCAAAAAAATAAAATAAGAAATAAATAAAAAAGCCTGCCTCCTGCTTACTCAGAAGGTTTGCTCTAAAGACAGACCACAGAACACAGACTTGGGGGCTGGAATATTTTGAATCATCCAAACTGCAAGCTGGAAACATGTCTGTCACATGCACTTATTTATGGTTACAAAAATAGCACTATGAAAGAAGCAGATGTGTGAGTGCAAAAAAAAAAAAAAAGTAACTTAAGTTGAGCTAATTATTGGAGAGTAAATTGAATTAATTATTACAGAACTACTGGCTGACACTGGAGAACATAATGGGGAAAAAAGAAACTTCTTTCTGTACATACACTTTGGAGGCTCGAATTTAAAGAAGTACTAAATATTAAATCCTTAATCCTGGCACCACTGAAAAAAATGTGATGTAATCCTGCTTTTTATAAAAACATTGCTCTTTCCATTGCCACAGGACATACAGGGACTTCTTCATTCATGTTGAGATATGAACAGCTGGGATTGGTTATAAAATGTGTTCTTAATTTAAAGTTTTTGTGTTGGTCGCAAACTAAGAGCAGTGAGGCAGCCTCAATTTCTGATCTGCAGCAGCTATTTCTATCCTGGGAGTTTCTTAAAATACCCCTGAGCTAGAGTAAGGCCACTGCACTCATCTTTATTTCTGATCCAGGAAAGATAAGCATTATTAAACTAAGCAAAGTTTGTCTTGTCGAATGTGTCAGAATAAAATCTCTGCAATTAAAATCTTTCATTCTACCCTACCACAGCTCTAGCAAAGCAGTGATTATCCAGGCTTCTCCTCAAAACCCAACCCGCATTTTTCTCCATCCAGACCAGCAATAAACTTTCTACAGGAGAACATGGTTCAAGCTTCTGCATGGCCACGCGGGGTTTGGCCGGCTTGGGAATAATGTTCCAGGAAGTTCTCAATGTCAGAAGGGATCTTCTGACTGGAAACTTATCCACGGAAATCGAGTGAAACCATTTGTACTCATTTCATGTGACAAGCAATGCTGACACCCGATAACACCTTTTGGTTACTGCTGATCTTTCCCAGATCTAAGTTGCTGATGCAAAAGTGAGGAGGAAAGGGGGGGAAAAAATGCAACAAAAAAACACCCCACGATTTACAACCGATCTTATTAACCACTCAAATCTTAACATGAATAAATTTCAAGTACATCTACCAGCTGAATAATGCCCTTACATCATACTGATGTTATCACCTTCATTTGACTCTGTGCACACACAGTTGCCCCAGCATTTCAAAATGCAGCCTCCACAAATGAGGAACAGGCTCCTTTTAGACCTGCAAGGTCACCACACAGACCACTAAACAAGAAAAGTGTTACCTGGATAAATCAGGGGGAATAATGTGATGTATGATAAGGAGTAAGAGTTAAAATAATGTCATATAAGAGTCAAAGCTACTGACAGATAAGTTAATAAAATTGAAATTATTTTTAAAGCTCAGCTCTCATGCCTATTTCCTCTGCGTTTCTTCTTTCATTTTTGCCAACTGGAAAATGAGAACCAATGGAGACAGTTTCACTTTTGCTTATGCTTAGTTTCAATTTTATCCTCATGTTTTGCTTTCAGATTTTTAAAGGTAACAGTCTTTGGATTTCAGATCCATCAAGAAAAAAATCAGTAACTTCAAAACAACACCCCCTTCCCCCTTTTTTTTCCTTCTCAGGTATTATTTTATTGGGCATAAACTTTATAAGATACTGTTACAATCTAGGGAAGATTTTGGTGAGGAGATTATTGCATTTGATTTTAAAATTCAAAATTCCAGTATTTCCCAGTTAATTCCCCCACAATTGCATACGAAACTTAACAAGATATCTTAAAACGGCAGCCAGCACACCAAATGCCTTGAAAGTCCACTCCACGCTCCAAATGCGTGTCATGTATATGTACCAAATGCATGTAAAGATCCAAATGTCTTGCTGCTACTTCAGCTTACTGATAAATAAGGCATTATCTTGCATGGCTAAAACTGTGAGAGGCTTTCTATAAGGCTGCCAAGTGATGTCCAGTATTAACATACAATTATTACAGGACAGTTTTGTCTTCTGTGTAGTCACCAAATTCCTCAAGTCAGAGATATCACATTGCATGTATCAAAAACACAGAACTTAACCATGCTTTATGACTTTCTTAAACTCTATATAATCCTTCCTTCATTTGTTCAACATTAATATTAAGCATGTAATACTTCTTTTAAAAGTACTTAAAGTAAGTTAAGAGCAAAAGGAAGATGGTTAGACGACATCCACTGTTGCATGCAGTTCAACCTAAGAGACAAATTCAAATACTTTTGCCACAACTTTCCCCATTATTCCCCTAATACTGGACAGGCTGGTAATAACAAATGAAAGCTGTAAAGGTTATCTGAAAAACTAAGAAATTGCACCCTGCTCATTCTTTAAGGGGCAAGAAGCAACACACAGTTACATGGGAATTACTGCCTCCAAGCTCTTTACAAAAGCTAGTAACCCATGCACCAATAACTGAATGTCAAAAATCATTTGAAGCGAAATCTTGGCTCTATACCTTGGGTGAAACAACACATCACAGGCTGGTGGATTTGCTCCTGGGTGCCCGCATCCAGACTGAAACCAGGAAAACGCCTGCTGTGTCCTCAAGCTGTGCCTTTGTCACCATCTGCCCCCAGGCAAACACAGGGCTCAGAGCACTTCCAGCACACACTGAATCTGGCCTTTCAGCGTGTTACACATAAGAAACCCAGTAACACTTTTTAGTCACCAGTACTTTATTTGCTCCCTGGCTCATTCAAAAAAATCAGTACGGCTTCAGCAATTTACATGAAGCTCCAAGTGTATCTGGCACTAGTTGAAAGAACAAGTTTTAGAAGGGTTTTTGCAGTCTGACAATCAATACTGGATTCGTAAATAATAATTCAACAGACCTTCTCAAACAGAGGGATAACTTATATAATTGGAATGATTTGATCCATAAAATTATTCTCAAACGAGGAAAACACAGCTCTCAGATCTGCTCATTCATTGTACAGAATCTTTTTTTGCCTTGAGGTTTTGTGCTTGCTTATTTTTTTGTTTTGCTTTTGCACTTACGATCTCACAGAACTAAAATGTTTTACCCTAATCACAGTTTATAGTATCATAAGCTATAATAAAACTTCTGTAAACATTGCCTTATGCTTTATGTCCTTAGTCTCACAGTCACTGTGGACCTTTGAAGAATGGAGTTTTACACAGTCAATCTTAACTAGACATACAGATAAGTCAGTCATACCTGAAGAATAATGCACAATTAACTTTGCTTCTTTTTCTCTCTGAGTTACTCACAAGTGGGACACAACTTGCAATACTGAAGATCCACAAATCATAAACCAAGATTCTAATTCTCAAATATCAGAAGAATTCTGCTGGGATCACACCTCTGTGTAACGTTAAGCACACACAGGATGAACTTAATCTGACTGTAACCAGTGTCAGCTCAACAAGCAGAGATTATTAAATAGGATTATCACAAAAATACCTCTTTTTCACCAGAAGTTTCATAATAGTTTATGCCACAAGATTCACATAACAGGGAGCAATACATCATCTCATTTGTTTATGTCACTTATAAATGGATCATTTCTTATGTTCACAGTAAAGAAAATGATTCCATAAGCAGTTTCCAGAAATAATTCTTGATCAGTGTCTGCAGTAATTCTTTGTGAATATTCAGTGGTTGAAATTTGAAATTGAACTGTTCAGACTGCTGAGTTGCATAGCAAGTTTCTCTTCCACAGATTGTCTAATGAGTTGTGAACCTACATAAACTCTTGGCGTTAGCTCTGCATTGCATGACAAACACCTCTTGGTTTGAAGTTACCTCCCCATGGTTTTATCTGGGTTGTGTTTATCTGTATTATTCCTGTTCCCTATCTGCCTTCTTCATGACACTAATGATTTTACGGAACTATTTCACATCCTCTTCAGTCACCTCTTTGCTAAACTCGTTTTAGTCCATCTAGCACTTCTTTCACAAAACGTGTTTTAAATCACTGATCTTCCTTGATGTCCTTTTCTGTATCTCATCAAATTTCACTACGTACTCTTTCAAGAGGGGAGAAAAGTATTGTTAACTCAATTCAAGAGAAGGAAGCAATATAAGTTTATAATGACAGAATCATGTTCTCTATTTTCACTTTTTATTCCTTCCCAATCATTCCTAGCATGCCCCCTAATTTTTTTTTAGCAGCCACAAGGCACATAGCTTATGTTTTCAGAAATTTATCTATGCTCTTTTTTTCCTAACTGGAAATAGTTGCTTCAAACTTCATCTTCGTGCTTGTAAAGTTAGGGTTGCATTCCCTTCCCTGTGCATAGAGGCCTTTCTTCGGCCTCTACCAGTTTTCATCTGCGGTCTTACATCTGGCCTTCCAATATAATGAGATCCTTCTGATGTTGTTGCAGCCAGCTTTATTTTTGGTTTTAGTACTCCAAACAAGTTAGTACAACCAGCAAACTTGTCACGTCACAGTTTATCCCTTTCTGGGTGCCTCTTGGAGCATGGATCCTATACAGACTCGCAAGGAAACCACTGGCAACCTCCTTTCACTCAGCAAGCTCAACATGACTCTATGACCTGGAGCAACCTGATCTGCCTTTGAAACTGACTCTGCTCTGAGCCTGGGCTGTGCCAGACCATCTCCAGAGACCCAAGGAAAACCCCGGCCTTGGGCAGCCAGACCACAGTGCCCGATGCTCAGGCTCAGGGATGCCTTTGCGCGGCTCCACCGGCCTTGTCACGTACAGCTTCTCAACAGAAGTCACATCAAGGCACATCAAGTGCCCAGCTACCTCAGACACCTTGAAAAACTAACATCTCATTCGCCACCTGGAGTGTCAAGGCACTTTTAAGCAATAGTGTATGTGTAACTGGTAGTGATGAGGAGCGATCTCATATGTAATTTCCTTCAGAACTCCTGAAGAATCTATCACCTCATCCCATTTGTTATTCCTTCACTGCCTACTTCAACCTGGGAGAAATCCTCAAAAAATGTTCCCTCCAACAGAAAAATAAATTTAAAAAGCCTTGAGCAAGGCATCTCCTTAAATTCTTTTTCATTGCACTCTTCTGTTATGACTTTACCATGCTTGGGCACTTCTTTCATGCACAGATCACCCATCAGCAGGCTTCCTGCTCTCGATGCTTTTCAGAGACTATTATTTAACACTTTTAACAACTTCTTCCATGACTCTTTCTGGCCTATCTTATTGTACATAACAGATTTAATGTTCTTTTCCACTTTCCTCACGCGGAGGCAAAGCTTTAACTTTAGGAAATGCACCTTTTTTACTTCTACTGGACTCTTTTACTTTGCTTTTTAGCCTGCTTGGTTCTTTTGTTTATTTCTGACTGATGCCATGCAACTGCTCCAAGTCTTTACTACAGTGTCTTTAAAGAATTACATGCCACCTGCAAGTATTTTACACTTTTGGCTGCCTCTCACCATTTTATTCAGTAGTTTCTTTCTCCCTCATTTTTAATGAAGATTTTCTTTGGAAAATTAAACGCTGCTGCAATGGCTCTTGGCGTTTCTTGCTCCTGAAACAATGTTCAATCTGAGCTCGTGATGACGGCTGTCACGTAGTAGCTTGCTGGCATTTTGAATGTAACATGCTGAACTAAATTCTTGCTGTCCAAGACCAAACCCAGAGTTGCTTTTTCTCTGTGGGTTTCCTTACAAGTTTTGCCTAGAAAGCAGTCCTTTATGACACTGGAAAATTTAGTTCCTGGGCAAATTTCATCGTGGAACATGATACAATCCACATGCAGGCAACTGGAAGCCGCCTTGTACTTTTTTTTTTTTTGGTAGCTTTTCTAGTCTCCCTTTGTATACGATAATCCAAGTCTATACATTTCTTACTTAAACGTGAACATCAGTTCATGAGATCCTGCGTGATTTGCTAAAACAGTTGCTTTTTCCTTAATGAAACTTACTTTACCCAATACATGCACACAAGCAACTCTGCCTCTTCTGTGTCACCTCGTTGTCTGCTGTTTAAATATCTGACCTTCCAAAAACACTGTGATACTCCAAGTATTACATCCTGGGGATGTTTTAATATATTTTCAATGTTATGGGTATGATGATCCTCTCCATGAGAGGATGCATTATGACAAACTTTATATTCTTCTTCATCTGTCAGCTTTCCTTCACTGTTTAAAAAACACATAAACATCTGTATGTTTATATAGATGTTGCGTACACACACACATATATTTATACACACACACATACATATACACACATATACAGACACACACACTAGTTTTAAGTCTACACCATGGCAAATTTATTTAAATAAAGCCTATTGTTTGTATGTATGTTCCTTCTATTTCAAAAACATTTTCAGATCCCTCTTGAATCTTAACTGTTCTTTCTTGTATGACTTTATCAACCACGCATTAAGATTTTACTAACTTTATCTGGTGTTACACACCATAGCATAGATTTCCATAGGACGAGATTTGGGTCTTTAACCCCCTATGTAAGGGCCTACATTTTACTTGCCAAACCTCCTACATAGCCCTCTGTCTGTAACAGGCCTGTGACGAACAGCTCTTCAGGGTGCTACAGCATTTTGCAAAGGGTGCTATCTGCAAATTAAGACTCCTATAAAACATGCTTAAACACAGCATCGCATCTCAACAAACAGCAGTTCTCGTTTACAGCTGCCCCTGCAGCCTAGCAGACCTTGGCACAGCCAGCCGGGCTATAAATTATAACCATACACTAAGTGGGAGCAAAGTTCTGGGCCCCAACACGGAAATCAACACGATTCCTTTATCTGAGCGCAGCACGTTTGTTTACGAGCCCTGAAACACTCGACCGCTGAGGTGCTCAACTCCCTCACGTTAACTAAAATGGCAGCTTCAGAAGGCCTCGATGTTTCTGGCAATCCGGGCCCAGAGATCCCATTCCCAGCATACTGGCAACCCTGACCCCAGACAGGGCAACACGCCTGGAATTCGACCAGCGTGCGGCAGGGAAACTAAACTCCTCTCCACAAACTTCAGACGAGAAAGGTGGCCGGGACTCAGCCCTGCACCAGCTGGGCAGCGCTAGCCCATGCAAGCATAACGAGGCAAAACACACAGAAGGTGATAACGCTTTACTTATTTTTATTTATTTCTTTATTTAACACCATTCCTGCAAAACCTGGCGGAGGGCACCGTCCAGCCGCCCAGTCCTGCCACACCTTCAAACCACTACACGTTAACACCGTTCGGACTCAAATCCAAACGGCCGCTCCCCGCGGCCGCGCGCGCGCACACGGGCCGCGCGGGCCGGGCCGATCGGGCCGGGGACGGCAGCCCCGCTCCGGGGCAGGCCGGGCGCTTCCTCCCGCCTGCCCGGAGCGGCGGCGGCGGCGGGGCCGGGGCCGCCTCCCCGCCCGGAGAGGCGACGCGACGGGCGGCGCAGCGCGACCCCGGCCGGGGCGCAGCGTCCGCGGCGGCGACGCCATCGCGCCTCCCCATTGGCCGCGCGGCTGTCGCGTCACAATCGACCGCGGCGGGAGAAGGGGGGGGGCGCTAGGGGGGAGCCGGCGCTTGTGTAACGCGCGGCCCGTCCGCGCCGCGGGGGAGGGGCGCCGGCCGCGCGCCCCCACCGCCGTCCGCGCCCCACCCCAACGGTCACCCCGCGCCGTTGGCGGCGGGCGCTGCCCGCGCCCCTTCGCCCTCCGCCGCGCGGAGAGGGAAGGCGGCGGCCGGGCTGGCCCGCAACAAGTGCAGGCGCCGCGGGCAGGGCGCCGCCCGGGCGGCCGCAGGGCCCCGCGCAGGCCCGCGGCCGCGGCCCGCCCTGCCCCGAGCGCCCGCCGCGGCCGCCCCGCCGAGGCGCTGGCGCCGCCGCCTTTGTTCCCGCGGCGCAGCCCCGGGGCTCCCGGGACGCCGGCACCGCCGGCCCCTCGGCCGCTTCCCTCCTTCACCGCAGCCGCGAGCGAACAACTCCCCCGCCCGCCTCACACGCTCCCGCTGCAGCGGCTTCGCCTGCACCCCCACCAGCAGCCTGACCTTATTTCCCGTTTCCTTTTTTTATTTTTAATAAAAATCAATGCGCATCTTCGCCGGAGCCGCGGACGCTTCCTGTGGCCGAGCGTTTTGTGCAAAATCCGCATACGGAAAAAACGGCGATTTACCCCCCTCTTCCCCCGAATAAACAAACAAGAATAATGAATTTACCTTGTCTGTCGGTACGCTTTCGCGGCACTTATATAATTCCTCAAGGTTACCGCTGCTGCCAAGAGAGGTGGTGGTGGGGAAGGAGGAAAACGCCAGGGAAAAAAAATAATTAAAAAAAAGAAAAAAAAGGAAAATGAAAACAAGGCGCTGAATAATCGCGGGAGCAAAACTAAAAGTTATTCCCCTCCCTCCGCCGGGGCTGAGAAAGGTCCAGATCGAAAGCAAAACAAGGAGAGGAAGCGGCGCAGCGGCAGCCGCGCTCGGAAATCCCCCCGCCTCCCGCCGCCGCGGGGGCCGGGCCGCGGCCGCCCGCCCCTGCCGCCCGCGGCGCCGCGCGGAGCGCTCCCTCCGTGCCGCTTCCTTCTGCTCCGTTTTGTTTGACGCGACCCCCTCACCGATGCCCTCTCGGCTTGGGGAGCCACCCCCGCGTGGGTGAGGAGGAGGCGTGAGCAGGGGGCTGTTGCCTTGGCATCTGGAGCGGGGCTTCGTTTCCTCACTTGCCGCAAACTTTACCTCCCACCCACGCACTCCTCCTAAATCATATATTTTAATATATAATTACTTATTTATATTTAATATATACCTTCATTTCGGCTGTTACCACCTCAGTTTCTCCCTTGCCCCCACTCCTGCTAAGGTAACTTAAACAACTCACTCTCTGAGGGGTAAAAATACATGTTGGGATTCACGTTGCCTTGAATGCATACATAGACACATACATACATATATATATATACACTATGCATACATACATACATATATGTACATATATATTTTTAAAAAGGCATATGCCGACGTTGTGCAGCTTGGACAATACCAGGTGTGGGGATTTGGCAGGGAGGGCCCCCTTGCCTGCTGCTGGCTTGGGAAGAACACGGCTCTTGGGAGCATGCACCCCTTGGTGGAGAAATTGCAGGAATCTAGTGTCCTCAGATGAAGGACACGGCAAACATTGGCAAGAGACGAACAAAGAAGGGTGAAAAATTGTCAGAAAAAAAAATAGTAACAAATAAATTGTGAGACGAAGGGCTAGGGATGCCTAGATTTAAATCGGGAGGTTGAAGTAGCAGAGGTCCTTGGGAAGGAGATGGTCAGTGCAGCAGCACCAGGACACGGCGGTGAAGAGAAGCAGACAGGGCCGCGTCTACAGGGAATGGTGCCGCGCAGGGCCTGCTAAAAGAGCCCCTCGGATCCGCTAGCCCTTAGCAGCTAAAATGGACTTTCTATGCACTTACGGTCTAAATACGAAAACGAAAATATTAAGATGACATTACTGACTTCCTGGCCATGCTGGAGGCAGTTACTGAGAGCGCCAAGTGTGACTGGAGAGCAGCAATGTGGTTTCAAGTGAGAGCAACGTGTTACTGCTCAGAAATAAGGCTTCGCAATCATAGGGGGGAGTAGAAGCATCAATTTGGTGCTCAGAACCGAACAAAATCTTAGAAAACGTCAGGTCAGAGAGGGTCAGAGAGCATGCCCTGTGCTCCCCAAAGACAGGAGCAGAAACGGCAAAGATTCAGGGAAAATGCAGGAAGGATAACCAGTTATGGGCATTGGTGTCTGTGCTAGGAGCGATCTCACAGATTGGCAATAAAAACGGTAACAGCACAAGAAAGACAACAGAGAGAAGATGACAGGGGCCTAAGCACTCATGACTAGAGGACAGGGACGTATTATCTGCTTTCGTTTCTAATATAAGAACTAGAGAGCATCAAGTGAAACTAGCAGGTGGCAGTTTGAAAGCAAATGTGAAGGAGGTGTTTCCTTGCCCAGCAAGTACTTAACTGGGCACAGCATGCTTCAAGATGCCAACAGTTTGCACAGCATCAAAAAGTGACCAAACACCTTCCCAGAAGAAAAAAAAACATCAAGGGCTACTCAAAGCAAAGACACCAACACTGCTGCACAGAGCAGCCCATCTAGCAGCCCGTGATCGAAGCCTAGAGGCCATTCCAGGGATGTGTCAGTCCGTCCCTGCTGTTCCAGGGACGTGTCAGTCTGTCCTTGCTGTGCTGTTTTACCTGTCGTCGGCCCGGCCAGCAGCTGCAGCAGGCCCCAGGGGTCTCAGAGACCGTTGTTATATATAGTCATATATAGTCATATACCGGCGGCCGGGAAATGGGAGCAGCCTCCCAAGTCTTCTCAATCTTACTGGTTAACAAGAGCACTGATAAATTTGGTAGTTAACAAAAATGTTTTCCTTAAAATACAGGCTTTGAGGCTTCGGGGCATCAGCACGAAGACAAGCGGATTGCTGACGTGGCAGCGGCACCCTTAGCTTTGCTTACGGCCCGTCACCCCACCGCTTGCAAAAGTCTTTTTATGGGTTTACAGCAAATGTCAGTTTGGCAGGGATTTTTTTTTTTAACTACCTTATTCTAAGTATTTAAAAAAGGGTTAACTGTGAATGCTTTCACATTACTCGGGACGTGGGAGTTGCCCAATGCTGCTCAAATAACTTGCTGTCAACAAAAGGAGCAGCAGCTCGGGGTATCTTATGCAATATTGGGTGGCTGCTGTAGCTTCTAGTGTATGCTTTTAATCTGTTTACAGCATGAGCTAGCTATAAAGGACTGTAGTCTGGGTATCAGCAGATACCGTGGGGAAAATGCTCATAATTATATTAATAACACCACATTCGGAAGGCTGCTTATGCACAGATCGGTAAGAGTGTGAACGACATTAATTGGGTTTGGTTATATAAAATACGACTGGACCACCCGAGAAGCACTAAGCAGAATGCTTAGCAGGATTTGTAGCTCTTTCTGTCCATTTCTTCCTGCTGACTTTATTTGATCTAGAATGGGATTCATTCAAGACTTTAACAGAGACACTTGTCCCTCTTATTGTCAAACATCAGAAGTTCACAGGATACACTAGAGATATACATTCTGCTGTTGTGACCCTTTCATGCTTTTGAAAGTTAATGGAAATTAACAGATGCAGTATTTTTAAACCTCACTTTCAGCAGTGATTCATTCCATCCCTCAAAAAAGCCGTTATCTTTAATGACTTTGCTGTTTCAGTAAGATCTGGTAACTTTAAATTCATAAAATTTTAACCAGGAAGTGTCAAATATCCACAGCTTTTTCTCTGCAGAGCAGCTGAAGCTTGCAGCTTATTCATCTTCCTCAGGGAAGGATCCAGCTACCAAAATGAAGTAATTCCATTTGCATCCCCACTTCCATTCTAAAAAGTTTAACGATTTTGGCTTGGCCTTAATTTCCATGAGAAACACTTGAAACTGTAAGTCCTGAAGGTGCCAGAAGGTAAAAAAGCCATGCATCTTATTTTTAGAGTAATATTATTTAAGAAAAAATCCTTTTTTTGGGGGGGGGGAGGTGGGGGGGATGGGACTTCACATAGGCTTCACATGGGTCTTCATGCTGCTGGATATACCTTCATTGTTCAAGTTCTTCAGAATCACTGCCACAGCCATAGTCACTTTTTAATCTGCAGAACTGAAGGAGAAGGTCTGAATTTTCCCACCGAGCTGGGTCCCAGGCTCGCTCACCCGCAGCTGACCTGTTTTTTGGTTTTGTTTTCTGACACGTTAAGCAGGGTAGTTCCACAGCGGCGTGCATGGTTGAGGAGCTTGCCCGCGTTGCTTGCCCTTTGCCTCATCCTCCGCTCATCCTTTTCGTGCTCCTTCTCCCTTTCCTTCCCCCCTCTCTCAGTTGTGGAGCGGCTGCTTCCACGGGCAGTTCTGCTGAGCTGCGGTCACCTGCCTGCTCCTCATGGGACCTGGGTCATGTAACCCAAGGGACTGCAGGGGCAGTCAAGGCCCCATGGACAGCAGCACCGCTCACCGCAGCGAACACAGCATTGCCCCCGTGCGTCTCAGAGCAAATCCATCCTCAAGACAATTCCTTCATCTTCAGTTAGATTATGCCAGTGGGGAAAGCTGCCCCTGAGAGCCTTAAAAGGGCCTTTAAATTACAAAGCATTTCTTAATTCTTACATTTTTCAGCTGTGCTGATCTTCTGATTGCTAAGAATTTAGAGAGTGGGAGGATTGTTTTGTTTTTATTGGTAATAATTGCAGAAAACTGTTCCAGGATGGAAAAATCTATTTGCTATTTCAGTATTGTGAAAGGATGTCTCAGAGCAAACTCAGAACATGAATATCTGAATTATTTAAAGAAAGTGTTCTGCATAAGACCGTTTCTAAATTAACACCTTAAATATATCTTAAACAGATCACTGAACAGATCACTGCCTTATCCAGCCAGCAGTGAACATGGCTCTTGCAACATGCCAACACCTGCACCTAGGAGCCAAAAAACTGACCAGTGCGAGACTAAAACTTCCTCATTGCTTCCCAAAGTGTCCTGCACTTCCAGCAGAGCCAAGCGCCCCCATTAAGATGCCACTTTATCTAGATGCTGAGGAATTTTGTCAGCAAGTGCCAAGGGACAAATAACCCTCATCAGATGTCTTTGCTATCAGGTAATTTTTGCCTTCCCACTAGGCTTGGTCTGGCTGCATCCAGGTGCTGCTGAGCAGGAAGACAGGGAGGGGAAGAGTCCTGCTGAGCCGGTATAAATGACATAGCAAGATACCATCAGTGGCTACATTTTCTGTTCGTTTTCTTTGTCATTGCTTATATTTTGCTGCAGTACTTTTGTCCCATCAGTCTTCCAAATCAACTACTGTGTACAGTTTTTTTATCATTTTCTTTAAGAGAAGAGGGAAAAAAAGAATTTGCTTAATCGCAGTATTGTGAGACATCATTAGTTCCTTATAACTTTTTTTTTTTTCCCCCCGAGGGGGAAAGCAGTCCTTTACAAACATATACAGCATTCTAGCATTTCAGGACTGAAACAGTGCTTGGCCATGGACTAGAGCCAAGTCGCTTCAGTAGATCCCTCCTGAAACTGATCTTTCTTACCCATTCTTCAATAGAGCTTTTCACTAAAGTAGAAGCTTTCATGGCAATCTTTTCCACTGAAACTGAGGTAGGATGAAAAGATAAGTGATATATCTTCTACCAGCTTGACAAAGCAGAACAAATTCTTTTCTTCTAGAAAATAATGAGGTATTAAGAACTTTTCCTCACATCATGTGTAAACACAAGCTTTGATTTAATGAATTCAGAACTTATTTGCTGTTAAAACAAGGTCGTATCTCTCCTTATTTGATAGGTATTTTATTTTATACTTTATTTTGAGATATAGATGTATTTTTTCTTCTCTTTTCATATCTGTTTTTTCACAGATTAAAAGAATGCACTTTCAGGGACACTTGCCACAGAAGAGCTCACTGGACATCTTCTCTTGTCAGTCATCATTGGAAGCAGATAATACTCTCCTGCCAAAATCAGTGGCTTTGAAGTGAAATGTCCCACATGGCTCTAGGAAGAAGTGTTTTTTTCCCCACCTGGAAGAGGACAGGAGAGGGACAGAGGGAGCCACGTGTCTACAGGACCTTCCTCAGGCTGCCCTGAGTGTCACTCAGCAGGCGCTATGGGCTGCTCTGAACGGGTCTCCTTTAAGGTTTCTTTTGGGCCCATTTACGGGCTCCCTTTGGGGCTGCAGGCGCTACACTGAAGCCGCACAAGGCACCCTGGCTGTGTGGAAAACAGCCCTGCATCTTGGGCATCCCAGAGGGAATCTGGGACAGGGGTTTGCCTGGAAATCAGAGGGTCACGGAATGGTGAGCGGGCCTGGGCTTCCGCAGGATTCCTAGGGGAGCGAGGCATTGGTGGGAGCTGGGGGCCACGGTGGAGGAAAAGAAGGAGGGAAGGAAGGAAAGGGAGTTGGAGACCCTTTGGGGACTTGTTGGTGGGGCTGGGAGCAGCTACTTAAATATGGTTTGAGCCTCCCCTCTTCAGCGAGCTCTCCATCCCACACCACAGCAGAGCCTGGGTGACTCTAAAAACAAGAGCCCATCACAGATTTTTGCTTAAGGCTCTTCCACCTTCAGTGGCAACGATCAGTGCACATTACACATCCACATCCAGGCCAGATCCCTCTTTAAAGCCTCGGCTCCTCGGACTCTCCTGGTTGCTGGCGAGGCCAGCGTGCTCGTTTGCCGCGCGGCAGCCGGGCGGCTGAGCTGTTTCGGGAGCGCGTGACTCATCTCCCGCAGCCCTGCTCACTGCACCCCTCTCCTGACAAGTCATTTCTGCCATCGTGACCGTTGCCCCGCTCTCAGGTTTGCTAATCCGGCCAAGCCGCGGACAGACTATTTCAGAGGCAGGATACGGGAGCGAGCGGGGATCAGCGTCAGCGGCTGAACATGAGCCCTTGCACGGAGCAGTAGAAGCCAACATTAATTGGAAGGCTGGGAATCTCTTCCCAGAACTGGCCATTGTTACTCATGGAGCATCCTTACTGGGAATTCCCCTTGGAGCGGGCTGCTGTCAGGCAGCTGGAAAGGAACCTGGTGGTTATATTCAGGGCTCCCTAAACCCCGTGTAAGGGAGCCCCAAACCCTGGATTGGGTTACTTTGTCACTCTGAAAGGAGGAGGCTGTGGCAGGGGAGGAAGGTGGAAGGCTATTAATAGAAAAAGTGAACAGGAGCAGTATTCTGAATGGGTTATATAATCAGTGAGATGCAGTGCAGAAGTGGGGCTCCCAAAGCACTTAGCAAGTGCAGATGAGAGAAGCGGCCAGATAGCAAACATTGCAGGCAATTTGAACAGACACAACTAGATGGTGAGATCTGTCAGCTGCTGAGGGGATTGAGTGCTGAGGGGAATTTAAGTGGTCTTCCAGCTTTAACTGCCCAACATCAGGTTTCCCCATCGCTCTTCTATGTTTTAGACTGTGCTTTACCTCTCCAATATCACATTATGTTGTGATTTCAGGTATCTCAAGGAAACAGAGAGTAAAGTCCCACAAGTAGCTACTTAGCTCCTTCAAAGCTAAGAGTGGGCAGCAGCAGCTTCTTCAGCCCCGCAAGACGTGGCACAAAAGCAGAGCCCATGAACAGAGCAGGATTTCAGGAGTAATGTAAGTTAGGGGGTCTCTTTAGAAGAACTCGGCTCAGATGTCTGTGGGTGTTGTTTGCCTTTTTGCACCTTGCTTTGAATAATTAAACATGGGGTGTTGAACCCACCTTCCGATGAAAGGAGAAAGGAATACTCCAAAGGTGTGAATGCTATTACAGCAATAAGCAACAGCCAGCCACAAAGGAAAGTTTCAGTACACACATATCAACAGCAAGGGCAAGGGCAGGCAGCTGCCAGTTCAAGCTGGAGCTCCTCCTTTCCAAGTAAAGCACTTTTATGGGAATGCTGAGTCACCTGTTCCGTGTATGAGAGAGCTGGGGAAGAAGTAATTATGTATAATTTCGTTACATTTCTTTTTCTCCCACACCACCATTTCGCTTTTGGAGCGTAGCTGGCTGAAGAGTCAAGAGTTCTGCCTTTTGGAAAGCACTGCAGAATTGCACCTTGGGCTAGATGTGTAAATGCCTGATAAGCAGGTGCTCCCAGCCCGCTTCAAAGAGGAAGTAATGCATCATCTCTTGGCAAGCAAACCTTTAATGCTCCTAAAGCCGTGGTAAAGAGTTTGTGGAATATTTGCAAATAACATTTACACAAAAGCTATTAGCAGCAGATCTGCTAGTGTTGCACAGGCTTCCCCTCTGTCTTGCAGTCATGCGCATGAAGTTTTCACCTTTGGTGTGATGTTCTACACACTCACCCTGCTGTGGTACACTCGGCCTTCTTCCAGAAATATTTTCTCATCCTCTAAAACGTGAGTAAATGGTGTCACCGAGAGGCCGGTGACTGGCCAGGGCTGATGAGCCGAGCATGAAAACGGAGGCTCAACCCGCAGCAGGCCTGGGACTCATCAGCGCAGTCCCGGGGAGGCCAAGAGCCCTGCCTACATTAGAAAACAGCCTTGCTTGAAAACTGCAAGCTAGATTGTCCTTGACAGTTTTTCTTTCTTTCTTTTTTTTTTTTCTCCCCTCAGAATCACACTTGAATCTCATTAGATCTAACTTGCCCATTTTCCATTTTCCTATTGACGCCAGAAAGGACTCTCAATGAGCTCAGCTGTATATATTTTGCTGAGACCATGCAACTATCCTTCAAAGCTTCAAAGTCTTCAAGTAAAAGCAGCCTGGAACTGGACAGCACCTGTAATAATGTTTGCTTATGCCTGCAATCAGTATTTGGACTGTTTTGCAACATTTGCCAAGGTGGTAAAACAAATGATCCTCTGTTCTAGAAGGGGAGGTGAATGGTGAACTCCGCTGCAGATACCTTATCTCTTCCACTATGTAGAAATCAGGATGTGAGTCAAAACAAGAAGCCTGGAATAGAAGAAATTTGCCTCTTTAATGCTACACTTCAAATTAAACTACTGTCTTGACTTCCAGATTTTAGTGACTTCCTGCTCCAAGCTTTTGCAGCACTCTTGCACAGAAATACGTGGTTGTGCCATACTTATGCCTGCACATTTGTTCTGGTACCTGAAGAAAAATGGCTGGTCCACTTAGAATCCACTTTCCTGGCTCAAGCTCAGGCCCACAATGATTTTATTCCTCTAGCATCATGATTCAACTGCAGGTCTGATTATAACTCATGTGGATTTCAGTTGTATCAGATGAAATCCAGAGTAATACTAGGGAGTGAGATAAATCTGTCACTCCTCAGCTCTTCATACTTATAACCTAGACACTAGATTTCCAAAGAAAAATGGTTGTTTTCAGAGGTTTAGTATAAATCTCATGAAACGCAGGTTTGGTGCGTTTTGTTTTAAATCATCTCAGACTTTAAAACAATGAATCCTAGAAGGTCATGTTTTCTTTCCCCTGTTCTGTTGCCTATAGGTTTCAACACCACATTAATCTCTAGAGTACAGGAGACCTTGCACAATAAGCAGTGCAAGAACAAGTCACCTACAACTGCTGTTACTGTCACCCTCTCTCTGGTGAGGAAATGTGCACAGAACATTCCCACAAAAAGTGTGTTCTGATAAAAGTGTGCATTTTGCTTGGTTTGGTTTTGTATTTCAGCCATTTTTCCTAAGGAACTGGTGGGAACGCATCAGGTTTTTATCAGTTTCCCCTTTCCCTCATCTCCCCTAGCAGATTTTAATCTGATGGCTACTTCCAGGCACCCTCCTCGCCGAGGAGGAGGCTGCAGAGGAAGCCCAGCTTGGGCCACCAGGCAGGGCACCAGGGCAGACAGCTCTGTGCTCAGCTCACTCTTATTACGCATGGCATAAAAGGAACATAAACAGGAAGCATAAAGCCACAGGAAATTAGACTTCAGAAGTTTCCTCGTTCATAGAAGCATTGCTTTTAATAATTTAATTGCTATGTTTTATGGCAGTAAAGAGTATCTGATTTCTCACTCTGCAGAGAGCTTGGAAAGGAAAAAAAATAACAGTCTCTTTGGTTTCTGGTCAGGTTTACCTTTAAATTTCCACAATGTTAGAACTTGGTTGTAACCAACTTGGTTGTAACTTGGTTACATCAAGTTGTAAATATTCACAGTGGGGAATCTTGAAATTCAGCCACAAAAACAACCTCAAACAGTTTTTTTTTTGTTTTGTTTTAAGAACGACTCAATGGGAATAATCTATTGATTTAAAATTTATTTTCAGAACTTGGCATCTATGAAGCCTACTGTTGATGCTTCTGTTGTGAATGCACTTAGCTGCCAGTAGGAAAACATACTTCACTTACCCTTTATACACTTCAGTCATCAGAATAAGCCTAGTAACTATTACTTGGGTTTGAGGTAAGGTGGAGAAAAACATGCATTTGCTGGCATTTTTCAGGGCGTTCATTTTAATCCTTCACAACTTTTTGTTGCTGCTTCTCTCAGCAAAATTCTGTCATCTGTGAATTGACGCAGATGAGTAACCTCTTCTCAAATCCTCCAGCTCTCAGCGAGGCTCTGTGCTTGTCTTCTCCTCCCGTCCTCAGGCACCTTATCTCAGGATTCCTTAATCCATAGACAGGTTGGACTGTCCCCCCATGCTGCTAACTCAAGCTCCACTCTGATCCACAGATCCACTGTCAAATCCAGGTGTGATTCATTTGTCAAAACACAAACCAGGTGGTCTCTCCAGTAATTCTTCATTAGCAAAAACTTGATGTTGAAAAATAATTCTCCCTTATCTCTTCTTCCTGTCACTTCCTTTCTTTATCACTGTGGCTCATAGCTAACGCTCTTGCTCAAGAGCTCCACATCTCGGTCAGTGCTGATGCTTTTCTCAGGCTTCCTACAGACCATTTCCCCCACAGACAGCTTCCTGAAAGCAGCCATACCAAGTGTTTTCCTAGCCCATGACTGTATGTTACCCTGTTCCTTTTGCATCTCTGCTGCTCCATTGCTCTCTCCACAGTTTTGTAATACAAGCAACTACTTCTGTTTGTTTTCAAGCCCTTTCATGGTCCCTCTCACTGGTGCTGTGACACAATCTTTGCCCTGTTGCCAAACAAGACCCTTCCGCTTTCTTCACAGCTGTTACTCAAACGTGGAAGATGCTCTGCAGGAGCAAGGCTCCTGTCTCCTTTCTCCTTAAAAGTGTTCTCCTTTCTCCTTAAAACTTTTCACCGTGTTAACTGCAGAAAACTGCACAGCAGTTTGACAGCAGGGCCTCCTCCACTGCCTAGCACCATCTTGTTTCCATTTTCCCAATGGGCATACCTGGCGTTCCTTATCTACACCTGCTTCGTGAGACGTTTGAGGCTACATGTGACTGTGTGGGGCTCTCCTGGAGCTGGGAGCTGCTGCCAGGGGCCGCACAGGCCTAGCAGGATCTCATGCTCCGGGCCGCAGCTGGCACCACCAGGAGCCTTTGGCACTGCGGATGACAGCGCTGCTGGCAGCTCTGGCTCTCGGCTGCACCAGGAACTGCCACCCTCTGCCGGGTCACCCTGCTCTCACTTCCCCTCGCCTCGTCTGCCCTCTTTATCCTCCCAACATCCATCACACGCTGCCCTTTGAACACACATTAGTACTGAAGGCTTCCTGGAGGTTTTTACTTCTGCCATTCGGGGCATTTCCCTGCTTTGCGGTTTTCCCTCTTTTAGCCTTTTTACCTGCAGCGTTGCAAACCACTTGGCCACTCCATGCCCAATCTGCAATCCCCACACTCCTGAGCACTTCCAGCCACTGTCCTTCCCTCTCTTCAATTTTCTTGCCCTCTGGCACCTTCCCCCATGTCCTTGATTTCCCAGCTCCGCAAGCCAGGCTGCTTCCTCCTTCCCCTCCCTGCTAGCACTTTGTGTTTATTTATTTATTTATTAGCCACTTCCCTTTTTAGGCTTAACAAGTACCCACAGATTAATGACCATACAGCATCCCAGGCACACACTGGAGTAACCCTCTACTTCCAGCTGGCTGCCACAGCGCATTTTAATCTCATCAGCAACTGCACAAACTATTTATAATCAGCTCTCTGATTACATTCCTAAGGTCAACATCCAACTTGAAAGACTCGGAGTGGCCAATAGGCTGCTGTAAATTCTACTCTGCTCGAAGAGTTTCCAGAGCCATTGTAAGATATTTAAATACGCCAGCCATAGGTACCAGTCTTCTCTCAGACTTTTCAACTCATATTGTCACCTCTGCTGTTTCAAATCTCCAAATCTTTTGCATTCGCTGCTTCCCCTTTTTCAGACGGGCACACTGGCACGTGCCTCCTTCCATACCTTAAACTGTCACACAGAGCTGCTTGCAGCAACGTCATCTTAAAACTTCCAGAAAAGGGCCCTGCATGGTTGTGCTACACCGTTCCCAGGAGGCGCGCAGAGCCAAAACCTCCCTCCAGTTATCTTGGTCCAAACTCATCAGGCTCAAGGTCTGAGACTCAATGACTCTTTTAGGAGCCTCAAAGGCACTTCACTATAGATTTACAAGCTTTGGGCAAAATCTCTTCCACATTTATTTCCATTAACAATGGAAAGGGGGCATTAACAATGCTTAGTAACAATACTCCATATGCTAGAGCAAGGGGTACCTTAGGAAAAAAAAATTATTAAAAACCAACTAGAACTGCAGGTCAAGGCTGCCTCAAACTGCACGCCATATACCCAAGAGGGCCCCTTCCGCTTGTCTAGTGTCCCAAACAGCCACGCGGTGCCAGCACCTCCGAGCAGGGCCCCACTGCCATCCCGCGCACACAGCCCACAGCCTCCAGGACCCCGCGCGGCAGCTCCCTTCAGCTGAGCTGTCTCTCACAAGGCCTACAGGCCCCGCTGCGGCGAGCTGGGGCAGCAGGGGAGGAAGAACCGACATGGCAGGAGGAAGCGCAGCGAGGTGAAGAGGCTCTGTGGGGAGAACCAATTTACCCAGGTTGGCAGGGCCAGCGCCACTGCCACAGGGCCGCATCCTCCCCGTGAGTGGCCTCACCGCAGCGCGTCACACAGGAGTGCGCGGTGCGTTTGGGGAAGCACCTTCCAGCTGGAGGGGAGCGCAGCTAACCCAGAGATGGTCTCCTTTCAGGAACAGGAGTTGACAAGGAGAGAAAGCAGAACCTACCTGTTACAAAGGAGCCAAAAAAAAATCCTTATATAGGGTAGCTGCCAAAGTTCAGTTAGCGTTAGTTATGTAGCTGTCAAAACTTAGTCCTAATTGTGTTTGTATAGAAGCTGCAGAGCACTAGACCCTTCCACTGCACTGTGTAAGAGCAGTGTTGTTAAATAAATGGAACCGGGATTTTCTCCATGGCTGCGCAGCTACCACTAGTACCCTTCATCTATACACACCGCTTTGGATGAGAAAGGTCTCCAGCTGTTCATCAATACTACTACAGCTTCATGCGTCTGCAGACAACACTCTTCCTTGGTTCTGTGACCAGCCTGAATGGCCTTCTTTTAGTCTACAGCTTAAAGCTGGGAAGGCCACTTAGATCATCTAGTTCAGACTTCTGTGAAAGAGTGAACTATTAAGTCTGGCTCCAAACCTCACACGCAAATATTAAGCAAAAATCTCTTGGAAAATGGCTGTAGCACAGCTTTCTTCTGCAAGCTTCCTGAGCTAGTTTAATAGTGTTACTGTCTTTAGAAGATCTTAGTCAGCAGCAAGAAAAAAGGTGCATTTTGTTTGTTTAGATATTGATTAGATGGATATATTTTTTTTAATCCAGGAAAATTCTAACTACACATTATCACTTTAGGACTCACAGACAAGATCGACATTTGAGAAACCTGTTATCAGTAATCAGGACTCATGACAGATAAAGCAAGCTGCCATGCTCACCAATTTAAATATCACACATATAGCAGAAATTTTAGTTTTTGCTTTGGTCATTATAGTATTATCTGTGCATTAGCTGACCAGAGGATCCTGCAGTAAGAGCTGCTCCAAATTTAAGTCTAGGTAGCAGAGAACAATTTTGCTTCAGAATGAGCTGCTTCAGGTTTTGCTTTGATATGTATGTAATGAGGTAGAAAGGAGATTTTCTTGGAAATGAATTATGTGATGTTCTCATGTATTTTGAGATGCAAGTGCCAGTGTATAATAAACAGTCAACTTGACTAACAGGAAATATCCAAAACAAAGCACTTCAATGTGCAAGAGAGTTACAGGAGACTTGTTGTTTTTACTGTCAAAGACTAATGATATTTTGAAGATTTTCCTGTCTACAGTGACACCCCGTGGTGATGAAGCAGAGTAGTTTTTCTGACCCTGATGTCTCTTAAAGGAGTTTTGCTATGACCATTCCCTTGACTGCATTTAACAGGACAGAATACAAAACTGAGAATTAGTCCAGACACAGAACTAACTTCTAGCCTGGTAATCAGAGCTGTGCTCATCAGCCTCTCAGACTCACCAGAAAGCTCATGACCCTGCTAGCACACCCACCTTCTGTGATTTATCCCACACAGACCTACAGTGCTGATAACCTGGCAGTGTTCCTGCATACCATCACTTTCACTTCTTGGTCCTCACAAACCAAGGAGTTTTCCATGCAGTGTATTTTTATTCACATCTTTCCAAGGCCTCTATTACTATTTTTGGCTCTTCCAGACAAAAGAGCTATTTCAGAACAGTAGTATTACTGTGGCTGAAATACCTCTGCAGTAGCAAGGCTTCTCTGGCTCAAATTTCTCTACCATTGAAACAGTGCTGCTTTAATTGGGACAGAACCTATGACTGAATAATGCACTTTGAAAAGAAAACAGAAAGCAGGTCTAAGCACTAAGTTTTTTACTGCTTCATAAGTAGTACTTGTTATTGTTTATTAAATGTAGCAGGCCTAAGGATGCAAGGTTTATGTGCTTTTGGACACTAAATTCTTATTGCCACTACTATGGATTATTATGTGGGGGCTGAGCATTTGTCTTACAAATTCTGCTGGAATGTCCTATAAATGAAGTATCTCTTATAATGAAGTGATCCCACATTATTTGGGGTACAATATTCACAGTGCTTTTTGAGGCTTTTTTGAGGGTGTCAGACAAACCAACAGCAATCTGAAAGCTCTATTCTCATGAATCATAACAGAGTCAGATAAAGGTGCTGGAAGTCAATTTACTATTCACCAACTCTTACAGGGTATGAGCACAAAACTGCCAAGTAAAGTTGGATACAATCTTGACTCAAATCCGTCCTTTTTAAAGGGAAGGAAGGAAAGTATTCAAACATCAGAGGCCAGTGCTCTAGGAAAAAGCAATTCTTGCAAAAGTGACTGAAAAGCAGAAAAAGAATCACAATCCAAGCCTTCTAGATCTAAGGTAAAAATCATACCCAGTGACAGAACTTTTTCAGAAGTAGAACAAACAAGAAATTCATATTCCCATTTACTTTGAAGTAGATTAAAGGAACACTATCAGTTTTCTACAACATAACCATCTAGTTGTTTGTTTTGAGCCACAACCTACATGAGCAAACCTACATATGGGCTTTTTAAAGGGTTATTTTTAGGTATGTTTACCAGGAATCTACTTGGTTTTTCGGTAGAAATGTGGATTATAATTCTATCACTTAGAGTAGGTCTGTATCACACTTCTGAGAGTGGGTGATGAAGCTCCTCTTTTATCCAGCAGTCACAGTACTCATCCAAGACATTCAAAATTGCCTCCTTTGCATAAATTTTGAATCTGCATTTGCCATATCTTATTTTCTACTCTTATTACCTGACTACGGTATAAAATACATTTGGAGAGGCTTCTTTAGTATATACAAGAGATGGAAGTAGTGTTTTGAGAAAATAAAAGTTTGCAAAAAGTTAACATTAATATAGAAACACATTTAAATAAGCTAGTTAACACAATTTAACTATATTAAAAAATCCACAAGCTTCTAGAAGTGCGCATCACTTTGCTTACCTTATTTATACTACAAAATTTCAAGAGTTAAGTCTTGTTTGCAAGGACCCTATGTAGTCACTTACCACTGACTTGTCTTTTCCTCTTCACCAAGACTGTTACAAGCTGAAACAAATCAGTGCTTTACAATTCTGTAAAAACCTATTTCACATCTTTAATATTAGTCCCAAATAAAGCATGACAGAAAGCTCAGAAATGATATTAAAAAGTTCCATTTACTGTTTAATACCCTTTTAGTAAATTCTCATAAGACATGAGTAATCATATTTGGTATTTAACAAAGAAAATTAAATTTCTTCAATGCCACAGATTTAAGCTTTCACAGAGGCCTAGGTTAAGTATGTACCTAACAAAACAGGTCCTAAAAGGCTTCTAATCTGCAAACCAAACAAGGAAGCCAGATTATTCAGAGTGCAGTTTTTTGCACTGCCTTTTTTTGGGGTGTGTGTGACACGGGGTAGGGGAGGAAGGGAGAAGACAAACAGTTTGGAAGACTGGTCCCTCAATATTTTTTTTTTTTAAACATAGATACTGTATTGATGTTGATAAAATTGTTTTACCCGATATACCATAAAAATTGCAAAATAATCAGGAAAAAGTTCTCTTTAAGTATTCTCCCTAATGTGTGTAAAAAATGAAATAGGTTATAAACAGTGGAAAATGACAGAATTTTTAAAAAAGTTTAAGTTAATCTACAACCTAATCTTTAAAAACCACAAGTTTAAGAAATGTGCAAAGACACTACTAACATATCATCATTAGTAAGTACATAGCATATTCCTTGATCTTCTTCCCTACTATAAAGAATTTTTTGTAAACAGCTTGGTTTTATATCTTTCCTCAGCCCTTTCAGTAAAGGGAAATGTAGCACCAAATCAGAAGCGATATGTTATCTTTCTTCAGTCTTCTCAATTTCTCTGTGAAAATTGCTCTGCTTACAAATTTGCCAGTGCTTTAGCTATTTAATTTTCAATTTCTGATACAACGAGCTATACTCCTAATAAGACACATGAAACTGATAGCTCCTCTATGCTACACACAGTAGTGAACAGTAATTTCAAAAGTGGTATTCTGTACTAACATTGTATATAAATTAGATTAAAAAAATCATAAACAAAAAAAATCACAAGGTGCAGGGTTTTTTTAGCAAGGGAAATAAAACTCTTTGGTGAGCATCGAAACAATGCACGGAATCTGCTTCTTTGCATTGAAATCTTGCCGGTTTGAGCAGGATTCATATTCTGCCACTCTGCGATTTACTCGCGTTAGAATCTGCATGAGTTCAAGTTTCCCTGCATGTTCCCTCAGCATCCTACAAAGTGACTGAATAAACCAGGAGCCTTCGGCTGAGTTTCTCCAGGAGTAATAGCCTATGGAGGAGAGATGCATCAAATCAGTCAGAAAGCAGCATCCTTTGACACAAGACAAGGATTAGAGAAACACTATATTGTTTCCAATAGTAATGAAAGGGGGTTTTCTCTGCTTTTTAAAAACATATCCAGAAACCGCTAACTAAAAGTCTAGATTTGATGATTTCTTCAAATTCTAAGAAAAAAGACTTCTAATCCTCACATCCCTCCTAATCCAAGAAAACTAAGTAGCTGAAGAATTAAAGAAAATTTCATTATAGTATAAGGAGAGGTGATAACATGCATATATATCTATTTACATACACACACACAAACCCTTTCTCACTAGGAAGATATACCTTCTATATTATATAAATTTTTAGTAGGAAATAAGAATAGCACCTACCTCAAAAGGAAATCAAACCAGGAATAAAGATGGAGGAATGAAAATTCTTATTTCCCTGAACAATAACAAATGAAGTAATCTTCCACTAAAGGGTGCTCAGACACAACTGTTAATTTGTCATTTGCAATACCAGTATCAGCTGACTATATGAATACTTTCAGCAATAAACATTTTCTTTGCAAGTCTCACCTGGAGCAGTAGAATAAGCATATAGGAAGTCTGCTTCCACAGGTATTTTTTGACACATTGGTTCATCTGGTCCACTGTCTGTCTCAATACCTGAATCTAATTCTGTCCCTCTACAAGCCTATTTGGTGGGAAGGGAGAATAAAACAGAAGTGAGAAATTAAGGCAGCAGTAGCCATCCATACACTGATTATTTCAATTTTAAAATTGACTTCAATTAAAACCTTCAAAAATAGTAAGAATTCATACATATGTTTTCATTAGTTTGAGAAGCAACTAGTGTTCATTTAAATGAATTACCCCCTTTGATTAAAGTAGTTAACTCAAAGGTACATCCAGAAACTCATTAAAATATTGGTTAGTGTTTGGAAAGATTTGACAGTACCTTAATTCTATAGATTAAGTAACCTGAATTTTTACAAATACTGCCAAAATAAACCAGACTGCCACTTACAATGCTGAAGATAATCTTACTCTGAAACTAATTCAGTTTGAATCAGTTAAGAATACTTATTGGTTTTGGATTGATAATTAGTAGGAAACACACATTTTTGAATTATTTAGATTATGTGAAGATCACTGTTCAGTTGTACATCACCTGAATGAAGAAAAGTTTGGGTTTTCCTGCCAAACTCTTGCATTTGTCACCTCTGAAAAGGGTGGTTAGTGCTTTCAGTTCAAGAGGACCATCTGTACCATAGATGAGCCCTTCGTCACCGTGGCTTAGTAATACACAGACAAAGCTGCTTCGCTTGCTGTGGTCTTCTTCAGAAACTTGAAAGGAGAGAGAATTATCTTAATTTCTTGCCTTCCCTCCAAATCTCCAAACATTTGGTACTCCCAGTGTAACAGAACTCCTTGACTTCATAATTACTCACAAGCCTGGAAACCCAGGATCAGTTTTCACTTCTGAATGAAAGAAACCAACCCACTTTACCTCCGCAGGTTGAGCACAGAAATGCCCAGATTAGAGGCCAAACCTACCCATCCTAACACATGGCCACAGAATTGGCCACAAACATCATCAGGAGATGAGCAGGTGGCCATACTGATTCTGCACAGATTTTCAAAGTTAAAATGGAACCCCTTGCTCTCAAAGGTCACTCTCCAGATCTGGAGAGACCCATGGGGAAGTATATATTTTGGGAAAGGATATGTAAGTCTTGCCTTTTTAGGTGGAGAGGCATTGCAAGTGCTGGTATTACATTGCAAACAAATGTAACGTGAGTACTGCTCCTGCTGCAGGAATATGGATATTAACATTATGTCTCTTTCTACCCATAGAAAGACTTTTCTCTGGCTCACTCTGGGTTTTCTAAGATTTTCTTTCCCCCGTTTCTTTTAACCTGGTGTGCACAAAGGGCATAGAATAGATACTCTATGTCCTCTTTTACTATCAAGGCTGGTGGAGACTATACTTGAGGACCAAGATGTTTCTTTTCAGAATATGAGAAGAAACAAAGGCATTCAATTTAAAAGAAGGGATCTAGAAAAATTCTGGGTGGGAACCTTAAGATGTAAAAGTTCCTGGAAGAAACAGGTAACACTCCTGTGAGCTGATGATGTTTGTTTTACAGCTATCCAGAACACCAAATTTCTAGTCAGTAAGACAAGGCTGGACAAAATAAAGGTTATTTCTTTCCAAGGGTAATTCAGACCATGCACTTGCTGATTTGGTCCCTTAATTAGAACCCTTTGGATCAAAATTCCTCTTGGGTCACAACAATAAGCACAGGAGACATTCCTCTCTACCCAATTAGACAGGTTTCTTTAGCTGCAGAGCTTGGACCACTTGCAGTAGTCTGAGGGTCAAAAGAGTCAATATGTATTTAAGTTTCATCCCTTTTTTCCCCCCCCGGACACATCTTTAAAAATGACTATTTCCTCAGCATCCTATAGAACAAAAGATGGACAAAGATGAATAGAGACTATAATGCACATATGCATTTATTTTATTTATTATTTATAAATATTTATTTATTGGTTTATTACTATTCCTTAGTAATAAGCCACAGATATTTAGGTGTAAAAAAAACACTGAAGAGAAATATGGAAGACAGGGCATGCAGGCAAGAGGCGCATGTAGAAATAATTGTGCATTTAATACACACACTGATCTTATTACTTACTGTTTTTCAGCAGTTTAAAGATGTCCCTGCATGACAGATCATTGTTAAGCTTGATTTTATATCCCAGCTTCATAAAAACTTCTCTAACACTTGCAGCATCTGCATCTGTACCCGAACGAGGTAACATTCCTACACAAAAAAGAAACATAGTTCTGATACGATATAGATAGCAGTAAGTCAAATTCTTACACCTGTTATCAGTCTGGAATACTCTTCCCTCCCCCCCTTCCCTCCATATCATCTTGGAGATTTATTTGCTACTTATTTTTCTGTCAAGCTATATAGATACAGAGAGAAAAGGATTTCATTTGCAAACAAATCATGACTAAAAGACAGAATTGCACTGCAGATCAATTTTTCTTCCCATTACTACTATACCCTAACAAACTCTGCATATTTGAAAATACATCAAAATAAATTGCACTCATTTAAACATAATCTTAGATCACTGTCATAATTAAATTGTGTACTTAGTTTGGAAAAATAATGAGTGAAAACAGTTTATTTCAACTAAAACACTTTAATTTGAATGAGATACCAGTCTCTCGGCGGAAGTTCTTGTTGTTTATTATTACACATTCTCCCATCTCTGGATAGTCCATTTTGTAACTGTAGTCTGGCAGCATTCCAGAGTCCATAGACCTGCTGACAGGAAGGTTCTTTCTGTACAGGAAAGAAAAAAGGTCCTTTCAACAAAAATCAATGAAAATAAGATTGCTACTCGTTGCCTAGAAGTTAGGTCTATGAAATCAGTGGACTGATTATACTGATCAGAGCTGATCTAAGACTAATTAAACACTGCACTGGCATAGAGGCCAAAATGACCAGTAAATCTGCTTTGTCTAGTGATGCCCCCAAATTTTGCTTTCAAGTCCTGTAAAATCTGCATGCACACAAATAAGAAACAGCTTTGTAGAAAGTCATCTGTATTTGTAGGAATCTTCTGCACAACTTTAACAGGCTTAAAATTTAAAGAATTGGGGAAGAATTGGGTCTGAAAATGATAATATCTCTGCAGGGGGAATATAAATATTAATATAATGAAACCAATGATTATACTATCAAAAAATCTATCTTTTACTATTATTTTTGATATCCATGTACTTGGAAGCAAAAGTAGGTGCAAGAAGGTCAATCTACAGCTGATTTTTAACCAAAAGCCATGATAATACTGAGTTTTCATAGGTGAACATGCAAAAACCAGGAAATGACAAAACTATATACAGCTGTAATTCATCTACCCATGCACACTGGCTACAGCAGCACTCCCAATCTTAATGGTCATTTAAATTTAATCTGGTCAATACATGCTGAAATAAGGCTTTTCTTACTGGTGACTGGGTCTAAAATTGTGGTCCACAGTGTCATATTACACACCACAATTTGAAAAGTTTATAATGCCCTTAAATCAGTTTCATTAAAACAAAGAATATTATTTCAGAAACAAGACTTCCCAGGGAGGGTATAGTTTGATCCAGTACCACATTAGTGGTTTTGCACATCTAACTCCACAGCAGGTCAACATAAGCAGCAGGCACAAGGGAGCTCTAGCATCTCCCAAGGAAGCCTGGGCACATTTAGCACAAGAGGAGATAGAGGCTTCCCTTTTCAAGAGGAGCTCGTGACTTGACAATACCATTAAGGCCAATCTAACTTCACCACAAGTGTTTTGCTTTTTTAATACCTTGAAGGTAGACATTCCCAGTTTTGACAGTGAAAAACCACTATTTTAAGTTTATGATTCTTAAAATTTACCATAACCAGAAAAATTATATATACTGATGACTCTCACCTTCAGTACACAGTGCAGGGTTCCACAAGGCATTACCTTCAAGACCTAAACCCCAAAATTCTTCACTTACCCTTTGGAACCAGGAACAGATTTTGCATCTTCCACATCTTCCCCCAATTGCTGTCCATCTCTTACATCCATCATTATGGCTCTTAATTTTCAGCTTAAACACATAAGTAAATAGAAATAAAAGACTATTCACTTTCACACAAAGGAAACATTTTGTCATGTTTCCTTTAATTTTTGCATAGAAACAATAGAGAAAAACATGAACAAGTATCTTCACATAGTATTTTTAGCCTAGGAACATGAGTATTGGTACACACAAGCCAGCATTTCTGAGTAATCCTTAGGCAGCTTATATCGGAAAGCACATGAATATTTTTCCAAGTTAACATCTTAAAGTAGAACAGCTCTAAAAAAAATCTGCAAGCCACTGTTAGCAAATGACTAAAAATCATTTGATGGAGACCCTTACAGTTGTCAGCTTTGCATAGATTTAAGTATTTGCCACCTTACAAAGTCATATAATTGCCTGTTAAATTCATACTTGCACACTAGCTAAAACACCTTACAACCACACATTTCCCATGACAATAATTACTACTAGCACATCAGAAGCACCAGCTGGAGTATTTGTAACTTTCTCTTTACTCATTTCTTCAGGACAAGCTTATTATATTTTTGCAGCTTTGAATGGTGTTCAAGGTTGCTCTGAATACTATTCTCTGCATCTTGAAGCACTGATGTAATGTAGAAGTCATCTTGCTTAAAAAAGATTCCAGACCTGTAAAGTAGGTCGTATAAATTTACAGCACACAAAGATCCCTGAAAAAAATTATAAAAAGTATCAAATAAACACAATACCTTATATTTTAGTTTAAATACAATAGCACAGGGCAGGAACGAGGTCCATGGTGCTGAAGATCTGCCATGCCATCATTATGATGTGTCATGACAAACTTCCTATTGCTACAGTTTAGGCAAGCTCCATTCAAGATGCAGAGAATGTGGAGGCTTACAGAAACAAATGGTGTAATATCCACTCCCTCAGTGTTTCAGCATTAGATATCTACAGACACATTTGCTTCATCTTCAGAATAGAATCTGTCATTTACCTTTAAATTCCGTAGACTGAGTCCCTTAAAGCTCCTGTTCACTTCTGTTCCTTTAAAGCACAGAAGACCCACACAGAGGCGTCTATCTTGTTGCTAGGCAAAATACTTTTTCTGCCCTACAACACCAATATGAGAATAGCAGCTACGCTGCCCGAGCTGATTTCAGCCACGCTAGGAATTGCCTCATCTGAGTTTAGATGATGCAGTGAGGTCACTCTCAAGCAAAATATACATTTCCCTGCAGAGGATGATCTCATGCTAGTAAGGACCATGGGGGCTGAGAGCTCTTTTTACACCATTTTATTTGGTAAAAAACACAATTATTTAAAAATCCTGTGATGCAGAGATAGAGAATGTACATATAGTATTATGCACATTATGTTTATATACAGTCTTACTACAAATATATAACCTTACTATAACCCTTGAAAGTAAAAAGCAGTAAATAAGCTGTTTGAAAGAGTCCAAAATTTAGAGCTGTCAGCAAGCTCTGAGAAAGACAATTAACAATTTGTATAGCAGTAAAACCAAGAATATATTTTGCCCTATATAAGTGCAGTTGTTCCAGTTTTTCTGTTTTGACAGGATAATGATAAATAAAACAGTATATTTATTCCATTCTAGTCTTTTATTTCACCTGGAGCTAATTAAATTCCCATCATCACTGTTGTCATAAGAACCATCAAGTTTTTTATTCAAAGCAGTATTTGCCTCAATTGTGAACCATACAAGACACGTTAACGATATAACGATAAAAATAACACCAAAGCATCTCAGACAGAAGAGGAAGCAAATAACTGATCTCTAGTAGCCTGAAGCACATGCAAACCACAGCCGTCAGGAGAGCACCTGCTCACTACAGGCCAGCTGCTCCAAGCAGCCACCACAGCCCTGCTAAACACACGTCCAAAACAGAACCCAGGCTCATAAAACAGCTACAAAGGGCGCAAAAGGGCACGGTTTGCCATCTCGCTTGCTTGAGAGATAAGATGGCAAACATCCAAGGCAGCTTTGTTATGTGCACGTGTAAGGCACACCACGGTGCCAACGCAGACGCAGAAAATAAATATTTTTATACTACATAGTTTTATTCATAATTAGATAGTAGCGGAAGCAAAACTATGAGATTGCTATATATATATATATATATATATATATATATATATAAAAACAAAAAGTAATTAAATACACGCTGTGTGGCACTATGCCTGCACTAAATCCTGCTTTTGCCAGTGGGGGCATGCTACACAGGGACAGCACTTCACACAGCCCCTGGTGCAGGAAAGCACTCGCACCCAGCCAGCTCGCTGCTCTTCCGGAGACAAGCGACGTTTTCCTTAACCAGCACACTGAATTTACCCCCAGGTCGGGGGGCCCGTGCTTACTCGCCCATCTACACCCATTACCACACCACCAGCGCAGACAACAACCTCAAGGAGCTGGCTGGAGAGGTAGGATGCGCATTTCCGAGCCTGCCTACCAGGCGCGGGGAGACACCCGGAGGCTCCTCCGCGCCGGCCGTCAGCGCAGCGGGGGACGCGGCACCTCGGGCAGGGAGAGCAGCGCCCTGCGAAGGCCGCGGACGGCGGCTTCCGCGCAGGAGGAACCCGCGGCTGCGGGCCGGGCTCCCCGCACCGCCGAGCCCCGGGGCGGCCGCGCAGCCCAGCGCTCCGGACAGCCGGGCACACTGGAAAGTGGGTTTTGTTTGCTTGTTTTTAATTTAGGAAGCTTTCCCAATATTCAAATGGACAAACGCCAACATGCAGCCTTCTGAAGGAAGAAGGAAAAGAAAAACAAAGCAAACAAAAGATAGCAAGAACGAACAAACAAAAGAAAACGCAAACAAAAGCGCAGCAGCCGAAACCCAGCGCTTTCCCGTCCCTGGAGCGCGCCAAGAGCTCCACGGCTCCTCTGCCCCCCACACCTCGCCGTTCCCCCGCCCCGGGGCCGCGGCCCCGCCGGGGCTGCGCCCCCAGCGGAAGGGGCCGGCCGGGCCGGGCCGCCCTCTCACCGCGCTGCTGCGGCCGCCGCCGCCGCCGCTTCCTCCCGCTCCTGCCCCGGGGCGCGGCCCCCTGCGGCCACCGCCCCCCGGACCCACCGGCTCCTCTCCCCGTGCGGCGCGGGCTGCAGCGCGGCCTCCAGCGGGACGCAGCGGCGCGGGCAGAACCGGCCGCGGCCCGGCCCTTTTGTGCGGGCGGCCCCGCCCCGCGCGGGGGAGCGGCCCAGCGGCGGGAGCGCGCGCGGCCCAACGGCGGCGCGTTTGAACGCCAACGGCCGCGCGAGCAGCCCAACGGCGGCGCGTTTGAGCGCCAACGGCCGCGCGAGCAGCCCAACGGCGGCGCGTTTGAACGCCAACGGCAGCGCGGCCCGACGGCGGCGCGTTTGAGCGCCAACGGCCGCGCGAGCAGCCCAACGGCGGCGCGTTCGAGTGGCAGGGGCGGCGGCGGAGCTGCCCGGTGTTTTTCCGTCTCCCTCGGTAAGGCTGCAGCCCGCGGCTGCCCCACGGAGGCCATGCCGTGCCGGCTGGGCCTCGCCGTCAAACGCGGTTATTCCCAGCTCGGGCGGCGGGGAAATGTTCCCTGTGGGTGCCCGAATGGGCACAGCTCAGATACACGCCTGGCTTCGCTGTTTCTGTGTGCCCCAAAACATTAATGCATCCCTGACAGTCCAGGCGGGCGGTTCATTTTGTTTCTAAACAAGTTGCGAGGGAGGGTTAGCACATGAGGGGACACCTGGCTGCTTTCATAGAATCATAGAATGCTTAGGGTTGGAAGGGACCTCTAGAGATCATCTAGTCCAACCCCCTGCACACGCAGGGTCACCTAGAGCACGTGGCACAGGACTGCGTCCAAGCGGGTTTGGAAGATCTCCAGAGAAGGAGACTCCACAACCTCTCTGGGCAGCCTGTTCCAGTGCTCTGGCACCCTCACTGTTAAGAAATTTTTCCTTAAGTTCCTATGGAATTTTAAGAGATCCAAAGAAATCCAGGAGCATGCAGCCAGAGCAGAGCGGATGTTTTGTTTACAGTGGATTTTATCTTGCATTGCTGGGTGGTGTCAGCTCAGAAACGGCACAGTGCAGCGATGGATGTGGTCCGAATGCGTATTCGCTAGCAGCTGAACGCCCCACCACGCACTCGTGCAGTCGCTGTAGGAGGGCTAGTTGCTGCTGCCTTGCGGACTTGAGGGCGAGCTGTTTGCTTTCACGTTTGTATGTTGACCTTTAGAAGCAAAAAGCAGAGTAAAGTTCAGGATTAGAGGCTAAATTTTCCAATCGGCACTTGCCTGCTTTTTGAGAGCCTTTCATGGAAGGGGAGAATGAAATGCAGAGTTTATATCCCAGGACAAGCCTTTTCTGAGTATCTTCATATCCAGTCTAAACACATGAGTGACAAAATTCTGGCAAGCAGAATGCAAATAATTATCCCTGATGGGAATTCCTACTTCCTTCTAGTGCGAAAGAACTGATGAGAACTGAGTCAGATTTTTCCTGTAAAACTACAAAGGTTTACTAGCCTACGGCGGCCAAATGGACATACTCTAAGTAGATGGGCTATGTTGGGTGTCTTTGGTATAGGAGCTGAAGTTGGAAGAGACCTGAGATTGTTGAGAATCCATGGACCAAAACAAGAAGTTTACTCAGATTCAAATACCCCTGTAGAAAGTGAATTTCTGAAAAAAAAACAACTAAATAATCTAAACAATAATCTTAAAATGAGTGTCGAATTATGGAGTATCTCTTTAGCTGTCACCTTGTGGACGGTGCTGAGGCAGCACATCTCTATGGTGCTTCTGAGCATCATAGAGTTAATTTAACCACTGAGTTAATTTACAGCAAAGCCAACAATATCAAAATGAAACCAAAGATTCAGCCAGCGCTTCTGGGAAATGCTGACCGCATTCTATGATTTCTCTTTTAATTACCAAAGCAGAAATTGATTGCATGAAAAGGAAGGGCTTGAAGGAAGTTCATAGGTCAGCAGGCCGTCAAGGTCTGCAGACATGTTATGTTAGGCCCCATAAGAGAAAAAAAGTCTTTTACTTAGACTCGATGCAGGCACTAAGCCTTGAAACCACAGGCAGGTTTAAGTGCAACATGGTCATAAACGTAGGTGTCCAGAAAACTTCACTACAGAAAACTTGGAGGGTGATTCAGAGAATCTAAAGTTTGGGGTTCAGTGCCCACAAGGAGGTATGACTTTTGGGTATAGTTAATTTTGTTTTTCCCTGTTGTACATCCCTGTTGTAACTGGGATGCTTTAACAAGTACCAGGGATTGGTAAATGGCAATCCTAGGCCGAACAAAAAGATGCATCTTTTTCACTTTGTATGTCTCTCTCTCTTCAATTTCTTCAAAATGCTCAAACTTATTTGCAGGCATTTCGATTGGCAACATTTTTTTTTCTCAGAAAAAAAGATAATAAAACTTGCAAATAATTATATGCCTGTTCTGCTAATGTATTTTTGTGTTCTACTTTGCTTTACAGCATTTGTATTCCTTTACGTGGTTACAAGTTTAAAGGTTGCATGACAACAGGCATTGTTATCTCATATGCCATTTCTTGAGAACAGACAGGATTGCTACCTTAGGTTTGCAAGGAAGCATAGAAAACGTGAAATTTTAAAGCAGGTAAAAGTGCTATGGATTGGTAGCTAAAGTCAGCAGCAGAGAATGGAGAACTCGTTTAGGATTTCAGTTTTTACTTTGAGACACAGAGCTAGGTCACTGATTTTTTTTTTACTCAGGAACTCAAGTGATTTATTACTCATGTAAATCAGTTACCTTGTGTTTTTTTTTTCTCCAACCATAAAGCAGAAATGATAGTACTTTTGCACTTTCTACTTGTGGCATAAGACTAAGAAAGACAGTTTTGTGTAATTTTTGCACACTGTCATACTGTTCTGTAAATAAAAAATGAAACTTCTTATGCATTCCGTTACCCTTTCTTTTCTGTGTGTTGATCTCTGATTGAATTAATATGAAAATAAATAATCCTTTCTTACCAAAACTGCATGGAAAGATTAAATGTAAAGGGAATATCACAATTAAGCTGTTGGTGATTTTGAATATTGGCTATTCCAAGTGAGTAAATAAGGTATGCTCAATGAAAATCCAAAGCAAAGATGGGTATAAGGTACATTAACATTGAATCACAAACAATTGATCCTTATTTGGCTATTTATATTTGCTTTAGGGCAAATGGAGAGAAAATGGGAAGAAAGACTGAAGAAAGTTGAAGAACTAGCATCTTACTATGAAAGAAATCCTCTTCTTCCAGTTTACAGACCAAAACTGTCCAAACCTTTTCAACCATCCCCTGTTTGGAAAATATTTTGTCGTCAGGCTGAAGCCTTTCACTATGTAAAAAACTGTGAAGAGGTAAATTCTTTATTGAATGTCTCTACTCTTTGAGTACTTTACATACTTCATCAAAAAGTCTGGTTAACTGTAAAGTCTTTAGATCTTACAGGATCTTTGTTTTGAAATCCTGAAACAAGTAATTTTAAAAAATATTTGTAGGAGATCATGATGCACTGAGGATAACTATAATAAGTACTGTTCTAAATTTCAACAACTTAGGCACTTTTTGGCAACTTTGTACTGATAGATTGATTCCCCCTAAGATAAGCAAAGATGGCAAGAAAATAAGAAAGAGTCAAGTAAGAAGAAAGGAGAAAATATGAGAGGACACAGGAAAAACTGGAGGAAGACACTTAGCAAAATAAAAAGAACACATTGTGTTACAGAATTTGTAAAGTATAGCAAACTATATATAATCAAAACGTACATAACTCCTTAATAAAAACCTTGTGCAGAATACTTGTGCGCATTGAGCAAGCATTTGGAAGGAAAGGCTCAACAGCAAGAGAAACTATTTTTGGTATTTAGTCACTTAAAATGATGCACACTTAAATGTCCTGCTGTCACAGATTTCCTGTATTGGTTTTGGACTAGGCAGTTTTAATCTCTTGCTAGTTCCCACTTTATTTTGTCCCATGATGTAGGAGATGCAGGGGCTATTATGTTAAGAGTGTAAAATATCCAGATACTGTGGGGGATTTTAAATAACTCAAACTGATAGCGGTTTTCTCAGGCTCTTTCAGACTGTTCTGACAGTTGTTTTTCCTAAATATATTCTCACCAGCTTGTCAGGCTTTGTTTTTCTTTTCTTTTGTGTGTGCTCCTTTTTTGTTTTTTTTGGCTTTTAAATAATATAGAATCTAAGGAATATTTGTTACAAAGCCTCATTCAGCCATCATATCAGTGAGACCATTATTTTCCAAATGTTGTTTTTCCTTCCATCGAATGGTCAGGAAAAAAAAATATTATATTGCAAAAATAGTTTACATTGATGTAAATTTGTGATAGCTTTGTTAAATCTCAAATTCTCCAAATTTATGAACATATAACTGAAATTAGTAAGAAGTTTCTAATTAAAAACAGTTGCTTCAGTGAAAAAACAGTTACTTAGAAAAGGTTAGCTGATAAATTATTAATAAATTAATGTCAAATGGGAAAATATGAAAATTTTAATTATTTGCCTAAATAAAGTGACTTAGCTTTTTGTTTGCATAAAAAGGATGTTCATGTATTTGCCTTGGAGAAGAACACACAGAATGGACAGCGATTTTACCTGGTGACAACGTACTGCGAGCTTTGGTTTTATTACACGTAAGTATTCAGAAAGGAGCCCTCTATTCACGGGGTGTCAGTCACTTCAGCTGTGGCTAGCACAGAGCTGTAACTGTTGCCTCAGCTTTGGTCACAGCCTGACGCACGTTCCAAGTATATGATGTATCATATATTGACCTGATGATGTATCATTTAAACTGACACATCACATCACATGATGACTCATGTGTCAGTTTAAATGCAAATTAGTATAAACGACTGATTAAAAACATTTGGTTTTGCTTTTAGTTTGTGGACAGTTTCAGGTATTGACAATCTGATCATGTGCAGAAAGTTTTTCTTTTTTTTTCTTCCACAATAAAACATCTGGTTATGAGGCAAAAGAAATCTAACTTTTATTGTTATTGTTAGAACTGTAAACTTGATTTTTTTTTCCTCAACATGAATATGGGAATGTTTTTCTTTTTTTTTTAATAATTTAGTATAAAAATGTAAATAAATGTATTTTTAGTGCTTAAGTCATAACAGTGATATTCTATGCCATCTTTTTACTGTAGTTTCCATCATTCCTTAAATTCTTGACCATACTTCTGTTGGCAGTACATACTGCCTATACATATAAATATAAATAAAATACATACATAATAATTTATATATATATGTGTATATATATATAAATCCTAGACCACACATCAGCAAATTTTCTAAAGTTAATTACATTTTTTCATAGAAGTATAGGACTTGCATTAGTTTAGGACGGCTAGTTGATTAAAATATAAAAGATATTTAGTCTTGTGAGGCTCTTGTCTGCGCTTACAAAGCATGTGCCACGCTTATTATGAGAACCTGTTGCTTTTGTTTTTCCTTAGCAAAGATTATAAAACAAGTCTGATGCATTGCTATGAAGTAATTCCGGAAAAAGATGCTTGTAAACTTTATTTTGATTTGGAGTTCTACAAACCATCAAATCCTGAAGCTGATGGCAAGAACATGGTTGCAAAGTTAATTAAGGTAAAATTAGAATAAAGTCAGTTAATCATGTGTAGGTTTAATATGAAACTGAACTATTTACCACTTTTTTAAAATTATTCTGTTGTAAAATAATAACAATAATAAAAAGATTATGTAATTAGTGGGTGTTTTTAAGGAAAAGTGTGCTTTTAATTAAAGGTTTCCTGCAAGGTTTCCTGCTTTAAATGACAGGGTGTTCTCGGGATAGGTTTCATTGACATGCTGATTTTGTTTTAGAGTCACACTGTTGGTCTTTGTGCTTAAGCCACTTAAGGCTTAAGTACATCCCTCCTAATTCTAGGCAGTTCCATTATAGATGATTTAAATGGGTATGTAGAGAACCTCAGGTGACTGCACTCATCATTTTGGTACTCACTGGTCTGTTTAGCCTCTGCCTTGGGCTTAAGTTAAGCCTGTCTTAGACGTAACATCACTGGTGGTTCAATGACACTTGAGGACAAAGACAAGTAGATAAAGCCACTAAATTAGACTTCGAGCTGAAAGACTGAAAATTTGTCCATCTTAGCAGTGTTAGTACATTCAGTCACCTGCTCAATTCAGGAGGGACGATCTATGTCACATTTTGGTTACGTTTGGAAAGTTTTGAAATTTTGTGGCTAGTTTGATGTAACCAATTGCTTGCTCAAAATGAGAAATAAAAAATAGAATAGAAAAATAGAATAGAAAAAGAATAGAATAGAATAGAATAGAAAAATAGAATGAGAAATAAAAAGTAGAATCTGCATTTGTGTTAGAATTTGGACATCTTTATTAAAAATGCTAGAGAAAATAGCCTCACTCGTGTTTATAATTTTCAGCTTGTCAGCAAAAAGCTAGAAGAAATCTATGATGTTAACTGTTCATCCAAAGATGTCTTGAATTTAGATTCCAGTACTGATGAAAAATTTAGTCGACACTTGATATTTCTACCCCACAAGACTGCATTTAAGAATAATATCCATGTTGGTAAGTGTGTTCTTTTCTCTTACAAACTAAAAATAGTGCCTTGTGGCATTTGAATATTTATTTTAGCAGAATTATATGGAAGCAAATATGTGTTCCCAGCAAAATGACTACATATTTGTATTTCATTATGCCTCAATATTATTTGGGTCATCTTTTAATTTCATTTTCTATGATTAACCTGTTTGTTCATAAAAATGTAACCTCTGTATATGTCTATATGTTGTATTTACACAGATGCTGCTAAGATTAGCTTTTATAGTACAATTGCATGATTTCCAGATTAATGTATGTCTTAATCCTTAAAATCATTAGCCGGTTTATGCTCAGCACAGGGTCAGAAAGACAGGGCAAAAGCAGCTTCAAGCCTTGCATAAACACATTTTTTTTTTTAAAAAAAAGGCAGAAAACAATTTAAGTTATTGATATAAATTGGGATGTTTCATGGGGTATAGCAGCTACAACACACACAAAAAAAGGCAGTTTGGGACGCCATTTGTAGAATAATATCTCTCAATTCAGAGAGTATTTTGAATTTACTCCAAAATACTGTTTGTGAAGCACTGGGGAGTAAGTGATGAGCTAAAGAACTCAATGTTCTACTTTACAGTTGGTTCTCAACAAATTTTCTATGGTGTGCAGTAAAACTTGTGCCCATTGAACAATTAAGACACAGCAGAATATGAATTCAGCCTTGTCTGGATGAAGCAGGAGCTGATAGAAAACAGCTTGCCCAGGGATGCAATTAAAAACCTGAGTCGCCTTCCAAATGCAAGCAGCTTTGTTATGCACCTGCAACCTTGATTTTTCGCATTTCACAGAATGGTTGAGGTTGGAAGGGACCTCTAGAGATCACCTAGTCCAACTCCCTGCTGCAGCGGGGACACCCAGAGCACGTGGCACAGGGTGGCATCCAGGCAGGTTTTGGTGATCTCCAGAGAAGGAGACTGCACAATTGGAGACTCCGTATTTCCTAATATGTGAGTGCTTCATTATGAAACCTTTGTTCCTTATTGTGTTTATTTTTAAAATTTGAGGAGAGAAGGAAGTAGAAGTGCTGTCATATGGCACTATATGAATAATCCCAGGGGTTACTAGCAGGGATGGAATTTAGCTTTGTGACACTGAGCTCTGCTGTTCCTGTTCAGAAGTAACTGAGTGCCAGAATAAAATTATGTCCTTTGCTAAGTTTCCAGTGGCAGCAGAATAGTGGAAAGAGTTGTGTTTATTGCTTTGATAACTTCAGGTCCTTTTCTGGTTCCTGCTTTTATTCTCGTCTGTTTGGCTGTCTTCAAGCCCAGTCTTGCTTTCTCACTTCATCTTCTTTATTCACTAGTTCCAACCTGCACATCTCCTTTACTGCAGCCTCGAGTACAATTTACACAGTATTTCTTTTTTACAACTTCCTAGGAATGTTTGGCAGCTCCTACCTTTGTGTGCAAACAGGAAATTATGGAGAGCATTGGGAAGATCGGTTCTTTGCTTTTAGCTTTGTGCTAGGCCCCTCTTTTGTGCAGTACATCATTAAAGTCTTATTTTCCCCTTGGATTGTGTCCAGGCATTTTGTGGGGACAAGGCATGTGCTGTTGCATCAGTTCTGTGGGGAAGGCACATTTCTCCTGTGGCTCTAGGGAACCATGTACAAAAGGCCTCGGGAACTCTCTAAGGAGAGGCTAGATCTTACAGGCCTCTGTGCACATGTACAGAATCAGGTTTTGTTTTGTTCTTCTCAAACGTTTCTAATACAGGCACAGGTCTTAGGTCTAAAGGTCACCTCAGAGCAAAATTCAGAAGTTTATTTATTTATTAAGATTAGAAAACTTGTATCTAACTCTTGGAAGCAGTGAAATCTGTGTTCCTAAGACTTGAAAGAGTAGCTCAAAGTAGACACGAGACAAGATGAACAGATGCCAATGTAACGAGCAACTGCTTATAGTACTGCCTGGCAGCTCAACTGGTGACACAGAGCAGTTATTTCTCATGGGAAACTATGGTGTCAATTAAATAGGATCATAACAATTTTTAGCTCGAAAGTGCAGTCTTTAACTCCTCTGTCACTATGAAACTCCTAAGTAATACATGGAAGACAATAATTTGGTATGACAGCAATTTCAGTCTGTGATCGTGATAGCTAAATTGCATCAGTCAGCTCTTTCAGTAAGAGCATGAACTATTAATTCTAGTCCATTAGTTAAGAGGTTTGTTGCTCCACTGTGGGGTGGATTTGACACGTTTATTGTCATAATTAAAATGTATTTAGAGATTGCCTATATTTAAAAAGTCTTCTGACTTTGCCTTTTCAACGAGATTAAATTGCAGTGAGAATTGATTTCTAGGATTGTGATATGTCAGTGGTAAAATTTTTCATGTTATCAGTGAATGTTGCACTTGATACTGCTCATTAATGCATTTTAGTGGCTGAATTGACATATCTGTCTTGAAGCTTGTTAGCTTTCGTGCCCTGTGCTTGGCCTAAAGGTTTTTGTTTGTTTGTTTTTAAGGAAGATTCCAGAAGAGGAAAAAAAGCCCAAACCCCCAGCACTTCCTCCTCAGTTGCTTTGAAAATGTTTGTACAAGAATTATTATGTTCTTTTGCAGCTCATGAATATAAGAAGTGCCGTGTTTGTGTTTTTTAGGTAACTTTGTGAGAACCATTTTGCAGCCTGCTGTGGCGCTACTGGAGAGCGAAGCTGCTGCGCTGACTCCAGAGGGGCGAGCGAGCCGTGTTTTCCAGAGTTCTGCACCAACAGCTGGACTAGAGGGTGCTCTCATAAACCTCCCAGCAGCAGAAGATACATCTAAGAGTTGTCCATCTATCGCTCATGAAACAGCAGAAACTGAAATGTCACAGCAGGGAGAAAATTCTGAATATTCCTTTCTAGTAGTAAATGACAAAGAAGGACGCAAGCAACTTTTTGTGGATCTAGGTAAACATAAGAAGTGCTTTTAAACCTGTTTGGGATGTATACTGGAATGCAACAAAGGTTAGGAAATAAGATATTCCTTAATCTTTAATTACAGCACTGCTTGTGCTCTTTGTGTTTCTCAAGTACAGAATTTATGCCAAATACCACACATGCTGAAGTGGTAATCATAAAGGCAGAACTCTTTATGTTACTTCATTTAATACTATTGTCCTGAAGTTTGAAGAACTTCTGGCCACAGAAGACTCTCTTATGTTCCCAAGGACTTAGGGCATTTTACTGTTTCAGTGAGTGGTTTAATCGTAGAACAAGTCTCAGAGGTGTGGCCTTCTGAATGGTTATGCACATATGAATTGAGCTTTCTTCCTACTTTTAGAATGGCAGTTGTTATATTTTGATGACAGAATAACAGAAACTGGGGCTGGGCACTTCTTACCCCAGGGCAAGGCAGGACCAGCTGTACGTACTATAAAAATGTTAAAAATTACCATCATCACAACTCCCACAAACTGAACTTGCAGTTTGAAAGTTCAAGTCCTTGGTTAGCAGTTTGGTTGGCAACTTTTAATTCTAAGAATCTTAGAAAAATTGTTTAATGCTCAAGTACTAAGTATTTTAAATCTTAGCCAGCTAAGAAACATCTGTTTTCCTGTAGGAGTCTATACAAAGAATAGAAACTTCCGGATGTATAAGTCATCAAAAGCAGGAAAAAATGTGATTCTGAAGATTGCAGAGGATAATAAGTTTGTCCCTACATGTCAAAAGAACATTTCTTTGGAAGAAGCATACTTTCTTTCCTCTTTGGTTTGCAATGTTGGGTAATGGTTAATTTTAAAATATTTTTCAAGATCCATTTCGCAGCAGTTATGAACAACTGTATTTAATGGGCAGGTGTTCCATAAACATATTGTTACAGTGTAAGTAGGACTTTTCTGTAAGATGCCTTGTTTTTGAAGAAAAAATTGTTGGGAATCCATTCTTTTCACCTACCTTCAAATGTCCTGCAAGTCTGAAGAACACAAAGCAGTTGGTATCATTTCTGAGCTCTGCTTTCTGCACACACTCAAGAGTTCTTTTTCATTAAGTAAAAAACTTTCATTTGTTGTAACTTCAGCCTCTACCTCCCGAAATGCTCCCGCACTGATGCTGGTATCCCCACAGCGTTCGCTGTGCAGGGTACTCACGTTCTGGGTACCAGCCGAGTCTGTCGTAATTATAGGTGAGAAGTTCAAGCGCTGAACTTAGCCTGACTTCTAGCTAGTAATACAGCAAGGAAAGGTAGCAGAATCATGGCTGAAGACCATCAAAACATATACATGCTCAAATACTATATCCAGAGTAAATACTTCTGTAAGACTATGGTCCAGAACCTTTCAAAGGGCTGGATATTGGGATTTTGCCAGGAAAACAATCTGCTATTTGGAAGGAGGAAGCCCTGCCCACTGCAGGTGCAAGTCAAAGGAATCTTTCAAAATAAGGGGGAAGGTTGGGGGGAAGGTGTGTGGCAACTGTAGGCGCAGTGAAATGTTCTGTGTTAAAAAAACTGCATGTTTTTTACCTGCATTCCCTCTTTTGTTCAGGTCTGGAGATGACACAAAAATTCTGACGTCTGATGCCTCAGAAGAGGAAAGAAAAACATCTGCTTTTTTAAACAGCAAAACTACTAGAAGTGCTAGAGGTACCTCAGGCCTTTTCTACTCTATAGGAAAAGAAAACAAAAAAAGGTCTTAACGGAGACGTGTGGTGCCCTGGGCGCGTGCTACCCTGCCTAGGGGCTGCGCTTGGCCAGCTCTCGCAGGGCCAGAGCGCCCTGTGTGCCGTGGGGCCGCGTGCTCTGGAGTTAGCTGGATTCGTGGGCGTTTTCTGTCTATCACCTGCAGAATGCATGAGAATAATACATGTGGGTTTGTTTTAACAGAGTCCATTGAAGGCTATCAGGAGTCACCGTATCCGGAAATTGATTCTTTTGTTCGCTCTTTGGTTAATAAAGATGGGGTGCAAGGAGGTAAAAATAATCACTTTGCTATTGACAAATAAGTATTTTTAAACAGCATTGTTTTTAAACAATTAAACAAGTGCTTCTTTTCCAGGGATACGGCAATGGAACTATTTCTCTCTGGAGGAAATAATCGTATATGATATTTCTGGTTACCGCTGGTGTGAAAATATTGGGAGAGCTCACAAAAGTAACAATATAATGTATGTTCTTTAACTATTCAGTAGCCACTTCAAAACAACTTTACTATATATTTTTCAGTGGTACTCTGTAAAAATGCTGTAAAGCTCTTATGGACAGAATCAGGACAAGTTATCAGCACCTGTTAACGATTTCTGCTGTTGTCCCACTGAAAAACATTTTTTTTTTCTTAATTTTACTTTGTGACAACTTAGCCTGTATTTCTAATTTTTCTAAGAATGTGGCTTCATGCTGTTTAAAGTATGTGGCTACAGCTGTTAACATACAAGTTAAAGTATGTAAAAACGATTAAATGCTACTGTGCATTCATGCCTCTCACCTAGGATATTGAAGATAAAGAAAACAGGCCATCTTAAAATTCATATTGAGTGTATCTTAAATTACATTCTTATGTTACTAAAATAATAAATCCTGCCAGAGTTTCAGCCAAGGTGAGTTTTGCCAGTCAATGAAGACTCTCTAACTTCTCATATTTTTAGGAAAAGAATGTTGAAAAGTCAGGGTCTTTAGATTACAGCAGAAATGCCCCTAGATTGTCAGTAGAAATATTTACTGCTTAAAAAAGTATTTACTGCTTAAAAAAACTAGTTTTGTGTAAGCAACATTCAAAACAATTGAAAGATAAGGAATGTATTTGAGAAGTGTGAGTAGAACCTCCCCCCTCGCCCACCAGACTGGATGAACTCTTGAAGTAACTTGGAGCTTGGTGTTTCCGTAACACATCTGATGGACAACTCAGCGCTCTCAGTTCCAGAGAAATGATGATTTTTATCTAGCTTTTATAATGCAATTATCTTTAACAACAAGAACAAAATATTACCCTACAGTTACGTCATGTATGCTAATCTTTCTGTAGTGACTTCTAAGGAAGCTGACTAGATGTCACTTGATCTTGAAAGAAATGTATTTTTAATTTAAGCCTGAAATTCATTGGAAAAATAACAAGATCATGTTCAAAACAAGTATGTAATGAATGGGTCAGCGTATGAAAACAATATCCATAGTTGAAAAAAAGCTTTTTATTTAGTGTTGGACTTTCGTTTTATGTTTTTTTTTTTTTTACTTTAGTCACGTACTGTTACTAAACACCATATTATTTTTAGGATCTTGGTAGACCTGAAGAAGGAAGTCTGGTATCAAAAGTGTCATGACCCAGTCTGCAGAGAGAAAAACTTCAAATCACAGAGTATGTATGTTTTCAAAGCCATGAACACTCCAAAAAGTATTAATTATAGCCTTATTAATACCATATATTTGCTTTAGGTTTTCCATTGCCACCTAGGATCTGTCTCCCTTTTCTTTTCAAAGAGGTAGGTGTTTTTGTGCCTGCTTTGCCAAACATGCTAACGTTCTTAGGAGTAAACCTCTGTCTCTAGAAGTCTTTGAAAGTCCCTGCTACCCCAGTTTGCCCGTTGAACTCCACTGAGCAGCTGTGCTGGTGTAGAAGCTCCACGTATTAATTCTGAAGTTCTCCTGCAGCAGATCTAGCACAAAAACTGACCGCACAAGTTCAGCCAGGCCTAACCCAGCTAAGCTAGTGAGGTTCCTGGGAGAACCCAGTTTCATGTGGGGCAAAGGTTTTCTTCTGTCTTTTCTCCTGAAGCAGCAGTGCCCATCAGGTAAACCCCAAGCCCAGGAGAGTGCCCAAGTTAAGCTTATTCTGCACCTCTTTCCTTTCATATGAAGCCAGCTAAAATATTTTTAAATGCTCCTGGAGCACTTGAATGGGTCAAAAAAAATCCTGATTCCTGTGTTTGGCTGTAAATCTATCAGCATTAGGAACAAGGAATCTTAGAGATAAGGTAGAGCAAGAAGCAAAACTCAATGAGACCACACGTAGCACTGCCCCTGTGCTCGAAAGGCTGGTAAGAAAGCCAGTGAGCTGGCACAACAAGGGCGTTAACACAGAAAAGCATTTTGTACAGAAGCATCATCAAAAACCGAACCCTGTCACAGGTGTGTTGGCAAAACAAGCACACCAACTCTTTTGGTAACTTAAACAGCATTAGAGATAGAATTAGAGACAGTTGCAATACTTGCTGTACTGAAACACAACTGATTAATACTTGATTCTGTTAATTTTGAGTCAGTGACCCTCAGACATGGAGGTCACTTAACTTAGTGATGTTTATCCACAAAGCTAGAATATTTACACTGACGTGATGTCCTCCCTAGAGCCCCAGCCCTGAACACAACAGTCCTTTCCCCAAAGTAGTTTACAAAAGCCTAGTTGTAATGTTAGCAGTGCTTAAGATTCACACTGCAAAGTAGTATATGAGTTTTGCTTAGAAAAATTTAAATACATTTTCAGACTTTGATATATCCTTAAATAGACTCTAAGATTGACTAGTTTTAGTGTTCTAGATTATACGGATTTCTACTCCTTCTTAAACAGCTGTCCATAGTGGACTGCATCTGTAAATTAATCTGCTAGGAAATTGTGCTGTTGGCCAACTTTCAGTAGCATCCATTTTAGGTGACACTTGCAAAACTCCAATACTAATTTCAAATTTTCAAATCAGAGCAGTTAAGAATGATCATTTGCATATGGAATAAATAGCGACTTTGTTTCTAAAAGGAGGAAGAATATGCAGTAATGGATGAAAGTGAGAACAAAGAGGGGCATTCTGACCCTACAGATGTGTCAAAAGGCTCAGCATTTCAAGAAAACTGCGTGTCTAGAGACCTCCTGCTGGGAGACAGCGCATGGGAGCACGCGAACGACGATGCCTGGTTCCTGGAAGCTACTGATGATGTGGAGCTAGCTGAAGCTGCGAGTGATGGTCTGAATGGTGACACAGAAGAAATTCCTGATGAAGTTCTTCTGGAAGCTGTACGGAACCACGATTCCTCTGCCAAGAACCCAGCTAACCCGCGGCCTGGCTAACACACAAACGCACCCTGCTGAGGCCGGCTCCCATACAAGCGCCTGTCGCGCTGTCCACAGCGGACGGCGCGGACGCGCTCTCCTCCTGCCAAGCTGCGCGGCAGAAGCGTGTGCGTGGCTGCTCTCAGCCTCGCAACGCCATCAGCCTAGGGAGCAAGGGACACTGCCCCGGGCTGAGCAGTGCAGGACTGCAAGCCCCTCGTGAACGCTACTTTAAGGAGTTTAGCACTTTAATACCTGAGGCTTAACGTGTGTTTTCCTCTTTGGTTATCTCTGTGGCTGTTTTGTTGATGAGCTATGTAAAATCATTTCTTCAGTTCTAGAAGTGGAATTTATTTCATACACAAATTTAATGAAAAGCTTTATCACTAGCTTAAACAGTCTGTTCTCTTTATAAGTATATACTGGTTTCAAAATTACATTACTTACATACCCCAAGGAGCTGAAACTTCTTAATATAAACTTAAAACAGCAAGCTTATGTGATCTTAACAGGATTTGGTGTCTCAATTTCAACTGACACTCTTTGAAGAAGTCCTTATGTAGACTATTTAACAGTAGAAAGATAGTTTCTGAATAAGACACTAATTTCTTCTATACATTGAAGCCTAAGTACAGCAACAATGATTAAAAATACTTCAACCACTGTCCATTTTAGTAATTGTTTCCAAATAAATTCAGCAAGTCCATTAAAAAGCACTTAATGTTTCTTGGATAACTTCTGTCTCTGTACATCCAGTGCCTCTTGCAGCCTTGTATTAATATTCTTAAAGTGTCTTTCCGCACCTAGAATTCTCCTCGATTCCACAAGAAGAGCGGGGAGGCTGGAAGTTCCATACTGTTTTAAGGCAATAAAGTTACAAGACACTGTTTATAAACACATGAAAAACAACTGTTTCCCTATGTGTATTTATATTTCCTCCAGCTGAAATGGTGCAGTGTGACTTGTAAAAGTGAAACACAGCAAGTTGTTCAGAGGGTCTCCGGAAGCGGCAGGGTTTCCCTTTTGCAAGGCAGGCTCTAGTACTGTTGTCACAAAGTATCCCAGCAAGGCAGGAGCAGAGCCCCTGGAAAAGGGAAGGAGTCCCAGGGCTACAGGAGAAATCGAGCTCAGGATGAAATTCAACTGCTAGTCACTGTTACCCAACCTGTGCCCAACTACCAGAGCTATCCCTACCTTTGAGCAACACCACATTACTTGTTTCTTACAGCTCACCCTTCTTCAAGTTCTACAGAAAGTGTTAGACCTGAGCACGACAGTTACGTTTCTACATCCTGGACAGAGACCTAAGTTTGCAGAAATCTCTGACATTATTTAGTTTTCTAATATGAGACAACAGTGAATGAGCCATTGCAGTATACCTAGGGCATTGATTTTGCAAGCTGGTTCCACAAAAACGTAATAAATAGTGATATTTTATTAACTATTAATAGAAGTGCTAGTCATTTGGAGTGGGAGAAGAAGGGAAAGAGAAATCAGGGTGATTCACAAAGTGAATGAACATGCAGAATTCTTACTTACTGCAACTTTTTCTTCAGGGTTTTCTTCTCTGTAATCCAAGCATTCTTGCTGTAGTTCCTTTAAATCAATAAGGAATTGAGTTGCATGCCTCAGGGAAGACTTCCTCTCCTGTAACTGAGCATATTCTTTCTGCAGCCGTTTCAGTTGCTCTTCAGTTCTGAAAAGATCAATGATCTTTGATGACCACATTTGAGTATTTGTTTCAAGAGTTACTGTAAATATACATCCTCCAAGGAAGACTTAAGAGGTTGCTCAGAAATATAAGAAATAATAAGCATAGGGTAGTAAGACAAACTGTATAAGCAGAGTATATAGCATATTACTTAAACATGTGCATGGATACAAACACACAAAACGCCCCAAACAAACAAAAACCCCACAAACAACCCTTTTCCCACATCTCACTTTAAAGATTTAGTCTAACAATAGCTCTAGTCTATCTTAAACACTTAGATTTTTCTTCCTCACATTTGCTCAGAGGCTCCCTTATGTACTTATCCGGAAGCATATTCAGGCTCTCTAACCTAGATACTCCTCTGCCTAAGAAGCTGAAGGGCCCAATCCATCATGCAGCCTTCACAGTGTGAGGAGCATTGCACAAAACTGAACAGCAACAGCCATTTTCGCTTAACTGTGTGACAACAGAAAAGCTTTCTTAAAAGAACAGCCATAGGGTTAAAAAGCAACCTAGGAGGCAGGAGAAGACAGCTTGCAGCCTGGGGGGGTGGTTCACACCCAGGCTCCTGCCGGATACCTTCATTTATTCCTCCTAGTGAGCTTGGCCCATAGTACTGTAAAGAAAACAAGGATGAAGACCTTTTAGGAAAAGGGTTGTTCCAAGAAAACCGTTTTCTAAATGTGTGTGTTTTGTATCTTAATGATGCTTAAGACAAATGCCAAGTTCAGGGGCACAAGGGGCAATGGACATTTCGGAGACATCCCTGCCATCCTGCAGAGAGGTGAAATGCATTCTCCCCCTGTCAAGAACATAACCCACCACAGGACCTTGCCAATTCTCATTCATCGCCTTGGAGATTCCACTTGTGCCATTAGTGTTTTTCCTATGAACCTATCGTCTGAAATAGTCCCCCAATAGCTGAAGGTAGCGAAGAGTGCTTGTGACAATGACCACATCTAGGCAATGGAATTATGGAAAGGACAGGTTATTCTGAGCTTCTGATAAATGCAGAAATGGATACAGAAACAGGACTACTGGGGTTCAAAGTAAGATGAGAGAGCAAAAGTTACTGAGTTTTAAAATAACAGCCTCTGACTCATTAAGTTTTTCAGTTAGAGACATACCCCATTAACTCTTCGTTGACTTGAAACAGTTGCTGCCTTTTCTTTTTGATGTTTGTTATTACCTGCAACAATTAGTGAGAAAACTGCTTGAAAACTTTTCAGAACTTCAAGGGCAAACAACTTATATCTCACTGTTTTTTTTTTTTTGTTTCTTTTGGATTTTGTGCTTTTGATTCTAGGTATGGAAGATTCTAACACACCAGACCTTATAACAGTTAAATACTGATTGCAAAGAGCATGTCTCTGAATTGCTTATTTACTTAGCTGACTTTTCCAAATTTTAAGACTCACCTCTGTATGCTGCATGCTCACTCTAGCGATAGCACATCTTTCAAATACATATTTACCTTAGCATTTTTTCTCTTCACATTCTTTAATTTCTGAACTTCTGTTATCTACAGAGAAAAAGAAGCATCACAGATGGACTGCACACCCTTATTTCTCTATCCTCCTGAAAACCTGACTGCAAGAATTACTTTGGAATAATATGAAAAGCCACCTAAAAACTCTAATTCACAAACATATCGATTGTGCATCAGTCCTTTCCCCTCTTCCCCACACGGTGCCAGAGGAACGCTGTGAACAAAATTAGTCGTCTTATACTGGTTGGTGCAAGTAATACTCCCTAGAATATCTTTACTATCATTTTACATTTAATGCACAAAGCCAAAAACTTTGCAATGTATTTGCATGACAGCCGTGTTTTGTCTAAGTGCAATTCTTACGAAAGTCAACACAGAGGCAGCAAGTCATAATCCACATACAATTAACTGTGCTTTTTAATTATTTAACCTGACAAGTGATACAGATTTTGATGTATGTTTAAAAGACAATATAAAACCATAGACATTCAACTACAATGCAGCCCTATAATCATGGCCACAAGATTATTCTTATTTACTGTATACTTACAAGATCAATTATTTGCTCCTTGAAACCAGAACAGAAGCCATCAATAGCTTTTCTGCAAGTACTGGAGTCTACTCTTTGTCTGGAGAAGTCAGAGAGATAAAACAAACCCGTCTGGTTTAGTAAAGGAGAAATTGCTTTGAGCAACAGGATCCATTGAAGACCATGTTCTATCTCTAGCAGAGGAGGCAACTGCAGCTCTTTTAGGTAGTAGCAATAACCTAATTTCTCCACGGGAAATCATCATCTGAGAAACGTTCTTGCATTTAGAAAAATATCAAATCCTTGGAGGCCGGCTCCCTAAGACTATGTATTAAAAAAGCAGTTGCACCACAGAATTCTAACCATCATTAAAATAGCAATAGAATATTACTACTAAGTAAGTAGTTTCCTAAATGACAGCCTATTAGCAAAACTGCATTTATTTTGCTTTTAAAACATTGAGTATTCAGCCACACAAGACTACTTACTTGTAATCTGCTGCTATCTTCTCAAATTCAGCAAGACAAACATCCAGTTCTGTAATATCGTTAGGAAGTCTCTTCACCCCTTTGGGACACCAAACTCGTATAGAACCTGGACTATCATCAGCTGGAACAAAAGAATAAACAGACATATTGGGCTGAAAAATTACCATTGACTACTCAAATGTTGAAATGTTTAAAACAAATCCATCTCATTTTTTCACCATTTCAATAAGAAAGCCTAGGAGCACTTTATTACACTAACTGATAAAGCACACAACCTACTTCTGTTTTTAACTGTTTTGTCCTGTAAAGACTGTCAGCCTGAGTCTAGGCAAGCTGCTTTACTCAAAGGAATCTTATCTATATAAATTTCATACTAATACCAACCATGCTTTTAAAAAAAGTCATCTACCATTGTGTTTCTTTAAAATGCCATTCACCATTAATAAAGACAAGTAGTACAGAAGTTATGAAAAGTCTATTTTACCAGAAGTATCTAATGCACTCTTCCCTGAAGGACAATGCTTCTTTTCTTCTGGAAATTCAGTAGTCCTCTGAGCCTTCTGTAACATAAAATGCAAGTTTACTTCAAAAAATAAGTACTAGGTTCACTCAGCTAAAATTATGGAAGATGGCAGTTAGGTAGAATCAGGAATAACTTGACCTAAATTTTAGTGACGCTTGCTTAGACCTACGTCAACTGAGCCGCAGCACCTAAGAGCTCACAGTGCCGATGGGACGGGAGCTGCCGGGCTCAGGCGCTGGTCACGCGGGGGACGCAACGACGCAAGGAACGTAACGCTGCCCGGCGCGGCCTGCCCTCTACCCTGCTCTGGCCACAACGCTACTCTTGTCTCTTCCTTTCACGCACACTACGGATTAACAAAGAATCAGAGTGCGGAAGCATCTCTGTTCAGAAGTCTGTACTTGGAACAGCTTTCACCTTTTGGACGTTCATCTTTTTCTTTTCATTCAGTGTCTTCTTTTCTGAAGCACTATTCCTTGACGTCAACGCAGACGGTGGCTTAGGTTTCCTTACGGTGGACCTGGAGCGTCTTGCTACCTAAGTGGAGAACAATTCCAAGATATCATTAACATTTTAAAATAATTCTTAGCAGGAAACATTTAGTCTAATCTGAGGTTAAAAAGATTAGTCACTCCCAGTGTTAACAGCTCTCTAATCAAAGCTTTTTTACCTGTACCTGACTCAATTCCTTCTCTACTTCCCAGGACACCAGCAGTAAACATACAATAGTGCTACATACATGCAGTTTACTAACAAAAGACTAGCACTGTATTGAATTTTATAATATGAATTTCAACAATTCCAAATAATTTCCACATATTAAAAAGCTTTTTTTTTAATGCAAATTATTGCATAGGTTTTCGTGTCCCAGGCCTGCTGTCTGAAGTATGCAGACAGGTGCTCTGTCACCGTGTGTCCGTAAGTCAAGGGGAAAAAAAACATTTCCCAGTACTTACAGCCTAAGCGTGGTAAAAACACTCAGCCAAAAAAGCACCAGTTTTGAATAATGCTAACATATATTCAAAATCAGCTGTACTAGTGGAAAAAAAAGTCATTTCATAAGTATGTTCTAACTTCAATACTGAACAAGTGTTAGGAATTTATATTCCATTTTGTGTTTTATTCTTTAAGAACATATGTTTCAGATATAAATATACTTATTTGAAAGAAAGAAAGAAAGAAAAGCAAATAACATGTTCCACAATAGCTGTGGGAGCCAGGATAGCCGGTTATTGTGCTCCCTGTTGACATGCCCAGGGCACCTTAGAGCACTTCACTCTGTACTTGGCCACCTCACAAGAACAGTTTGAGGAGCAGCTACTGAGGATACGATTAAGACTAAACACTGAGGAAAGGCTAAGAAACAAATTAAAGGTCTCCCCCTCCTCACCACTGCTAAAGCAAAGGAGGCATAGATGAAGTTAAAAATAAACTGATATATAAATGAAACTTTTTTCAATACCATATTCTCCTTAAGGGGCTCATCGTCAGAATCACCTGTCTGGAGCTTGGAAACCTTATCTTCAGACATTTTCAAGTGATGCCTTCTTTTACTATAAATAAATAAATAAGACAAGTAAACCAACCACACTCAGAAAGAATGTTTTTCAGACATATAAACAACAAAATCTTAGGTTTGGGGGAACAGTTTGTACTGCTGTGTCAGAGTCTTTGTGGCTCCTAAATCAACTACACAAAAAGCTGCAAAAGGGATAACCCAACCTTTTTTCTGTACTTTTCTTCTGTAGATCTGACAAATCATTAACTGATTCATTCTCTGAATACTCTTCTCCATAAGCATCTACAGCAGTACTGTGCAAAGGGTGATCTAAAAAAGAAAGAAAACAACCTGCATGAAAATGGTTCCCATCTGTTCAGGCAAAAAGTATGAATATAACAGCACTGTTTTCCATTCAACATTTACTTAAAATTTTTGTGGTTTGTTGGTCTTACAAAAGAAGCTTTGCTTAAATTATTATTTGAAGAGGAAAAAGTTATTTTATAAAGCATATAATAAAAAAACCTTCATAGTTTATATGTTCATCTACCTGCTATTCCTTTACAAACAGAAAGCATAAGTGCACAAAAACTCAGCACGTAAATATACCATAGAGCAAGCAAAGTATTTCATACAGTTTATTTAAAATATCTCTTTTTGCTATGTCAAGTATCAATTTTCTATACATTCATATGGCTACTTTCTAAATTCTAACTTTTCTCTCTTTTTTAGTGACAAGAATGATGGAAAGTGCTATAAGATGACAATTACTAGATGCTACAAAAGTTCGTAGGCAAGGCAAAATCCTTATGAACATTCCCGTTTGCTATCATATATGTTCTTGGAACAGCAGAAGTTTCACTTCACCTTTTGTGCTATTTAACAGAGCATAACTGAAGAAATGAAATAGAACCTTCTCTTTAATTGGAAATTCTTACAGGCTTGCAATGTCACATGGTATAAAATGTTGGGGTTCAGACTATAAGACTTGAGTGTTTGTTCATCAATTTTTATCCTGCATGTATCACTGTAGTGTTCTAGTTACTTCCTAACAAGAAAATGTGAAGTCTCCAAACAAAATGTTTTCTCTCTCTCCTTCCCATAACTTCCTTGGCAAAGACACAATACCTTTTTCTAGATAAACAATGAGATATTTTGCATGTCAGGTAGTTCATGAAAGTCATACTTTAAGTGATATTTAAATTAATACCAACCAAATGAATCAACAGGCTCCTCAAGTTCCTCAGTTTCCGCAACCTTCAAAATCCTTGAAACGTCTGGCTCGTCAGGAGGAAGCAAATTCCTTCGAGAATGGGAGCTGGCTTTGTACTCCTGAGTGCACATTAAATCAATCAGCTCACTTCTTCCAGCTTTTTAAGTGCAAGACACAATAAACATGACAACAAATTTCAAGAACATTTGACCAGAAGTAATTTGGACCATACTGACTAATGAGCTACAATAAGAGTATTTGGAATATGCTTATATATTTTTGCCTCAGGCCCTACTTTTCCCATAGGAGAAGTGACAGGATAAAACTGGCTGTTTTGTATTACACTGTAGTATGAGCTTAACCTTAAAATACAGATGTGTTAGTCAGATGTATACAGATGCATCAAATTTCCTTTTTAAGCTGCTCTCTTTAAACGTACACAACTATTATCAAACTTTTGCTGGTTTGAAAACCAAGGAAAACTCATTTGCTTGATCAAGTACTATTTCCAAACAAAAACAACAAAAAACAAACTAAAACAAAACAAAACAAAACAATGCCCCAAGCCTTCAACAACACAGTTGTTTCCAAAAGAAAGTTTCCAATTTTAACGTGAGTTAATGCTCTGCATTAGCACATGCACATCAGCATATAGAATTGATGCTATTATGGTATGGCACATTCAACTTTACTGTTTTGATGAATCTCAAAGTAACAAAACTTACATTTAATTTATTTGTAGAACTCTTCTTAATTTTTTTCTTTGAGGACATTGTTACTAATTATAAAACGCCAAACACACAATTGAAGATAAACTACTGAGAGAGAGTCCCCAGAATAAATCCACTTTCTGTGTTTCTATACCTGCAAGGGGCAAGAGGGGGAAGCACACGTTAATTCAACGCCTGTGGTGCAACCTCTTGTTTGAGAGGCCGACCCGACACTGCGCGCAGCGACAGGCCGCGCTTTCGGGAAAGGCGACGCGAGAAAGGCGGCAGCTACGCTTCGTTTTACTTCGTTTCTCAGAGCTGCTGCCCCTCAGAGCTGACCTGGAGGAGCCACCGCCGGAGCTCGCGGCCGGGACCCAGAAGGAGCGCTCCTGCGCACCCAACATGGCCGCCGCTGCGCCGCCCCGGCCTCCCTCTCCCCCGCCTCGCGCCGCGCAACGGCCGCGCCGCCGCCGCGGAACCCCTGGGACTCACCGGGCGGCACCGCGGCCTTCCCGCCGCGATTCAAACGGAGCGCCGGGAAGCGGAGGGAAGGGGCGGCTCTTCCTCTCACCGGCCCCTCAGGGCGCCGCGCTGCGGCGGGAGGCGGCGGCCCCGGCGGCTCGTGACGCCCCTAACGGCCGTGGCGCGGGCGGCCCTTGCGGCGGTTCTAAACGCGAAGGAGGATTCAAAACATACCACAAAAATACGACTTGCTGCAGGAGTGTGCCAAAGCTCATAGGATTACCGTGTAAATCTGATGCTGTTCCCGCTCTCTGCCACTTAACTACCTAGTAATTAAAATATAAACAAGGGTTTCATCAATTTTTGAAACTAGACAGAACAAGGTCTACTACTGGGTGGTTGAGATGGGGAGAGAAGAATTTCCTTTTACACATCTCCAGCTATAGATAAGACTTGTTCTTCTGAAGGCTCCCCCCGCCCGTTCCCCTTAGGTGCCATCTAGTAAACTAAAACACACAAAAAGAGCGCTTTAGGGATAACAAGCGACTTCTCTTTATACTTTTAATTCATTAGCAGCAGCACAAAGCTGAGGCTGGCAAGGTAAAGAGATAGCAATAGGCCCTAGAGTTCTGGTTTGCAGTGATAAACAGCTCCTTCCAGCCAAGGAAACCTTTTCCAGCCAAGAAAACCAGGAGAAAGAAGGGTTTTTCTTTAATGGAATGGGATATCTTAAGAGCATATAACCTCAAAACCAACTGTCAAGTATCATCTAACTGTTTCGAAGGAGAGGTGTGGAGAGGCTTCACTCCACTCCAGTCCATCTTGAATTATAGGCTTGACACTGCCAAAAATTTGCTTTCAGGTTCCTCCAGCAGCAAATTACTAACATAACATAAAGGAATATACAGAATTACTCAAAAGGACCAAGTCTACCCTGGCTAGGAGTAGAGGTGTGTTTGACAGTAACATCAAGGCTGCTATAACCATCATCATGATGTTTTATCTACCCTGGTCAGATCGATTTGTCTATGCAGCTTTTTACACCAAACAAAGTCAAAGATGCCCCCCCTCCTTTTTCTTTCCCCCTCCTCTGGAGGGGGGAGCAGGGGAAGGGGGAATAAGGAGAGGAAAGAGAGGCAAGACTGGCAGGTGGGACAACTCAAAAGCGGCTTATGAGTTTAAGACTAGCGATTTCACACACACACAAGCTTATGAAGATTTTTCAAAAACTGTACTGAAGACAATTTTTTTTAAAAAAAGAACACTGATGAAGCAGGCTACATATAATATCCCTTTCTTACCAACATTGGCCAAGAATTTATACATAAATATCAGACCAAAGCAGAAAGTTACCTTTCAAATGCAAAATGACAACAACCAGCACATATCACAGAATCACACAGAATCATAGAATGGGTAAGGTTGGAAGGGACCTCTAGAGATCATCTAGTCCAACACACCTGCTCCTCTATTTCCAGAGGGACCTGGACAGACTGGACAACTGGGCAGTGAAAAACCTCATGCAGCAGTGTGCCCTCGTGGCCAAGAAGGCCAATGGGATCCTGGAGTGCATTAAGAAGAGCGTCTCCAGCAGGTCGAGGGAGGTGATCCTGCCCCTCTACTCAGCCCTGGTGAGGCCACATCTGGAGTATTGTGTCCAGTTCTGGGCTCCACAGTACAAGAGGGATGTGGAGCTGCTGGAGAGAGTCCAGTGCAGGGCCACAAGGATGACCAGGGGCCTGGAACATCTGCCCTATGAGGAGAGGCTGAGGGAGCTGGGCCTGTTCAGCCTGGAGAAGAGAAGGCTGAGAGGGGACCTGATCAGTGTCTATAAGTACCTCAAGGGAGGCAGTGAGGAGGATGGTGCTGGCCTCTTTTCACTGGTGGCCACCGACAGAACTAGAGGAAACGGCCACAAACTGAAACACCAAAAGTTCCACAGGAACTTAAGGAATTTTTTTTTTAACAGTGAGGGTGACAGAGCACTGGAACAGGCTGCCCAGAGAGGTTGTGGAGTCTCCTTCTCTGGAGATCTTCCAAACCCGCTTGGACGCAGTCCTGTGCCACGTGCTCTAGGTGACCCTGTGTGTGCAGGGGGGTTGGACTAGATGATCTCTAGAGGTCCCTTCCAACCTTAACAATTCTATGATTCTATATAAAGGAATATATGTCTGTAGTAGTGGAGTTCTACAACTTGTCAGCTACCAAATAATACCTCAGGTTGTTAGTCAGCAGCACCTTCTCTTCATAAAAAACAAAACAAAATCCCCAAAACAAACAAACAAAAAACCCTGCATCACCCAGTTGAAATGCAGAAATATTTATTTTGGTTTCCTTCATTGGTTTTGAAAATTGTTTTGGTTTTATAAAACATAGAAATAGCCAACACTAAGCAAACATTTGAATTCCAATGTAAAACTACTGCTCTAACAGTTGACTTGGATTTGTGTACCTTAATTGCACACATGTATGAAATTACGCTACAGAGTAGTGCATTACAATCACACACAAATCTTAGTGCAAACCTTGTTGTGCTTGTATTTTACATATATCCATGTTTTCAAAAAACAGCAATGAATGCTAATGCAAAACCAAATCTGTTAAAGAAAATCTTACGCTGTAATAAGGCTTATTTCTGCTGATTCTCAAACAAAAGGTAGACTAGTAATTTTATATTTAATCTGGGAATTTAGTTTTTAATCCCTGAACAAATCACGATCCTGCACCACACAATTCCATCAGCATTTTTGAATGCTTCCAATTGCTGTACAGTATCAGGCAGAAACAGACATTCTACCTGGCCTCTTTCATTGAGGAATCCTCAGTGGCTCATTATGCACAGAAAACCTCAGGTCAGAAACTATTCTGCTTGTAGAGGACCCATCACATTTAAAATAATGCAATTTAAATGTATGTTCATTGCAGGGGAACAAGTGGCTAGACCTGGTGCATGTTTACCTGACTGTTAGCATAGCCCATCCTCTTGAATGATTTTATTTTTAGATCTCTAGTTTTTCTTGCCAGAGTTAGGATCTGTTCTATTACAGGGCTGGCATCTCTCTGGAACTGTGTTAATGTAGCAAAGGCTGCATCACTTTATTAACTGCATCCACACTTCTAGTGCAGGAAAACCAAATGCAGACTTACTCTGGAGCACTTGCAAGAACCAGTCTCTTCTGAGTGAAGTTCCAACTTCTACCTTACAAATTAAGCCTCAAAACTCGGGCCCAAAAGGGAGAAAGTCACTCTGACACCTTGCCCCAGTTAGTATTCGGGCTAATACAAGATGTGATACCAGCTATACAACGGGGTTTTGACAGACTAACTCATCCTTCCCCGAGTGCAAGATACTTAGAGGTGTTTCAAACCTACCAAATCCGTTTGGGGTTGACAACCGCAAGATACACTGCAGACAGCAAACATGCTGGCAATAATAAGAAAAAAAATACCTTAGCTCCTTGGTTAAGGAGAGTCCCATTTTTGGCCAAGTAAATCTTAAATAACTTACACATAGTTACCATTTTATAGTTAAGGCTCTTTTTTGGAAATTGCAGGTCACCATAAAAACAATATGCAACACAACTTGACAGTAAGGCAGTGTTCCATTTCTTCAATGTTCCTATGGCAAGTACCCATTGTTGTACAAGTTAATGATTGCACAGTTTCCTTCCTTATGTTTGCTGTAGTCGAATTACAGATATGAAGGTCAACAGTAGACATCAGATGTGTGCCACTTTCCTCAATCCATTCTCAGTTACATTTTGGCATTAGCATAGAGTTCATCTATCTGTGACTTGAAATATTTTCGTAGTTCTGGTCTCTTGGCCTTCAGTGTTGGTGTCAGCAGCCCATTTTCAATGGAAAACATTTCTGGATGTAGGACAATGTCTTTGACCTGGAAAATTGAGAGTTACTAGCCAAACTATACCCTTTGAAGAGGCTAAAGGGGCAGGGAAAGGAGCAGGAAACACTCAGACATCATAACAGAACCCCTTACATAAAAGCTTCCCCAATGCTAATTAAAACCAGTTTTGAGATTTGGATTATATTGCTGTTTTGAAACGCCAATATGAACAGAACAATATTTTCTAAATAACTCACCTGTTCAAATGACTTCAAGCCAAATTCTTTCCCAATTCTCACCATGTCTTCCAGAATGAGATTTTTGAGGTCCTGTAGACACAGGAAGATAGCACATCATAGATCTTGAAAAAGCTCAAGCAGAATAGTTAACTGCCTTATTAGATATGACCCACCTTGTTTCTGCATAGCTCTTCGTATGAACCTTCAAATCCCCTTTTCTTGGCCCAATTGCTCAAGGTCTCTGGATCAGGTACCACAACAGCTATTAAGAAGGCCTAAGAAGAAATATTTTGTCATTTTTTTTGAAAATTAAATGGGGTTCTTGTCTACTTTTACTAGTCACTCTAAAGGCAGGTCTTATCTTGCTGTAAAATCAGCAGCTTTCTACTGCCTCAAAACAAGACTTCATTTTAAAAGCCTGTGCTTAAAAGACTTAAAACCAACGTTTTAATTTACTCTTACAAAAATGTAAATGGAGTGTTATTTGGATTTCCCCCGATGCTATTAGCAATTTATATATTATCATTAATACTCAAAACTAAATTAATCTAGCTCCATTGCTTAGTCTAAAACCAAATCCACAAACATAACCTGTAGTGTCCAAGCTGGATTCAAAGACAAAATGTTAGTTAACTTTTAGAAGTCTTACTTAAAACTAAGATTCCCATCTCATAGAAGTTCGGGGATGGGCAGAGAGAGAAGCAAGGAGGACTTTTTTGCAGCCTCCCCTTGCACTCATTACAAAATTACCTGAAGAATGCTTACCTGCAGGCTCTCTCCATGGACAAACACCTGAGCAAGAGGTTCACTTCTCAGGTACACATTCTCTATTTTCTCTGGTGCTATGTACTCTCCCTGGGCCAGTTTAAATATGTGTTTTTTCCGGTCAATGATCTTCAGTGTACCATTCTGTTGGCAGAAATGATTTCTGGTCAGAAGAGGCCCTTTGCACAGTAACTGGCCTATGCAGCTTAAGCATTCTGTGGCAGATCACGTAACACACCAGAATTAAAACATGAACAAGAGCTTGCTTTTATGCATTTCTACTTCAGAGACTATTTTGCAACATTTGCAAGTAGTCTTCAACAGACCAGAAGTGTTGCTACTTAAATTCTGGCTTAATAGTCAATCTGTGTTGGTGGAGTAAGGGTGGAGAGCATTAACAGTGCCTATTCTGAGGCTTTCCCTAGTTTCAGTTAGGTTAGATGTGCCCAGTGTCTACTTTCTCCCATTAGTTTTACAGGGCTCCGGCTCTAACAGTTTTTTACTGTTTTATGAATAATAACTTGTGTGAATAAACTGTCTTGCATCCTTCACATTGTTTCATATATAACAGTACCAGTTGTAAGTGCTATCCTCTTCCTAGACTTATTGTCTTGCCCCAGTTAATTATTTTTGATACCAAATAGGTAGCTTCATTTGTTAAGTTAGCAACAGCAACTACAGAAATAGACCTCAGTTTCCCAAGTCCACTTACAGGTAGCCATTTCCCAATATCTCCTGTATGAAGCCAGCCATCTTTGTCAAGAGCCTCTGCTGTTTTCTCTGGATCTTTCAAATAACCAGAAAAGACGTTTGGCCCTTTCACACACACCTGAAACAACATTTCATTAGTTGATGCTGCTAGGAAGTGAAATTCACAGTCACTATTTGCCAGAAATGCTTTCGCCATTAGCTCTCAGTATTCCTCATTTGATCACAAACAAAACCAAATGCAGTTAGTTAGTACAGAAATCTCTACTCATGTTTGAGGCATAGTATTTTCATCAGTAAAATATAATAAAAAGCAAATGGAAGCATCTTTCCATCTAGCAGGAGTGTTCTTTCTTGCTATTTAAATAATCTGCATTTATCAACTCTGCAGATACCCAGAAATACCACCTCTCAGGGAACACTTGATTTGGCCTTTGTAAGCCACAGGAACATTAATGGAGAGATAGCTATGAAAAAAGCTGCAGATCAAACAAACACTTGTTTATTATCTAAAAGTAAAATAGCAATCATGGTAGAGTTAAAGTTGTCAGGATTTGCATTCTGAGTAAACACTGTTAAGGAGACCCAAAAATGTGTTTGATCCAGCTGAAGATAAAAGCTGAAGAGCAGACAGCAGAGGATGCAAATCTATCTTAGGCAAAGGCAAATGAGAGCCAGTTTACCGCTAATGACTTCAGGACTGTGAAACAGGTTAAAACACCTGCATTTGTTAGATCCAGAGGGGCTTGCATTGCAATGTTAGGACCAAATGACCGAGCTATAGCACCTGATAATTTTAAGGGATTATTATACTTATTTAAATTTCAAGTAACTCCTAATTCAGCAAGCTTTCACAGTAAGTATAAAGAAATAGTAAGAAAAGAGCTTTTCTGTAATTATTTTACTATTTCTCATTATAATGATACATATTCACTTTCTCTAGCAGAGAAAACTTTAAAAACATGTTTAAAGTGTAGCAGAAAAACTGATAAAGACTAAAGATGGGGTCATGCACAACACTGGGAGGAAACCACACATTCTTGGACTTGCAGCCAGCCAGCCTCCCACCTCCACCATTCCTGACTAGATCCTTTAGTAGTCTGGGGGTTTTAGCAAAGCCCAGGGACTTGTGGTGGATGTAGGGGGGTGGAGGGGTGAGGGCATCACTGGTCCCAAGCAAATTATGACACCCTGTCCTCCCCTCAGCGTCGTACACTGTTTGCAGTCACAAATTAGTGCATAAGGCACTTTTTGTCATCCCAAGGGCTCTCGGAAGCCTATGAAACACCACAATTATTGTACTTCACTTGCAGGGCCTGAAACAACCACAGTTAGAATCCTTTCAAAGTCTATACACAAAGCTATAGCTATACCTGGACAAAGTATCTAAAAAGGGCATATAGCACTGCATCTAAAATTGGATCCTCAAAGGCTGTAATGCATCTGCGTTAGTTCTGTGCAGAAGCACCCTCAGGCAATGGCCACGCGTGAAGCTCCTTGGCCATTTCTGGGTTTTTTTGCACTACTTGGAGGTAGCCCACGCGTTGGCTCGGGCTGCCTGCTTGCGCTTCCCAAGCGGGATGGGATGGGATGGCAGGCTCCTGCCTCGCTTGTTCCCTGGCACGGGGCAGGGGGATGGAGGCCTGCTAGTGTTTCCTGCCGTCATGGGCAGTAGGACACAGCTCTGCTCAACTGAGGCCTCCAACGCCCGTGTCCACCACGGCATGTTCATCACACAACTGCTGATGCACACCAACTTGTTGCCCCACGGTAAACTTCTTCCCTTCCAGTACACTAATTTTTGCGAGACAAAGTCTGGGTTTAGGTAAATACAGTATATGATGTGGTACATTGCAAACACCATTAGATAAAAACATTCTTTCCAATCTTGTGTTTCTATAAACCATCCCAGCAAATTGCTTCTCTTCCCACCTCCCCCCAGAATAAAAGTTTAGAGCATTAGAGCAACACACTGCTTGATTTGAAAATTTAGCAATTATCAGCCTGTTTTGCTTCCTTGGATTGCCTACATGCAAGACAGGGGTTATTGGCTTTAGGCCAGTTTTACCAAACTTGAGCAGTGACTTGTTATTTCGTGAACGGAAAAGAAAGCTTCCAAGATTTAAGTGGCTGCTATTGACCTTTAGAAATCACTCACCTCACCCTCTCCTTTGGCAGCCAAGTAATTCATTTCTTCTACATCAACAAGCTTTACCTTATTACATGGCATCGGAGCTCCAACATGACCTATGAAACAGAGGAAGTGTTCAATAGCTGCAATGAGCTTTTGGCTAGGTCCTTATACCAATAAACTGTTCACATATTTAAGTTATTCAAAAGAAGGAAAAGAAGTCCCTGATTATCACTGATAAACACTACCAGCTTCTGAACCATGCATCTTTTTACTGTTATAATCCTCCCTCTATTGACATACCTCACTAGCAGAGCTCTCAATACTGCTTGAAATATTAGGATTATTTCAGGTGAGGAATTGGAGGTGTGAGAGCTGTGAGAAATGTAAACTGCTTTGACACAAAAGAGAGGCCATTTAGGTTTCCAAAGCTATATTTATACACAACAGGTCCTCATTCTCCAAGGAAAACATCAGCTTGGTACTATGGACTCTTCTATATCCAAGTCAACTTACAAGGTCCATTAAAAATGTGGATTGTGTAACATTCCTAGCTATTAGGATCTATCAAAGGATCTTTCCTAAACCTTTTATTATTTCCCTGAGGAAAAACCCTATCTTATGCTGTATGATAGTCACAAGGAACATGAAACGATGCTATCAGCATCCTGACATTTCACGGACATGCAGACCACAGGACTCCATACCTGCTGTCCAGTCACCAGGCAGTGACAGCGAACATCCAGCTGTGCATTCAGTCTGTCCGTAACCCTCATAGAACTAGGGAGGGAAGCCAAAAGCTTAAGTTTCTTGCATTTTCTTTTTCTTTTCTTCATTAAAATTAATTTCACTTGCTTTTCTATTTGGGTTTAAATCCGAGTTTAACATAGTTCTCGGCATCTTCTATAGAAAGGATTAACACCATCCTACAAAGAGTCTTATTAAAATACACAATTTCAAGAGCTATTATTCCCCCTTCAGTTCTGATATTTACTTAACATTTTACTTCAATTCACACACACACACACAGTACACCTGCACAGACCAAACGTGAAACCAGCAGGGAGAATTCCACAGGAATAAACATTAAGAAGAGGAGAACACTAACAATTAAAGGTTTGTCCAAGGCAGCCAAGAATAATATCGCCACATCCCACCACAGATCTATGGTTATTATATATAGGACAGGCTTCCCCCCTTTATGTGCAAAGTATTCACTGCTACAACACTACAGCAGTGAAAAACAAGTCATATAGCAGCCCCATATATTTAGAAGTTAAGAGTGTTTAGTGTCTCCAATCCTTGACGTTTACCATATCACATTTGTTCCATCCTCTACAAAAATTTGAGATTTTTACCTCAAAAAGCATATACTTTGAAGAATATTTGTCAAGAATAAAAGCAGTTTATGCAAGAACATTACAGATTACAGCAGCCCAAACAGTCTTTCCCTTAAGACAGTTCAGTTGGTTACTTCAGTATCACAAAGTCTTTGGGAGATGAACTCTGAAGGAATTCAGTTCGTAAATATGCACTTGCATAGCCTCCAAAGAGAATGCTAAGAATAGTTATCCATGTAATCAGACCACTACAAGTGTGGTCTCATTACAAAGCTTGAATCACTTACTGGAATCTCTATGTTCTGAGTTAAAGCCAGGAAACTCACCTGACAACCTAGAGCTGTTCTTAGGAAGGTCAGGACGCTTGCAGATACAGGTGCTGCTCCCGTGACCATCAGCCTTACTTTTCCTCCTAAACTTGCCTACAACAGACACAAGATACTGTGGACACCAAAAGCATTTTAGAGAGAGGTTTCCAGGGTCTTCTCTCCCACCCTCAACCACTACTCACTCACAAGCACCACCCAGAAATGTTAGAGGTTACAGTATAGTATTCTATAGCAAGTTGGAGTTTTACCCTCATAGTAGCTGGAAGAAATTATATCTCAAACACACAGTACCTACAAATGCTACCAGTGGTGTTACTATACCATGGATTCATTCAGAAGCCCAAAAAGCCTAAATTGTGGCCCCACAGCAACAGGTTTGTATTTAAAGCAGTCATACTATAAATCCATCTTGTACCTACTTCTCATGCATCCTGAGCACTGTAATAATCATCCACAGGGGTGCAATCAACATTAGGGTTATGTCAAGTGAATATCATGTGTAACACCAGGTTTACTTATAACAGTGGGGAGGCTGTAGGAGCAACAGGCGGCACTTTAAGATCTAGCTTTCCTCTTTCATAACAACAATATTTACTTTCAAAAGGAGTAATATAAGGAAGAACCAGGCTGTTTCCAAATAACTTCCTTATTACAAGTAGCAGATTAGTAAAACAAAGAAACTGAAAGATTAGGGTGGAAAAACAAAGCAAGACTGTTTTGAGTTCTATTCTGAATAGCCAGACAGCCTTTTGTCATAGGCTGTATAATCATAGAATCATAGAATCATAGAATGCTTAGGGTTGGAAGGGACCTCTAGAGATCATCTAGTCCAACCCCCCTGCACACGCAGGGACACCTAGAGCACGTGGCACAGGACTGCGTCCAAACGGGTTTTGAAGATCTCCAGAGAAGGAGACTCCACAACCTCTCTGGGCAGCCTGTTCCAGTGCTCTGTCACCCTCACTGTTAAGAAATTTTTCCTTAAGTTCCTGTGGAATTTTTGATGTTTCAGTTTCCGGCCATTTCCTCTAGTCCTATCAGTGGCCACCACTGAAAAGAGACCATCCCCGTCCTCTGCACTCCCTCCCTTGAGGTACTTATAGACACTGATTAGATCCCCTCTCAGCCTTCTCTTCTCCAGGCTGAACAGGCCCAGCTCCCTCAGCCTCTCCTCATAGGGCAGATGTTCCAGGCCCCTGATCATCCTTGTAGCCCTGCGCTGGACTCTCTCCAGCAGCTCCACATCCCTCTTGTACTGTGGAGCCCAGAACTGGACACAATACTCCAGATGCGGCCTCACCAGGGCTGAGTAGAGGGGCAGGATCACGTCCCTCGACCTGCTAGAGATGCTCTTCTTAATGCACCCCAGGATCCCATTGGCCTTCTTGGCCACGAGGGCACACTGCTGCCTCATGGTCAACTTGTCGTCCACCATGACACCCAGGTCTTTCTCTGCAGAGCTGCTCTCCACAAGCTCGGTCCCCAGCCTGTACTGGTGTCTGGGGTTATTCCTCCCCAGGTGCAGAACCTTGCACTTGGCCTTGTTGAATTGCATGAGGTTTTTCACCGCCCAGTACATGCCATATTACAGCCATTCATATCAAATTCAGCTATCACAACTGATGTCAATAAGCTACTAACTAGATGAGATCTAACGGTGATGCTTCATACTTGCACTATGAAAATGACATGTCACTCAGCTGTTCTGTGCCATAAAGGAAGCATATTTGAGGGTTTGTTTACAAAATAATCATCATTACCAAATGAAGTTATCTCTCTCCCAACATCTGTAACAAAGATTCTTAGTAGGCAAGTACAGAGACTTTCAAGCATACCTGTATTTTGCGGAAGATAAGTTTATCCCAGAAACTGTTATTTCTTATTATACCACTTCTCAGTTCTGCTTCTTTCCTCTTTGAAGCAAAATCCAGCATCCACCTCTTCAGTGATGTATTTGCCTGTCCAAAAATCTATTAAGAAGAATGATCTTGCATTAGAAGACTCCAACTACCATTCCCTTTTCTTACAGTAGCATGCATAGAGACTCCTGAGTGAAACAGGTAAATTAAATAATCTTTATTGGTAAATTATTAGTAAAATCCTTATGGAAGAAGCTTGCAGATTTGGATTTTGGTGTCTGCCAAAAATTAGTGTTTAGCTAGTTCTCACTTCACATCCAGCTGTGTGTATTGCTTTCTTGGTGCATTGTTCCTTCATTAGGATGAAAGTAGACATTTGCTTTTTTTTTTTTTTTTGCCATCCCAATTTGATTGAAATTTGAGTTCAGCATAATCCTCAGCATCTTCCAAAAATATCCCCTCCATAACAGAAAAATTATTAGACATACATTAAACAATAAGAAGTTTTCCAGGGAGATACATATGCCTTCAGAAGTTTCAAACACAGATTTGTCTAGTATATATAAACTCATTTTTCAGGTCACTTCTGAAAGGTTTTTTTGCAGTTAGAAGCTCGCCAAAAGCAGAGCAGAGACAGACCACAGATTAGCACGTTCACTTTAGGACAGACCCAGCAGCTCCCCTCAGCATTACTGGGGACCCCACCTCAAATTTCCACGTTTGAGCTTCACATGCCAAGTTAGTGCAAGGTCAGTGGGGTTGAACTTGTACCAAAAGTGTGTGAAAAGAGGAGAGGACAGTCCCACGTTTTGGCTGTCTTTCTACAGCACCAATATCCACCATTCTGTAAGTTTTAAATCCTACAGATGAACAGGCAGGTCTCAGGACTTTGTCTTCTCCAAATGGAGCAGTCAGGCTATTTGCACTGGGCCAAACAGAACAAACATCATACTACTTGCTGCTTCAAAGTACTTCTTCCAACAGGCAAAGTCCTTGCCTGATCCTCACCTCTAGCTTCACCATTAGGACACTCTCCAAGGGACAAAGCATAGGTCTGCTATTTCTTTAGCAGCCAAAAGTGGTATCCTCCTAACTCCTCCAGCCATGTCCTAAGATTAGTCAGTCATCCATATATAAAGGGATGATTTAAAGCCTCAAGTCCAAAGAAGAGAATCAGCTTCTCCATTCCCCCCTTAGATGAGCCAGGTCAGGGTAACAGGCCAACAGAAAGTAGAGTGGAGAGCAGGGCTGCCCACACAGGCTCCCCAGCCCTCCCAAGTGGCTGCTTTGGCTCTCCCTGCTGGCTCTTGCATAGGAAACTTGTACACGGCCGTGTGAGAACAGGCAAACACCTGACCTGGGTTTCCAAATTCCACTCCATGAGTCAGAAGCTAAAAGTGTGGCATGCGAACACTAAGCACCATGGTCATGTTGTAGACTGGACTTAATATAGCTTGCTCAGAGCAACACATTAGGTCAGTAATAAAGCTGGACAAAAGCCAAGTCTCCTGGTTTGCCTTCTCTAACTAGTATTTGCTGCCTGGAAGTGCGGTAATGCAACCAAATACTATTTCCTATACTTTCAGGCGTGTTTAGAAAGGGAGACAACAATTTGTTAGTTTACTGATCAAACCTCCCTGAGCACAGTTACTTCTACCATGCCAGCACAGACTTCAGAAAGATCTGTTAAAACCTTGCCTAGTTCTGGGCTCGCCCCTTTAGACTTACCCTGTCAAACATTCTGTTCAACAGTCGCGGTACTACAGGAAATACAGTTGGCTGCAGCGTTTTTAGGTCATCCATAAGTAGCCTGATATCCCCTTGGAAGAATCCTATCCGAGCTCCATGGCATAGAACCACACACTGTTAGAAATAAGGAAAATGTCAGTGAAAACAGTACGTATAGTTTCTTCTACCTATATCTGTGTATGGCAGCCCTAGGTGGGGTGGGCTATGCAGGGTCCACCTTAAATCCCCACAGCATCTGAGCAAGCTCTACAGCAATCGCAGGCTGCAGAGTGGGACAGGAGAGCTCAAGTAGCAAGTCATGCCCGTTGTACACAGGCCAGGGACCTTGATATAACGAGATACTGCACAAAAGCCTTTATCTGAAAAGGCAGCTGGCCAAATAAGGCCAAGCCAGTAACACGAGGTAGCAAAGACTGAAAAACGAACTTTTAGAATAGTCTTGTTTAACAAGCTTATTAAAATACCATAATTTTGTTTCCTCCTATATGCAGTAAGAAATTCTGCATTTAAGTCAGCACATGCTACACACTGGTCCAGGAAGAATTTCTCTTGTGTAATTGTTTCATTCTCTTACATATCAATTTCCTTCCTGTTTTACAACATGATTGACATTAGCAAAGAATTTGCCATCAGGTGATCAAACACTCTTTGGGAGATTCTAGCAAAGAGAGCCAATACTTATTTCTGCATCACTTCAGACCTACAGCCAAGGAAGGAAGGCTTAATCCTGTCTTGGTCCTTATTATTTCCAGAATCACCCCCCACCCCACTATCTACATACCGAGTTTTTTCCTCCCCCCGCCCTCCCTTATTTTCTTTGTGTTTTCTTTATTCTTTAACATCCCTACACGTCTTGTGTTTCTCGCCTGCCCAATTCGTTTTCCTTCCCTTCCCCATAACACTTCTCCTGTCATTTCCTGCCATCCATTGTTGTGCTTTCCAGACAGCAGACTTGTTCGAGGCTCCCTTTTCCTCTCCACCCATGCTCTGTCACCATCTACTAAAAGAAGCAGATGCACTGGTTCAAATGGAGTAAACAGCAACTGTCTGCGCTTGGTGGGACAGGCACATGGCCTGGCATTTTCTTTGCCCTCCATCTTCTTCAGAAAGCATGGATCAGAGACCACCAACTTTGCAACATTAGCAAGGGACAGGCTTTAAGGACAGCTGCTCACATACTCTGTGTTCATACCTATCCTCAACAGAAAAGGATAATTTCTCCCTAGAGACTGAAAGCTTTTTGCTTAACCACCTCTTTCACAGAGACCACAAACAATGGAATACTCAAATCCCAACCCTCTGCTCCTCATTTTACCTTTTAGAACACAAGTTTCCTTCCTGTTCTATTGGACAACCAAGAACAGAGCTGTTATCCAAAACAGAGCTTGCACCTTCTGATGCAAGATGGAAATCAATAGGACAGGCACCAAAGCATAAGTAGTCCCCAGGTTACCAGGAAAAAACAGTGCTGAAAGTCTATGGGCAACTGCATACCACAGGTCATACCTATTCCCAGTCTTCATGACAAATGTGCACGTGTGTGTGCAAGGCATGCATGTAAATAAAAATATAAAGGACACATTGACCTAGCCTGCTCCGTACAAAGTTCAGCATTTCAAATTGAAATAATGGGGCTCAACTTCTGGCTCTGCATATCTCTGCCTACGTATATGTTTTTTTCAGCAATTGGGATATACCTACTGTCAGCATACACACACCTGTCTTCAGGAATGTGTATCATTTAACTGTGGGATCAAATTTCTTTATTAAGCTGCCCTGAGGTTTATCATCCTCCAAAAGGGAGCCCCAAGTTGTGCCAAAAGATAAAACAAACTATCCAAGAGACTTCAGAGCCATTACCATCCATTTTCTTTAGGCAGAGGGGAAGGGCAGTATGACACCATAGACAAGAAAAATAATAAAATCATAGCATTATTAGGGTTGGAAAAGACCTTCAAGATCCAGTCCAACTGTAAACCCACCATGACTATGCCTCCTAAAGCATAAGCAAAAAGAGAAAAGCCCTACTCCACTGAGATAATCTTCCCTCGCCTCTTTTTTTAAAACCATTTTCTTATTAACTCTAGCTCTTAGCTTAGGGCTTATATTTAGGTATGATAACACGTTGTCTAGTACTCACTGTTTACAGGATATTGCTTTCCCGAGCCTTACCTCAACCAACCTTTCAAACATGTGTGCAAGAGGCAAAAAGGAATAGTGTGTATCACTGGGATTCAATAAAAATGCACTCTGCAAGAAAAAATAAGTTTCAATAGTTCTGTAGAACAAACTGATGCCTACCTCAACAATTCTTTCAAACATATGAGCCAAGGGCAGGAATGATATCAGAGTGTCATCAAGGGAAGGTATGAATGCTTTCTGAAAGTAAGAGTTCAGCGAAAGAGAATTAATGAGAATTAAATTTAATTATTGCTAATTAAATACAGTAATGTGTAATCAGACATCTGAGCTCTTCAGTTTCGCCTGTAATGAAACCACATTTTGTTTTTTTCTTTCATTAAAAATATTATATGAGTTAGAAGTCACTGCTGTAAACAGACATTACAGAAATTATAGCTGTTTGTTAGAGTCAAGTACAGTAATCATTCAGCTTATTGCAATTTATCATTTGTAAGGTTATGCATAGAAACAGTTTGAAAGAAGCCACAGAAAATTCAATTATAGACATTGTGAAAAGAAAAATTAAAGTAATAGTATGCCTTAGGAGTACAATATCACAGTCTAAGCCATCTTAGGTCAGAAGTTTTGTCAAGTTTGCTGCAGGAGTTAGGCTGTCACATTTATGGCAGGAGTATATTTCACAATCTAACCACAAGATCAATATCTTAACTTGATTTCATATGCGAAGTATATGGCAAAACATGGTTACATTGGTTTTGTTAGATCTTAGAATCGTCTTCAGAGCCAGCCTATGAATGAACTTTAGTAGCCTACTGTAAACTAAAAGTCTGTCCTAAGTGTCAATATGTTCAGTTATCCTTCTCACACATTCATGCAAGTATTTCATCCCCATTCTTAATGGGTCTGTGCATCTCTGACGGAGAGCTTGCACCGCTGACGGCCACGATGACTCTGACAGAATGCAATGCATATTCCCATGTGTAACATCAGCCCAAACCCTAGGCATGGCACAATGAAACTCTGCTTTTCTCTCCACACTCCTGGATTATCACACTTAAGTGGAGAGGCCTTGGGGCCAGGGAAGCAAACAGTGCTGTGCCCACAGCTCCCCAGCAAGGTGACCCCGCGCAAGGCCCACAGCTGAAGCCAACACATCATTTTGGGCTGAGAAAAGCAGACTTCAGTAGCAGCAGAATTACTTTATTCTAGACCTTTCCATACTGCTCAAGATCTAGAGGACTGGCCTGAATGTTACCTCAGTGCCCAGCTTTGGGGACATCCACGCTGCCCAAGGCGGTTTGTATTACAAGTTCCCAGGTCGTGCCAGACCAGGGACTGTTGTTATGCAGCAATACAGGCTTGGGCAGAAGGAAACAAAAGCGTCCCCAGGAAGAGCCAGGAGATCCGCACTGGTCTGTGCACAGCCCTGTGCTACCATGAGGCTATTTCTAGTCCAGAGCTACATTCAGAAGAAACTAGGAAAGTTCCCCGTGTTGAGAGAAGAAACCAGTAAGATCTATACAAGCAAATCCAATTAAATCTAGAACTTAGAGCTTTATCCATTCTTACATGGGAGGGCATTAAAAATGAAACGAATACACATACACGAAAATCTTTCAAATTTATCATGAATCACTATGCAACTTCTCACACATCTTCCAAAGCAAAAGAAAGGGGCCTCAAATAAACACTGACTTCAGAACTACTATTGACATAGTACTTGGCGTGCTGCCAAGCTTCATTTTCACTTGGATTTTACTGTGTTAAGACAAAAGTTACTGAAATCACAATGTCGTTTTTACTGCTAGGATACTTCCCCTCATTTTAAGTTACACATGGTACAAATCCACAACGTTAACCTTGCTGTTTACCTCTGTAGCTTTCACAAAAGCTGAAGTATTGCTGACTATGTTTTGATGAGTTATCATAGCTCCTTTGGGGTTTCCTGGGGAAGAAGCACATCAGGATGAAACAGTGAGATTTTTAGGTCCCTAAAATTATGCAGCAGAGGTAAGACTAAACAAATGCATTTTATCATCAGCAAGTCCCTTCTCAGATAATAATACCTTTGTGTACTACACAAACACAGAAAATAGGCTAACATATTTGCAAAATATACATGTATATATACATAGCTTGTAATAGTGAAGGTATGTTGAAGTCATATTAATTATGAGACCAAATCTTTAAGAAACCACCATATCTCTTGAATAAAATTCTGTAATTCAAAATTCAATACTTCTGTGAAGATCCATCTGTTGAACTTGGATACTCTTCTTTACTTGGTCCTGGTTTAAAGATATAACTAACAGTAAGCTGCATATTGCATAAGAGCTAAGAAGCAGATCCTGCTCTTTCAGTTTGTCAGTATTTATTTAACTGAAGGTCTGAGGTATGATCCAGGACCCCTATCATAATGGAAATAGTTTCAGTACCTATTTTTGAGTACAAAAAAAATATAGCCTCCTCACACTTCCAAGATATTGCAACTCTTTATTGGTCAATTGGAAACATCAAAGGGAGTCTTACCATAGAACTTCCCCAGCTACTACTTGCCAAAAAGATGCAGCAGCAGAGGGGAGTCTTGGAAAAAAAAGTAGGATTGCTTCTGCATTAGTTTTACACAAACAGGATAATAAATTCTGCATAATGTAATGAGGAGTACCTGTCGTTCCACTGGTGAAACAGATCACTGCTAGATCTTCTGGCTTTGGAGGCTATGAAAGTTAAGAAAGTATTAGTATGGTTAAGATAGCAAGGAAAAAGATTTTCCTGGATAAAACACTGAAATACTAGTGTTACCTTGAGCTAAGGGAGACAGGTAGATTGACTAGGTTGGTCTACAGAACGCTACCCAACTTGGATTAAACTGATTGAACTAATTTCATGCTTACCATAGGTTTTTGCCTGTGTACTCTTCCCAGCTCCTACAGAAGGGGGAAGAAGGGAAGAAAGATTGTTTAGACATGAAAGCACTGCATTTGCTTTAAGTTTACCAGACAAGACGTCATCAAACACTATAATGTTTTATTGTTTAGACTGTTACGGTATTTTAACCATAAAAAGTCTTGTGAAGGCTTTAAAGCAAGTTTTAGAAGATGCAAAAGAACAGATGAACTAGTGTGTGCTACAAATACAGAAGTGCTAACTAGTCTAAAACACATGTATGCATCATTTTTTTTTCCCCCTCAATAAAATCATTTATAAGAAGCTCAAGAGTAAGCAGTGCCATGACAAGTCATAACACATAGAAGACACGTGCTACTGACAGTCTTTGGCCAGATGACGCATGACCCATTTTAATAGGCACTTCACGTGTACTTCGCTGTTTAAGAAGATGAAGACTTAAGCCTGTGATGAGAGGTCGTTGGTGGTCTGTACTCCCTTTGCACTGAAGAGTGCAGAGTATGAAGTTCACTTTCCCCCAAGCCTCCCTTCCTTCTTTCTCCCTCCTTACCATAATTTAGCCCAAATCATTAAGGATGTCACAGATCTTCAGGGAAACAGTTACCAAATATATCCTTTTACCAGTAGAAGACTAGAAGACATTACAATAAACAGGAGAGTTTTGAAAGTTTAAGCTCAATATTTTTGAGCTTAAAGCTTTTAAGTCTAGACTTCCTAACTCCGCTTATTTAGCATTAGAAACGATACTAGTTTAGAAACTTATGCAAGACAGTCCTTTTGTTAATCATAGGTTTGGAAGCACCTCTGAGGGCAGATACATCACTTGCCCATTGCCTTTGCGTTCCAAGTGCATGTTCATTTACTAGCCCTAGCATTGCTTTAGCTTGGTTAGCTGAAGGGGTATCAATAAGATCCTATGCAGGGGCAGGAAGCAAATACCAGGAAAAAGCAGTTAACATGCCCATGCCTAGAAGTTTGCCTTTTTGACACTGTGCCACTGCACAAAAGTTTGCCCATATGACAACCCCACTGTCTGTGGAAACAACAGCAGCCACATTCCAGAGGCCACTAGAAAGTCAGCACTTTTCTACAGCTTGTTTTAAGTAAGATTCACTGTTTACCTAATATACAACCAAAAACTCTATCCACTTCTCACCTAGGAGATCAACTGTAACATTTCTCCCTGTTTAACACTCATTGACTCACAGCTACACAGCTCTTAAGTAACTATACCACACATACATGTAGTAGGTAGAAACCAGGCTTACAGCATCTGGAAGATGCCCAGATGTTCAGTTCAAATAACCTAGGAAGCACAGATGAACAAGATGCTCAAGGCAGAAATCTAGAAAACAACTACCATATTCACCCAAGCATCATGTGCTTGAGCTATAACAGTATAGTTAAGTCAGAACTACAATGTACTTCGAAAAACTCCCTAAGCATCTAATTTTAAGCATCCAACTTTAATCCAGCCCTTCTCCCAGTCTAGCATAACACTGTACGAGTCATTTATTCTGCATGGTATCTCTAGCTCCCTTACAGCCTGGCCGAGGTAGGTTACCTAAGATACAATCCACTGTCTTTTAAAAGCTATGCTGGCACTTTTTTCTCGTTACCAGAAGGTGGCCCCATTAACACAGAAAACAGCTGGGAAAACAAGTTTACTAAAGTTCAATGAAATTTAGCAATTCCTGCCAGTTACCAAGACACCTGCAGAACTCGACCATGATTATTTGGAAGTGCTAAAGTCTCAGTGAGTCAAGTCTTGACAAGAATTCAAGTTGGAACCAGGCTAAACCCTGTTTCATAATTTCACAATAGAAGTGTACACCATGCAGTTACAGCTGAGACCGATTTCTTCAATAACGAAACTGCAACAAAAGGTACTTGCAGACAAGATCACCACAGACACAACTATAAGACCTTGAATACTAAGTAGCTAGGCAAAACCCCAAAATCACACTGCCTTAATTACCACAGACTATTTTTGGAAAGATCAGATAATATTCTTCATCTCCCCCTACAAAAGTTTTGTAGATTCAGTGCACAGAGCAAGATAACATTTTACTACAAATCAAGACCTACAGAGATTCTTACTGCAGTCAGTATTTTGAAGCATGACCAGCATTGCTATGTGTGATTATCATTTCTTACTGCTTCACACAGGCAAGGCAATGCCCAGACCTTATGTTCTTTGGACCACATTAACAAGCTTTTGCACCAATAACTTGGCAACCATGATTTTACATTTGGCACACTGCGAGATGCCACTAGCGAGTTGTTTTCCTTCTTTGAAAATATCTATTTAAAAGACTTTGTTTAATTAACTCTTGAACTTTAAGTAGTCTGAAACTATTCCACCACACTGTGTTCAGAGTCCTGAAACCTGTTCAGTAAACTTGTCCAAAGTAAAGGAGCTGAAAGCAGTAAAGCAGGTTAAGTCTACTTACCACTATTTCTCTCATGCTGAAGATTTCTACCCCACACTTTTTGCCACGTTCCACAAGGTCTACACCAAAAGGCTCCATGATAACAATGGTGTTGAGGACTGGAGTCTCCCCCTTTTCCACACTGGTTAGCAGAAGCTTGGCCTTGTCAGGTTTGTCACAGAAAACCAATGACAAGTCAGCTGAGTAAGGAGAACGACAACATAAATAAGACAAAGGGAATTTAGACTAGATCCATACTTCAACATTTGGTACTATAAGACTCTTCTAGTCTGAAGATGACTAGAGTTCTACCCTGTGAGCTCTGCCCTCACACACACAGTTGCATATCTACTGAAGACGTCCTACCTTTGTTCACAATGTAAGTAATAGCTTCAGTTCCCAGCGTGTCGTAGAGCGGCACCACCACCAAGGAATACGTATAGCATGCCTGTTCGATGATAACCCACTGCACAGGGAGAGAAGAGATGCGAGTCACTGCGCGTCTCCTGGTCAAAGCACACCTCCAGGAACTGCTCTTACTAGGATTCTGACGGGGAAGCCATTAGGGCAGAGCTCATTTAGGCAAGTCTTCAAGTGTGCATACATGTAGATAAAATGTGCAGTGTAGATAAAGTACGCATACATGTGTTTACTATTAAGACCTACTAAATTTTTAACTGAGGGAGGAAGAAAAGAGTAAGGAATCCCAGGTGAGTCTTACCGAGTTCAGTAAAACTCGGTGCTGTCTTTAACACAGCATAGGCAAGTACTTCTAAAGCCAGTTAGCATATATGAGCTCTTTTTAACTTAGCCCCCAACAGAAAGAAATTTGGAGTACATCAATACTGCTTCATGTTTTCAGGTCATCAGGTAAGGCTTCGCAGCCTTTGATATTCTGGATTATCACAGTATGAATTAGTAAAGGATCTGCTCACGTCTTGGCATACATTATGTTTCTACACACACTCTGTTCTTGGGTCTACATTAAATGCCTCTCATTTGATGGCCAGACATGTAACATAGTGTAGGAACCAGCAGAGTTCTTTGGAAAGTAAGACCAGAATGTTGCTCAGCATCAGTCACCACTAACCATTCCCCTTTAGAAGGATCTAATGATAAAGAAGAAAGCAGAAGACATCCATCCCTGCAAGCTGGGTTAGAGGGATTTGTCTACTAACAAGTGTATTCAATAAACATAAAAGATTATGTGCAACGTAAGCCGATGATGCTTTTTGTGATGCTGCTAGCCTAATTTTTATCCAAAGCACTGTTAAGATAAGGTAGTCATGCAATTTTCTGTACAGTAGTTATTTGGTAAGGTCTGTACACAGCTACCAAAATATAGCCATGTGTGGGACTCCAGGAGTGAGAGATTCTGGACACAAGAGAAGGCCAATTCAATTTTCTCCTGAAGGACAAAAATTCTCAGACATTGCACCCTTGGCCAGTTCCAGCTGATTGAACAGGACACCATTCTCTAAACTCACTGGACTTAGCATTCAGCAAGGATTGCAATAAGGGGGTTGGCTCTTTCTCCCACCCCCAGTCTGCACTTAATCAAACTTTCCAGTGTTTTTGCAGGACACTGGCCAATTACTTCACTGACACATAGTATTATTCCATATAACATCCAACATAGAAACTGCATTAACAAAATTGCTAAGCCTCAATTTTATAGTGTGTTTACTAAGGGCAAATTTCCTAAGTTAAATTTTTATGTACTGTCAGGACGGTCAAACTCAAAGAATATGAGGTATTTACACAATAAGTTGTGCCCTCATTCCCAAAAGAACACTTCTTATAAAGCTAGCACAGCGACAGCTACCAGCTGGGCAGAATTTCACACAAACATTCCTCTTCCTGGCAAGTCTAAGCAAGCATAACCCACACCAGCCATGACAGGCATTCCTGAATGTTTTTGCCTCGATACATCCACCTGCACATGTAACGAGAGAGGGTGGCCGTGTCACTGTTTAGCAGCCTGGAGTCTAGCAGCTAGTGGGGTGTCTATTAGAGCAGGTGTCAGAAGCAGCACAGAGCAGCAGCGCTTCCCAGTCTCCAACAACTTGTACTCCAGGACTCTTAATACAACAGCCATCTTCATTTTCTAGGCTATCAGCAGATTTTTCCTCCATTCAACCTCCAAAAGGTAAGAGAGTATTTAAAACAAGTAGTAAGCTCTCCCTTTCAAAGCCCACATGAGTATCTAGTAGCATCAAAAATAAATAAATAAATAAAAATCTAAGTTTTGATTTGTTCTTTCCAGTGGCGCTTATCTTCTGCTAGGAGAAACTCAACTTGCTGTCCTGGTTTTCAACAGAAACTCCTTACTTGTTGAAGGGATTATCTGTTTTCCAGTTACTGAAAGCCATATTATTATTTATAAACCCAATTTCATTTTCAGTGAACATTTAAAGAAGGGACATACTAGGGATTTTCCCCTTTAGGGATTTTCCCTGTAGTTTTTCCCCTGACCTGAAAAGTGTGAATCAAAAACCTTCTGTCTGTCTGGACTGGTGATTATGTTAGGGTTGTCACCACACTCATCCAGTCATTTTTGACAGGGAAAATCCCATACTTTAAACTGCTTGCTTAACCAAATCCTAATTTAACAGCTTCCTTTTTGGAGACATCCCAGCCTTTTTCTGGCACAAATATAACCGAAGGCCTTAGAATTGGAACAGCAAAGGGAAAATCCAGACAGCATATTGTGGCAGACTTGAGAGCCTGGAAAAACAGTTTCTTCATCTGTACCAGGCTAGCAATAGCTTTTATTTTCGTGTCTTTTTGTGTATATAGTGGGGGCAGGAAGGGGAAAGGGGGAGCACTGAAAGTTTTTAACCATGTAGATATTGTAAAGGATATTGTATATCCTCCAGATAACAGGATCTATTTAGGGTATTTCAAGAGGGAAGTTTTAGATTCCCTGGTTCTCTTATTGCTCTGTGTGTAGCTCTGGGAGAGAGAGAAAAATACAAGACATTAACTGTTGTCAATTGTTAATTTTGGTTCTTAGCTAGAGGTGCCATGTGGGTAGCTTGGGGGCCTATGACATTCACCTTCTGCTCTTTTCCGACCCCAAATATGTTTCTTACTAGGGCAGCTGGGTACACAAAAGCAGTGGATTTTAAAATAAGTGGGCTATTTCAATTGTAAGTAGATCACTAGCACAAATTCCTTCATTTAAATTACCTCAGGTCTGTTTTGTGCAAAAATTCCAACATATTGAGCTTGAGATGATGGTTTGAAACCTCGGTAAAGTAATGCTGAGCCCACGTACTCTGCTTTGTCTGAAGCCTGAAAAAAGTAAAAATAAATAAATGAATAAAAGCAATTTCATCAGTAAATACCATATTTTAAGCCTAACAACAAACAGAAAAAGGGGAAAAAAAAAAAAAAGGGAGAGAGAGAGAGAGAGAAACCCACCACAACAGTGGATATGAAATAGACAGTCTAGTGAATGTATCTTGGGGTCTTCCATGACTTTGGTTCCCACTGCAATGCCATTACACAGCTCTGATTTTTTATATGGCACTTGCTCTCAATATGCAGTAAAATGACCTTGAAAAAAGTGAGTTCTGCAGCCTGCAAGGAGATGTTTAATAACACTAATTGTGTAAACCTTGCCTGGTGCTTACAAGTTCAAAGTCACCAGCTGACTAAATCAGAAGTGATCGGAGAGAACACAGCTGTTAAAGCAGCTTGCACAAAGATCTACTTTTAGTCGTCATGAAGAGGTTACTAGTTAAAATCCTATCCATGAACACTCTATACAACTACTATTCATCAGTATGGAGATAAACCAAGAAGCACAGATAATGCACACAGAGATCAGATCTACTCTAGGAAACGTCCTCAGAAACAACTACAGGAGGAGCAATGTGATCCCAACCCTGAGTAACACTCCAAAGCTGCGGCACTTCAGAGGCAGGGTACAAATTCAAAACAGTTCTCATCAATAGAGAAAGCCCCAGAAGATTCAGAAAGAGAACGGTGAATAAGGTAAACATAAAGGGCACGTTTTCTGTCCAATTTGCACACTTCATAAGACTCAAAACATCACATCACCAAATGTTGTATCAATGGTCACAGTAAGCAAATGCAAATCCAGCACTAAGCTAGAGAGGCTACTTACCTCTTTATAGGAGATCCACTCGTAGGGCTGGTTTGGTTTTCTATAGCCCAGGCAGGGACCGTTATCTACAACGTGACAAATCCAAAATTACTCAAGACGTAAAGCCTGTTTTCTCAGCCATGACACCACACTAGCTACGCTCTTGCCAGGGGTAAGTTCACAGCCTGTGAATTCCTTTCAGACACGTTCAGAAGCCAAACCAGTTGGGGAGAGGACAAGGAAGGAAGGGAGAGAGGGAGAAAAGAGCAACACCAGGAAGGAAATGAGGGAAGGACATGGAGGCAGCCAGGTTTACTTTAGAATACGTAGCACGGCACAGACTTCGCTTGTCCACCCCGGCTCCATAAGAGGTTAAATCTGCCTTCAAGAAAGCCCACACCCAATACATTATCTTATTGCTAGGTAGATATTACACATCTCCAAAAGCATTTCAAAAAAGCCCAGACCTTTAGCTCTTATTGCAGAAAATTTATCTTTGTACTTACTTGATACGTGTACACCCCTTTGGAAGATATCATAAGCTGTTCTCACGTCATCATAATAGTAAATCAATAGTTCATCGCTCTTGAGGAGGGAGGACCTTCGAGCATGCTCATCACCCTATATAAAATAAGTAGAAATATTAGACACATCTGTTAGTTAAAGAGTAATAGGAAATCACTAAGATAATTAAAATAAAAACAACATTTTGAAATACTGCATTTTAAGTCCTATAACATTTCGTTTTAAAGATCTTCGGTGTTTCACTACAGGACAGGAAAAATCCTGCAAGATTTTGCCAGGATATATAGTTAAAAAAAAAAAAAAAAAAAAAAAAAAAAAAAAAAGGGCCAAATCACTCCTTACATTTCTAAAACCCGCCAGGCAAAAATCTTGTCCTCAGTCACACATGACATAGATCAAGCCTGAGAACCACATAATGCCTTTGGACACTCCTTACTTTTACTTAAGAAATGTTTTAAGCCATCATTGCAGTATGCAGCATAATTCCATCCAGCTTTCCAAATGCCTCCAACACCACAAGAGCAGAGTCTACTTTTCCTTTTTTTTCTAGTTTTAAATCGAAAATATAACTGCTTCGAACTGAGATTCCGAGAAGTGGATTGATTTTTAAGGGCAATCAACAACACTCCAAAACACATATTTCAAGCAGTAAAATATTCTCTACCAGCTAAAAATCAAGTCATTTAATCCACTTAAAGTTCCACCTTTTCATAAGAGCTGTCTCCTCTAACTGAGGAGTTAGACTAACTGACCTAGTTAGAGGCAGTCAGGACAACATCACCTTGGGTTTAAAAGAAAGCAAAACAAAAACCAGCACCACACAAAGTAAACAACCAAACACTCTCAGAAACACCCTGTTTGAGCAGGTTAGCATTTACATAAGCCGCAACTGGGAGGCGGCAAGAGAACATGAACAGAACAAGCTCATAGTTTTTATACAGTCTACTTTATTATAACTGATTAGATAATCTTGTAATCTGTAAGTACATCTGGACACTTTAATTTGTCATAAAACAATTATGTACTATTAAGCCATGTTTATTAGTTCTGCTCAGGTAACAGAGAGGTGCCTACAAAATATTATATAGCAGGACAAGCAGTGGGTTCCCTGGAAGCATCACATAAAACTATCCAAATCAGCAGCTACAGCCAACTCCTAGCCCTTTACATAGGGCCAAATCTTAGACTAACTAAAACTCTGGGGGTAATTGATAGTTCTTGCAGATGGATAGGTTTTGTGCAGTTATAAGGGATCACATACTTTTCCCAGGCTATTGGTTTATGCTCAGCACTGTTTTTCAAGTACCTCAACAGGACCAGAGAGCCCTTTAATGTATGAGCTGGGTATACGTAGGTTTATCTGCAAAAGATATCGTGTTGCACATGTCCACAAAACAGAGCTAGCACGTTAATGGCACCTCATGTAGCCAGGAAAAAAAAATATCCATAATTGTAAAACAAGTCTGACTTGTCTTAGCAAAACCCTATATGCGTAATGGAGCGCCTGCCACTCCTTCGACAGTAAGCAGAAACCCACAGCAGGAACACAACGCAGAACAAGTTAATGACCAGCCTACCTCTAAGCACGTGTAATATTAGAAGTATTCAAGAGCACGCTGGCACTCAAAGAACAACATCTATTCTATAGGAAAAGAAAAGATCACTAAGATACACCTCCGCTAGGAAAACAAATAAAAGGTGAAGACTGTATGTGTTTTAATGCATTTGTTTCTGGACCTTCTCCAAAGCCCCGTTTGCCCGTGGCTGGAGCTGGCCTGAGGTCGTGGTTAGCCTGCATCAGTACCACGTTTAATGTGCTGCAGCTGCCATTTCTGGTGAAGTGCCCCATTCTAAGCCATTTCTCAGCAATGGTCAATACACTTGTTTTCCTCTCATACGAGCTACCACTATTTTGTCCTCATATCCTATTACTCAGAGCCACAAAGACTGTTTTTGCAGGGCCAGAGGCACAACTGAAAGTGAAGGTCAGACTTCTGAGAAACGGCACACAGAGTTGCAGGACTGATTGCAGCGTCCTTTGGAAAAACACAGCAACCCTTGCAGGCTATTAAAAGCCCAAGTCAGCTCTCCAAAGTTATTTCCATACAGAAAGTGAAACAGAACCAGCACAGAGACTTGCTTACTTAACTCTGCTTTGCAAAGTGCCAAGATGTTACCAGTCTGGGCAGAGGGTCCTTATCCAGAAGGCACGTGCTGCAGCAGGGGAAGCTCCTCTGAAAAGCAGCCGGTGCAGCACGAGTCCCTCCTGTCGCTGCACGTTTCAGTCTCAGACCCGGAATGCTGCACTGATTTCATGCAACCTATTTGAATAGGCTCTAACAGATGTCTAGTATAGAGGCAAGTGGTCAAAAGACCTCAAAATATCCCAAAACAATGTAGTTCTGAGGGATGAAGCAATAAAATCGCACTAATGCCAAGAACAACCTTAGGTTACTGGGACTTTTTTGTGCGTGTGCGTGCATATACATGCATGCATTTCAGCTACTGAAGCGTGTCAAGGAGTTGCAAGAAGTTTGCAGTGAGGCCTTGGCACTGGGTTAGAATAGAAGCATCCAAGAGAGAGGCTTTTCCTTGGAAGAGTCCTGTATCACCCAGTCTATGCCCATTGGTGTCATAGTACACAAGAGAACTTTGTCTGTTCAAGACATGGACTTGCCTCTTGTTGATAAAAGCTGCCTCAGATGAGCAGCACGGTTGTTTCCAGCATGTCCCAGAGCCAAGGGAGGCAGCTTTTGTTCTCCTGAGAAAAGTATCTTCCCGAGAAGGGAAGGATTGCCCAATTACTGCCATGCATATTCTGAGCAGCAAATATAAGCCAAGGTTCTCAAACCTGCCATATCATGTTAAGCAACCTAATCCCTAGGTAAGCACACAACAGCTATGACTGATTACTTAACATATGACCTGCACTTATCTCTCAAAGTTAGCTTGAAAAAGACAAGATGAGATGGAGTAATTAGCAAGAGAACATAAGGAGGTTTAACAGTTACTTCATAAGTGGAATGGCCCTCTCCATATTTGAATACTTCTGAAGAAAAAAGTAGTCAAATCTGCAAGGCCAAACTCAAGCCACTATAGGATATAGATAGGCTGTCTTTCCACAGGTTCTAGCCAAGATCGATAGGCAATTGTTCAAATATCTATCACAATCTGGAAGATATATCTGCAAACAGAACCACATCTGTCTGCAGAGACATGACTAATGGTGCACCTGAGCTTTGCAAAATACAGCTGTACACAGTGAAATTCCTAGCAACAATATAGTGCACAATTCAGTACAGTGAAATTCTGAGCAATACAGTCTCCAACTAGTTAGACTTCATTAATCTTACCTGCCTTCCGACAGACAAAAGATGCAAGTAGATTCTGAGGAGGGAGTGCACTCTAAAAAACTCCTCTGAAAAAAGATGAAGTTGGCAGCTTTGAAGACATTGGTCTTTCTTAAAGGGAAACTGGATCATAATACATAAACCTTGAAGCCTGTACTCCACATGTTTTAACTGCAACATCTACTTTAGAAGCAAGCCATTACTTTCAGTAGGCCTCCAAGCTGACACGCAGCTCAGCATACAGTCTTTATTCATTGATGGTTAAAAGGGGTCACAGGGTGCTGACCTGCCAAATCAGTTTGCCAAAGATGGGAAGCAACATGGAATGCAATGCGCAGGACACTTTTCCTCCCATAAGAAGTTTTGAAGACTCATCATATGAACATTTAGAAATCCTCTCCAATCGCTGGCCTCACTTGACTCCATCAGAGGCAAAGGAAGCAAGTCAGAAGTCTGTAGATATATCTCCTTGCCACAAGTAAGCCGAAGCATATTTAAAACTCAAAATTAAAGGTAAATGTGCTATTCAAAACTGAAGATGAGCTTCTTCCCTGCTGAGTCTCTTTGGAAAACTGCTGACTCCCATAGTCCTTGTAACATCTTTTCTGGTTAAAGGGTACTAGTATATTATCTGAAATCAGTGTTAATCACTTTTCTGCTGTGGAAATGAGAAGCCCAGCTTAATAAATCTATAAGAGACTAGAAAGTACATGAAGCAAGATACTAAGCACATTTACTTAGGGAGAAGCTGGACCCCTAATGCTGTAAAAACACTCTTATTCCTATGAAAGTACCAGTTCCAGCACATGCTTTAGGTTTACTTCAACGTCTCTGCTCTGATTTGATTACAATTTAGTACAGTTGGCATCATTACATTGGCAGGGGCTGCGACTCAACTGCCAAAGAACACATGGGACAGATTTTTCACTGGCCCTTCAATCTATTTCCTCAAAGTTTAAGATGCACTAACTCGTTCGGCCGCTTTTTGTTTTCGTTATACTATTAGTAAATCTTTATTAAAATGCATTTTCTGAAGAGGCAGGAAAAAGCATAACGCTTCTCCACCTACCCCACTCAGGCAAGAGAGCTGATGCTAATTAGTGCAATATGGATCAGTTACACTAAGTAGCTCAATAGAGCTCCCACTACAGAATGATTTCAGCCACTGAATCCGGCAGCGAGGAGCTAATTTAGCTTGAAGAGCTAAGGGCAGGGAGCCTGGAGACCGTCAAGAGTCTCCAGTCTCAAGTGTTTTGTCACTGTGCCTGTGGCTAGGTACGAGCCACTGTTTGACCATCTCTCAGTGCAAAAGCCCCCAAATCACATTTATGTTTCCCCTTGGTGTAATTCTAATAGCAAGCCATTACTTACTACAGGTTCTCTGCAGCACTTTGAGATGTCAATGAGCTTACTATATATCACACTGAAAAGCCATTCAGGTAAGAAATAAAATAAACTTTTGAACAAAGTGGCCAGCTAATACTTTATTCTTCTATTTTAGTATCATGAAATATTACAAAGAAATTGCCTGTTTTGTGGCTATGACACAAGTCTCGTCTGGTTAAAGTTTACAGAAGTTTACCTACTGGAAATTGCAGACTGCTCTATACCATATTTCTTTACATTAGTTTGCAGTTACATCTGCTCCTAATGTGACATTAAAATCATTTTTATTTTATGCCTCATTGCATTGATTTAGGAGAAGTAGATGTGGTTTGTCTCTATATAATTATCTGTGGTAATGGGAAGCTTCAGTTGCAAGAACACCAGAACAAATGCACTACAGTGATCATCAACAGTAACGCAGGATTCCTCTAATCCTTTTCCTTTGAAGGAGCTGTTAGAAGAAGCCATGATTCAGCTAATCCATGACACGGAAAGAAGTTATCACCCTTACATTCCTACATTTTATAAGCATCTTCCCTTGAAGATTACAGCTATTCAAGCCTGTCTCCTTCCTTCTGGAAAATCGAAACATGTGATGAACCCTGAAGTGTTTTGCGCTGAAGCACTTTTAAAGGAACCAAAACAGTATGATTCTTACTCTGTAGTAAACAAGAGAATTGATAAAACCTGCTCAAAAACCTCTAGTGATTGCCTATAATAGCTTCTAAGCCACAGTTTCTCCCAGTGAGTTTTCTTATCTTCCTTATTAAAATAACTATCATCCAACTGCAACGCTGTCTCTACAGTACAAAAATCATAGGACAAAAGTTAAGCTACCATATCCGGAGCTCAGGAGGTAGCTGCTTTGAGTTCAGCTTAGTCTATGATTGAGATCTCTTTCCAGGACTACTGCATCTTTCCACAGATCATTTCAGGACAGTGACTGCCCTCTTCTTGCTTGTAACCTGATATAGAAGTCTCATCTGTCAACTGTGAGCTAAATATTATAGCAGAAGAGTTTTAGCCTAATTTACATACTCCAGCTTGCATAATCCAACTCCAAAAACTAACTTAATATGTCATCACCTAACCACGGGGCTAAGGAGGAAAAGCTACCTCAGGTCTCCTCCAACACGCGCATGTTTCCCATCACTTGGATGAGGGGTTCAGTTTTCCCAGAACAAGGGCTGTTTCTCCCATACTAGCTACCACCTCAATGACCTTCATCTTCAGAGCAGAGAAGGAATTCAGAAAGCCAAGACACAAGTTCGAGACAGATTTCACAGAAGTGCTCACCCTGAAACATAGAGTCCATCACACCACAAGGTTAGAAACACTCTAAGAGTTGTTCCCTCTCAATCTCTGAGCTTCAAAGTATGATGAATGACAGCAGCAAAGCAACACTTACCTCTACTTCCACAGACTGCATTGCTAAATCACATGGTGGTTTTAGAGCTTTAGGTCTTGTTGCATACCAGTAGGTAGTGAGAGCTGCAAAAGCACCGAAGCCCATCAGCGTGTTTGTTGGAAGGGTGCGCACGTACTGCCTGACATCCCCAAGCTCTGGCATTCGCAGACTTCTGAACAGCTCGTGTGCTTGCATTGTAGCTTATGGTGCTTGTCCTGATGCTGGATTCTGTTGAAATAAGACCGGGGGGGAAAAAAAAGGTCACATATATAAAGATTTAAAAATCCCTTTTCATTCACTGTTGCTGTGGGAAACCAACACGTTCCTTCTTCTAGCTTCCTATTATCAGTTTTTTTTTTTCCCTGAAATCAAGTAGGCAATAGCTTCAGACATCCACAATGCAATTAAATAGTAAGCAATTACTAGCTCTAGAAAAATGCTGGGACTGAAAGGAGGCAGTTTCTTCAGGTTTTAAATACTGCTTTAACACACACTGCATCTTAATGGGACTTTTGCCTTATTTTTTAATAAACAGCATCTGACATGTAAAATAGTTCCTTGTAGAGTAGCTACACTGAACAAGAAAGGGAGGGAAGAGCTATGAGAGACACAACAGTTTCCTTGCATTAAGGCAACGGGATTGCACCACAAGCATTTCCTAATTCTACAATAGCGTATTAATGAGCAGGATTTTTCATCTCTTATATCCAATAAAATAATCTCTCAGTCTTCTGTGCTCCCCCTTCAATCATGCCCAGAGAGCGCATCGCGGCAGGCTGCCTTCGCAGCTGACACCTTTCCATAGCATCGCTACATCAGCTACCTTCCTGTTTCTCCCAGCTTGACACCAACAGTTCATCTTCGGTCATAAAGCGGAATAAAAACACGCAGCAACACACAGCAATATAAACAAGCATGGAAAACGCGTTTTGTCATCTTTGCAAGGAAGACAAAAAGGAAAAAAGAGCCAGGAGGAGCCTCCTCATCGCCAGTGCCCCCGTGCGAGCTGCCGCGCATACCCTGCAGCAGGAACAGGCCACAGAAAAGAGCCCTGCAGGCCGCTCAGCTGGCGCTCTCCCCCGCAGCCAAGGTCTCCCAGGACGTTCGTCACATGCCGAGCGCGGCAGCTCCTGCCCACTGGGTTAGAGGTGAGCGGCGGCGGGCGGGCGGCGCGCGGGGCCAATTGCGAGCGGCCGCCATCACCCCACGGCGCCGCAGGGCGGGCGAGCGAGCGGCCGCCCCGCGCGACACCCGGCACCGCGCGGCCCCCGATCCGCGCTGCAGCGGGGCGGGAAGAAAAACCAGCAGCGCTAGGCTGTGGTGCGGCCCCTTTGCTCCGAGGGCCACATGTTATTTATTCCAGAAAAATATGGGTCAAGCCACTTCCTATGGACAATGATGTTAGTTCAGAAGCGAACGCCGGCGGGTTGGATAGCTGGAGCGCCGGGCAGTGAGACGTGGGCGGCGGGCGCTGAAGGCCGGCCAGGCGCTTGCAGGCACCGCGGCTTTGCAGCTGGCCACGCCACACCGAGGCTTCACCTTTCCGTAAATACCTCGAGCCTGCAGCGCGCTGCTGAAACCTGCGTTGCTGCAATCGGTTATTTAACGGGGTAACAGGAGAGTTGTCCAGCTCATAAGAAGTCCGATCAGTGTTTGAACAAGCATTTGCTGCAGACTGTGGAAAAAAATACATATAAATAGTCCAAAGGGTCCATGTTCTCACACCATCAGCAGAAGGGGAAAGCACCAGGCTGGCACGAGGGTGCAGGGGGTGCCAGGCTGGATTTGGGTTCCACCTCCACAAGGGCCCCTGGAAAGCCCTGCAGCCCCCTCGCAGCCTCCCTGCCCCCCAGCCCTTGCTCTTACAGCAGGCCCTCAGGGTACAGCCTGCAGCACCTGGGGCCAGAAGCCTCATTTCACCCACCCGTGCTGCAGTGCATGGCAGACAGCATCTAAAGCCTGCAACAAACTCAGCTGAAGCAGGGCAAGGTAAAAGAAGAGCTCCTGAATATGTCAGGAATAAATCTTTTCATCTTTCCTTTACAGGGAAAATTTTATTTCTATATAAGTAGCTTTCCATGTACATATATACACACACTCAATAGTAGGACAGCCATGCTCTCACTCTCTGGGTATAAAATCATGCTCCTATCTCTTCAGGTTTTAAAGATACATACATGAATGAAAGTAAGAATAAAAAAGCCTTTCTTACAGCATACTTTACTAATGTGCCTATTTTAAGTATGCTACTATAATATCATGCTACAAAACTAGAAGGGGGGAGGTATTATATAAAATGGGTATGAGCAAGCTTAGCTCTTCCCTCCTCAAGACACACAGTAACCAACCTCTGACTTTTAAACAGCACATATTTCATCTCCCTTCTGCATTAGTCCTGATGCATCCTGCATATGCACTGTAGGACTGAGGAATGCAGTGTTATTAGAGAATCACTGTTTCAAAAGACTGTTGAGCTACTATGGCTAGGAAGAATTTAAATAAGTTCAGTTCAATCATGTAAGGGGCCTATTGTAGTCAATGAGTTGGTATGATTTAGGGCTACGTAGAAAGAGAAAAGCTCATCTACCAGCACTTGTTGTTTTCTTGAACAGCTTTTATAGGACAACCTATAACAAGAATCAAGACTCACTCAGCATAAACAGAGGCAATAAAATACATTACATAACTGTGATAAAGCCATGATATAAACACTTAAGCATGTTTTATTGCATCTGCTTCATCAGCACAAAAAGGCGGTAGAATAAAGTTTTCTGCAGCACCAAGCAATTCCTAGCTTCAGCACTACCTGCTAAGCAGTATCAACTCTTCTTCTCCGTGCTAAGAGAAAACCAGAGGCAATAGAAAAGTCACATTTACAAACAAGCGACTCCTCAGAAGAGACAGGAGGTCTCTCGGCCTTCTTTGATCCGCCTCCACATTTGCTTGGCCCATGCTCCAGCTACACCTGGCCCTCCAGGGTCCTTCCCCAAGAGGAAGGGGAGCAGTTTACACCTTTAGAGACCCTCAGAAGGGATCCAGGATCCAACTCTCTGTTCCTTTCCTCAAGGGCACTGCACTCAGCTGGCTCTGCTCACCCACGACACGCAGAGCGGCCCAGCAGGCACCCAGGCTCAGTTAGGAGAGACCTTTCGGTTCTCACTCTCTGCTCTCGCCTGGACACCCCCAAACCCTATCTATAGGCCTCCATATTCTGGAGTTTCATGAAGACCTTCCCACACCCATCATTTCAACCATTGGCGGACTAAAGAAAGTGATCAGTGAGCTATTCACTTCTGCTGCATATCAGCATGAACCTTCCATTTGGGGAAAAAAAAGCACTTTGAACTACTTTGCCATGGGAAACTTAACACTTAAGGAGGGAGACCTGTGCAAGTCTAACAAGGCTAATTGACTCAAATGGCAGTAATACCATGGTTTTTGCAGACTCAAGTACTGCAATTACTTCTTATCCAGGTGGAATCTACACTCCGGATACTCCGCTGAGAAACTGAGTCCTAATATAAGACAGTAAGTAGCACCTGAGGGGAAGTGAGGGCTGGAGACCTAAAGAAAAAGCAGATTCCCTGTAAGACGGATACTCAAGTTTGATACTTTGATACTCAAGTTGCTACATGTAGCAACAAACCTGGAACAGAATAGACAATATTTGAGAAACTCAAGATTACTCCTCACCACTACAACCAATTGACCCTTGCGTGGTTTTAGCTGGAAACCAACACTTGCTACCTGAAAAAGAGGCTTTAAAGGGCAACAGGACAGAAGAGCTACTTCAGAGATAAATACCTGTTGAGGCCACACCTGAGGAAACTGCAGTTCCCAATATTCAGCCTGCAAAAGCATCCCTCTGAATTCATCGCTCCAGTTCGAGTCCTGCAGCACTCGCACAAAGAAAGCTCTTTCCACTCGCGCACGCACGCACTCCCTCTGCAGCACCCAGGACTCATTCTTTGCAGCACGGCCTGTATCTCAAGGCCTGACCCGAGCTGCCAAGACGCGCCGGTTCTTTGCTGCTCCTACTCCGGGCACACAATGGGCTATTTAGAGGGCAGCAGCCTCCCCATTGTCTGCCCATAGCCTGACGTGGGCCGGGCGCAACGGAAGAGAGCAGGAGAGCAGCCGTCAGCCTGGGCATCGTGAGGAAAACAGCACCCTGGAACCAACGGCTTCTCTCCATCCCCTCCCTTGTACCCAGCTGAGCCGAGGCCCAGCACTGAGGCGGCCTGTGATACAGGCAAGGTCCCCGCGTGGGCTAAAAGGAGAGGATGCAGCACTGCTAGGGCCCCTTACGGACAGAAGAAAGGCACAAGGTAAGTTACCCATCTCTTGCTTTGAGTAACAGTGCCTGAAGTCCTCTAGATGTTTTGCCTGTGGTATGCCGGGACACGGACCGGCCATACACCTTCAGCTTGCCCCAGTAACCACTGGCCACTGCAGCTGGTGGTTTTTACTGCTATGGGTTACTTTAGAGAGCACTCCAGGACCTTCACAGTACTTTTCCACTTGCCCCTGAAGAGAGGGAGCATCATATTCTGCCTTCTTTATTGAGTACAAAAGATGGTGCAACAAATAGCTTTGGCTATTGACAAGAAAAATCCTTTGGTCTGAATAAAACATACAATCCTAAGATGATTATAAATTGCACCATAAGATTAGATTTAAATCGGACCAACCTACCCCAGATATGCGTTCCCACAATGCATTTTATGTTGGCCAGGCACTCATCTGGTTGCGCAGTCAGATTAGGGGAGGTGATCTAGCACAGAACAATTTGTATGGAAGAGTTTTGGTCCTACTTCTCACCTAGGAGAACTCTTGTTTTGATGCCTAGACAGCCATTAGGTCCATGGAGGAAACAGGACAGCACGGCTGGGGGAAGGAAGGGACTGGCAGTTGTGACACCGCATCTTGAGCACGCAGCTCTGACCGCACGGGATGCAAGACACCCCCCAGGACCTCTTCTCCTGTCGAGGAAGGGCACTTGGCTCAGGTCCTGCGACTACCGACAACACAGGCAGAACTGGGATGCTGCAAATGAATACAGGTCAACTGAGACTTGCCAGGGATTCCCTGGTTTGAGGTTCCCATAACATCAGCTCTACAACCAGACGTCTCACACTGCGCAGCTGAAGGTTTTCACACATGACATGTAAATCTGGCTGCAAAGGCTTTTCCTGAGCAAATGAAATATTTTTTATTTAGGAGTAGCAGAATTGTAGCATGGTCTTATCCCTGCCCTCACCTTCCTCCTAATTAAACACCCTAATCTCTCATCTTACCTTATGTGGCCTAGGTTCTCCCTCAACCAGAGTTTAGAGCTACAGATCCTCCTATACAGCAGGAACTACCACATTTGCTTTCCCGTGAAGGTGAGCCGAGAGCCTGTTATTGAGGAGCCATCCCGCACCCAGAAGACATCCATCGTTTGCCCTTCTCAGCCACACCACAGCAGCAGCTCCAGTCAGGCAAACATGACCAGCATTCAGCAGCAGTCATGCCTCTGGTCACCCAGCTTCTGCTCCAGCACTTGGGACAGGCCAGAGGACTGAAGGGAAGCTGGCTGCAAGCTAGAGTGAATCCCCATCAGTTGGGCAATTTACCTTATTGAGATGCAACTGAAGAAATTAAGGCTCTTGCTGCAGGCTCAGGGAGCTCTATATCTGACACTGCAGCATCTAGGCTCTGCCCCTCTGCAAGGGAAGTCGCAGTCCTGTCCTCAGATGTCTACTGCAACCCTCTCATGATCACGTGCAACACCTTCATTCTCACCCCTTAAAGATATCCAACACGTAACATGAGTGCACAGCAGTGAGGTCACTGCAGATTATTTAAGTTCACAAGCTGAGCAACATGACAAGAGTCAGCTCAGTGTCCCTTTGTGCACTTAAGAGTCTTTCAGGTGCACTGGCAACATCATATATTGCAGATAATCAGTACATCCCACTAAAACTCTTAAGATCATAATCAATTTAAGACTTTCTTAGATCTATGCCTATACATATCACTAAAGAATCTTATCTTTTTTCAAAGACAGAAAAAGATGCTTTAAAATACCTATTTGGAAACCTAAATTACTATTTCCATAGAACCACAGCCCTACAGCCCTTAGCTGTCAGGTTCTCCTGTGGCACATGGGCAATTAGGACACTCCTGTGTTAAGATCTCTCAGTCCAAACACAGTTTAGATGGCAATTACCCTACAGAGGTAAATTGCTACAAGCCAGCAGTTTCCTGGTGGTATTAACAGCTTGAACAGATTGTAATGTATTCACTCTAGCCATTCCAGGAAAACGCTACTATTCAGAATGGCCAGTGTGCACACCAGGGTAACACTTGCAGCAAGTGCTCACCTGAGACTGAGCAGCAATGAGTTGGTTGCCCTTACTTAAATCCAGCAGAAGGGCAACTAGGTCAGGCACATTTAAGCAAGGTTGCATCACGCAGGGCAGTGTTTACATTCCAAATCCTCAGAAGGAAATAAAAAGCTAAGATACGCAATGCACAACACCAGGACACCAGATAGATCAGTCAGTACTTACTATAAGTGACTGATTCACTGACAGTGACCAGCAACAAAAGCAACAGAAAGAGAAACCAAACAGCTACTTGACTTCAGGTATTAAGGCATCACTTCTTTTCTTCCAGCTTTCATAGGAAACTAATTTTTCCACACTAGTCTAGTAATGAATCCAAAAGCAAATGCTAGTTTTTTGAAGCAAAGCACATGCACTATCAAACTAAAATGCTTGCAAGATCTAGACTTTAGAACTATAATTCATACAAAAAGCCAGGAGTCTTTTACCACAAACAGCCTGTTGCACAGGAGAGCACCGTGCACTTCTGCTATAAGCCTTTAACAAGAGTGGTCCAGCTATAGAAAGACTCTGCAAAATTATACAAGTCTTTTTCAGACAACGGTGAACAGGGCATCAGTGCTACTAGGAGCTTTAAATCAAAGTGTTTTAGTATCATATTCTGTCATTTGAAGATCAACAAACTCCCAGCATGAAATGAAGGGCAGCAAGGGAGACCAGAAGCCTTTGTGTTATCAGGTGTCCTAGCTTTACACTGGACAGGTCTGCAGAAGCGCAAACCCCTTCACCAGTAGCCAAGTTTCATACGACCGCCTTTAAAGGTCACACAGCAACGCTTCCTTTCCCAACAACACAGTAAACTCCCGTGCGATACCTTCCGTCAGTGGGCAGGCGACCTCCACTCCCATTTGTGAGGATTTTTGTGGAGCTAGCTCTGAATATCTTTGTAAGTTAAACATAACCAGTGTATTTTGACCTGTAGAATAAGTCGGCACTACTTGGAAGTCATCTGTCACGCAGAGATTGGCTTCCTTATTCTATCAAAAGTCCTTGATTTAATCAGGCACTCTCTCTCCTCCAGCCAAAAGCTCCCTCCACAGCTGCACTTCTGAAAAATTTGATCCTATTAGCCCATATTGAGCCTGTTTCAGTCAATTGTATTCTTGAAACTAAGGAAAAGTCCTATGGTTCTCTTGGTGGGCAAGAAAGAACAGAAACAGTTTATTGTTCTCCACTCATGACTAACATACTCAGGAGACAGAAGGTATAACCCACCTCTGTCTCCTTCAAAATCCAACGTAGTATTAATTTCTGGTCAGGTAGGAAAGGGCTCTACTCAAAGAAACAGCAGTTACCTACCCATATAACTACTAAAAAGAGTTTTTTTCCCCTTGCCTTTTGAATTACTAGTGTTTCTTTTCACCGATATCAACCTTGTATTTGCCCTTGAAGCTAAAGGCTGCTGGGGGGGTGGTTTGCTTCTCAAGAATTGATGACCTACTTCCCACCTGCCGTTGGCTGATTGGTAGCTGTTAAAGAGTATCTTCCAAATTTAGAAGTTGTTTTACATTCAATATATTCACTGCAGTTCTCAGAATAGACTAAGGCCATTTGCTGAGGACCTTGAATCAAGTATGCTACACACAACAACTATTTGTAACTACAATGGGCTTTAGGTTCTCGAAGAGCCCTTCTCGGATATTTTCATATTCCAATACAAGCAAGAAAGGCATCTTTGGATTTAAAGGAATCAGCCAATAACAGTATAGCTCCACGCAGCATTTGCTGTGTTTGTTTAACATAAGTAGTAGTTTTCTGGGCAACCCATAGAGTTATTGCTGATAAAGGGAAAAATACATATTTCTGTGAAGTCCACACTGCCTTGCATCCAAAAGTTCCTGCATAATCTGCGAGCCCTAACCCCTGTGGAGCAATACGGACAACCTGTTAATGAATACATGGCTCAGTCCCCACGCAGGTACAGTTCCAAAACCACAGAGCTCCACATTACTTTAGATGCCCCTCTCTCCTATCACAGGGTCTGACCAGCATATCTTGGACTCTAACCCAACAAATAGATGTGTTTAGATGAACTTACAGGTCCAAAGGTGCTTCTGCAATACCCCAGACAGCCCACAGACTTGCCCTTCAGAAAATCAGAAGGCGTTAAGTGTTGTAATTCCTGTTCAACAGGAAAAAGAAACGTATGCGCCTTAGAACAACAGCACTGCTGAAACCGGTAAATCTCTATACTGCAGCACAGGAAGTCCAATCTAACACCAGAAATAAAGCCCAAAAAGCCGAAGTCACTCAACCGTCTTTTTAAGAGCAATTTACCTCATGCTACATTGCAGTACACGCTCCCAGCAGCATAAAGACAAAACAAAAAAACAAAGCAGATGCTTCATGCATGTGCATAACAGCCAGGGCAAACCCCGCTGGAGACAAACAAGGCGCCGCGGCTAACGCTGCGTTTCCCAGCCCCGCGCAGCCCGTCCCCAGCGCAGGGGCGAAGCGGGGCGCGGGGCCGCCCGCCCGGGCGGGCGCTGCTGACGCCGCCGCGCAGCTCGGCCGCTGCTCAGCCCCGGGCCCGCGGGCGGCGGCCCCGCTACGGCTGCTGTGCCCGCCCGGGCCGGGCCGCCGCAAAGCCCTGCTGCGGAGGGACCCCGCGCGGCGCAGGGCCGCGGGCACGCGGAGCGCGACCGGGCCGCGCGGTGGAGGCAGGAAGCAGCGGAGGGAAGGAAGGAAGGAAGGAACAAGGAGCGGGCGCCGCGGTGACAGCGCCCGCGCAGGCCCTGCAGCAGCCGCCGCGGCCGCGCCGCCCTTCGCGGCGAGCGGCGCCCCCCGCTCCGCGGCCGCCGCAGCCCCGGGCCCGTCCCGCGCGGCGGCCTCTCCCCCCGGCGCCGCGGGCTGCAGCGGCGGCGCCCCAAGCCCCGCTCACCTCCCGGCGCGACGAGCGAGGCGCTGTGCGCGGCGCCGCCACCGCCGCGATATTTAAGCGGCGCCCGAGCCCGCCCCTCCACCGCCCCCGGCCCGCCCCTGTCCCGGTCCCGGTCCCTGCCCCGGCCCGGCCCGCCGGGAAGGCCCCGGCGCCGCCCCCGGCCGCCTCCCCTCATGGAGCGCGGACACTCCGGCTCCCTTCAGGGGTTTAAGAGCTGTCGCCCGAGAGCCTGCGGGCAGCCATCCTGCCGCTGGGGGCCTTGTGCTTCTTCCGATAGATATGTCAATATCTGGAAATACTGAAGGGTATTTCCTTTCACGGCACGCCCCGGCAACGGCAGGCAGCGTTGAGGGGCACCTCGGGCCGCGCTGCCCGCCTGGGCGAGAAGCGGCCTTGCCAGCCACGTGCTGCACCGCACCGCACCGCACCGCACCGCGTGTGCGGGCACCGCGGCTGCAGGCTGCGCTGCGTGCGCGGGCACCGGCGTCGCGGGGAGCAGAAGCAAAACAAGGCGAGCAGGGTGCTCACCAGAGGGTGCCTCTCCTCAGGCTCCCAGGGAGACAGCGACGCGTAAGGGAAGTTTTTCTTACGGCTTTGCAAAAGGCACCTGCACCTGGTATAAATATGATAAAAAGATCAGGGCTTCAGTTTGAGAGCATTCCAGAAGGATGAGGAACCTTTAATGCACTGGAAAAAGAAGCACCTCGTAACGAGCACTGAATTTTGTTTGTGAGGGAAACACAGATTTGAGGTGCATTCTGATTGAACAGAGGAACTCGGGATCACTTAAATGATCTCTGCCCTCAGAGAGTTATCTTGGTTTGTTCTGTTTTGGCTGTATACATCCCATTCTAGCTGTAAATCATCAACCCAAATTTCAAAGTTCCACATATTGGACACTCTGCACTGCACCGTTATCAGTGTCCTGGGTTTCACGGTTACTGTCTAGGTTACATGCACGTATATGTATGTGTGATTTATTAAATTGTCAGAGGGCTTCTCCCTCACACAGACACAGACACAGACCCAGTGTATCCTCATACTTCAGATTACCCTGGAGTATTCCAGTCTGGGGACTTCCTGCACAACAGAGTTTTTAACAAAGGAAACTAGGAACTACTCATTTTTTCGCTCACAGAAAGTGCCACTGAACCGCACGTAGGTAGGTTCGCATTGTGGAGTGCCTCAAAACGCAACTCAATTCCTTTCTCATAAAGGGAGCTGGATCCTGCCATCAGGAGTGCCCCAAGCGCATGGCAGCTGCTGAGGACACCGTGTTCATGGCACAGCTGCACTGGCCCCAAAGCGCAGCCACTGCGGACACCACCTACTCCACAACAGCTTCACTCTGCCCAGTTGTTCCTACCGCACCACGCTTCATGCTCATGTTGGCATGGCCACAATTTGTCAAGCGATTTCTGCATTCATCCCTGGTTTGGGCTGAATGCAGCAAGAGATGTAGACAAACCCCCTGTCAGGCACCAGCGCTTCAGTTCCTCTTCTGAGCGCATGTAGCTTCCATCTGCCAACACCCAGAACTCATTATGTGTTTGTTTGCTCTGCTAAATAAGTCTTTGTTATCAGGATTCCTTTCCACATCTGGGTTCCCAAAGGCCACAAATCACAGTTTTAGTCCCTTCCCAGAGAAACCTGAGCAGAAGGACTTTCTCATCTCCTACCAGATGGAGCATTTCTAAAGAGTGCACGACTCATTTGGATGCACCTTTTGGGAGTCCTGTCATCAACGTGAAAGTGCAAACCTCTCAGCTAGGTAATATTTGAATATGCATCTCACCACTGCCAGGTATCCCCTCGCCATTCCTACTTTGCATTTGCCTAATTATACACCTAGGGATCATGTTATTCTCTGAAATTGGCTTTACCCAGATCAGAAGAGACGGGGGACCTAGGCTCAACCAAGTTACTTAGAAAAACATATAGAAGATAGGGAAGGAGGAGCTGTAAACGGACCTGTAGTGACGATGCTCTACTATCTTAACTGCAAAAGCCAGTAAAAACACTGGCTCCTGTGGATCAGGGTTATCTGGGACCCTTAAGCAACTGTTTAATTATACATGTTTAATTATACTGGAGACATCATCAATTCTTTTTAGTTGCATACAGGACAAATAAGTTCTAAACCTATTTCACTTCAGAAACCTGCTCTCATTAAGTACATTGGGTAAGTAAAATAAGTAAGCAGGCTTAAGAAAAAGAAAAGACAGAGAGAGAATGAGAGCCCAAAGCAGATTCTGGCTTCCTGATGCTGCATTGCACATGCAATGTCAGCATCAGAGAATCATTGACGCTGTAAAGGACCTCTGGAGATTGTCCAGATGCAGAATCCAACCCTGCTCAAGGAGGGTCACCTAGAACACATCCAAGTTTTGATCATCTCCAAGGATGCAGACTCCATGACCTCTCTGGACAACCTGTTCCAGTGTTCAACCACCCACACAGTTTAAAAAAAAAAAAAAAAAGGCATCTTCTTATATTCAGATGAGATATCTTGTGATTCAGTTTGTGCCCGTTGCCTCCCATCCTGTCACTAGGCACCACTGAGAATAATCCACCTCCATCCTCCTTACCCCACTCCCCATCAGGTATTTATACACATCAATACCCACCTCCCAAGCCTTTTCTTCTCCTAGCTAAACACTCTCAGCTCTCTCAGCCCCTCCTCATTAGTCCTTAATCATCTTTGTGGCTCTTTGCTGGCCTCACTCCAATATCTCCATGTCTCTCTTGCACTGGGGACTCCAGAGGTGGCTTCAGCAAGGCTGAACAGAGGGGAAGGATCATCTCCCACGACTTCATCTGCTGGCCACGTTCTCCCTAATATTGGGCTCCCTAACGCTGCTCAAGACACCGTTGCCCTTCTTTGGCCCAAGGGCACGTTGCTAGCTCATGGTCAACTTGCCCGCCAGCATGCCCAGCTCCTCCTCTTCAGAGCTGCTTTCTAGCGGATTAGCCCCCAGCATGTACTGGTGACTGGGCTTATTCCTCCCCATCTGCAGGACTCAGTACTTTCCTGTGTTGAACTTCATGAAGTTCCTGTCTGCCCATTTCTCTAGCCCATGGAGGTTCCTCTGAATGGCAGTGTAGCCGTCAGGTCTATCAGCCACTCCTCCCATCTGAGAACTTGCTCATGATGCATCCTGTCCGTTCATCCAGGAATGAAGATATTAAACAGTATTTGCCCCTGTACCAATCCTTGGGGTACCTCACCAGCCTGCTGCACTTTGGGCTGCTGATCACAAGACCTTGAGCCTAGCAAATGTGCCAGCTTTCAACCCCCCTCACTGACCATTTATCTAGCCTGTAGTCCGTCAGCTTGTCTACGAGAATGTTATGAGGCAGTGTCAAAGCCTTCCTGAAGTCAAGATAAGCAACATCCATTGCTCTCCCCTCAACGACCAAGCTGGTCATCTCATTAGAGAAGGCTACCAGGTTGGTCAGACATGACTTCCCCATCACCAGGTTCTCTGTCCCATGCAACAGTGAGCCCACATTTTCCTTGTCTTCATTTTGCTGTGTACAAGTCTTTTGTGTTGCCCTTCATGTCCCTTGCCAGATCCAACTCCAGCTGGATGCTGTCTTTCTTAACCCCATCCCTGCATCTCTATATTTTGCTTTGGTCACTTGTCCCTACTTCCACCTCTCGTACACTTCCTTTTCTATGCTTGAGTTTTGTCAGGAGCTCCTTGTTCATCCACACAGGCCTCTCAGAGCCCTTCTTGAGCTTGGAGGAGGCAAAACTTGAAAGGAAACCTAGTCTTCTGAGAACCTCTTTTCAATAGGGCCATTATGTTAACAGGAAGATTATCCTGTTAATAGGAAGTATCCAAAAGAGGCAATTTCTACCTCAGGAATGTGTAGGTACTTTAGAGTTTTCAATACAAGCATTTAGTCTTCCCAGTAACACTGCTATTGAATTATCATTATGTAGATTAGCTATCATTGCTGAATGAAATTAAGCACCTGCCAGACTATCACTCAGCTTTATTCTTCTCACTTTGATTTATGAGGCATGCACACCACTGTACTGAATCAAGTCTCTCCTCTCTGAGAGCCATCCCAAGTGTATCATACTTCACCCCAAACAAACTGTCTAGCCTTCTGCTGTACTGTAACTGCATCTGCTTACACTTGCTTAGAATCTCAAGAGAAGAAAAAAAACAAAGACATGTTTTGTAGAGAAGCACTTTTAAAATGTATAGTGTATGCCGCAATTAAAAAATAAGAGCTGCAGGATCCCTAGGGCAGACATAGTTACTTATGTCTTTTCAACCCTCTCGTTAGCAGAAAACTGAATGGAATATTTTCCATTGTGCAGTTGTGGGAGAGTTTTTTAACTCTCAAGAAAAGGATAAGTCCTGACGGGATGTAGGTCCAGGCCTCAGCCAGGAGACTGGGCTGGAGACAAGCTGCCTACAACGCAGCTCATTATCCACCCAGGAAAACACGGCAGGACAGTGGGACAGCAGGGCTCAGGATTGGGTGCAGCAGCACCTGTGACACCTCTGCTGAGCTCTGGGTGCCCAGGCCTGAGCCTGAATGGAGCACCCAGGTCCCTGGGCAGCCCCAGTGTGGGGTCAGGGCCACTAAAGTCTTTTGGTGACCACGCAGCCCTGACAACAACACCCATGGGCCTCCATCCTCCATGTGTTTCTGGGGATACACATCGCAATTAGATATGCCCATTGGGGAAAAAACAGGGAAATGGGAACTACTTTTTTTCCTGAGATTACAGGACAGCTAGATTTGAGGTGTGGGGGAAGCTACTGTGTGAAGAAGAACCTAGAATAAAATACAGTAGATTTGCAACAGACTAACTGGTTCTTCTGATACAACTTCATCCTTTTTCTTAATGCTTTTGTTTTAGTTTTATTTTGCTCTATATGTACCTTTTTATCTCAAGAAGGAACATACTATATCATGCTCAAAAGCAAACCTCTCAATGGCAAGAGACACAAATTGATTTAGCTGGTACCCAGATTGATGTCGCAAATGAGCTGTACAGGCAGAGTTCTGGATAAGGCTAACAAAGAACGGGCCTGAACTCTGCTTTGGTCACATTCATTATAATAGTTCTTCAACTTAGGAAGAGATAAGAAAGGAAATCATGAATTTAATGAGCTCCATGAAATGCAGATCTTCTAAACAGTGATATACCTAAACAGGAAGGCAAAATTCATAGGAAATCCTCAGTACACGGAAACAGAAAAAATGAACCCTTACCAAAAATTCTACTGCAAAACTGAAAAGAGAAATGATCTATATATGTATCTGCATGTGCTTACATGTGTCTGCATACGCATGTGAGAATTTTAGGGAGGACTTTTTTTAAAAAAAAAATAGAAAAAAAAGTAGAAAAAAATATAAACAAAATGAGAAAGCCAGCTTAAAAATAGCAGACATATCTGTATAACATACTCCTACTATGTTGGGTTTGCAGTTTTTTTTTTTTTTTTTTTCTTTTCTGGTTTTGTTGCATGAAAGGGCAAAGCCTCCTTTTAGTTTACACTCAGAACATAAGAGTTGCTATTTCCACAGCGCTACAGTGTCAGTTTGAATTCCAGAAAACATGGAGATAAAAAAAAAATCTCCTTAAAATAGTATTCAGTCCAAGCAGGAAGAAGACATCCTGCCCATAACTGATTCAGCCCACTTATGTCAGGCTGGTAGAATGTTATTTTCTTAAATGACAAGGTACTTGCATAATGACATAAGACTGGAAAAACCAGCAGAAAGACAACAGCCAGATTAAACTGTACTAACTAAAGCCAGCTCATTTGCCAGAAGTCCTGTTTCCTACTCTGAACTTGGTATACATGATACATTTCCCCCCTCTTCCTCCAGCATGCTGTACCTAAAGAAACTTGAATATTCAGCCACGTGAAACAAGTAGATCATCGGGCAAGTTTACTACTAGCCTCATATGAGCAATCAGCACGAAGCCTTTCAAATTTGAGAGTCTTTTATACAAACCCACAGACATACGGATGTTTTGCCCGAGTAGTACAAACAAGTCGAGCACGCTCATCTGTTGACTTTTGCCAGTCACTGTTCCTCAGAACACTTTTCTGCAGGAGGGTCAGCTCATGGCATCACATAGGAAAGATAAAAGGTTGCATTCTTTACTGCCAAAAGCTACTGGAGAACTGACACTGCAGAGTATAAAGCTACCTCAGGGAAACAGGCAAATTGACCATGTTCAGCATGCTTAGCTGGACATTCAGTAAAATATTACACAGACATAATCAGTGAAAGGAGATCCAGAAGTTAAGTATTTATTATGTTTAAACTCCAACTGAGTAATGAAGTATCTGTGATAAGAAATAAAACACTTTATCTTCTGTTGAAACATACGCTGTTTTGTGTCTGACAAAAGGAGTAAAATATTTTGTTTGGTACAGCTTACAGTTCACCAGAATATGTCTAAAACAAAAACTAACAGCAGTACCCAAAATAGTGCAAGGCTACAGCATACTGGGAGCATTTGCTAGCAATGACCTCCATGTGTACAGCATGTTTTCACATTCTTCGCATATCCAAAACTCCACTCAAAACTGAGTATCGTGGCACAAGTTCAAGCTCAGGCCCAGGAGCCTCATGTCATGGAAGGAAATATCTGCTTTTAAGGGATTTCTAAGGTTAACTTCACACTTCCCCAAACCTGCCAGCCAATAGTGCATTTTCCCAACTTATTTTATATTAGTGCCTGACATTAAAAAAAAGATTTCAGCAAACCTCCATTCTTAGAAAACATCCGCGTATACTCAAATACACGTATACATCCTGTCATTACCATCGGCAAGTAACATACATGAGACAGTAATTAAATGATGCATGCAAACAAGACTGAGGTTTTGGAAGCAGGGCCTTATATCTCGTCTATACACATCCAGAAGCCAAACAAGAAGCCTGCAAATGCTGGTGTGAGCTGGCGGGACAGCAGGCCTTGCAGATTAGCAGCTACATTGCTTCCCCACAGGGACAAGACTCATGAGAGTCACCTATGTAAGGCACCAATTGTAAAATGACATGGAATTTTATCATTTTGCCCATTTTCTACAAGAATATCCTCGGCTGCTACACCTCAGCTGGCACAGCACCACACACGAGCGAGCAGGGACTTCTGAAAAATTCCTTGCAGTTCTCACATGAAGGAAACCAGTTGCACCGAGCTCGCCCACACCGGTGCGGAAAGACTGGTTGCCCTGTCCCAGCCCTTAAGAACTGTGGGAAGGGAAGATTAAGCCCAACACGCTCATGCTGGCAGCTGCAATAGCTCAGGTTTAGCTTATACTCCTTCCTGCTAGAGCAGTGAACTGAAACTGTAAGTTTGTGTTTAGAAAGAAGGACAGTTAGAGCCACCACACAGGTTAATGCTGGTGGAAGATAAGCTTTGAGACCGTTTTTAACAAAAGACTTGTGAATGCTGATAAGATCAGCACACCAACGATGTACCTTGCTGTGGACTGTTTTCATGGGGTGTAAGCAAGCTACTTTTTGCTTGGAATAAAAGCCAATATTCAGGGATTAAAGGAACATCTTGTCTCTTGCCCTTCATCATAAATTACATGTACGGATTGCCTCTTGAAGTGGGTGGAAACAAGCCCACCCTCCTCACCCTGCTGGTATGATTCACCGAGCCCCGTGCACAGTAAAAGAAACTGGCCTGGCGTTTGACTAACAAATCTCCCTATTCAGAGCTCCCTGCACAGGGAACAGGCATGAAAAATAGGTTAAATACGCATTTTTCTTGGTAAAATATTATTAACAAGCAGAAAATAAGCATATTTCGGTTTGGCTAGTTCCTCATAAACCACGATCAATCAAATTAACATGTTGAGCACATATCCCGTTGGCTACCTACAGAAACAACTAATTACTGGCAGTGTTGTTGCCAGTAAAGCACCGGATCCCATGAAGTTTGGCATAGTGCATGGACCCAAGCAGGACTTAGAAGGGCCATTGAACAGGTTTTTGAAATGAAGTTTCCATGTTGCCACTTCCAAACAGCACAAGTGACCAAGTCACACACTTCCGACGTGGAGCTTCCCTGGTCCTCACCACTGTCCTACTTGAGGCTTGCTTCCTTCTCCACCAGCGCCCCAGTTCCTTGGTTAGTAAAATAACTTGGTTATTTTACTTATTCTTTTATTTCTTAGCAACCTTTTTTTTTTTTTTCTTCAATCTCTGTTTCTCTGTTTTCCTCACAGTGATCTTTTATTCCTCTTGATTAGGTTGCATAGCATCACCTCAAAATGTTACCTAGATTTTCTCTATACTAAGAAACTTTTTCCATTTTATGATACTTAAGTATCATAAGATAAAAAAGTCTTTGTTTATTGTAAGAAGGAGCAAGGATGATGGCTCTTGTCTCTATCAAATTCCACGGTTTCAATTAGGAAGCAGAAGCAGGATTCACCAACAAACTCCAGAAGCTCCAGTTGCTACCACACAACCCAGAAAAATCATTGTTTTTAAAAGCTAAAACTTGTTCATGGCAGAGTTGTGTAGTACCTCTGAAAATAGACAGCCAGGCAGAAGCTGGGTCACTCTTTGGATATATTTCTCAGAAGGCCAGTGCAGCACATATATAATTTCCCTGGCTCAAGGGAGAAACAGTCAGGGGATAAGAAAGTGAGAGACCAAAGGAGTGGGTGAAGGAAGCAAAGACTACTGGCCGCAGCCACCCCTGAGGTGACGTTTGGAAAGCCAGCAGCCAAGCGCTCCCACCAGTGATGACCACATGTGAAGAACAGGGCTCCTGCGTCAGTCGCACGCGTTTGTGGTGCTCCCAAACTGCCTGCTCTGCCAGGCCCCTCGGAGCCTTCCCTGGCCCTGTTTGCTTCCCTGTGGAGAGGGCAGTACCAGCTCTTGCTTGCTGGCACACATCGCTTTTGTGTAAAAAGGGCAACAGATGGCAACGCTCACCCCAAGGTCATGCAGAAACAGGGTCTGTTTGCCTGGTCACATAGGTGACAAGAACACAACACTGCACTCCCATTCCCACCTCACCTGTGTGGCTGCAGTACTGCTGGAGTTAAAGTTGCAGTTTCCATTACAAGAGCATTTGCTGACCACACATTTGGGGTAGACATTTTTCTCTACTTTTATTTACCCAAAAGTGACTGTGGAGAGTCAGGACCAAGGGGATTAGTGTGGAGAGCTAGAAAAAAATACCATGGCTGAAATAGACTTGCAGCTGAAATTACGTGAGTTGAAACACATCATTTGGCACAAAACACATTTTGCTGAGGAACAGAGCAAAAATCAGTTTGACTTAACTGAGTTATGGCAAATCGAAAATTATCTAAAAAGCACAGAGAGCTAAATTTTCACGTACTTTATTTGTGTTTAGGTCATTAACTGCACACCTATAAGGTTAACTGCATCTCACCTAACTGTACCTTTTAGCTGGAGAAGGATGTGTATGGGAGACTTCCCAGCATGTCTTCCTGCTACCCCTCAAACTTTCCAGTCGTTTTAGCAAATCTCAGGTGTGGTAAATGGATCTGTGGCAAAAGGCTCTACATCCTTGCACTTCTGGTGCCACCCAAGCAAACGGCAAACGTTCACCTTGCCTACACTCTTCTGCATTTTAAGAGAGCTATGCTAAATTCCCTCTGCTTTCTTCACAGATAAGAACACAGCAACTTAACAGTCAATACAATACAGGGGTAACCTTTAGTTAACAGGTTAACAAAACATCTAAAAGAAAGCAACCCAAGAGCTAGCAGCTTCTCCAGCAGGTCGTTTAGCATCTTTCCTCTCACAGTGCCTGCTCTGTAATTTTCTCATTGCACTAAATTCTCTGCAGCGGCACAGTTCCACCCTGCCTTCACCTCACACAGTATCTTTGCACACTGACAGGTAAGCACACATGGTCTGCCCCACGCACAGGGGTAGGAAAGAAGGCAATATCCTGCCATATCCAGACACATCCTGCAGCAAGTCCTCCTACCAAGCACAGCTCATCAGGAATTGTCAGTGAGAGCTGCTGGAGCCAAATGGTGTTTTAGCTTTTAGGAATAGGACGTGATTCTTTTTCATTTAGTATACCTATCGTTATTTTTTTTTTCTCTTCTATTAAAAGCCTTGTAGAATGCCACTTCTTCTCAACTACATCTACTCCACTAGGTGCAGGAAAACAAAATACAAAAACACCCTGTCAAACTCCAGGCTATAAACCCTGGAGCAGTCACAAACTGTGTTGACTTGTCAGAGATCTTTCTTTCATGAGGATGAAAGGATCTCTATCACATTCCCAGAAAGCAGCAGAGGACACAGCTTTACCCCACACAGAAAGTCTTTCCTGTCATGAGAATTCAGCCTAGTCTTGCACAGAAAGCAACAAAGATTTGACAGCACCACCAACACTATGCAGTCATTTAGAACATGAAGTCAGAACTAAATCTTCCTGACCTTCAGAAAAATCTACCCGGGAAAAACTTGACAACAAATGTTCCTGAAAACTGTGATCACCTACAATAGCACAGGATCGCTAGCTACACAGAAATTTCTCATGTGTTTATAAAAACTATGAAAAATGGAAACTAAGAGCAAGCATTTACACCAACGTTCTTCCATTTCATGCTCTACCATCATAGTAACTAATAAGTCACGATCAATTTTTAGTCTTCCTTTAGTGCGACAAGGTATGCACATGGGCACTGAGGTTAGCCCATAGCCTCATCCAGCTTCTACTAGAGTTGATAGAAATCTTTTCACTAACTTCAAAGGAACTTAGATTAGGATATAAATAGCTCACAATGGGTGCAGGGTGCTACCTAAATACATTGCTACTTAGTGAGGTTTTACTCGCTACTTACTGCAGTAAAATGGCATGGGTTTTCCACATTCCTAGCTATAGCTATCCTTTGTGCTCTCAGATTTTAAATTCACACAGACCTTAAGAGTACATGCATGTTTTAAAATGTAAATTCTGCAGGAAGCAGCAGATCTCAGCATCCACAGAGGATTCACACAAGATTTTATAGTATCATTGCAAATTGGTTTGACCTGGGTTTCTCCGTCAAGTATTCAAACTCTCCATTGAGAGAAAATAATATGGTAATAGTCCCATATTAACCCCACACATTCTAACTTCCTTACACATGGAAGCATGCACATATACAATATATACATGCACAGAAGCAACTCAGCTATGAAATGGAAAATACAGTAATAAGCATTCGAATTTCTGTCTGCCTCGTAGCTTATGTCCTACTAGCAATTTATCTGCTTTAGTGTTTATGTTGTTGGGATAGCAAAACAGATTTCCCATTCTTTTCAGAAATTCTTTTGTTAAGAGATTCCCCTGCATTCTCTCATACAGATTACAAATCATCAAAGGATGTTCAGTTTGCTTTTTTGTCTGGCTTGATAGCACCAACAAAAGTTCTAACATTGGATATTAGGGATTCTCCATTTATAAAACCTGAGCTATGGTTCCCTCTTATCCACCATTAGGCACATTTCACAGAGGAGGATGTCCAACATAAACATGACCTTGCTTAAAGTCATACACCACTGTGTAGAGCCAGAATTTCCCCACCAGCATTTTGAAGTCATGGCCCGTTTACTCCCAACAAGAGTCTTTCTCGTCTTGCTTGTCTTTCTATTTAGGGTCAGAGACACTTGCCTTCCTTTAGCAGATCCTCTGCTCTCTCACTTATCTCTTCTAAAGGAAGGATTTCCAGTGATGGCATATTGGATATTGGAACGGGTGCCACTATGAACTGCACGCGTAGCATGGGGGTTACAGATGTAGTTCTGGAGTAACAGCAGTGTCCTCTGGAGCAGAGGCTTCTTTACAAAACATGCAACTATAAAAGGGCCTCCACATCAAATTGGGTAGCACCTCTAGTTAGAAAAAGAACAATCTAAATTTGGGGAGACAGATCTCTAGACATTTTTTGTTTTCATGGTTTTGATTCATTGAGGTCACAATTGCCCAACTATTTAACCCTGTAATCATCCTCAAGAAATAAAACAAATGCATAGTGAAACATCAAAAAAAAAAAGTTTCAAGTTTACAGGAAGTTACCTGTATTTTTTCTAATTCAAAGATTTATCCAATTCTGCTGCATCAAAATTCTTCATAAAAGACTCCCAGTCAAACAGAAGCAAATAAACAAGCTAAGTTGTGCTGCTCAGAGACTCTCAGAATCTCAGACAGGTTTGTCTGGTAATCTCAGTCCTACTTCCACTGAAATCCAAGATACTCACTGCTATCAACACAGTAAGCAAAAAGTTGGGTTTTTTTTTTTCTTTTTTTTTTTCTTCCCCACATTTCCTCATTGAACCAACAACTCCAAATTTAGGCTTAAATCCCTACTTTAAAAAAAGTCTTCCTTAGACACTCTTGCTCAGTTCAATGCACATTTGTTCCTTCTTTCAGCATTTTTCTGGCACAAAAGGGCTCCAGCTTCTACGTAATGGAAAGGGCCCTAGTCTGAAGTTTTATAAAGGAACACTTTTTTTTTTTTTTTTTTTTTTTTTTTTTTTCTTCTTGGAAGGTGGGAATAAGGCCAGAGGAGAGAAGCTGAGGTCAGTGGGGAAGAGCCGGTGGTTTTCTGAATCCCTCTTAATTTCCCCTTTCTCCTGCAGGAGTCACATTTCTGGTCTGCTTTATTCTTTTCAAAGCAAACAAACAAATGGATTTTATTTTAGTCCTTCAGGTCACAGAAAAGCACTTGCTTGTGATGGATAAATCAGGATTAGTAATTCTCCTTCCTGTTTGCAAATATAAGCTTAGAACTCATATGCTATTTCACAGACATCATGAAACATTCATTTTCACCATGAAGCCAACTTGAAGGTTTTCACGTTCCTTTACTTATTTCATTCGTACATGGTTTGTGTGCCTACATTTGAAGTAGACTTCTTTAGAAAGCTGCATACACTTAGTAATGCCAGACTAGCTACAAGTTTCACAAGCAGCAAGAATACTTAGGTCAAATGGAAAGAAAAAACATTCAACTAATATCCAGGCTGGTCAAATAACCAATGCAGTGGGGAATATTCTCTGAAAGAGAAAAGATGAAAACATCTGAAAGTACATAATGGAAATGACATTCAGAAAGATTAAGGAGTGATATTTAATCAAAAGACCTCAGCAAGCTTAGAAGCATGCAACTAGTAGCATTTTATCCTGACTAAACAGGTTCGCAAATAAGAACAGTACATAGTAACTGCAGACCTTATCAGTATATCAACAGAACTAAAGCATCAAGTATCTGAGAGTACATCCATCTTGAATTTCATCAGGCTGCTCCCTATAGTATCTACACACTTTCCAGGTGAGGTCAATAGCAATAGCAAAATCTTTGCACTGGGGACAGAAAAAGAATTGTGCCAGAGTGAATGCACTATTTTGTGAAAGGGATCTGTGTTAACATCTTGATCATTGCTTCCTACCCTTTTTGTTCTAGTGAGAGCCTGTGGACTGATGCTCTGCAGGTCAATATTACACTGTAACCACTTTTATGAGGAGCAGCCCTTTCGTCTTTCACAGTGCCACCCCAAAACCAGATTTTCAGTTTGTGGCCATTTCCTTAAGTTCCTGTGGAACTTTTGGTGCTTCAGTTTGCAGCCATTACCTCTAGTTCTGAATTTTCCATATCAGGACTATGAGTCAGTCTTGAAATCAGCCTTTATTCTACTGCAAGAGATACTATCAAATTTATATATGCATAGTTTCCATAATACATCGGTATATTGTGGGCCGAGTCCAAAGATGAAGCTCAGCGCAACGTTTAAGCGAGGCTCCTGTAGGGGGCTATGTTATGTAACCAGTAATAGGCTTGAGCTGACGCAGGCACTGCAGGATAATCCAAATCCCAGACTAAAAAAAAATAGCAAACCAGTAGGGACTTCTGAGCCCAATATCACCAAGTTACCTAACCCCCCCCACAGCCAGCCCCTTTTTGGAGCGGGCCAGCAGCAGCAGCAGCGCTTGGAGAGCTCCCCTCACATCTGGGCTGTGAGTCACTTTCCCTTTGGCGCTCTGGAGCGCGGCTGCCCGCCAGAAGACATAAATCAGAAGGGCAGATCTTCCTGTGCAGCCGCTGGGTTAAGCAAGGTTATAAGGAAGAAAAACCGAGGAGCTCTCTGCAACCTATGGGCAAGTGTCTCGCTCACAACAAAGCCTCCGACCCCACGTTCAAAACACCGGCCCGGGAAAGCCCCCCGGAAGTGTTTATCCAGGCCCCACAGGAGCTCATTTGCATCTGGACAAGGCAGGGTAACATAAAGGAAGTTTAGCTATAAGTAAATAAAAACCTACCCAAGCGATAAAGGGCTACGGAAACATCCCTCAGCTAGTGCTATCAGTGGCACAAAATAATCAATCACAAAATAAACAATTGGCAAGATTAGCCCAGGAGTGACATCCTCCTGCATAAACCAACACAGGTGGCTTTGTTCACCAGCACGGCTATACGGAGCGAGCGCGGCACAAGGAGCTCAGGGGGCACAGTTCAATCCCTGCAGTCACCAAGAGCTAGGCAGGCAGCACAGCTGGGCCTTCAGTGGCCATTTGTCACCTTGTCATGATGGAGCACAGCACCGAGGACACCTCTGCCACCTTCCTGCATGCCAAAAAAAAAAAAAAAAAAGCAGAGAGGTCTCCAACTCCAGGGAATTCTTCCAACATCGTTTGGCCTTTGCAGCATGTCTGGCTGCCCAGCAATGTCTTAAGGCACAGTCATATGGCAAGCACTGAATGTCATTGCATTTGACCCCTTCCCAATTCCTTCAGAAAGGTATGCAGTTTTCTCCTCAAAAAGCTTACAGGTATTTGACAGACCGAACTTCTCAAAATCTTCAGGTTCAGAAAGAAATTAGGATCAGTAACTGTTCTTCTCAGTAGTCTTTCCTTACATGAAAAGCTGAGCCCAAAGCAAAGCTCAAGCATCCCCAAGCTTCTGAAGACCCAAGAAATCCCACTAACCTCCTGCAGTCCTTAGCCCACTGCACGGATCCTTAGCCCACTTCCCAGCCTCAGTCCTGACACTTCTCCAGCATACCACGCTGCTTGCACACATCACCTGTTGAAAGGCTAAGGAACTGATCGTTACTTTGCTGGAAGGCTGCAATACTAGCTCATCTCAGTATTTATATTTCGTTGCTTTATGTTCCACAAATGTGTTTGTGGAAGGACATGTTGAAGCTGCATGTTTAAAATGGGCATCAATTTACATTGCACAATGTGTGACTCAGCCACATCTGGGCTCATGAGTGTCCCTGGTAAGTTCCTGATTTCACTTTTACTCCCTTGCCAGTTATGCCATCGTCTTACAGGAAATGCATTTTCATTAGGAAATAAAAAGCACAGTGCATTTACAGATAGTTTTTTTATGAATTGGGTATAATATTGATGCTCATGTCTCATAAATACCATTCCCCATCAAAGCATATTACAAAAATCAGCAGTAAAATCCCTAATGAGGCAGGAATGAGTAATACAGTGTTGGATTAAGCCTGAAGACAGACAGGTGCCTTCTGACTGATAGGAAGGGCTATTCTGACACTGTTACATGTAAACAAAACATCATTGATCTTATTTATTTACAATCCCCTTTTTATGGTAGGTCCTAATGGCTTAAAACTAAAACCAGGGCGTTAATATGAAGGCCTTATGACTGGCACAAAAAGAACAAACCTCATGCATACAGGAAGGAGAATGCCAAGGCTTATCTAAGATGGAGAAGGCAAAAAAGCATGACAGCATGGCAGTGAAGGCAGCCATGACTGCGTCTCCAAGTCCTTGCTCCCCGTAGCTAGTAACCGCAGCTATGAGCGGCCCTTCCAGTATGGCTCTGTACACAGTAGTCCATCACTTAGCTCCTGACTAGCCCAGGTAGAAGGGACAGACTCCACAACTACCCAAACAAAACATTAGCTACAGTAGAATGTTAAAAGAAAGTACTTAAGTAAAGCTAATCCAGGGGAGTAGGAGTTATCGGCTTATTCAATGTGGGTTTCTAATGCTTCATTTTTGTTACCTACTCGCACCCACAAGGAACAGGTGTGGTGTCTAATAAGAGCAGAGGAACCTACACTTCTACAAAGTAAAGTTGGAAATGACTTTCCATTTTAAACTGTAACCTACCAATAATTATACATTTCTTGCTTCCTTTTCCATTAATACAGGTGTCCACAGTGGTGAGGACTTCATCAGAGATTTATTCCATCACTGCTAAATCTGCCACGTCAAAATGCAGCTCTTGCATTCCTGCATTGCTAACCACAGCCGCCCCCTGCCTGCAGGGGTGCCAGAAATCTACTGCATCTTTGGCAATTATCCTTATTCCTGGGTGTAAAAAAAAAAAAAAAATTAGAGAGATGAGCATTAACACATAAGGATTGTTGGTAGCACAGACGTCTCTTCAGAAAGGAAGATTTTAGGGAGGTTCAGAGCAGGCTGCCTCCTGAATTTGCCTCCTGCTGCTGCACGTTTGCTCCATAGCTTCACCACTGACTTCGCAGCCACATTGCTCATCAGCACTTCACGCTGAAAGAGCTTAGTACAGACAGGATTCAACCAGACATTCACCCACCAATGTTTCCTGCAAATGTCCAAGAAAAATGGTATATGTTAAGGGTTTTTAAATGCACTGGCATATCTGTTCAATGAAACATCAGAGAAGCAAAGGGTCCTGGGCTGTCTTCTGAAAAAAAAAAAGATATCCAAATACTAGGGCTGCCTTCAAGGAGGGGTTTCTTTGGTTTGAGAGCGCTCCTATGGTCTGAAGCAGTGGTCTGGGTTGTGGCCATATCACGCTGTGCTACAGCAATCCTGAGACAGAACTGCCCTTGCTGGGCTTTAAACATTCAGATAAACTCAGCTAACTGGCACGTAAGTGGTAGATGAAGGAAGAAAAATCTTACGATTCCTTCTGGTGGGAATAAAGAGTAAGAAGGAAAAGACTCCTAACTGTTGTGATAAGGTGGGAAAGGTTCAGACACACTTGAAGAGCAAGTGTCTAGTGATACATGTAAAGTACCAACTGCAGGTCTGAAACAGAAACATAAATAACACCTGAAGCAAAAAATCAGGAATTTGGAAAAAGGATAGTTCCTGACCTTTGTACAAATCCAGATTATAAAACTTGATCACTAATGTTAATGATTATGTTTTAAATACAGCTATGGACTTTAAACATTGGTCAAACAGCAGCAGATACATAGTCCAGCTTTTCCTTCAGATCCCTAGAGGCTGTGGGGCAAACCAGCCATCTGCTGAGCCCACATCTTCCCAAGCAGAGCCCCAGTGAGCAGAGGGTCTTGCCTTTCCTTGCTCCCCCAAATTATGTTGGGCCAATAGCCACAAAATCTGCTTCTACACCAAGGGCTCTCTCCTTGCAAGTATTTTGCAAGTATTTTTTGCAAGTATTTTTCCTTCTTCCTTGTTCTTTGTTCCAAAGACTTATGGTCTTTCCTGGCACTAACTGCTACATTTCTTGCTTGCCCTTCCTCTAAAATTTCAGTTATCCAATCCCTGTTCATGTCTAATCTCATTTACCCCACTGACTTGTTCTCCCCGGCACAGTGCCAGCATGTTTTGCACTTCCCAGCGTCAAGAGGACAACCTTCCAACGTGCCACCACCCTGCCTGGCTCCAAGCAGCAGTCTGGACTTAGGCAGGGGGCAAAAAACCATCAGGAGAAAGATCTCTAATGCCCCTCCCACTTAAGAGTAGAATTTGATCCACACATTTTTGGAAGCAAGAGTGACACGAGCAAAATGTTAGTCTCTGCTTTAAAAGGATTGAAGGTGTCACCTCAGAGAAATGAAGACATCTGGGGAAAATCCACAGCAGTCCCTAGAAGGACTTTCTCACTTCAGCTTTTCCCCAAAGCCTAATTCCCATTTGTGCTCTGACTCCTTAAACAGGAGTCCTACATTAAGCAACATCCTATCCTCTCTCTGCGGCGGGATAAAAGGACAGGCCCTGGCCCATACCACCCTGAGGCCATTGAGCCAAATGTGATAAGGAACCAAGTCTTGCCTTTTCTCCAGAGACAGAGATATCCCGCCGAGCTCTGATCTGTTGTAGTGGGACAACTCCAGAGTCACTCTGGGATCAACTCCCAGGGACAGATCTGCAGCAGCCCCCAGGAGAAGCCACCAGCTCCCACTGAATGATGCAATGGATCATCAGCCTCTTACACATGTGATGTAGTAACAGCGAAAAGGAAGCTCTGACCCGTTCTCTGTCTGCACAAGTTTCTGATACGTTAAGACACAGTCTGGGGCTGTGCAGTCAGCCAAGTGTGGTCAGTGGAAGTGCGCAAGCCACAGTCAGCTAAACCTGAGAATTTTTCAAGTAATTAATTCTTTGAAATAAGAATCAGTTCTCTGTAGACCCCTTCGTGCTCCAGGCACCTCCAAAGAAAAACTGAGAGTATTCCAGCTACATCAGCCAGTGAGTACGCAGCAAGAGCTGAGCAGAGATGCTGACTGGAGGACTACAAGCAAGTAGTTGTGAGGACACCATCCTCCCAGCATGGCAGCTCTTGCAGTTCTGCAGGGAAAAGTTAATACCAAATAGACATCTCAGCAGCTAATAGATCCTCACTTGCATGTTGTTAATCTCCCTTATTCTTTTTCTTTAAGGTTTAGTTTCTTAATTTCCTTTATTTTCCCTCCCTCGTTCTCTAAATTTCTCTTCATTCTTATTGATGACATCTACTGAATTTTGTTAAACGAACTCCAGAAAATGTGGCTTTCCCAATCTTTAGTTTTCAAGGGGCATTTAACATTAGACCAAAGCTACCAAAGCCACAAAGCACCTTTTAAAACATGATATAATATAAAACAGACCGCTGCTATTTGCCCCACAGGAAGAATCTTTTTTGCTTTGTCTGATCTTTTTTTGCTGTGAAGTTAATTTAAAAAAAAAAAATAGTCTTCATGCATGTAAGCATGAAGTGGAGCTATTCAGATATAGCCTGGTCCTTTCACAACACAGAGGAAAAAGAGCAGCTTAAAAGCCTCCATTGTGGCAGACAGAATTCCCCACAGTGCAGACACTACTGGTAGGTATAGATATCTTCCCAGTATCTCCTACAGTCTTACCGCAAGGGAGGTGTTGGGGCTAGAAAAAGACTGCCCAAACTTCGTAATGCTGCCAGAGGGCAAGCCTGAGTGTAGGCTGAGAAGAAGCTGGTATAATTGAGCCAGTCTTTCAAGAACTTCCTTTGAAGTTAACTATATCTTCTTTCAAATCTTGAAAGAAAACAGCCAAAGCTTGTTTTCCTACAGAAAAGAGGGCCAGCATCTCCTAGCACTCTGGTCAACTGTTCTTTCACAACCACATTTCCTAATTTCCTTTCAGGTCTATAACACCACAAGCACTTACATCTGTGATTACATCAAGGGCGCAACTCTTTTGACAATGCTGATTTTTGCTAGTATTTCACTGTGTTATCATTACTAGTGAAAAAGTCATGATTTCAGACCCCTTGAGGTCAAGTTTTCTGCTGACACATACAAAGACTAAGACAGGACTGTTCCCAACTAAGTCACAGTGATACAGACTCCTTTTGGTTTCTGAAACTTTGTGAGGCTTTAGCTCATGAAGACATTTCCCAGAAGTCCCAATCATGGGGCAGCATTACTTCCATTTCATACACTGAGAAAGAGAGGCAAAGAGAAGGCACTGATGCAGCCACACAGCAAATAAATACCAAGAATATGAACAAAAGAAATGTTTAGGTATCCATACCTACTACTAAGACTCATTGCTTCAGTGAAAAACAGCAAGATAAAAGTAGGGACTTGCTCTCTGTTACTCACGTGTCTACCAGATACAGAATAAGCCTGACAAAACAAGCATCTTTACTTCAGTTTTCAGTGAAACAGATCAAATGCACATTGCAGAGCTTCCCTGATGTAACTCAGGGCAAGGTGGCAAAAGATGCAATTCAATATCCACTCAGGTTAGCAAAGGTCTCCAGCATCCAAACAGTGATGCTCCGAAGAGCTGATGATTAACATCAGCCAAACACACAAGGAGTCTGGCCGTGCCCACACTCGGTGCCTGGACTCGACTTCACTACCCCTGGCTTGATTGTCCTGAGTGCCTCCCGTTACACTGCTGCAGCCGATAGGCTCCCAGCTCCTCAGGGTGCTTAACTCAGTGCTTGAACGCTAGTGAAAAGACTAGCGGGGTCAGAATACCCACATGAGCTTGTTAAAATCAGTCAAAACTGCCTCAAGGCCACATGAAGCACTCGGACAATCTCTCTTTGCTTCTGTTTGCCCTCAGTTCAGTCACTGATCAAACATTTCCATGGAATGGTTATGTAAGATGATTCCTGAGCTTAGCCTATCCTTTTTGGAGCTGACCTCCCACATACCACTCCTGGGCATCCTTAGGACCTAAGGCCCATTAAGATATTTATACATTCTATTCTGTTTAAGTTTTCCAGTACAAACTATTTTTCTTACAGAACATTGAACAGTGATAAAAACAAGTCAAAATAGAATGTCAGTCCTCTAAATTTCTTCGTAACTGTCAAAATTGACCTTTTTAATTGTATACAATGCATTATCGCAATAGCGGTCTGAACAAAGAACAGTCTGCCTGTTGCAACTGTAGCGTTCACTTTTTCACTCTATTGTTACTCACAGATTGACAAACTCAGAAGTTTCATTTCTTGCATACATCCTTAGGAATGACATAGAGACACCATGACTGTAATAGCACTGTAAATTCAGCATCAAGGCTAGTGGGCCTAACATTCAAGTACACAGCAAAATCAGGACCTTCATCCTTGGGTTTTCCCTATTTACTTATAAGGTCTCTTATTTCTAAAGTGATATTCAGAACTTTATGCTCTCTGTAACCTTGCAGGATTGCTACAGTAACTGGAACCAGAGCACAAAACCTGCTCATTCGTCTTCACAAAGTGATTACAACAACAGCAAGCAAAGAAAGTTTCCCTCTTGTAACTGCCAAACAAAGGTCTACGACATCTGCGTTCAGGCAGAACCTGAACACCAGTTTGTGTTCTGGGAATTGTTTGTTTCTTTAGGGGGATTTGATAAATCCAGGATTTTTGTCTGCTATTTTTCCAACAAAAAAACAAAAATCATACATCCGAAGGCATGAAGCTGAGGCTGAATGTTCAATGGCTAGTCACACTAGAGTTGATGTACGGCTGTGCTTTGACTTGTGCCAAGCTATTACACAAAGTTCTCCTGTGTCCTGTACCTCCTGAGGCTCACCAAAAGCTTTCAGCAGAACTTGGCTTTCCCAGGATTAGCCTGAATTAGGTGAAAGTTTATCTGAAGGGAGGAGGGACGTCTCTTCTGCTTTCTGTTTGCATGCCGCCTAGCATAAGATGATCCTTATCTGCAATCAGGGCTCTTTAAAGCTGCCAGAATAACAAGCAGTGTTAGAATACATCAGACATACTTGCATAAATGCAGAACAACTGTGAGGAAAACTTTGAACAGATTTGGAAGAATGAAAACAGACTCAAACTCCTTTTTGAACCTACAAACCCATCGAGATAATAGTACTGAACCCTGGGAAGCATTTTTACTTCAAAACCATGAACAGAAATCTACATCTCCTCTGGAGTTCCAGTGGTAACACTTAATTTTTGTCATTTCATAAAGGATTGTTCAGGTAAAATACAGGGATCACTTGTGCTGAAAAAAAAATCAAGTTTACATTTAAATGAATTTAAATTTGAAGATATATAGTGGAAAATTTGCTCAAATCGTTCTCTTTTCAAGACAAAACCTCAATCCTACACTGATTCACTATAGTTAAACCTCCTGTCCAACATGGAGACCTGCTGAAGATTCAGAAAGAGTATTATCTTACAGCACCAGGACCTAAGAAGGCAGAGATAAACAAGCAGCATCAATTCAGTTGACTAAAAGTGACACCATGCCACAAAAAGGTGTAGAAGAGCCCAGGTAAAGTTCATATGAAGGCAAGAATAAAAGGACTCATGCAAAAAAGTGTTGTCTAAAAGCAGAAAAGGACAGACTCTTGTATGATGCAAGGTTCCCCAGTTCCTCACACTGGTGTTCATGGCATTGAGTCATTACTACACTGGACACGGGGAAAAACTGCAAGTATCATTACAGAAAAATGGGGTTTGGGGAAAAGTATGAGACACACTGTTTTTAGACTGGAGATTTACCTGGAAAATACCAGGAGAGGAAGGGAGGAAGAGGCAGTCAGACATGGTCACACAGGAAGCAGTAAAAACGAAGAAATATGATGTACAAGCACAGTGCTGCTTTCTCATCAGCAGAATATAGGACATGTTCATTTTGAACAGAAAAACTACTTTAAACCTCATCCAAAATATCTAATAAAAAGAATGCAATGAATTGAAAATCTGTGTCTTTCCAAAGATAGTAAAAAATTCTCTAGATCACTAATAAAGCAACTGTTGGCAGTTACTCCAATATTTGACATTTGGTGTTGTTTACAAAAATTTGTGGAGTGTGAATGCTGATGAAAAAATAAGTACAGAAATTTCCTGCAGTTAAGTATGCACTATGAGAAGCTAGCTGTCATTAGAAAACGAGCACTGCTCTTTTGAACGTAGCCAAGTTATGGCCAGGCTCACCCCCAAGGAAGGAAGGAAAAGAAGGGGGAAAAAAAAGGTACATCTTCTGATGATCAGGTCACTTCGGTACAAACCATCCAAGAGGTAACAGTGGAAGTGCACAATAATTCTAGGATTATAAAATAGATAGCGATTTAGTCCTGAGGAATTTTGCATGTAAATACATTTCAGCATTACCAGATAGTGCCTCCGTATTCAAGACAAAGCAATCTCTCCAAAACCAAAAAGGATAAGTACTATATAGGCACTTGTATGACAACGCAATTTGCTACAAAAGTAAATGTAGACATCCACATCCAAACCACTGCAACTGTTCAACTATTATGGTTTTCTGGAAGCTATATGTATTGATAATCAAAACCAAAAGCCTGAGCCTAGCAAAATCATTGATGGGTAGAACACACAAAAGCTGAGCTTTTGGACAGGGTAGTTATAGAAGGGGATAATATCTACATTCAGAAGTTATGTGCAAAGCAATTTTAAATTCTTTTTACTGTTATTTTAGTGACATAAGCTCCCCTCCAGCTACCATTCATCAAAACAACAACAAACTAAGTGAGAACTTTTGTTTTCACTGGAGAGCAGTACCATGTGCTCGGCCCCCGGCCAGCTCCGCGCAGAGGCACGGGGCTGCTCCGCACTGTCGCACCCAACGTGGCCGCTGCTGCAGCCCTGCCAGGCTGCGCTCAGCACCCGCACTCCTGCCCCCCTGACAGCGAGCAAGTGCCAGGAGCTGAATTCAACGGAAACCAAAAGCATCTAAGACTGAATAATTTCAAAATGCCTTTGCTAAAATACTGCCAAACTGATCTGAACGACAGAACGTGATTTCTCTTCTAGTTCCTCAGCAATTTTAGCATCTGTTTTTGCAGACCATGTACCTTAAGGGGAGCAATCCTGCTGCCTGTAGTCACATCACTTTTATGAATGAGGATTTCTGAATTGTGCTTTTAACGAGGGGGCGGGGGTGGAAAAACACAGAATGGATAAGAAAGTAAAGTAGCTGAAGCAGAATTTTGTAGTTTCATTTCATACAGCTTACCATAAAATGACTTTTCTTCCCACAGATACAAACATGTTTGTATTATTGCTTACAAATAAGATGTGTAATAACGTAGGCCTTACTAAGCAGGTATTTTAAAGATTTTTTTTTCCTCATTTCTCTACAATGAAGAGGCTCCCTACCTACTGCCTACAGTGATTTGTGTAAAACACAGTCAGCATTTTTAGGTACAACTTATTATCAGGTTTTTAAACTCCTGTAAGAGTCAGTCTGTTTGTTTGCCTTTAAGCAGAATGATGTTTCTGTAATACCCGTTAGTGGTCTAAAGAAATCCCAGATTGGCTAAGGCCAAGTGCTCTTTTTCCTGCAGCTCAGCATTCCTTCTTAAGGAAAAGTCATCTCAGATGGTAAAGCTGAACTGGGGTTTATCTTCCTACAGCAAGATCTTGGCTGCATGACAGAAAAATTAAAGGGGGCTGCTGATCAGTTAAAACACTACAGCTCAAAGTATGTTTGGGTAACAGCCAAAGTCTTGGAATTGTTTTGCCATAAAATCTTCTTTTAGACAGGAAGAAGAGGGCCTTTTTAGACTGGAAGAGGTTTCATGATGAAGATCTTGGAAATCAAGCCCAGTGTTCACGTGCAGTCAAGCCTGTCCCTCCCTGCTCCTTGCTCCTCCCTCACACCACCGGCATGCCCATGCATACACGGCACCCTGCACACGCTCCACTCCTCCTACGCGCTTTCAGAAGTTGTTTTCAATAAGCTGCACACCGTTTAATTCAAAATTATATTGCTGATTTGCTATTTGAGTAAGCTGTGCTTCATTTATACAATGTAGATGATAGAGATGACTCTTCTAAATAAGTTATTCGCCCACACTATGCACCTCCTGCTTCAAACCTCCTGGCTCCTCAAGACAAACTAAGTTGAGATGCTCTTGAGAGGCTCTACCTCCCTTTTTTCTCTGTCTTCCTGGAGTGCAGCCTTGGTCTGCAGTTACATTTCAGGAATCACACACTCCATCTTGCATGCTGTACATTCACTACAGCATACATACACATTTAAGTGTAGCTGACATACCTAGACCTATAGGGATCTTGCTGCAACCAAGTATAACGCAGAGAATTCTCCATGGCTGTTACTCAGAGTGAACTACTGCAGCCATGCTCTCAGTGAAGTCAACAAGAATACAGTTCAGGGCCTGAATCCCAATCTTAGGCCTCTTAAAAACCGCTCAAGAGCTTTTCATAATTATCAAATGTCATCACCCTAGATATTGGACTGTAGTTTCACAACACAATAAATTTAGTTCTACAACTCCTGCTATCAAATTAAAATTACCTTTCATCAGATGGCAGCAGCATAGGATTTGGTAGGTTAAACTTCTTTCAGAAATTCCGACAATTTAACTCGGCAGTGGCAGCCTATAGACTAGCTCAGGTACTGTCCCACCCTCCTTCAACTGGCAACAGAGAGCACAGATACCACAAACTTCATGTCAGCTGCTCTAGTTCATCTGACAGAAATGCACTTGCATGTCCTCAACTGATTTGTGGTCTGGTATTAATGGAACAGCAGCTTTAGCCTGCTTGGTCTGCTCTTAACTGCTATACGTGCCTTTCTGATACCACTGTGGCAAGCAATGACCATCAGCACAGAGCACTGCCAAGAATGTTCCAGCACGGTTACCTGATTTGAATCCAAATCCGATCACCTCTGTTTCGTGCCTTTTCTTTCCCAACCTTCCATTTTCTCTCCCACAGGATCACTGATAACAAAATGCATTTTAATTCTAAGTTTCAAATAACAAAATGCATCTTAATTCTAAGTTTCAGATAAGCCATTCTTTCCTCACCTTGCCATAGTGTTGTACTAGGTACTTGATTTAGAAAATTAACTTCATTAAAAAAAAATTCTTGGTGTATTTTACATGACTGAAATACAGTTCTTAGATCAATAGCTTCAATAATTTCCAGTGAATATGTAGCAACCATTTGCTTCTATGTTATTTTTGTTCCAAGCTTAAGAGGGCATGAAAATTTTCATATATACACACGGTAGGGATTTTCTTCCCTGAAGGTTAAGTATGATTGAGATACATATAGAAACTGCTTTGAAGACTTTTGTCTGTACTGCCTCTATATTTAGCAACATAAAGGCAATTTCATAATTACAGTTTTATATAACTGTCTCTAGAAACACTTGCAGCCACTAGAGAAGTACTGATGCAATCACCCGGCCCCTCGTGGTTTTGAGGAGCAGAGTTCATCAGGACCCCAGCTGGAACTAGCTCACACTTGTCAAAGGGAACAACCCTCCGCCACAGAGCTCTACCCCAAGAGAATCTATCACCCCTCACAGTGAAGAGTCACAGTGCCCAGCCCTCCAAATAGCATCTGCTTGGAAAGCCGTGGGAGGCCAGTCCACCTACCTTCACTCGCAGCAAGCTGTATTTCCATTCAACTGTCAGCTGCTTGGGAGGAGAATCTGGAGAAAAGATAGAACAGTTTTATTTTGTGTTCCTGAAAGAGGATTAGAGTTGGGTAAGTAACAAGTTATGTATTTCCCTAAGACTTGAAGCCTGTAAGAGCTCTTTCTCTATTTGCCCAGCAACAAATTCTCACTGATAGCCAGGTCTGAACTTGCTCAAAACATTTTACAGGCTTAGAGAAATCCAGTGCTTCCTTCTGAAAACCCTTTTCCACACTTCATATTTGGTTATCTACATCATTTGTAAGCCTCTCTCTCATGCTAAAGAGCCATCAGAATCCACAGATTTTATGCATATACATCCTAAAAAAAATAATTGATCCAGGATATTAATTTCATCATATTATTACAAGCACAAAATCAAACTACCATTACTCATCAGGAAGAGCTCTATCAAAGTACAAAGAAACAATCAAAGCAGAAAAAAAGATTTTACAGGACAACTTACCCTTTTTAAATCTCAATCCTGACCTTTTAAGAAGGTCTACAAAATACTTCAAAAATAAATGTGGGAACTAAAATGAATAGACCTACTAAACACCCCAGACTCACGGTAGTTTCACAGCAGATCTCTGCCATCTCTCATTACCACAAGCAATGTCTATTTGATCCCCCTTCTCCTTGACTTTATCCCTCCCTCTTTTGTCAACATCCCTCTCTGTTCTACAGCTCCTTCTTAATTGCCTAATTGATTAAGCCAGTTCATTTAGCTCAGAGCAATAGCTTCCAAGCTATGAATAGCTTGAGGCTTGCCCCTTCTGTTTCATGCACGCTATGGGTATGTCAGAAAGCTTACCAGGTTCCTCCAACAGTATTGGATGGCCCAAGAGAAGACAGTTAGCTAGATCTTACAACAAATCTTGCTGCTCTTCTATGTTTATCAGGTGCTCTCAGGTGTGTTTTTAACCATAATCAGTAAGACGCATACAATGGTTACAATCGCATGGAAATTGTAATGTATCACTGGACCAGGCTATACAGACCATCCTAAAGACTTATTTGAAAATGACTGTATAGTGACAACCAATCTTGAATGCTCTTCCTTGGCCTCCTTTAACTTCCAGTTCTTGGAAAGGCAAGGAATTGTCTTTGTGCATGGAGAACATCCTGTGCTCCATGGGAGGCTGTGAAAGGCAGGTGTTCTAGCATCTCAGCAGTTTTATGTTACAACACTCCAAACATATTAATATATGTCAGATAGTTCCAGACCACTAGTGAGCTGGGTGGCAATTCCTGTCATGCTGCTGCTGTAGTCTTAGAAAGTGATCTTTCAAGCTAATTGCATTAAAGGATCCTAGTCTTCTAGGGAAAACTTTGGCAGGAAAAGAAAAAGTGCAAAGCGTTCACTTGCTAAAATTCTTTCTTCCAAAGCACAAGTTACATGTCCTATCAAGGCACAACACACTGCAGCAAACTCTTGCCCCCACCTCTCTTGAAAGCTCTCTCTGCAACATAATGCATTTTTCAAATTCTTCTGCCATGCAACTCCAGAACAGTGAGTAAAAATGGTGGGTGGCCACATCACACTGTACTGAAGTCGCATCTAATACCATGCTCTCCTCACATACCCTGGATTAGGACATACCCTGGATTAGGATAGCATAGATTTATTAAAGGATTGTTATTTTCAAGGTAGAGTGAGGCACGGACCACTTTCAAAGGCACTAACTTTGACATCTTGGGCACGTTCTTAGAACACACTCTGCAGCACTGAGCATCCTGATTCCAGGAATGCAGAGACATGGTCTAGTTCAGTTCCTTGCATGCCTGTATGCCCATGGTATTTAGCCTAAGCCTATTCCCCCCGCTACCGCCTGCAAAACACACCTGTATAATCCCTGCTAGCCCCAGGACAAGGGAGGAGGAAGAACAGCCAAGCTGCACCCCCTCAGGATTTCCCTGCAGGTGTTGCCCCATGTAGGGTTATCTAGGGACTCTTGACCAAGACTGATGCTGCTGCTTTTCAGACTACTGAGGCACTACTACATGAACAGACAGAGGGTAGTCAGATAGAACTGTAACAGACAGCACAGAAGCCCCCTTTATTTATTCATTTCCTCAGAAGAGATCCTTTTTCCTGGTTTATTGAGTGGATTTGTACTCTCAGGATGACATTAATATTATGCTTCTCTGTCTTAGGTACCTACTGCCCTCAACGTATTTTGCAAACAGATATGCCTCTGCACAAAAACTTGAAAGTTTGCCTGAATAAATAAATTTGACTAAACACATTTCTAAATCAATTTGATAAATTGACATGCAGGTATTATTAAAGCCTGAGAACACTGAGGCTTATGCCACATTTGATACCAATAACAGCCTATTTACCCAAAGGAGTTCAGCTGTTGAACTATTGTGTGTTAGCAGATACTATTTTATTAAGTCAGATTTGATCTCAGAAGATGTTGAGAAAGAGAAGGGATAGGCAGTGTTAGGCTACTATCACTCTCTACATCATTTTTGTATTGTCAAGTTGGTTTATTGCATGGTTATTTGGGTATTCTTGCAAAACCAAATCTCATTTACTGCATAATCCTTTTTGTTTACTTTCATTCCATGGGAGAGCCAACTGCAACATACAAGTGTTTACGCTCTCAACAGTGGAGCTCTCTTATGTGTCACCACATATATTTTATCTTAAAGCTGGCACTGACATTTATTTCCCCGAGAATGCTTCAGAGGGACAAAAGGAAATACTTGCTCTGTTCAGGAGTCACAAAACAAGCAGAAAAAAAAAAAAACTTCAGGGCAAATAAAAAGCATTCTACAGACCATGAGGTCAAGAAACCAGATATGGTTTTGTTTGCAGTTAAAGTCCAAAAGGATCCCAAGTTGTGCCAAAGCCCAACCCACTTTGGCTGAAGGAGGATCACTGCATTTGAAAGTACTCCCAGAAAAGGGCACTTAATCATACTTCACGCTTCTGCCTTCAAGCGCTGTAGCTACACTTACAAAGACAAACATACCTTGACCTGAAAATCCAGTACAGTATCTATGTTTTCTCACACTTCTTACCCTGAATGAAGTCCAAGAAAGGGAGGAGAAGAGACTTGAGGAGGTGGGCAATCTCCTCTTATATTACTGATATTTGCAATACCCACCATCTCCATGACCCCTAGATAGCCCTGAACAATCTCTTTTCTGCTGTGGTGAAACTATCTGAATTTCACTTAGGTCTTTCCTACTAGCTTCAAGACTTCTCTTTGTCTTCTCACTTTGTCACTATCATCTATGGCATTTTCATTTTCTGCTTGAGGATCCTCCCTGTGTCTCAGCTGTAAGTCTCACTATCATCACAACTTCATTCAACTTACAGAGTTCTAGTTTCATCTGTTCTGTTCTTAAGAAGGATGTTAATTTAAGATGTTCTCTGCAAACATCTTCCTTTCTAATTCCTATTTTTGGCCTCACCTTCTCTTATCCATTAACATGGTGCTATTTCTCACCATTCTGTATGCTCTTCTACTTTAGATTCCTTTTCCTACTAATCCACAAACACCTGCACTGCTGCTGCAGAACCCCTCTAAAAGCAGTGCTGTGACAAGGGTGATCATCTTCATTACAACAGTATTCTCTCTTCTTCCAGAAGTGCTGTGTTTTTCAGTTTGGCTCCTGCCTCTACCCCAAAGCGCTTGCACCTGAGCTTGCTGTTTTCACCCAAGAAAATGGCATGGTACACTTCTCCAAACAACACTCCTTTCATTCTCCATTATTGTGACATCAAAAATTTCTCTTCTTCATAGGACATGATCTTGCTTCCAGCCTACAACAAGAAATATCATTCCACTATTTTATAGCAAAACCAAACAAAGTCTTTCAGAAGAGCTTATTCCACATACAGGCAAGAAAAACATTTAGTTCACTGACCAAAATACTTCAGCACGCTTTCAGATGAAGCAGCAGCAGTACTTCCTCCAAACAACCCAGCAGGAGAGACCACCAACTGAAGACATAGTTCTTTAACAGGACCACTCCTCAAACACGCGGGCAGGCCCGATAAGAGCCACTAATCCCATTCGCTCCATCTGTGCTGAGGCCTAGTGTATTGACTGAGAATCATGTTCCTGGGCTGACTACCAGCACCCCTGGGCTGTTTTGCTAAACAGGATGACCTGCTTCCCCCATGTCCTTAATGGCCTTTACACTGCTCTTTTCTCCAGCTCTTTGCTTGCCCTGGTGACTCCAGCCCATGTGAATGATTGATGTGGTTCCCACCTGCTGCCTCCCCTCCTTTCACCCCATACCTCCACCTGCTCTCTCCCAGTCCACCCCAGCCTCTCCCTGCCCCTGATATCCACACTGCAGCACTGACTTCCCTAAAAGCTTCCACATTTTCCTCTTTCCTTTCATCTCAGTGCTTTCTTTATGTGCTCTTACCCTGGAAGGCCCTTCAGAGGAACTGCTAAATTTAGGCTAGCAGTATACTGGGACTGCCATCTATCAAACTGTGCTACAGATTCTCACCCCTCTGCCCTGCCAAAATGTCTTTAGTGTTTGACCTGGGCTGAGCTCCTTGGGAGGAGAACATATTTACACTTAGAACCTTTAAACAAGAGCAATCCCCTAGGTGCTATAATAATTAAAAGCAGCAAGGTGGTGACCTATGGCAAAGCATTTCACATCTTGACTGCTTCACATAATGAAATACTTCTTGTTTTGTCTTCAAGTGTCTTTTATTTAAGTGTGTTAGTGGCCCTCAGGCTAACTCTCCAGGGAGGAAAGGAGAACAGTGCCCAGAAACCTTAAGATGTGTAAGCAGAGTGGCATCTAAGTCAAACACACTCAGTACTCCCTGATGCCAATAAAACTATTCAGAAGTTTACAGTGAATTCTTACCTCTACCACCCTCTACTCAAGACGAGGCACCCAGGCACCACGCTGCCTATTCCCGAGTGCCACGTGCTGGTTCCGGCGCTGTCCGTGCGGCCCGGTGGCAGTTCGGCACTCTCGCAGACTGACTGCCGAGCCGGGGCGCTCGCCAGGGCCGCTCCGCACGACGCTGCGCGGACGCACAGCACAGCGCGGTGCACGTCCTCGCAAACCTGCACAGCCCCACACCTGGCGGCCAGTTAGGTAACCCACGAATTATGGCACTCAGAAAGTGAATTTGTAGGGTTGAAAGATGCTTCCCCTCCATCAACCCACATGGTGGCATCAGTCTGTTAATATTTTTTTCCTGTCTACTGCTATCATCTGCCTATTTAGTAGCAATATCAACAGGGCTAAGAGAAACCTCTCTGCTCTTTCTGCTGCTGCAGTCTTATGCTTCCCATGTATTTGGCCACATGTTTATGTCCTATGTGTGCAGCAGCCAACATATTTGAGGTGCCCTTCCCACAACTGTTCATCAGCAACTATTTAGTTTCTGCAGGCAGACAAGGTCAGGTCCCTGAAGCTTGGCATGGACTCAAGCTGTATTTTAAACAGCATTCAGTAAAACCCATCTAATGTCCATCCAGACCTGGCAGATCACATTAAATCTACACAACTAGACTGAGCTGGGCGCTTTTCCCTGGGTCACTAGCAACATAGGCAAGAGGGGCAAGATAAGGCCTCTCACACCTCAAGCAGACTTTTGTGACCTTTACACTTTCTGAGGCTCCACCGGATTACGTTTCAGTGTGCCTTGTCCTGTCCCCTTCGCACTCCCAGTGCAGTGGCTGAGACTCACCTCTGCCTGACTTGCAACACTGCTTTTTCCACAGCATTTCATCAGATTGTTGGGGCAATTCAGGCCCGTGCTCTTTTCCAATCTTTCTTTGCCAATCCCATTGTGACACTGCATCCTGGAGCAATATGTGTTTGGAGCTACGATGTCTTAAGTAGCTAAGTCTGCAAAATAATGTATTGGGGAGGATCGCCTCCTGCAAGGAACAAGTACAGGAATTTCCTAGCAGTACAGGCCAGGCTTTCGAATCGGAGCAGGAGGGATACACAACAGAACTTAGGGACAGTTGTTATTGGGAAAGCTATGTAGGTAAAAGGTTAAAATAATGCCATTGGCTTGGGTTTCCTGCAAGAAGGCAAAGAGTTATCTGAGATCAGAGTTAACCATTCACAAACACCGATGTGCCCTGTGGGGACAAAATAGGGTTGCTCTGCTCTCATTGGCAGAGGTAAAGAGAGATTATTTGGGAGAGGATAACTGAGGCAAGAGAAAACTGAGGCAAAATAAAGAAGCGAGGTAGGTGGTTACAAAAGATGACTCTCATTTTCACAATAGGTAGAACACGCATAGGGTACCCATGAGTGATTTTGCACATAAAATGGAAGTTAATTGAGCCAGGTGAAGTCAACCACAAAACTTTACTCTAGAAGAAAGAAGAGTAATGTGCCTCATAAAATTGAGGCCCATAAGCAATTTGCTTTTGAGTACAAAAAGGGATGGGAAACTATAAAAGAATATGTGACTGGTGGCAGATGAAGAGATAGTGCAGGGAAGCTGAGCAAATATTTAACAAGCAACCGCACTGTAATTTGGACCTGGGACAAAAGAAATGTAGCAAGATGCTACTGGAAGATCCAGAATTAACCCAGGACAAAGCAATGAAAATCTTCCTCCCAAAGAAGGGCTCCCCATTACACTGACAGAGTAGCCTTGCAGAGAGTGATGGCACTCTGGTAGTGCAAACACAGGCAAATGCCTAAAGTAGTTCAAGAAAAGAGATGTGAGACATGAAGGAGACCAAAGACAAAGTCCACATGCAGAGAGTATTCTGGAAAGATGCCCAATGACAAATACTTTTCTATATTTGATTTGTTAGGAGGTTTCTGACAGGTGCTGTTAACATGCCAGACCATTTCATAACACTGCCAAAGTAGCCCCCACCTCCCTCCAATTCCTCAAAATAGGCTACTTTTTCATCTCCAAACACACAATTTCTGATTTAGACTATATACTTATATAACATGTAGAATGAAAAATCAGTGAGGAGCGAAGTCCAGACCTGAGTTTACATGTCAATCCAAGTTAAATACACTTTGTTTGGTCTCAGATGAACTGTGAACTATAGTTGTCAGATGAACCGCTCCTGACCAAACCCTGTGAAACACAGTTAAGTCTCCCAGGATATGATGCTAGGATGGTCTGTAATTTCTCAGGCATTGCTATGGACTTAAACATCTCTCCAAATTAAGAGAATTCCATCTGAAGACCCCAGGACGCTGATTCGTATCATTGAAAAGATGAATGGCAATCATGCAGAATTTGAAAAAAAACCCAGTGAAATACCTCAGTTGCTGAAAAGCAGCCTGGATAGAACCATAGAAGTGAAAGTGCCTAAAAAAGAACACACAGGAAAAACTATTCAGAGGAAATCGAGCCTCAGTGCATTGGTGTCAGAAGTAATATAACCACTGTCTCATATGTGCTCATATGTCTCTCCAGTGTTATGACAGTAACCACTGTCATACTGTCATAACCAGTACTGTTATGACAGTAACCACTGGGTTGTAGTCTAAAAATGTCTTTGCTTGTGTTTTGAGGGACTTAACCTTTGTCACGCATTGCACAGGGAGCCCTGTGATGAACTCCAGGGTCTGGAGTCCACATCTCTGGCAGGACACATCTGGGGTGAGGCCCAAAGCTATTTGAGCCTCATCTTTTTGAATGCATAGGCACTAAAATAGTGAGATTAAGAGAATATGATTTACTACCAAGACGACTGTGAAAAATAGGTCAAATGGTGGAAAAATTCAAATTAATTTTTTATTCTAGATGTAATACTGGTGCAACAAGTCTGCATCTGTTTGAAGAGCTTGCCTCATTCTGCAGGAGATACTCCTGATTGTAGACCAATCTTCATCGTATGTTTAAAGATCAGATTGTATCATCTCTCCTGCACATGCTTTTCCAGATTATTTTACTGTTTGGCTACTCTCTTATTCAACTAAGCACTCACAAAGAAACCTTTCACACAGATTTAAGAATACAAATTCCACTGAAAAAAAACCCCAAAACCTTACTTTAAATGTTGTCTTATTTAGAAGACATTTTAAAAAGTACCTGAACTTAACTGATTTTGAATTTCTACAAATCATAAATTTAATGGCAATATTCCTCATGGATATTTGCTACTGCCAATTTTCTTTCAGCAAGTATATTGCAAAATACACTTATGTGTGTCTAGAGACTAAAATTTACAACGCTAAATAAAGGACCCAGAACTCCTGAAATAGTGCTGGAGGATTAAGCTCCCATAAAAAGAAGGCAGACTGTCTGACCTGAAAAATTTATAACTTCTCTTATCACAGCCACTGCTATTAATGCACAGTGATCAGTGAAATAACAGAGGTCACAAAAGGAAAATAGCTTATTAAGCAACGTCTCCCTTATCCAGGGTTGGGCGATTCCCTACAGCACTCTCCTGAGTTTTCTGTTGGTATGGTTAAAAATGACTCTGTTAATGCAGCTTTCCTGGAAAGACTGTGTCTTCGTATATTAGATTTAATGAAGAAAATCAGGCTGCTTTTCATTTTCTAAAGTTTTCTTTTATCTTTCTCCTTCTCCTTTTACCTGCTTTCTCTGGGGCCACTCTTTGTCTCCCACTCCAACTGCTGCTTGACAATACAACATCAGCAAAAGAAAAAAAAAAGAAAAATCCATGGTGTAGTAAATGAGACAACTTCCAATGAAGAATTTCTGTTTTCTGAACAAGTTAGAAGAGCCATGAATAAAAGCTGCTGCTTTTCCTTTTCTGAACACCAGTGGCTTTTCAGAAAGCAAAAAGCAACTCCACGAGGCGCCGTGCAGCAGCCATCCCCTTGGAGCTGCCCGCGTGCTCCCTGCCTTGCCGCAGGGCCCGTCTTCCTAGACCTTTGGCACGCTCGTGGACTCTCTCCTCTCTCCCGGCATCTCTCTGGCAACTGCTCACACACAACACCAGCATCAGTAGCACGGCAGCTCAGCCAGCCTTTTTGGCATCCAGGAGCTGCAGACATCAGAGAAATCTTTCTCTGTCAGAAAACAGATCTCTAAGACCTAAATTACAACTTCTGTAACATTGTGGCTACAGACTAGTCCTGATTGATGACTGCTTTGAAAAAAAATCATTCAAATTTATCCCTAAAGTTGGTAAGTTCAACAGAACCACAACAGAGGTGAATTTAGCCTGTCAATTCTATACATATCTAAAAACAGCAGCCTTTTTTTTCAGTAATCAGTTGCCTTAAAAATAAAATTGCACTTTTCTTGGGCATAAATATTTACTTGATGCAAAAAAAAAATCAGTATCACTAACAGGGAAAATTTGTATTGATATTGGAATTTAGAATGGATTTTTATTGGATGTCTAGAAAATCAAGAATATGAATATGCAAGGTTAAAGAAATAAAATAGGCTGAAACTGCCAGAATGTAAACAGAGACTTTCAGTGCTGCCAAAAATATGATTTAATGTTCTCTGATGGAATGACTCCAATAAATTCACATAAACTACTTGGAAATTAAATGAAATTAGTGATTGTGGAACAAAATCCCTTTCATTCTGAAACAGAATGTCCCAGACCAAGGGTGACAGTAGCTGTGGCCCTTTTCCACCCTTCCACTCCTTGTCCTGCATCGCGCAACAACCCCTGCATCGCAGCCTGCAGCATCTGCTGCCCAAACTCACGTACTCCTCCGTACACAGGAGAGAGGCACCCAGAAAGCTTCCCCATACTGACAAAGCCTAAAGTAAATATATATAGATGTATATGGATATATAATCCTACATTGTAAAAGCTAATGTCATAACTAGCAGGATTTCTAGTCAGTCATTTGTAACAAACCAAGAATGGTTTGAGAAACACCCAAAGGGAGGCAGGTGCCCAAAACACCTACTCATGCAAAGACCATAAATAAAGAACCAGAAACCTTTCCTGGAAAGACAACCTGAGGGTCACTCCATTGGATAATGTGTATTGAAGCACTCAGTACTTCTAGTAATGCTCTCTGAAAGGTCTCCAGTATAACTTTTAACTTTTAGATAGTTCATTGACTAAGCATAGTTAAGGACTTCCCTCAACTGTGATCAAAGCACCTAAAATACTCCAGTGTGGAAATGAGTAGCAGAATATCTTGATCAGTGGTGCTGTATCTAGCCAACACACCCAGTATAATGAAAAGCTGGGATTTTTGCATAACATATAAAAAGGTAAACATCCATAGATCAAGGTTAGGTAAGGATCCAGGTTACAGAACTTACAACACAGGAAAGTTCTGCTTGAAGAAAACAGAACAGCTATAATTTAAAATTAAATAATCTTACTCCAGGTATCATCAGGTGTGATTGTATCTATCCAGCCTCTCCGTATTCCTGGACACACTTCTTCCTGTCCCCCTCTCCTGACACAATGGTCAAAAGGATGGCAAAGACTGTTTCCTTGGTGCTAATACATAATTCATAAATACTTAATGTAGCTAAATGTGTTTCACAGCCCTTTAGTAGTCATCAATCTATTGATTCATTATCCTATCTCCTGACAGTCTCCTTCCCATCCTAGAGAGCAATGTCATCTGGCTAACAAGACATTTTAAATAAAGACAGTTTGATTACAGCTGACAATACTGGAATGAAAAAAAAAGAAAAAAAAAGAAAAAGAAAAAAAATCTTTATCACTTGTTCCATTGGAGATTCATTAATGCCTTGGCTTTCAGCCAGGTAAGTATTGTGAGCGAAATCAGCTGATGCATGCTACAGAAATCCCTCATAAAAGGAAAAACATGACAACATTAGTTCATATTCCCTCTTCAGAAATTATGACAAATTCTGTTTATTTTGTAGTTCACTTTATACTGCATGGGTATTAAAACCAAAGCTGAATTCACAAGCAATGCTTGTTTTTCCCAGGAAATACACTGAAATGGATCTCTCTCCGCATTGCCTGTGCTTGTCCGTGCCCCTCCATGTACATTTTCTCTTGCATACCATGGTGCGTAAACAGCATCATAATATGCTTTCCCATCAGTTTTTCAAAAGAAGTTCTTCTCATCCAGCTTCAGGCTAATACACTCTCAAGCAAAAACAACTTGCAAAGGTGCATGCTGAATCAGTAACCCATTTCTACTATATTGTCCTTGCCAGCCTGTATGCCTAATGGTCATGGGTTTATGTATTGCACCTTTCCAGCCACTGGCAGTGAAAAGCTTCTGCAAAACTTTTGCTGCAGGTTTTACATCACACATCCATCAGAAAGAGGAAAAGCTGTGAATAAATCTCATCAACTTCCAGCTCCTCCAGAACTGGCAAGAGCAGAAGTGGCAATAAGCAGAAGTGCTTGTGCACATCCCAGAAAAGCGTAAAAGGATGAAGGAGTGGAAGGAAGCATTGTAAAGCACAATAAAAAAGCAAAAAGGAAAGGAAAGGAAAATGGCACAGATATCCTGGGAAAACAGTCTTCCTGGAAAGTTCAATGAGCTCCCTTTTCGTTTACCTTTCAACATTTTATCTCTATATTGTGTTCCAGTGAATGGTGTACCACATGACTTAGTACATCAGATAAAGAAACTTTTTGAAATTTCTCTGGACATCTTGCTGCCATGCTCTTCAAATGCCGTTTTTCCATCCTGCTAATGTGAAGTCTTTCGGTATTTTTCTCAAACTGAGAGTCAGTGCTTAACACAAGCTAGCAAGCAAGACAGCCGCAAAGCAAGCTGTCAAGTTTACAAATAGCTTGCACACAGCCTTGTGTACAGCAAGTAGGAGAGAAAAACTTCTACTGAAAACAAGCTTAAGCCCTAGCTGGTGTCTTAGCTTTAATTTTATCTCCCATCCTACTTCTTGCCACTCACCTGGCTAAGCAAAAGAGCTAACTTGCAGCAGGGCACCCACTCTGCTGTGCGTAGGGTGACTTGCACCCTGCTCCCATTGGCCTCCCCAGTGGAGTGATAGGTTGTGTAACAGCTGTCCAGCCTGGGAAATCAGATCTGCTGGGACACAATTCCTTTCTTACCCAATTTCTTCACAGAGGATTGCCAATTCTCGAATTAGGTAGAAGGGGTAAGTCAGAAAGAATCGTGTGCAAAGACTAAATACAGTTTTTAGCATTTGTTAATTATTAAAATGTACCCTCCCTTGCAGACTGTGTACATTGGCAACCAGGAGCAGGGAAGAGGACAGAGGCTGTGCAAGAGAACGGGACACACCATGGGGGCTCTGCAGACCACTGTCTCCAAAGGAAGGGACAGGTCATAAAGTGGTAGAAAGCTGTTAAGAAAGCTGAAATTAACTCCTTCCCTCCTTTGAACGTGTGGTTTTGGGTAGCAGTTCATGCTCTGTTTAAGTGCAGTGTGTTGGACTTGCACATTTGACTTGTACTACAAACATCTGTATATTCTTCCACAAAAAAACCCTACAGCATGGGATGTGTTCATGCAGCAGCAGAGTTTGCCATTTTGCCATTTATGAGGTTCCCAATCATTGGGGCAGGTCTAGGGACTTTCTAGCTGCTCTCAGAGCTGTTAGTCATACTGAAGACTGGCTGGCAGATGTGGAGCAGCTATCTGTCCAAGGTAACTGGGGTTTTAAATTTCAGCTGCTGCACTTCTAACGAAACCAAGGACATTCCTCTCTACCTAGTATCCAATGGCATTCCCGTGGGCTAATTTCAGTGGAAAACAGGTTTTTCCAGGTTCCTAGCTTTTGCTGGAATATGGATGATTGTGGTAAGAAGAGGAAAAACAAAGGTCCCCTTCCCTGGCATCAGAGGAAGGAGGTTGTCAAGAGACACCTGAATAGAGGCTGAGACAGAAAAAAACAGCCTGCTTCAGGACTAGCCAGTTAAAGGGATACTCAACAACGCTAAAGCTACTTCTTTACCCCATCATCTGGAAAACTCTGCTCTGCAAACACAACACTTCATGAGATCACCTTTCACCTTTTTGAGCAGCCAGACTTTGTGTTTAATGGAAATGAGACTTTCCTGCTTCTCCATTTGTCAGCTGAAATCATTTTTTGTTCAAATATAACTAGGACACACTAAATATCATAGAAATATCATAGAAATAGAGAGGCTGCAGTTTGCTAAGGTACTGTATAGAAGCAGACAAACAACGTCTTCCATGGACATGAGGGTTAAGAGCACTGCTTCTCATGGCCAATAATTTTGCTGACAACTTAAGGAAATTATGAAAGAAACTGTCATCTCCAGTGCCAAACTATTTTTAGGACCATTCAAGATTGCTTCAAGACATGTGATGTAGAATTTGGAACCCTCCTGAAGTCTGGGGTAGCTGTCGACATGGGTTAGGCATAAATGATTCAGTATCTGAAACAGTAACCAAAACAAACTTTTCCCCTAGCTGTTTTTACATCTATGTTCTTTCACTCTTCCTCTGTTCTCAGTTGCCAATGAATCACGATCTTCTGACAATCTCATGTTCACCAAAAAAAAAAAAAATGCTAACTATTTATTGCAGAATTTTTACTCTATAGGAAGCAGCCAGCTCAGAAGATAAAGCAAACATTTTATTACCTAAACATTTCCCGCAAAACGTCAGTAAATTACACAACAGACTTGGCAGCTGCCGCCGCTCGCCTCCTACATCCTATGGAGATGCCAAGAACTTTAGTAACCCTTGCCCTACATACTCTATTTTCTGAAAGAGAAGTGATGAAATCAAAAGTTGTTGTACCTAAAGATGATGATAAGCAGTGTTTACTGATATAGAAGACTTGAACAAAAGGTGTGACAGAGTAAAGGGGTTGGACTGTTCATGCACGTGGTTGGTTTATGCCCCTGCATCAAAAACTCCATTTGTTTGTGCAACTTTGGGGAGAATTTAAATACATTCATTGTGCTAAGTCATGTGGCCCCAAACTAGTCAAAACATTCAGTTAATTTCCAGGACAAAAGTAAGAACAACTATCTTTCCTTGTGTATTTATTAAATAGTGCAATTAGCTCAATATACTTGTTGCTCCGTAGATTTTTTAATTGCAGCCACTGTATCTGCAAAACTACACAGCTGTCCCCACCGAGGCTTGCTGAGGAGCAACACAGCTAGGTGTTAAACCTAAAGAGTTTTCGGGGAGCAAGCTCAAACCTCTCGGTTGACACTGTGCTGAGTTTAGCCAAAGCAATATAACAAAAATATCCGTACCCTAGTCTGATTCAAATTAAGTCCAGCAAGACTGGTAAGCAAAAATAAAATAAACCCTCAAGACTGCCCCCTAATGCCAACAGCAAAACTGCTCACACAGCAGTTGCATTGCACTAACTGGATGGTAATTTAGTCAGCAAATGCAGGTATTTTGAATCAATAACTTGTGTGAAAAAGCCTATACCCTACATTTTAATTATGAGAAAATTATTCATTTTATGGTTGAGAAGAAAATGTGAATAAGAGAAAATTCTAGTTCTACTGACAAATTCTCAAGTAAATCATTATTTGAGCCAAATATTTTCCTAATTCCCATTTTTATGCTGTGTTTGCCCCAATAGTTTATTATTATTATTATTATTATTACTATTATCATTACTACTACTGCTGCTACTACTACTGCTAGCACTGCTACTACTACTACTATTTTGAAAGGAGGGTGACTTATTTATTATCAAAATGAAGTGCTTAAAATGTAGTAATGCTTTTATTTAAGGACAAACCAATCAAGAAGGTGTGTTAAAGGTATTGTGTACCTTATGTGGTAATATAAATACACAGCAAGGCAGTATGCATGCTGAGGTGTATTTTTAGAGATGTGTCAGCTGGTGGCCACACTGAGGACATTCCATATTGTCACTTGGTGTAATTCATGAGAGCCCTTGAACTGGGCATAGTTTCCTAATACCCTGTTTAATCATCCTGATCATAACAAAAGAAATTTGTAGGAACTTGATTAGGAAAAAATATAGAGAGAGGGAGATGGAACACATTGTATCACTAGAGGGCAGCAGCCAACCCCTAATCGCACAGTTCTCACAAAGGAATGTACTACCCATAGAGTGGTCCAAGACACAACTATGAAATGCTTGCTAAGTGGAAAGAGTATTTTGAAAACAGCAGATCTCTTACTCTTAAATACATCTTTTACAAATAGAACTAGGAGGTCCCAAAAAAGAAGGAAGAGGCTGAAACAGTTTTCCCACTACAGCTGCAAATGCTGAAATGTGCTGCATAAAGGAACAATTATCTCTCCTTCCTACGACTGTTAATACCGTTCTACTTTAAGCTATTTTTTAAAGCTTCTGGTGAAAAGCAATAGAGGTAATGCTGTTTTTTCACCTGATACAGGTGAAAGGGCTGTGCCTGACTTTGGACTGCAGAGGAGTCAGGGGAACAGCCAGGATGTTCCAAGTGCTAGGAACAAGCTGTGAGCCTGACTGTGCCCTCCCTTGTACCCTGTCAGTCTCATACACAGGTATACAGGGTGCGGCGGTGCCACTCCTGCCTGATGGCATTTTCTGTCAAACCTCATATACGCCTACGCAGCAGTGCACAGGTTAGTGCTTTACATATGAAGGCCAGACATACGGTTCAGTCCAGCTTTACCAGAATGGTCTAAATGAGCTGTGCACCACTTTCCCTAATGAAATTGCCATTGAATAGCCCCGGATTAGACCCAGATTCAAGCACACACTGAGGTACACACTACAGTCTCCTCAGTTCAGCGCAGCTCTGCCAATGAATTTGTGTGCCAGGGCCACAGGAGACACGCGCCTTACCCTCATGTACACCCACACACAGGGCTGATGCATGGAGCAGAGGAGCGATCTGCAAACCCAAAACCCTTCTGGCAGCTGAAGCTGATAGACAGCCAGACAAACACCACTGCAGCCAGAATTACGCTGTGGCAAGGCAGTCCAGAAACAATCACCCCCAGGAAAATAATACTCCCTCAAATAACAACAGCTGCTAGAAGTGCATCACTGGGTAGAGATCATAGATGAAAATTAAGTTTTGCACTTCCATAGAGGAGAAAAATTGGCCTTTAGCACATAAAATAGCCGCCTGCGCCTTTCACTGATGTCTTCCGGCCTGTGGAAAGATGCCATCTGAACACGCAAATCCAATGGTTAGCATTGATAAATCCACCTACTCTTCACAGCTCTCCTTTCTGGCACTGTCACATTGATTGTTTGATGCTTGATTTTCACTACTTCATCCAAAATTAGAAAAGGCAGTAAGTAATGCCAGATGCTCCACAACACACCCAGTCTCCAGGCACAATCCACTCTGTGCCACCGCCTCTTCTTCTGGAGCACTGGCAAAAAATGACTTTGCATCATCAAAAGCAGCGGTGACTGGAGCTCTGGGCTGAAGGCCACATCCTGTCATAACCTCCTATTCCTCACACCCACTCCCCTCTCTCAAACTGAGATCTTGTAACTTCTGATGCCTCTGCAGGATACGCTTTGCCTCCACCTTGATGCTGTACTAGTCTGCACCTACACTGCACACTTCCTTTGCAGCAGAAGGCTGCAGTCCTATTTCTCCTGTGTGGCGGAAGGGGTCTTGCCTTGCTGTAGCTAAAGGTGCAAGATATGATTGTTTTTAGGCTGGGACATGCAATCTAATTTCACAGCTGATTCTGAGAAATCTGCCTGTTCTTCCATATATCATAACCTCTGAGGTTATCTTTGGGACATAAGCTCACAAACAGGTGAGGCTGCTTGGCAATGTTCAAATACAAAAAAAAAAAAAAAAAAAAAGGGGCTTGAAGGAAGAATAAACAAACTTCTTGGATGTAGGAAGTTTTTTTCAGTGCTCAAGCAAGAAAGGCAGGACCCTCACAGAATAAAAATTCAGATAGCAATGGGAGGCCCTCAGCTTTTGAGACTTACATTTTTCCCGCAGCAAACATCATCTCTCAGCTGGGTCTCCATAAAGCAGAATCCAGGCCGCCCTTTCTGGTTGTATCCACCTCTCCTTGCTTTGAATAACAAACAAGATGTACAAAGCATTGGATTATTTAAAGCTGCTACAGGATTTGGTGCTGACATTCAGAGTAACGTGATGATCCTGCCTTCAACAACGAGAACCATCAACCCAGCAATAATATCATTGCAAAAGCAACTGGATGGGGCTCACTGAAGAATCCAGAAGCATCGACCTTTCTCTTTTCTACTTACCAACATAGGATATTAGCTTTAAATGCCTTCACAAAAAGGACTCTCTGAGTTCTTACAGAGATCCCATTTGCCATAAGCTGGCACTGGATAAATCCTACAAAAGCCAATCGTCAGTGCAATGTGCAAGATCCACCGTAGCACTGATTCTACAGAGGAAAGGAAATAGAGGAAATGGTCCCCATCACTTAGCCTTTATTGCTATTGTTTCTTTGTGCTGTGGCTGTTTTAAACCCAATATTTAGACTTAAAAAGATAAGCGTAGCAAGTCCATTATGAAATCTCAACATCAAATTATCTTAAGAGTAAGCAACAAAAGTACATTCCAGAAATAATCTTTTGGGAGCCAACGTAACAGAGAACAGTTGGTCCACTCAGCCTCAGGGAAGCTGGAACAAAGACAGATGAATCCAAAGATTATCACTTTGCTGAGAAAAATATCCATTGAGTTCTAACACACGCTTCAAATGCAGTACTGAGGTCCGTAACGATAGCGTGCTTGAATTATGGCATTACTCAATTCGTAGAATTTGCAGAATTTGCTCATCTCTCTCAGATTGGGGGCTTCCTTTTCTGCTTCAGTTAGAAAGTCATGGCTAGGAGTAAAGGACTCTAGAGGGAATTAGGCTCTGCATTCTATTGCATTAGTATTGTTTACAAAGCAGTCGTAAGTATAATGAGATGTTAATGACTCTTAATGAGTCAAGTTATAATACAGCACATGGTTAAGTACAGTAAACAAAAAGGCTGTATTTCCCTCCCATTTATTCTGCTTTGTACAGGTATAGAATGACTGAATCTAAATGAATGTTCAGCCTGGAGAAGAGAAGGCTGAGAGGGGATCTAATCAGTGTATATAAATACCTCAAGGGAGGGAGTGCAGAGGACGGTCATGGTCTCTTTTCAGTGGTGGCCACTGATAGGACTAGAGGAAATGGCCGGAAACTGAAACATCAAAAATTCCATAGGAACTTAAGGAAAAATTTCTTAACAGTGAGGGTGACAGAGCACTGGAACAGGCTGCCCAGAGAGGTTGTGGAGTCTCCTTCTCTGGAGATCTTCAAAACCCGCTTGGATGCAGTCCTGCGCCACGTGCTTTAGGTGTCCCTGCGTATGCAGGGGGGTTGGACTAGATGATCTCTAGAGGTCCCTTCCAACCCTAAGCATTCTATGATTCTATGATTCTATGATTCTATGAATTACATCCAGTTGAGAATAGAATAGTGTAATAGAACTGAATCTGCTCTATAGCTAAAAAACAAAAACAAAAAACTTCCTTTATGCCTAACCAGACAGGGAGTGAATTACGTCTGGACTAAACATTCATACAAGCAGCTATTAAGTGAAAGTCTTTCCTTTGCAGCCCAAGATGCAGGGAGGACAGCAGCGGCAGACGTTCTGTTATCATTACACCTGTGTTTGCAGAAAGAGTCCTCCTGCTCTCCTGCAGTCTTCATTCAGAGCAGTGAGCTGCTTAGCTAGTCAGCTAACTACACCACCCCAGTCACAAGTCACACTTCACCAGAGATGCAAGGCTACCTACCTAAATCCCACTGAAATCAATGTTAAAACAATAGTCAAGTATGAACTAGGCACCCAAGTACCTCCGATAAGTGTAACACCTGCCTACAGATACTATTTTTGCCACAAATATCACTTCTTCATCACCCTGGGATTTCAAAATTAATTATTTTTAATGGAAAATGGAAAGCTCAATCGTGAGAGTTGTACTCCAGTGCTACATATATTCCAAGAACTGTTTTGCACAATAATGGAGTCCTTTTTATTTTTTAAATGCACACAGGGATTAAAAACAGGTAATAAAAGAGGCAAGAGGGCAAAGAATGCAGCACCTACAAGAAATGTCACATATGTTATTGAAGGCTATTTACTGAGTGTATAAATGTGCAAAAACATCCATCTATTTAATTAGTGCATCCCACAGCTAACATAACAGACTGTGTCCTGTGCACATAGGCAGAGTAGCATGACAGGGATGAGCTGATTTGGCTCCCTGGCGGCACCAACAGCAGTGAGCTTGTTTGTAGTCCCCAAAACACGGATAGCACTAACAAGATCTTGCAATCACGCTAAGCTGACCTGATCCCTGTCTGTCAGGCTAATTGTAACAGGATTTTTATTGTAAGGGACCTACCTGCCAGGCAACCTGAGTGTTTCAGTGTTCTGATGCAACCGGCTTGTGGCTGCTTTCACAGAGATTCAATCGATTTCCACTTTAATAGAATTTATTTCCCACTTTAATTTCTAATCTCACTGTAATATCATGTTAATATTAGGAATTTGTCAGTTCTCACAAGAAAGGATTTATCTTTTGTTTCTTTTCTTTTTTTTCTTTTTCAAGTAAAGAGCACTGCCTTGCTAAAAGTGAGACCTTAGCCAGTGCCAGGCCTTGTCTGCTCCCTTGCCTGGTGAATGTCCAAAAATGGGAATTCTAAGAAATCTGGCCTCAAATCTGACTAGCCACTAATTCTGACATGCTGTCATTAAAGAGCTGTTCATCCATTTTCAACAGGACAATTTAGAGTATCTCTCTGCTACTATTGGGAAGACATCTGTTACAAACACACAGTACAGTCACACAAAGTCTCAAGTTATATCATGCACATCACAAGTAAAATCTCTGTCAAGTTTTGTGCCAAAATGAATCAGCTGCTGACATTGCTTATAATGCCTATAACTATACCTGTTTTTAATTGAGTATTTTTCCTATGTAATTCTGTATACACTAGCTATATTATAAGTCTAGCTATATTTATGTCTCACTCAAATAAAAGCCAATAAAAGGAGACATTAAAAATCACGGAAACATGAGAAAGAATGACTCCCAAATAAGCAACACTCCCAACAATCATTACATTTGGGGGTGTTTTTTTTTTTTTTCTGCAGGTGCCATTCAGCCGTTCTTGTTTCTAACTTTTATTATACAGGATATCCTGTCAGCTCCTGCAGTGCTACTACACAGACAGTCGAACAGGGCATCTCCAGAAAGGTGGTTAATGGCAGAGATCACAGTCAGAGCTCAGCCTGTAGAAGGCCATAGCTGACCTGTGATCCTCTGCGTTCAACCTTCCCTTTCTGGGGATGCCCTGTACGACTCGTCTGTGCTAGTAGCACTGCAGGAGCTGTCCCAGGATATCCTGTATAATAAAACAGTACCTTTTTCAAGTGTCCCTTTCTTAATCTCCCACTTCAGCTGCCCCAGAGTTATGTTGCTGAAGCTGATGTATAAACTGCAAATTGCAGCATGTGCTAAATCAGTACGTCTGGAAAGGTATAAAATTGTTGAGGGGGTATTTATGAATAGAGAGTAAAATTACTGAAAATGGATCTTTATGAAAACAGTCTATCTGACACTCAGAATACCCGGTCTTAGACTTGCAAGGTGTTTTTAATGCCAAAGAATAAAATCTGCAACACCGATATTACAGTACCAAACGTACTTAGGATAAAATGCACCTCCTTGGAGGGCAGCATGCAAAAGGCACCCCGCAGCACCCAGCTTTGTGAGCTGGAAGACAAAGGTTGGACTGAGTAGAAGCACCATGAGATACCTGTTGCCTACATAACCCCTGGATCAACATTGCAGAGCCCTCATGCACTACAGCATCCCACAGCACCAGGCTGGGAGCGAAACCATCGCCTCAGGAAACCTGAGGCACTTCCTAGAGGCTCCTGGCTTTTGGGGATAGCGCCTACAATCAACTGAGAGGAGCAGCAAGCCATGGCTACAAGGAGAGGCTGTTTCCGTGACAGACCAACTTGCGGAGGAGGCAGATGAGTCCTGCCAGGTTTATCACCTTCTCCCAGCTGAAGCGGATGAGGAAAATGGAGGAGTGTCGCCCCTCCGCTGGGATGCAGGGGGAGAGATGATGGCAGGCTACAGCTCGGAGCAACAGCAGCACCAAGGTAAGAGGTATATCTGCAGCTGGGGGAACAGGATGATGACAGATGAACCCAGATCTAGAGGTGGAGAGCAATGCCAGCCAGCTATGAAAGGACTGGAAATGGCTACCCCAACGTTGCTGTGTCAGGAGAGCCTCACCTCATGGGCAAGAATAAGCAAAGTCACACTGGGAACGGGTATGGCCAGAGGGACCTCCTGTAGGTAGGAGGGAGTAGCAAACCGCCCTCAGGGTAGGACTTGTAGCATCTTCTACATTTTTCTGGTCCCTGCTAGCTCTCAGGGTGGCCAAGCAGAACCAGGAGTGTGGCTGCCCTCATGTTATGAGCCAGGCCCCGCAGTTACACCTCCTCTTGCAGTGTGTGCACCCTCAGCCGCTTTGGTTAGACATTCAAGACCAGTAGGCAGTTGGCCAACTGCAGCCTCAGTTATATAGCAACTTTTTTAAAAAAATAAAAAAGAAGTAACTTGAAGACAACCTTCTTCCATAAAAAGGCCGTAGTAGGGGCCTCCCAGGTGTTTGGAGGGAAGGAGGTGCGCCCTTGGCGGAGGCTCCCGAGGACGGCGGTGTCGCCGCCGCAGCGCAGACGCCGGTGGCGATGGGCGCGCGGTGCCGCTGCCTCCAGGCGGTGCCAGGCCGCGCAGGGTCCCGCCGAGGACAGCGCCGCTCGCTCCGAGCCTCCACCGGCCCGGGACGCCGGGAGGCGAGAGGCGGCGCGGAGGAAGGGCGCGGAGAGGGCACCGGCGCCGCGGGAGCGCACGGCGGCGGCGCGCGGGGCGCTCGCCGTGGGGCGCGGCGCCCATGGCGGCACGGCCTGCGCGGGCCGCGGCTGCGGGGCTGCCGGGCTGCGGGAGCAGCCGCCGCCCGGGTACGACCCGCTGCGGGGCGGCGAGCGGCCGCCCTGGCTCCCCGCGCCGCCGGCGGTGCCGGGGGAGCGCGCGGGGCAGCGGGCGCGGCCGCCACGGGCGACCGTTAGAGCCGCGCGCTGACCGTTAGAGTGACCCCCGCGGCCGTTAGGGCCGCCCCGGCGGCCGTTGGGAGCTCCCCGGTGAGCGTTAGGGCCGCCCCGGCGGCCGTTGGGAGCTCCCCGGTGACCGTTAGGGACGGCCCGGCGGCCGCCGGGGCCGGGCAGGGCAGGGGCGCGCCGTGGCGCCCGGCGGCGGGGCGAGGCGAGGCGGCGGCCCCGGCTGCCGCGGCCGTGCCCCGCGCGGTCCCGCAGCAGCGGCGCCGAGGCCGCCCGGGCGGCGCGAAGGCGCTGCCTCGCGGGTGCCGGCAGCTGGCGGTTAACACCGGCGGTAAGAGGATCAGCGGCAACTCCGCGAGCGGCGGAAAGGGCGGAGGGGGGAGGAAAAAAAAAAAAAAACAGCAGAGACCCCCCTCCCGCCTCCCCCGTCGCTATTCAGCGTTTAGTTAATTTGGATGATAACGGTTACTGTTTAATCCCATTGTAGCAGAGTGAATATAGTGAAACCTACACGGCTGCCGGCCGCAGCAGCGCCGCGCCGCGCCACCCCGCACGACGGCGACGGCACCGGCCCCTCCGGCCCGGCCCGGCCTGGCCCGGCCCGTCCTCGCGGGGCCAGGCCCGAGGCGGCGGTGAGAGGCGCCCCGGGCCGTGGCCGGGCCGGGCCGGGGCCAGGTGGGGAACGCGGGGCTGCCCGGCGGCGCTCGGGGCCATTTGGCGGCGCTTGCTGGGGCGAGGCGCGGGCTGCCAGGCGGCCCCGCCGGCGGGGACCCCCCTCCCCTCCTCCCGCCACCGCTTCCCACCCCCCCCTCCTCGGCGCGGAGCAGCCGGGCCGGGTCGGGCCGAGCCGGGCCGGCCCGGGTGGTGGCGGCGGCTCCGTGTCCTTGCGCTCGCCAGGCGAGGAGCGCGGCTGGCCGGGCGGAGGGCCACGGAGAGGAAAGTTAACAATGCTGTGAAAATATGTTTGCAGAAAATAGACAATTGTTGGATTAAACGTATTCAAGTATGAAATAATGCCTTTTTGTGTAAAAAACCTCAGCAATGTGAGCGTACAAAAGTTTCCCTGTGGCAGTTACTTGCTCCCTTTGTGAGCTTTGCGCTCCGGCGTCTCCACTTGGCGCGTTTAACTCAGAGCCCCCCTTTAAACGCGATTGTTTCTTTCTTTTTAATGACATTTACCGGATCAAAACATGCTGTTAATTCGATCAGAAAGCTTTACCCTCCTTAACAATGCCACAATAATTTCTCCTGAAGTTTGTTAAATTGACCAAAATTAGGCAAATGAATAGGGGGTCTGTAGGCGACCCCGCTCGCAGGTGACACCGCATAATGCACTCTCGGGCCAGCTGCGATCCCCTCTTTATTTGCCCCTCTTTTCTTTGACCCGCATTATTAAAATTTAGACCCAATGAAACTATTCATACTTTTCAATGGGACATTTTCCTATAGGATAATAGGCTACAAATTGAGCCTCTCCAAAGGGGGGAGCCGGGGGGGCGGCACGGCGGCGCCCGGGCACACACGGACACAAAAAGGGAGCGTCGTGTGCCAAAGGCGGGCGGGCCGGCGGCGGGGGGGGCGTGTGCCAGCCCCGGCCCCACACCTGCCGGGCTGCCCCCGCCGCATAAAGCGGGGTAAACACAAAAAGCCGCGCTGCCATCTCTCATAAAGATGGACGTGTCACCAAGTCGTGTGAGAAAAGCCTGAGAACAAACGGGGCCACTCCGTCTCCAAGGGCTCTCCCTTGAACTGGGCGGAACAGCCTATTAAGGGCTTACTTAATTACTTTAATGACTCTGGACAGGCTTTAAAATGCAGTCAGCGCTCGGGCAGGGGAGGGGCGGCGGCGGCGGCGGGGGGAGGCCGCCCTTGGCGAGCGGCGCTGGGCGCGCTGAGGCCGCCGCTTCCCTCGCGCCCTGCGCCGCTTCCCCGAGCCCGTGGGGGCGCCGCGACCCGCGTGGGGCAGCGCGGGCCCCGGCGAGGGGGGAGCCCGAGGGGGGAGGAGGGGGGGACACGCACGCACACACGGAGGGGGAGCCGCCGTGGCCGCCTCGCCATCCCTGATCTTTAATGCATGCCCAGCGCCGCTCTCCCTAATCCTGCGGGAGCGGGGCGGCCCCGTCGTGCCCCCCAATCCCCCCCCTCGCCGTCCCCAAGGCACCGCGTGTTTATAAGCGGCCCTGCGACGCCGAGGGGGCCGCAGTGCCCACCATGGCCTCCAAGCTCAAGGAGCGCAGAGTGAGTTGGCGCCCGCCGCCGTGCGCTCCCGATGGCGTTTCGCGCTCGCCGCCGCTCCCCGCTGCCCCACGCCCACTTTTTTATTTATTTAAAAAAAAAAGAAAAAAAAAAGAAAAAAAAAAGAAAAATAGGCCAAGGCAGCCAGGCCCGGCCAGGCCATCCCCTGCCGCCGCCTGCCCCGCGCCCGGGGCCGCCCCCGCCGCCCGCCTGCGGGCGCGCGGCGCGCGAGGAGCCGCGGGCTCGGGGTCGCCCCGCGCCCTGGAGCTGGGACAGGGACTGGGGCCGGGGCCGGCTGCGGCGGCGGGGCCCGGTCCCGGGGCTGACAGAGGCCCGAAGGGCGGCGGGGGCCGGGGGCGCCGTCGGGGCGCGGCGCGGAGGGGCCGCGGGCGCCGCTGACGCGCGCTCTGTTTTGCAGAGGACGCCGGTGTCGCACAAGGTGATCGAGAAGCGGCGCAGGGACCGCATCAACCGCTGCCTCACGGAGCTGGGGAAGACGGTGCCCATGGCGCTGGCCAAGCAGGTAGGCTGGGGCGGCCCCCCCGCGCCGCGCAGCGCCGCGCAGCAGCCGCACCCGCCCCGGCCCCGCTCACGGCGCCTGTTGCAGAGCTCGGGGAAGCTGGAGAAGGCGGAGATCCTGGAGATGACGGTGCAGTACCTGCGCGCGCTGCACTCGGCCGACTTCCCGCGCGGCCGCGAGAAGGGTAGGTGCCGCACGGGGCCCGCGGACAGCCGCGGAGCCCGGACCCGGCGCTGAGCGGGCCGCGCCGCCCCTTGCTCCCAGCAGAGCTGCTCTCCGAGTTCGCCAACTACTTCCACTACGGCTACCACGAGTGCATGAAGAACTTGGTGCACTACCTGACCACGGTGGAGCGCATGGAGACCAAAGACACCAAGTACGCGCGCATCCTCGCCTTCCTGCAGTCCAAGGCGCGCTTCGCCACCGAGCCCCTCTTCACCCCTCTGCCCGAGCCGGACTTTGCCTCCTACCCGCTCGCCGAGTGCGCGGCCCACGGCCCGGGCGAGCCCGCGCTGCCGCCGCCCGCCGCGGGACCCTTCCCCTGGCCCGGCGCGGCGCGCAGCCCCCCGCTGCCCTACGCGCTGCCCCCCGCCGCCCTCGGCAGCGCCGCCGCGCAACGCGGCGCCTTCCTGCCCTCCGCGCAGGGCCTCGACCGCCACTACCTCGGCCTGCTCGGCCCCCCGCACGCCAGCGCGCTGGGGCTGCCGCCGGGCCAGCCCGGCCCGCTCCTATAGCGCCCGCCCTGCCTCTCCCCACTATTTATGAGCGCGGGCGCTGCGCGCCGACAGGACTCGCCCCGCGCGCGGGGGCTGCGCAGGGCCATGGGGCGCCGCGCGGAGCTGCGCCGGGCGCGCAATAAAGTTTATCTATTCTGACTGCCCCGTCTCGTTTCCGTGAGGGTGCTGCAGTGGGAGCGGGTGTCCAGCCCCCTGCTCCCCCCGCTCCCTGCCCCGTCGAAGGGATAAAACTCAGGGAAGCGGCGCGGGATAGCGGGCGGCCGCTGCGCGCCCTGGCGCTGCCGCGCAACTGCGCCCTGCGCGCGTCGCGGTGCCGGTGCCGTGCGCGGCAGGGCTGGTGCCGCCGCGGAGCTGTGTGCGCCCGTCCCGACCCGACCCGGCCCGTCCCGTCCTCCGTGCGCGGCGGTGCTGAGGAGGCGCCGAGCTCCCTCGCTCGCCGCCGGGGTCAGGATTTGGGGGAGGCGAGGGCCAGGGGCGTGCGGGATACGAGGCCAAGCGACGCTGCACAGCGCGGCCCGTGGAGAGCTGGCACCGCCGCCTGGGCCGCACCTGAACCAAAGGCGTCCCCGGGTGTCCCCAAGCGCTTCCCCGCCGGGCTGGGCGGCCTAGGCCACGAGGGGGACCCGAGCTCCTCCCGGCGCCGCGGGAGCCGGGCCCGTCCGCGCGTCCCGGAGGGAGCGGGGATGGCGCCGCTCGTGCAAACGTGTGTCCGGCACCCACGGCACCCGCCCGCGCGCGGCGGGGGCAGATCCGACACCGCTTTTCACTGGGGAGCCTTAAGTCCCGTGAATCCCCCTCGTCACTGAAGCGTTACCGATAGGGTGTTTCCCTGGAAATATAAATTATTAATATATTCGGCATTTTGGTCAACCAAATTAGACAAAAACTTTCCCGTGCTAAGTAGATTTTCTCTCTGGGATTAGCAGAGGGCCACCACGGTCAAAATAGTGGTCATTTACATATAATTTTGCAAACTTGCACTCGTCCATGACAGTCTTTGTATCTCAAATGTTGCTATTCTGGATTTTTTTCTTTTATTTGCGTTTAGCTGTGGAGGATAAGCCCCTCTTTGGCTTTACAATGGCTTTCGGATAAAAGTCTTCCCGGGAACGCCCGCACACACTCGCTCCCTTCCCTCCCGTGTCTCGGCGGGACTCTGAGCTGGCAGCCCCAGCTCCGGCCCAAACGCACTTGGACTTCTTGGGAAGCCTGGGCGGCCCCAGCAGCAGCGGAGCCTCCAGGTGCTGCCCCATGCACAAGTGGATCCTGTGGACATTGTACTCTCCTTTTCTACATGCCTCACAGTCTCTGTGTGCGGAAGGCAACTTTGGGATCAATGGATAGCAAAGCAGGATCTGATGCTTCCATCTCTTTGTTGATTCTCAATTGTTTGTTACTCAGGCTCTAGAAGAGTCTATGTTTATCCTGGTAATATTGCATTATCTCTCTGTCTATCATGAGAATTAATTATTTGCACTACCATAGAGTAAAATGTCATTTCTAAGGCCAAAGAGACATCAGTAGTCCATGCACAAACCCTGTCTTGAGGACTCACATTCTTAACAGGCAGGGCAGTCAAAACTGGAGGAAAGTCCCATAATTAGGAAGGGTCTGCAAGCTTTGGACACGCAGCACAGCTCAGAACTTCTGTTGCTTCCTGTGGTTTTACAGTGGAGCCTGAAGCCTCCTTGCAAAGGCAGATTCAGCACCTTTGGTGGCAGTGCCTCAGTGCGGCCCTTCCACCTCTGGAGACAGCGCCCAGGCTGCCCTGCACAGTCCCACACTCGTGCCAGCACCGTCGTGGTGGGGATGCCCCATCAATGAGACTCCAACCAGCTAATGAGAAAAGAGCAATTTTTATCTTACTTTGGGCCGTGTCAGCACAGAAACTTCCTGACTGTGGATTGGTACCTGCTGAAGATGCTGATTCCGCAGCGCCAGCTCCTGCTTTCGCCAAGCCCGTCCTCACGTGCACATGCAAATCTACCCACAGCCTGGGCAAAGGCCTCGAGACCGAAGGCTGCTTCAGGAAGAGAACACTTCAGCAAGGTGCATGTCAGAACTGTGTGATATATATATATATACAGGTTAAAACTCTGAGAGATACCCACATGCCACACTGCAGAGTTGAAGCAAACAAAACTCATTAAAAACAAGAATACCACCAAGAACACTTTGATACTGCACCAAATATGAAAAAAAGGGAGCAATCTGGAAGATTCAAATTTTCTTAGTACAGGTCAGCAGCTGCCTTATGTTCAGCTTCGCTTTATGCTCTCAGAAAGAGCTTCTGCTACACAGAGCCGCTTAGAGCACTGTGGCTAACAACATACAAGCAGTGTGGAGTGCCAGGAGAAGCCCACGGCACAGCCAGCAGGACAGGCTGCTAGGACAGCAGAAATGCTGTTCCCTCTTAGGCACAGGAATATTCTACATTAGCTTCCAGCAGCTTTGCAGTATTTTATTTTATTTTATTTTATTTTATTTTATTTTATTTTATTTTATTTTATTTTATTTTATTTTATTTATTTATTTTTGGCGAGCCTCTTCCAAAAAGATTTACAATCAATTTGCTGTTTCAGATTGGGATCAAATTTTGAGAGAAAGAGGCAACCTGCATCAAGCTACAGAGCTTTGGGGGACTGCGGCTGGAGAGGGAGTCCCTGCTGTCACAGCCACCTCCCACAGGCTCTTCAAAGAGTCTCCAGTCACCAGGTAACTGCAAACAGACAAAAATCTATGCATTAAGTTACTTCAGGCAAATAACCCTGTGCAAGGAGACAACCTGCCCTTGAGCAGCTCAGCAGGTTTGCCATGGTGGAAGGTCAGGATGCAGCATACTGGAGAGCCTGTGGAGCTGCAGACTGGGTGCTGGCAAGTGTCATCCCCACTCTCATTCACCCTTTCACTCACGTGCCAGGAAATGCTCTATGATCTTTCAAAGTTTAAAAAAATGGTAATGTATGTTCAGCTCTCAGATCGACAAAAATCTTCTGTGCAAATAGTTTCATGTTCAAGATTTCAGAGCTGTCAAAAATTCCATTAAAATCAGTGAGAGCTCCTGGCTCCTGGTGTGTCAACACTTCCAAAAAAAAAAAAGAAAAAGTCCTTTTCACTTAGGATGGTGAAGGTGCTGTTAGGAGTCTTGGGAAACCTTTGCCTCTGGTGCTCAGCTCTGCCTGGATCTCACCAGACTGAAATACAAGGACAAGAAGGGACCTAGAGGTCTATTTACTTATGATTTAAGTATCATAAAGCAATATCTTAAATCTTTTCAGTGATCTGACAATCACAGAATCACAGAATCACAGAGTGGTTGAGGTTGGAAGGGACCTCAATAGAAGAACATTCTAAAATTTGTAAGCATCTGACATAAAACTAAATGTTGGATGTCTAAGAGAGAGGTCTAAGAAGAATTTGCCACCCAAAGCTCTCTTGCTAGCCAAGAAATCAGAGAGGCACCTCCAGAGAGTGATTCACCTGGCTAGTTTTAGGCACTTGTGGAAGGAACTGATCTGCCTGAAAAGGTGTCTTGTCCCCTTTTGAATCCAGAGGGAAGGCAGGATTATTAGTTCAGACTCAGGGATCTTGAGAGGCAAAAATGAGGTGAATCAGGTGAATGTTACCCTCTCTGCTGCCCAAAGCGATGTAGCCTCCGCTGCTCAGGTGTTTCAAAGGGACTGCACATCTCCATGCTGAATACAAAGCACGTACCAAAGCCAGAGAAGCTTCCTTCAGCCTTAAATGGCCCAGTCAGATAAAAGCTTCTTTTCTCATTTCATCTGCTACGCCGGTTGCCCTCAACCCCCTAAAAAAAACCAATTTTTGTATTTATTACGCAGACTAGAAGATGCGGCAAGTCTAGCTACAGAACTGAAGCAACTGATGAGCGTTGAAGGGTATCCCAGCGAGAGGTTATCACTCCGAATGCGCTGGCTGCAGGTACTGGCAGAGCAGGTAATAAATGCTCCAGATTTTGATGTACAAGCTAGTACAAGGGAGCAAGAACTGCCTTCTCCCGGTTCCCTGCAGCAAGCACCACTGCAGCCCAGCCCTGAGGCACTCGCTGGCAGGCGGCACCCGCTGCCCTGCGCTCGGCCGCCTGCGCCGTGGGGCTCCGGAGCTGTCGCCCCCCATGGCACCCGCAGGGTGCCTGTGTTGGCAGCCGCCCTGGCCCGTGCTGCCCCATCACCAGCACGAGGCCCTTGGCGCTCAGGAACGCCAGGCTGCAACACCTGCGTACAAAAACAGAAAATCAGTAAACGCATCGTACTTCAGTTTATTTCTTCCACATCATAAATTAATTGACAGCATGGTTATTTGTTCTGAAACAATAATCCAATCAAATATTTTATACTGTGAATGTTTAATAATTTAAAAATGAATACAGTAAATGGCAGAACGGAAAGTGAATACTCAGCTCTCTGATCTGCACGGTAGCATACATTTGGGGGCATGCAGATGATAAGGTCCATTTTTGTAAATGCGTTTCCCTCCAGCTCATTAAAGATCTACCTCCGTGCCACGGGTGCACATTTTAGGATCAATGTCACCTGAAAAAGTCACGTGTCAGTCCTACTCAGTACAGACTGCTTGACACTGCAGAATTCATGAGCCAGCTTCACGTACAATACAATAAAAGGCAAGAAAGATAAAGCTGGAAGAGGATAACATGGACAATGTTGCTTAGATTATGTAGTCATTTTTCATAGAGATGTCCACGGTCCTTTAAAATAGGAAAGACCTAAAAGAAAGCACTGTGGTAGGCAAGGGAAATATAGAGCATAAGAGAGGATGCACAAAGCCAGCGCTGATGGAGACGAATGGAATCGATGGGAGGAAAGAGAGCAACAGGATCCAGAGAGGAGAAAGTGGCCTTGCGAGGGCTGTGGGAGCAGCCTGCTTGGGCCGGCTGGTGCATCTGTGAGCCTAGCACTGGGAGTAGCACGGAGATGGCCCATTCCCAATCCTGGTGGAAGCACAGCTCCGGCCTCAGAGCACTTCTACTCCCTCTCCTTTCTAGGCGGCCTATGCTTCCAGCTACAAGTGGGAATGGGGCATCTTCATGCTACTCTCAGACTACCTCTTTAGTTGTATCTTAAAAACCTGTGCACAAACTACACCCAGTGCTGGTTCTTCTGGTAATTCTTTCCAGGGTTTGCATTTTGTAATGGTAGCTTCATCCAAACTGGCCCAGCTGGTGCAAGGAATGAAATGGAGTCTCCCCTTGAGTCAACGACAACCTTCTCCCAGCTTCTGGACAGCTTGAGAGCTCCTTTGGTCTTGCAGACAAGGAAAGTCAAACACCTGCACTCTCATCCTCTGCAGAAGACTTTCCATCTTACCTAAATCTCTATCTTATCTTGAAGGCTGTTTAACTTTTACCCTGTTGAGTTAAAATTAATCATTTTTATTGTTCCATTTGCTAACACAGAATAGTGCTGCATTCTCATGAACGTGCTTAGGAACAGTCACAGAGACTCCCCAGACCTGATAGGTCCACTTCCTTGCAATCAATGGTTAATCCATTTCTTAGAAAATAAAGTTTTTTTTTTTTGTTTTTTTTTTTTGTTAAGATTCATCATCAGTCTGTTTGTTGTTAGGGAGCATTCATACCAGGTATTTTCCCTAGTGTTGGTAATACCACATGCTTCATGTATCAAAAAAAAAAAAAAAGGGTTTATCTTTAGCCAGGTGTTTCCCCTCGTGTTATTTCAGGTTGGATGTCAAACTTTCTGTCGATACACCAAAAGACAAAAATGTAATGCCACCTAAAAGAGCAACTACAATAATTAATATTATTATTATGAATAAAAATAGGAAGTCTGCTGACTAAATACTGTGTACTTACTTGCCCAGCAAATTTCCAGTGAAGTCATTTTGGGGATTTTTCTAAGGATCGTAGTTCTACGCCAACAGATATGGACTGCTAAAATGATGCTTGCTCAGATAGAAATGCCTCTAAATGAAGGATAATGAGTGGTGCTCCCAGGACATCACAGCCCACCATGGTTTCTGGTTATGTTTAGTAGGATTCCCAAGGTCAGATGTCTTACTGCTTCAACAGAAGGTGCATGGTCTTCCGAGTAAGATAGCAGCTCATTGTATCAAAATCCCCAATCTCCACCTCTATTGCTGGGTAATTACTGCTGGGTAATTATTGCTACTTCAGGAAGCTTTTAATACTCATCAACTTGGGAAAAGGACATTGATGCGAAAAGTTATAAACAAGATTTTGCCTTTACCAATTTCTCCTTATGATTCTCTCCTTGTTTCTTCAGTTGTCTCTACAGATAGACATATCACAAAACCATGATTTCTGTGTGGCTCATATGACAAGCTCCAGAATCCTCAAAAGTGCTGAAATTTTCCACAATGTGAAATTATCCAAGTACAAGGAAGAGGGCAATGAATTTTAACAGCAGAAGTGAACTGCTATAAAACACCCAGTTTATTTAGAAAGAGAGAGCTGGTTGCTCCTGAAGAAAAGCCCACAAGTCAAGCTCAACCTTACTGCCAGCTTGCAGTCCAGAATGCCTCTGTTACCTTGGCTTGCTCCCTGTATCAGTACAGTATGGACAGTCAGAGGTAAATCATTGCTGCATATCCCTATTGATGATTTCGTTCTTATCCTTCCAACCATAATGTAACTACTGCCTTGTACTTACAGAGCAATTCTCCCAGCTTCAGCACACTTAACACGAGCTAGCCACAGGACCCCACGTGAAGAAGTTGTGCCATCAGACAGAAATGTAGTCTGCAGCATTGACCCTGCAGATATTTGCACACAAACTCATCCTTAGGCACCTGACTTGCTTTACTGAAGGCTACGCAGGTCCCTAAGAGCTTACATGAGCACAGCTCAGTGGCATTTAGACGCTAAGACGTGAATAGATCATTAACTAATGAAATGTAGATCACAGCTCTGATTATTCACCCTTTGTTGCCATGCCCAGGAGCTTCAGGAGCCAGCAGCATGGCTTCCTCCAGGACTATTTTCAAAGCATGGAAGACAGGCACTGTGCTGTACAGGCACAACGAGAAGCAGCAGCCATGCTTCCTGCTCTCATTTTGCAGTTCTGGCTGGATTTTGGGGAAGAGACTCTAAGCTTCCTATCTAGGAAAGACGCCGGCAGATTCTATTAAAAGGTACAGCTTTTTCTAGGCATAGATGTATTTCTTCCTCCACAGCTTACTTTGTAACCACCGTGAAAAACAAATGGTGTTAAAGTACCTGTTTCACTCCCCTTTCACAGGAAGACACTTGGTCAAAATGCTGAGCTCATTGAGCCTTAACAAGGCTTTAAACTTCCAGAGCAAGACCAAAGACAACTGTCACCTGGATGCTTGAAGTCGGGTCTCCGTGGCAGACCTCAGCATTCCTGACAAATTCTAGCCCAGGAGGGATGACAGGCATCTCTACCGCCGTGGAGGACAAGCTGTTCTTCAGAAGGATCAAGTCACATCACTTTCTGTACCTGCTAGAGAAATCTTCCAGCTATGTTTCTGGTCCTCTTTAATTTCTTTCCAATTCTGTGCACCTCTGTCCTCTTTGGGCTCAAATCCCAGCCTGAGAACATATGTCTCATCAGAGAGACCAGGCAGCACATTTCCGAAAGACAAAACATCATCAATTTGATTCCTCCTTGCTTTGCAGTCAGAGGTGTCTTTTGAGAACAATTATGTCTAAGACTTCTCCTCGCCAAATACATCAATGCATGGGTAAGTGAGAGACATTCATTGTTGTGATACTCTCAGCACAGCTTCAAACTATTCATCTTCTTAAAAGGTAATGGCAGGTACGGCCTTGCTGTATGGTGGGCAGTGCTGGTTAACTGCTTCATAACCTGTGCCAGCTCAAGCGAGTGCAGGGGCAAGCTGCCTAAATAAGCCGTGCCTGAAGAGGTGCCTTAGGTATAATACACTGCTCCCTTGATGGGTAGTCCACGTGCTCAGGAAGGCAATTCAGCCTGCATGAGAACACTATTTACCTTGGGGCCTGAAAAAGAATAAATGGGACAGGGCATAATCCAGCCCAGGCACGACAGGCTTTCAGTGTTGTACACGCCTTAGTCTTGCAAATCCCTCTGATGGTAATAAGGGCTGCGTGACTGAGACACAAACTTTGATTCTATATTTTAATCACAAAGTGCAAAACGTGGAGCCTGTCAGCAGCTGGCAGCCTTGCCTGCCTGTCCACCCACACCCTGCTTCAAAGCAGGGCCCGCTGAAGTGCGCGCCCTTCATCACGACGTGGAGTGTAAAGCAGCTTTGAAAAGCTCGAAGCATCTCCAGGTGGAGCAGGGCACTGAGGCAGCCTCGTGTCTGCGGTGGGCACAGCCGCGGTCCAGCAGGGTTAAAAGGGAGGCTGTCCAAATTCATCCAAGACCTGAAAATCTTGAAACATGTAAACCCTACACGCCCCAGATAAAGAAACCAGAAAGAAAGGTGCCCCCTAATGAGTTTTTTTTGCGCTTGGGTGAGCGAAAGGGCTGCTTCAGGAGGCTAATAACTGAAAACCTTCCAGGCTTTTGTCCGGAGAAATGGCAGGCACTTTCCATCCCTTTGAAAAAAAAGAAGGCCTTTCGGAGTCTTCACGAGAGATGTGGATTTTAAGGGCGACCTTAGGTCATACAGAACTAATCAAGCGAAAACAATAAGAAAATTAGACTGACAGTCAGCAAGTATCTGAGGACTTTATCAAAAAGAATTAGGAATGGACAAATTCACTGGGAGCAAAGGATCAGATCTGCAAGGTGGCATTGTGTGGTGGGATTAAATTATTTATTCATTGTTAATTTATTTATTTATGTATGTGCAAATGACCTAGCTGCTGCAGGTGCTGAGGAGTTTCTGAAAAGGCCCAGTTTTAGAGCCAAGGCTAGAATATTGGTCCATTTAACTCATTCTTTTCCTTAAGGCGATCAAACAGTGACTTTTATCTAGGAGATAGAGGAGGAAAACCATATGTGTACTGGGAATGATGCGGGGCCTGAGCAGCAGTAAGTACCCAAGTATTCCAGTCTCATTCAAGAATGCTGTGCAGTTTAATGTCCAGCAAATTAGCAAATGAATGCTTATGTCAATATGTGAAAAATCCCTAGTTGGTTTAAACAGATAAAAAGCCTCTTGGGAAATGGTAGAAAATGCTGGCTTTCTCTCCCTATCCTTTTTAAAGAAAGAAAGAGAAACAGTACTTCATTAGTTTTCCTGAAACTTACAAAAATAGTAGGAAAAAACTGTCTATATGGAGGCAAAACAGTTGTCTATATGGAGACTTGATCTTATATATGCATTAAATATTTCCAGTGTGGCCACTGCCGAAATATAAGAAGATGTGCCAGGCTCTCTTTGAATCATGTATTTGGTATTCAGAAGAAAACAGCCACAATCTGGGACAGGGACAGAGCCCGTTAGATGCCATCCTGCTACTCCTCTCTTAAAGGTACAGGAAGGTGAAAGCCTTGGAGTGGCCCTGTCTTTATACTTTGCCCTGGCTTTGTAAAATCAAGCTTGAAGACAAAATCCATAAAGACCTCTTGCTTATCCTTCTAAACATTTATCCATTAATAGGAAAAGGTAAAAATTGTCATCTCTTTTTTCCCTTGACCCAGCAGAGCAAAGCCACAGTGGGGACTCTGTGTAGGACATGACCCTGGGGAAAAAAAAGAACATAAGATCTCAGCATGGGGGAAGAAGGCAAGAAGTCGCACGTATCGAAAACAACAGCATCATGTCAGCTAATGCCATGTGATAAGGATGTTCTGTAGGATTTTACATCCTTCTGCAGGGACAGAAGGTTGGCCGCAATTGGAAGCTTTTTCATTAAATCCAGGAATGGGCTGTGGGTATCTGGGCAGGACAGATCATAAGGCACTGTCTTCCTTCAAGACAACCATCAACAGCTAGTGCTGGGAATAGTAAAACCAAACTCGCCTTATGAAACAAACAGAAACCTATTTGCCTTGAAATAAGACATGACAGTTTATGAAGACCTGCAGCTTACATAGTTCTGCTTCACATTCCGTGTCTTGCCTCTTCTCAGGCCATCCCAACAGTCTTCTTCTTGCCATTTTAGAGTAAAGCCTACTAAAAAGGAAAGACATTTTAAAGATTGAATGTCTTTAATAATACTAAATTTAAAACATTACCTCAGATTAAACGTTCAATGAGAGAATTTCCCAGATCACAAAAAAAACCTCTCAGTCTATCTGGAAGATCTGCCTAGTGCCAAAAAGTCCTCCCTTTTCCCTCTGAATGTTAATGTATGAGGATGAATTCAGTCCTTAGAAAGGCCAGCAGCTCCCTAATAAGCTATCACTTATCTCCTGCAGCTCACGGAGAGCTGCGACACACGGCAGCCAGGCCGCCTGCTGAGCCACTTTGTTTCGTCTCATGCCATATAGATCAGATGGCCTTTTCTGCTCAATTAAAAAACTATATGCTGCTAACCTACTAGGATAAATTCCTGCGGACTTTAGTTTTGAAAATCTCTTGTATTTACAGATTGCCATCATAGCCTGTCAGCATTGATTTTGCTAATTTAAACAAGGCGAGTTCTCGCATCTCTGCCTGTATTGCTGGCTCACCATTCCCTTGGCCATGTCAGCATGCAGTCTCGGCCCCTTTTCCAGGTCCATCTCTTTTCTGAAAAAAAGGGAGACCACTTCTTGCCTATATCAACTGTGGTATTCCTAGCGGGAAGCAGGAATCTCACCCGAAGGGCACTGGTGAGCCCTAGCCTGGACTGCAGTGAATTGTACCTGCTATTGCTCCGGACCCTCCGGGTGCCTTTCAAGAAGCCACGAGGCAACAACGGCACCTGCCTTTCCCTGAGGAGCTACTTGTCACCGAGAGCTCGCGCGTCTCAGGAGCGAGCGGTGCAATGCGGGGCTCCGCTCACACAGCGTTGCAAATGGATGGAGGCCCTGCTCATGAGGGAAGAGGTTATTTGCAGTATGCAAGGGCATGATCTAGTATTATGTCCTACTGAACTCTGTATCCTTAAGAACATCCAGTTTTCCTCTATGCTGTCTCCAGCTTCAGCTATACTGACAGTGTTTCCTAGCTTTGTTTCATGGTCAAATCCATCATCTTATGCCTACTTTTTGTGTCACAGGTATTGAATAAAATACTAAAGTTCATGCTTTGAAGAATTTCCATCAGTAGGCAAATGTTTTCCATACAACAATCTTCTACCAGTTTAAAATTTGTAAATTATTTTCCAATTTTTCCACCCCCTGAGATCATGTTCCAAATTGTGGAAAACCAAATGCTTAGCCTCCTAGCCAAAAGCAAATAAAAATCACATTAATTTTAATTTACAAAATCATCTCTTATTCCTGTCTCCTTGTATTTAACTATTAACAATGGCTCTCAAAAGCACGGTATTTACTTAGCAGCCTTACAAAAGAAAGTAAGGATATAAATGTTTTAAACATAATCATGTTGTTTTCATTCAGGAAATGTTTTCTTCAACAAAGAATTCCCCCAAATTTGTAAACTGTAACTTAAAAATGAGTCTTTTAAGTTAATCAAAAGTAAGGCACCTGAAAATCCTCTATATATCAGAAAGCTTTTTAATCAAAATGAGATAAAAAGAATGGCTGTTAAACTGAAAATGTGCAGGTCAACTTCTGACTTGATCACTCTCTCTCCTACATAAGGAAATAACAAAACAAGGAAGTTTCAAATTATATCATCTATCAGAAGTAGAACTGGCGTCTCCCCTGAAAGAGTCTGAGCTCATGATAAAAGCCAAAAGACTTCCTGCTATCGTCTCTGCAGAAGAAGCATAAACAACAAATCCCCAAGAAACAAAACAGAACAGCTGTCAGAAATTCAGCTAAGAACCTTCCAAGCCAATTTGATGGCTAAATCTGTAGAGCCCATGATAAAATGGAATTACTACAGAAACACCATCTTCATCATATAGAGGGACTGGTGGAGAAGAGCCAACCTGCAATTACTATAAAAAAAGGGAGCTCAGTTTTGAAATCTGCCTCATCTGACTTCTTGTACATAGCACAAACTCTAAAATCAGAGATTTTGTTCATTGCTGTGTTTTGGGTAACTCAGTTCCTGTAAGGAGCTGAGCTCCTTGCCAGCTCCCTGACATCAGATCCATGTGGGATGTCTGAAAGAGCAGTGTGAGGGACAGGCTGCTGCAGCACAAGATGGAAGTGTAGAAGTAATGGCTCATCCCTGGCTTACTCTGAAGAGTCAAACACGCTGCTAGTCCTTCTCTCGGGCCAGCTACCTATGTAAGGAAAAAGATCTGCCTCAGGGAAGCTGCAATACTCCAAACTAGAACAAGTCACATCTGGAGCTCTGCACAGCTACATGAGCAGAGAGCTGCGTTCATGTAATGCAAAACAAGTGTCTCCCAGGAACCTGAAGAGCCAGAGGCCTCACCAGGAAGGGGATTCTCTAACTAATGCTCTTGTCGCTCAGGAAGTCCCATTGGATGCTGTGCTATGTCAGCTGGGTTGCAAAGTAGATGTACATTCACCAGAGGTTTCCATAGTCTTTAAGGTCAGGCTTCACATACCAATTCACCAGCAAACCCTTCCGTTTGTGCACTTTCATATGCTGTCTACACAAGGCCTAATTGTGCCAGCACTTGCGACTTCACTGCAAATCTCTTTGCCCTCTCTACACACTCTTACATTTGCACTTGCCTGTGTGCAACTTCTTAAATCCATGTATGTGGCAGTAAGGAGCTGTGGGTGCTAAATTCAGTGCTTGTGCAGGAACGTAATTCTTTGACAGAAACCCTGGTGAAAATTGTTTTTTACTGGTGACAACCATAAATACACAGCTAATATTATGTGAAATATGAGTGGAAAGCAAATAACTAATCCTTCAGGAAATCACAAGCGAGTAGATTGTCACTGATCACTCAAGAGCTCTAACTTGGGTTTCAGAATGAGGAAATCCAGGAAGAAATGACCAACCCCAAAGCAGCAGGGTGCTGTCATGGGGACCCCTCCGTGGCTCCACCACTACCAGGGCTCCACCACTTTCTACCACTGTTTCCACATACAAGAAGCACAGAGAGATAAAAAGTACTTCCAGGGCTTTCTTCAGATTTCATAATAGCCTTGAAGGAAGAGGCACAGAAAGTCATACACAGCAATAAAACAACTTGGTTTTAAGCTTAAAGTGAATTAAATATCCACAAATATTAGAAACATACCAGAAAAGAAAAGGAGAAAAAATAGAACAGGATGTTAAGGCACGAGTGGCTCTAACTAACAAGCAACATGAGAAGTAACATGCCTGAGAAGTAACATGAGAAAAACTGGAATCTTCTCTGAGCTGGTGGGAGACAGTTCACGTTGGCTCCAGGGAAGTTCTGCCACAAGATCAAGGTGCAACAGCCTTAACCTACCCCCTGCAAACGCTGAAGACCTGGCCATAAATAAAGGTCTCAAGCTTGCAAAAAGGTGTGCAGGTGCTCCTGAATGAATGCACTGTTTTCACATCCAGCTAAGCTAAGGACATTTACAGCATGGAGACTAACTCCTGTAATTCTCATCTATGTTACATAGAAATGAGTCAAAGTTCACTGCACATAGGATAACAGAGACAGGCTATTGGTGTGTTGTTGTACTGAGATACTACTTTTTTGTATGCCAAAAAACCACAATACTAGGAATGTTGAACTCCCAATAAAAAATATGGGTGACAAAGTACCAAAACTGAAAATGTGGTGGAAAATAGGGAACCTTAAAAGATAAAATAAATAATAGTTGCTAAAAGACAAAAAGATAAAATAAGTCAGAGTAAGACAAAATAAGATAAAACAAAAGATTATGCTATGAGTCAAAAGAAAATGGGAAAACTTTTCCAAACACATCCAAACAGATCTTTCTGAAGCACAAAGCTTTCTTCTTAACAAGGGAAGTCACGTGTTGAGGACTGTTTATATGGATGATAACTACAGTTATTATAATTTTAAATGTAAAGGCTAAAAGGTAAGGGGGAACAAAACACAGAGGATTGTAAGGAGAGATGTGCAAGAGCAAGGGATGGTTAGAAAGAGATTGTTAAAGAATACCTGTAAATGTAAACAGCCTGCACTAATAAGCATATGGCCCAAAAAATCCACAGGCAACAGGTTTGTTTAGGCTGCTCAGACCCTCAGGCCAAACACCAACGTAGCTGCTGCAGTTTAAAGCAGCTCTTTGGGGTCTGTTCCAGGATGATAATTGTTATCATACAAGTTTTTTCCAGTTAACCTCATGTTTTCCCTATCACTCAGAACATGCAAGTATTATGTACTGGAACACTGGTTGAGTCCCCACCTTCTAAAGCCAGAGAACAGCCGAGCTCGAGTGGTCTGCAACATCTCCATACCCTCAAAGGCTGTTCATGTTCAGTCATAGAAAGTGTAATATTTCAGGATTGTGGGCTGCATTTCAAATTATGCAATTCCAATATGTGTTATGAGAGAAAGATTGAATCTTATGGTCTCAAATTCTGTATACATTGTTCTTTTATGCTGCTTTCAGGAAATGTCTTTTGGCACATACATACTACAGCCTTCCTTTCGAAGAATTTCCTGGCCATCCTATAGAATTGGGCTTGGTTTACTTTACAGTGAAGACATGGAAGAAAGGAAGGCATAGAAGCAGGAATTATTTTGTTGAGTATCATTAGAGCAGAGGCACCTTAAAAAGTCAGCAGAAGCAAGGGCCCTTCCCCTTCCGGAGACAGTCTGCAAGTTGTACCACATGCTCCTATTTGGGATGCCATATAAAGTTACAATTTAAATACTCCAAAATGTATTGCTAATTGCAAGCAAGTACATTGTCACATTTCATATTAGTAACAATCTATAAGGAAAAAGAGAAAACGGTTTTACAAACCAGTCCAGTTATAACAACCTATTTGTTAGCAGTCAAGCACTACCTGCTCAGGCAGCTGGAGTGAGTGGAGCGGGGCACCTCAGTGCCACCAGCTGTGCCTTGGGGAGCAGGTCCCGGGTGGCAGTGACGGCGGTGACGGTGCTGCGGAGGGGCCGAGGTGGCGGGTTTGTCTCCCCATGCTGCTCACTGCTGAGCTCCACCGCTCTGTAACTGCTTCAGCCCTTGACTAAGCCATGTTAGTTTGATTATACGAGAGTAAGATCGAACAGATTATGAGCAAAACAACTACGGAGAAGGCCCAGATCACTATCCCATTTAGGATATAACTGCTCCAAATCTGGGCAGACTCAGATCTAATCCAGACTAAAACTCTCGCTCCATCAGGGCGGGTGGGAGGTGCAGAGCTCAGCTCTGACCCGCACACAGAACCTAGCTGCCTCTAGGCTTCACTGCAGGCAGCAGAAAGCCAAAGGGCTGGGGGCAGCAAACTGGGAAATGGAAAAGCCTATTGTGCTTCTATTTCTGGAACAAACTTGCTTGGCATGTGCTGCTGGCACTGGCGGCATGTGCTGTTGTCTGGCGTCTCGGGAATGCAGGCGGGCAAGGGCAGCTCACACAGGGTCACCTCGGGGGGCTGTGCCAGGCGGCTCTAGCAGGGGCTACGCTGTAAGAAACCTTCTCATATAAGTTGGAAGAAGATGTAATTATTTTTACTCATTTCCAGCTTAGCTTGTTCTCATCCCAGACTCCACTTGACAGTGACTACACGCAGGCCCATGGCTTGGTGTACCTCTGGGCTTGTCTCCTACCTGAGGATGGAGGCTGCAACCTACTACCCACCCCTTAAGCTCCCACAGAGATTGCACTTAAACCAACCTGGGTTTAAAGCATCTCAGATCAGTCTTAAATCTCTCTTAAATTTCCTCAGCTGGAAGAGATTTTCCTCTTCCTTTTTCACCTACCCATCTTGCAAGGTTACTCTCCAGAGACTTGTTGGAGTCTCATTCCCTACGCTCAGTGCCAGCTGCCTCACCCTTTTCCTCATCTTTGTGGTGTAGGTTGAATAGATAGAGCAATATGAGTGTTTTGCCCTCAAAAAAAAGAAAGAACATTCAGTTGTTTAGTAATTCAAGGTCCAGCCCATTTACATGAATAGTTTGTGACTAGATTAGCTAAGGCAAAGAAGAGGTTTAAGATGAACAAACAGCAGAAAAATAAAGGCTGAATGCAAGTGCACCAAACAGGCAGGGAAACGGTCTCTGCTTTAAGGTTGTCCTTAAACAGGAGCTCGCTGGAATCTGACCACTCGGTAATGTCAGTGTCAGCAGACGTGGCAGGGAGAGAGCTGCTGCTCTGGGCACCGAGCTTCTAATAAAGATACCATACTTAGAAACAGAACCGTCACAACAGGACATGGTGCCATTTGCTGTTTAAAGCCCCAGAACAACCTCACAGGAAGCACGTCCCACTGCATCCGAAGGCCTTTCAAATCTTTCTGTGCCTCTTCAGAAAGAAAAAGAAAGAAAACAAATCTTTCCCTCCACAAAAACACTCAGATATTTCTTTTCAAATGAAGAAAAACTGAAGCACTTTGCACAGCGTGCAAACCAGTGGGTGTAGAAGAGCCATTCGGGCTTTGCAGAGCGAACAGGTTGTTTCTCCCTGGAGGTTGTTTCTCCCTGGAGGTTGTTTCTCCCTGGAGGTTGTTCCCACGCGAGGCCGGTGCCTCCTCAGCGGGCGGCTGCACTTTGGGGCTGCGCGAGGCGCCTCAGCGCCTCAGCGCCTCAGCGCCTCAGCGCAGCAGCGGCGCCCGCTGCGCCCTCTGCAGCCGCAGCGCCCGCACGGCGCCGCCGGCACCGCTCCACACTCCCGCAGCTGGCACCGCGCGCCCACACCAGCCACGCTGTGGCTCACAGGGGCCATCGGCACCAGAAGTGCTGGTTTTCCTTTCTGTCTGGTGAGAACTAGCTGGTTTCTGCAAAGGTGACTGAATCGGAGGTTGCTTTGTCAGCTCATTCGTAAAAAGCAGTCCTCAGTACTTCATTCTGCCGCTAATATTAAATAGTTACATAACACTTCCTTCAACTGCAGAAAAAAAAATCACAAGAAATGCTGCAAAGCCCATCTGTGACCTAGCACTCAGCACAAGTTTTTGAAGGAATAAGGAAGAAGCTGCGTGGTGGAGCTGGGAAGTATTTACCCAGGAAAGCTCGGCTGAAAGCCTCCTCGGGCTTCAGCAGGGCCCTGTCTTTCCACCTACTTCTACAGCTGCTGTGACGGGGGTCAAGTGATATGTCACTCTGTCAGATCACACAGCGAGGCAGTGGCTCTTCCCGGATTAGGACTATTCCACATGGCCCCTGAAAAGATTTCTAACAAATGTCAGAGCTGACTGTCCACTGTTTAAAGCATATGTTTAAAGCCCTTAGACATCTCAGTCAAAAGGTATTGTAAATATACGGACAAAGCTAATAAATGCTTCCCTGGGGAGTTTTAATAAGGACAAAACAGAATCCAGCGTGAAAAAAAAACCCAAAAAGGTCACATTTAGCAGGGAGTGTGTGCTCTGCTTAGGAGGTATTTCAGGGCCAGGGAAGGATTTATTTTCTGCAATAATAATCGAAACGGTCAAGATGCTACTGACTCAGGACAGGCTGGGGAGGTTACAGGGCCAGGGAGCACAAAGTAACTTGAATTCGGTTTTCTTTTTCTTGCTTGCTAGTACGAAACTGGCCAATGATTTCAGAATATTTTTAGCAGGATGCTTGAAATCATCATTTTGTTATGCACAACAGAGAAAAATGCCTAATGCTATGGCCTTGCCTTAATTTTTTAGTAACAAAATCAAAGTACAAGAAATTTTATTGCAGAAAACTTCCATTTATCATCTCATCAGTCCAAAGATAAGTCAAATTAAGATAGTCAATAGATCTCTCTGAGCCTCT